>NC_065590.1:101254399-102711274 GCF_024542745.1 Macaca thibetana thibetana
GTGTCTATTAACATTCAAGAGGATATTGTTAGTATGGAGAGGGAGATACAGGCAGACAGATATGAAGGTCAATGATGGGATCAGTACTAGAGAAATTAATTTGAGAGTGATTAGTAGTTAGGTGATATTTACAATTTATTGAATGAATGAAATCACCAAGAGAATAATAGAAGAGAGAAGAGGTCCAGAGATTGAGTCCTTGTGTGTTCCAACTTTTCAAGATCAGGGGAGTGAGGAGATGTCACTAAAGAAGACAGCAGGGGTGGGCAATGAGACAGGAGTGCCAAGAGCCTGCGATGTGTGGTAGCCAAAGGCATGAACCCCTTTGCTAAATGCTGCCGCCAGGCTAAATGGGTGAGAGTGAAATAGACCATATTGTCTCAGTCTATTTTATCCATGTGTCTTTTTGCTCTTTATAGGAAATATATTTTCTTGTGTCCTACTGGGAATGCTAAACAGGTTTCTCAAATTTTTCCCAATTTTTCTTTCTTTAGATATTTAAGGCAATGTCGCCTTTTCCTGGATTTTTATTTTTTCATCAAATCCCAAATGTGGTTCCTTCTCTTTATTGCCTTTGAAAGATTAGCTATTATTTAGACTCTAGCTAAAGTCTCTATGAATGATATTCCAGTCCTTCTCTTGGAGCTTTGCTAGCTGCAGAGTGAGTTAAGAAACAACATCTGGCCCAGTTCTGAGGGTTTAGTAAAATCTTCCCTAGCAGCCCGGTACAGTGGCTCATGCTTGTAATTTCAGAACTCTGGGAGGCCAAGGCAGGTGGATCACTTAAACCCAGGCGATCCACCTGCGTCATCGCGGGGAACATGGTGAAATCCCTGTTCAAGATTAGCTTGGACAACATGGCGAAATCCCCATCTCTGCAAAGAATACAAGAATTAACCGGGCGTGGAGGTGCGCACCTGCAGTCCCAGCTACTTTGGAGGCTGAGGTTGGGAGATCACATGAGCACAGGGAGGTTGAGGCTGCAGTGAACCATGATTGCACCATTGCCCTCCAGCCTGGGTGACTGAGCAAGACCTCATTTTCTCAAAAAAAAAAAAAAAAAAAGAGAGAACAAAGCTTTTCCTAGTAAACTTATATTCTACAAGGCTACATCTTCTCTCTCACTGATTTGACCCACAATCTGAATGGCAATAAAATCTCATCTTTGGATGATTCTGCAGGTTTGGTCATCAGTGCCTGGAGCACTCATTGAGAAGAAATGTGAGACAGTGTGCAAAGGTCAGACAGAGCAGGAGAGGGTGAGGGCCAGCTCCACAACCTGCCGGGATGAAGGACACAGGAGCCTCTGCTGACCATGCTGGGACCCAACGGAGACCGTGAAGAAGTTCTAGTCACAAGATGCCCTGCCCCTAGCTCTTCTTGCTGAAGCCACCATCCAGGGCGTACATCTCCCTGCAGGCAGTCACCTGCTGCATTCTATTCATGTGTGTCCTCAGAGCCTCAGTTACCATATGGCCATGTAAGGGAGCTAAGACATGATGTGGGAAGAGAGAGATCCTGCTTCCAAAGTGGTTCCCCCCTGGTGGGTATTCAGGCAGCACAGAGCTGGTTTTGCTGACAGGTAAGAGATGAACAGGTTGAAGACCTTTCCTACAGTTAAGTGTGGCACACTTCCTGAGTAGTCACAGACCAACAGATACATTTCTTCATTCACTTCTACCAGCCTGTTAGTATTTGAAATTTCCGCCACAATTTGGCAGACGTCAGTCTTGGTTGTCAATGTACTTCGGAGTGTTCATCATGGTCTGCGTTTTAATAGGGATTTTTTTCCCCTCTTCACTACTCCCTCACATGTAATCCACCAACAGCTCCTGTTTATTTAATCAACAAACGTATCCAGTTTTTTAATGTATTAACTCCTGTTATTCCAGTCACTGTGCCACTACCGTTTCTAGCCTGAGCTAGCATCACACCTTCCTAACTTCTTTCCTCGCTTCCTCTTTTTCATCCATCTACCTGTTGGCAGGCAACTGTCAGAGCGATTTTTTAAAAACACAGAATGTATAAGCTGTATTGTATTCGTCAAGGTTTTCCAGAAAAACAGAACCAGCAGGATATATAGAGATACAGGAGGAGATGTGTTATGGAAATGGGCTCACGTGATTATAGAGGCCGAGAAGTCCTGTGATCTGCCATCTGCAAGCTGAAGACACAAGAGAGCTGGTGGTGTGAGGCCAAGTCCAGAGGCCTGGGGACCAGGAAAGCCAATGGTGTAAGCCCAAGATCAGGCCCAAAGGTCCAAGAACCAGGAGCACCTGGTTTGAGGGCCGGAGAAGATGTATGGGAGAGGGGATTCTCCTTTCCTCTGCTATTTCATTCTGTTCAGGCAGTTGATGGTTGGAGGACACCCACCTGTGTAGTGTGGCGAGGCAGTTGATGGTTGGAGGACACCCACCTGTGCTGTGTGGAGAGGCCGTTGATGGGTTAGAGGACACCCACCTGTGTAGTGTGGAGAGGCCGTTGATGGGTTAGAGGACACCCACCTGTGTAGTGTGGAGAGGCTGTTGATGGTTGGAGGACACCCACCTGTGTAGTGTGGAGAGGCCATTCATGGTTGGAGGACACCCACCTGTGTAGTGTGGAGAGGCCATTCATGGTTGGAGGACACCCACCTGTGCTGTGTGGAGAGGCCGTTGATGGTTGGAAGACACCCACCTGTGTAGTGTGGAGAGGCCGTTGATGGTTGGACGACACCCACCTGTGTAGTGTAGAGAGGCTGTTGATGGGTTAGAGGACACCCACCTGTGTAGTGTGGGGAGGCCGCTGATGGTTGGATGACACCCACCTGTGTAGTGTGGAGAAGCCATTCATGGTTGGAGGACACCCACCTGTGTAGTGTGGGGAGGCCATTGATGGTTGGATGACACCCACCTGTGTAGTGTGGAGAGGCCACTGATGGTTGGAGGACACCCACCTGTGTAGTGTGGAGAGGCCGTTGATGGTTGGAGGACACCGACCTGTGTAGTGTGGAGAGGCTGCTGATGGGTTGGAGGACACCGACCTGTGTAGTGTGGAGAGGCTGTTGATGGTTGGAGGACACCCACCTGTGTAGTGTGGAGAGGCCGTTGATGGTTGGAGGACACCCACCTGTGTAGTGTGGAGAGGCCGTTGATGGTTGGAGGACACCGACCTGTGTAGTGTGGAGAGGCTGCTGATGGGTTGGAGGACACCCACCTGTGTAGTGTGGAGAGGCTGTTGATGGTTGGAGGACACCCACCTGTGTAGTGTGGAGAGGCCGTTGATGGTTGGAGGATACCGACCTGTGTAGTGTGGAGAGGCTGCTGATGGGTTGGAGGACACCCACCTGTGTAGTGTGGAGAGGCTGTTGATGGGTTAGAGGACACCCACCTGTGTTGTGTGGAGAGGCCGCTGATGGGTTGGATGACACCCACCTGTGTAGTGTGGAGAGGCTGTTGATGGTTGGAGGACACCCACCTGTGTAGTGTGGAGAGGCTGTTGATGGTTGGAGGACACCCACCTGTGTAGTGTGGAGAGGCCGTTGATGGTTGGATGACACCCACCTGTGTACTGTGGAGAGGCTGTTGATGGTTGGAGGACACCCACCTGTGTAGTGTGGAGAGGCCGTTGATGGTTAGAGGACACCCACCTGTGTAGTGTGGAGAGGCTGTTGATGGGTTAGAGGACACCCACCTGTGTTGTGTGGAGAGGCCGCTGATGGGTTGGATGACACCCACCTGTGTAGTGTGGAGAGGCTGTTGATGGGTTAGAGGACACCCACCTGTATTGTGTGGCGAGGCCGCTGATGGGTTGGAGGACACCCACCTGTGTTGTGTGGAGATGCCGTTGATGGTTAGAGGACACCCACCTGTGTAGTGTGGCGAGGCCGTTGATGGTTAGAGGACACCCACCTGTGTAGTGTGGAGAGGCTGTTGATGGTTGGAGGACACCCACCTGTGTAGTGTGGAGAGGCCGTTGATGGTTAGAGGACACCCACCTGTGTAGTGTGGAGAGGCTGTTGATGGGTTAGAGGACACCCACCTGTGTTGTGTGGCGAGGCTGCTGATGGGTTGGATGACACCCACCTGTGTAGTGTGGAGAGGCTGTTGATGGGTTAGAGGACACCCACCTGTGTTTGGTGGCGAGGCCGCTGATGGGTTGGAGGACACCCACCTGTGTTGTGTGGAGAGGCCGTTGATGGTTAGAGGACACCCACCTGTGTAGTGTGGCGAGGCCGTTGATGGTTAGAGGACACCCACCTGTGTAGTGTGGAGAGGCCGTTGATGGTTGGAAGATACCCACCTGTGTAGTGTGGGGAGGCCGTTGATGGTTGGAAGACACCCACCTGTGTAGTGTAGAGAGGCTGTTGATGGGTTGGAGGACACCCACCTGTGCTGTGTGGAGAGGCCGCTGATGGGTTGGAGGACACCCACCTATGTTGTGTGGAGAGGCCGTTGATGGTTAGAGGACACCCACCTGTGTAGTGTGGCGAGGCCGTTGATGGTTAGAGGACACCCACCTGTGTAGTGTGGAGAGGCCGTTGATGGTTGGAAGATACCCACCTGTGTAGTGTGGGGAGGCCGTTGATGGTTGGAAGACACCCACCTGTGTAGTGTAGAGAGGCTGTTGATGGGTTGGAGGACACCCACCTGTGCTGTGTGGAGAGGCTGTTGATGGGTTGGAGGACACTCACCTGTATTTTGCGGTGTGGTCTTCTTCACTCAGGCTACCAATTCTAATGCTACCATCTTCTGAAAACAGCCTCACGGACACACTCACAAATAATATTTTACTGGCTATCTATGTGGGCATCCCTAAGCCTAGGCATGACACATACAAATAGCCATCGTACACACAGCTTTGCTTAAAGCATCAAACTTTCCAGTTCCTCTCACCCTACAAAAAATAAAATCCAAATTCCTTAGCCTGGTGCACGAAAGCCTTCCTGCCGGGGCCTGCCCAGGCTCTCTGAGCTCGTCAGCGGCAGCCTCCCTCCCCGTACCTGCCATTCCAGGCTCACTGGCTTTCTTTTCGTTACGGAAAACACCAAGCTCCTTTCTTCCACAAGACATTTGCATTGGCTTTTTGCTTTTACCTGGGAGGATCGGTCCCTAATCAGTGCACACTTGATTCTTAACCTTCTTATCTCAGCTTAAATGTTACCTCCTCAGAGAGGCCTTCCTGACCTGCCAATCTAAAGGAGTTACCCGTAATAGGAACGTATATTCTATTTGTATTATCCGCAGAGCAGTTATTGCTACTGGACATTTTTCTGGTTCATTTATATGAATTGTTGTTTTCACTTTTTCTCTGAGCCCCACTATGTTTTTTGTTTATTAGAATACACTTTATATCTAGTATTTTCATCACTGCATCCCCAGCATCTAGGACACAGTCAGGCATAAAATAATTGTTCCATAGACATTTGCTGAATGACTAAATGTAGGATGGATTTGGGGTGGTGGATTAAATGGATGGATAGATGGATGGAAGGATGGATGGAGGGATGGGAGGTTAGGTGGATAAACTTGGGAAAAGCTACCTTGGGACAGGTCAGCCAGGTGTCATTTCAAAGCAGGTCTACTTAGCTGAAGTTTCCTATGCAAATAATTACAACTTTTTAGTTGGGAGTGGTTGGATACTAGAAGCATACATTTTAGTTTTTATCATCAGGAATGGAATTGCTGTCTAAATTCAAGTATTAATTAAGTTTGAAATAAATATTTGTTTTCCATAGAAATCTGTTACTCTGATATCATCATCAGAAAATCCTGAAACAAATGGTGGTGGGGACAGAGGATGACTCGGTATTAAAGCTATAGAGGCAGTAACCCACTAGCCTATATGTACTGCATTTTCATTACGAGCTCAATCCTATTGCTTATACTGTGGTAAGAAGCCAAAACCAAAAGAAGTGAAATACATACATACATACATACATACATACATACATACATACAAATATATACATTCTAACCTTGTGAAACTTCTAAAGCTAGAAAAGAACATAGGACATAAATTACTAAAGACGAAATAAATTCTAAATTAAATGTTAACATGAGAGCAGATTCTTAGAGGCAGGAGATATCAGTGTGGACTGAGTTCATGGAGAAAGGAGTTAATGTTGCTGAGCTTGAAGGGTGAAGAGAGGTGAGTGAGATGGATGGAGGATATTACAAACGGGAGAAGTTTATGGACAAAGACAAATGTATCTTCCCCCTATCACTCTACTATCTGTGCCAGAGGCAATTAATAAAAGGTTACTTTGTTTTCTTTCAATTAATTTCATTCAGTATAGATTTTCTACAGCCCCAGGCACATGGTCGCTGAGAGCTAAAAAGCGTTTACGACTGTTATGTCCTTTGAAGAGCAGGTTGTTCATTAAAAGCTGGCCACGCCAGTGTCCTCACTGTGCAGTTGTGCAAGTTTCGGGCATAAAGTGAGAGCCATCTGGTCCTTGATCTTGGCTTCTCAGGACTTCCACGGCCAGGCCAAACCAGTGAGGTTCATGGACCAGAACCACTCGCTGTGTTAGGCAGAGTGGAGGGGTGCTTTCTGGGCACCCCCATGAGGCTGATTGCCCTGAGGAAATGTGGGCTGAGTTCTTGCCCATGAGTTTTGGGAAAGGGTGCTGAGTTGAGCTTTCTGATTGGAGAAAAGGTTTGTGTAGCATGGCATAGCACAAATAGTTCTGGGCTAAATATCACAAACCCCTGGATTTAAACACTCTCTACTACTTTCTGGCTTTCTGCCATGAGCCAGTTACTTTTCCTATCTGAGCCTCAGTGTCTTCTGTAAAATGAGGATTTAGAAAAATATCTTGATCACTTCCTCACTTTTTAGCTAAGAACAAGTGTAGAAAAATACCTTTAAAGGTTTGTTATGAGCTCAGGAAGCTCAGGAAGCACTAGAGAATATTTGGAGTAAACACGTTCTATCTCTAAATCACCACAGTACATACTAAACCCCATATACACTCGGGAGTGTTGGCCACTCTCATATTATTGTGAAGTCTCAAATGTGCTACACTAGTTAACCAACCACCCACATCAGATCCAAGGCTTTTTAAAGCAAAGCCAGTTGCTGGACACTTACATTTCCATCTTCGATTAGCATATGCAGAGGGCCAGCTGCCACTCTGGACCCACCTGCTGGAGGCTTTCTGCCTGTGGATGTCTAATAAGTCCCGTCAGGTATCTGCTATGCCCTTGGTGATGATGGAACTGTGGGTTTTTTTGAGAATGAAGAGTGACATGTGATTTATTTCCTGGTATGTGTGGCATGTGTCTTCAGATGCCTGGAATATGCAGTACCCTGTTATTAAGGCGTGTGCCCTACTTATCTCCAAGGAAACACTACTGAAAACACAGATAAGCCCAATCATCCAAACACAAGTATACACACATGGCAGGGGACTTGATTAAAGGGCAGCGAAGGGTTCTACCCTCAGCTCAGAAAAGCAGCACTAATGCTTTCAGATGATCTGAGCAGGACACTGTGTTGACTTTGACCAAACAAACAGACGTCCTATGTTGTGATTTGTGATTATAATACCAGTTTAAATTTCATCCTGGAGGCATCGCATCAGCACTAGTTACACATAAAAGTAAAATAAAAGCCTCTGCCCCAAAGCACACTTTATTAAGAATCTGCAGTCTCGAGTAAAACTGTGACAATGCTGTAATTCTCACTCCCGAATTAGAGTGAAGACAGATTCCCAGCAACATGTCATTTGAACAACATCCCTGGGACGGCGCATGTTTTTGGAATAGGCGTCATCCTTTCCCTTTCCCAGCAGAGAAGTTTTCAGTTACAATTACATATAAAATCAAATCCCGTCGGCACTCTAGTGGTGTCCAGAAAAGTAAGGGCTCCTGTTTGACCTTTGTGGAAGAGATGACAAAACATGACTCCAGGTTCTCCAGAATTCTGAACAAGTGGGGGGCATGGTCACAGACCGGAACCAAAGAACAGAGCTCACAATGCCACTCCCTAAGCCCCAGACCCAAAGGAAAAGCCTCATTGTAAAAGCATTAATATGATTATCTGCATTTTGAAAGCCTAACTTCAGGCAATATTGTCAAGCACAGATGCCTAATTTAGTGTGGTTAAGTTTCTACAATCTATATTTGCAAATAAGCCATATGGCAAGACCAGAGTATTGCCGGTTCCATGCTAAGTACCACCCCCACCATGTGTGTGCACGCGCATGCACGCCCAGAAAGACATGCACTTTTTCTTTTCTGTTTCACATCTGACCCACTTATTTCTGGCCCACTGAATAAAGAGGGAAAAAAATTAGTATATTCTGAATATTGCAAAAGTCAGACTGAAAAAAGATATTCACCAAAAGATTTCAAGAAATATAATCCAAATCCCTAGAAATTTCTAAGAAGCGGTATGAATGTCCCAGTGAATTCAGAGAAAACTGCTTTTCTGAGAACTTTCCATGGGCAGCCTTTACCAACACACAAGTCCCTTTCTAGGGAAGAGCTATACACCAAGCACCTTAAGAAGTGGCAAAAGAATTTATTGGCATTCTGAGAACCCAAAGCATTTCTATAGTGTTGTTAACCTGTTATTAAATGATCATGTAGCAGTTTAAACTGAGCAGCCTCTCAGAGGGCCCTCCAAGTGTTCACCAGTGTTTTGTGAATCTTATGCTGCAAGGTAGGTCATTATGAGAGATGCCATCTTGTAACCCACACCTATCCACATCTGCCTCCTTTGCAAATGCCTATTCCATCAGATTCTCATTCTATTTACAAGATGTTCTTATTGTCTTCAAATGACAGATTTATGGAGCATCTGACTATAGTAATCAGTCCTTGTAGCACTGTTCACACACCTATTCTCAGAATTTTTCTGCAATCTGTATTATCTACTATAAAATAAAGCTAAAATTTGTTAAACAACACAAGGGGGTTCAAGAATCTGTGGCATGAAGCAGGTTCACTGCACCAGGATAAGATAGCAAGGTGGGCTTCCTTACCTGGACTCATTCACAAGCTTTGATGTTTTTTTCACTTTATTAACTACTAAAATACTTGACACAGTATCCCTTAACTAAAAAGTACAATAAAATCTCACAAAAAAAAATATTCAGCTATCATTAAGGGACCTCGTGTGTGTGTGTGTTGCAGTGGGGTGGGGGGTGGGGGAGCTGGTACTAGGTGTTGAGGAGCTGAGAAGCATAAAATTCTTTTTTTTTTTTTTGAAACTGAGTCTCACTCTGCTGCCCGGGCTGGAGTGCAATGGTGCGATCTCGGCTCACTGCAACCTCTGGCTCCGGTTTAAGTGATTCTCGAGCCTCAGCCTCTGGAATAGCTGAGATTACAGGCTCCTTCCACCACGCTGGACTGATTTTTGTATTTTTAGTAGAGATGGGGTTCCACCATGTTGGCCAGGCTGGTCTTGAACTCCTGACCTCAAGGGATCTGCCTGCCTCGGCCTCCCAAAGTGCTGGGATTACAGGTGTGAGCCACTGCGCCCAGCCCAAAGTATAAAATTCTAATTATGTCACTTCTTAGTTTTCCTCTTAAAATCTTCCCCTATTATAAAGGTTATCATTCGGGGGTACACACCAGAATCATCTGAGACCTTTTAAGGTTTTGGCTGCCCAGGTGACCTCTGAGCCCTCCAGCGTTAGGAAGCTCTGGCATGGGGTCCAGGCATCTACGGTTTTAAAAGTACTGCTCTATGGCACGGCAACCACGCTCAGCCTTCTGTGCCCAAGTGGCGCGTCCAGTACCACCTTTTGCCGTCCATCCGTCCTCATGGTTGCCCCTCTACCAGCTTTCAGCCTTTAGGCTCCTCTGCTTCAGTTACTTAGAACTTCTCAGTGGTCTCTGAACATTCAGGGAGTTAATTGCTTCAAGATTTCATATGCATGGTTCCCTCTAAAACGGCTCCTGTTTTTATATTATTTCCGGAAAACTCCCACAGGTTGCTGAGCACCAGGCCTCATTTCTGTGACGGTGCATGAGTCAGCTGTGTCTTGTGCTTAGTCATCACATGCAGAGACTTTGGGTTTGGGTTTATACATCTATCTCACCCTTGAGTTCTTCAGCTCCGTAGGAGAGGACACTGGAGCTCGCTCTGTTCCCCCGAAACCTAACAAAATGTCTATGCAGACAGCATAGACAGAAAGTGTCTCTTGGACGAACAAAGAATACCTGGACATAAGATACTAGAAGCAATGGGTAGAAATTCCAGGAAGCTGAATTCATACCAGGACATTTTGATTGTTCCAGTCTTCCAATGGTGAAATGTGGTGTATTATGAAGATGCGAGCTTCCTTCTCTTTGCTAGAGATGGGAAGTATCCATACAAGATCCATAATGCTGTTGAGAGCTGATTCTCTTCTCCAGTAAAGGCTGGAGCAGACTGAGCATGGATATTGGCTCTGATAACCAGCCATGGGGCAAGGTCTATTCTTCAATCCATGTCTAATGGAACCTCCTGCCTGTGGAGTCAAGGCAGGTGGATGCTGAAGTGAAAAGTGAGGAATGTAGACATAAAGAATGGGGAATCCCTGTTGGAGGGAGGACAAAAGTCCCCTGGCAGGATGAGCTGGGAAAGGAGACAGAGAAGGGGTAACAACGGGGCTTTTAAACCACGTTACTCAGCCTGTACATTTTTTTCTGGAAGAAACAGAAAGCCACTGAAATATTTCAGGCAGGGAAGCAACAGCTCCAAAGGTTAGGAAGCTCTGCTGGCAAGTGTGTGTGGGAAACCACAGGCTTGCATTAGTATCCATGCAGAGGAAAAGAGGAGTGCGGTAAAAAATGGCCACTGCCCTATGGAAGTCACTGCTGACCTGACCACAATGAGGTTAAGGAAGCCTCGTAAATTCTTCTCACTTTACCTACTGGCCTACATTTTTGTCATCATTGGCTTTAACAGCAACATCTGAAAAGCAGATTTGTTTGCCCTGATGAGCTATGGCTATGGACAGCCAGGGTCTAGATCCAACCTTCAAACATGCTCCCTGGCCTCCAGCAATCACCGGCTGTCAGTACACCAGTGCCTCCTGAGGCTCTGCCTCACGTCTCTACTCACTTATGTCTTCCTGTTCAGCACCTTCTGCAGCAAAACCCAGTATCTGTGCCATCTTCTCTGGAATGTATCTCAGCTCCCAATAGAAAGGTGGTTGTTCCTCCCATGTGTCCACAGGACGTGCACCTGATGTTTTCTAATGAATCCATCTCCAATTCAACCCAATCTTTCAATCAGCAATGGTTTGCTAAAGAATAAATGCCAGAAACAGCTGAAGTTAGCATTAAGAATACCAAGTTAAGAAGCAGAGCCTACTTTCCAGATCATCTATTACTAGTTGCCTGGGTTACCAAGGACAAATCAATTCCTTTCTCTGACCCTCACTTTCTTTACAAATGATCTAACTTCTTGTTTTAAAAGAGATGGTTCTATGAATTTTTTTCGAAAAGGCCCAGACCCGAATATTTGCTGGAAAATGAAACTTCTTAGCACAGCATTCAAAGCCCCTTTTAGACTTGCCTCCAATCCGTTCTTTTCTGCAACTTCAGCCTTCCTCATTTGACCTCTCATTCTGGGCCACCTGAAAGTAACAATTACCAATGTTTTCCCCTGCTCCCCACTGTGCCTCAGCACACTCCACTGCCTCATTCTTAACTATCCAATAAATTACTTCTTCTTCGAGACAGAACTCAATATCTGCTTCTCTATCAGATCATTTTTTTCTCCTTGTGGTTGAACTAATCAACGTGCTCTCAACTCCTAAGCAGTAAGGACGGAACTCCTCTTGGTGATGTCTTAGCATCTCTAGCCAGAGATTTGTGGCTCTCTCTACAAACATGATAATAGCATGGTAGACTACGTATCTCTCAAACGGATGGCACACAACCCCCAGTGTTACCTGAGGTAGTTCAGGGAACACAAACATGCCCTATCATAGCTGTGACAATAAAGTCTTGAAACATATTTATGTGGGAACAAATCCAGCATAATAGATACTAAATGAACCACCACACTGGAGGTGCAACACCTGGCAAAATGGTGAAACTGGCATAGGAACAATTGATGTTTGGAAACTACAGTTAAGTGGACAAATCATGGGATTTGGATAGAAGTCTGGAGTTCAATGTAAGCTCTGCTGTCAGCTTCCTGATCCCCCAGAAGGGCATCTGGGCCACGTGAAGTCTGTATCTTTTTTAAACCACTTTTTAAAAAGTGGCTTATTGTTATTGTAAGCCTGTTTCTTTCTCTAAACTGTGAGCACTGTGAGACTAAAATAGGTTTTTTTAAAATCTTGTCTTTTATGCTACACCTATCACAGACAGGAAAATATAGTAGGTGATCAGTAATTGTTAGTTGAATTAATATATTTGTTTTTAAAATTATTTTTGTAGAAATAATTCCTTTGAAATAGTACCTAAATCATATCTTTTAGCAATTGGTGATAACAATTTCTGATAAAACATCAGAAATTGTTTCTGTTTCATCTGAAACAAAGAATTGTTGTTTTTCCTCCTCACTGATTATTTTTTCTAGAGAAAATGGTGCTGGTATCACCACATTTTAAAACTTCTTTGCAAGCCCTTAGTATTTTGGGAGAAAAGTCATTCCCTTATTAATGAGGTCTTGGACCCAGCAGTATTATTGATTCATCTTGCTTTGGAATTATCTGTTTATTCTACAGATCTATGCTACTTTTATAAACCATATTTCACCTTCACTGACCTCTAAATTCCGTGGGAAATATATTGGAGAAAACCCGTGCTAAGCAGAGCTGGCTGGACAAAGGAGTCAGAAGGTATTCTCTCCCCCGCAACCCGGTTCCATCACAGCGATGCCTACTTTCTTCCTGGAGAACTCCTCGATGTCTAAAAAGGAGCTTCAGGTGGCTTCTCCTCTGCACTTTTGTCTACATTAACTGTGTTGGAAAACATTTCCTCGTGGCCCCTTTGTGACCATTTCAAGCCACATCATTAACTACATGTCCAGGCACTTACTTTGTACCTCACACTGCTAGGCTCTGCAAATAAATAGATTAAAAGGTAGGATTCCTGTTCTCAAACAGAGCATTGAAAGTCAAAGAGACATAGATTGTACTGCTTCACTCAACCATCATTTTCTTGAGGTGAAGGATCTCTTTGGTGTGACTTTATATTCCCATTGCTTAGCAAAGCGCTGGACATAAGTTAGGCAAGTACCCATTACTCCCTGAACTAAAACTGATGTTACGTTAGGGAATTTATCATATGTGCCAGAATTAACAAGGCACAGTTTCCTATGTGTTTTTTTTTTGTTCAAATCATTAAGCATGCTTGTGATATGCATTAATAGTTCCCCATTTATTAATGACAAAAGTAAAGCACATATAAGAAAAACGCTCTCTCCAAATCTAAGACGTGGTGGGGCTTGGATTCAAGCCTGGATCCGTCTGGTGACGAAGCCTGTGATCCTTCAATCTCCCTGCTGGATATGAACAGAGGTCTGACTACAAAGCAAATTACAATTCTAAAATAAAATGGGAACTATGTTTTATTGTTATTCAACTTCTAAACTGTAAAACAATGAGTTAGGATTATTTACACACACTTTTCTAATTTTTTCCTCAGGAAATCCTCCAGGACTGAGGGATATTAAGGAATTAATGAGGACCCTTGGCCTAGTTCTCCTCTCTCTCACGATGTCAGCGCAGCCCAGCACTTCTACAAGAGAGCTCTTCGTCCTCATTCTCCTCCTGTCACATGGGATCTTTCTTCTGTTCTTCCTCTGATGCCTCAAGCAGCCCTCCTCACCTGCAGGGAGCCGGTCCTTGTTCCCATCATTTTCCACCATTTCCCTTTACAATAGACCACCCTCGACCTGCAACTACCTCTGTGCAATTCAATCACGTGTAGCAGGCTGTGTGCTCCGAAGAACTTATGGGCGGTAGAAATAGCATTGACCAAGGAGCCCGGTAGAGCCCAGACCCTGCCATGACTACGGACTTTGCACAGACTCTGACATGACTCCAGCTCCCAGAGCCTTGGCAGGTGCATCTCCTGGAGAAAGCAGCAGTTGGTGTCAGGTTTGATGATCTCTAAGGACTATTCTAGCTCAAAAACCCCGAGGTAACATCTGCCTGGCCATCCTTAGCTTCCTCCTCATGCTTGCCGGAGAGGTGTGCCCCATGGTGTCTCACGGTCCGCTGACGGGGCCTGTCCTCAGCTCAGCCTAGGGGCAGGGCAGGAACCCCTCTCCCTCCGGAGGACCCAGACCTGATGAGTCTCTCAGCTGCTTCATATAATATTATCGTTTCTTGGCCCTAATTCAGCCCTACTTAACTGTTTCTCCTGGAAGGTCACACAAATGACAGTTGTAGAAGAATGAAAAAATCCAGCCCTAGCAGGCCCACCATGGCCAGTGACCTGGAGTCCCCCAGCCACCGAGCCTCTGCACTCACTGAATGAAGCCACGGCAGACTCAGGGTGTGCTCGGCACAGCGAAGCGCTGTCTCTGCGACACTCTCTTATTGTTACTTCTCTGCGTGTGCGCAGATGGAGGTGGGAAATAGAAATTTCTCCCTCACCACTTCTTCTTCCCCCAATCTCTTCCTCCCAGGCTCCTTTCCTCCCAGCTAAGCACTGTTCCCCTGCCTCAGCTCCCTCCTCTCCATCCTCCTTCCTTCCTCCCCTCCTCTCCCTCCTCTTTCCTTTTCCTCTTCCCTCCTCTCTCCATCCTCCCCTCCCTCCTCCTTCCTTCCTCCCCTCCTTCCCTGTTTGTACCCGTCTCCCTCTGCCCACCTCCTTCCCTGTTTGTGCCCGTCTCCCTCTGCCCTTTGTTGCTTTTCTGTGACTCTCTCTCTTCCACAAGGCGTGTCCTCGGTTCAGAACGCTGCCCCTCTCACCAGCACCCACCATCCAAAGCCCATCTCAAGCCTGGGCTTTCCTCAGAGCCTCACTGGCAGATTGGGCCATCTGTGTCCCCTCCCTGTCAAAGAAAGGACTGTAGAAACAGAGCAGCACATGAAGGATTTGCCATTTCAGAAAGACTGTCCTGAACAGTAGGAACTGGCTGGTTTAGGAGGAAAAAAAATAAAAAACAAACACAACAAAACAAAACAAAAAACATAAAGATGAATTGGGGGAATGCTGACTAAAAACAAACAAGTAAATAAACAAACAGATCTGCAAGAGGACGGGCGTGGCAGCAGGCTCCTCCTTCAATCCACCTCTGACTCACTTGCTGGAGAAACTCCGGCTGGCAGCCGTGACCAGAGACAGTGGCAACGAGGCAGCCGACCCCGTAGAAAAAGAGCACTTTTTCAGAAGCAGCCAGAGCCCTTCCCCCAGGCCCCTGTTACCCTTATTTCAGAAACAGCCTCCTCAGCTGTGTGTGAGAGCTGGGGTGGAGGGGATTGCAGCATCCTTCCATCCTGTGGCCACATCATGTCTAGAGCCTTGCTGTTTCCTGCCCAAAGACAACAGAAGAGGAAAGAGAGTATGTGGTGGATTCCTGCTTCTTACAACCTGGTTCGAAAAGAGATACGCATCAGCTCCACCTAGAATCCATTGTGAAGCCTAAACAATCACTCTGGTAACACACAACTGCAAGGGCTGCTGGGAAATATAGACCCTGCTCAGAAACCACCTCCAAGGATAAGTCCAGCTTAGCAAGGATTCAGGCCCAGTACGCTGTCTTTGCCACAGTCTCCTCTCAGGCCATGGGACATCTGTAGGCTTCCTTCTTGAAACATGTAAAATGCTCACCGTCCCCCAGGGGAGGCACGTAAGAGTTGCATCCTGTCCCTGCACCAGCTTTAAGGGAAGCTTCTCTGGGCAATGCTCAGTTGTCTCCAGCAGGCACAGATAGGCTCTGTGGGCCAGTCACTCCCATATTTAAAAAAAAAGGAAAAAAGTCATCAGCACTCCCCACACCCAATGTAAATGATCAAATAGAATCAAGTGAAACAACGCTCAGGAATATGCTCTTTAAAGTGGAAACCACCTTTTTTTTTTTCCCCCCCGCTCTGTTGCCCAGGCTGGAGTGCAATGGCACAATCTTGGCTCACTGCAACCTCCACCTCCTGGGTTCAGGTGATTCTCCTGCGTCAGCATCCTGAGTAGCTGGGACTACAGGCATGTGCCACCATACCCAGCTAATTTTTGTATTTTTAGTAGAGACTATGTTGGCCAGGCTGGTCTTGAACCCCTGACCTCAGGTGATCCGCCCACCTCGGCCTCCCAAAGTGCTAGGATTACAGCTGTGAGCCACTGTGCCCAGCAAGAAACCACTTTTTAAATGTTCAGTATTCTATTGTGGAAAAATAAAGGGTGTCAGATTGCAGAAACTCTGAGTGGTTTTTATTATAACAATTTTCCAGACCTCAATCATGCTTCACCATTTATAAAACATCTTCTTATATATTTCATTTTCTCTTTTTATTTATTATGTTGGGCAAAGATTGCTCTTTAAATTTGCAAATCCGGACATTTGTGACTTCCTAAACTCACAAAAGGGATCCTAGTAACCTGATCATCATACTGAGATCAGACAGACTAAGTGGCAGGACATCTTTGACAGTGGAACATGAAGAAGAAAAGGAAAAGATACAAGAATGAAAGAGGGAGAAAATAGATAATTACAAAACCTATGAATCCATGGAGACCAGAAAAATGTGCCCCTGAGAGGTTTCCCTGAATCGGAATTACTATCAAAACCACACATTATCTGTTAGGATTTTAAACACTGAAGCCCTGACAAAAATGTCACTTTTATTCTTTACAAATAGGGTAAGGTTTTTTAGGGTCTCTTTAAGTGGCATAAATAGCAGGAGGGATCTAGGAGAAAATCAGCCGCAAATGGACGGCCCCATTAATGAAGGGAAAGCCGGCTCCCCACCAGCCGTTTCCAAGGCAACCCACAGGCTGGACGAGCACCGTCTCTTCTGTTTCCCATTATGGAGATCGCCTCTACAGCCCAGAAGAGGAGAGCAAGGATGGTCAGAAACTCTTTCTCCCGGTGTTGCCCGCACAGTTCAAAGCTGTGAGCAGGCATGGTCTGTGAACTGCCTCCATGGACCTCCCCCGGAAATGCATTCCACCTGCACTCAAGACACGTCTGACTGAGGAGGGGAAAAAATAATAATAATCTCATGCAGAGCTGTACATTTCCAAAAGCTCTGATAGGAGAAATGCTTAGGCTTTTCAGAAAGGCAGGGACATTTCCTTTCATCACTTAAAACTCATGGAATAGGCCGGGCGCCGTGGCTCACGCCTGTAATCCCAGCACTTTGGGAGGCCGAGGCGGGCGGATCACGAGGTCAGGAGATCGAGACCATCCTGGCTAACACGGTGAAACCCCGTCTCTACTAAAAATACAAAAAATTAGCTGGGCGTGGTGGCGGCGCCTGTAGTCTCAGCTACTCGGGAGGCTGAGGCAGGAGAATCACTTGAACCCAGGAGGCGGAGCTTGCAGTGAGCCGAGATCAGGGCACTGCACTCCAGCCTGGGTGGCAGAGTGAGACTCAGTCTCAAAAAACAGTAAATAAATAAAAATAAATCATGGAATGACAGATTTTTTGGTTTTTGTTTTTGCAAGGAACTTTTACATCGTTGTTTCCATCCTTTCTCTGTGCGTCAAAGCAGAGAGCAGGAAAGGGTCTTACCTCAGGTCACACTGTGTTGGTGGCTGAGCTGGTTTGAGAATGCAGACATCAAGACTTTGCTTCCATGCCCCTTTGAGACTGAAATTTAAAGAAGAAATACTGAGAAAGAGACAAAGAATCTAACGCCAGATGAAAAAAAAGAAAGTTAGGAGTTTAAGCAGTAGGTTCCATGGAGTACTTGGAGGATCCAGGTGGATGACTCTGGCAACCAGGACTTGAGATTCCTCCAGAAGGCAGAGGGCCTAGAGGCAGAATGAGCTATTAAAAGACAGTTACAATTGTCAGGAAAAGAAATGTCAAGGGCGTAAAACAGAGCAGTGTCCCTAGGAATGGAAAAGAGTGCACAAAAATGAGAAACACTACAGAAGTATAATGGACCAGGCAGATTTACCATCTCTTTTGTGCCTGTCGAGAAATGTGCTTTTTTTTTTTTTTTTAAGTTTAAAACTGATCATCGAAAGCCTGATTGCAGAGATAATGTGATGTGACTAATGATCTTGCATAATGAATGACCTTGATATCAATCAGCAGGAAGCCAGCTTTGGGAGAAAAGTCTTTAGTTTTCAAATGTGTGAGGCTCTGATTCTTGGTTCCAGGCCTCTGCTTCCCAAACGCCTTTTGCAGAAGCATCTCAAAGAAACCAGGAGACGCAAAAAGATTCCATGTTTGGACCTTGATCCCATGTTTGTAGGAAGCTCAGCTGACTCATAGTAAAATCTTCCTCAACTGGGTCCGTTCTGCAAAATTTTCACCCAAATATTGTCTGTATCTTTCTTATTGAACAACTCTCAGTGCAGAAATATTTTTCCCCAACAGTTACAACCTGTCAAAATGCAAACATAGATATGATCTTTAAAAGCAGAAAACCATCCTAATTATAAAGAGAGATAAAGGTTTGACAGTCAAAGAATTTTCAAAGTTCTTAGAAGGAGGAGTTACAGATACAAAGAAAGCATGGGTTGAATTTATGTGTTTTCTGTTCCCTTCTGTCTCTTGAGTTTGCTGTAACTACTGAGGAAATTTCAATGAACTAAGTGAGTTGTTCATCATTTCTGAACAACTTACTTGACGTAGAAAACCCAAGTTTAGCTAAAGTGCCCTGACTGTGGTCGAGCATTGCAAGATACTAAACAACATGATCTGTCAGTTTCTAGTTCTAGTAAGACTTAGCCCCATACCCTGTGAAAAGTTAAATAATTATTTTAGAAACCACAGTTTAAAAAAAAATGTAGAAAACTGTGTCCTCTGCTTCAGATGACCCCAAATATTTTCAGAATGTTCTCTTTCCCTAAACTGTACTGTCACTCTTTCACGCTAACATTTTCACATACTTTTTTAAATTTTTTTTTTTTTTTTTTTTTTTTTTTTTTTGAGACAGAGTGTCTCACTCTGTCGCCAGGCTGGAGTACAGTGGCAGGATCTCAGCTCACTGCAATCTCCGCCTCCCGGGTTCAAGCGATTCACCTGCCTCAGCCTCCTGAGTAGCTGGGACTACAGGTGTGCACCACCACGCCTAGCTAATTTTTGTATTTTTGGTAGAGACTGGGTTTCACCATGTTGGCCAGGATGGTCTCAATCTCTTGACCTCGTGATCCACCTGCCTTGGCCTCCCAAAGTGCTGGGATTACAGGCGTGAGCCACCGCGCCCGGTCGCTTTCTTTCTTAAACTAACACAAATACTGGTTTATTTCTCTCTCAATACTTCCCTTTTTCTCCTTAAAACGTGCTGATGTGTGTTTAAGTATACCAGGCCCCAAGTACTGTGTGAAACTGTGTGTGCTGTTGCTGTTTTAAGTCTCAGAATCATGTACTACTCAATATTCTGTCAGTCTGTGGTTTCAGAAAAAGCACATTACCTTGTATTAAAAAATTAAGATAATTTATCAGCTTCTTTTGGAGGCAAGCATGACAAATGATCCAGCTGTTGGGGTTTTCACCCCTCTTTTCTTACAGTAGTTTTTGGTTGCTTTTTTTTTTTGATACTTGACATTCAATACATATGATTTAAAGTGTAAAATAATATATTTTTAATACAAGAAAGAGACAAAAAGTTTTACCTTTTTATCAAAACACCTGGTAGAAAATGCACATTTTTTTTTTTTTTTTTGGTTGTTGTTGTTGCTTTCCCCCGAGACAGGGTCTTGCTCTGTTGCCCAGGCTGGAGTATAGTGGTGCTTTCTTGGCTCACTGCAACCTCCACCTCCCAGATTCAAGTGATTCTCCTGCCTCAGCCTCCTGAGTAGCTGGGATTACAGGTGCCCACCATGCCCGGCTAATTTTTGTATTTTTAGTAGAGACAGGGTTTCAGCATGTTGGCCAGGCTAGTCTCGAACTCCCGACCTCAAGTGATCCACCCATCTCGACCTCCCAAAATGCTGAGATTACATGCACTTCTTTTTAAACATAAGTGGTGTTAGGCACTTGGTCTCAATGAGGGTGTACTGCCTCCTTTAGCCACATAAAGAATCAGCCATGAATAAAAACAAGACTGTGCTCTCCCAGCCACACGAGGAGGGAGACTGACATTTAGAACGGCTGCTACAACCTTAATGTTGTTACACTCACTTCCTTTATAAGTGACTGGTTCGAATGCAATGGCTATCAGTCTGTTCCGTCTCTCCCTGCCAACATCTATCTTGTCAGAGCTCATAGAAGCTGGCAGGTTTGATGCAGTGAGGGAAAGGGAATGAAGAACCGAGGGACAGCGCTTTTGAGAGGAACTGTGCACCTACCCACGTCGAGTCTGGCCCCGTCGGTCGCCTGTGAATTCCAGCAGCGAGACTGATTAAATGCCCGCCGCTCAAATCCTGCATCATCCACAGGTCTCCATAAATCAATCAGTGCCTTCGAAAATTCTGAAATCATGGCATTCAACATTTTTATTCTTCCCATTTATGCCCTCTCTGCATAGTGAACTTAGACTTCGAGTTTTCCAAGGCATTGCTAATTTTATGATCCTCTTTTTAATAAATGTAACATTTAATGCAATTTAATTTTTCACCTCATTTGTGCCTTTATTTCCAAATGCTTATTACATTTCCCATTACAAAATACTCAGTGTGATAAATTTGGAAAATAAAGGAAAGCAGGAAGAAGAAATGTTTAAATCACTGCAAGTTCCACACATTAGAAACAATAACTATTGACATTTTTGTGTACTACCTTTCAGAGTTTTATGCATAGATTTATTGTTACTTAATGTGGATGTCATCAGACTATAATTTTGCCTCCTGTTCTTTTATTCCTTATTATAATATAAATTCTTCCATATTATTATTACAAACTCATTATAAACATTATTTTAATGACTGCATAATTATGTCCTATAATTTACTTAGCTATTACCCTATTGTAGGACATTTAGACTATTTCAAAAGTTTCACTGTGACACATAATTCTGCAATACACTTATTCATAAAGCAGCCTCAGTACTTTGGATTTTTAGGATAGATTCCCAGCAGTAAAATTGCTAGATCAAAGTATTTAAAATTTTCAATAGATCTTAGTACACGCTGCCAGAATGCTTTTCACAAAGATTGCCTGATGATATTTGAATATATCTGTAGAATTTCTACATTTAAAAATGTATAATTTGGAATTTTATATTTGTGCCAAATATGTATCCCTATTATTATTTTAGAAAAGATTGCCACTATAACCATTTCATTGACTGAGTCTCCGTTATGGCAGTTCAAAAGAAAAGAAATACAATTAAGGTAGAAATGCTTTAATTAGGAAAATATGTAGATAGGTTTTATTGGTTTTGCTGAAGGCACAACAGGGCACCCAACCTAATTATTTCTGGTGAATCCTATTATAAATATTCCACTTCCTGAAAATCATCCATCTATTTGTTCATGGATTCCTCTGTTCACTTGATTGGCAAACAGTCATGGCATAATGATGTGCAGACACCATGCTGGGTGCTAGGAGACGTGCGCCCTGTGCCCTTCCTTCCGTCCACTGGGGGAGTCTGAAACAGGCGTTAAGGCCCTCGCAAGCTCCAGCACAGTCCCACCATAGATGTTTGTGAAATGAGGTAATTACCAAATATAGATATTCACAGTACAACAGTGATAGCTTCCACAAAGAGGGGTCCTGTCAGCAGAGATGGACAGCTCCACTCTGGATGCAGGATTATAGGAAGCTTAAAAGGGAAGCTATGAAAGTGTCACTGTGTATTTCAGATAAAGTATAAAAGGGTAATGATGTACTTCCTTGCCCAGATTTGCACTTCCTGAAATGGAGATCCTGCTTTTAGAAATCTGAGAAGGATCTGCCTTTCTCACCCCTTATAGCTTTTCCACCATTCTGTTAGGAATACTCGAGCATCCCTGTAGTGATCATTCTTCTGAGTTATAGATAAAATAAGCAATATTTTTTAGCAGAGATTCTCATTCTGTTCTGAGATCACAGATCTGGGTGACAATTTAGTAGAGAGGACAGTCTACTCAGTCTTCTGTACATTTTAGCTATTTTATTTTCCCTCCTGAGACATAAGCTTGCCACACCAGGGTGGGACATGGAAACACCGTTCCCGTCGAACGCCCATGACCTGCTCCCAAGCTGGCTTCAAGGGCCAGATCATTTTAGGTGCAAGAGGGATTCTTTTTTATTTTTATTTTTAATTTAATTAATTAATTAATTAATTAATTTTGAGATGGAGTTTTGCTCTTGTTGCCCAGGATGGAGTTCATTGGCACAATCTCAGCTCACTTCAGCCTCCGCCTCCTGGGTTCAAGTGATTCTCCTGCCTCAGCCTCCCAAGTAGCTGGGATTACAGGCGCTCACCACCACATCAGACTAATTTTTTTATATTTTTCGTAGAGACAGGGTTTCAACATGTTGACCAGGCTGGTCTCAAACTCCTGACTTCAGATGATCCACCTGCCTTGGCCTCCCAAAGTGTTGGGATTACAGGCGTGATCTGCTGCGCCTGACCAGAGAGCTTCTTTATTGAAGCCTGTGATAAGGCTAGGCAGATGCTCACTCTCGTGGGTTGAATTGTGCTCCCCGCACCCAAAAGATATATTGAAATCTTGACCACCTTACCTGGGAATTTGACTTCATTTGGAGATAGGGTCTTGAAAGATGTAATCCAGTTAAGAGGAGGCCATTAGCATGGACCCTAATTCAATACTACTGGTGTCCTCATAAGAAAAGGAAAAGAGACACAGAGACGTAGACACACGTGATGATGACCATGTGATAATGGAGACAGAGATGGAAGTGATGTATCCACAAGTCATGCCAAGGTTACCCCATCCTGAGAGGCTAAGAAAAATGCATGAAATGAATTGTCTTCTAATGCCTCTGGAGGGAGCACAAACGTGAGGACAACTTTGGATAACCATTCTTGCAGCAGAGGAACAGAAAATTGATATCAGAGACTGGAAAGATGGAGACTTGAACCAAGCAATGGCAAACTGGTTGGTAAGTAACCATCTGTGGTAACTTGAAAGGCAAAGTCCTGCACAGATTCGGCTAATAGCTCCAAGCTACACAGTTGAAATATCAGAGCATTTGTGCATGCTGGCTATTACTGGCTGTGTGCACAAGGTATTACAAGATGAAGGCGAGCTCAAGAAAGAACAAATCAAGTGATGGATAGGACATGTATAGGAGTGAGATAGAGATGTACATGTATATCAAACATAGTAACTGTTAATGGTAGAATCTAAGTGCTCAATATATGGGTTTCCACCACAGAATTCTTTCAACTTTGCTGCATGTTGAAAAAAAAATCCATAACCAAAATATTAGTAAAAAGAGAGAAGAAATTAACCAATTTGCAAGACACACATGAAAGGGACTCAAGAGAATCCAGAAATTCCAGAGCGGCAGGTTGGAAAAGCTCACAGCTTCTATGTCCTAAAACATGAGAGATGGAATGTTAAAAGCAATAAAATCACAGAAAAACTTCTAAATTGAATACTGTGACTCAGGGGAAAGACAAGATTACAAATCTATCTTAATCTATCATAGCAATTATTCTCAGAGTAGATTTATTAGGTTAAAGAGAAAGGCTTGAGGGTAGCAGCAAAAAGTAAAATAAAATAGAATAAGCAGAATTGGAATCCATATCTTGGAAGAATAATAGGCATAGTTACTGACAAATGAACTGATTAACAAATAAGTGAGGAAGAAGTCAGCTAAATTTTGAGACTATTAATCACCAAGGAAACCATACATCTATTTTAGAAAGATGTTGATTATTCAAGACTTTAAAAAAAATTCTTGGGCCCCCAGTCTTTCACCAGTCGCAGGTGGAATTTGGAAATTCTAGAAACCCCAAGAAGGCATTCTCCCAACATCATTTCAGGTGTGGCCCAGAGGACCCAGGAGAAGAAAGAGTTGTCCAGAAGGCAGAACCCAGGACCTTGAGAATAGTAGAGAATGGAATTCCCCCCAGGAAATAAAAAGATGCCCTAATCAAAGGTAATTTTCCTCCTTAAGGTGGGTGGTCTTCACATCTTCTCAGTGGGCTCTCAGAGTCCTCCAAAGCTATGGCAACCATGTGTCTCCCACCCCTCCCCTTTCGATGGTCCTTTGTACTGTGGTGATCCTGACTTTCTTCCACCATTGTGTATGGGGTATGTCAGGACAGGGAGCAAACAATTTGTGTTTTCAGTTTATCTTTTGCCAAAACAAGAAGAGTCCATCTGGGCCTGATGGAAAGGACTGAGCATGCTGGTGACTGGATGGAAAGTTGGATTGTTGCCTTGCGGAGGGGATGTGTGTATTCTGTGAGTGGCAGCAAGAGTGAAATTGTGGCCAGAGGGAAAGATTGGGGTAGGGACTGAATTGGTGCTTCCCTTCTCAAGACCTCCCTAGGCACAAATGGTGAGGACATTTCTAAGTCTCCTTTACGTTGAGGTTGGAGCTGTATGATGGGTTCTAGCTAGTGGAATGTGAAAATAACCTACATCATTTCTAGTCCTGGCAGAACTGTCCATGCTTTCTTTGCCATTCATTCTGGTAACCATGGAAGGCACATATTGAAGGAAATTCTGTCACAAGAAAGAAGGACACTGGGTCCCTGAGTCAACTGCTTTGAGGAAAGCCACACAGAATCTCCACCAGCCTACATCAGACTGTTCTGTGAGCAAACACGAACCTTGTTGGCATTAAGATGCAGTGTTTGCGGATTCCACAGCATCACCTAGCCCAGATAGCATGAGCCACGTACTCCCTCCTTTAGCTCGCTTGTGTTAGCTCCTTAACTCTCCAGACACGCTCATACCTATTGCAGTCAATCACAGATGTGGCTCTTGCTGTGCCCCCTAGACCCATGCAAATCACTTCAGGCCTGACTTGATCCAACAAGGAGAGCAGCTTAGCCTGGCATGACTCCAACCACACAGACGTGATCTCACAGGAACTCGATGGGGTCAATATCACTACTGCCACTTTTAGACATGGTGCTTAGGACTCAGGGAATTTTACTACTTTTATTATTTACATTGTATAAGATTCACAGATAAGAGTGGTAGGCCCTGGATTAAATTTCAGGTACACCTCACTGCAAAGCTAGTGCTACCTTTTTTCTATTGTTCTAGAAGAGGAGACCATCTCTGTGGATTAATATTTTATTGACAATGCACTTCAAACCTTCATGCAAATCCTGGTTTCCTCTGCAAATGTGGCAATGACTTAAGATTACTTATGGCCCAGCCCATCACTTCATCATATGATTGAACAAAAGCGTTCACACTGTTTGAAGTACTTGGAATAAATACTTCTTGTTATATGCATCCTAACTATTTTTAAGTTGCTCTTTGGCTCTGAGCCAATTTCCTAAGGTGTAAAATATTAAACACTGAAAAGATGAGTTACAGTTCCTAGAACCTTTCAAAGATTTCAAAGTATAGGAGGTATGTAAACAGTTGCCTCTACGTAACCGGCTGCAATGCCATACTTGATTAAGGGAATCTATAACATTCTCAAACAAGGCCTGACCCTAACAGAAATTTATTGGGAAATGGAGGCAAAAGGCAGAAGAGGATTTGTTCTGTAAAGAAAAGAGAAAAATAACGAACTTGAATTCATAATAGGTATTTTTTTAGCAGCTGGATCATTTTTCGACGCATGTCCCATGTACTTGCCCAGTAAGGTGGCTAGCCTTGATTCTGTCGTCATTTGTCTGTATCATTCTACACAAGAGTTGGGGGTCAAAGATTTCTTTCAAAAACTACAATGTAGAGTAGAAATTGGAGTTATCTCCACTCCCAGCTCAAATATTGTATGTGTAACCCAGTCTGCTCATGCTGCCTTTGCAATATACCATGGACTGTGTGGTTTGAACAGCAGACATTCATTTCTCACAGTTCTCGAGGCTCGAAAGTTCAAGATCAAGATGCCAGCTCACTCAGTTCCTCTCAGGCTCTCTCTTCCTGGCTTGTGGATCCAGATCTTTTCTCTGTGTCTTCATACATCAGAGAGACAAGCAAGCTCCCCTCTCTTCTTCCTCCTGTAAGGATACAAATCCCACCATGAAGCCTCAACCTCATGACCTCATCCAAACCTACTTTCCAAAGGCCCCGCCTCCAAATACCATCATATGAAAGATCAGAGCTTCAACCTATGAATTGTGGAGGCACACAAACATTCAGTCCATAACAATGTCTAATTTTACCATGGCTCTTTTCTAAACAAACAATTCCATAAGCCTGTTTTCTACAATCATCAGATCACACAGAGAAGAAACACACTGAACTCTTGATCAAAAATGCTACAAACTACCTTATTCTCTATAGGCAATCACCAAGTCCCATGTTACCTTAAATCATCTTAATCTGCACATCCATCCTTTTGAAGTTCAGGTGGAAGAAAAAAGCATGGTGTGGAGCTATTTTTGCCTGGCCATTTCGGCAGAGACTCTTCTTTGCAGCATGAACTTCTGTTATTAATCTTTAAAAAGCATAACCAAAAATCTATTTGAAATTCTTATCACTTAAAGACCTTTAAAAACTCTGCCTCTGTTATTTGAGTTGTTACATCCCTGTGGCTTGAAATTCCATAAATTGCTTTGCATTACGTCTGGAGTTGTCGTACTTTAACAGTTCAGGATTTACTGCTTCTTAATGTCATGAAGCATCAACAGGCAAAGTTGAGATGCCATTTCTTGTCTTTCTCATCTCACAGTCACTTAAGTCCTTTGGGACAGTATCTCTTATTAATTAAGTACAGCTCAAAGGTACCAGCCTGTGGATTTCCCAGGTCATGGGACAGGCTCTTGTAGATCTCAAATTTAGGCCTAGAAGAAGTCAGAGACTTTTGCCTGCGACTCAGTCCCATCTCTCTGAGTCCATCTCCTTTCTTTTAAACTGCACCCCATCCACAGATAATTCTTAAGGTATTATAACACATCACGTCTAAGAAAGGCACATGGAAGTGCCCTAGCTGTGAAGGAGAAGAGATGTCCGCTGTCCCTAATGGTCCAAATCCTCTCTCCCGTGTCAGAGTCCTGGAATACCCAACTCCGGACACTTTCCTTATCTGTCCAAGGAGATGATATGGAGACCCAATTGGGTGAGTTGTTTGAAGAAAAAGGAAGATAAATGGAAAAATCACACACACACAAGTCTCAAAGATTTGGACAAAAACCACAGCAACAAAAATCAAATTCTGGAAGCTACCCAGGCTCATTATATTCTGGGATCTGATATCTACAATCTACACCTGAGACTCAGTCCTGGATGGTCATTGCCGAGGTGAAAGAGTAGCTCTGAGACCCTGAATAGTACCCAATGACTCACAGATTTCCTGGTTGAAATATCAATGTCAGCTCCAGGCCCACCTACTTGGCATCCTCTCTAAAGCAGGCAAAGCACCATAAATTGGAAGAACCCAGGACTTCCTTTAAAACAGCACAGAAAGTCAGAAGACTATGGATGGAAACCTTAAAAATTTGAGGGAAAGAATTTCCAACATAGAATTCATGGATCCTTTCTTAAGGAGCTATTAGAGGACAGACTTTAGCAGAATAAGAAAGTGAACCAACGAAGTGGGCAGCGCAGGATGAAAATAGGTGATCCAGAAGAGGAGGGAGGCAAAGGTCACAGGTGAAGTGTCAGGCTTTTTGGAGATCAGCAAGCAGCCATCCTGGGGGGCTGTCAGATCCAGGAGGGTCAGGAGGAGGAGATACCAAAAAGATAATGATAATGGAATACCTAATGTGGTTGAAGGGGTTGAGGGATTTATGTTCTAGAAATAAGTTTGGAGCTGAATTAGCAACTGTTACATAGACAACTAAGCAAAAGAAAGAAAAATTATTTATTTGGGAAACATCATAAAAATGTGGTCCCTGTGTTGTAACTCAGCTATAAACAACGTAGACATGTTAATGCAATCACTGAATATTGACTTAGGTAAACATAGACATTTTAATTACACTGGGGGTTAGGAGATGGGAACTTCATGAGTGGAAATGTGGAGGAGGAAGTTGCTAATGCTTTTTCAAGTTCCATAGTGACAGGTCACTGGGTAATATTTAAATATGGGAGAAAATCTATATAAACATGTTATTTTAGAACTATCAAATGTAAATAGTAAGATAAAAATCTTATAACATGGAAGTCTTTGGAAAGCTGAAATCAGAAGTTGGGTGAACCAGACAAAGATATTTGATCGATTTTAAGTATATGCCACAATTTGGAGAAAATGAAATTAACCACTAGCCTAAAAAACAGATAAATAAAATGAGAAGCTTAGACTAAGAAAGAGAATAGAAGAGAATACAGAAAAATGTCTCTGTTTTAATTCTGATCGTAAATATGTAATAAAGCAGATTAGTTCATAAAGCCTAGGCAGATAGCCAGATAGAAATATTAATTTACACGTCCCTTTGCTTCAAGTTTCCCGTTTGATGTTTTTCCTGAAATGAGCTTTGCATTATTAGATGCTGTAATTGCGATCTGGTTTTACTGCTCCATGATCTACCCTCAGAGAGAGTTTCTCACAACTCCCACTGAAGTACAAGAAGCTGACTCTTCAATATGAAGTTGAACAGGAGGGTCTCAGAGGCTAGAAAAAGGAATAACTCAAAAGAACACTCGTCGATATTTTGTTTAAAGAAGCAAATGCTAGGTAATTAAATGATGGCGATAACCTACCAGGCTTGGTAAGAGCCCTCATAAAAGACTATTTATAGAATCTTAATTCTGAAGGGGGCTCCCTCTTCCCAGGAGCAAGGAAAAAAGTCCCAGCTGGCTGAATTTTTACTAAGAACACAGCACTAGCTGGGATAATGGCCAGGAAAGAGAACTCAGACCTTCTGGGTCCTGGTCTGGCTACTATAAAGAGTTTTGATCTTCTCTTTAGCAGAAATTGTTAAGTAAATAGGTGAAAGGGCTAAAAATAAATAAATAAATAAAAATAAAAGAAAGAAAAGAAAGAAAATCAGTATTTATAATGCAAGGAAAATTAGCAAAAAGATCAGATGTAAGGCAGAGGAACCAGTGGCATCACAGTAAGATTACTTAAAGGCATTCTGACCAAAGACTTACCATCCAAGAATTACTGGTGACTGTGCCCTGGAAACCTCAGGGCCCCACCCGTCCCTGAGGCCATGGGATTACCCCTTACATAGAGCCTCTGTGTGAGAAGAAGCAGATCAAGATGGTTCTATATTGAATGAATAATATATGAACACAGCTTGACATTTTTAGAGAATATTTTTGGAGAGTGAGGCTATATTCTCCTTGTAATGAAATGATGCAGCATATTTTAAAATAGGATTTAAATGTTTTTAATAACAGTGATACAGACCATTCAGATTTTTTTAAGGAAAAAAAAATATTTCAACAGAAAAGTTTACCAGATTTTCTCCATGGACCCGGAGTTAGGGATCCTCTCTAACCAAGGCCACCACTTACTTCTTCAACCTGCTGTCCCGGATTGCCAAGGAGACTAACTTACAGACTTAATGGCATATCGGAACATATACTCCTGCATCTTGTTTGCAATTTGTTCATACATTCCACAAATAATTTTTGAGCACTTGTGATCTGCCAACCAACTTTTCAAGATCTGGGATAAAGTGGTGAAAAAAAAATAACCAACTTGGACTCTTCCAAACTGGATCATACACAAAAGGCCCCGGAAAGGAGGAGGCCACACGCTGAGGAAACTGAAAGAAGAACTAGGGGATGAGCAGAGAAAGTGAAAGGCCTCCTGTGTTTAGACAAGGCAGAAAATGTGAGCAGGAGGTGCTAATCCAGGGCTGGAGAGACAAAGAGTAAGTGCCTATGGGTTCATAGAAGGACTCCTTTGATAGGGTAGATCTACTCTGTACAATGATGTTCAAGGAGCTTCTTTTTCTGAAGGGCCAGAACTATTGTGGAATCTAAAAGGAAGGAAGATAGGACCCTTTAGCATGAAGGCTGGTCTCACCCAGTAAGGGCTTTAAAATATCTAAAACTTTCGCCAGAAAGCGCCATGTAGAAAAATTATAGATAGGACAAGAAAAAGTGCTGGAGGGCTTCAGAGGGTGGTGATAGTCCTTCATTCATTTTCCAATCCCCAGTGAACACCACCGTGCCTAGTACAGGGGAGGTGCCCAGTCAAGTTAAATTTGCAAAAATGGAAGTGAATTAACATAGGAGAATCAAAAAGGGTTCCTTAGAGCAGGTGTCCCAACCCCAGGCTGGGGACCAGTACTGGCCTGTGGCCTGTTAGGGTCTGGGCTGCACAGCAGGAGGTGAGTGATGGTTGGGCGAGCATTACCACCTGAGCTCCACCTCCTGACAGATCAGCATTGGCATTAGGTTCTTGTAGGAGTGGAAACACTACCGTGAACTGCGCATGCAAAAGGGATCTAGGTTGTGTGCTCCTTATGAGAATCTAATGCCTGATGATCTGGGATGGAACAGTTTCATCTTGGAACCAACTCCCAACTCCTGCATTCATGAAAAAACTCTCTTCTAGGAAATCATTCCATTCCCTGGTGCCAAAAAGGTTGGGAACCACTGTCCTAGAGGGTCTAGGGAGCCCTTAATATGGACCATTGAAGATGGATAACATTTAGCCCGTGAGTCTTACTGATTCTTTGGTGGAGACTGGAGGGGCAGTAGTTGAAGTAGAGAAAAGGGTTACAAGATAAACACAGAGACAGGCCAAAGTATCATTTTAAGGATTGGATAAGGAGAAGATCAAGTGTGGTAACAAGGTGACAGCTTCAGCCCCAAAAGTTCAATCTGCCCTGATTATGTATATGAGCTTGGAGGGTTACTTGTCATGAAAGTCTGCTTGGTCACCCATCATAAAGGACTGCTGCCATTGGAAACCCTAAATGCTGAGGTCTTCCCTTTTCCCAGCTTCCTATGCCCACTCATTACCTTACAGATTTTTGCTATTTGTTATCTAAGCAACAAATAGGTGATGTTGGTGATGATTATCCAAGTAATGGACACCATGGGCTTAACCAAGTAAGTTCTTTCCATGTGGCATAATCGGTCTTTACCTTACATATTCTGAAAACAAATTATCTTAACATTCAGGTGTTACTCAGATGAATGTCTTTGTCATAGCAGTAAGTCAGGGAGAGGGAGGAACACATGTGGTTAAGGTAGTCCTTTGTCATTTATCAGATACAATGATGGAAATGGAAGCCTCTGGTTTTTGTTGTTGTTGTTGTTTATTTGTTTGTTTGTTTTAATATGTGCTTAAATGCAAATATGGGAGCTTGGGCAGGATGCTGAGGAAGTAGGTCATTATCTTCTTCATGTGTTCTTTCCATCTTAGTTTGCAGACTACATTCACATCTATAATCCCATTTTTTATTTATAAAAGTCCTGTGAATCCACGATGGAGTAACTGAATCCAGTCTAGTTACCTCAGTAAGAACAACTAGGCAACCAAACAAAATATATAAAATTATTTTTAAATATTGGACAACAACCAGCTCAGAACTATGGTGCCTGACAGAAGGGAATCAAGTAAGGCAGCCTCATACCAGCTTTTTGTTTAGAGCCACTTCCGGGTCAATGGCTCAGGAAAGAAGAACCAAGGAAGAACTAGGTATTTATCATCTTACTTTTTACAGGACAAGCTTGTCAACCCTTGGATTAGATTGAGAATGAAAGAATATAATTTTATACAAGGCTGTGTTTGTCTTTTGAGTGCCATAATAATTCTAACTGAACTGACAAGTCAGAGCTCAGCATTTGGAGTGGCTGCAACAGCTAGAAATTTTGGAGAAGAGTAGAGAGATAGGGAGCCTCTGTAAAGGCAGAGCTCAGAAAATCTTCATATGGATCCCTTGGGTCTGTAGCTGCCTTAGCTATGTGTGCAACAGAGTGAACCATGAGGCCATGAAAAGAACTACTAGGGATTTATAAGGTAAACAATTTCCAGAGTTTACACAAGGCTGAGATACAGCCAAGCTCCATATGACCCCAGAAGTGCAACTTATGGAATGGAAAGGCATCCACCCGTGAGCTCATCAAAATCACTGTTTGTTTTTTTGTTTGCTTGTTTGTTTGTTTGTTTGTTTTCAGACAGAATCTCACTGTTGCCCAGGCTGCAGTGCAGTGGCACAATCTCAGCTCACTGCAACCTCCACCTCCCAGGCTCAAGTGGTTCTCCTGCCTCAGCCTCCACAGGAGCTGGTACTGCAGCAGTACACCACCAAGCCCAGCTAATATTTTTGTATTTTTCATAGAGATGGGGTTTCACTATGTTGGCCAAGCTGGTCTTGAACTCTTGGCCTCAGGTGATCCACCTGTGTTGATCTCCCAAAATGTTGGGATTACAGGTGTGAACCACTGCACCCGGCCCAAAGTATAAACTTCTAATTATGTAACGTTTTATTTTTCCTCTTAAAATCTTTGCCTATTATGAAGGTTATCATTTGGGGGTCCACGTCAGAATCATCTGAGACTTTTTAAGGTTTGGCTGCCCAGGTGACCTCTGAGCCACCACATCTAGCCAGAATCATTGTTTAACATTAGGACTAAGTTTGACCTAGAGTCCAGGCTAGTCTAGATGCGATCTTACAAAGCACAAATACAAAACTTGAAATGATCAAGATGATTTTCATAGACTTAACTGCCAATCAAAGCAGAATTAAATGCTCTTCAAAGGAAGAGAACAAAATCCAGACATTCATAACATAGTATTGACAATGTCCAGAATCCATACAAAAATACTGAGCATGAAGAGAAGCTGGTAAATATGATCATTTCCCAGGAAAAATTTCAGTAAATAGGAACATTTAAAAATAGCAGAGATGATGCAATTATCAGACAGGACTTTAAAGTAGCTATTAAACCTTTTCACATTTGCCCCAAGAATACCTACCTGCCAGTGGCGCATGTGGCAAGTTTACCCCAAGATAAATTTGCCACAAAATATCTCACTTTGATTCTTATTCCGGTATCACTCTAGTATATCAACTTTGAAAACAAAAGACATCATTCTATTTATGGAATTCTGTTTTGAGTAGTAGTATTTCCATTTACAAAATATAGTAATGCTTGATCGCTGAAAATGTCAAATCCCAGAAAATGCAGCATTCCTATGCATGATGCTAACATCATTCTCGAACATGGGCCATTTGTGGGCCAAAAATTCATTTGATGAATCTGATTTTTCTGAAATAGACAATTCTGATGATTCAGACAATTCTGATGTTAGTACTGTTTAGAAATAACTCCAAGAACAGTTTTTATATTTTATTTTCACATTGAAAATCAGTCAGATTTGCTTTAGCCTCAAAGAGTGTGTTTATGTAAAATTAAACGAGTGCTGGCAGTGAGCTACACTGTTTTTTTCCTAAATGGGGAAAGGGTTAAAAATATACATGAGAATTTAGAGAGAAGTATGAACATGAGGATCAAATTTAAAAACAGTGCCATTTCTGGAGCTAAAATATATTTTAAATAAACACCTTATCTAATAGAATTAACAGCACATTGGGAACACAAAATAAAAGATCAGTGAATTTAATTATACAGGAGGAGAAAAAAAGCTAAAAAGCAAACTAACAAAACACTAATGTTCTGTATAGTAACCTCAAGCAGTAACATATGTGTATTTTGAATCCCAGAATGGGAAGGGTGGGAAAAAGGACAGAATTTCTTTTTAATGTAAGAGCTGTAAATTTTTCACATTTAATGAAAACTATAAACTCATAGAGTCAAGATGCTCAAGGAACCCAAGTATTATAAATGAAGAAAAACCACATGAATGCACATCATAACCAAGCTGATAAAAAAAAAAAATAATGTCTTAAAAGCAGTAAGAGGGGGAAAAAGGAGACCTATTAAATACAGGAATGCAAAAGTAAGAATCAGCACGGACTTCTTACTAGGAATAATACAAGCCAGAAGATGATGGGTTGACATCTTTAAGATACTGGAAGAAAAAAATAATCCTGTAAACCTAGAACTTTATATCTAGTGAACATAGCCTTTGAAAATCTTTCCAGGCAAAACAAATCTGAGATACTTTATCACCAGAATATCTGCACTACAAAACACACACACACACAAAAAAAACAAAAACCTTTCATAAGGCTGAAAATAAAATAGCAGGTGAAAATTTGGGTTTAAACTGAGGAATGAAGAGTACTGGAAATGGAAACTAGGCAGATAAATATAAAAGATGCTTCTCCTTTGATTTTTAATTCATTTAGAAGATAATTCACTGTTAAAATTGAAAACAATCAAAAGCAATTGTATTCAAGTATTCACAATATATGTAGAAGTAAAATCTATGACAATAGTAGCACAAAAAGGGAAAATGGAAATATACTATTTTATGGCTCTAATATTATTTGAAGATATATAATGATTAATTAAAATTCATATTTTGTCTACTAGATTACAGGCTCTCAACTGAGGTATAATTTTTGCCCCTCCTGGGGACATTTAGCAATATCTGGAAACATTTTTGATTGCCAGGACTGGGAAGAAGTCCTACTGGCAATCTACTGGGGTAAGGTCAGGGATGCTTCTAAACATCTTCAATACACAGGATGGCCCCCTGTAACTAAGAACTACCCAGTACACAATCGCAACAGCACTACTGTTGAGGAACTGTTCTAGATTACTTGATAAGTCAATCAATCAATCAGTCACAAAAGAAGAGCAAACAAATGAACAAAAACATTAAATCTAGGAAACAGTAAGGGGATGTTTCAAGGCTTGCAATGAGGGCAGGGGTACTATCATCCCCAAGGGCTTTTCTTTCTTCCATTATAATGACAGTAATGGGTCAACTGGGGGAGGAGGTAGGGCCAGCTATGCTAAATCCCAACATGCACAAAGAATGCCCGGCTCAAAATGCCAGCAATGAATCCACTGAGCACACACGAGTTGCGTCATGGCCTGAGTTTACAAATGAAAATTGGAGCTTTAAAAACCACTTGAGATTTCTAAGAACTCTGTGAGAAAGGCAACGGTTATCCTCCCTGTTTTAGAGGTAAGGAAACTGCATTTCTAAAAGGTTACATGGCTAAGTGCAGAGATAAAATTCAAGCCTAGATGGTTATAATAGGCCTGGTCATTTCTTTCTGCTCAGCATCTGAATCTGTTTTATGTATTTGTACAACTCCCCACTCTGAATTTTGGTAGGAGGCCAGGCCTTTCCACTATTGGATATGCTGATATTGATATACCAAATTGTTGCTTTCTCAGCCTTCTGTGCAACTACCATGGGAAAGTCATTGGCATAAACTATTCGAGTACGCAGAAACACAATTTTAATAGTGATAATGCAGCAATGAATTACAGTCATTTCAAAATCCATCCTAGAAATTTAAAAAAATATAACTACACAAAAACATATACACAAATGCTTATAGCAACATTCCTCATAATAGTCCAGGAGTGAAAATAACCTAAATGTCCATCAACTGATAAATGGTAAAATTAAATATGATATATTTGTACAATAGAATATTATTTCACAATATAAAAAGGATAAAATACCAATACATAGTACAACATGGAGGAATCTTGAAATCGTTGTGCTAAGTGAATGAAGTCAGTCACAAAAAGCCCCACCTATGGTGTGATTCCATTTATAGAAAATGTCCAAAATAGGCAAATCTATAGAGACAGGAAGTAGGTTAGTAGTAGCCTCGGGCTGAGGGAATTCAGGAGGAAGGAGGAGTGACTGCTATTGGGTACTGGATTTATTCTTGGGGAGTTGCAGACATTCTAAAATTAATTGCCATAGTGGCTGCTCAGCTCTGTGGATATGTTACAGACTGAACTGTACAATTGAAAGGGGTGAAGTTTATGCTAGGTCAATTATATCTCAATAGACCTGTTATTTTAAAAAAATCAGTTTGGAAGAAGTTGGTGGCAACAGAGCAGGCCTGTGTCTGTGGTTGACTGCAGTGCCATAGCGTACTCACTGAATGGGAGCAGCAGTTTTTAGCCATGGTCTCAGCTCCCTCCTAGAGGCCTCCGTTCCTGTCCGTTTCCTGAACCTTGCTCTCCTGACTTCCTTTGCCTTTCTATGTACCACCGAGGACACACTGAATACATTTCCTGTCTGGTTAAACCACGCATTGTCAATTTTCTCTTGGATGTCACCAAGTACTTTGCCAGATACAGAAATTAATACCAGGCATGTTTACTGATAACAGATGTAGAGAAATAATAGAAATCAGGAATTGATATTTTGGGTTGTTTTGGTTAGGTAATAAATGTTCAAATGTTATTAAGAGAAAACTTTGGCAGCACATTAAAAAGGACCTAATGGAATTATTGATTGCAGTCATCTAGAATGAAAGAGACATTACAGCCAAGGATTCAGGAGAAATAGCAGTCACTGCCACAGACATATTAGGGAACAGGAGGAGTTCAAGTCCTCTAAGGCCGCCTGGCTTCTTTTAATGGTGCTGGTTAGTCTCACTTATGAAAAGAAAATGAAACGTTCAAACTTGTAAATCCTTAGGTCAAGACACAGACTGAGCACCAGGGACTTTTAGTAACCATGTTGAAGGAATCGCTGGTCCCATGTTGCTGCAGGAATATGTGTACTAAGAACTAAATAGCTCTAATCCTGCACAGGGTTAGTTTACCATACATTAAATTTATATTAATGTCAGGTCTCTTACATGAAAGTTGGGGCATCTACTAGGAAAATATGGATGCCAAAGATTGGAATGCGGCCATACAAAGAATATAAAAAATTCAGCATGGCTTCAAGCTTTCCCCTTTCCTAATACTTTCTTGGCCAGCCAAAGCATATTCTACTCATGTAATGGGACTATCCCTGCATAGATTAAAGACTCTGGGGAAACCTCACCCAAGGAAGGTCATTTACAAGGGGAAGCCACTTTGTCTCACATCCCAACATCACCAGTACTTACGGTCTACAAATCTCTAGCAACAGTCAGACTGGAACATGTTGCGGGACAGGATGGCTACAAGTACAAACTGTAGCAGAGAATCTTCAGAGTTAACATAATTGCAATTCCTTGCTAATTTCTTTTGGCAATAATATAAGAAAACTTGCCAGAATATTATCTTAGCAGCTTAGGCTATAGGCCAGTAAATATTGTCCATGGACCAAAACTGACCAGCTGCCTATTTATGTAAGCAAAGTTTTACTGGAACACAGTCATGCCCATTTGCTTATATATTGTCTGCGGCTACTCTCATACTACAATGGCAGAGCTGAGTGACTGTAGCAGAGATCACATGGCCTGGAAAAGCTAAAATGTTTAGTGTCTAGCTCTTTACAGAAAGTTTGCTCTCCCCTAGCTTAGCCCAAGGAGAAGAAAATAATCTTATACCAGACTGTGTTTATCACATGGCTTCGATAATCAGAATTCCAGTTTCAATGCACTATCTAGGACAAATAGAGGTAGTTTGAATTGTTTGATTAGTTGCTTTGCAAAACTTCAACATAACTGCACCCTATTAAAATAAAGCTGAGAAGCCAGAAATTTCTTAGGAAAATGAAGAAGGACAAGCCAAAGACATAGGGTTGCAGGATTGTTGGCAAAGATGTATCAAAGGCAACCTACCCACCTGCCACCTGACTGCCCCCCACTATTTCCTCTGCCAAGGTTTTGAGAAAGCCATTGGTTTGGTAGCACCAACATCTTTGAAAATTACCCTAGTGGCGTTCTTTGTAGGGCTGCCCTACCCTTGCATGGGGGAACAGAGTTTGTATTATTTAAATGGTCACCAAAATCTCCCATTGTAGATGAGGCTTTCAGTATACTTGGGAACAATATGATCTCCCTTGTAAATATCAAGCAACTAGTTCTCCGGCTGCCCAGTGATGGCCCAATCAGCTGAAGGAAAAGGTGACTATACATTGATGGAAGGTAGTCATGAGTGGAGCAACATGAACATCCCTTCCCTAAAGCTGACTTGAATACTGCTCTTTGGGGTGCCTAATTTGCCATGAGCAAAGGTGAGCCATGAGCAAACATTGAACTCCTTCTTACTGAAAGAGCAGTGATTTGTCTTAACTTAAATAGATGCTTCATCTGGATAAGCACATACTTGCCTTTTTAAAATCACTATCCATAAATACCTGAATATTTGGTACATTGTCAAAGTTCACTGAAATTTTCTCAGTCAGTTATAGCCATTTGTAAGAATTGTTACTTCACGTCTTACTTTTGCCTAAGATCCTAAAAAGAACAAAGAGAAACTTTACACATTTTTCAGATACGAAAAACACACACACACACACACACATACACACATTCTACTTTGCAATTACCATATGGGTCCATTGAATCCTTTTATAAACCTAAAATACAGTATTATATCTTAGGGTTTTTTTTTTTTTTTACATTATGAAACATTTTGGTGTTTTACCATCCTATGGTTATTTCATCACTCATCAATTATTTCCCACCATGTCCCCCAAAAATAAAAAACTTAAGTGATAAGAAATCAGAAGAATAATGTGATCACCTAGAAGAATTATACAATGAAAAAAATTGTCGTCTTTCACATGTTGTTGTTACTCCATTTCCCAAACAACTATACCACCTTTCAAGAAGAAAGAAAATAACACTGGAGATTCCATTTTTGTAGTCTCCTGATAACTTCCATTGAACTTAGCCAGTAATTCAGCATTGTTCCTTTTTGCCACAAGTGGTTGTCCAAAGTTACAGAGTCTAAGGTTTTACCACACTTGCAAGCTACCGAGTTGGCTCAGCACAGCTTCACGGTTGTTGGTGGAAGACATAACACTCCTATGTCTGAGATTTAAAAACTGTTCCTCAAAGCATAGAAAGCAGTGTAGGCTTCCTGCCTGTGTTGGTTCCCCTTGCTGCAGGGGATTCCAGGGGCGCACTGTCCTAGCAGTGCATCTGTGCCTTAGCTTCAGAGCCTCAAGCTTCGGGAAATCGTATATTTTATAATGGGTTACAAGCACACCCATCCTTGGTCCCAGAGAGAAACATTACCTTTATTATACTGGACAGTAAAGATGAGCTGGCACGTAAAGACAAATACCGCATGATCTCACCTATATGAGGCCTCTAAAATAGTCAAACTCATAGAATTAAAGAGTGAAATGTGGTTGCCAGGGGCTGTAAAGACATAACCTTAGGCTGGGTGCAGTGGCTCACACCTATAATCCTGGCACTCTGGGAGGCTGAGGCAGGTGGATTGCTCAAGCTCAAGAGTTCAAGTCCAGCCTGGGAAACATAGAAAAATCCCTTCTTTATTAAAAATACAAAGAAAAACAATTAGCCTAGCATGGTGGTATGTGCCTGTAATCCCAGCCACTTGGGAAGCTGAGGCAGGAGAATCACCTAACCCCAGGAGGTTGAGGCAGCAGTGAGCCAAGATTGTGCAACTGCACTCTAGCCTGGGTGACAAAGTGAGACCTTGCTTCAAAAAACAACAACACAAAACAACAAAAGCAACAAAACATACTTGAGACTGGGTAATTTATAAAGAAAAGAAGTTTAACTGGCTCATGGTTCTGCGGGCGGGACAGGCTTCTGTTTCTGGAGAGGTCTTAGGAAACTCACAGTCATAGTGGGAGGTGAAGGGGAAGCAGGGACACTTAACATGGCTGGCAGGAGAGAGAGAGTAAAGGGGAAAGTGCTACATAGTTTCAAACAACTAGATCTTCTTGAGAACTCACTCATTATCAGGAGAACAGCAACAGGGAAATCCACCCCCATGATCAATCACCTCCCACCAGGTCCTTCCTCCAACAATGAGGAGTACAATTCAACTTAAGATTTGGGTGAGTACCCAGAGACAAACCATATCGCTCACATAATGTCCCCAGGGATAATTTAGGTATCATATATTTATTCACAATAGCCAAGATAAGAAAACAGCCTAGATGTCCATTGAAAGACAAACAGATTTGAAAAATGTGGTATATATGTGCAATGGAACATTATTTAGCCTTAAAAAGAGGGAAATTTCACCGTGCTTCTGCCCTGAGATGAATGTTCTCTATCTGCACTGTCCATAAAGTATCCACATAAAGCTGTTGAGGACATCAAATGTGGCCAGTGTGACTGAGCAACTGAATTTTGAATTGTATTGAGTTTTAAGTCATCTCAATGTAAATAGCTATATATAGCTAGTAGCACAGCTTTAGACTTAATGCTATATAATCGGGATATTGATTTTATGAATGAAATCTAATGCTACAGGCTTTCAAATGGAAATAAACTATCATCACTGAGTTGCTCATTAGCAGCAAAGATGTCCTCAATCTTGATTTTGTGGCAAGAACCTGAACCATCCCACTTTGACTAAAGGACATGTGACAGTTATCCTTTCTTTATTACAGTGTTTGTGTGCTGACATTCACTTGAAACAAAAAGGTAGGCTATGTTTAGATTCTTATAATATTTTCTACTATTTTTTGTGCTATCCTACTCTTCTTCTATAAATTCTCCCTTCTGATTTCAATACACATATATATATTTTAAAAGTTCTATTGGCTCAAATGGCAAGTAGTAATGGCTGCTTTTCCTGGTTTCTGGAGGATTTAACACCATCCCAGTAGATCACACAGCATTTCTTCAACCAAATAATTTCCTCTATGGTGAAAGATACAAAGCACTGGGTTAATGCTCATGGTATTATTCACTATAGTACGACATACTCCATGGGTTTGAATGAATGACTGAAGTTGAAAACCTTGTGAGGTTGGAGAGGGTCTCTCCTAAACAAACAATATTCTCTTTCTCCCACACATGGTTCTAGGAAATGGAAACGGGACCTTTATTATTACACTCAATGATACATTCAAAAAAAATGGATGCCACACCCTGTTGCTCTAGGTTCTGTTGGTGTCAAGATTTCGGTCCCGGGAGTGCAATGTTTCCACAAGAAACAGCAATAATATGACTAACGAATTTGCAGTGAGGCCAAACACTGGAGGAACCAGGCAAAAATGAGGTTGCTATCTTGGCTGAGTAATGGATGCAAGCTATCAATCCAAAGCCCTGTCAATAGATTCCCTTTCTGCTTGGATCAGTGGGAGTTGTTTCCTGTTGCTTTGAAGAACCATGATTGAAATAATCTTCTAAAGTGAAGCTCAGAGACTTTTTCACTGCCAGATGTTGACTGTCAGCCACCAGCAAATAAGAAATGGCAGTTAAACTATTCATGCTTTTACCATATATCCTGCATATCTATTGAGAGCATTTCTTTTTAAAAACCTGAGCTCTACTTGTAATTTTGCCTTTTCCATATTTATTTATTTATATTTATTGTTTTATTTATATTTATTGTAAACCAAACATCCCAATTCACATTTATCTTTCTTCCTTAAAGATATGAAATAGTTTTTCCTGCTTTACGTCTAAGTCCTTTTCTTTTGCTTGTATCTTTCAAATCAATTTCCCTAATCCATTGATTATATAAACAGAGTTTTAAATTCTCTTTTTGTCTATTGATTTTTTTTCAATCTTCCACCTATTGATCAAAGCATTTGGTCAATAGAATAAAGTTACAGAATCACCTGCCATATCCCACACCTGGGCATTTTTGCTTAAAGAAGAAGAAGGCAGATGTTTGTTTTTATTCTCGAAATGATTACAACCTTAAATGCTGCATTGGATATGCGCATTACCTTACGCGATAAACCTTATGAAATCATCCCTCCTTCTGTTTTCCAGGCTGTCTCTAGGGTTCCAAAGCCCAGCCAAACTGGACATTAAATTAAAATGATTTGCTATTTACACAGAGCCTTTCATTTTCTAAGCAGCAGGCTCAGTTTTTAACCTTTTACTTACCTCCATTGTAACACTCAGCACACTGCACTAGGCGCTCGCTTTTCCCTCTCATTATACTGTGCTCTCCTTCAGATGCACAACATATGTGATGGATCAATAATGCATAAAAAAGAGATGATAAATAAAAAGAGGGAGCAATGGAAAGAGGAAGGAAGAATTTATCATAAGAAAGTTATGGCCTCTGTTCTAGACCAGTTACATTTAAAAGCAGGTTAAGAATGCTTACACTGTTTCATTCTAATACTTTCATGAATACTGTTGTGTTCTTCTTTCAAATAGCACTTATCTAAAAACAATTGGGCAAATATTACGAGAATATTGGTTTAAGGGTATTCATATGATTAGCAATGATGTTGTTCTAGCCTTGATTTATCTAAAGAGCATGGGTCAAGAATGTGCCGTAGATGACCACTACTAGTGCCTAATGAATTTCATTGTCCCCAGAAAGCAGAGCTGGTTGAGACCCACAGGGGCACCTTCACCGTGTTCTCAGGTGTGATTCTTCCAGCAGGACTGCTCTGAAATCTCAAGCCCCATGGAGTCATCTGGAGATTCTTGGGTTGAATCTCAAGTTCCCAGTGCGTAGTGAATGCCTAAGAGTCAGTAGTCACCATTCTGGAAAAACACTGACTTTTTGCTTCATTCGTTCACCTAGCCAGTAACTAAGTGACTAGTATATGCCAGGCACTGTGGAGTACTGAATAGAAGACGCAAAACCTCCGACTTCCTCAAGTTTCTCACAGCTTGCATTCTATGGAAAAAGACAACCAATAAGCAAAATGTAAATCAAATATACATAATATTAGATGCTGATTATTTCTACAAACAAAAATAAAGCAAGAAAGTCAAGGAGTGTGTGAGTTTGTGATAAGGAGAAGTATAAACAAACAAACAAAGTAGTGAGAAGGGGTACTATATTCCTGTTGTACTCATGTAGATGATGCACTGTACATATTATACAAATATATACATATGATGACCATATATGCTATATGATTACATGTAATATATGTGATATGTAGGGTATATTATATATAGTATATAAATATGTATGTATGCTTTCATATTACAGATGAAAAATATATACACAATATACTGTATATTGTCATATATGATAATATATACTATATATTGCATATGTACATATATACGTACATATATAGTATATATACATATATAGTATATGTCATATATAAGACAATATATACTTGTATATATATTTTATATTCACATTTTATATATTTACAAATATATACATGTATATATTGTCATATATGATAATATATACTATATATGATACTATGCTACATATGATATATAGTATATGATATATATACTATATATGATGAGATTATATATAATATACATGAAGATGACATGCATATATTGTCATATATATGATAATATATACTATATATGATACTATACTACATATGATATATATACTATATGATACATATAGTATATATGATGAGACTATATATAATAAACATGAAGATGACATACATATGAGGTATATGTGAGTTATATATATAGAATATACAATATATATTATTTATATATTATACATGTGGAATACAATAAACACAATGACGTCCAGGCTAGGTTCTCAAAGATTCTTAGTCGAATGGGGGTAATGACATGTACAGTCGAGCAAGTCCTAGTGTGCAAATCACACTGAGTTGGCCAGGGTGTAAGGGAACCAAGAAGCAGGCCCCTAGTAACCTCCACAGGCTCTGTGTCCTCAGGGGGGCAGAGATTCATGTAAACTATGCATAGAGACTCACGATTTTCTGAGTTATTCTGGAGCAGTGTTTTCCAGACTTCAGGTCCTAATCCAGGGGGTGATGAAATCAATTTTCTGAATTGTGACCAGACTTCCTTAGCAATGAAATAAAATAAAATACAATAGAAGAAAGGAGAGTGAAAGAGAAAATACTAGAGTACAGTGGAAGATTGTGTGTGTGTGTGCGTGTGTGAGAGAGAGAAAGAGAGAGAAATAACTGGTTTGCATTTGTGGACAGTAGGTTAAAATGTAAATGTAAAATGTGTCCTAGTCTGGATCTGGCAAAATGAGTTTATAATCCAATGTTCTAGAACACATGGAGGCTGACTCCAAACCTAAACAATGACAGCGAGGCAGTCAGAGCCCTGGAGAGAGATGCACTCTTCAACACTGCGTGTTGCTGAAGATTCAGAACTAGCAGCAAAACCAAAACAAAAAGATCAAGCTGGGGTAACCTGGGAAGGATGCCTCCTCCCCTTCCCTCTCCTCCCTATCAGCTTCTCCAGGGTCCGCTCCAGCAGTGAAGCGAACTGGGCGTACAGCCTGTCCTCCACCCCAGAAGCCTGGCAGTGCTGAGAGGAGAGTGTGCCACACCCCAGGGGAGGAGCCTTTTGCACTGGGGACAATGCATTTGGGACACTTACCTGTCAGCGCGAAGTTTCGGTAACCCAGCTAGGAACAGCTTTAAAAGTAAAAAGTTATCTATTATGACATCCAAGGGGATTGCATCAATTAATTCATTAAATCTATTGGTGCTCCTGGAAGTTTGGAGACTCTGGGTACAGTGGAGAAAACTCTGGACATGAGTTACTTAACCTGGTTTTGAACCTTATTCCCCCCTTTAGAGATCTGGTGTGTCTGGGCAGACTACTCAAACTCTCTGGGCCACATTGGTTTTAGCTTGTAATGTGGGCAGTAAGAACTACTTCCTAAGATCTTTATATGAAGATTCTTTTAAAAGTAGTGTCTATAGGCCGGGCACGGTGGCTCAAGCCTGCAATCCCAGCACTTTGGGAGGCCGAGACGGGTGGATCACAAGGTCAGGAGATCGAGACCATCCTGGCTAACATAGTGAAACTCCGTCTCTACTAAAAATAACAAAAAATTAGCCGGGCGTGGTGGCGGGCGCCTGTAGTCCCAGCTACTTGGGAGGCTGAGGCAGGAGAATGGCGTAAACCCGGGAGGCGGAGCTTGCAGTGAGCTGAGATCCGGCCACTGCACTCCAGCCTGGGGCGACAGAGCGAGACTCCGTCTAAAAAAAAAAAAAAAAAAAAAGTAGTGACTATAAAGCTCCTGGTCCAGTGTCTGGCAATCAGTAGGTATAATAATTCAAGTCCTGATTGCCTGACTGAGTTATTAGGGCATATTATCTTACCAAAATAGTTGTTAGAATCTTACAAGAACTCAGAATCAAGGTTAAAAAGGAACAAGAAACACCAACCGTTCAGGACAAAGACTCTCCATATTATTTAACTTTAAGGTGACATTGTAACGAGAACTTCTCAGCTGGAGTTAATTGATTGAACAATTCAAGTCCACCAGGCAAATCAGCCCAGGACAGCTTACCACGCTGGCCGAGTTAACTTTTTTTCCACATAGTTTTTGAACGGCTGTGATATTAAGAGGAGACCAAAGGCTGTGAGGTGAGTAAAACCTACCCGATCTCGCTGTGAATATTGTATGCTGAGGGAATTGTCTTTCTTGTTGCCAGGGTTTAAGCAGCATGGTGTATTTAGGTCACATTCAGGGAGCTGCATTTCCCCTGCTGCGGTCATTGTCACTAGAAGTTGGCATATGCACATCTCAGCGAGGACAGTCCCTGTCATCCTAACACACGATTCAAATACTCATCCCTGCACTGTGTACTGACCAAAATACTTCTGTGTCTGTTACCCCATTTAAACTTCACAATTCATCTTGCTGTGGGCCAGATGCTGTGTTAGCTACCCAGAGGGTCACTGGAGTTGTGTATTTTTCGCCTCATTTACAGCTGGAGAAAATAGAATTCAGTGAATGTCAAGGGACTTGCCCAGGGACACACAGCGTGTAACTGAAAGATCAGGATGTGAATCCGTGCCCTGATTTCAGGCTCAGAGCTCTCGGGTGTCATTCTTACATACCCAGACAACAAAATAAAGGCCAGACATTCTTCTGGATTTCTCCTTTTTGTTCCTACAACTTGACAAAATAATATGTTCCCCAGCAAAATGATAATACTTGATATTTCCTGGAAACATTATGCTATGTTGTTGTCTCACTTATTTTTTCCTGATTCAGTCCCTTTTTAGGAAATGTTTTTATATTCATCTTCTCCATGTGAGTTGCTCCTCCTCCTTTTCTCTTTCAAGACCCAGATCGGAAGCGCTCCTCCTCCAGGAAGCATTTCTTGATCCTTCCAATTGTCCAGGTGCCCTTTCTTTGTGCTCACAGAGAACCTAACATTTCTCTCCCATCTTTTAAGAAATTATGTTGCCATATTTCTATTTTGCCACCTGCTTTCTCCATTACACAGTCACCTAATTGAAGATTGGCCCCAAATCTTATTTATCTTGGTGTCCTATTGGCTAACAGCCATGCCTAGCACATAATAAATACTGAGAAAATGATTGTTGATTAAATGAATGAAGGTAACTTATGTTCATCGGTCTGTGAACATATTTAATATAGAAGTCAACTACGATCAAATTATTAGAGGCACATTAAAAATGCAAAAGGAAGAGAAATAGAGCTTATTGGTTCGATATTTCATATCAGCTTGGACTAGAAGAACACTGAGATTTGTTCTGAATCAGAAAGTCTATGGTTCTGTGATTTTCATCGGGGGCAGTGCATGTTCCCTCCAAAATTCATGTTGAAACTTCATCCCCACTGTAATAATAAGAGGTAAGGCCTTCTGGGAAGGACTAAATCATGAGAATTCCACCCTCATATATAAGGTAATGCCATAAAAGAGGCTTCAGAGACAGTTCACCTATCTTATTCTGCTCTTCCACCAGGCCACACAAGGACATGGCACTCCTCCCAGCCGAGGAGGCAGAAACCAAGCGCCATCCTGTAGGCAGAGAACAGGCACTTTCTAGGCACGGGACCTGCAAGCACCCTGAACTTGGAATTCCCAGCCTCCAGAACTGTGAGAAATAAATTTCTGTTATTTATAAATTGCCAGTTTCAGGTATTTTGTTATATAAGCATAAATGGACAAAAACAGGAAGGTTTTCCTTCTGTGTTAGAAGGTTCCTTCTGGTGGAATTGAATTTCTCGTCATTTTCAATGGAACTGAAGATTCTGCCTTGTTATTTGATGGAGTTGGCCAGAATATTATAAATTATGGAAAAACAGGGCAGGATAATTTATTTCTCTGTTGTATAAAAAATGCTAGCATCTACAGTATACACTTCTGAAGTTACATTTTGGGGGTTTTGTAATTTTTACTTTTATAAGAAAACATCACATGAGATAAATGTTCATATAACATGTATTATTTAAGAAAGCCACTGCCGGGCATGGTGGCTCATGCCTGTAATCTCAGCACTTTGGGAGGCCAAGGTAGATGGATCACTTGAGGTCAGGAATTGGGGATGAGCCTGACCAACATGGTGAAACCCCATCTCTACTAAAAATACAAAATTAGCCAGGTGTGGTGGCACACGTCTATAATCCCAGTTACTTGGGAGGCCGAGGAAGAAGAATCGCTTGAACCCGGGAGGTGGAGGTTGCAGTGAGTCAAGATCGCATCATTGCACTCCAGCCTGAGCAATATGAGTGAAACTCTGTCTCAAAAAAAAAAGGGAAGAAGAAAAAGAACACTAAATCTCCAAAGTTTGAGAAATACCCAGCACGGAGCTTGAGAAATGAAATATGACCAATAATTTGGAAGCATCCTAGTGCTACTCCCCAATTGCAAACTCCAGCTTCCCCTCAGAGAAAGGTTGACACATCATCAGTTGCAAATTTAAATTTCTTGCTTTCCTTCAAAATTTTACTATCTGCCATCCTTCTATCTCCGCAATTGATCTATTGTTAAATTTTGCATTTTCCTCAATTGACTGTACTACTTGTATTACTCTGCAACTTACCTCTTTTATACAACATGGTGTGTTTGAGCTTCATCCACACTGATATGCCCAGCTGGGGTTTCTTCAGTTTTCCTGACATGTAGTTTTCCTGACATGTAGTTTTCCTGTTTGGCCATGGTGTCACAATGCATTCATGCAAAAGTCCATCAAATATTTCCATTAATGCTTCCATGAACATCCTTGTTCATGTTTCCTTGGCACGTGTATAAAAGTTCCCAGGATAGGGTGTGCGGGGAGGAATTATGAAGTTCAACTTTACCAGGCACTTCACTACAGCCTTGCAGTGTGATCATGCTATACCCATAGCAGGTAAGAGAACTCCCATTGTTACATAACCTCCCAGACGTTTGGTATCGCTTGAATTTATTTTTGCATTCCGGTGGTTTCAGTGTGGTTTTAATTTGCACATCATCATTGATGGGTGAGGGTGAGCTCCCTGCTGTGTGGATGAAACAGGAATGAGACCCTGTCATGTTAGTGGCTGTGGGCTGGGGTCCCCTGTGTCTTCTCACACTCACTTTTATTGGTGGGAAGATGTGAATGATCCCCCATGTTATGAGGTTATTGTGAAAAGCAAATGCAAGATCACATGTAAAGCACATAGAATACAGTAGGTGCTTGAAAGGTAGCCGTGATTCTTTCTGGTTGCTGTAATATTCTGTCACATCTCTCACCTTTTACCCCATTCTCCTAACTCAGGACCAGCCTGCCTGATGGGCTGCAGTTAGATATCCAGTAGATACCCAGGATATATGTTTCAGCGTTGAACATCTACCCACTGATGAAGGAACTTTCACCAGTTATAGCTTCATCAGCTCAGCTGCAAACTGGGAACCTTTTAAGAGAGGACCCTCCTTGGCAGAGGAAGGATTAAGTTGCTATCCATTTCTCACCTAATTCTCAGGGCACAGATCAGAAATACAGGTCACTCAGGAGGAGGAGGCGGTGCACCGTGCTTTCACTGACCTGCTTACAGGCGAGGTTGCCTTGTGCAGTAAGCCAGGGGAGATGGAGAAAGGCTGGGCCATGGCCAAGCAGCATGGAAGCTTTTCTCAGGTGGTTAGGACCTGGTGCATTAAACTCAGGGGCAGGCAGAGTTGGATTGAGGGGCAGATACTAAGTCCACACAGCAGGGCAGCAGGAGACATCAAATTCCTCCAGAGTCCAGTTTAAGAATCTGACTCCACTGGAAATGGTCAAAGTCATCAGAGACTGACCAAGGTAAGGCTAAAAGTTGGTGGGGAAATGATGTCTGCATCCCAGCTATGTGTTAATTACCTTCCTAAGCCCTGGGAATATAAAAACTATCTTGGTCCCCACCTCCTGGGACTTAGAATTTAACAGTTTAATTAAATGCAAAGCAAACAATGGCAAACAGTATAGCCCACATTTACAACCACATGGTGTGATAAAATAAATGTGGAGGATTCCAGAAGGAGAGAGAAGAGATACATGATCTGGGGAAGCACTTTCTAAGAACGGGCAGGAAGAAGTCACATGTCATGGGACGCAGAAGGAAGCAGCCAGTGGACACCAGTCAAGGGAATGAAAACAGTCAAGTGTCAGTTAGAGAGAAAACAGCAAAGGGAGCTCAACATTCCCAGAGCCTGGGAGGTTGCAGAGGCCAGATCACAGGGAGCCTTGTAGGCTCCTCAAAACAGCCTGGACTTGGCCGGGTGCAGTGGCTCATGCCTGTAATCCCAGCACTTTGGGAGGTCAGGGTGGGCAGCTCACCTGAGGTCAAGAGTTTGAGATCAGTTTGGCCAACATGGCGAAACTCCATCTCTACTAAAAATACAAAAATTAGTCAGGCATGTCTGTGCACACCTGTAGTCCCAGCTACTCGGGAGGCTGAGACAGGAGGATTGCTTGAACCTGGGAGGTAGAGGTTGCAGTGAGCCGAGATCATGCCACCGCAGTCCAGCCTGGGTGACAGAAAAGACTGTCTCAAAAAAACACACAAAAACCAAAAAACCTACAACAACAATAAAAAAAAACAACTTGGACTTTGTTCCAAGAGAGACGGAAAACCAAGGGGCTTTCGAATAGAGAAGGCTCATGACATGGCTTGTGTGCTTAGGAGAATCCCAGAACCCAAGTGTGAAGAGTAGATTGGTGAGAGGCAGGGATGAGTGCAAGGAGACCCTGTGAAAGGCTCTGTAGCAGTACAAGGGGCACCTGACGGTAGCTTGAGCAACAATGTAAACATATGGTAAAAGCTCCATGTTAAAATGTCACATAGTCCAGAAAAGGTATGAATACGGACCGTATTCTGCTGCTACTTAAGCATTAGATTATTCTCGTATTATAAACTTTTCTTTTTTTTTCTTGAGACGGAGTCTCACTCTGTCGCCCAGGCTGGATTGCAGTGGTGTGATCTCAGCCTAATGCAACCTCCGCTTCTCGGGTTCAAGCAATCTCCTATCTCAGCCTGCTGAGTAGCTGGGGCTACAGGCACCTGCCACCAAGCCTGGCTAATTTTTGTACTTTTAGTCGAAATGGGGTTTCACCATATTGGTCTGGCTGGTCTGGAACTCCCGATCTCAGGTGATCCACCTGCCTTGGCCTCCCAAAGCGCTGGGATTACAGGCATAAGCCACTGCGCCCGGCCAGTATTATAAACTTTTAAGATGAGGAGACTCTTAAGACTCATGTTTGTGAGTTATAATCAAATCGTCTTATGTGTGTGTATATGAGAAAAAATTGAGGAAAGCAGGATAATGTAGGAGAGGGCATTAGCCTGGCATGGACGAGCACAGGCTTTCAGTCCTGACTGCTACTCATTTTCTACATAACTTGAAGTACGTATTTATGCTGTGGCCCTGGTTCTTCTTGTTTGAAATGTTGGAATTTGATTTCATTTTTTTCAGGTTTCTTCCAAATAAAATTTAAATATAGGTTTAGAAACATTAATTGTGTTTATTTCAATGTAATATAGCATTGATGTAGGTGCTTTTGTTTTCCATTCAAACTTATTCAGTACTATTCTAAGATCATAAGAGCACTTATGAGTTTTTTAAATTGTAAAATCTGAGCAAAATGCAAAGAGTGTATCATTATATTAGACAGTATAAGAGAACATTTCAAGCTCAGAATTGTACTAATAATATAGGCTATGATCAAAATATTTCTCTGTGTTTGGTACTATTATTCATAACTGGACACCCACAATTTCTTTAGTCCCAGACCCCAACAGTCAGCATCCAAGCATAAGGGTAGAGGACACTGACTTTGCAACAGAATTTCACAGGATTTTTACGCACACGGTCCCCTGTCACTCCTGTATCAGCCTCCCGTGATAGTGGAGCAGATGCTACTACTCCTACTTTGTGGAGAAGCCGGTTGATGGTCAGCAGGAAATGAGGTTATTTGCTCAAGGCTGGGGAGATGAAAAGTGGTAGAGAAAGGCATTGGTTCTGGACCCAGGGCCCTTTGCAGAGATCCTATGACTTTAACGATTCCACTGGCAGAAAAGGTCTTCAAACTCATCCTCAGAAGAATGAACCTCACTCGTGCATATGCACACACATACATTCCCCAAAATTTGACAAGAAATGCAGGCAATGATTAGTCTTCTTCTAGTTGAGAAAGTCAGAATGGTTAGGTGACTCCAGCAGATGAGTCCTTTGGAGAGGAATCTTCTGGAACTCAACTTGAACTAACAACATCTCATTGTCCCTGTCACTGGCCTGGGTATATAAGACATTTGTAGCCCCACTATGTTCAGAAGGTTCCACATAAGACATCAACCATTCCAGATTCTAGACATTTGGCCTTTCTTGACCGCTTGTAGTAACATTTCACTTGACTGCAGATGCTGGCAGGGAAAGCCTACCATCAAATAATTATTTGGTAGAGGGCAAGCGGATTGAGGAAGACAGAGCAGGGTCCTTTGAGAGGAGCTGGAGCAGAGATGCGGATGGAGCTGGGACACAGAAGCAAGAGATGAGATCGGTGAGGGGACAAGCTTCAGGGTGGCAGAACGCGTTTACATGAGAAGGCGTTGATTGGAAAGGACTGTAACTGGAATAGCAGCTGAGCAATGACAGAAAATGGGAAGAATGTTAGCTGCTGGTGGGCAAAGATGGGTTCTTGCAGGAATTAGAGAAGTACTGGTCTCCATGAATAATGAACAATAAAGACAGAAGAGCATAAAATTGGAAAGAATTATACTAACTGAATCTGACCAACTCAATAAATAAAACATCTGCATATCCTGCCCTCCCTTTAAGATTGGTCTGAGGATAAAATGATCTAATATATGTAAATAGACTTTACATGGTATAACACATCATGTGGTTATAAAGTATTATGTTCGAATTTCCTATAAACTACTTGGTTTCTTCCCCATTTATTAAATTATACTATCACCAAAGGTGTTATGGACACCTTCCATTTGCAGTGGAAACTCAGTGCAATCCCACTCCTGGCTCTAGAAGGAAGGCTGTGCTTATGTGAAGGACTAAGGCCCAGGAAAGAACTCTTCCAAGGAAAGAGTGGGTTGAGTTGCCTAAGCAGGGTATGAGGAAAGTGCCCCACAAGGAAGACAGGAGTGATTCTGAGTAAAACTCTTATTGTCCTCAGGTCCGTATTTCATAAATTCATATCTGAGTCCTTGGAAAAGCAACTGTATGTTAAAAACAAAAAGAACTGCTTGAGTAAAATCTCTGTGATATGGGATTAAGAGACTCAGGGCACAAGGAAGGCCTGCTTGGTGGACTATGTAGTGGGGCAAGGAAAGGTGGTGCCCAGGATTGGGTCACAAGTGGAGCTTGCAGCTGCTTGAGCTGTGGGCCAGCCAAAACTTGGGAGGGAGAGGAAGAAGAGCATAGAGGTCAGAGGGCATAAGCATGGAGGCAGCCTCAGCAGCTTCCGCAGTAACATAGGGGCTCTGCTGGGACAGTGGCTCTGCTGGGACAGTGGCTCTGCATCCCGTGGAGGAGGAATGGGGGGGGGGGTGCCCTGTAAAGACCCAGCTGTCTGGGTCAGTGCATGTGGGGGATCCTCATGGAGACTCTCAGGATTTGTTGAGGACAATTCTGACTGTGAACTGGAGTTTCAACAATTCTCAGAGGGTGTAAGAGAAATCTGTTTTCCAGCTCTTGTTTTTGCTCTCCAGGCTGAGAGGGGTATTCAAGCTTTATACTCATTTGGCACCAGGTTTCCCTGTCTTGATTTTATGTGCTTGAGGCTTGCCCTTCATGCTGCCCATTCACATTTTATCCATTCAGACTAATCACGTTAGCTCAGTTACAATTCCCCTGGTCAGCTCAGGGCCGGTTTTGGCTCCTTCCTCAGCCCCCGTTAAGCTGTCTTTTGATCAAACACCCGGGAGCTCGTGGAGTCATACAGGAGTGTGTAATCCATGACTTCTGCAAAGAGGAAATTGCTGTTGCCTGCTTTCTTTCTGACTCATCCCTGCTGTTGTCAGATCTTCTCATGGGGGATTATTTTTGCATTTATTTTGGGTCCTCTTTGGAGTGGACTAGTAGATGCCAGTCCCTTTCTCATATCCTACTCCCCTAGCAGCCTGAAATACTTGGGATTCCCCCACGGGCCAGGCCTCCTCTTCTCGTTGTTCATGCTGCTCCATTCACCAGGCTCGTAACTGGTGATCCTTTTTAGCTGAGTTATTGTCACCTCTGGGAAGGCATCCTGATGTCCCTCCTCTTACCTCTCAGTGGGGTTTAACGCATCCCTAGATGTCCCCACCTCACCTTTAGCAAAGCATTTATTCATTAATCTTTCACTCATTTATCTATTTAATCACATATTTATGGAGTACTTACCCATGCTAGACTGTAGATATAATAAAGGAAGCTCAGCTCTACCTCCCATAAATTTCACAGCTCATTTGTTCATTCTGTAAATATTTGCTGAGCACTCACTTTATGTTAGGCACTGTCCTAGCCTCTAGAATGCAGCAGTGAATACAACCATTCTGTCTTCATTGACAGGTAAAAGAGGTTAATCAAATAAGCATAATGAGGGATATGTGATGATATCTCATATGCGGATTAATGCTTTGATAAAAAGTAAAACTTCTATGAGATCACATTCCAAGCAAATTAAGAAGTCAAGGAAATTTTATCTGAGAAGACGATGGTTGAGCTGCTGTCAGAGGAGACTAGAGTTAATTAGAAAAAGTGCTTGGGCAAGGGAGGAATACCATGCTCAAAGACCCTGTGGGGAGAAGGAACCAGTACATATCTGCATAACTGAAAGGGGTTTGGAGTGGCCTGGCCAAGGCAGAGAAGCAAGAGAAAGCAGCGTGGGAGGCTGGGAAAAGCAGACTCAGCAGGCACACGCTGGCTGGTAAGGAAATTTATTTTCATTTTAAGATCACTGAAAAGATATTAAAGAGCTGTCTTGTTGTAATAAAGAAAATGAACTCCAAGAATCATGAGAAGATGCTGTATTCATCTGTTCTCATACTGCTAATAAAGACATACCCAAAACTGGGTAATTTATAAAGGAAAGAGGTTTAATTGACTCACAGTTCTGCATGGCTGGGTAGACCTCAGGAAACTTACAATCATAGCAGAAGGGGAAGCAAACACATTCTTCTTCACATGGTGGCAACAAGGAGAAGTGCCAAGCAAAAGGGGGAAAATCCCTTTATGAAATTATCAAATATTGTGAGAACTCACTCACTATTACAAGAACAGTATAAGGGTAACTGCCCTCATGATTAAATTACCTACTACCAGGTTCATCTCATGACACATGGAGATTATGAGAACTACAATTCAAGATGAGATTTGGGTGGAGACACAGCCAAACCATATCAGCTGGAAACCTAGTCATAGTAGAAATATAGGTGAGAAATGACTAGAGCTTATTTGGGGTATGGCAATAGAGAAGAAATATTAACAAGCAGAATTGAGCAAAATTTGGATTAAAATTTGGAGTACTTGGTTTTGGATTACATGTGGGAGAAGCATAAGTAGGCATGTCACGAGGATTATTCCAAAGTTCCTGGTTTATACAATTGGGAGATAGTGCTTCTGCCATAAAGACAGGAAACGTGTACTAGAACCAGGTTTTAAAGAATTTAAAGTGCCATGCTGGATGTGTTGAATTTGAGATATACTTGAGAACTCAAACTTGAGTAGGAAGATGAGTTGATAGATCTGGAGACTAGAGAAAAGATCTTGGCTGAATATACACATGCAAGAGTCAGTGGTTTCTATATAGGATTTTAAGTGTCAGTAGTGGGTCAGTTTCACAGTGTGGAGACTGTTAGAATGATCTACCTCTACCCTACATCCTCTACTAACCTCTGAGATGATTGAAATCCAAAATCAAATCTTATTCATCTTTGAATATTCAGCTTCTAGTACAATGTATTCATACATTGAATAATGAGTAATAAATTATATAAATAACAATTCACAGCCAGGTCCTACATCAAGTACTTTCCAAATACCTTGGTCCTCAAAGCAACCCCGCATGTAAAATAATGTAACTTCATCATTTTTTTTTTCTGATGAGGAAATAAACTAAAAAAGGTAAATAATTTGCCCAAAGTTAATATTTAGGGAATGGCCAAATTGTAATACAAAATAAGGTACATCTAATGGCAGACTCCGTGCTATAACTTCTACACTTGTCTGTCTCTGTTCTAATGAAAAGGAGTCAGCAAAGCAAAGAAAAATCCAGGGACAAGTCTTCCATGGACTGAGGTACCTTTGTTAACACCCAGCAAAGAAAGTCTGAGCCTTGTTTATAACTGAATCAGGCCAGAGACGGTCATATTGGTTACAGTCTATTAAATATAAAGTCCATTTGTTCTCAATGAAGTCATCAGCAAGTACTGATTTCATGCTTAAGAGTTTCAGTTAAAATCAACTAGTTTTATGGATGTTTAAAAACAGCAAGTTTTATGGACTTTTCCTTTAAAGTTCACCTGCCACTGAAAAACTTTAATCCAGTATTGGCTTTAAAGCAAGCTTAATGCAAAAGAAATAGACAAAGAAAATGCGGATGGAAAAACACCATCACCTTTTTCCTTGTTCTGACCATGGTTTTGTTTCACATTCATCAGCAAATTGCTCATTTGATTTTGTCTCTCTTTCATTACTTCTACCAATACTGCCTTTTATTTAGTTATCTGTAGGGTACATTCCCTGACAAATTAAAAAATCAGATGTAATATGAGAAACAGCCTTTGAATCTGGTTCTGGATTTCAAGAAAACTCACTTCTTACCAACTGAGTGTCCTCAATAAACTTTATTAAATTTTTTCTCCTTTGTTCCTCCATCTGTTATGGAAAAATAAATAATAACTGAGCCTGCAGAGGACTGGATACAATATATGTAAATCAGCCAAGACAGCATTTGACCTATAGGGGTAATTCATTAACTCATAGCCGTTTTTACTATGCTTTTCAAGGATTAGGCTTTTTGAAAATTGCTATGGTGGAGTATATTATTTTTCTCCCCCAAAACCTTCACAGCTAAAGATGTTTCAGGCAGATGTTATTAATGGCTTTTGTAATAAGAATCTGGATAAAAACAAACACAAAAAACAGAATTACTTGTAAGTAAACAGTGGATTGAACACACACATATCTATTTTTGTTCCCTCCCATCCCTCCACTAAAATTACACTTAAAATGGATTTTTAAAGTCATAAGCTTACAAAAATGAAGCAAATGGAAGAGGAGATAATTCTACATTTTAGTAGCTGGAAGACAAATGGATGAGAAATAACTGACTTAGCAGATTCAAAAAAGCCAAATCCTAAACCTGCAATGGAAAAAGCCAAAAACTAACTTAATTGTACACTGAGAGTCCTCAGAAGGCTCACTAATTCACAGGGCCAAGTGTTTGCCCTCTCCATGCCTCTGGGAAAATGCCCCGCTCTGCCCTCTCCCCCATGCCATGGAAGTCTGGAGGGTTTTACTCTTTGAAGGTGACAAAAGGAAAAATCTTCGGTTGACCGATGCACCCTCACACAAAACAAGAGTGCAATGTGGATGTGCACCTCCTGAACACAGGAGGCTCCATCCCTTCTGTGCTCCTTCAGCTGCACTTCTCCACACAGAAGTCTAGATCTTTTCGAAAAACCTGAGGAGCCTAAAAACCAAAACATAGAAATATTGATTTCAGGGGGTCTTCAAACAATGCCTTGGCAAGACTACACAGTGAAGAAGCTCAGCTGACACACCCTGCCCAAGAACCCAACATATATATTCAGGGTTTTAATATTGTGACTTCAAAAACATGCAGATGACCAAGAATTTGTGAAGAAATTCTCTAACCTGAAAGACATGAAAATACCTAGCTAATACAACTTAGAGGAAATAGAAATTGTGCTGAGAGAAAAAATAAAAATAAACTATATTATGTTTTCCAAAAAATAAGGGGAGTTATTGTATTTGTGCACTAAAAACACAGTATTAAGAAAGGAACATTCAAAGAAGAAAGACAGAGTCCTTACACAATAAAAATTATGACTACAGAAATGAAAAATTTGACAGAAGGGTTGGAAGATAAAGTTGAACAGAAAAGTAGGAAAATAAAGACTTAGGAGGTGAGCAATAGGAAGGAAGAGAAAATCAGTACCAAATCCAAGAGGTACAATGCTGGGAAAACAAGAGTTCCAGAAATCAAGAGTAAAGAATATGGAGTGGAAGAAAACATGAATGCAATTATTCACAATAATTCCTCAGAACTGCAAGGCATGAGTTTGCAGCCTAAAATGGCCCATCAATACCCAATTCAAGGGATGAAACCAGATCTGCACAACAGGAAATTGTGTGATTGGTTTATGGTTCTTTTTTTTTTTTTTTTTTTTTGAGACAGAGTCTTGCTCTGTTGCCCAGGCTGGAGTGCAACGGCACAATCTCGGCTCACTGCAAGTTCCACCTCCCGGGTTCGCGTCACTTTCCTGCCTCAGCCTCCTGAGTAGCTGGGACTATAGGCACCCACCACCACACCTGGCTAATTTTTTTTTTTTTTTTGTATTTTTTAGTAGAGATGGGGTTTCACCTTGTTAGCCAGGATGGTCTCGATCTCCTGACCCCGCAATCCACCTGCCTCGGCCTCCCAAAGTGTGGTTTATGGTTCTTTCCCCCTCCTCACTCTTGTGTTAGTTCACGGTGGGCAGGGAAACCTCATTGCTCCTTTGACTTGGACTCGGCCATATGATTTGCACTGGGCAATGGGACATAACTGGGTTTGATATACCCCACAACTGGCGGGAGGCTGTAAGTGTGCCCATGGTGTTTGGATGAACCTTAAACACTCTTGCCTTGTGCCCTGAGAAGTTTACCCTGCAGGTAGCAAATGTTCCTTCAGCCTGGGCTCCAAGCTGAGAAATGCAATGCCTGAACTTGACCCATAAATACACAGAGACCCAAAGGAGCTGACCCACAGAGCCAGGAGTGAGCAAAGCCACTGACATCCAGGGTCGTTTGTTATGCAGCATTATTGCAACAATTATGGTCTATAAATCCATCAAGAAGCATCAGTATAAATTTCAGCAAACTAGGGACAAAGAGAAGATCATAAAAATGTTCATAGAAAAAAAGCAGTTCATACACAAATAATTAAAAAGTCAGAATAACTTCAGATTTCTTTAAAGGAACCCAGATACTACCCAAAGGCAATGAATGCCTTCAAATTTCTTTTCTTTTTATTTATTTTTATTTGTTTATTTATTTATTTGTTTGTTTGTTTATTTTGATATGGAGTCTCGCTCTGTCACCCAGGCTGGAGGGCAGCGGTGCCATCTTGGCTCACTGCAACCTCTGCCTCCCAGGTTCAAGCAATCCTCCTGCCTCACCCTCTAGAGTAACTGGGATTACAGGCCTGCAGCACCACGCCTGGCTAATTTTTGTATTTTTAGTAGAGACAGGGTTTCACCATGTTGGCCAGGCTGGTCTCAAACTCCTGACATCAAGTGATCCACCCGCCTCAGCCTCCCAGAGTGCCGGGAAATTACAGGCATGAATCACCGTGCCCAGTCAAATGCCTTCAAATTTCTGAAGAAAAAACTATTTCCAACCTAAATTTTATACAAAGGACGTTTCTGACATGCTAGGTCCCAAAACGTTTACCTCTCATACTCACTTTCTTGGGAAGTTGCTGAGGAAAGCAAAAATAAAATAAAACAAAAAGGATAATAAGAAATAGAGAAAAGAGGAATCCAGTATGAGAGAAAATAAATGAATCTCTAGGATAACGGTCAAGGGAGATCCCAAGCTACTAACTGTTCTCAGGCCTGGGAGCAAACTGCCCAGGCGGGAGCTGTGGCAAACAGGACATCGACACGCCGAGCAGGCTGTGCCCCTGCCTTCTACCTGGTGCCATCCCATTAACCTGACAATGCAACTGAAAAAATGCCCCAGCAATATAAACCAGCCAGCAAAAGAAAGAAGACGTAAGACCCTGGAAGCAGGGATGCGACTCAGGAGAAGGGGACTTCCTCAGATGACGGGGGGGAAGTCCCATGAGAAGGCTGCATGGATGACCCAGAGAGAAACCAATCCTGGACGACAGGCGCTGGCGATCCCCCGAGTGCCCCAGGAAGGAAAGTATGAACTGATCCTTTACTGATGCAATGAACCTTGTAGAAAACCAGAACAAGGAAGATCTGGAAAGTCTGAACAAGGGGCACAAAATTCTAAAGAAATGATAAAACAAGACAACTGCTAACTTCAGGAGAAACCTTTTAAAAAATGTAATCACAATACCCTATAATGCACAGCTATGTATAATATTTGCATAGCATAATAATAACGCTGATCTTCATTAAACTAACATTTTTAGAATTGTTATTTAGGAAGATTGGTGAAAGAAGTTGAGGGAAAGGTAGTATAAGAGAATTAAATTCTCATCTCTCATGATAGGAATTAGTTAGATAATATTTAAAATTAATGAATCAAAAGATAGTAGGCATATAAATATTTTTTTCAAGACCAAGAAAAAGCCAAAAAAAGTGAAAACGGTTGCCTCTGATAAGGGAGACAAGATGAAATGAGAGGCAGTGAAACAAGGAAGTGCTATATTTAATCATAGAACTTTTAGTAATATTCAATAAAATGTTATTTTTAAACATAAAACTAAAAAAACATTTCAAAGATCAAGAATTTTAAAGTACATATGGCATAGTGGAATGAATCAGGATTCAGTCTGGAAATCTTTATCAAGTTGTGGATGCTGAATGGTTTGTTTTCATTTGTCCATTGCCTTACAGCTAAGTAATGGTGGAACTGGCAGGAGAGCCCGCTTGCCACCCTCCTCAGCACAGGTGGGTACCCCCATTTCACAGAACATAGGCTTGCTTGGAGTGAACAGCCAGGGCAGCACCCCCACTTGCACTGGTCCATTCAGTGTTGGCTTTGGAACAGTTAAACCAAGGACACAAGGTCAAGGTTTTTACCTATGGATTGAGCTCTTCGGCTTCATGGGGCCTCAGAAATTCCCACTAATCCCCAGCAGCTGCCTTGCAAATGTCTCTTGAGTTCTTTATTAATTCTCTCATGAAACAAGCAGTTATTCAGCACCTGCTACTCTTAAGGCACTTTGCTGCATATTGGGAATTTCAAAAGAAGAAATGATTTGGATGCGAAGAAAAGGGCATTATTTGTGACGATTTTCTGTGAGACTAGGGCAACAAGATCTTGAAATTGATATCGTATATTCAATTAACAAAATGATTTTACATCTACTGTTTCATCTGATTTTCATCAAAAAGGCTGTTTAGTATATGTCTGCTATGCTCCTTCGATACACAAGAGAGCTAAATCTCATGAAAATTAAGCAGCTCTGTGAAGTTCATAGAGCTCACATAGAACGGATCTGAAGCTTCAAATTCATGTTTTCTCAGGCCAAGCCCAGGAGTTTTAAAATGACATCATACTGCCTTTGAAATTGACTCACTCACTTTCCTCATTCAACAGATCTGAAAACAGAACGGATGTAGCTTGACCACACAATTAACACAGAAATCAAAGTCTGTCTGATGAATGCCCACACCACCAGCTCCCTTGATCCCTATCAGATCTGCTCACTGGTATCTTCAATGATCTCCCAAGATTGACTGTAAGTACCTTGGCAGGGCACTGTGGCCACCTCCGGCAATCCTTCCCTAAGTTAAGATCATGACAAAAGTATTGGTTTTCTAGCTTCCCCATTAGCATGGCTGAATAGGCATATATGTGACCCAAACTGGTAAGTTGCTGTTGTGATTAGATGCATGTTGGTAGTACGGATGGCTGGGCCTGCTCATTTTAATACTCTTTTAAAGCTTGATGTTTAGATTCATTAAATTGGGCAGCTTTCCAATAAAAATGCTTTTACACTGTTGGTGGGAATGTAAATTAGCTCAAACCATTGTTGAAGACAGTATGGTGATTCCGCAAAGAACTAGAACCAGAAATACCATTTGACCCAGCAATCCCATTACTGGCTATATACCCAAAAGATTGTAAATCATTCTATTACAAAGATACATGCACGTGTATGTTCACTTCTGTGCTATTCACGATAGCAAAGACATGGAATCAGCAAAAATGCCCATCAATGATAGCACTTTTAGTATCTATCATTCTAAGTGCATTTATTTTACCACATGGTACTTACCAAAGTACATCTATATATTTATTTGTGTTTATTTACTGAAAATCTTTCTTTGATGCTAACTAGAAAACTATACAAGGCAAGATTTGTGCCTATTTAATTATCTATTTTACGTAAATAGATAATTATGTAAATAGATTTTAAAAATGTGGTACATATACACCATGGGATACTACGCAGCCATAAAAAGAAACGAGATCATGTCCTTTGCAGGGACATGAATAGAGCTGGAAGTCATTATTCTCAGCAAACTAACGCAGGAGCAGCAAAATAAACACTGCATGTTCTCGCTTATAAGTGGTAACCGAACAATGAGAACACATGAACACAGGGAGGAGAGCAACACACATTGGGACCTGTCAAGGGGCTGGGGAGAGGAAGAGCATCAGGATAAATGGCTAATGCATGCAGGGCTTAATACCTAGGTGATGGGTTGACAGGTGCAGCAAACCACCATGACACACATTTACCTATGTAACAAACCGGTACCTTCTGCACGTGTATCCTGGACCTTAAAATTAAATTAAAATTTTTTAAACAATCGAGCAGTTCTCTGAGCCAGGCACCTACAAGACTTACTGAATCGAAAGATGAATCCAACTCTTTCTTTGTCTTTATCCTCCAGGAGCTCATGATCTAGAATGAAGGACAAAGAGGTGATTTCAACACAGCGTGCTGGGTTATATTCTAAGGACACACGAAGAGTCTCGTGTGTATATAAAAATTGACAGCAAGAAGTAATAGAGTAACAAAAGAAAGAGTGCTCATTTTATCCAATTATTTCTTGTATAGTTGAACTCTGTTTAACTAGAGACTTTTACATTCATTTTTGGTATCTATCATTCCAAGTGCATTTATTTTACCACATGGCACTTATCAAAGTATATCTATATATTTATTTGTGTTTATTTACTGAATGTCTTTCTTTTATACTAACCAGAAAGCTGTACAAGGCAAAGATTGTGCCTATTTAATTATCTATTTTGTGTAACCTGAAGGCTTACTCAGTGCCTGGCACACAACTGATGCTCACTAAATATGTGTTAAGTGAAGAGATGATTAAAGGCAACTGTGTGTGTTTATTCTTCCTTGTGGAAAAGCACCTTTTCAAGCCCAAAAATTTTGACTCTAATTATTAGGATTATGAATTAAATATTTTAATTGCAGTGTGTTACTTTGTTAGATGACAATCACAATGTGGTGAATAATGATGCTAACTTAGCAATCCTCAAAGCCTAATTTTCAATTAATTAAAAGTACAATTTGTTCTCTGAATGCTAGATATCATTGTATGCATGGTTAGTCCATGTCAATTGATGCTGTATCTGAGTGTAAAATGCTAAAGTCCTTCTGGGCTGATGTTGAATTTCAAAATGTGGTAAAACCAATAACATGGCATCCCTAAGAAGGTTGCCTTACTGGGTGAATCACTCGAGGTCAGGAGTTCGAGATCAGCCTGACCAATATGGTGAAACCCATCTCTACTAAAAATGCAAAAATTAGCCAGACGCGGTGGCACATGCCTGTAGCCCCAGCTACTCAGGAGGCTGAGGCACGAGAATCACTTGAACATGGGAGAGGAGGTTGCAGTAAATCAATATCATGCCACTGTACTCTAGCCCGGGAGATAGAGTGAGACTGGTTTGTTTGTTTAAAAAAAGGTTGGCTTTCTTACCTCCCCATACACGGATACACAGGCTGGCCTAATCATTTGTTTGATTCTCATGACTGTTTCAAAGGCACACTTTGCTTTTCCACATCACAAGGGAGCAGCTGTCTAATAATCCCGAAGCCCCCTTGCCTTCCACCCACCGAACTCCAGCACTCAATAAGAAGATTATATCAACCTGGCCTCTGCTAAATCCCAATTTCCACAGAACAACGAAGGAGTGAAATGATGCCTTGGGAGGCTCTAGTGGACCTGATCAGATTCCACCTGGATATCTCACAGCAAAATCTAAGCTGCTGGGGTGGTGGACAGTTTTCCCTCAGAGAGAAGGTGGCTCTGGCAATTCCTCTGGGCCCTGTCCCTGGAATGCTACCCCGCTGGCCACACCTTCATATCTAGATTGAACTGACGGCAATGTAGTGACCGTGGTGAGTGATGAGCTGTGCTCAACAGCACAACCCTGACCCCCAGAATTCCAGCACAGGGAAATCCACTACCTCCCCAGCATGAACTGTTGATCCATTCAGAGCATTGGCTTGGCTCTAGTGGGGTCTGAAATAGACATATTATTGAAGATACATTATGGAAAAATCAGAAGAGAAAGATGCTGAATGAGTAAAGGGCTTTTAAGGGGATGGGAACAGGAGCCTAAATCTGATTCTGAGAGATCATCTATTTAACCTAAATCTTAGATTTGTCAGCTCCCCTAAATCAACAAATACTTACATGAAGTATTTACCAACTATGAAGCAGGTAACTGCTGGAAGGAGGGGATACAGACTCCAGTAGGATGCAGTGCTGGCTTCTTGGGAGTGCCAGTCCAGCAGAGGACACAAATAACTACAAAACCAAGGGACCTGTGCACAGTGGAGGAAGCAGCTGTGCAAGGACACAGAGGAGCAAACAGCCAACCAGAGTGTGCATCAGGGAGGGGTGGTCAGAGAAAGCCCTGGGAAAACTCTGGTCACTTCTGTTTTTAAATTTTATTTTAGGTTCAGGATGTACGTGTGCTTGTTCTCACTGTTAAGTAGGAGCTGAGAAGTGGACATACGTGGACATAAAGGTGGCCGATTCTTAGGCATACGGAAAGAGTCACTAAGCGCTTGCCCTTTTGTGCCTGGACAGAGATAGTGCAGAGACTATGAAGAGGACCAAGGGACAGCTGTTACTGTCATAATGAAGGCATTAGCAGTCAAGTGCTGCATGGAAAGGGAAGGGGAACCTCCAAAGCTCTGAAAAACACAAAACATCACAGATACTGACTCTAGGAAAAGAGTCATAGGAATGCAGTGAGTGTCTCCTGCTCCCCCAGACACGAGTTCCCAGGGCTCTCACCCCAGGCGGTAAGTTTTTATTTCTACGTGACTGAAATAAAAGTACTAGGCTTGTCCAAAGCTTGGAAGAGTCTGCGTCCATTCTCCATGTTCCAGGACTGCCTGTGGACGAGGCTGCCCCAGAGCCACTCTGTCCATGGCTCTGCTACCTGAAGCTGCACAACTCACAAAACCAAGGGATCTGTGCACAATGGAGGAACCAGCTGTGCAAGGACACAGAGGAGCAAATAGCCAACCTGAGTTTGCATCAGGGAGGGGTGGTGAGAGAAATTGGAGTCACTCAGCTCCTGTGACACCACAGCCACCAAGATCAAACACGCACAAGTTCCACCACGTTGCACCTTCGCCTGTCCTCTGGTCAGTATCCCAAATCCATTTTCCAAAGGAGGAGACTAAGACTCAAAGTCATTAAGTACAAGTTGCAATGCCACACACATATTTAGTGGTATAATCAGAATTTAAACACAGTATTGCATGATTCCAAATCTCATGTTTTTTAATGATTTTTTTTTCCCGCTAAGACCAGGCACCTTACAACTGTTTGCATATCAGTCTTTGGGATATCACTGGCCCTAAAGAATATTAAAAAGCATTCTTTCTCATTTTGTCATTGGATTTTTGTCCTTTTATACTATTAATTTTTAAAACTCTAGGTAAACAATGATGAAAATAGGATTTTAAAAATGCTTGCTCTCAGCTGTTTTACTAGACAGTACTACAATTATTTATAAGTCCGGACCCGAAAGGCAAATCACAGAGGCGATTTTGGACACTGTAAAAGTAAGTACCTGAAGTCAATGAAAGTTGAGTATTTCAAGTCAATGAAACAGACCTTGAGATAAAGGAGAACATTTCAATGGGAAAATCAGATTTCACCACATTTGGGCATCTACAGTCTGAAGATTAGGTAGACACCCTGTGGTTGTGAGATGCTTGGCTGATATGTCTTTCTTTGCACAGAGTCTACTTTCTTTGCAATTTATTTTTACTCTGAAAAAGAGAGCCACTGTGAACTGGAAACTCGTAGTCATTATGACCCCTAGTCGACCGAAAGAGAAAACATTTTACTTACACTAGTTCACTTCATAGGTATACTACAAAAATTACTGCTCCATTAATGTTAATTTTTTTTAAAAAATTATACAAGACTTGAAAACCTCCAAATCCCTTCTTGACAGAATAATACACAATATATTCCATGAGACTGAGCATTCCCCTTAAGGACCATGAAATAGCCTTTGGCAAGTTGCTACTCTCTGTGGACAAGATGACATTTTAACACATTACGAAAGGGAGTTCATCTCCTCCATGGAGGTGCCTGGCCACCTCCCCAGGCACTGCTGCCAGAGAGCCAGCCAGGGCCTGAGGATGGGGTCACAAAGTCACCTGCAAATATGTTTCACTGGGTTCATACAGTTGCTGTTGTTGCTCTTGCTGTTTTATATTTGAATTAGTGAACAACAGTTGAAACCAGGCTCCTCCTGAAACACAAAAAGATATGACGATACTGACGCGCATCCCCCCCATGGCCACTATTGCTGCTCCTGCAGGAGGCACCCGCGCTCGGGCTGTCCTCCACCTCTGATCTCCTCCACTGCACTTCCACTTATCTTACCGAGGTGGGCTCGGGGAACGCCAGTATTTGTCACCCTGGTTAGTCAGCGGTCAGGGTCTGCTGACTCAGAGGCTGCACTGTTGGGTTTTGTACAAGTCCCTGATGCAGAATTGGTCCCTAGGCATGTGACACATGCCCTCACAGTCTTTGCTAGGGGCGACAGACCTTGGGATAGGTAGAGGGGCAGGATGTACTGAACGAACAGGTGGGAGGCAAAAGTTCACGTTTAGATCACACAAATATTTCCTGAGTGCCCACCGTGTGACCAGCACTGTACTAAATGTGTCCCAGCAAAGAATTACTTATCCTCTGCTTGAACACCTCCATCAACAAGGAACTCACTACCTGGTCAAACACCTTTTCCCATTTATAGGCATTTAATACTGTAAAAAATGAAAACACACACACACACACAATTCCTGAGTGTGTACTATAAGACAATGCTGAGTGTAAACATCTTATCTAATTGGAATATTTACAGTTGCCACATGAAGTACATGGTTTTTCTTTTTCATCTTATGGGGGAAAAATGGGGAAGCTTAGAGGGATTAAGCGATTTGGCCAAGAATGCAGCAAGTTAGTGCCCGAATGAGCCCTCTATCCTTGTCTGATTCCAAAGCCTATATACATGCTGTTGGCTGGAAACTCATGACCCTGTAATTACCACAGATTTACTAGGTGGCCAGTGTGTTAATTCCTTACAGACCAATTGACATTAGAATGATAACAGTCTAAAATGGTTTATAGGGTTACTCACAGAGGTACTGACATTTAAAAGGGGGCTCCCGGATTCACTGGGCTTTAAATACAAAGGAATGTACCTTTAATAGTAGGGGGTTAAGTATTGGGGAAATGCTTGGCAACCGGAGCCCTGCAGCAGCAGGTTGAATACACCCCATAGAATCCCCTCTCCTGACCATTAGCTGTGCACACGTCCGGGGACAGAGGATTCCCCTCTCTAGGACACGTTTCCTTTCCTGTCCAGTGAGGAGACCGTTCTGGATTATTCCCTGAAAGATTCACAGCTACGAGTCTTCAAAACTGCTGACCCCTACCCGGTGACACTCTGCTTCCTCTTACCCCTCCCTGAAAATGATCATGGAAATGTTCAGAGGGTTAGAGGCAGACATGAACAAAGGGGTGAACTCATGAGGATTGGCTGGCTGGGGAGCTCCACTTAGAAGATCTTAGATGAGGAAAAATAAGCTCAGTATGTTGCTTCTATTTTCAAAGTTGTCTGAGAGGATCAGTTTCTCCATAAAACCACCTACTCACCCCAAATCAGTCTCCTTTACCGTCTGTACTATGAGGAGGGGAGCATCGCTGTGATCAAAACAGTGTTGCCTTAACTCTTAAAGCCAACCTCACATGTGGGAAACAGGATGGGTTTTGGTGCAGACAGTCAGACTCGGGTTGGAATGCTAGTCTTGCTTTTGAAAACTTCATGATTGTTCACAATTTTCAGCTACACTAAGCCTTAGTTTTTGTATTATAATAATTGTAAATTATTTAGAGTTGTGATAATATATTAAGTCTATACCTTATAAAGAATGGAGACAATAAATAATGAATGTGTTATACTGTAGAATGTACAACTTTGAGCACTGATGAAACTCACAGAAATAGTCATGTGTAAATGAAAAAAGGACAATTGCAGAAGCCAAGTAACAACTGTTTTATGAGATTATGTATATAATATGCCTATATTTCAGGTAACCACTAAATATTAAGTGAGATTTGTCTATGCACTTGTATCATATATCTATTCTACTAGTAATTACCCCCAGATTTATTTATTTATTTTTTTTTTTTTGAGACGGAGTCTCACGCTGTCACCCAGGCTGGAGTGCAGCGGCGCGATCTCGGCTCACTGCAAGCTCCGCCTCCCGGGTTCCCGCCATTCTCCTGCCTCAGCCTCCTGAGTAGCTGGGACTACAGGCGCCGCCACCGCGCCCGGCTAATTTTTTGTATTTTTAGTAGAGACGGGGTTTCACTGTGGTCTCGATCTCCTGACCTTGTGATCCGCCCGCCTCGGCCTCCCAAAGTGCTGGGATTACAGGCTTGAGCCACCGCGCCCGGCCGTATCCCCAGATTTATAACATATGTGCTTAACCTTTATTTTTCTCAAAAGGTATCCAATTAATCAAAATCCTCATTCTACTAAAAAAAAAAAGTAGAAAGCTTTATTGCCATCTCCTAGCTTCCATGTTGTTATAGAGTCCAACATTTTTATTTTTTCTCATTATTAGTATTCACAAAATGAGTTTCTAAAGCTGAAACGCATTTACATATTTCCAATGTACTTTTACTGCTTCCATTTTTGCCACTGCTTTATGTTCCCCGATATGGTTTGCCTGCTTCCCCACCCAAATCTCATCTTGAATTGTAGCTCCCACTATTCCCTCATGTTGTAGATGGGACCTGGTGGGAGACAGTTGAATCATGGGGTGGTTTCTCCCATACTGTTCTCACGGTAGTGAATAAGGCTCATAAGATCTGATGGTTTTATAAAGGGAAACCCCTTTCCCTTGGCTTTCATTCTCTCTTGCCTGCAGCCAATGTAAGACGTAGCTTTCACCTTCCATCATGTTTGTGAGACCTCCCCAGCCACATGGAATTGTGGATCCATTAAACCTGTTTTTCTTTATAAGTTACCCAGTCTTTATCAGCAGTATGAAAACAGACTAATACATTCCCCCTCCTTCCTTCTGCACTCATATTTCTTCTTGCTGAAGAATATCTTTTATAGTCACTTCTCCAACTTTTGTGAAAGCCATGTTAGACTTTGCATGCTTTAAACAAAAGTGCATTCAGCCCACTCTCAGCTGAGAGTTTAGCTAACTACAGGATTCCATCTTGGCTTTTGTTTTTTTATCAGTACCTTGAAAGTACTATGTAATTGTTTTTCTCTCATCTTTTGTTGCTGATGAAAATTCTACTATTATCTTTAAGGGTAATCCATTTTATCTCTCTTTTCTTAATTAACCTTAATTAATTAATCTTTCTCTTAATTATGATTTTTTAAATGTTTTACCATGGTAGATTGATTGATTTATTACACTTGGCATTAATGGTACAGTTTTTTTTTTTTTGTCTGAGGGATGCTCCTTCAATTGAGAAAGTTCCTAGCCTTTATCTTTACTAACATTATTCTTTTAACAATCCCCCTGTTCTTTCCTTTGATTAGGTATATGCAAGATCTCATTCCATCCAGTGTGTATCTAAATGTAGCTTTCTATTTTCCATTTCTTTACCTCCCTGGTTCTGGTTATAATAACCCTGCTTTTGGTTATTTCCTTAGATTTTTCTTCCAAGTCATTAAATCTTTCTTCAGTTGTGTTTAATTTATAATTTATCCCTTTCTATGAATATTTCAATTTTAAGTTTATTTCAATAACTGTTTAAATTGCTAAAATTTCTATTTATTTCTCAAATATGCACATTTATGGTATTCTCTTCCCCTATTTACGAATTATCTTGTGTCTTTTATTCTCTTTTTTAAATATACTTTTAAAATACTTTAGATCATTAAAATTTTTTATTACTATTATTTGTAGTTTATCTGGTAAAAATGCTGTCTTTGATTATTCTGAAGAGATTCTTTGTGCTTTGTGTCTGTGAGTCCAGCTTCAAGGGGAATTATCTTCCACTGGAGTCTGCATATCCTCAAAGTTATAGAGACATCCACGTGCAGCAATTTAGTCTTTGCTTCTGCTAGACTTATATGGGATTTACTGATTCCAGACCTGTTTGCATGTTGGTTTCTTAGCTGGTTTTTACCTTAGTTAGTGGCAAAAATTCAAGGTCTATGTACCTGTAAGGAATATGTTTCATGTTTTAATATATTTCATGTGACTTTATATTTCATGTGACTGTTTCTTTCCATTCTTTTCTTGAAAGGCTAAGGGTCTGAGAAGAGATTTGAGCTAGGGAACTAGATTTTCATATCCCATTTCACTTATCATGGTAGCATATTCCTGAAAGCTTTATGTAGAGAGTACAGTACTAGCTCTCCACTATGACCAAAGTTTTTGGCTTCAACTCTCTATCTGTATGTGTGCATTAATACCCAATTAGGGCCATGTCTCTCTTGGTAGCCCCATTGTAGTGAATTTAAGATGGCCACAAATTCTTTATGAATTATATTAATAAGAGATGGAGTTTAGTTTCCCTTTTCTTGAATCCATGCTGGCTTTGTGACCTGATTTGACCAACAGAATGTTGAAAATGACAGTGGGCCAGTTCCAGACCTACCCTTTTTTCTTTTGATATGGAGTCTTGCTCTGTCAAGTGGTGTGGTTCAGTGGTGCGATCTCGGTTCACTGCCACCTCTGACTCCCTGATTCAAGAGATTCTCCTGCTTCAGTCTCCTGAGTAGCTGGGATTACAGGCACATGCCACCATGCCCAGCTAATTTTTGTCTTTTTTTGGTAGAGATGGGGTTTCACCATGTTGGCCAGGATAGTCTTGATCTCCTGACCTTGTGATCTGCCTGCCTAGGCCTCCCAAAGTGCTGGGATTACAGGTGTGATCCACTGCACCTGGCCTAGGCCTACTCCTTAAGAGTGTTTGTGCTTTCACTTGTTCTGTCTTGAATTAGCTGCCCCGTCTTAATGATGCTCTAGCTAGACTGCACAATCCCGTGGCAGACAACCATGGAGAGAGTAGGCTTGCATGATGAATGGCCATCTGCCTGCTCCAGTCCCTGCTCATCCCTCAGATGAATGTAGCCTCTGAGTGGATTCAGATATACTGGGTAGAGCAGAGACCCACCGCCACCCCCAGCTCAGCCCAGTAAACTCACAGAATTGTGACAAATAATAAATGATTTTTACTTTAGGCAGCTAAGTTTCAGGGTGGTTTGTTACACAGTAATACATAACCGTGAACCCCAAGGAAAGCCCACTCCTCACGTAGGCTTTGAATTCTCACAGCTTTCTCTTTTTGCCTTAATGTTTATTAAGATGTTTTACAGTATATTATTTATCTTATGTTTCTGTGTGAGTGCAGTGTGCTCCTATCAGGAGGCCAGTTGGTGTATGGTGTCCACACTTGCTCAATTCCCAATCTGGGGGAAATTCAAACACTCAGTGCACGTAGAAAGTCGTGTAAACACCGTGCCTGGGCTTACATGTCCCTCCACGAGGCAATGCCTGCCTGATGCTTGAACCTCACCACTTATATACCTCCACATTCTCACCTCCAGGCCCCAGCCATGCCAATACACCATGGTCTTTTGTGCTCTGCAGTCACCAGGCATCCTGCCACATGACCAAGATGGTCTCTTCCCAGCACATAACATACTCATTCTTTTTCTTCTGTCAGCTTAGTTGCCATTTCTCAAATGAAGTGCTCCCAATGCTTCCTAGTGAATAGGTCCCAGCTTTAATTGTCTTCCTAAAGCACTTACCAGATTCCCTCATATCACCTTGCATTGTTAATTATTTCTGTTTATTTTTTTCTATCTTGCTTACCACACTGCAAGCTCCTCAACAGCAAGGATTTTGATTACCACTCTCTCCTCAGCACCTAGCAGGTGGAGAGTAGGTGCTTCATCGAGGATTGTTCCATGAATTGCAGCCACATAACAATTCACTGTCATCCAAGGCAGAAGGACAGAAGCAGCAGAGAGCTCATGACACAATTCTTCATGGGAGCTCATGAAAAATGAAGAAGCAGGCGGTCTGAAAAGCCTGTTAGAGAAAGCAGACTTAGGTTTGCACTTTGAATTTTGAAAAAATGGATGCAAATAATGGATGGAAGAGAAGAACATTTAAGGCACAAAGAATATGGCAGCATGTGGGCTCACGCCATAGCCAGGACAGTCGGTGAGAACGGAGGGAAGAAGATGTAAAAATGTCAATATGGGATGGCAGAAGAAGCCAGAAATGTGGATTTGGGCTAGAGAACCAACGGTCTCATCCAAGTGAAGTTTCACTTCTCAACACCTGTTTTGTATGGCTCTCAAATCCCCGTCTAATCCCCAAAGTACAATATGCACATATACTCTTACCTATCATTTTATAATTGGTAGCATCTAACAGAGTGCAGATGTGCTATGTTTGATGGGGGTAAATACCACAGAGAAATACACACACACATGCACACCACAAACTCCATATATCTGCACAGACTCTAGCCCATATCTCATTATCCACATGGTCATTGATTGGGATTTCTACAGAGTAAGCTGTAGAAAAGATGGCAGAGTCTAACCAAATGATTAGGCGCAGAAATAACTGGGACAAGAGCTGTCAGTGGGGAAGCCAAATGTGTTGTTTAACCAGGCTCTGCCCACCCAGGAGCTGCCTGATGGGCCCTATTTCCATCCCATATCCATGCTGCACAGCCAACTTCCTGCCTGCACTTAGGATCTCAACGGAGGCCAACTCTCCTCAGACCCAGGAATTTTTAAAAGCCCTTGAACCTAACGGTCCCTGGTGTCCTGCTGAGGCTGGCAGTCAAAGATTGCTATCAGACCAAGAGGACTGACTACAAAGATTTAGGAGCCTAGCCTGACTTCCTAAGAAGAATTTGAATTGTGCTCTTTAATTCCGACAGCCTACCTGCTCAGTACTTGTATGCTGGTCTATCTTTCATACATGGGATTTTAGAGGGGTTTCGACTTTAATTAACCTTCCAAAACGGAAGAACCTCTGTCAAAAAGTCAATTTTGGGAAAGAAATTCTATGCTACTTTTTCCCCTTGCTCCCAGTAGTCTCCTTTTTAATGTCTTTAAAAGATTGCTAGCCATTTATTAAGAACTATTCCAGACATTCAAAAAGTTACAAAACTAAATGTTATAAAAACCAGTGTATCCTATGCTCAGATTAGGAAATAATACATTACAGATCAAGTTGAAGGCTATGGTTTAACCATATCTGATTCCATTTCTCTCCCTCACTGCCTGCCACAGGTCACCATTATTCTGAATTTGTTGTTTACATTTTACACGTATTTTATTGCATTTTGACTACACATATGCATGCACACACACACACACACACACACACATTTTATGAGATGAATTGTGCCCGTTTCAAATTTATATGTTGAAGTACATCCCAGTACATCTGAATGTGATTGCATTTGGAGACAATGCATTTAAAGAGGTTATTAAGTTAAAATAAGACCTTTGGAATGGGCCCTAATCCAATCTGATCGATGTCTTTAGAAGAAAAGGAAATTTAGACACCAGGAAAGACATCAGGGATGCAGGCACAGAGGAGAAAAACCATGAGGACACAGCAAGAAGGTAGCCATCTGCAAGCCCAGGAGAGAGGCCTCAAGAAAAACCAAACATTGATCTTGAACTTCAGCCTCCAGAACAATGAGAAAATACATCTCTGTTGTTTAAGCCATCCAGTCTGTGGTATTTTGTTTTGACAACCCTAGAAAACTAATACATCCCACAAACCAGATATGGCATTAGATATGGTATTATTTTCATATTTTTCGTAAGTGAAAATTTAATCAAAAGCAGGATTGTTGCATAGATGCTGCCAAAACAAATAAGTATTAATTAAAAGGAAGTGATAGAAACTTCACAGTGGGGACTCCCAGCAGACAGCATTTTAACCAGGTGCTCAAGGTTACTAAAAAGGAATAAGTCATATTGATACCACGTGCCCCCATAAGATGCCCTGTGAATGACCCATCATGGTGTAGTGTCCTTCTCAATACAGCACAGTCTCAAGTTAAGCACAGGAAAATATCAGGCAAAGCCAAATAGAGTAACATACTATAAAATACACGACCAGTGCTCTTCAAAAGTGTTAGTTTAGGCCATGGAGGATGAAGACTAGGGAGAGGCCATCAAATGTGAGGTGGGATCAGGGATTGGAACTTGGAAGGACAAACGACACTAGTGGGAAACTGGGGAAATACAAATACAACCTGTGGTTTAGCAAATGCTACTGTACTAAGGTTAATTTCTCACTTTACTAATTGTGCAGTGATTATGTAAGACACTAACATTAGGGGAGGCTGGATGAGGAGCCCCCAGGACTACTTCTGTGCTGTTTCTGCCCCGCTTCTATAAGTCTGTCATGATCACAATATAAATGGTCAAACAGGCAAACAAACCCAATAATTTGGCACTTGCCACCTCATCGTTGAGATTTCAGAGGGCTGTGGACAGAGACAGCCCACAGACTTTGCAGTCAGAGGCTTTGCAGTTCTCTTTCTGGCTCCCTCACAGATGCGTGTGAGACCTGGGGGCATTTTCAGTTATAACACAGGAACTCCAATATTGGTCCCACAGGGTCATTCTATGAAATAAATAAGTGTGTTTTTATCATCCACCCACAGGGACTGGATGGCTCTTAAAATGTCCGTTTTGTTCCTCACCCATGTCCTCTGGAGCAGTCATGCTTCCCTTAAGGACAAGTATGTGTTCCGAGAAATGCATCGTTAGGTATATTAGTCATTGTGAGACCATCCCAAAGCATTTACACGCACCTAGAGGGTATGGCTTACTGCACACCTGGGCTGTATGGTGTAGCCTCTTATGTCCAGGTTACACACTTCTACATCATGTCAGTGTGCTGAATACTCCAGGCAACTGTAACACAATGGTGAGTATTTGTGCATCTAAACATATCTAAAGACAGAAAGGGTACAGTAAACATGTGGTATAACGTATATAAAATGAACTTACCATGCATGGAGTTTGCAGGATTGGACGCTGCTCTGGATGAGTCACTGAGTGAGAGCTGAGTGAACATGAAGGCCGAGGACATTACCGCACACTCCTGTAGACTGTACAAATACTCTACACTTAGGATACACTTAATTTATTTTAAATCGTTTCTTTATTCAATAAAAAATTCACTTTAGTATATTGTAACTTTTTCACTTTATAAACTTTTATGTTGTTTTAACTTCATGAGTCTTTTGTAATAACATTTAGCTCAGCACACCACCACATTGTACAGCTGTACAAAAACATTTTCTTTCTTTCCAACCTTATTCGATATGCTTTTTTCTATTTAAAACAGTTTTATTTTAATTTTTTACTTCTAACTATTTGTGTAAAAAACTAAGACACAAGATTGTGCACAGTGGCTCACGCCTGTAATCTCAGCACTTAGGGAGGCAGAGGTGGATGGATCACATGAGGTAAGGAGTTCGAGACCTGCCTGGCCAGCATGGCGAAACCCCGTCTCTACTAAAAATACAAAAATTAGCCAGGTGTGTAGTCCCAGCTATTTGGGAGACTGAGGCAGGAGAATTGGTTGAAACTGGGAAGTGGAGAGGTTGCAGTGAGCTGAGATTGCACCACTGCACTCCAGCCTGGGCAACAGAGCAAGACTCTGTCTCAAAAACAAGAAACAACAAACAGAAAACAAAAACATAAAAACTAAGACGCAAACACACACACAAGCCTAGGCCTGCACAGGGTCCAGATCATCCCTATCACTGTCTTCCAACTCCACATCTTGTCCCGCTGGAAGGCCTTTAGGAGCAGTAACACCCCTGGAGCTGTCATCTCCTGTGATAACAATGCCTTCTTTTGGATACTTCCGGAAGGACCTGCTTGGGCCTGTTTTAGAGTTAACTTTTCGCATATGTGTAAGTAGAAGTGTACGTTCCAGAATAACAATAAAAAGCACAGTAGGTTTGTTTACACCAGCATCACCACAAACACACGAATAATGCCAACTCCATTACAATCTTGTGGGACCGCTGTGGTCTATGTGGTCCCTTGTTAACCAAAACATCATTGGGTGGCGTGTGACTGTGTTTACACTCCAAAAAAAATGAAATAACCAACTAACTGAGCATACTCCACCGTTAAGACAAATGAAGATGACTACATAGAACAGACTTCGTTAGAACCCTGATAAAGCTTTAAGAAGGAAAAACGATGTCACTAACAGAAGCGATAGAGATGAAAGGACAACCTCCCTGTAGAAGGTGCAGAGCCTCTTCCCTGTGCTCCTGGCCAGCACTACTCTTCTGGGGGAGGATTCCCGGGACCTCCTCCCTGCCCTCAGGCTTCAGGGGCTCAGCCTATGTGAGGCCCTGGCAGAAAAGCAAAGGGCACAGGATAGAGAAACCGGTGCATCTCCTGCCTGCTGCCTGCTGGCTCACGCCCTCGTGGGCAGCCCTCCCCGCAGCCATCTCTGGGCTCCAGACCCAGGCTCCCCTTTCCTCAGCGTTGCTGGACGGGTGCTTTGCCAGGCCTTGATCGCCTGCTCCCTCGGAAGTGGTTCCTCGGAGCTTCCTCAGTACCCCTGAGCGTGCTGTTTCCTGTTGAAGCCTGCACAGCCACGGCCCAAGAGAAGTGTTGCTGAAAAGGTTAATTTACCTCTCATTAGTGCTTTGTTTACAGCAATTTCCCCCAATTTCCGATGACTTTTTCTCCTCCTGGTGAACTTTACAAGTGAGTGGAATTCAAGACTAAAAATAAAAAGGAATCAATTAGAACTGTTTGGCATCAACCTCAAACCTATGCAATTTTATTACTTCTACATTTGTGGCAGTGAGGAAAGGGGGTGGGGCGACGGCTATGGAGATCTGGGGTTGGGGGTGAAGAGCCCTGAGCAGCAGGTCGTGCATTGTTTTGTGGCAGCCGTAAGGACTGCATGACTCCCTTGGGTAGGAGGCTTCGTGTCCCTGTGGCTCATGTCTTCAGGTAGCAACTTTAAAATAGTTGCGCATCTTGGCCAGGCGTGGTGGCTCACGCCTGTAATCCCAGCACTTTGGGAGGCCAAGGCGGGTGGATCACGAGGTCAGGAGTTCAAGACCATCCTGGCTAACACGGTGAAACCCCGTCTCTACTAAAAATACAAAAAACTAGCCGGGCGTGGTGGCGGCGCCTGTGGTCCCAGCTACTCGGGAGGCTGAGGCAGGAGAATGGCGTGAACCCGGGAGGCGGAGCTTGCAGTGAGCCGAGTTCGCGCCACTCACTCCAGCCTGGGCGGCAGAGCGAGACTCTGTCTCAAAAAGAAAAAAGAATGCCACCTAAAATGTCATTAAAATATGACACCTTGTTCCAGTGTTGCCATTAAAAAGGCATAGTCTACACAGAAGGTTGCATGTCACATACTAAACAATGCAATTAAATGTAGCAACTGCCAAATATCTCCGAATAAATCGTGGAATTTTCCGTGCTAGGAGAACTTAAGTCAACTCTCAGGCACCAGATATCCATGGCTGAAAAAGTTTCAATAACAATGAAATCTTCAGACTGCAGAGAGTGTGGACATATTTGTCTCAAAAATGAATGTGTTTTTCATTGTAGTTCTTGATCAATTTTGGTTTGGAATTGCTAAGAGGTCATTAATGGGCTATTATTGGCAAATTTTTTGTACCAGTACCATTTGTGTTTAAAAAGAATAAATACATTTTATGGAATGTTCATTTCTTCATCTTTTATTTTCTTGATTCATATGCATATATAAATACACCTTCAAAGTATATATTCAGTATATATGTATATATACATATACATGATTCAAAATATTGATTCACTATGGATTTAAAAAGTCAATCTCCTTAATCATGTTAGTTAAATCTTCTGCAAATGTATTTATTATCTTCTTTGTGGGTTTCTTAGCTATATTGTATCTCTAGCAGTTTGCTTTCTGTATTTTGAAACTATATTGTTGAAAATATAAAGTTTGTATCTATTTTATATAAATATGCTTCTTTGTTCTTGGTGACACTCCCTGCGCTGGATAAATATTTGTTAGCATTTGAAGCATTCTTTCCCTAGACCCTAGTTTTCTGACATTTTGAAATTTTATTTTAGATATTTATCTTTGACTTTCAGTTGCTGACTTGAATCCTTTCGTATTTATTATGGTTCTGACATATTAGGACTTATTTCTGACAAGTTTGTGTTTTCTGTTATCCATGCTTGTTATTTTCCTTTTTTCAATATTCTGTGATCTGATCAAGTTTATTTTTTCATTTTTTTCTTTCTGGAAAGAGAATGTTTGAATGTAATACCCTCTAGCTCTATTTCTTTCTATCTACTACTGTTAAATGTTTGCCATACGTATGTAAACTGATATTTTTCTAAATCTATGTGTTTATTTTTAAATTTATTTTCAATACATCTACTATTATTTCCTAGTTCTCTAATGGTATTTTTTTTTGTCTTGTAGTGCCTATTCTGGTTTTATGTCCTCCAATTCTTTTTTCACAGGTATCTATTTCTCCAGTGATCTCAGATTTACTTTTTTTTTTTTTTTTTTTGATGATGTCTCACTCTGTCGCCAGGCTGGAGTGCAGTCGCGCAATCCCGGCTCATTGCAACCTCCAACTCCCTGGTTCAAGTGATTCTTTTGCCTCAGCCTCCCGAGTAGCTGGAATTACAGGCAGGCGCCACCACACCCAGCTAATTTTTGTATTTCTAGTAGAGACAGTGTTTCACCATGTTGGCCAGGATGGTCTCGATTTCCTGGCCTCATGATCTGCCCACCTCGGCCTCACAAAGTGCTGGGATTACAGGCGTGAGCCACCGTGTCTGGCCAGATTTACTTATGTATAAGTATCGTTAAACTTTATCTTTTGTTTGAGTTCTTTCTTTTGTTGTTTTCTCTAGTTAATGATGTTGGCTTTCCTCCTATTATTACTATGGGTTCAGTACTTAAGAGGGAAAGCTCAGTTTGTGTTCATTCTCATTTTAAGACCAGAAGTCTTTATTGGTAACTAAAAAAAGCTGTTTAACTGTCAGCAATGTATAATTTTATTAAAAGGAAAGTTGAAAGTGTAAGTTCAAAAGAAATGTAGACAAAATCATCATGTTCGTTTTGACTCAAAATTGTTGACATCAGGTTGTTAAAGAAAACATGATCATGGGTTATAAAAAATTATTATTGATGTAATATACAGCTTCCTGTGTTAAAAAAAATTCTTATGAAGCTTATCACTGTAAAAGAGAAGAAAGTTGAGATTCATATGTTGATTGTGATGCTACAGAAGAAAGTGGCAAGAAGTGTTATGAATATGTTAGTTGAATATATGTGTACATGTATTATAAAGTATTCCTTTATTTGGACAAGCTATTTATTAAATCTATGTTGTCTCTTACAATAAATGGTTTTCTCTAATCAAGAAAGTGTGGTATCATCCCAATTTTACAGAGGCAGATACTGCAGCCCATGAAGTTAGTTAATTTGGTCCAAATCACAAAGGAAGAACCAGGATTTGAAATCAAGATGTTTCATTACAAAGTTCTTTTTCTTTTCTTCATTGAAAAGAGTGGAAGATCATTCGATCTTTGCATAGAAGTTAAGGTGCTTCATTTCTTTGCAGAGAGGAAAACATCGTGGCATATGAATTCTATTTTTCACTTCTCTTTCCTGATACTCCTAGTGTAACTTCACTATTCCTCCTAAACCTTCCACACTACTCCACTTTCTGCAATTGCAGCCCTTCTTAAGAAGCAAAACGAACACAACTGTGTGATTGTTGCTTATGTATTTGTTGCATTTGATGTTCTACCGTCTCACTGGGGCCAAGGTTGAGTTAACTGTTGTTTCTTCAGTGTTTAGCACCATGACTGATATATAATAGAACTTCAATAAATAGTTATGGGATGAATGAATACCACAATCAACAGAATGCAAAATACACATATTAACAAAAGGAGGTTGAAATGAAACAAACAAAATAATGGGTGCCTTTTTTTTTCCTAGTTCCCAAAAATTTTTAAGATGAGATTCAATGTGTTGCAGGGGTAGGAGTTAGAGAAGGAAACATACAAACATCACTAGAGTCAGTAGATTTGGGTTCTTATACCAGGTCTTCCACAAACTCTGTGGACTTAACATTTTTGTCCTTAAGTAAAAGGCAGATTTAAGTAGTTGGATTAGATGCCCTTTAGAGACTCTTCTAACTATCACAATAAATAATAGTCAATAATGAATCTGTTTTTATTGCTAAAATTAGAAATCTTTCTTTTACCCAAGCGTAGCTTCTAATAACTGATAGTTAGAAAACAGCTGCCAGAAAGACATTCAATTACAAATGTTGTGATCATCGTTAACATTAATAACACTGTAAATCAGAGTAAAACCACCATAGGAATAAGCTTGTCAATAGACTGCCAGGAGAAAATACCATCAAAAATATGTTTAAATGTGAAGTTAGCACAAGCTTGGTGAATCATTTGACCCTCCAGGACGGAGTCAGATGTGGAACTGAGTGAATTCACAATGATACAATGGTTCTCACACTGAAGGTACCCGCCCTGAAAAAGGAACAAGTTACTTTCCTTATTATTTTTTGACACAATCATGGAAAGGACTTTCTGAGGTCATTCAACCCATTTGCTGGCTTCCAGGTGCTATTTCAGAGGATTATTCCTTTCCTGTTAAAGTATTTGCAGGACTCTCTCCTTTTCTCTAACAAAATCGTTACTTTCCAGAACATAATATGCCTCTTAGGGGCTGACATACTATAGGAAAAATGCTTAAGTACTCAGATTTCAGACTTTTTTTTTAATGGCTGGAAAGATTAAAGGGAGAAAATAAAGTCACATATGAGAATAAAGAATACTCAAGGAAAGCTCAGACTGTCCCTATAGAGAAAAATTATCCGAAAGTGTGGACAGAATCCATTGTAGCTGTAGCAGTTTTACAACACTCAGGTTGGAATCTGGAATGTCTCTGTGTGTGTGTGTGTGTGTGTGTGTCACTTGCCTGCAAGGTAAAAGTTATTAAACAGGAAAATCCTGCTTAACCAGAAACGTAGCTAATTGGAAACCCCAAATCAACTGTTAGAGAAAGGCTCTCTAGTTTAGAAAGAGGAAGCGGGTGAGAAGGAAAACGCTATGCTTGCCTCATGGGTTGGTGTCGTAGGAAAGGCCCTTGCCCACCCCTTCCACAGACACAGGCCTGCACCCTGATGCTGCTCTTCCTCAGGACACCCTGAAATCTGTCGAGGTCCTCCGTTTCTGTACAAAGATTGAGCTATAATTTTCAGATCTAGCTTATGGGCAGGGACAGACAGACATAAACTTTGTAGAAAATGTTTTTGCCAAATCGAAGATTATATGGTTTCCGGTGAGTTCTTGATTCACCGGAAAATTCAGCGTCCCAGACCCCTCTTCTTTCCCCAGTCCCTTTATTTTATCCCTGTATATATTAAAAGTAAGCGGAAATGAAGGTCAAAGTAATGTCCATTGTGATAAGGAAATGATGTTTTAATTATGGAGCTATGTGAGATTCTGTCAGTATATTAAGAACTGATATTTGGTGTGTGGATTAAATGAGGAAAATATGTGAACTACGGATTCCTATTCAAATCTCAGATGGGTCTATACAGCAGAATCTGTGAGCCTCGGTTTCCTTAATCATAGGGATAAGAATCTGTCCAATCTATTCCTGAGAATTATTTGAGTCAAAATGATGTTATAGTAACATTCCTTCAACATAAATTGGTAAATGGCATATGGATGTTGAAAATTATTATTAGCAGAAAACTAGACTCTTAAATATCAAGGTGTGACAAGAGGCTTCATCCAAGCTCATCTGACTCCTCCATCATACATACCTGCAAAGAGGTTATTTTCAATGTCAGGCAGGGACATGCAGCAACCCCCACCTGCAAGCTCACAACTTGGAAGTCTGTGACCCAAAATGGAACAATGAAATGTAGACGTAGAAAGGGACGAAGACACTGTTCTCAAATTAAAATTCTCCAACTGTGCTCCACAACACTGCTACCCAAAATAAGGTGGGCAGACTGTAGCGTGGGCATGCCCTGCGTGCTCCTTAAAAATGCAGACTCTCTGATCCCACTGCAGACCTGCTGAGTCAGAATTTTGGGGGTGGAGCCCGGCAATCTGTGGGCCTTCCAGAAGGTTCCCTGCCCTGTATAAATCCAAGTGTTTTTTTTCCTTTTATTCCCTTTGGATAAATACCTAGTAGTGGGATTACTGGATCATATGGTAGTTCTATTTTTAGGTTTTTGAGAAACCTCCATACTATTTTCCATAATGGGTGTACTATTTTGCATTCCCATCAGCAGTGCATAACAGTTTCCTTTTCTCTGCACATTCACCAGCATTTGTTATTTTTTTGTCTGTTTGATAATGACCATTCTAACTCGAATGAAGTGATTTCTCATTGTGATTTTGATTTGCATTTCCCGATAATTAGCGACGTGGAGCATTTTTTCGTACACTTGTTGGCCATTTGTATGTCATCTTTTGCGAAATGTCTGTCCAGCTCATTTGCCATTTTTTAATTGGATTGTTAGGGTTTTTTGCTGTTGAGTTGTTTGAGTTTCTTCTATATAATGGATATTAGTCTCTTGTCAGATGAATAGTTTGCAAATATTTTCTCTCATTCTACAGATTTCCTCTTTACTCTGTTGGCTATTTCCTTTGATGTGTAGAAGCTTTTCTGCACTCCCATGTTTACTGAAGCACTATTCACAATAGCCCAGACATGAAACCAACCTAAATGCCATTAACAGAGGAATAGATGGAGAAAATGTAGTCTATATGCACAGTGGAACATGATTAAGCCATAAAAAAGAAGAAATTCTGTCTTTTGAGGCAACATGGATTGAACTGGAAGTCATAATGTTAAGTGAAATAAGCCAGACACAGAAATGCAAATACCACACGATCTCATTTATATGTGAGAGCTTAAAAATGTTGACCCCATAGAAGTACAGAGTAGACTGTGTTTATTAAAGGCTGGAAAAGGTAAAGAAGGATGATGAGAGGTGAGTTAATGGATACAAAGTTACAGCTAGATTGGAAGAGTAAGTTCTAATGTTCTATTGGCTTGTAGGGTGACTATAGTTAATAACCTACTGTATATTGTCAAAAAGCTAGACTAGAGGATTTTTTTTCCTTAAGAGATGAGAGTCTCCCTGCGTCACCCAGGCTGGAATGCAGTGGTGTGATCTCAGCTCGCCATATCCTAGAACTCCATCCTAGAACTATTCATCTGACAAGAGGCTCAAGTGATCCTGCCGCTTCAGCCTCCAGAGTAGCTGGGACTACAGATATTTGCCACCACAACTGGCTGAAGAGAAAATTTTGAATGTTCAAAACACAAATAAATAACAAAAGTCTCAGGTGATGCATATGCTAATTGCCCAGAGTTGAACATTACACACTGTATGTAGGTACAGAACTATCACTCAGTAGCCCAGAAATAGGTGCAGTTATTACTTGTCAACTAAAAGGAAAAGGAAAGAGAAAGAATACCCTTTGAGTTATAAAATAAATAAAAATAAAATCCCAAGGTTCCTGAGTGGTGGCGTCAGGACAGGCTGCTAGCAGGAGGGTGAGGGTCGTGCCCTGGTCTTGGGAGGGGCCTTCTTCCCCCTCCCACCTGAGGAAGAGCAGTTTCACTTTCTTTGGAACAAAGAGAAACCTCTAAAACGAGCTGGAAGCACAGAAATAGAAAAACAAGTCATCAGAGAGATTGTATAACTTTCCCTAAATCAAACCATACTAATAGCAGAGATAAGAGCAGAGCCAGACCTTCTGATTTCCATTCTGGATACTTTTTAAAGAGTGAACGTCCCCAAAATAAGCTCAAAAGGGAAACTAAAATACCTGTTTTGCAAGGCCCAGGAAAGAGCACTGATGTACAAGACCTGAGTCTGGATTCAGGCTCTTCCAGCAACTGGCTGGGACTTTGGAGCCTGATAGCCCCAGGAGCCTAATTTTCCCTCCCAGTAAAGGGAGGATTATGTGAACAGCACACAGGTCAAGTGAAAGGTTGAGGGTGAACATTCTTTTATTCTTTATGGGATACATAAATGTGCATTTTTTTTTAATCACGGCGGTGTTGTATCATGAAAAGTGTGTTAGTTGAGCCAGCAAAGCTGGATTTGAGTCCTGGCCCAGGAGTGCACAGTTTGTGCTCATCATATCTCCTTTCTGAGCCTCCGTTTTCTCTTTCACAAAAGAGCATAATGCATACTCTGTTTCTTTCAGTGACCACCAAATAAAAACATGTATACAAGAGTAAGATAATAAAGAAATATATATATATAAAGAGTTCAGCCAACTGTGAAGTCGCACTTAAGTTCAGTTGTTGCTATTTTATTAACAATTTTAGAAAATACAAAAATGGACAGGAAAGAAAAGGGGATCCAGTTCCGCACCACCGAAGACCCTAGTAAGAGAAGCAGATAATTAAACAGGATCCCAATGAGAAGACATAGCCTCCATCATTAAGCCAAGCAAGTGCTGAATGAAGCATGATCATTAGTTTGAGAGGGAGTGCTACTCAAGGCCAAGGCTGGCTGGAGTTAGCCTGACAGGTGTGGAACCAGCACTCATGCAAAGAAGACGTTCTCATCCAGAAAGCAGAGGACAGGGCTGGGTGAGAGGGATGCGGTGGGTTCTGCAACAGAAAGGCCTGTTTCAGGACACCTCCGCCTGAATGGATCACCCCTCAGAATCCCTGCTGGGCATCAACTGCATGGATCTCAGGAAAGGTGCAGGAGGTGGTGCCGGGAACGGGACTGCACAGCCTCACACCCTTTTCACGTTGCCACACAAAGAGGTTCCACCATGGTTTCTAAGCACATGCGGCCCTGGAAGGGATACTTGGGGGAGGTTCTTCCATTCTCCGAGAGTCAGGAGGAAACCATAGGTCCATTCTCAGGAAAAACATTGGATACAACATTGCTACATACAATTTCAAAGGGTGCACAGACTATGAGAGAATGTCCATTGGCCAAATGAGGCCTGATTAGAGCCGGGGATTGGTTTAAACATCCCCTCCTCTCCTCCGCTAACTCCAGCAAGCTGCAGCATGTTGGCTCATCTCTGTGAGTCTTTCTTGCTGGTTTTGTCCAATGTTCACCATTAAGTCTTGTTTCCTGAATACATGTGAAATTTCTAGAGTTCTTGTTATCTTCACATTTGTGTCAATTTGGAAAGTTAATATACAAATAAGAAAGAGTAAATAATATAAATTATTTCAATATGATAATGGTAACATAAATACTATAATAGATTGTCTACATGCAAAAAAACCCTCACAAATTTCTGACTATGTACACATTACCTAAAAATATGATTTCTTCCATGAAAAGTCATACCCTATGAGGAAAGAAAGAAAATTAAGTTACTTCTTTAGAATTCTTATTAGGCTTTTTATTTTGAGATGACTATAAATGTACATGCCATTATGAGGTAATACAAGGACATCACATGTATCCTCTACTAAGTTTCCTCCAATGGTAACTTTTGCAGAACTACAGTCAAGACCACATACATGATCCTACCACTGCTATTACAGTTCCACGACTACAAGAATCAATGGGGTCTTTTTAATGATGAGAAATACACAGTAGATTTAATTCCCAGTTACTATACAAAATGTATGGATAAAAATTCTTCAAAGCGAATTCTCCTAACCTTCCCTCCTCCCCTGACAAAGTATTTGGTCAAACTAATACGTGAGTAATATTTAGTTACTTTCTTGCTGTTACCCAAATGGGACAATAATAAAGTTTCCTCCCTTCCATTTTGTTGGAGAGATCTCGGTTGAAACGATCTCCGAAGATTTCCATATCAGCAATTCAGAAAGTTGCTTCTTTGATAAACAGTATAAGTCACTGTAAAAACACAGCAAAGTCTCTGTGAGTTGGTGATTCCATGGCGTTCAGCAGGCACAGACACAGGGGCCCTTGTTAGGTGTTTCATGATTCTACATGTAGGATGGAAATTTTTAAAGTTATTGTAATAGATTTTGTCATATCCGTAACCTCTCTACACTATATTGTCTTAAAAACACTGGCCCCATCTTAGCAAACAGAGAGAGAGAGACGATTTGCATGTGGACCCAAGCTTTTTAGGAGGTTGCAAATATACAGGTAGCTCGTGCTGCCATGCTGCTCAGGGGTCCTGGACTTACCCGTCACTGTAAGGTAGAGGCATGTGTCTACTTAGCCCACCAACATCTCTGGTCCTCACATCGCCCCCTGCGTGTGGGCTTTCAGAAGAGTCCTCTCCCAATAAAGAGCTGAGCACATGCTCCACCTCAGCCTCAGTCTCCTCAACCGGCAGCTCAACGGGGAGAAAATTTGTTTATGGCAATGACAGCAGCTCGTGTCACTTCTCCTAACTTCACACTTTTGAAGACAAAATTCTTACAATTATCCACCCAACCTGTGTCAAGGTCCGCAGCAACTCAGGGCCTGTGTTTGTTTCTGCCCAGGTTGTATCCCAGATTCCAGCTTTTTCCTGAAACTTATTTCTATCTACAGTGACACGTGCAAAGGAATTTTCTCTCTCCATGAGCTAATCATGTTCCCAACGTTCACTACAGATTTATCTCCCACAGATAAGCAATTTTTATACTGATTGGAATATGTAAGAATTTCAAAAAAAGAATTTCAAAAATGGCTTATTCTTGTTTCATGGAGCGCATATGGTGAGCTCATTTAGGGTCTAGGCATGGTAGAATCGTCTCTGTGGACACTCCACACTTAATACATCTAAACATTCTATTTTTAAAATGAGGAACTGTCATAGCTCAGGTCCCCTGTCCACTGTCCCTTTATTTCTGTTATCAAGACAAGTACTCAAGTTTCTTCCGCTGTTTGGATCTCTTCACCAGCGTTTTCCTGGGCACGTTCAAGTACAGATGCTCAGCAGGCAGACAGCCTCACTCAACTACTAAGTGACTGTTTTTTCTGGAACTAGACTTTTTGAGCAAGACCCAAATTTATGTATCAGACATAGCCAATATTAATTAAATGAAGAAACATTTATTAAGTACCAACTATGTTCTTGGAAAAGTAAAATGACAAATTCCTACATGTTGAGAACTATTGGCATCCCTTGGAAATAATCAATACTGAAAACGTTAAAATGAATCGTTTTACAGTTGCATAGCATGTTAGCATTTTAATGTGCTTTTCCAACTGTCATTTCATTTGGAAAGGGATATTTTCTTAGATTCTAGGGCAAAATAAATGGCACATCCTACTGTCAAATTAGGACATAAATAGAAATCTTTAATCTTCAGATGAGTATATGTATACAGTATTACAGACAGACATTAAGCCCACACTGTGTGCTCTTGTCTCCTGAAGAATGGACTTGCTGCCTGTTAATTCCAGTTTCATTGTTTATGTCACTCTCTTCCACTCCAAGGCTGTCCTGTACCAGTGTCCGACTCACCAGCTGCTCAATGAGGAAGGAGATTTTGTGGGAGAGTCATGGGAATTGGATTCAGAAAAATCTAGAATGGGATCTCAGTTCTCCAAAGACCTTGCATCTCTAGTCTTAATTTTCCTAAAACATAAAATGAAGCTAAGAATAGCCATCACAGGGCTATTTCTAGAACTGCATTAGCTTATAGTTAGACTTACATACTACCTGCTACGTTTCAAGCACTCTATAAGTGCTAGCATCCCATGCCCTTGTGGAGTTCCAAAGTTTTATGGGGACCAAGTCCCTGACTAATTGATGGCAGTGGTGCACCATCCAGTACACTCCAGGCTCCAAGTGACAACAACAAACCTGAGCATAGCTGTGGCATCCAAAGTCTGGGGTCTTGACTCATACTACATCACTCCTAGGTGAAACAAAACAAATTAAAATAAAGGTTGTTTGAAACACACAACAAGCTCCTTGTGATGCACTCTGTCTTTTGTAGGGAAAGTATTGTGCAAGAGAAGATATTCCATAAAAATTCCCAACGATGGAATTATCCTGAAAGATGGAACCCAAACTCATCCTTCCTTAAAAATGGTTTGAGAAAAAACATATGCATAGAAAATACTGCATTGGATTTACGTGAAATACATCAGTAATAGCAAAAAGGGGTTATTGTTGTATCACAATTTTATCATATAGTAGTTGAAGTGGTACCATCATGTAAAATGGAACTTAAATGTGTCTGGGGTCATCCCAGGGTGTAGAAAGTAGATCAAGGGTCAAAAATTAGACAAAGGGAGGGATATGTTAGCTTGATGTAAAGACTGTCAATAGATGTATCCAATAATTGATGGCATTGATTTAAGAAGTAATGAAATTCCTGTTTACAGAGACCATAAAAGGAGGCAAAAGAAAACTTTTTATCAAGGATGCTGCAGAAGAGATTCATAAGAGCAGAGATATGATCCAGATTCTACAATTATTTGAAATAATTGCACAAGGCATTAGTTATCTACAAAGCTATAGTCACAAAAAGTGAGAATTTGCATGGATGAACTTTTTCCTATTGTTTTCATTGTGACAGTTATGGTTTTATTTGATTAATTATTCTAGAAATAGTATTCCAGTTCTCTGGCCTTAAGGGTAGAGGTCACAGTAGCTCAAGTGTGTGCCACTGTGAAGAGAGCTTGTGGCCTCCAGTGATATCCAGTCGCCTTCTGACTTCCTGGTTGAGAGTAGGTGCCTACATTTCCTTCTCTGGGAAGATATGGAGGACACATTGGTCCAAACGAAGCTGACATGAAATAGGGAAAGAGAAACAGAACTTTTTTGTTTTCATTATCGCAATTACCGACTCAGTCATATTTACTCACATATTTTCTAAAGAAGAAAGTTTCCTGCAAAACTTTCTCTTTTTTTGCACATTTTCCACCTAAATGGTTATGTGTTAAATTGAGTTATAAAACAAATTCTAGCAGAGGCTTTTCTAAGAGAACAGGCATTGCTATTCCCAAGATAAACAAACAGAGCTGCGTGAAGGCCCTGTTGGAGGGAGGGATGCATGCTGGGATGTGTCCGGATCTGTGTCTCTTGACCCCACACACCTCCCTCCTTGACTTCCTCATGTCCCCCAGGCCCTGGTTGCCAAAAATCCTCCCACTCACAGAGAAGCAGTCCCCTCTCCCTCTCCTCCCTCCTCACTGCCCCTTCTACATTCAGGGCTTCTCATGCGAGCTCACCAGTGCCACCAAGGCCCGTGGCTCCATGGCCTCTGCCCTTGCTGACACCACCAGCTGTTTCCTTCTTCCAGAACTCCTTCCCCTGACTTTTCTGTAGCCTTACATTGACATTCCTTCTCTTATGATTTTCAATGCAGTATTTGAAGGTTCCCATCCACAGGCTTCCCTTTGCATCCTACACCCTCATCTCACACATTTTTTACTTCAACAACATTTAAATACTTGTATTTTTTTGCCATGCCAGGACCACCAATAACTTCACTCACCTGAGTCCCACTTGCTCACTCAACAGTGACCCCCCAACCCCTTAGACTCTGTGTGTGTGGAAAGGCCTCCCTCCTGTGTCCCCGTGCCAACCTGACAAATTCAACTTCCCACTCTGTCTTCCGCAGCATGAATCTTTCCCTGTTGTCTCTCCCCAAGGCAGCCTGAAGCATCTCATACGCTTTCCTGCCCAGTTTATTATGGACCTGCTCTGCTGGATGGCTCGTGAGCTCTCAAAGGACAGGAAATGCATTTTTCTCATCATAGCATCCTTTGCTCCAGCACAGTGCTTGGCACATTTAAGTCGCAGAAATATTTTAGGAAGAAGGAAGGACAAGTCTAGTCTTGAATTTAGAAGTCATGAGGATTTGGCTAGGAGCTTTTAGAAAAGCTCCTACCAAATTTGTTTTCAATCTCCATACAAAACCGCAAGGGAAAAGAGGAGGTAAAACTACTCGTTGAAAAACACAAAACTATACTAAACATTCTGCAAAGACACTTGTAAGCTGGATGAACTTTCTTCCAACTACAAGACCAATAGAATTGGAAAGAGGAGAGGAAAAAGAAATGTGTTACCCTTGTCTCATGAAATATATCAACCCTACCCATCTGAAAAAAGACATAAGCAAAAATATCCTTCTCCAGATTTTGCTTTCCAGGTCAGACGCTTAAATCAAGGAAAACATTTTTCAGTCATTTCTCAATTGAATATTAACACTATTTTTAAATTGTCCAAACACAGAGCCAAGAACACCCATGCATGCCATCAAGAGCATACGCTTTTCTCCCCGATGTTCACTCAGAGACTACACCAGAAGTCAAGAAGCAAGGAGAAGCCATAGTGGTGTGTGAGATCCTAAAAGCAGTAGTAGCAACATGCAAAGAGTTACTTTATATCTACATGTGATGACAGAAAACAAATGAATAAGAAAACACGACACACATTTTTAACATTGGTTCTTCATGAGTAGTGAGATTAATTTAGTCTTTATTCATAGTGCATTTTTAACAATTTTCTTCAATAAGCTTTGCATTACTTTAAAATTTGAGTAAATGCATTTTTAAATTTTTAGTAGCATCAGAACTTCAAAAAACACAAAATGCCCCAAAACCTCATTCCAGTTTATACCAAGTGTACCAAGTGTGCCCATAGCTGCCCATTTTTCCAAGTAGATAAGATTTACAGTGAGGGCTTGGGCTGTAAGAAGTGGGGCAGAGAAGGAAAAATGTTGGGATTGCAACTAACTTTGCCACCAATTGCCACATGACTCCAAGCGAGCCACTGCAATGTAGAAAAAGGGGTGAAATTCTCAAATATTAATGGAAATTGTCAATATGATGGTGGATTCGAGCCCAGGGGGTCGTATAACGCCATGTTTCCCACTTTAAAAGTAAAATGATCAGAAAGATTAAATTATGAGAATGAAGAGAGTGATCAATGCCACTGATCATATTCCCATCCCTATTCCCTTTGGCAAGCCCAGAAAACTAAACCAAGCTCCTTTATTGATGTTCTGAAGCACATGGCCGCATGTCTTTTGCAATTAAATATAATCGTATGATTCTCTTTGCTTCCTGCATGATACTCTCACTCTGGCCCTCTTTGATGGAGGCATGGGCGGTTCCCCTTCACTGTCTTCTGGTCACTAAATGCTTTTGAGTAGATTTCATGGAGGTGAGGAAATAACTGCCACCATCACAAGAGGAAAGGGTTCCTGAGAAAGCTGTTCCCTGTCCCTCTGTTCCATTGTGAGTATATGTGGCCAGGACTGGAGGTTAGTCACGTCAGGGTGGATGGGATAAAAATCGTTTCTCCTGGGAATCAGAGCAGGATCAGAAGGTAGGAGATAACCTCATGCACCTCCTCCTCAACATTTCTTCATCGCTCTTAGTTACAAACATTTCCCTATTGATTAGCTCATGCCAGAGTCTTTGCAAGGAGAATGTCATAATGCTTTGAGCTGATTCAGGAACGTGAGAAATCAGAATATTAACAGCAGTGATGAAATAAAAAGTATGGATTCCAAAGTTTGAACTCACGCAAAGTAATGTAGCAGCAGAAAGTTTCAGAAGTAAAGATCATTTTTGTCAGGTTGATGAATTCAACTTAACTTTAAGTATGCAAGTCTCCCAAAACAGGCCTTTGTAGCAAGCCATGTGAGTTCCCCTAAATCAATATGTTTTCTCAGGGACTATGGTGCCCTCATAAATCATCATTTGCATGACATATTTGTGCTAATAAATCTACCTTGAAGAGAGGGAGAGAAAGGAAACGGGTTAACAATAAACCACAGATCTAAGCCATAGGGAGAAAAACAAAAAATCCAGGTTTCTATGGACACACAAATTTGTGTGGTTGCAGTCAAAGTAAATGTATCTTCTCCCCTGGGTAGCTGTGGGCTCAGGTCAGCACTGAGCGAATCTGGTGGAATGCAACTTCCCTTTGGGATAAGCGGGCTGTGAGCCGTTCATGGGAGAGAAGACAAAAAGAAAGCTAAGCTGTGAGTGAGCCAACCGCACGTTCGTTTGTCTTGGATTCTTCTCAATTACTTTTCCTAAAAGGACAAAAATGGAGCAAGTTTATTGAGTGGTTTGGATAGAAAAGGAAGAAATAGATTACTCAACAAACTGAAATTTCCCTTTGAACCTCAAATGAAGGCTCAGCAACCAGAGGCATTCCTAACAAGTCTGCTTTAAGCTGAGAAACCAAATGGAATGATGAGTTAGTGACACAGGAAAAGCACATTCATAGTTCCTCGACTTTAGTTGCTGATTTATAGGGTCACTTTTATCCTTTCCTGCAAAATGTTTCACACCAAATGTAAGGGATCATTTAAGATAATAGTGAAAAAAGTATGGGCTATGGACCCAGACAGACCTGGTTCCATCTTTTGTGCCCTTATGCCCATAATGGGGGCATTGACCTCTGACCAAGATAACAGGAATACTGATAACCCCTTTTCCAGACCATTGTGAGGATAAATTGGGATAACGTATGTGTGATGGTTAATTTAAGATATCAACTGGACTGCACTGAGGAATACCTGATAGCTGGTAAAGCATTATTCCTGGGTGTGTCTGTGAGGGAGTTTCCAGAAGAGACTGGCATTGGAATCAGTGAGCTGAGTAAGGAAGACCCACTCTCACCCAGTGTGGGTGGGCACCATCCCAACAGCTGAGGGCCCCGATAGAACAAAAAGCAGAGGAAAGGCAAACGCTCTCTCTCTTTCTCCCGGAGCTGGGATACTCCTTTTTCTCCTGCCCTTGGACATCAGACATCCAGGTTCTCCTGCCTTTGGACTCTGGGACTTGCACCAGAACACCCCCTCTCCCCAGGTTCTGAGGTCTTCAAACTTGGACAGAGCGAAGCTACCAGCTCCCCTGCTTTTCCAGCCTATAGATGTCCTATAGTAGGACTTCTCAGCCCCTATGTGAGCCACTTCCCCTAAAATATCCCCTTCGATCTATCTCTATTTATCTATCTATCTATCTATCTATCTATCTATCTATCTATCTATCATCTATCAGTCTATCTATCTACCTATCTGTCTGTCTATCTCTCTCTGCCTATCTATCATCTATATCTCTCTCTCTCACTCTGTCTCTCTCTCTATCATATATCTACCTATCTCTCTCTCTCTCTATCTATATCTATCTATCTATCTATCCATCCATCCATGTATCCATCCATCTATCCTATTGGTTTGCTTCTCTGGAAAACCCTGACTAATAAAACACGTTAACTGAAAAAATGCACAGACAAAAGACAGTGGATAGCTCAGAACCAGACATATATCATGTACTCAATGATGTTCACTTTTCTTTTCATTTTTAAATTTTAAAAATCGTAGAACCTGAAAAGGCTTGAGTAATCACTTACTTTGTCACTCCTGCAGTTTACAAATGATTGAAAGACATACTCTGAATTTAGAATTCAGGATCTGCACACACCAAACCTTTCTTTCTTAAAACAGGTTTTTGATGTCTTTGTTTCTGTTTGCCCAAACAAAACTGGCCTACAGCTAAACATTAACTTTAAAAAAAAAAAGCATATAAAAATAAGAAAAATCACCATAACATCTGCATCCAGAGATAAACACTGTCTAAGTCTTGGTATGGGGAATGTAGGTTCATCCTACACCAGTTTACAATAGTGTACATGGGAAATAAATGGCCTTCTTCACATGCAATAAAGGAACCAAACAAAAGTCCTTTTTGCTTTTCAGATGATGGGTGTTCTGTCTTACATCTCATCCCCTCTTGACAAGGCATGTCTTAAAAATCATTACCTGTTTCCCACATGGGAAAGCAAAGGCGGCTGTTCCCACCATCTCCTCTCCCGCCAGACGCCAGAGAGCAAAGGCCACTGTTGGCTAAAAACTCCACTAGCAGACTCTGTGCTAAATTTGGAATTAATAAAGTTTTCAACTGAACTATTATTTTATTACAAGGTGGAAAATATGCATTGATACAATTGCCCAAATGTTTAAATTGCTTGGCCTTGTGAAAAGCCAAGTTTAAAATAAGAATCTCTGGCGGAAAAGAATCTCCTGATAAAAACCATGTGTTGAAAAGAAAACAAAAACAGACTGGGAGTCTATGTTTTCACTCTGGGTTTGTGGACTAATACTTTATCTTGATCTATTTTATGTATGAAGCCCCTATATTGCCATGTTTACCTAAAAAGAGTTTGGCCTGATTTTTGAAAAGTATAAGATTAGATCATGCAACTGCACATAATCATATATTTCATATGTGTATGTGTGTATTCACGGGAGCATGTGCAAATATTCAACATTCAAACATGTATGTGTATCGGTAGATATACAAATAAATAGATATGTATATATGTATGGCATGTGTGTGTGTATTGAAAGTGAGACAGACAGAAAGAGAGAGCCAGAGAGAGAGAGAGGAGAGAGAGAGAGAAAGCTATTGATATTTTATATACCTAAAGAAGACAGCATCAATAACTGGTCTCAGGCACTTCCAATAGCTCAAAGGGATCAAGGACAAAGGTGATTACCCAAAGAAGTTAGTACTTTGTACCATTTATCATCTGCCAGCCGCTGCACTGTGATAGCCCTATTCCATATGAAAATCCTAAGAGGCAGGCTGGGCGCGGTAGCTCACGCCTGTAATTCCAGCACTTTGGGAGGCTGAGGTGGGCGGATCACCTGAGGTCGGGAGTTCAAGACCAGCCTGACCAACACGGAGAAACCCCGTCTCCACTAAAAAAAAAAATACAAAGTTAGCTGGGGTGGTGGTGCATGCCTGTATTCCCAGCTACTCAGAAGGCTGAGACAGGAGAATCTCTTGAACCCGGGAGACAGAGGTTGCGGTGAGCCAAGATCGCGTCATTGCACTCCAGCCTGGTCGACAAGAGAGAAACTCTGTCTCAAAAAAAAAAAAAAAAAAAATTCCTAAGAGGCAGCTCTCTAGCTTTGTTTTATAAGTGGGGAAACAGGCTTAAAGAGAATTCAGTACAGTGGCACTCAACTGGAAATAAAACCCAGTTCCCCACAAATTCAGACATCCTTCTCTTTCTCCATCACCATTTTTTCTCCTTCACTGTTCTGCCTCTTGAGAGATGGCAGAATCAGGAGGGGAAAGAAGAGCTTTCAACCAGGTCAAGGAAAAAGCACAAGCTTTAGTCCAAAGCAAACTGGGCAGTGGAGAAAACTTACTGAATCTTGCAAGAAGGTTCTCTAGTAAGTCCATATCTATAGACACCTCACAGATTAATCTCTAATTTCCAGGTTGTTGGGAAGAAAGCTGCTGTGACTCTTTCCTCCCCCTGAGCAGGAAGTGGTAACCTTGGCATGGGTATAACCCAGCCTACTCAACACCCAGGAAGCGCCGTTTAACACCCTCCACTCAATATGACAACGCTATTTTCAGTATCTATCATGTAAAGGTCGGTAATAATCATTTTTTGAGTCATTCTTTATTTTAAAACAATGATTTAAATAGAAGAATCAATTTTAATTTTAAACATACACAAATTGAGTGAAAGATTTTGTGTTGTAAACAATAATCTGCATTTACCAAACAGAAATATGACACTTTCCAGTTTGTACCCCATCTTACTATTTGAAATTTTAGACACAAATATGAACTCTCAATGCTCTCACTGAATGGCAGAAATGAAGGTACTCAAGTTCTGTTTTGTCCTCTTCCCAATCATGATGATAGCATCTAGGTTTAAATCTAAATCTATTGTTTAAACACAGGAATATACAGCACCCCAGATACGGGATAGACCAACTGCATCTGGAGTGAGCTCGCTCAATTCCAAACCGTCATGAACCTGCTTGGAATGAAAGTGTGTAGCCCATACGTGTGCGGCAGAGCCCAGAGGCCCAGAGGCTCAGGGCCCACCCAAGGATGACCACCAAAAGCTCTCAAACTTCCTCATTCCAACTTAGTTGGTCTTCTTTTTCCTGCCAGCCACAAAAATATAAAGAGGAAAATCGAATTCTTTGCAATTCTCAATGCTTAGCTGTTCTCCATGTTTGGGGAGAAATGAGTCTCTTAATGAGCTCTTTAGCTGCCATGCTGACTGGGGTAATACGAGGTGTCCAAGGCCTCACAGCCAGCATGTCTAGGAGACACCCTGGCTCCAAAACCCGTAAGTTCAGCTCTGCAGAGCCCTGCAGGCTCCCACTGGGTCGCAGAGTAGAATACTTAGAATATGGTCACACCGTAAGGAGACTCGAATGTTGACTCGGTGTGGACCTCATGATAGAGCAGGTAGTGCAGGCAGCAGAGGGGGAAGAATGGGAACCCCTGTGGTTTCTGAAGGAAGATGAGGCTTAAGAAAGAAAGACTAAACCAACAATGAGACAGAGGTTAAAATAAAGGGAAAATCACTATTGTGAGGAGGACCAAGTGATCTCTCACAAGGTTTTCTAGAAAAAAGTTATTATTTTACTTATAAAAGAAAGATGACTCTGGGCACGGTGGCTCACTTCTGTAATACCAGCACATTGGAAGGCCAAGGCAGGAGGACAACTTGAGCTCAGCAGTTTGAGACCAGCCTGGGCAACATGATAAGACTCTGTCTCTACAATAAATACAAATCGAATTCTTTGCAATTCTCAATGCTTAGCTGTTCTCTATGTCTGGGGGGAAACGGGTCTCTTAATGAGCTCTTTAGCTGCCATGCTGACTGGGGTGATGTGAGGTGTCCGAGGCCTCACAGCCGGCATGCCTAGGAGATACCCTAGACATTTGCTATTAGGAGACACCCTAGACAATGCTGATTAGTTTTCATTTCTTCATTGTATTTGCCAAAAGGCTTCTTTGTTTAATGAGGGAAACAGGTTTGGGAAATAAAGATGCATGAACCAACAGAAAATAGTAGCATCTCAGATGTGGGGTTTTAGAAACATTATCTGTTCATCCAGCTCTTTGGCTTCGTACCTCCAGCAGCACCCTGCCAATACGTGTCCACTGGGAAGAATATTTTAAAAGACAGCAGGTAATTAAGATGTTGTTGGCATTGAGTAAAAGTTCTCCATGATGTGTCCTAGTACGGTGGGTCTGAAGGCATTCGCATGTGACATAAGGATCATCTACAACCCTCAAGTAAACTGAAATCAAGTTAAAATTGCAACCAAAAAAAAGCACTTTAAAGTGGAAAACAATCTTAAAAATGTAGCTTAATCCCTCATTTGACAGGTGAACGAACCGAGGCCTGATGAAGTCAGCTGGCTTGCCACAGAACTAGCCAGTGCTGGAGGAGAGAATAAAACCCAGACACCCTCGCTCCTCAGTTCAGCCATTGTTCTAGTTCATTGAAGAAGAATAAAATCTGCTCATATTTTATTTTGCAGTTGTAAAACATAAACTGTGAAATATATTGATTTCACAGTTTTAACATAAATATGCTAAATATATATTTAAAATGCACTTAAACTTCTTTAAGAAAAAACATGTCCTTTATGAGCATAGTTATACTCATAAAATCACTACATAGTATTCATACAATCCAGTAATATTAACACAATATTAAGCTAGTTCATTAATCAGTAAAAAGCAACTTTAAAATGGGAAAGCCAAAGTAGGACGGAGAAGCAATGTAAGATGTGGAATCATTTCATTCATTCATGTATTTTTTCATTCAACAAGCACAGACCTTCTCCCAGCTTTCTGTTTGTTGCCAATGAGGTGAAGACATGTTTTAGCCAGGGAGACATAGCACAAACCCACGCACCTCAGGCGTAAGTGATTGCACCATAATAGCAATGTCTGCAAAGTGCTGAGACAGAGAGGATTCCCCCTGGAATGCACCTGTGGTAAGGAGATATTTCTGCTGTTTTTTCAAAGGTTCAGACCTATGACTCAAATATTCAGCGGGCACCTCTTATTTGCCAGGTGCTAAACTTGGAGGTAAATAAAATACAGTCTCTGGCCTCGAAGACTTGACAGTCTAGTTGGGGAGGTGAGAACTGGAAGGTAACGTGGACACTGCACCTCTCCCCAGAAGAGGCTGTGTGCAGCTGTGCCTAGCAGAGAGTTCCAGAAACGCTTCCTAGGGAAACAGCGGCCCCAGCGTCTCCAAAAATATGGAGGAGTGAGCTAGGCCATGTCTACATTTCCTCCAGGAAGAGTGAAAGAGCAAAGGGAACTGTAAGGTTTTCCGAAACTGGGGCACAAAATAAAAGGCAAGGAGCATGAGCAACCAGGCTGGTGAGGCTGGCAGGGGCTGGTAACCAGCACTTCCTGAGGACAACCCGGAGGCACGGAGGTTTCAAGTAGATACGTGAGATTTATACCTGATACCCTCACAGAGGTGAATGGATGGACTTGGGGGAATGACAAGACGGCTTTTAAGACACAAAGTTGGGGGGTAAGTTGACATCGAAAAAGTTGAAGCAAGATATGGCAAACCTATGAATCTATCAACAGAGATGGGGGGGAAAAAGGCAGAGATTTTAATTTAAAACATTGGTGGTGATTGGGAGCATATGAAGGAGACAGGATTTGAGAAGCCATGTTGGATTTCTCATTTGATGGGTTAGAAGGGTGTTGGTGTCATCAATGGAGACGGTGAAAGCAAAAGTTGGTTTGGAGCTAAGATAAAAGGTTTAGTGATTAAATCAAGCTACCGGGCAATCTTTGCAATTTAAGGCAATAAAGAAAAAAGGTTTACAACCTAAATTTCTGTTCATTTACTATAAGTAATTATGATTATCAATAGAGTAAGGTTAATGATTAATTTCAACATCTGTTAAATGATTTACTGAGCATTCTCTATAAATACCCAGTCTCATTGGACAGTGACATTATGCCAGCTCAAGAAGTGTCTTCAAAAAAAATCATTGGCAATACATTGAATGAGAAGAGTCAAAATCCTGAATTTCAAATTCTTCTCAGTGCCACACATTTTAATACTGTAAATTTCAGAATAATCTACATAGTTGTAAACTGACCACACCTGGGTGATATGAGTCTTAGAAGCCCCTTTAAAAGTGTAGCCTCACTCTCAGTTTTCACAACCCGGGTTCTCTGGAACACAGGACCAGGATTTGGGGAAAGCAGGCCCCAACCACTCCCCCAGCCTTCCAGGAATCTCTAGGCTCCAAAGGAAACGTCATTTTGAATGACTCCTGGGAGTCACCAAGGCTGGTCTCCTACAGGCTCCCAATCCCCCAGCTCTCCCACGGTGCCTGCATCTCCTACTGTGATGATTTGTGCAGATATTCTCTGATATTTTGCAGACAAACCATTCAGCCTGATTTTACCTGTAGCCTCTTATCCCACCTCAGCCAGGAGTCACGAGGGCAGGTAAGCTCAGTGACCAATGCTGACCTGAGCAAAACTGACCCTCTACTTAGATAAAGATTACTCGCTCGGCTTCCTGTTCACATGGAATGAGCTCTTTCCCACATGCACCATCCTTCTGCAACAACAAAACAAGCAAATTCTGAACCTGCTTGGCCCAGGCTGCAACTCCAGCAGATCTTTGCTCAGACACCTCTGCGAGGCATTCACTGACTACCACGGAAGGTTATAACCTCTCTCTCCTCAGCACTGTCTCTCTTTTCTCCTTACTTTATGCTTTTTAATTTCACACAATACCCACTAACATTTCTCTATACATTTAAATTATTTATGCTGGGGGTGGTGGCTCATGGCTGTAATCCCAGCACTTTGGGAAGTTGAGGTGGGCAGATCACCTGAGGTCAGGAGTTCGAGACCAGCTTGGCCAACATGGAAAAACCCCGTCTCTACTAAAAATACAAAATTAGCCAGGTGTGGTGGGTGCCTATAATCCCAGCTATTCAGGCAGCTAAGGCATGAGAAATGCTTGAACTCAAGAGACAGAGGTTGCAGTGAGCCTAGATTGTGCCACCGCGCTCCAGCCTAGGCAACAAGAGTAAAACTCCATCTCAAAAAAAAAAAAAAAAAATTATTTATTACTTTACTGTATGTTCCTCCTCTTAGGACTAAGCCCCACGAAGACAGGGATTTGTAAATGTTTTGCTCACTACAGTATCACCAGACCTGAGAAGCGTGCCTGGAACGACAAAAGCTCAATAGACATTTGTGAGGTGAATCTGCTAACTAGCAAAGATGGACTAGTGCCCCGCAGGTGAGCTCACAACGGCCCTTTGAGTCCATTGTCTCACGGATCTCATAAGAACTCTGTTAGGTATGGAAGCTTAACCTCACCAACTTCATGAGAATGAGAAAGGCTCGTCAACTTAGCCCAGGTTCCACAGTGCTCGATAAGTATTTTGCAAAGCCACATCTTGAATTCAGCTCTTCTGAATCCTGTTCCAGATTCACTTGGTTACAACAATCCTGCCCTAAGTGACTTGGCACATGCATGCAGCTGATTAATGGATGTCACAGCTACGGGGCCTAACTGGGCACACTGGTGTGGGCTCCTCATTCCAGGGCACCCCACAAGAAGATTCAAAGCATCTCAACCCAAAGCCATTGCGGATAAAGGATATTTTCCAGAAAACGCTTTAGCAGGATACTTAGGAAACATGAAATAAAAGGAAGTATTATTTGAAATAAAGCTTCGTTTTTGATAGCACCCCCGTTGTACATTTATCACCATCTTTAATAGCATTTATTACTAATACGTAGCACAAAATTTGTGGCTGGGGAAGCTCGTGCCATAGACATTGCTAAGATGCATTTCTGTTTATGTTTTAATTTCTCCCATAAACCATCAGTAACAGGATGCACCTTCCATGTCTGACTCTGCCTCCTACCTGGGACAGCTTTCCCTGCCAACTCTGGCCAAATCTCTCACAACCAGAGCCAGATCCAAGGGAATATGTGTGGCAGGTTATTAAAAATAAAATCTTAACATTATGTTAATTTTTACCTTTGCCAACTTCACATAAATTGCCTCTATCCTTTGGAGGAGGAAGGTTAAATCATTTTAGCAAGTAAAAGTAAGAGTCCTTAATATAAATTATTCAGCATTTTCATTTCTAGAGTGATTGATTGGGATGAAAAGATTTTTATTTTCTGTCTGGGCTTTCTCATCCTAGAACATCTTCAAATACAAGATGTTACATCTCAATCAGATTCTTCTCCTAAAACCCGTTAATACATTTTCTTTAAAAGTCACGGATATAGGCTTTGTATGGTCTTTTTATAGTTTGCTGTAAAAGATTTTAGTTGTCTCTTCAATCTTTTTCCTGGTCTTTCCATTTCTAATTTCAAGGCTTAAAAGTTACTTTTGAGAGCCAAAAGAAAACACAGTTAAGTCGAGGATGAAAGAAAGGAAGAGATATGGTACTGTAAATATAAATGATTGCCAGATTCAGGCTGACAGAGCTGTGTTCTCTTGTATCCACATTTTACGGCCTTGCTGAATGGAGACAGGATCCTGTGGTACATGCTGCTTAAGCTTGTGTTTTTATGGAGCCCTTTCACTGAAGGCACATAAACTTCACATGCTTTCCCAGGAAGCGCCGTCCATGCCTTTCCCACACTGTGCTAATAAGTCGGGTGGAGTCCGCCTTGAAAGAGAACAGTGATTGATTCTGTGTGTGTGATGAGAACCGTGAGACTGACTTTCATCAAGCTGCTCCAAGCCAATTATGACTCTTTCTGCAAGGTGTACTGATGGCAACCCACAAGGCAAGAAGGAACAAACAGCCATCACTGAGAGCGGCTTCCCATGGCAGCGACACCACCGCCAATGGAGCAGGTGCCCAGAGCAGACCCGGGCCCAAGCCCAGCAGCAAGAGAAGCCCAAACAGGTAATTCAGGGAAGCGGAGACCAGAAGATCCTGCATTTTTCCGAACACATTAAACAGGCTCTGTCTGCACATGTTGCCAGGCTAGCACTGACGTTCACTCTGGTCCTGTGCACGGAGGCTGCTGCCTCCTTTGTCTTTGATCGCCAGGGCTCCAAGGTGGCAGGCACAAGGTTGATGCTTCAAACTGCTGTTCAACAAATGCTTCATGGATAAGTGCCCAGCCCAGTGTACAGCTGTGCGGGAGGAGCTACAGTTGTTAAACAACTAATCAAAATAAGACAGAAAAAGAACCCAGTGGTGGCTTCTGAGCAGGATGGGTCTTTGCCAAAGCTGGAAGCTATAATTTCTGGTGTCTGTGTATATGGACAACCCTAGAACTTTGACAAGTTCATAGTGAGGTTGAAAACGATATTCTCATTTCCTAGGTAAGGAAATTGAGTCTGAGGTTGAAGGCTCTGAGTTCACACAGCTAGTTAATGGGGAAAAGCAGTAGCTGAGCCCAGACACTGACTCCATCTCAGTTAACCTCCCTACCCTGATTTTGGAAGGCAGTTAGCCCCACCCCCCCACACCCCAACACTGATTTTGGAAAGCATCTGTCTCTCCTGTGTTGTGGTCAGTGATGTCTTAGATATCCTCACTCATGCCACAAGCAATAGCCTGCACAGAGCAGGTACCCAGTAAATGCTTGACACATAAATCCATGGTTGGGTGGATGGATGAATGGGTAGATGAATAAATTATCAATATAAATGTAAATGAAATGGAGTCCTAAAACTTGTAAAATCTTATAATTCACTAAAAATAAATCACTCAACTAAAATAAGACTTTAGCTGAAATATTTTTGTCTCCTCCCTCACAGTTCACCTGAAAAAAACTAGGCAGCCAGAATCATATCTCCTTCGTATGTGGTGCCTAGCCCCAACCCTTCCCACACCAGCCAGTTAAACACACAGTGAAACAGAAACAAGGAGTGAGGAGCCATAAAAGTTAATGGGTGGTTTGATCATGGTGCCTCTGTAGCGGGGGATAGACTCTTAGAAGGCAGCAACCACTTCTGGTTTCTTTCTCTTCTTCTGTAGGGACATACGTGGGGAACAGAACGCTATGCACTCTGCAAGGCCTCCAATTAAAACCCTTCTCAGCCATATTTCAAGTGCACTCAAAATCTCATATAAATGAATGCGATTACTTGACATCAGTACATCTCCCTCTACGGTGTAGTGATTTCTACCTTTGAAAGTTCTCATGAATGTTTTCTCCTCTCCTCTACATCCCTTCTGCCAATGTCAAGCTGACATCTTCTCTGTATCGAATCTGGCAACAACTTGCACTGTGTTTGCTAGTTCTTCCTCTCTCTGCTTTGTCCATCACACACTTGATCCTGTCACTCTCCTACTTAAAATCCTTCTGTAGCTGCCCGTTGCCTACATGAGTACCAGGCACTTTAGAACACGCAGAGTACGAATTGAAAGGAAAGGCCCAGATTTTTCTTTCCTTATTTATTTTTTGAGACTGGAGTTTACAGGTTGAACTCTGAGCCAAACTGCCTGATTTCAAATCTCAGTTCTGCTGCCTAGAAGCTATGTGGCCTTGGAAAAATAATGTGAGCTCTCCTGCAGAGTGGGACAGTAAGAGTACTTCCGTCTTGGGCTGTTGTGAGGATGGAGTGGACCAATATGCACCTCAAGTGCTTAGAAGCATATGCCCAGCACGTATTCAGCCACGTATTAGCACTGTGGGGCAGCCACTGGAGTCAGAGCAGTTCTCACTAAAGAAAAGGTTACCTGCACCATGTCCCCATCTGCCAGGCTAACAGAAATGGTCATCTCACTAATTATTGGGGCTCCTGGTCACAACCCAAGATTTTGTGAAGACTCTGGGGTTAAGCACCTCGCAGAGCAGTGGGCCCCAGGATGTGGGCTCTGTGAATGTGCTCCAGCGCCAGTCCTGCTTGCCCCCCTGGAGCCAGGTTGTCCTTTCCATTGCCCGTTTGCCTGGCTGCAGCCCCTGGGCTTGCCTGACACTGGACGACTCACCCTCCACCTCCAGGGTCTCGTTTCCCTCAATTTCTCTTCCTCAGTGTCAGTTCTCTCTGCAGTCCAGCCTCCTCCTTGGGAGGTGTGAGGGGACAAGATTCTGGACACACAGAGGCCCTCCCCTGGAGTTAAAATTCTATTTTGTCCAAAGCCTTTTTGATTCAAGCACTTATTTGTCTTTATGAGAAACAGGTGCAAAGTAGGGGGAGAAGAAAAAAGTTGCTCTCATTGTGTTACATGATTCTACGACAACAAAACAGAATGTAAATTGGTACTTCAAGAAATGATCCTGTCCTTTGTAGAGATGTCTGGGTTAGACCCCTGCCACTTCCTCTAACACCCCCCCCAAAGGCAGGCCTCCTGCCCTCCCTGAGCTCCATGGATCTGTGAGTCTCTCTTCCAGTCTTGTCTCCCTTTCTCTGGCCAGTGAACTCCTGGCCATGCTTCAAAACCTTTAGCAGATGCCCCATCCTCTGGAGAATACGCAAATTTCTTCCTACAGAATAATTTCCTTCCTTTACATAGATGTACCTCCAGGATTCCTGGTAGTTAAAGAAAAATAAAGTTTCATAGGTGGCATGAGACTCGCTGCCTAAACAAAACCAGTGAGGACCCGAGAGCAACATGCCTGCCAGCCCAAACTTCTCCAGCAGCTTTGCACTCAGCACTGACCAGAGTATGAGCCAGGTGTTTACGCCCCTTTGTTCCTCGTTTGTACCTGATGAAACCAAATCCGTGGCATCCTGATGCAACCAAAATTGTTAATAAATCCTCTTTTTTTGGAGAAATGTGAATTAAAACCACAATGAGATAGCGTCTTACACTAGTCAGAATAGCTCTTATTAAAATGTCAAAAAACAACAGATGTTGACAAGAATACAGAGAAAAGAGAACACTTTTGCATTGTTGGTGGGAACGTAAAATTAGTCCAACCTCTATAGAAAATAGTATGAAGGTTTCTCAGACAACTAAACCTAGAACTACCATTCGATCCAGCCATTCTGCTACAAAGTATCTACCCAAAAGAAATAAATCATATGGAAAAGACACCCATACTTGTATATTTAACACAGCACTCTTCACAATGGCAAAAACATGGAACCAACCTAAGTATCCATCAGAGCTGATTAGATGAAGCAAATGTGGTGTACATAGACCATGGAATACTATGCAGGCATAAAAAAGAATAAAATCATCATGTCTTTTGCAGCAACGTGGATGGAACTGGAGGCCACCATCTTAAGTGAAGCAACACAGGAACAGAAAGCCAAGCACCTCTTGTTCTTGCTTATAAGTGGGAGCTGAAGAATGTGTACACCTGGACCTCGAGAGTGAAATAAAAGATGCTGGAGACACAGAACAGGAGGGTGGAGGGGTGAGAAATCAGCGAATGGTACAACACACACTATTCCAGTGATGCTTACAGTGAAAGCCCGAACTTCACCACGATGCAATATATCCATGTACCACAACTGCACCTGTACCCCCGAAATCTATAAAAAGTGTTTTCAAAATGCTCTGTTTCGTTACTGCAAACAGCAATTCCACATATTCCATTTTCACAGGGCTGAAATTTGGAGTGTAAGAAATGTGACTTCTCAGCCGGGCTTTGTTGCTGACTCCCTAACTTCCCTGCCCGCCACGGCCTCTGCCCTTCCTCTGTGGAGCAGCCAGGGGCTCTCTGTTGGATGCTCCTACGGGGCTTCCTGGAGGCAGCATAGAGGGTTAATGTCCCTTTCCTTCCCTCTAGCCAAACAGCACAGTCAGTCTGTCACCTTCCCCGGTTGCTGTGCTGTTGCTGCTGTTCAGGGATAGGGTGGTTTTGTTATTTAACAGCCCTAATAAAGAAGACTCCGTCTGGGTAGGATTCACAGGGGAATTTTTGTCCTGCAAGGAGGCCCTCGTGTTCCCTCCCCAAACAGCACATTGTTCTGGCCACACATGAGCTGCCTGGGCTTGAAAGGTACTGGGTAGCTTGGTAGCTTTTCTTCACCCTGGGGCTCTCATTCCAGTTACTGAGCTGCCAGATCACAAGAAAACAATAGCAGGCGACACAGAAGAATCTTCTTTCTTTTAATATTTGTTCCACATCGCGTGGGAAATAAGTTACATTTCCACGAATTGAGTAAGAACAGTGGCCTCCGTGTTTTGGTGCGTCACATGACGATGTAGCTGGTGCTCTGACTTTATTCCCACAGTGACTCCAGGAGTCAGGTAAGGGAAGCGTGTCTGTTCCTGTTTCAGAGAGGAGGAAACTGAGGCTCCAAGGGTCTAGTTCACCTGTTCAAGGAGACACACAGGATAATGAAATAGCTGGTGAGAAAAGTAGATTGTCTAATAGTTATTGGGTTTTACTTCAATTACACCATGCTGAAATAAAAATAACTGCCTTCCCTAAGTAAACGTATTTTATCAATGCTTCGTACAAACCAGGTACATTCTTTACCTTGTTCTATTTCTCAAAACATTCTAGAAATTTATATTAGAATCTGCATTTTATAGAGCAAACGTTAAATCTCAGAGAAGTAAAGCAGCATGTTGGAAGTCACAGAACCAGCAGGGGAGAGCATCTGGGCTTATGAATGAGCCCCCACTGGTTCTGCTGCCCCACGCAGCCCCTGCTGTGTACCGGGGAGGAACTGAGACCCAGACACAAAGGTTTCATGGCCCCTTGGACACCTGCTGGCCACGTGACCCAAGCAAGCTTCTTAACTTTGCTAAGTGTGTTTTCTCCTCTACTAAGGACAAAATAATGCCTCCCCCAACTGCCTTACAGGATTATTTTAAGGGCGAAATCCATTTATTCAACAAATGTTCCTTCAATAAATATGTATTGAGTGCCTACTGTGTGCCAGCCACCATTCTGAGCTCTAGGAGTACAGTGGTGGGCAAAATTGTCAAACACCCGTGCCCTCCTGGACGTTCTGTTCTAGTAGATCAAACAAAGGAATTACCACAAAAATTGTGTTGAGATGGACATTATTCCATTGCCAAAAGGTGACAGAAATAGCATGAGGGCCCGTGGATGGATTAATGATTTACCAAATGTGGTCTATTCATATTATTCAGCCATGAAAATGAAAGAAATTCTAATTACCTTGAAGACATTATGTTAAGTAGAATAAGTCAGTTACAAAAAGACAAATACTGTATAAATACACGTATATGAGGTACCTAGAGTAGTCAAAGTCATAAGGACAGAAAGTAGAATAGTGGTTGCCAGAGTTTCAGTTGGGGATGTTGAAAAGAGTTCTAGAGACAAATGGTGATGACAGTTCCACAACAATGTATTGTACTTAGTGCTACTAAGTAGTACAATTAAAAATGATTAAGACATGTAAATTACATGTTGAGTATATTTTACTGTAATAAAAAAATGTTGTTGAAACTTTAAAGCAAGTGAACGTACTAAGGTACTAACACTATCTTCACTACTGGAAATCTCTTTCCCTGTCACATCTCCCAAGTTCAGCCCTTCCTCAAGGTCCAATTGAGATGCTACCACCTTTGTAAACCTTTCCTGATCTTCCCAGCAAATGTAATCCCTTCTTAACTTGAGTTACTGAATGCCGTATTCCTGGACCTGTTACATCCTTCTTGAGGGCAAAACCCAAGTCTGTTATGTGTCCTAACCCTGTAGCACCTAGCATAAGACTTTGCACATAGAAGTTCCCTGATGTTTGAAGGATGAGTGAACAACTGAACAAACAGAAGTTAATTGCTATGTCTTTGATATTATTGTAGCCTCAAGAGTCCCAACAAGATTGTCAGTCTCAGTGAAGCCTTTCCACAAAACCAAGATCTGAGCTCAAGGTAGCTGCTATTTAAAACCAGACCTAAGAGTCAAAGACAATTATCCATTGAGGAAGTACTTCAAAATGGCACTAGGCAAGTTTTACTTCATTGAAGTATCACAACCACTTTATGAAGTGTGTAATGTTATTTCCATTCTCCACTGGGTAAAGGCTTGAGGATGTCACACAGCTTGCCCAAAGTTCAAGTACAAGCAAATGGAAAAGCCAGGGTTGGAATCCAGTGACCCCACTGTATGCTTACCTACTCTCCCATACTGCCAATAAAATAATGTCTATCCGACCTCGTCCCCAGTGACTTTCTTCAAATGGTAAGTTAATGTTGAGCAGAAGAACCTGTGAGCATGTTCGAGAACATTTGACTCAAAGGTTAGCAGTAGCTCTTGTGAAAGGCATGCTGGCATCTCCGCTGTGTGTGTGGGTGTGGGGAGTAGATGGGGAGAACTGCTTCTCCATTCAATTAATTTTAGGTTCCCATTTCGTCACTTTGTGAAAATGACTGCTATTTTTATCAAATTTTCTGCAATTTAAAAAAAATGATCTTAAAATGTCAAGGAGTTAAAAAAAAAAAAACCTTTCTCAAAATGGCCTTTCCTTGTGGCACAAATTTCTAAATCTTAAGTGTACAGAATGTTGGGTGATAAGCCTGGCAGCCAACACTGGGAGCCTAAGCTAACATTTCATTTATAGAGCAATTTCAAACTCTGTTTGGGGGACAGGGTTGCCCCAGGCAAAAAGTGACAAATGGGTTGGGAAATTAAGAGAGTGAAAGAAGTCCCTGAGCCAGAGATGGGCAGCACTGTCCGACAAGGAGCTGGGGCGAGTGCCAACCGCCGGCTGAAAGCTAAAGGCTCTGCATTATGAATGTGGCAGCTCAGCAGGACTGATGTGCCCTGCCCTGACTCCACCTTCCAAGCGTGGGACTATTCTCAGAAAACGTCCAGGACCTGGGACAGGCCACTGCGGGGGTTTTCATTATAGAAGCCTACGGCTGAACTCAGCAAAGAAGAAAACTTCAGCCTCTCACCCAAACGAGTTACTGTGACTTCTCTTGGAGAGCAGGAAGGAGGCCATAAGAAGACCTTTCTCCTGCCAGGAGTTCAGCTCTAGCACATTTTCCTTCTCTGAGACCAGACCAATGCTGTGATTCTATTGGAAAACCTTCAGTAAATGTAGTACCTGGACATTGTCAGTGTTTGAGACCTTTGGTCCTAGCCTCTCACCACTGAATGCTTTCAGATTCCTCGGAAATGAATTCACCCAGCAAATATAACTGAGTAATATTCTGTGTCAGTCTCTGTTCTAGGATCTGGGGTTAGGGAATTCAAGAGAGCACATGGAAATATATACAGACATGAGTTTACAAACTCATGGGGAGAAGAGAATAAGCAAAGAAAAGATATAGTAAATGAGGGTTGGAAAGCACTGCTGAAAAGAAGGCAGGCAAAGGGAGCAAGGGATGGGCTGGCAAGTGTTTTAGCTTCATACGGTGTGTGGGGTCTCCCTCAGTAGGAAATATTTGATCAGACTGGAAGGAAAGGGGTAGGGCAACAGGGCACCTGAGGAATGAGTCCTAAGCAGAAGGGACAGAGAAGTAAAGGCCCTGAGGTATCCTGTGGCCAAAAGGTACAAAGAGCACACAGCAAAAAGGCCAGAGAATCCAGGGCAGATGGAGAAAGGGTGGCATCTTAAGATGTGATGTGAGAGATGCAAGGAGCACAGAGAGACTAGGGACTTCAGGGCATTGCATGGCTCAGATGCAACAGGGCATAGAGAGACTGGGGATTTCAGAGCATTGCATGGCTCAGATGTAACAGAGTACAGGGAGATCGGGGCTGCAGGACATCACATGGCTCAGATGCAAAAACGTACAGAGAGATCGGGGCTACAGGGCATCACATGGCACAGATGCAACAGGGTACAGAGAAAGCGAGGATGCAGGGCATTATACAGCTCAAGCTTTAGGGAGAGGAAAGGATTGAAAAAGCAGAATGACTTAATCTGACTTGTGTTCTCACAGATCACGTCAGCTACCTGATGTGTGGGGATGGGCCTATTCCTGAGGCTTCTGGGATAATTCAGGCAGGAGATCATTGATCATTGTGACTTGGACCAATAATGATGACTTCAACCAGAATGACGGTGATTGAAATTTCAAAATATATATTGGAAGTACAGCCAATAGGACTTGCCCACATATTGTATGAGAAAATGAGGATTCAAAAGTTATTGTTTGGCTTGACTCACTCGATAGATGGAGTTGTCACCAGTGAAATGGGGAAGACCACAGAAGATGAAGGCCCATGGGTGGGACACCAGAGATTTAGCTTTGCTCATGCTAAGTAGATGTTTCTTAGAAATTCAAGGGAGAATATCTACTAGGCCAATGAACATACAAAACTGGATTTGGGGGGTGAGACTGGGGCTGGAGATGGAAATTTGGGTGTTGTCAGCAGATTGAAGGTATTTAAACAAGTGGAGACAGATGAGGTCACCAGGAGAACAAGCCAAGAAGTAGAAGAGAAGATGTTCGAAGTTGAACTTTGGGTCACTCCAGTACTGAATGGTTGAGAAGATGAGAGAAGCCAACACAGGACGCTAAGAAAAGCAACCACTGACTTAGAGGCAAAACCAGAGGAACATGGTGCCCAGAAAGCCAGGTGAAGAGCTTTCCTGGGGGCAGGAGGAGCCGACTGGGCCAGGCAGTGCTGCTGAAGCTCAGGATGTAGCTGGTGAGCCGACTCTTAGACTCAGCAGTGAGAGGCCACTGTGACTTTGGAAGAGCTTCAGGCAGTTGTAGGATGATGCTCTGATGGCAGCAGGTTTAAAAGGAAACAGGAGAGATGAACTAGAGAAGGTAAATCAAGACAACTCTTTTCGTTTTAAAGGTAAAACTAAATGGGATTGTAGTTCAAGGGAAAACACGGTAAATCATGTTATTTCTATGATTTTCTTGTTGTTATTGTTGTTTATTTGTTGAAGACAGCAGAAGGAACAGGATGTTTATGGGTTGATGAGAACGCCCCAATGGAGCTGAAAAAGTTTATGATCAGAAAATGAGAGAAGTGTTTGCAGTGATGTCCTGGGATGGGTACCAAGGGATGAGTGGGTCCAGAGGAGGGGTGCATCTGAGACAGGTAAAAGGTGCGCCCTTTTTCATCTGCAAGAACGGGATCCACACCCTGGCAGGGAAGAGAGATGGGCCATGGGAGCTGGTGAATGGTGAAAGGTTTTCATAGCTGTGTCACTTTTCCCGGCCAACTAGGAAATGGAATCGTTTGATGCTGATATGGAGGTTAGAGGGAGATGTTCAAATCTGCGGGAGGGGGATGAAATAGTTGTCTAGCAGAGGAGAGTGAATGGCCCTGGCAAATGCTGAGTCACTATCAGTGCCCATTTGAGGTTAAAGGTAATACATTAAAAGTGGGTCCAATTCCAATGACCATACTGCTTTGCTCCAGCACATTCCACTGCCAGGTGATGGGGTGTCTAAGAAAAGCCTTGAAACCTCTAACGTTAATAATAAAAACCAGGATATACTCAGATGAAGAAGGGTAAGCTTTTCAAAAACATTTATCTGGATGTAGGGCTTAACTGTTGATGTGAACTTGAGTGTGAGTTCATTTTAGAAATAAGTGAGTTGCTGATGCGTGTGGCCATCTCATGATAGCTGGCTCATCAATGACACTGAAAAACATCCGTGGAAAGTATAGCTGCTAGGATGGACAAAATATCAAACCAAGTGTATGGCGACTGTGTTTTTGATTCCACATCTGGCCATCTAGGGCAGTGCTGTCTCCAGCAAATCATCCCACCTCTGATTTTCAGGGCTTTATCTAAAAATGAGAAATTTGAAGGTGACCCTGTCCTGGCATCAGCACCAAGAGTCTCTGGGAAATCCTTCAGCCCAGGACATGCTGAGACAGTCATTCTGTCTTCTCCAAGAGTATTGAAGCAGAGCAGAGAGAGGAACTGGAGATGGAACTGGGGATCCCCAAACCAAGAAGCTGTTCTTAGGGTCTACTGGGCCAAGCCTGGCTGCCCTTCCAAGAATAGCTGAACGAGAAAAGCAGAGGAAAGCACTGTGGTTCCAGGCACTGTCACATATGGTGGAGGTGATATGGGGTTCAATGAAATGCAAGAAACAATCGAGTGAGTTTTTCCCAAAGTGACTGTGGCCCATTTAAATTCCAGTCCTTCAAGATTATAACCTTCTGCTTTTCAGTATTTTATGAAAAGGTGGCAGCTTGTTTCTTAATTCTCTTATTTGGCAAAAGGTGGAGTTGTTAATTTTGTGTCTGTCCTCCAGCTTCTTTGGCACATTTTTTCTGCTCTGAAATCCACAAGGCTGAGAACCTGTGCCTTAGAGCCCACGATAAGCTTTGGAATTCACACAGCTCACCTGTCTGCCTGCCCCAAACACAATTCCCCCTCCCTTCCAATCCCTGAACCACCTGAGGTGCGCTTCCCCGAGGAGTTGCGGCTGCCCAGGCATTCTGACAGCCCCTGCAATCTGTCCTCCTGACACACTTAGCTTTTGAACTTTAAATAGGCTAGGTCAGGTCACTTTCCATAAAAAATACTCATTTCTTTGAACTTCTCTCACAGATGCAACAAGAGCACATTCACTGGCATTCAGAAGATGCCTTCAAAGCTGGCCCTTTGTATTGGGTCTTTTTTTTTTTTAGGTATGTTATAAAAGTTGGTTAAGTTAATCAAAAAAATATGTTAATTTTCTGCATTTAAATAACTTTAAGGCTAGCCTTAGGTGAGGTGGGCTCAGAATTCAATTGAAACCCTTTCTGGAAAACAAAATCCTTTCTCCTGATCAATCTTCAAGGAAAGGGGAGAAGAAAGGAGAAAAGCAAAAGAAAACCCACAAGCCCTGGAGTGTTTACTAGATGGGGAGGAGGGGGACTGAACCTTCCGTTTGATCTGCAGATTGAAAGTGTAAGTGAGGGTATGTTCAGTGTTATTGTACACATGAAGGTCAGGAAGTGCAGGGCACTTGCTCAAAATCACACAGCCAGCAAATGGCTGAGATTTGAAACCAACAAAGCAAAGCCACACGCATCCAAAGGGGCTTTCCTATGATCCATTAGACACATTTATCTGACAGCGTCTCCTTCCCCTAGCATGTGGGTTTATTTTGGTTATTTGTTTTCCTCTTGAAGCAAATAGGGTTGCCAAGAACATTGAGGGTGGCAAAGACTTCAAACCATTGAAGGTAGCAAAGGCATTTTTCTCTTTAAATTGTCCTTTGGATTTTGGTGTCTCCAGAATCCCACAAGACGATGTTTCAGGCCCAACCAGTACTTACCGAATGCGCATTCACATCTAGCATTCTGGTGAGAGCATAGTGAGGCTGCCCCGGGAGGAGTTCGAAAGAGCTTTTAGATAAGTTATTTTGCAGGGATTGTCTCTAACTGACTCTAGAACAGCGTTCAAAATGCAGAAACTCTCTCTGATGAAAGGCTCGTGTAGAGGTCATCCAACTCCCCAGCATACAAAGCAAATTAGCCTGAAAATACCATAATGTAAGCACCGAGGTTATGCTTTATTCCTTCCCTTAGCCATCACTTTACTCCGCCTCTATTACAGACTGGTTTCTGAGCCCATCAAGTCGTCCAGGCAGCTCTCTGGGTCCGAAACAACCCCCTTGCTGACAACAAACAGCCCAGCCAATGTTCTGTAATGGCCTATGATGTGTTAGGGCCCAGCACTCTGCCAAGTCCCTCCCAGCATTTCCTGTTTTAATCCTCACTCTAACCTTAGAGTAGGAACAAATGTGATCTGAATATCATGGATGTGAAAACTTAGGCTTGGAAAGGTCTGTGGAAGTGCCCAGGATAGGAGGATAGCACATGCAGAAGTGGCTTCAGGCCAAGGTGCTCCTGCCCATGAAGCCCACAGCTCTGTAACCCCAGAATCCAGGCTGCTCCTCTACCTTGAAACTATGCAATGCAAACTGCATGGTCCCTCTCAGGCTTCCCTTCCCAGTGCCTCTGATGGCCACAGTCCTCCTTGGTGATTTGGTGTCTCGGGTGAATCTCCTTCAGTGGCTCTCCTCACCCTGGGGCCACCATGAGAGACCCCTGGGGTACCTTCTCCCTCCGTGGCTGAGGCTTCTCTTCTCTCCAGCTCAGATTTCCTCACAGGTTTCAGAGGAGCACCTCTGCCTCTCACAAGCCCACACAGTTTCTTTTGCATCTTCCTCTTCAAGCATCATGTTTTCTTCCTCCCTTCCCTTCCCTTTTCTTTCCCTCCCTCCCTCCCTCCCTCTCTCTCTCTCTCTTTCTCTTTCTTTCTTTCTTTCTTTCTTTCTTTCTTTCTTTCTTTCTTTCTTTCTTTCTTTCTTTCTTTCTTTCTTTCTTTCTTTCTTTCTTTCTTTCTTTCCTTCTTTCCCCAAAACATCCATCTTCTTGGGCTCTAGCAGCAGTGATAATCCTGTCTCAGGAAATCTCCCACAGTGTCTAGGACAGAGGCTGAGAGTGGAGGCCAGAGATTTATGAGAAGAGAGGACTAGGAGTAGAGGGCAATCCTAACCCAGGTCACAAACCAGGACACGCCTGTCTCACCTGCCTGCATGCTCTACTACTAGGGTGGCAGGGCAGGGACTGGACAGGCACCTGGGCTGCAGGTGAGGCCTAGGCCTCGCCCTGTCTTCACCAAGAAGTCTTGGTACCAGAAATCTGATTTGTAACAGCAGCCAGGTGATGCTGATGCAGGTAGGGGGCACACTGCACTTTCTGGAAGCACTCAGGCCTTGGCCACAAGAATCCTGCAAGCAACAAATCAGAATGCCCCAATGCACTGGCAATACAGTCCTATAGCCTGTTACCTTTCAATCCCCTCCTCTTACAAATCTCTGGCCTCCACTCAGCTTCTCTCCTGGAGACTGTGGGAGATTTCCTGAGAAAGCCTGATCGCTTCTGCCTGAGCCAAGATGAAGCTTTGAGAAAAAATATAACCTGACAGTTGAAGAGGATGCAAAAGAGACCAAGAGATCCAGTATATTGAACAGGTACCCAGGGCACGGAGCTGCTTAGGCAGGTCTCATGTGGAAGACATGGTGTGGGATGAGAGAGGATTCTGGGAGGCTGTTTTAGGAGGCTTACACTGGGAGTCAGGTCACGGAGGCCCAATTGTCTCATCTGCATCCTGCACTTAACAACACCCCCATTCCAAGTTGGCCATGAGCACAGAGAAACCCCTTAGCATGAGACCTGGCGCATATTATAAAAGGAACTCCATAAACTTCCATCAAATGAAGCAAAAATATCAAGAGCTTCATGAAAGGTACCATGACAAATACAACTTAAAGTTATTTATTATTAGTTTTATTCTGAATAATGTGCCGTTACATTCGAGTATATGTTTATTTCTATTTGACAACTAAAATAGAGAAGTCTGCTAGAGAAACAAGACAACGCTTTCTGTTATACTGACAATGATAGGAGAGTGATAGAGGTGAAACGCAATATTTTGCCAAAATTGATCACATTTGAGAAGGCAGGAAAATTCACATAAATTCACATAAAGAATGGGCTTCTTTGGGTGTGGGCACATACCAAGGGTCTAACCTCCAAGGGAGTTTTGCCCTGTCAGAGAGGAAGGAGAAAAATTCCTCATCTTGTTTTGGCTTGTGCAGCCAGGCCGTGTTGGGATCTGGGAAAGAAAGCCTGTATTTATGCTCCACCTTCACTTGATTTCCTGTAACTGACAAGCCAACCTAAAACGAGGAGCTCTGTCTAGCAAAGTTCCCCACCTTGCAGCTACTGCTTAGCAAAGACTAGAAAGCATTACCTGGCAGATGGATTCCAAATGCAATCTGCAGGGTCCCTCTCAGGCTTCCCTGGAGCAGGGAGGGGAGGAACCCCGGTGGTTTCATAATACTTCCCGAATGTGGGCCAGTAGCCCTCCCATGTCAACAGAGGTGGTGTGAGATGAAGCCAGATGAACCACAGATAAACTGCAATTGGGATCGTTCTCTCCTGAGAAATTAAAAAAACGTATGCGTGTTAGAGCTATCTCGGTGATGATGTATGCTTTCAAGTGACAGCCCAGTGAATGAGAGTCTCCCTGAGTGAAAGGTTCTGTGTTTTAGAGGTCTGGAGGGGAAGGAGAAACATTTTTGTTTCTTTGTCTACTCTTAGGCCTCGAGTATACTTGGCCACAGAATCATCTACTCCACCAAAAAATAGATTTGCAGCATGTTGCTTCTCCATGTCCTTAAAGCTTCATCTGTCTTCCTTCATGGGTTCTCCAGAGAAATGAGTCCTTTAATCACTTTTCCATCCATTTAAGCAGACATTTATTTTTTCCCTCATTTGTTCATTTACATAACACATATCCTTGGAGCCAGGTTTGTGTGAGATGCACAAAATACACTGATGAGCAAGGGAAGCATCGGGTCAGTGCCTCTCAGTCCTTATTTTGTTAAAGGAGATGGACAATTGAGTGAGTGATGTAATTCAACCTGAGAAGTGAAGAGACAAAAAATCAAGTGCAGTGTTCTATAGAAAGCCCGAACAAGAGCACCAAGCCCAGTGGAATGCAGGCAGGGTGCGTGGCATGGATGGAAGCATTTTGGAGAAATGGACAAGTAAGATAAGACTTGAGGGGCAAGTTTGCAGTAGATGCTAGCCAGTCTGTAGACAAAGAGAATGGCAAATACCTATCCTCAGCTTCTGAGTAACTAGAACAAGTTCACCATGTGGCAGCAAGCCTGACCTACAGAGACAAAGCCGGGAAGCTGAATGGGAGCCACACAGAAAAGGCCTGAAGGCTCCTATAAATCTAATGAAGGAGTCTGGACTGAGGGTCGTGGGGAGTTTTTAAGGGTCTGAAGCTGGAGCATGGCTTGGTCAGATTTGCATTTGAAAGGTCACTGTACAGCACAGGCAATGTAGGTAGCAAAGCAAGAGGTGGTCTCAAAGGTCTGGAGAGAGGATCTGCCTGCAACCTGAATAAGAGGGGTGGCACAAAGATGTCGAGAAATAAAGGAAAGCAGGAGTGGGAGCCGGGAGGAGAGCCTTCACACATGCCAGAGGCTCTGCTGTCTGCGGAAGCAGAGGATGGAAGGAGGCTGGGTTGGAGAGCTTCCAACAGCAGCATTTCTCAGCCAGTCTCGGCCAGGCTGCAGGGTGTCCTGGAGCAAAAAGAAGCCCATCAGAGGAATACCACGGGGCATGGACATTGCTGGGAGCAACCAGGGATTGCTGGCAGCTACTCGGCTCCCAGCAGCAGTCACCTCCTGCGGGGGAGTGAGATGGGAGTGGTGAGCTCGCTTCCATGGCAGTCTTCATGACACCTAGGTCTCATCCCTGCCTTGGGCACCAGGGGAGGAGTGGTGCCATTTAGGGAGACAGAGGATAATAAAGAAAAGGCAGGTTTTTCAGGGGACAGAGAAGTTGCTAATGTGTTCAAATGGGGCTGTGTTGAGTTTGGGGATGCCTTTGAGAGGAGAAGGTGAGCAGGCAAGTAGAACCATGCACGTGGAACCCAGGAAGAGAGGTCCGGGCTGGGAGGACGTTGTGGGGAAACGTGCTAGGAGTAAAGCGGGATTGTGAGGGAGAAGAAAAGCCAGGGGCAGAATGGTAAGGAGATCTCCATGTAAAGACTGAGCAGAAAACAAAAAAGCAATAAAGTGATCTGAGAAGAAGGCCCTAGATAAGCAGGCCATAGTCACAAGGAAGAGTCGAAACACCCGGCCAAATGTTCACAGCAGCCAAGAACAATAAGGATTTTGAAGTACCCTTTGGATTTGGACATGCAGAGAAAGCTCCAACACTTTGGCAAGAGCGTCTCAGGGCGGGGATAGACGTGAGATGTCAGGTGGGGAAGGAAGAGCAGAGTGTGTAAACATGTCTGGGAAGCCGACGAGAAAGAATGTGGTGACTAGAGGGGAATGTGTTCTGGGGACTTTGAGGTTTCAGTTTTTTTCTTTCATGTTTGCTGACACTTGAGATATATGCTTAATGGCAAGAAGGGACCAGTATGCAGGGAAAGGTTGAAGATTTTAGAAAAAGAAGATAAAAGTGAGTCTAGAAAGGTGTCAGGAAGGGTGGAGCTTGGACCCAGATAGAAGAATTAGCCCCAGCCGGGAGGACAGACGCTGTTTCCACTGCAAGAGCAAAGGAAGCCCTAAGGGAAAATAAGTTTTCCATCTTTGGGAAAATAGGTGGATAGAAATTGCACCTTATGCTTTCCAAGTACTGTGACATAGCCAAAAAGATCTGTTGACAATGGGGAGACAGGTGGCCAGCTCTACAGGTGGACAGAATTAGGGATGTTTTCGCAAGGTTACCATGGACACAGAAGTGAGAGCCATCCAGGGACTCTTGGGAGATGTCCAGCACCGGTGAGGACCAGCCACCAGTCTGCACTGGAGATAGAGTCCTGCTCCCGGGATCTGGAATTCTGCAAACACTTCCTTTTGATAATAGATGATGATTTAAGAAAAGTCAAACTCTCCATAGTACCATAAAATCATGTGTTCAAACTTGCTACTTGATCCAATCTCCTACCCTTATTTCTAATGAATAGAAATGCATTTACATGCTTGAGAAATTATAGCATGAGGTTTTGAAACTGGCTAAACTACCTCGCAAGTCTTGTAAGGAAACATCAGGGAGATGTTGGAAGCCCCTTAATAATACATATTGAAAAGTCCTGTCCCTGAATCACCTCAGCTGCTAAGACACCAACTGGGTAACTCTCTTTATGTACTGTACATTGCAAGTCTTCGGCATTCATTCGTTTTGCATTAATTAATCGACCTAACACATATTTATCACATCTAGGCATTGAGGTGACAGGAGTGGGAGAGAAGTGGGGAGGCAAGAATACAAAGTCACAACTCAACACTTAACCTAAAGGAGAAGCACCTGGGCCACTGTTGAAGATAACTAAGCAACAAGGTCACCAGTAGCAGCCACCACCCGTTGGTGCTGAGACCTAGAGAGGATTCTCTGGCACGTGGAGACTCTGAAAGTCTCAGTTTGCAAACGCCGATTTGTACCAGCCCCTGTATTATGCTCTAGCATGTGCTTCTGGGAGAGGAAAGGTACAGTTGCTTGAGAAGCCATACTCCAAAATAAGGGTTGGACGCTTGTATCAGCAGAAAGATTTTCAACTGCCAAGGCCTCTGAGCCACACTCTGAGGGCATGAGACTTAGAGAGAACTTCCATGGGAGAATATACTATAGACTAAAAGATATGCATTTAAAAGAATACAGCCAAAAACATTCTTCATATTTACATTTGTGAACCACAGGGATGGGCATGGTGGCTCACACATGTAATCCCAGCACTTTGGGACGATGAGGCAGGTGGGTCACTAGAGGCCAGGAGTTCAAGACCAGCGTGGCCAACATGGTGAATCCCTGTCTCCACTAAAAAATACAAAAATTAGCTGGGTGTGGTGGTGCACATCTGTAATCCCAGCTACTCAGGAGGCTGAGGCATGAGAATCACTTGAATCCAGGAGGCAGAGGTTGCAGTGAGCCAAGATCACACCACTGCACTCCACCCTGGGCAACAGAGTGAGAGTCTCTCATAAAAAAGATTTTAAAAACTAATAAATTTGTAAACAATTCCATGTGATGTATCAGGCTCTGAACACTCATAATTGATCCTTTACTCTGATGTAACATGCTCTTAAACACAGATTTTCTGAGTTTTTAAAAATTTAACACAAATTCTTAATATTTGTCCTTAAATATTGAATACTAAATTATGTTGGAATATTACTCAAGAACACCTCAGTGTCAAAAATGTTTTAAAATGTGATAGTAATGCATATTTGAAAGGTAGCTAGCACTAACATTCAGCATTCTCCCTTCAAGGAGCGTGAAAGCTGCATGTTTTAAGGGAAAGGTGGAGCCTCGCCACTGCAAATGGCCATTCCCTCTAATGTGGTTGTAATATTTACCTTCCCACCCCTACTCATTTTTTTTCATCCCCAAAGGCATCCAAGTGCATAGTCAGTGTAACAGGTGAGGTTTAGAAGTTAACTTTTTATTTTCAAAGTTCAGGAAGTATTAGGAAGATTGGAGAAATGAATGGAAAGAAAAGAAAAGCAAGACTATGGATTTATATGGCACGTCCCACAGAAAGTCAGTTGCTACGCTTTGATAATTGCATGTGGCACTAAACAGGCCCTTCTATACTCACTTCCATTTCCTCCTCTGCCACGCCCTGTGATTTGGGGATGTTATTCCCTGTTTGACAGATAAGAAGAGCAGACTCACTCGGCCAGACCGAGCAGCACCTTGCTGCAGAACGTACATTTGTTTGACGGCATCGATCACGATTCTTCTGCAACAGCGTGCTGTCTCCTTTATCTCAGACTATTGATTTCTCCAAATACGCTTGCCGATTATGAATAGCTCTCCTTCTTTCTTCAGCGACGACCTGAATACATTCATTCTCAACCTTTAATACTCGGTTTAATCACGGCCTTCCCTGGAAGCCTTCCTGGGTTGCTCCTGCCCTCCCAGGCTGATTGAATCTCTCCCAGCTGCTTTGCATCCACCTCGGTTGCGGCTTTATCCACACTGTGGTGAAATAATTAGTTTCTGTGTCCATCTATCTTCTACTTCATGCTGCTTGCAAGTCTTTTGTGGACATTTGCAGACTGAAAGATTGATGAAAACAATGAATGAATGAATATATTTATTTTGAAATAAAATGCACATAATTCAATAAGTATAAAAATTTGAGAAAAATTTCTTTACAAGTGAATTACTAGAGGCCACTGCAGAAACAGCTTGCCTAATTATGGTTGCAAAGCACCATGAGAAAGGACTCTTGGGGTGTGATTTATTTATAAATGGATCCTCAAGCAAATTCTGAAGTACCGTGGCCTCTTCAATATTAAGCCCGTGCTTACGATTATCACTTTAGGGGCCTGCCTGGTTTTATAATGTAAAACTGAGAAAGCAATGAGCCGGGTTCTCATCCCTAAATCCAGCTGATAATTTTATCCAGACGTTGCTCTCCCCTCTTGTCCAGATTCCGTATTGTTTGATGAATGTTTGGTGAATGTTGCCTAATTGTGTAATGCAAGTGAATGCTGTGAGTAGAAGTGGGTCATTAGCTTGAGTAAATCTTAAAACCCCCAAAGTATCTAAAGAAGGCAAAAAAAAAAAAAAAAAAAAAAGGCATGCCCATATTTAAGACAACATTTCAAAGTCTGCATTTCCTGTAAAAGTCAAAATTGGCAATCGGGATAACAAAATACCCCTTCTATCAACTTTGTATTAAACTGATGAGGTCATCTCTAAGGAAGTACCAGGCAAATTTATTTTATTTTATTTTATTTTATTTTATTTTATTTTATTTTATTTTTGAGACGGAATCTCGCTCTGTCGCCCAGGCTGGAGTGAGTGGCGCGATCTTGGCTCACTGCAAGCTCCGCCTCCCGGGTTTACGCCATTCTCCTGCCTCAACCTCCTGAGTAGCTGGGACCACAGGCGCCGCCACCACGCCCGGCTAGTTTTTTTTTTTGTATTTTTATGGTATCGATCTCCTGACCTCGTGATCCGCCCGCCTCCGCCTCCCAAAGTGCTGGGATGACAGGTGTGAGCCACCGCGCCCGGCCAGTACCAGGTAAATTTTTAGCTAATCTTAGTTTGATAACAGTGATCCAATATTGAGCCTTTAGAAGTCTGAGTAATGGGCCCTGGAGTCTTCTGTGCGAGGCTAATGGGCACTTATGCGCTAATGTTTCTGTAGCACTTACTGTACGCTGTGCATGCGCCGTGGAACCATAAAAGCCTGCTGCTAGGTTTTCCTGCTCCTGGAAATAAATGTTCCTTTTAGGGAAAACTGTTATATTTTTAATGTCTAGCACCACACAGTTATACCTTATAAGTGCGTAATAATGGCTAGTCATTCTAACATGAATATTTCTTCAACAAAAATTGTTATAGGAGTTGGGAGTTTCTCTCTTTTAAAAAAAAAATCACAATATTGTTTCTCAGTTTCTACAAAAAGTGAACAGATGCCTGGCTTGTTTTTGCAAAGTTGCCACTTTCTCATGCACAAAAGGAAAAAAAAAAAAGAAAAGCAAATTTACATTTCCTAGAAGTTCACCACAGACACAAGGCAATCATGCAGAGTAAGGGAGATAGCTTTTTAAGTAGCCTTGTTAAACACACACACACACACACACGCACGCACATGCACATGTGACCATGCCAGAAATTCAAAGGATCCATACTAAGCAGTCTACATTTTGCCCTAAAATCTACGAAGAAAATGAGTCCTCTGGTTGTCGCAGGGAAGCCTTTGGAGAACTCCGACTTACTTTAATTCCTCTCTCTCCAGTAAGCCTCAGGAGGTATTTGAGGCACAGGCCTGGATTTTCATGAAGAAAGTGGAGGGTCTGCTCTGACTATCGCCATACCCAGGAAGGGAGCACATTGACCTGATAATAATATTTCAGCTGTTCCAACTTCCGAGGACAACCGCCTCTCTTTTCCTGGCATCAATATCTAAACTATCCACCCCAGTTACGAAATACTCCAGGACTTTCACTGAACGGAGAGTCTCTTGTTTTATGGCACTCCTCAATTGCCAGTAGAGAAGACATGGAAAAACAAACAAAACAAACAAACAAACAAAAAGGGTTAAAAAAAAAACCCCCCCCCCCCCCCCCCCCCCCCCCCCCCCCCCCCCCCCCCCCCCCCCCCCCCCCCCCCCCCCCCCCCCCCCCCCCCCCCCCCCCCCCCCCCCCCCCCCCCCCCCCCCCCCCCCCCCCCCCCCCCCCCCCCCCCCCCCCCCCCCCCCCCCCCCCCCCCCCCCCCCCCCCCCCCCCCCCCCCCCCCCCCCCCCCCCCCCCCCCCCCCCCCCCCCCCCCCCCCCCCCCCCCCCCCCCCCCCCCCCCCCCCCCCCCCCCCCCCCCCCCCCCCCCCCCCCCCCCCCCCCCCCCCCCCCCCCCCCCCCCCCCCCCCCCCCCCCCCCCCCCCCCCCCCCCCCCCCCCCCCCCCCCCCCCCCCCCCCCCCCCCCCCCCCCCCCCCCCCCCCCCCCCCCCCCCCCCCCCCCCCCCCCCCCCCCCCCCCCCCCCCCCCCCCCCCCCCCCCCCCCCCCCCCCCCCCCCCCCCCCCCCCCCCCCCCCCCCCCCCCCCCCCCCCCCCCCCCCCCCCCCCCCCCCCCCCCCCCCCCCCCCCCCCCCCCCCCCCCCCCCCCCCCCCCCCCCCCCCCCCCCCCCCCCCCCCCCCCCCCCCCCCCCCCCCCCCCCCCCCCCCCCCCCCCCCCCCCCCCCCCCCCCCCCCCCCCCCCCCCCCCCCCCCCCCCCCCCCCCCCCCCCCCCCCCCCCCCCCCCCCCCCCCCCCCCCCCCCCCCCCCCCCCCCCCCCCCCCCCCCCCCCCCCCCCCCCCCCCCCCCCCCCCCCCCCCCCCCCCCCCCCCCCCCCCCCCCCCCCCCCCCCCCCCCCCCCCCCCCCCCCCCCCCCCCCCCCCCCCCCCCCCCCCCCCCCCCCCCCCCCCCCCCCCCCCCCCCCCCCCCCCCCCCCCCCCCCCCCCCCCCCCCCCCCCCCCCCCCCCCCCCCCCCCCCCCCCCCCCCCCCCCCCCCCCCCCCCCCCCCCCCCCCCCCCCCCCCCCCCCCCCCCCCCCCCCCCCCCCCCCCCCCCCCCCCCCCCCCCCCCCCCCCCCCCCCCCCCCCCCCCCCCCCCCCCCCCCCCCCCCCCCCCCCCCCCCCCCCCCCCCCCCCCCCCCCCCCCCCCCCCCCCCCCCCCCCCCCCCCCCCCCCCCCCCCCCCCCCCCCCCCCCCCCCCCCCCCCCCCCCCCCCCCCCCCCCCCCCCCCCCCCCCCCCCCCCCCCCCCCCCCCCCCCCCCCCCCCCCCCCCCCCCCCCCCCCCCCCCCCCCCCCCCCCCCCCCCCCCCCCCCCCCCCCCCCCCCCCCCCCCCCCCCCCCCCCCCCCCCCCCCCCCCCCCCCCCCCCCCCCCCCCCCCCCCCCCCCCCCCCCCCCCCCCCCCCCCCCCCCCCCCCCCCCCCCCCCCCCCCCCCCCCCCCCCCCCCCCCCCCCCCCCCCCCCCCCCCCCCCCCCCCCCCCCCCCCCCCCCCCCCCCCCCCCCCCCCCCCCCCCCCCCCCCCCCCCCCCCCCCCCCCCCCCCCCCCCCCCCCCCCCCCCCCCCCCCCCCCCCCCCCCCCCCCCCCCCCCCCCCCCCCCCCCCCCCCCCCCCCCCCCCCCCCCCCCCCCCCCCCCCCCCCCCCCCCCCCCCCCCCCCCCCCCCCCCCCCCCCCCCCCCCCCCCCCCCCCCCCCCCCCCCCCCCCCCCCCCCCCCCCCCCCCCCCCCCCCCCCCCCCCCCCCCCCCCCCCCCCCCCCCCCCCCCCCCCCCCCCCCCCCCCCCCCCCCCCCCCCCCCCCCCCCCCCCCCCCCCCCCCCCCCCCCCCCCCCCCCCCCCCCCCCCCCCCCCCCCCCCCCCCCCCCCCCCCCCCCCCCCCCCCCCCCCCCCCCCCCCCCCCCCCCCCCCCCCCCCCCCCCCCCCCCCCCCCCCCCCCCCCCCCCCCCCCCCCCCCCCCCCCCCCCCCCCCCCCCCCCCCCCCCCCCCCCCCCCCCCCCCCCCCCCCCCCCCCCCCCCCCCCCCCCCCCCCCCCCCCCCCCCCCCCCCCCCCCCCCCCCCCCCCCCCCCCCCCCCCCCCCCCCCCCCCCCCCCCCCCCCCCCCCCCCCCCCCCCCCCCCCCCCCCCCCCCCCCCCCCCCCCCCCCCCCCCCCCCCCCCCCCCCCCCCCCCCCCCCCCCCCCCCCCCCCCCCCCCCCCCCCCCCCCCCCCCCCCCCCCCCCCCCCCCCCCCCCCCCCCCCCCCCCCCCCCCCCCCCCCCCCCCCCCCCCCCCCCCCCCCCCCCCCCCCCCCCCCCCCCCCCCCCCCCCCCCCCCCCCCCCCCCCCCCCCCCCCCCCCCCCCCCCCCCCCCCCCCCCCCCCCCCCCCCCCCCCCCCCCCCCCCCCCCCCCCCCCCCCCCCCCCCCCCCCCCCCCCCCCCCCCCCCCCCCCCCCCCCCCCCCCCCCCCCCCCCCCCCCCCCCCCCCCCCCCCCCCCCCCCCCCCCCCCCCCCCCCCCCCCCCCCCCCCCCCCCCCCCCCCCCCCCCCCCCCCCCCCCCCCCCCCCCCCCCCCCCCCCCCCCCCCCCCCCCCCCCCCCCCCCCCCCCCCCCCCCCCCCCCCCCCCCCCCCCCCCCCCCCCCCCCCCCCCCCCCCCCCCCCCCCCCCCCCCCCCCCCCCCCCCCCCCCCCCCCCCCCCCCCCCCCCCCCCCCCCCCCCCCCCCCCCCCCCCCCCCCCCCCCCCCCCCCCCCCCCCCCCCCCCCCCCCCCCCCCCCCCCCCCCCCCCCCCCCCCCCCCCCCCCCCCCCCCCCCCCCCCCCCCCCCCCCCCCCCCCCCCCCCCCCCCCCCCCCCCCCCCCCCCCCCCCCCCCCCCCCCCCCCCCCCCCCCCCCCCCCCCCCCCCCCCCCCCCCCCCCCCCCCCCCCCCCCCCCCCCCCCCCCCCCCCCCCCCCCCCCCCCCCCCCCCCCCCCCCCCCCCCCCCCCCCCCCCCCCCCCCCCCCCCCCCCCCCCCCCCCCCCCCCCCCCCCCCCCCCCCCCCCCCCCCCCCCCCCCCCCCCCCCCCCCCCCCCCCCCCCCCCCCCCCCCCCCCCCCCCCCCCCCCCCCCCCCCCCCCCCCCCCCCCCCCCCCCCCCCCCCCCCCCCCCCCCCCCCCCCCCCCCCCCCCCCCCCCCCCCCCCCCCCCCCCCCCCCCCCCCCCCCCCCCCCCCCCCCCCCCCCCCCCCCCCCCCCCCCCCCCCCCCCCCCCCCCCCCCCCCCCCCCCCCCCCCCCCCCCCCCCCCCCCCCCCCCCCCCCCCCCCCCCCCCCCCCCCCCCCCCCCCCCCCCCCCCCCCCCCCCCCCCCCCCCCCCCCCCCCCCCCCCCCCCCCCCCCCCCCCCCCCCCCCCCCCCCCCCCCCCCCCCCCCCCCCCCCCCCCCCCCCCCCCCCCCCCCCCCCCCCCCCCCCCCCCCCCCCCCCCCCCCCCCCCCCCCCCCCCCCCCCCCCCCCCCCCCCCCCCCCCCCCCCCCCCCCCCCCCCCCCCCCCCCCCCCCCCCCCCCCCCCCCCCCCCCCCCCCCCCCCCCCCCCCCCCCCCCCCCCCCCCCCCCCCCCCCCCCCCCCCCCCCCCCCCCCCCCCCCCCCCCCCCCCCCCCCCCCCCCCCCCCCCCCCCCCCCCCCCCCCCCCCCCCCCCCCCCCCCCCCCCCCCCCCCCCCCCCCCCCCCCCCCCCCCCCCCCCCCCCCCCCCCCCCCCCCCCCCCCCCCCCCCCCCCCCCCCCCCCCCCCCCCCCCCCCCCCCCCCCCCCCCCCCCCCCCCCCCCCCCCCCCCCCCCCCCCCCCCCCCCCCCCCCCCCCCCCCCCCCCCCCCCCCCCCCCCCCCCCCCCCCCCCCCCCCCCCCCCCCCCCCCCCCCCCCCCCCCCCCCCCCCCCCCCCCCCCCCCCCCCCCCCCCCCCCCCCCCCCCCCCCCCCCCCCCCCCCCCCCCCCCCCCCCCCCCCCCCCCCCCCCCCCCCCCCCCCCCCCCCCCCCCCCCCCCCCCCCCCCCCCCCCCCCCCCCCCCCCCCCCCCCCCCCCCCCCCCCCCCCCCCCCCCCCCCCCCCCCCCCCCCCCCCCCCCCCCCCCCCCCCCCCCCCCCCCCCCCCCCCCCCCCCCCCCCCCCCCCCCCCCCCCCCCCCCCCCCCCCCCCCCCCCCCCCCCCCCCCCCCCCCCCCCCCCCCCCCCCCCCCCCCCCCCCCCCCCCCCCCCCCCCCCCCCCCCCCCCCCCCCCCCCCCCCCCCCCCCCCCCCCCCCCCCCCCCCCCCCCCCCCCCCCCCCCCCCCCCCCCCCCCCCCCCCCCCCCCCCCCCCCCCCCCCCCCCCCCCCCCCCCCCCCCCCCCCCCCCCCCCCCCCCCCCCCCCCCCCCCCCCCCCCCCCCCCCCCCCCCCCCCCCCCCCCCCCCCCCCCCCCCCCCCCCCCCCCCCCCCCCCCCCCCCCCCCCCCCCCCCCCCCCCCCCCCCCCCCCCCCCCCCCCCCCCCCCCCCCCCCCCCCCCCCCCCCCCCCCCCCCCCCCCCCCCCCCCCCCCCCCCCCCCCCCCCCCCCCCCCCCCCCCCCCCCCCCCCCCCCCCCCCCCCCCCCCCCCCCCCCCCCCCCCCCCCCCCCCCCCCCCCCCCCCCCCCCCCCCCCCCCCCCCCCCCCCCCCCCCCCCCCCCCCCCCCCCCCCCCCCCCCCCCCCCCCCCCCCCCCCCCCCCCCCCCCCCCCCCCCCCCCCCCCCCCCCCCCCCCCCCCCCCCCCCCCCCCCCCCCCCCCCCCCCCCCCCCCCCCCCCCCCCCCCCCCCCCCCCCCCCCCCCCCCCCCCCCCCCCCCCCCCCCCCCCCCCCCCCCCCCCCCCCCCCCCCCCCCCCCCCCCCCCCCCCCCCCCCCCCCCCCCCCCCCCCCCCCCCCCCCCCCCCCCCCCCCCCCCCCCCCCCCCCCCCCCCCCCCCCCCCCCCCCCCCCCCCCCCCCCCCCCCCCCCCCCCCCCCCCCCCCCCCCCCCCCCCCCCCCCCCCCCCCCCCCCCCCCCCCCCCCCCCCCCCCCCCCCCCCCCCCCCCCCCCCCCCCCCCCCCCCCCCCCCCCCCCCCCCCCCCCCCCCCCCCCCCCCCCCCCCTCTGACACTAAACAGAAAGGAGGAGAAGAATCCACTGCCATAAGACAAGTGCCTCTAGGTTTTCAGTCCAATGGGCTCCCAGGGGCTTCCTTTCCCAGTCACTTGGTGGGAGCACTGAGGAGCTTGGTGAATGTCCCCTGTGGGTACTGAGTGCTCAGTTTCCTCATCTGCCCTTTCTCGTTCACCTACAAGCTAGTGTTGGCAGTATCGGGGGTGTATTTACAACTGGGCCAAGTGACTGCAATGAAATGAACATCTAAGTAAGGACTATTGCAGAGTCTGATAAATGCCACTGCATCAACATGCATCCAGGTGTCCTTCCTGAGGAAAAACCACGCCAGCAGCACAGTGATGGAGCCACCCAGGACTGCTGGGGGTGCAGGCCGTCATGACAAAGCACACTTCCAAGGCAGGTGCCACAGATCCCCAGTGAAACCCGGGCTGGATCACCTCCAGCCAGACCCTGGCTAACAGGGAACAGTGAGTCCCACAGCCTGGGACCTGCAGAAGACACCAGGCCACACTGGACTTTGTAAGGGTCAAGTGGCAGCAGGGTCCTTCTCCCACCTGACACCCCCATGGCTGGCAGAAAGAACAGACCCAGCTGGGTCCCCAAGCCATGGCAGGGCACTGTGGGGACCCAAGGGCAGGCCAGGTGCCTCAAGCTGGGAGTGGGAAGATCCAGATAAAGCCACTTGGATTATTACACAAGCAGCATTGATGTGGAAGGGCTTGTTTTCTGGGCTTACAGCACTCACACCTGCCCTACACCTGCCCGCCACATTCTTGAACATTACAAGTCCCTGCACCTGCCCTCCACATTCGTGGCTGCTCTAAGAGCTTGAAGAGGGTTCTCCATCCTTGCCGGATGAGATATCCAGCTTTCCCTTTCATCTTCTCTAGTCCCTGCTTACAAACCCAGGCAGGCCCCCCATTGCCTCCTAGACTCATCCGACGCAGAATGTGCTGTCACTTCTGGCCACCTTTCCGGACTTAGCTGCTGCTCTCCCTTGTCTGAGCGCTGCTGAGCCAGCGACGTTCACAAAGCCTGTCTGACCTCTCATGCACCTGCACAGGGGTCAAGGAAGCCCCTCTGTAAGTGGAGAAGGCCCTTCCCTCCCATCCTGCTGGATGTCTTCCCTGGACAGAATCCAAGACTCCCTGTATTGGTTTGCTAGGATTCCACATCACAGTCACATAGACTAGGGGCTTAAACAACAGAAACGTGTTGTCTAGCAGTTCTGGAGGCTGGAAGTCCGAGGCAGAGGTGTTGGCAGTGTTGATTCCTTCTGAGGCTGTGAGGGGGACTCTGTTTCCAGCCTCTCTTCCGCCTTCTGGTGGTTTGCTGGCAACCTTTGGTGGTCTTCGATGTGTGGAAGGACCACCCTGGTCTCTGCTGTCACCTTCACATGGCGTCCTCCCTGTGTCTGTGACCAGATTTCCTCTTTCCGTAAAGACACCAGTCATATTGGTTTAGGGGCTAAATCTTAACGACTTCATCTTAACTTGATCACTTCAAAGCCCCTGTTTTCAGATAAGGCCACATTTACTGAGAGTAAGAATTTATTACTCTTTTAAGGGGGACATATTGCAGCCCATAAATTCTACCTTTTATTCTTTTTTTTAACTACATTTTAAGTTCTGGGATACATGTGCAGAACGTACAGGTTTGTTACATAGGTATACATGTGTCATGGTGGTTTGTTGCACCCATCAACCCATCATCTACATTAGGCATTTCTCCTAATGCTATCCCTCCCCTAGCCCCCCACCCCCTAACAGACCCCAGTGTGTGATGTTCCCCTCCATGTGTCCATGTGTTCTCATTGTTCAACTCCCACTTATAAGTGAGATCATGTGGTGTTTGGTTTTCTGTTCCTGTGCTAGTTTGCTGAGAATTATGTTTCCAACTTCATCCATGCCCTTGCAAAGGACACGAAGTCATCCTTTTTTATGGCTGCATAGTATTCCACAATATATATGTGCCACATTTTCTTTATCCAGTCTATCATTGATGGGCATTTGGGTTGGTTCCAAGTCTTTGCTATTGTGAATAGTAGTACAATAAACATATGTGTGCATGTATCTTCATAGTAGAATGATTTATAATCCTTTGGGTATATACCCAGTAATGGGATGGCTGGGTCAAATGGTATTTCTGGTTCTAGATCCTTGAGGAATCGCCGCACTGTCTTCCACAATGGTTGAACTAATTTACACTCCCACCAACAGTGTAAAAGCGTTCCTATTTCTCCACATCCTCTCCAGCAATTGTTGTTTCCTGATTTTTTAATGATTGCCATTCTAACAAGGTTAAATATGGTGTCTCATTGTGGTTTTGATTTGCATTTCTCTAATGACCAGTGATGATTAGCTTTTTTTCATGTTTGTTGGTCACATAAATGTCTTCTTTTGAGAAGTGTCTGTTCATATCCTTTGTCCACTTTTTGATGGGGTTGTTTGTTTTTTTTCTTGTGAATTTGTCTAAGTTCCTTGTAGATTCTGGATAATAGCCCTTTGTTAGATGGAAAGACTGCAAAACTTTTCTCGCATTCTGTAGGTTGCCTGTTCACGCTGATGATAGTTTCTTTTGCTCTGCAGAAGCTCTTTAGTTTAATTAGATCCCATTTGTCAATTTTGGCTTTTGTTGCAATTGCTTTCAGTACTTTAGTTATGAAGACTTTGCCCATGACTATATCCTGAATGGTATTGCCTAGGTTTTCTTCTAGTGTTTTTATGGTTTTAGGTCTTATGTTTAACTCTTTAATCCATCTTGAGTTAATTTTTGTATAAGGTGTAAGGAAGGGGTCCAGTTTCCATTTTCTGCATATGGCTAGCCAGCTTTCCCAACATCATTTATTAAATAGGGAATCCTTTCTGCATTGTTCGTTTTGGTCAGGTTTGTCCAACATCAGATGGTTGTAGATGTGTGGCATTATTTCTGAGGCATCTGTTCTGTTCCATTGGTCTACATATCTGTTTTGTTACAAGTATCATGCTCTTTGGGTTACTGTAGCCTAGTAGTATAGTTTGAAGTCAGTTTACCTTTTATTATTTCAGGCACTATCACTCATCCTACCCGGGCATCCCCACGTCCTCCCTCCTCGTGACTCAGATTGTCATGTTTAATCTGCTACTTCCAGGCTCACAGAACATGGAGTTGTTTCATTTTGTGATTCCTGCCCCACTTCTCCATGCACTCTCTGAGGGCTGGAACAGCCAAGACACGTGTCCCCTACAGGGGCTACAGGTAGGCATGCAAAAGAAAAAATAATTGTTGGCTGGGCGCGGTGGCTCAAGCCTGTAATCCCAGCACTTTGGGAGGCCGAGACGGGTGGATCATGAGGTCAGGAGATCGAGACCATCCTGGCTAACACGGTGAAACCCCGTCTCTACTAAAAAATACAAAAAAAACTAGCCGGGTGAGGTGGCGGGCGCCTGTAGTCCCAGCTACTCGGGAGGCTGAGGCAGGAGAATGGCGTGGACCCAGGAGGCGGAGCTTGCAGTGAGCTGAGATCCGGCCACTGCACTCCAGCCTGGGAGACAGAGCGAGACTCCGTCTCAAAAAAAAAAATTGTTAAATCCACCTATTGTTTTCAGTTCTTCTGATCTTCAACTCAATGTTATCTCCCTTATGGGATTGTAAACGCCTTCAGGGAGGGGTCCTCATCCTTGGCTTTTCTCCCATTTCCCACAGTACTGAGCTAGACATGGGCACTGGAGGAAGCCAGGAAAACAAGATTTTTCCCATAAACAGACCCAAGAGGATGCTGGATCTACCTTTACGCTCATTCTGCCAAAGTTTACCAAGGAAACAGGGTGCATTATTTCAGGACCATGACTGCTTCTTTCATAGAAATGAGGCAGAGAAGCCTCAGCGACTCACCTGATTTCTCCTAAACTTTACTGGCCTCTGAGAATAGAATTTTCCTTTCTGGGACTTTTCAGGAAGCACCCTGCATCCAAGAGCACAGAGTAGGTATTTTTCTAACGATATTTGGCTTGCTAATCCCTTGACCCTTCAAGCGAATCTTCAGTAAACATTTTTTAGCATTTAAACAAAAGTAGCCAGTGTTACTAAGTAATTTTAGGCCAACTATCCAAGACAGAGCATTTGACTCTGGGAGAAAAAGGCTTTTCCTGGCTTTAATGAGTAAGTTCTCTGTTTTCAACAACCTTTCATCTCAAGTTTCAAGGTGTGCTTGAGATTGAAACGACAAACATCCTGTACTTTGTCCTATGGCTACATCTTCTAATGGAGACAGACACAACACAACATAAGCAGATGCTTTCTTTATCTGGCCCAGGGAGATTTCACAAATGGGCACTTCCTGCTGTTGCCATGCATGTGGAATTGTTAGTTAGAAGTAATCACTCCTGGCTGGGGGCAGTGGCTCATGCTTGTAATTCCAGCACTTTGGGAGGCCTAGGTTGATGGATTACCTGAGGTTGGGAGTTCGAGACCAGCGTGACCAATATGGAGAAATATCATCTCTACTTAAAAAAAAAGAAAAAAAATTACAAAATTCACCAGGCGAGGTGGTGCATGCCTGTAATCCCAGCTACTTGGGAGGCTGAGGCAGAGGCAGAGGAATTGCTTGAACCCAGGAGGTGGAGGTTGTGGTGAGCCGAGATTATGCCATTGCACTCCAGCCTGGGCAACAAGAGCGAAACTCCATCTCAAAAAAAAGAAAAGAAAGTAAAAAGAAATTATTACCCCTGGTCCCTGGTCACCACGGCTGTGGCTTTCACATCCAATGTGCATCCTTCCTCGGACTTACACCTCCTAGGAGAGGAGGAAACAGGGAACCAGGAAATGGAAACATGGTTCCATAATTGTTATTTTTAAATTAAAATGATATTGCTATATCATTCAGACCATAACATTCACCCTTTTAAAGTATACAAGTCAGTGATTCTCAGTATATTTCAGTAAATATAGTGCACAAGAACAGTTTTAGAACACTTTAGAACATTTTAATTCCCCAAAAGAAGCCCTGAACCCATTAGCAGTCCCTCCCTGTCTCTGTCCCTGGCAACTGCTAATCTACTTTCTGTTTCTGTGGATAAAGAAGAAGATTAGCTTGAAAGATCAGCTTGTATATTTAATGCTATGCTCAGTAAACAAGGACAAAATACAAAAACCCGGCACTAATTCAGTTTAATTTTCTAGGAAACTCATTCTGTGTTATTTTAAAAAAATGTGATTTTCATTAGGACTGATGAATTTAAAGTCCTGATACTGATGGACAGGCCATTGGGCAGAAGTGAAAGAAAACTTTGAAACCTTCTGCTTAGCCCTTGGGGTGTGATCTGGCCCCACACAACTGGGAGCTGTTACCACTCAGTTCATCTGTAACTGACTAGAGGATGGTCCTTAGGAAAGATCATCAATGGAGCATTGTCAAATCAACAGCAGATTCTGTTTGTTAGGTGGTGTTGGGTTCACAAGGCTCTCTCTTCCATCAGCTTTCCTAAGGGAGCTGCATCCTGACTGATTAATCTTTCCAGTGATAACAGAGTTTGGGTGGGCCAGCCCCTTAAGAGGTGAGCTAGAGGGCAGGACCCGAATTTCCAGTTTCTTTGAGCATTCACTGCCCTGCATTGTGCTGACTTAGGTAAGTAACACATAAATATTTTCAAACGATGGCCTTGGCATGTAAAAATCACAGTTAAAAATGACTTGGGGATACTGCAGCCACTCACATACCCATTGTTTTATTCAATACATATTGATGATTGTCATGAAATTACACTGGCAACAGATGCTCAGGAGAGAAACATACCAAATAGACATGGATCCCATTCACAATTACTTCACAGTTACTTCTGAATATCTGTAGAGTGGGGGAGAGAGAAGGCACTCTTAACCGCCAGCAATATTACACATCAAAAGTGAGACAGGCCAGAAACTCAGTCCTGGGAGGAACGATAGAATAAGACTAAAAAGAAATTATTTCCACCAACCTGAGCAGCTATATGAATATCTGCCCTTCACCAGACACATGTGTGAGCATGCATGACACTCATGTACACACATTCTCTCTCACACACTCATATGCACTCACAGACTCACTCAGACACAGTCAAGAATTACCTCATTATTACTGAGCACTTGCTACTCATCAAATCTCTACAAATAACTTTCTGTTTCTATTTTCCTAATGTCTGCAATAGCCTTAAAAGGTAGGAATATCATTATCCCATTTTTCCCAAGGAAACTGAGAAGCTCCAACCATTGTCTAGCTAGGAAAAGGACGGGGCGAACCCAGAGTTGTCTGATTTTAAATCCATGTTCTCGTCCTATAAGCGAAGTGGGCTTTCTGACTCATGGAAAAAGAATCAGCAGAGCAAGCTTTCAGAACAAGCAGTGTTCTGCTGTGTGAAGATGAGAAGGGCATCTATCCAGGTGGAAGGAAGAGAGAGCCCTAGGGGATGAGAGGATGGGGAAGGGGAGTGAACCTGTTAAGCCCTATGCTGCAGAACTGGAATTTCAGCTCAAATCTGCAGACACAAAAGCCACCGTGCTTAACTCCCTCGATGCCTCTCATAAGTAGCAGAAACTATATACACTTTGCATTTATTACAAGGGTTTGTAGCATTCGGGGCACATGAAAGGTTTCGAAAGCCAAGCAAACCCCTAGCAGGGGCACAAACAGAACATCCCTGTGGTAACCGTGAGTTTATCTTCTTGCTTAATGAACACAATTCAGGCCTTGCCCTGTCCAGCCCGCACTCCAGGCCCAGGAACCACAGGGAGGAAGAACAGAAGAGCCGTGGGCTCCATCGGAGAGCCAGGTATGAGGCTTCTGAGGAGGCCTCCAGGACAGGCAGTCACTCAGCCTGCAGAGAACAAGTTGAAGGAAAGTGTAATGAGTCTTCTAGAAAAGAAAGCTCATGTGCTCAGAAGATTACAGTTGGATCAACTAATTCCTGAAGACTTAGTAAATCGCAGCACGCTGAAACAACTCAACCTCTGGAGGCAGCAGTGAATGACTTCCAGCCCATGTTCTTAGGCCTGGATGATTAAGAGCAAGAACGCTGGACCCAGAAGACCTGGGTTTCAATCCCATCTGCAGAAAGTGGAGAACACGACTAGAGCTGTGAGGATTAGGAACATGGATCCATGGGAGATGAGGAGAGCAGAGCAGGCACACATGGAGCCTGGCCACAATCAGTTCTTCTCTTCCTGGGACCGTGGCTCAGTTCTTCTCTTCCTGGGACCTCCCAGAGCACCAAGCTTAGAAACCGAAGCCTGTGCTCCCCATGGGCTGCTCAGATAATGGGGGTTCTCACAATAGGACGTGACTCTCCAAAGGGCATGTGAAAGCTTATTTGTAAATGTCCAAAAACAGGGTAAGTTTTCAACAGTTGGTAAGTTTTAATCTATAACATGGCCCAGGGATAGGTTAATAGATTCTGCAGACACCTTCCAAATCACTAATTCTCTTAAGTGCCATTTCAAATGAGCTGAAAGCAAATTGTACTGCTGGTTATAGTCTAATATTGGGAGGAAAGAGTGCTTAGATGCACCAATTACACCATTTTCCCTAAAAAAAATCAATCATCTCATTATTCTCTGTCCATCCATCATCCATTCATTGATTTAATAAATAATGCTGAGGACAATATTCACATCTCCTACACAGCATAGATTATAAAAAGGATAATTATGATGGCATTTTGAGGCCACAAGCAATTTTATAAGGGACATTTTATATAATTATTAATGTAAAGAGACTTAAAAAAGTCATTTACAAAAGAATAAAATTACAACGTATAGTTTATTTTTTCCTAAGATGGTGAACTTGAATCTAGTCAAGCTTTTAGTTAAGTCAATTTCAGTTTATAGGTGTTACAGTTTGTAGGATATACGGGGGACAAAGGAACAAGGTAAGCAACACTGACCTGGAACATTCTACGGGACTGCTGGCCTGCTGTCTTCCACAAATCAGTGGCCTGAGAAGAACCGTTCTAGATGAAAGGAGATGAAGGGACATGACCAAGTTTGACTCATGATTCTGGAGGGGAGGCTGCTTTCACAGACTGTGCAGAATATTACAGTGACAAATGGGTCCCTGAGGGATGCTGCTATGAAAGTTTAGATTACTTCCTTTTTAAACTATGTGCATGCACTTAAATAAAATAAAAAGTAAATTTTAAATTGCGAGTGAAGCAGTGTCTGTGGTGGTATATGCTAAGAATTCAGAGGAGAAAGAGTTAATGGCAGATAAAACTATCAGAGAAGGCAAAATAGAGCACAAAAGGCATAAACTGGGCCTGCAGAAAGGAGAATTGGTTGTACCTGAGGAAGACCTCTTAGTGTGCTGTGGGTCTTTCCTGGGTGAGAGGTGTAATTTAACTTGAATGCAGCTCAATCAATATTTACCGAACCACATATTTTGTGCACAATGTTGGGTGTGTGTGAAATATTCAGTATGATGCCTGCCCAATGAGAACATCTAAATGTTGATAGACACTCATTATCAACTCTGCAATTTCCCTTTAATAAAAACATTTTTACAAGAGAAACTTACCACCTCCTCTTCCAAGAAATGAAGCCAAATGGTTACTAGCCTAATGATTCCTAGCACATATTCTGGTTCCAGAATGCCTGGTTTTGAATCTCTCCTCTTTACCCACTGGCTTAGTAATCTTGGATGAGCTACTTAAAGTTTCTGTGCCTCAGTTTATTCATGCCATGGTAACAGCAGTGCTCACATCATAGGGTTGCAGTGAGTATGACATGACTTACTCTATGAAAAGTACTTAGAACAGTGCCTGGCACATGGAAAGTTCTAAAGCAACTGTGAATGCCACGAATTTAAAATAATAAAAAGGGTGGGAGGAAGGAGAGGATCAGGAAGAATAACTAAAGGGTACTAGGCTTAATACCTGGGTAATAAGATAATCTGTACAAACCTCCATGACACAAGTTTACCTACATACAAACTTGCACAAGTATCCCTGAACTTTAAATAAATGTTAAATTAAAAATAAAATAAAATAATGAAAAATAACTAGTACTATCTAACTTCAAATTCACTTAAATACTATAAGGGGGATAAACAATGTATTTACAATGGTTAACTCTGGATTGCAGAATTACCTGTGATTTTCATTTTTTCTGTAAACTTGTTGATATTTTCTTAATGTACTGAAGTTAATAAGCAACACTTCTACAAGGAGAACAGGGTAATTCAAATTATATTAGACCTTTAGCTATAAGGAATCTGTTATTTGTTAATATAATATTTAAAGGTTTAGAACAATTAGCATACATTTGTCTATATGAATCACAAAACACCCTGCCATTATTCCCATTATGACAGTGAAAATAATGAGTGAGGGGCTGGACGGGTTAAATTTATTTTCCAAGGCCCTCAGAGACGGTATTGGAGTTGGTCTTTGGAGTGGCCAAAGCTTTTTCCCTTTGCTTCTAATTTGCTATGAAAGATATAGAAAATCAATGTACAGACCTTCTCAGTGATATTTCAAAGCCCCTTTAGATATTTGTAGTATGCTAATATGTCCATGAGCGCTCAGAATTCTCAAGTCTCGCACAGGAGCGGTCAGTGTTTGGGAAGGAGGCAGCCCTAGCTCCCTGCCCATGCCCTCTGCTTTCTTATGCATGCTTCCCCTCTAATTCTGAAAACCATGACAAAGCCAGGAGGGCTTAGGCGGTGCAGGGGTCCTCTGGGCCAATTCAAATGCCTGCGACCCAGTTTTCAGTTGTAGGACGCCTGCAAAATGTGGAGAAAATGCCCAAGGCTGGGTGGCAACGGCTTTAAGCTGAGCTCCGCCAGATCCTACATGTAAGATCTGCAGTCACTCTTTTCTTTCTCCTTCATGAGGTCCTTCCCACCTCGAAAGCCACGCTATTGTCTAAGCGTGGGTCTCTTTGAGGAGAAAAGTAAGAGGAGGACTTGGCTCATGACTGGTAGCTGATCCATTAGGGGCTGTGACACACACCTTCCCTTCCTGTGAAACCGGAGCCAGGGTCTCCATGGATCCCACAGGGCCAGCAGAGCTCTGCAGGGAGGAGGGCGGGGTGTCCAGGTCCCTCCCCCAGACGTTCGCAGGTCGCTCTGCTGCCCCCAGTTTCCCTTGCAGTTTCGCTAACTTGATATTCCCTTTCGCCTCCTAAATTGTTGTTTTACATGTCTACATTCCCTAACTGACTTGATTGTTCCCTAAGACTCAAGTGGGAATTCTCTGGATGCTGACGGAGGGAAAAAGAAAGGATTGAGGACTCCTAGGGGAAAGAGACTTAAGTCAGTACCACATAGAAGACATTGTTTAAAAGGGGATGGAGGTAAAAATATGACCAAGAATTTGTTTTTTTCCTTAAATCACTGGAATACTCTATTACTCATTACTAGATGGACAAGTCACATTGACGGCTTTACTCTTTTAGGATGGAAAATATGTGTACTCTCTCTAACACTGTAGGATCACGCAAAAATGGAGGCCAGGAGTAAGATTCTTTACACATATATTGATACCTTTTCCTTCAGTAATACTCCTTTTAAAAATTGTTCACACCTAGCAGGGCGCAGCGACTAAAGCCTGCAATTCCAGCATTTTGGGAGGCTGAGTCAGGAGGATCACTTGAGCCCAGGAGTTTGAGACCAACCTGGGCAATGTAGTAAAACCCCATCTCTACAAAAAGATTTTTAAAAGTTAGCCAGGCATGGTGGTGCGGGCCTGTAGTTCCAGCTATTAGGGAGGCTGAGCGGGGAGGATTGCTTGAGCCAGGAAGGTCAGCTGCAGTGAGCTGTGTTTGCACCAGTACGCCCCAGCCTGGGCAACAGAGCGAGACCCTGTCTCAAAAACACCCATCGTGTACACCTATATTATCTTGTTCAGGTGCCACAGAATGTCCTGAGGTTAGAGTAGTGAGAAGCCTAACACTGGGAAATCCTTACTCTGTGCCAGACATCAGGCTCAGCTCTTTGTATTTTTTATCTTCTCTAATCCTCACAAGAACCTGCTGGGAGACAGACTGTTCTTCACTTTTCACAGATGAGGAAACCGAGGCAGAGGGAGGCTTAGTAACTTGCCCAAGGGCCAAGTAGTGTCAGCAGGATTCCAACCTGGACTTCTCTTTCTAGGCCTAGAGCCTTAGCTCTTAATCACTCCACCACAAACAACTGCACATAAGGAGATTGAGGCCCAGAATAGCTTAAATGATTAGCCAAGGACCGCGGAGCAGGACCCAGGCCTTCCAAACTTCAAGGTAATGCATTTCCCACAGGCACACACGCTTGTACATACACACCTGCGCACACACACAATCCATCCCTTCTCTGACTTACCGGATCCACTACACCACTTTATAAAATAGTTGCTGCAGTTTGTTATTCACTTTTTGGGCTGGAATCTCCACGGCTGCACACAGTGTAGATGGGCGGACTGGAGACGGCTAACACAGAAGGTGCGATGCACCAACTTCAGGCAGCAAACATTCGCTGAGTGCCAATCGTGTAGTAGGCCTAATGTGAGGTGCTAGGGACACCGAGATTAATGAGACAGGGCCACAGCCTCCAAAAAAATAGTTTAAACAGAAGGGACATGAACCCTGTAATCAGTGTAAGCAGTTGTACAAACACATAAACAAAAGTGATGAATGCAGTTGCAGAGGCCCAAAGTCCAAGGGTTAAAACTGCCAGAAGGTAGCCAGGTTGCCCATAGATGGTCAGCAGCAAGGCTGCCTGCTGTTCTCTTGATTTAGGGTCGAGCTGTCTCTGAAGGAATCCCCTTGTGGTTAGGTGGCTTGCAGAAAACCTTCTGTGGAGCACTGAGTACCAAGAGCCTTTAGGCGTGGGCCACCCATCTTGCCCACATACCAGTACACTCCAGGCAGAGCAGCCCGGAGCTCCGATTAACTCCCGGGCAGCACAGCTCTTTCTGCACCCAGGCCTGGCAGCTTAAAAATCAGCACTCAGACCAGCCAGACAGCACACTTCCCCATCACAAACAGCTCCTAAATCTGATTCTAAGACGTTATTCTCAGCTTTGACCTAATTGGATGATCTCATTCATAGATTTATATTTAAGGACGTCTTCTAAATGGCTAATGAACAGCTGTGTTGGCCAAATCGGAATGGAGAGGGCTTGGGCCAAAGAGAACTGGGCACAACGTCATTTACTGAGTGTCCTCAAGCTACTCACTTAGCTGTTCTGTTCCTTGGTTCTCTTACTGGAATATCAGAATATTCCCATTGTAATGGCAAAAGTGCATGGTGGGGTGACATGAGACCATGTACATAAAGAATCTTACAGTATGACTAGCCTCTAATGCTATTGAAGCTAAGTTTTAACAAAATATGTCAGATATTTTATCATAAATATGTATGTCTAATATATCTCATACCAAGTTATATGTCATCTCTCTAATAAACAGATATCTAATAAATATAATAATATATATAATTGTAGTATCCATTAGACTTAAGAAATATGTATTTTAAAATGAATGTTGCCCTGAATGTTATCTAACAAAGTCACCTTTAATATATCTATATTTCTTGTTAAGTTGTCCAAATGCTAGGTAAATTCTGTGAGAAGAGACCACGTGGGGAGGGTGGAATTAAAGAGGTGATATTTTACAAAAGTAATTCTATTCAATATACTCATGAATATAAAACACCTTGACTATTTGGCTTCAAATATGGCATGTGGACCAGGGATTTAAAACATTTATCATAGAAATTTTCAAACATACACAAAAATAGAGTCCAGTGAAACCATGTTTCCATCATTCAGCTTCAACAATCAATAATTCCCAGCCATTCTGGTCTCAGTAATAGCTCAGCACCTGGATCATTTTGAAGCAAACCCCAGATGTCACATCATGTCAGTGATTTTTAAATTGTCCTGTGTATTTATTTACACCAATACAGAAGAACTTCTCAGCCAATGATTTTTAATGATTAATTTCTGTTACATTTCCTTTGTAAAGTACAGATTTGATACCACCAAATTTCCTATCATACTACAGAGATGGATCACTGCTCTTCAGTGAATATCCGTTCTGTGCCAGTGCTAGCCTACACCGAATATTTTCAAGGAAAATAAGTCTCAGGTGAAGTATTTTGACCAATCTTAAGTAGTAGCTAAATGGCTAAATAGAGATTGGATCTTAGGCCTATAGGAATCCCAAGATTTTGCAGTTGTCACATAGGAAAAACTCCTACTTAGATTACACATTTCCTGGGACATGTCTACATGTTTGTGTGGACAATATTTTCAAGGATTAATCCATGCAGTGGTATAATATCTTTTAACCTCGCCGACTTTTCCATTAAAATTATACATTGACTTTTACTGTCTTCAGAGTAGAGTTGTTATTAAAGAAATGTCAAAATAGAAACACAAGTAGTTTATTTTCGGCTTCTCATAATGCCTAGATTTGCAGAAATACTTGCAGATTGAGTGTGCAACCACCTCCAGGAGCCCAAGCCACTCACTCCCGATCCCCATCCCTGCCGCCCCTCCAAGCCCCACCCCTCTGCCCCACAGCCCAGCCCCATCAACCAGGCCGAAGCTAGCAAGGGGCCAAGGTTCTCTCATGACCACCAGCCAGCTATGAGCACTGTGAAGGAGAAGTGATGCTGGGCGGGGTTGATCTCATCTCCAGCATTCTGAAAGCATCCTCAGTTTATCAAAAATGAAGTCAACTGTTTTTCCTTTCAAAGGCACTGAGAACAAGGCATGATCTGGATGAGATGAGGGCTCCCACACTCCAGCGACTGCCAGCAGTGTGATGGATGGGTGCCTCCAGTCCACAGTGCAATGAACACTTCAGAAAACACCTTCCCGGTCTTAGGTCGATTCCTGGGGAATTTGTATCCCTTACCACTAAATCCAATTCGTCACTGCGATATATATAAAACCCTGAGCAAAATAAATATCTATTTGACCACACTGACCCTAATTTCCAATATTAAGTGCTACCAAAAGGCAAAACAAGAGCTTAATAGAGAAATTGTGTTCAGCGATAGAAAACAAAGAAAATGATGATGTTTGCATAAAACCAACTTGCCTATAGAATCTTACCTGCTTATTAGTATTACATAATGCATTTGTGTTTGTTTGTTTGTTTGTTTTTTTTGAGACAGAGTTTCACTCTTGTTGCCAAGGCTGGAGTGCAATGGCATGATCTCAGCCCACTGCAACCTCTGCCTCCCAGGTTCAAGCAATTCTCCTGCCTCTGCCTCCCGAGTAGCTGAGACTACAGGCATGCGCCACCACAGCCAGCTAATTTTGTATTTTTAGTAGAGATGGGGTTTCTCCATGTTGGTCAGGCTGCTCTCAAACTCCTGACCTCGGGTGATCCGCCCACCTCAGCCTCCCAAAGTGCTGGGATTACAGGTGTGAGCCACTGCGCCCGGCCATAATGCATTTGTTAATTGCAATTTTTCACTTTATAGAATAGACATTACCTAAATAATGTATTAATCCTGAATGCTTTTCTGTAAATATATTCGGCTTTTCACTTTCTGCCCATAAAGTCGTACTTCCTCCACAACTGCGGCTGTAGGGGGCCACGTAACAGGTTTGAGCCCATGGCTGTGAGAAGACATGACATAATTTCTGAGCCAGTAGCCTTGTTGCCGATTCCAGACTTTCTACCACTCTTTCCCTCTGCCTCTTCAAAGAGTAGTCTGGGCCTTAGAGAGATGTGTGGAATCGTGTCCCCGACTGATGACAGACGGGAGATGTGAGCAAGAAATCAACCTTTGTTGTTTTCGGCCACTGGGAATTCAGGGGTGGTGTTTGTTTCTTGGAGTTTGCTTCTCCGTCATCAAGAACGACCTAGTGCTTCCTAACTGGTTCAGGTAACTTTCCCGTGTGGAAGACACTTAGAAAGCCCCAGCTTCATGGACCTTTTTCTTGCAAACTCTGTGCTGCAAATTAAAAAACTAACATCCAAAAGAAACTGACAGCTTTTTGTTTCACTTAATATTTTATAAAAAAAAGTTTAAAGTACATTTACTTTAGAATACTTTAGAATACCTTTTTCTTTTTAAGGGGGGCTGTCATGATTTTCACAAGGGAAGAAGAAACTCTGGCATGTTGATACAGGTAAGAAGGTAAATATTGTATCATAAGGCATGCTGCTCCTGTGATCGCTTCTTCACTTCATGAAATAATTTATTTATGGTGCAGCTCCTGCTTCTCCTGTGGATGTTGTCAAGTTTTTTCACGTACTCCCTGTGCCAGGCTGCTGAGGTGAAGGCAGCCACACGATCCCCCACCCAGCCACCTCCACTTCCCTGCACTGTGCCTTCCATCTCCGCTGTGTATACAAATCGCTCCCTCAGACACTCCAGCTGTCAATGCCCATAGACATCGTCTTGGGGGAAACTGCACTGGGAGTGGCAGAAAGGGTATATTTCTGACACCGGTTTGAGTTGTCGCTCAGTCTCTATGTCTTAAATCAGTTTCTGGATATGACAAGCCCAACTGTTTGATATCATTTGCGCATGACTCATCACTGCCTAGCAGACTTTTTAAACTTTTCCAAGCCGAGAAGCTGTTCTCAGGAAAATATCCATGCTGTGCTTGATGAGGCAGCACTTGTACAGCAGCCTTCTTTCCTGAGGTTCTGGGGTGAGCTCCGCCTAAGCGACTTAGGCTCTCAGTAGTTCCTTTTTGGTTGTCTAAAAATGTGACAAAGTCTCCAACCCACTAGTGCTTTGTCTCTCAGTGTTCCACACTTATGGATGGATATCCTAAATACGTGCTGTCATTTCTGTCGGATTTTGCAGAAAAAGGAGGTGCACAGTTGGAGATACTCAATTGGGAGCGTGCCTTTATGTCTGCAAATGAACTGTGAGCTGGTAAACATGCTGTATGCATTCTCTTTGGCTGCTGTAATAAGTACTCCAAAAGGCGTGGCTTAACCAACAGAAATGTATTGTTTTGAAGATCTGGAGGCTGGGAATTTGAGATCAAGGTGTTGGCAGGATTGACTCCTTCTGAGACTGTGACAGAGACTCTGTTCCAGGCTTCACTCCTGGCTTACAACCTTTGGGGTTCCCTGGCTTGTAGATAGATGCTTCAAGCCCATCTCTGCCTCATCTTCACATGGTGCTCCTCCTGGGTAGTGCCTCTATGTCTAAATGTCTCCTTTTATTATATAAGGACACCAGCCATATTGGGTTAGGGCCCATCTTACTCCTGTATGACCTCATGTTAAACAGTCACATCTGTAATGACCCTATTTCCAGATAAGGTCATGTTCTAAGATACTTTGGGTTAGGATTTCAACATGAATTTGATCAGTTTGGAGCTATTGTTCAGACGTGATTTTAATGTCACATTTAGCAGTTTATGCATAGAACTGTAGGTATGTATATACAAGTTGTTGTTTTTTTCTTCTGGCGTAGTTGAGTCTGAAGATTTCCATGTCAGTGAATTTTCAGCAACTTGAGATTCCCCTTTTAGTATTAAGTTCTTTAAATGTAAGTGAAATCATTTTAGATAGAGAGCTTTTTAAATACACGAAGCATTTTCTTGTTTTCATAATCAGGGTACATAGCTATGCATATTTCTCTCTAGCTAGATTATGAACTCTGGAAGATTGATGATGCTAAATTCTTCATCTTTCCATTCCCACTGTCTGACATAAGGTTTCCCATGTACTAGGGGCTCAATAAAGGTGTTTGGAATTAAAATAAATGGAATGCTCAATATGAACATAAACTCATGCTAACAACTTGGGGTGATCGTATAAGCATCAACTATCATGTGTATAGTGAAATCCCTTCAGATGGCCCTGAGGAGTGAGAGACAGTTCGGGCTTACACCCAAGTATCCTAAAATGACTATCTTTGCTTTGTGCTCATGTCCATGTTTGTTTTTCTAGCTCCTTGCTCAACCTCCTCTTTCACTGTTCTTTTTCTCCCCCAGCAGCCACATCCCATGTCCTGTCTTGCTACGTCCATGCGGCAGCATCGCCCTTGCTGCTGCTCATCTGTGCCATGTGCACCCCCACCCCAGGACCTTTGCACCTGCTCTTCTTCTTCCTGGTTCTGGCAACTATCTCCATGGCTTGGACCCATCCTTCACTCCTGCTCTGCCCACATGACATCTGGGCAAAGGGACCTTCTCTGCTCATTCTATGTGAGTTTATCCTTCCCACACAAACCTTCTCTCTACCCCATCCAAACTTACAGTTTTTACACCAGTAGATACACATTTCCTTGTTCACTGAGTGTCTCTTTAGCTAGTTCCATAAGAAGGGTTTTGTCCCTTGTGCTTACTGTTGCTTCCCCAGCATCTTGTGACGATCTTGTCACAAAGAGGTGCACAGTAAAAATGTGCTGCCTGAAGGACACGGGGAGGATGGGGAGGCTTCTTCTAAGATCAGAGTAAATATGTCTTTTGGGAGACATGGAGGAGGTCTCCTACAGGTCGTGTTAATGAGGTTGTGAGGGACAGACTGCTTTATCGGTTTCAAGTAGCCAGCGGCTTGTGCAAGTGAGGAAGGCAGGAAAGCAGCATCCTCTTCCAAGGTCTAGGTTGTGCTTCCCCAGTTGAGGTCTCAGAAGGAACTTCCCGAGAAGGGCCACGTTGGTGGGAGCACTTGTCAATACAAACCCGCCTTCCAGCTTGCTTGCTGCTTGTAAGCGCTTCGCTCCCTGGAAACACTGAAAACACATGCTTTCCACTAAAAGGTGTCCAGCCAATTATTTCTTGTGTCTGCAAGGGTCAAATTCACGGTTTGTGACTCCTCACACACTGATGTGCCCTGACAAAGCAGCGTGAAGTCCTTGGCGGCAGTGGCCCGAGCTGGCTCCCAGGAGGGAGCTCTGGTGGCCCTCCTGCCCCAGTGGCTCTGCTCCTGGAAATCACAGACCCAGAGACGGTGGTCTTCCTCAGCACCTGCTTTTTAAAGTCTTTCGCAAAGACTCGGAGTCACGTAGGGTCTTATCAGGGGGCTATCGGGCAGAACTAGGGTTTGAAACAAGTTTGTACAAACTTGGGGTCCAGCCTCAAGGATCGCGTCCCAGACCCCTGGGTGGAGTCTCGCCCTCCCGTGGTGTGCTTGGGTCACACCAGTGCTCTCCTCCGGCGTTCTTATAAATGCAATGCTCACACCTGTAATCTCAGCACTGGAGGCAAGTGGATCACCTGAGGTCAGGAGTTCAAGACCAGCATGGCCAACATGGCGAGCCCCTGTCTCTACTGAAAATACAAAAATTAGCCTAGTGTAGTGGCACGTGCCTGTAGTTCCAGCTACTCGGGAGGCTGAGGCAGGAGAACCACGTGAACCCGGGAGACGGAGATTGCAGTGAATCGAGATCATGCTGCTGCACTCCAACCTGGGTGAAAGAGCAAGACTCCATCTCAAAAAAAAAAAAAAAAAAAGAAGAAGAAGAAGAAGAAAAACATAATGTGTACATTATTTTTGGAGCCACAGAGTGAACATTTGTCTTCCTCAAATTAACTATAAACTGTATTCATCTTGTTTTATTTCTGTATTCCTCCTGATTGTGTTAACAGGCAAAAAAATGATTTGATCAATTTACGTTGAACTAAATGCCTGTGGTTCAAGCACAAAAGTATAAGATCTAGCAAAAGTAGGCTGACTGCAGCGGCTCACACCTGTAATCCCAGCACTTTGGAAGGCCAAGGTTAGTGGATCACCTTAAGTCAGGAGTTTGAGACCAGCTTGGCCAACACGATGAAACCCCATCTCTACTAAAAATACAGAGATTAGCTGGACATGGTGGCAGGCACCTGCAATCCCAGCTATTTGGGAGGTTGAGGCAGGACAATTGTTTAAACCAGGGAGATGGAGGTTGCAGTGAGCCAAGATCACGCCATTGCGCTCCAGCATGGGCAACAGAGGAAGACTCTCTCAAAAAAAAAAAAAAAAAGCTGAAGCAAGTCCTGCTGTCATTGGCCGGGAATACAGGGGGAATACAGGTACTTTCTAGGGCTGGTAGGTACAGATTTCTATGCTTAACAACACAAAGACATTGTGGCTGAATTCCATTAAAAAATGCCCATCTGCAAAAGCTATGTTACATGCCTAGTAGCAGGGGAAAGATTAATTACATGATAGTGTAAACATATTACATTAATCTTTTGAGATTATTTTTGAGACGGAGTCTTGCTCTGTCGCCCAGGATGGAGTGCAGTGGTGCCATCTTGGCTTACTGCAAGCTCTGCCTCCCGGGTTCACGCCATTCTCCTACCTCAGCCTCCCGCGTAGCTGGGACTACAGGCACCCGCCACCACGCCTTGCTAATTTTTTTGTATTTTTAGTAGAGACAGGATTTCACTGTGTTAGCCAGGATGGTCTTGATCTCCTGACCTCATGATCCGCCCGCCTCGGCCTTCCAAAATGCTGGGATTACAGGCATGAGCCACTGTGCCTGGTCCTTGAGATTATTTTTGAAGAAAAAATAGTAATATCAAAAGCCTACTGTATAACTGTGAGTGACTAAAGGCAAGGGATGCCAAAGCATATTTAGCATGCTACAAATTTTTTAAAATACTACTTATATAGGTGTGTGTGTTTGTGTGTGTTTAGAGAAAGAACAAGAACTATAATCAATCTTTAACCGTGATTGATACTGAGGATGTAATTGTGTGAACATTTTATTTTCTGTATTATTATTTCCCATATCCTGAAATACTCTATAATATATGGATATAAAAAATACCAACATAAATTTTCTTTAGTTATATTTTCTTCCTTCAAAGGTACCTCAAAAAATACAAGAGTTTCATAAGAGATTTCTTGTGTTAAACTTGACTAGACCATCCGGAAAGCAGAGCTTCCAAGTTTTTTACAGATACAAAATAAAACTGATCCAGAAGCCTAGGAAATATATATATACACACACATAATATATATATTTTACATATATATAAAATATACATATGGTATGTATAACATATAAAATATATAATGATAGCATAAATTATATATAAATAATTCTATGTAAATAATATGTATTATGATAGCATAAATTATATATGTGTGATCACGTGAATGTGTGAGTTCATATATGTGCACATACACACAGGCACAAACATACAACATTTGTCTATTTGTTTTTTATTTCTCCCAGCATTAAAATCCTCTTGCATTAAAATCCTCTTCCTATCTTCAGGAAATTCCCTACCTTGTAAGTATTAGGTGGGGGTAGTGTTGAAAGAGGGGAAAAGCCTGACTATCACTATTAGAAGCTGAAAAAAAGACCAGGTTCCCAGCCAATCGGTTGCACTTATTCTGAATGTGGATCAGACCTGTGGAAGAATTCCATGATGGTGGGTGGTGCAGTGACACATTCCCAAGGTAGTGACAGCTGCAAGGACTAGGTAAGGGTCTGTATCTAGTCCTGACACAGAGGGTTCCAGCTGCGGCACTGGTGACTGTCACAGTAGCCAGGCTAGCCCATAGAATTGCTTTTGTGGCAAGATTTTCTGGAGTGGTGCTGGCTGTATCTGGACTCCTCCTTGTTTTCATACCAGAGTCTGCAGGCTTCCTAAAGTTTCTATTGTTCGATAACTTTATTTTCTGGCTTTTTGTTTGTTTGTTTGTTTTGTTTTGTTTTGTTTTGTTTTGTTTGAGATGGAGTGTCTTGTTGCCCAGGCTGGAATGCAAGGGTGTGATCTCAGTTCAGTGTAACCTCTGCCACTTGGGTTCCAGTGATTCTGCTGCCTCAACCTCCCAAGTAGCTGGGATTACAGGCACCTGCCACCACATCCGGCTAAATTTTTTAATATTTTTACTAGAGACGGGGTTTCACCATGTTGGCCAGGCTGGTCTCGAACTCCTGACCTCAAGTGATCCACACGTCTCAAATAAGTTTTGTTTTCCATTCGTTAACCAGAATTGATTCCTACTTCTTGCCACTAGAGAGACGAGGTGAGTGTGCTTCATGACAGCATTCAGTTCAGTACCAAATGTGACCTGGAAACTCACATGAACTTATAGTTCAGAAAATATTGCGGACACCCCATGCACGAGCAGTACTGGCTTAGATGCTAGAGAGATATACAGCTCTCCAATTAGGAAGCCTGAGTCCATTAGTGAACTCCACTAATAGGTCAGGAAAAGTAATAGCTAATAAATATTTTATTAGCATTTGTTGAATCTCGCTAATGGGAAAGCCAAATATTTCAAAAGTAGCAAGAGTCACATTCAGTATCCAGCCATTACTCAATGCTGTGTCTGCTGTTTCCTATGACTTCTTTGTGGAATAATTAGGGAAGTTCCAATAGAATTATGTGCATAACCATTAGTATTTTTACTTTCCTATTGTAAGCCATCATATTGTCTTACTTTATTATTTACCTACATCGTGTATTCAATACTAGTTTTCTATCTATTGTACAGTAAATTTATAGCTACATTAATATATTAATAGTTATCTATCTAGGAAATAAAATAAATGGGTTTTTTGCATATTTTTAAAAAAATTAACCACTAAAATCCATTACATATAATATTAGAAGCCTTTACAAACTAAAAGAGAAATCACCATGACCACCAACAAAACCCCAAAGCTAATAGAACTACAATCCATCACTGCAATAGGGCTATAATTGTTTTCTTTTCTTAGCCTATTTGAAACCTTACCTTTCAAGGGAAAAAAAAAAAATATATATATATAATATATTTTAATATATATATGATACTATATATATAAATCTTAAACTACTATTTAAAAAGCTGCCAAACCTTTTTTCTGTTTGGGGTTTTCAAGGGTAGACCAGTTGGAAATGGGGGAGCTGTCATCTAGGTATTTAGTGCTTGAAAATAGAAATGGGGGTCCAATCTGGATTTCCCAATATTTCTCTAAAAGTTCTTGGTTATTCCTTCCTGGAAAATGAAGTGGTGAAGTAGACAGCTGTCAGCATCATACACACATTCTGGAAGGCAGGCATCTTTTAGCAGTTAGGTAAATCTTGCAATAGCAGCTTCTCTCCGAAGAAAAACAAACCTTAAAATCTCTTTTTTGGTGGGATTTACTTTCATGAACATGAAAGGCAGAATATGGTATTTCTCAGCTCATCCATTCATGCCATAAATACTTAAGAACTTACTCCCCAAATCACAGCCATAGAAAGTTTTAAAGAAGGAAGTAATATCGTAACAGGCAGATTATCATTTAGGGCATGTGCAGTGCTGGTGCGGTCTAGCAGATGAAACACATGCTGTAGAACTGAGAGGATGTAGGTTTGGGTATTGGTTCTGCCATCTAATTATCTGTACTGCCGTAGGCAAGTCAGGCTATGCAACGTGTTCATAAAAGTAAGTAATACAGTTTTACGAAGGTAGGAAATAGCTACAGAGATAATATATACATATATATGCATATGTTTGGTACATCGTATTTGTATATGTATATGTTTGGTACATTGAAGATATTTATTATATTGTAGCTTTTATTGTTATTGGCATAACTGACCCAAATAACTCAGGTCCGAGCTTGAGACTATTGTCTAATTGGAAGATTCTGTTTTAACAATCGATGACATTTCTATCCCCATCCAGTCCTTAAGGTTGGATAGAATTACCTGAATTTTAAAATCGTACACATTAAAAGTAATGCTACCCCATTGCTCTTACCTGCTACCCTGGATTTCTTTAGGAAAAGATGGTTTGATTATATTAAGTGGTCTCCAAAACTCACTCTTGCCGTAATTAATAAGTAACTACTATTATAGATTCTTGGAAGAAATAAAGAATCTTAGTTTACAATTTACATGGCAGAATAAGGCATGATTCTGATATGAAACACCTGGTGGTAAATACCACTATCCATGGTAAATGAGGGTATACAATTATACTAAATTACTGATGGGTTAAATAGCTAATAAGGCTCTAAGAAAAAATACGGATTACCACAGGTTGAGTGATTAGGATTTATTGGAATTCTCTCAATAGCAAGCCCAACTCAAACTGACTGAACCAAGGACTGGGACATACAGGCTTACCCAAGAAGTTTAGAAGTAGGTGGCTTCAGGTTCCTTTGCCCCGGAGGCCTAAAGATGTCAACACTCATCTGGTTTTTCTTCTTTGCCATCTTTGCCATTTAGGGCATTAGATTCACTTCAGTCTGGCTTTCCCTCTGATGGCCAAATGGATGCAGCCACTCCAGGCTTCAAAAATTCCCAGTTTACCATCCGGAAGGGGTGAGCAAGCTTCCCTCCTTGGCCTGAATCAGGCTGCCTGCCTAGCTCTGACCAATGCTGTAGACAGTCGATGGTGTTATACTAATAATTCTGGCAAAGGCCAAATACCACAGCCTCGAAAGGTGTGTGGAAGGAGGTTGGAGAGATCAGTGGTTGGAATTACTTAGTTGAGGGGAGTACATGTTCAGCTTGTGATCACAATATCCACCACAGATAGCTTCACGAAAAATATGGGATTTAGAATCTTCTACAGTCCAACTCTCCATACTATAGAATCACATAATTAATTATCTCCAAAGTCATGGAATAGCATTAGTTCATGTTAGGGAGAAAGTTGGATTCTGAGTAAGTGTGCAGAAGCCAGACTGCCTGGGTCCAATCCCCAGCTCTGCCACTGACTAGCTGTGGGATATTGTCTGATCTGTGTCCCCACCCAAATCTCACGTTGAATTATAATCCTCAGTGTTGGAGGTGAGGCCAGGTGGGAGGTGACTGGCTCATGGAGGCAAATTTCCCCATTGATACTGTTCTTGTGATAGTAAGTGAGTGCTCGGGAGATCTGGTCATTTTAAAGGCGTGTGCCCCCTCCTCTCTCTCTCGTCCTCTTGCTTTGGCCATGTGAAGACACCTGTTCCCTCTTTGCCTTCCATCATGAGTAAAAGCTCCCTGCGGCCTCCCCAGAAGCTGGTGCTGCCATGCTTCCTGTACAAGCTGCAGAATCATGAGTCAATTAAACCGCTCTTCTTTACAAATTACCCAGTCTCAGGTATTTAGTAATAGCAGTGAGAGAATGGACTTACACAATGTGGGACCTCCAGCAAATTAATGAGTCCTTCTCTTCGAAATTGGAAGATAACAAGCCCTTCTTCGCTGGATTGCAGCATAGACTAAACAAGCTATTTAATGTGAACACACAAAGCGTGGTGCCTGACACCCAGTCAGTGCCATCGTGATTGTTTCCTTGTCAGGCTTATTTCTACAACAGCATCCTACCTGCCCAGGCCCTGAAGAGATGCGTAAAGAAAAAGGGACAAAAAAGAAGCCAGGAGTTATATTGTAAGGGGCAATAAATAGAGACAGATGTCACAGAATGAGTGCTTTCCCAAAATTAAAGTAAAAACAAGTTGACTTTGGGGAAATTATTTGGTACCAGGTAGTTGAAGCTTGAATGTCAGGTTAGGGAGCATCATATATAGTACTCTTTAAGTGGCTACAGCAGGTCCAAAAAGATTTGGAAATATTTATATCACATCACCTCCTCTTTTAGGCAGAATTCCAAATTTTCCAGGGATAGATCCCTTTCACATTTATATCCTTCTTTTTTTTATTTAGACTTTACTTGGGGCTGGTTTCTTTTTTTTTTTTTTTTTTTTTTTGCATGTTTGCTTGTTTTGAAGAGGAAGATTCAGCAAAGTCTCTCTCTCTCTCTCTCTCTCTCTCTCTCCCCCCCCCCCCCTTTATGATAGGATCTTGGTTCTCACTCTGTCACCCAGGCTGGAGTGCAGTGGCATGATGGGGGCTCACTGCAGCCTCAACCTCCTGGCCTCAAACAATCCTTCTGCTTCAGCTTCCTGAGTAACTGGGATTACAGGCACAGGCCACCAACCTCAGCTAATTTTTAAATTATTTGTAGAGATGAGGTCTCGTTATGTTGCCCAGGCTGGTCCTGAACTCCTGGGCTCAAGCAATTCTCCTATCTCAGCCTCCAAAAGTGTGCCTGAACTGTATCTTTCTTTTAATAACAGATATCTCACCTCCCGTGATGGTTTATTTTATGCATCACCTTGGCTGGTCAAACATTATTCTGGATGTGTCTGTGATGGTGTTGGAGATGAAACCCACATTTAAACAGGTGGACTTTGAGTAAATCTGATTGGACTGGCTCCCCTAAGGAAGAGGAGATCCTGTGAGCAGCCTGTATTTGAACTTCATCTGCAAGCTCAGCTCCTCCCAGTCCCACAGCAAATGGTGTTCAGACTCAAACAGTTGCTCTTTCTCCTGTATCCACCCTGGCATTCTTGCCCATCCAGTTTTGGACTTGCTTACCAAGTCTGCACAACCACGTGAACCAATTCCTTAAGATCAATATCTTTCTACATGCATGCACATCCCATGGGTTCTATTTTTTCGGAGAACCCTGATGAGTACACCTTCTAATGGAGCTGCCCTAAGGAGTAATTGTGTCAGTGGAATTTGATTGGGGGAATGATGGCTCCTATCAGCAAGAAGATACTTCTGTGGCCTCCTGTACTTCTTTGTGGTGTCCTGTGTGTTACCCTCCCAAGCTACTGTCTGCACCAGCTGAGCGACATCTGCCATCCAAGTATCCATGTGGGACCACCCCTGGGAATGGAGCCATACAGAAAGGGCCTTGATGACGTCACTCATTTGGGTTCCTGTGTGACAGGGTTAACTCTGTTCTCTGTGCCTGGCCAATTCCTTGCATGTTTTTCCATTTTACATAATGTCTCATTGACCTTGGCCTTCAACATGCATGATCTGGGCTTTGGTTCTTCTGAAGCCACCCTCTGTTCTTGTTTGAGTGTACTCCAAGTCAATGGGTGACAGTCTCATATGGGAAGTGCACTTGTGTTTTTCATTCTTCTTTTTGTCTGAAGTGTATAAACACCACTGTCACTGACAAATTGTATCTCATTAGCATGATAAATCATGTTGATGAACAATATCACCTCCTCCTGTTCCTCCTATCTCTTCGATGTGCCTGTATTGACATTCCAATTCTGAGAAGCCTTCCATCAACGATCTCCTGAAGAAATAATTCCCCAGAATTAATATAATTACAGAGGGACTAGTTTTTTTTTGTTTTTAATCTGCTCCCTACAACTGTGTGGCAAATGTCCTTTTCATTGTCTTCTTTGTCATCTCTTGTAGAAGCATCTTCAGCTTCTGCTTCACTTTGCATGTTAAAGCATGAAACACGTTGTCTGTCCCAAAATGAATGGCTCCATTTCTCCTCTTTCCTTTAGTCGTTAGTTCTAGGGCTTCATATCATGCTTCACCAGTTTTAATAGAGTTAATGTAAGTCAGGAGGTCTCAAAAAGCTTTACAAATGTTAATTAATTAAGTGACAGAACAGCCCTATGAGACAAGGATGATGATCCCTATTTCACAGATGGGTAAAATTTCAAACACACAAAGCTTGAGTGACATAAATAGTTGGCCATTATTAAGAAACCGCAATCATGTTTATGGCTGTACCTTACGGTGTCAGCGCCTGGCATGTATTGCGTGATTGCCCCACTTTGCAGATGAGAAAATGGACTGAGAGGTCCATTTCTGTATCAGAGGTTTATTCAATCTTCAGGATTGCTCAGATTATTCACGGGCCTCTGGGGTTTCCCATTTTTCTTTATTTTCTCAACTTTTCCCCCACTACAGCACTGTTAGTCAGTGAGCCAGCAATGGAAAAATCCAGGTGTGCATTTAATATGACTTGGTTTACCCCAACTCTCAGACCACATCTGTAAAACATAGGTCTCAGGTCTGATCACAGGGGCCAGTTAAAAGAAGAGACTTAAAAAACAGGATCCAACTCTACGCACAAGTGTCCCGTGTCAGAACAAGACCAAGGCTGCAGCCAGCCCATGTGTCCTGGCTATCTGCATTGTGCCTTGCTAACCTCCCACTCTGTACAGCTCCAGGGCCACATTCACTGTCTCCAACTCCTTGCCAGTTGCTGCCTGGAGAGCCTACCTCTGTCCTTTTCCTTCCATGTACCTTCAAGACTCAGGCATTTTTCCTGCCTCCCTAGCCGGGGCTGCCTGCCTGGGCTGGGGCCTTGTTCACCTCAGTCCCAGCTCTCAGTGTGCAGGTGAGCATTGCAGATGTGCCTCTCAGACTTGGCTCTCACCCATCTGGCTACTACAAGCCCCTGGAGACAGGAACCATCTTTCATCTGTGTGTGCTCAACAACACCCAAAGCTTCACGCACAACAAAATTTTGTAGAAAGAGGCATGACCAAAGCTATAGAGGGGGTGAGGCAGATTGTGGTATTAATAGAAAACTTCCTTTTTGGCTCAAAGAAACTGATTTTTAACAAAATAATTGTGTGTGTGTCATTCCTTCACTGACTTAAGAGCCATGAGTGGCAGCCACTGGTCTGTGGCTGAACAGCTTTTGAGTTAGTTGAATGCATTGATTAAAGATATAGACTCCAGGCTTTTTTCAAACACATGGAATCTGTATTCTGGGAAGTAGACCCAGAAATCTGTACTTTTGATTGTGTGATTTTGATGTTTGTTTGGTACGTTTAGAAACCAGATTTATGTTTTATGAAACATTACAGTATCTTATTAATGCTGTAATATTGGCATGCTTTCTCGGTTAAAGAAGTTTGTCAACTGAAATAACGATAAAAAAGAAACATTTTTTTTCCATCACATCAAACTTGAGTTTGAAAATTTGCTGTTCTGGGCCGGGCGCGGTGGCTCAAGCCTGTAATCCCAGCACTTTGGGAGGCCGAGACTGGCGGATCACGAGGTCAGGAGATCGAGACCATCCTGGCTAACACAATGAAACCCCGTCTCCACTAAAAATACAAAAAAATTAGCCGGGCGTGGTGGCGGCGCCTGTAGTCCCAGCTACTCGGGAGGCTGAGGCAGGAGAATGGCGGGAACCCGGGAGGCGGAGCTTGCAGTGAGCCGAGATCGCGCCACTGCACTCCAGCCTGGGCGACAGAGAGAGACTCCGCCTCAAAAAAAAAAAAAAAAAAGAAAATTTGCTGTTCTGGAAGACAACTGCTTCTCTTCTCCCCATTGTAAAGTTCACAATAGCTCTGTCCCAGAGCAGAGTAACCAGTGCCTTCAAAACCACTGACCATCCCCAAAACAACAAGATAAGGGGGCCAATGGCCATTCAGTTTGACCCACTGGGTATTTTAAATGTTTTGAACGTGAATATCCTTAGTTGAAACTTGCCTTCCCCTGTTTCCACAGACCCCAGTCTCACCGTCTTGCCCTATCTGTTCATTCGCTCTCCCTCCCAGATGTGGAAGCAGAGTTTATACTGGTGCCTCCAAGCCGGCACTCTGAGTACAAATAAACAGCAACTATTGCATTATTTATTGGACCTAAAAGAAACCTCCAATATGATCTAGTTTAGCCACCAATTTATGCATGAGAAAACAGAGGACCAGAAAGGTAAATCAAGTTACCTAATACTGCACAGCTGACCTGGCAGCTCGCCAGAATTGAAAGGCATTCTTTGGATTCTTCATCCACTGTCCCTTCTAGTATAGCACAGAATCTGTTCTCTATTCTGGAACAGAGGCTTAGAATCTAGTCTCATCTGGTGATTCTATCCATTAAGTCTTTTACGCAGGTATCCCTAATGTATGTATTATTTTAAAAATCATGTCCATGTACAACTGTTAATGTAGTCATTAAATGTTAACGAAGTATAATCTCTTCATTTTTTTTGTAAGCTAGAAAAGAAGTACAAATAAAGCACTCCAATTTGTGTTTTTCTTCATCCCTATACATGATCCTGCACAGTTTCTGAGGATGGTAGCAATTGCTTTTAAAGACCACTGCACTAGAAAACAATTTCTCAATGCATCGTGGTGTGGGCAGTCTTCTATGAGGCCTTTCACAAGCCATTTCTAACTAATGATTGAAGCAGACCACAGTTTGGAGATGATTGACTGACTTTAGCAATCACAGTCTATTTAAAATCACTTCTAACTCTTCCTCTCACTGTTTCGCCTGTGTGTTTCTTGGTGGGTGGGAGGCTGAACACCCTTTAACCCTTAGCCTATCTTATCTACTGAACAGTCCAAAGCGACCCACCATTCTTGATACAATGTTAATAGAGCAATTGCGAATTATCGAAGTAATTGCGAGAAGCTGTTGCAGTATTCTTTCCACTGGATTTGTCCAAATTCGTATCTATTACACATGTGGATGACATCCCTCGAGTGTGTCAGAGCCGAAAACGATGGCTACACTCTGCCCTAGCCGGGATCTCCCGCCCCTCAAGAAACTATTAAATCCCATTTTCTGCTCTGAAGAGGAAGGAAATACAGAGCAGAGGTCACGGCTGCCATCTCTTTTCGTTGCAGTTTCTTTTCCAGAACGGAACTGGTGCCAGCGCCGACACAGTGCGCATTCCCCACGGGGCCTTTTCTTCCCCTTGAGGGTTCCCCGCTCGGGAGTCCTGACCGCACGTTTTCGCGGATCCCGGCGGGAAGGAAAGCCAGTCGGCTCCTCCCGGCTCCTTCATCTGAAGCACCTGCCGGGGTCCCAGGCTCTGGAGAGCGGGGTCCACTAGGCAGAAGGAACCCCGTTCTCACAGGTTAGAGCCAGAGGGCGACGTCTCCACGGACTTAGATTTCCTCCCGTCCACACCCTCTCCTAGACCTAGAGGAGACCCAAGCACGGGGCAGATTAGCAAGGCTGCAGAGTCCCGTGGTCAAAAGCAGCGGAAAGAATTCCGGAAACCAAGTCATTCAGACCTCAGAGCTCAGGCTCCTCCAGGCACGAGAGGCCTTTGCCGCGTGAGAACACCCTTGACCGCCCATGAGCCTCCAAGACCTCCCGCGACCGCCAACGCCCTGGCACCGACAGGACGCACGGAGAGAGGGGGGCCCCGTCCACGGGAGCCGTGCGGGCGGGGAGCGGTGCTGCCCAGGGTAGTCCCAGGCACAACCGGCACGTTCAGTGCCCAGCGAGTGGCTCCTGGCTCCCTCCGGGGCGCCCTGCCCCACCTGCCCACCCTTCCAGGTCACACCCGCCCAGCTCGCCATCAGACTCACAGACACCAGTTCTTCCCTTACTCCAAACGCAACCAAATTCCATGTTTTACTCATGTTGAATTCATCCTTCCGTCACCACCTCCACCCAGTGTGCCCTACCCGGTGTGGCTGCCCCAGCTGCCGTCCCCAGGAAAGGCTGACCCTGCTCCTCCACCCCTGCCTCCCTGTTTCTCTACCCCAGCCCCCCAACTCCTCCACCCCGGTCTCCTCAATTCCTCCATCCCGGCCTCCCCAACTCCTCCACCCCGGTCTCCTCTATTCCACCCTAGCCTCCCTAGCTCCTCTACCTCGGCCTCCTCAGCTCCTCCACCCCAGTCTCCTCAATTCCTCCGCCTTGGCCTCCCCAGCTCCTCCACCCCGGTCCCCTCAACTCCTCCAACCCTGCCTGCCCTGCTCCTCCACCCTGGTCTCCTCTATTCCACCCTAGCCTCCCTAGCTCCTCTACCTCGGCCTCCTCAGCTCCTCCACCCCAGTCTCCTCAATTCCTCCAACCCTGCCTGCCCTGCTCCTCCACCCTGGTCTCCTCAAGTCCTCCACACTGGACTCCCCAGCTCCTCTACTCCGGTCCCTCCAGCTCCACCCCTGCCTCCTCTGCTCCTCCACCCCTTCTTCCCCTGTTCCTCCACCCCTTTCTCCCCAACTCCTCCACTCTAGCCTCCCGAACTCCTCCACCCCGGCCTCCTAAACTCCTCCACCCTGGCCTCCCAACTCCTCCACCCCTGCCTCTCCAACTCCTCGCTTCTCAGCTCCTCCACCTCTGCCTCCCCAACTCCACCGCTTCTCAGCTCCTCCACCCCTGCCTCCCCTGCTCCTCCACCCCATTTTCATGAATTTCTCCACCCTGGCCTCCCCTATTCCTCCACCCCAGCCTCCCTGCTCCTCCACCCCTGCCACCCCCACTCCTCCACCCGGGTCTTCTCAGCTTCTCCACCTGAGTCTTCCGAGCTTCTCCATCCCTTGTTCTTCCACCCTGGTACTCCCAGCTCCTCCACCCCAGCCTCCCAGCTCCTTTATCCCAGCCTCCCCAGCTCCTCCACTTAGGTCTCAACTCTTTCACCCTGGTCTCCCCGGCTCCTCCACCCCGGTTCCCCCAGCTCCACCCCTGTCTCCCCTGTTCCTCCACCCCTTCTTCCCCTGCTCCTCTACCCCTTCTTCCCCTGCTCCTCCACCTTAGTCTCCACAACTCCTCCACCCGGCCTCCCCAGTTCCTCCACCCCAGTCTCTTCAACTCCTCCACCCTGGCCGATTCAACTCCTTCACCCCGGCCTCCTAGCTCCTCCTCCCCAGCCTCCCCAACTCCACCCCTTCTCACGTCCTCCACCCAAGCCTCCCCAGTTCCTCCACCCCAGCCTCCCCTGCTCCTCCACCCCTGCCTCCCTTGCTCCTCCATCCAAGTCCCCCCAGCTCTTCCACCCCAGTCTCCCCTGCTCCTCCACCCCTGCCTCCCCTGCTCCTCCATCCAAGTCCCCCCAACTCCTCCACCCCAGCCTCCCCAGTTCCTCCACCCCAGCCTCCTTGCTCCTCCACCCCAGCCTCCCCAGGTCCTCCACTCCAACCTTCCCTATTCGTCCACCCTGACGCTCCCCCCAGCTCCTCCAACCCCGACCCCCCAGCTCCTCCACCCCAGCCTCCCCTACTCCACTCCTTTTCAACTCCTCCACCCCGGCCTCCCCGGCTCCTCCACCCTTGCCCCCTCTGCTCCTCCACCCCATTCTCCTCAACTTCTCCACCCTGGCATCCCCTATTCCTCCACCCCTTTCTCCCCTGCTCCTCCACCCCTGCCTTCCTGCTCCTCCACCTCTGCCCCCCAGCTCCTCCACCCCAGCCTCCCAACTCCTTCACCCCAGCCTCCCCAGCTCCTCTACCTAGGTCCCAACTCTTCTACCCTGGCCTCCCCAGTTCCTCCACCCCTGCATCCCAGCTCATGCACCCCTTCTCAGCTCCTCCACCCCGGCCGCCCCAGCTCCTCCACCCCTGCATCCCAGCTCATGCACCCCTTCTCAGCTCCACCACCCCAGCCTCCCAGCTCCTCCAATCCAGCCTCCCAGCTCCTCCACCCCAGCCTCCCAGCTCCACCATCCCAGCCTCCCAGCTCCTCCATCCCAGCCACCCAGCTCCACCATCCCAGCCTCCCAGCTCCTCCATCCCAGCCACCCAGCTCCTCCACCCCAGCCACCCAGCTCCACCACCCCTTCTCAGCTCCTCCACCCCTTCTTAGCTCCTCCACCCCAGCCTCCCTGGATCCTCCACCCCGGCCTCCCTTCTTGGGGCTAGGCTGGCACTCCTCCTTCCCACCAGTTTTGTAGCCATCTCATCTGCTTCTGCTCCATCTTCTGGATTGTGCAGACTCGGACTGAACTGTAGGATCTCGGTCACATGGGGTGACTTCACTGGAGTATTCTGTTCCACCTCTTTAGTGCCCACAAAGCATAGGCTTCTTCCCTGTGTTATCTTCTACTAGCTCTTGGACCAAAAATACTTTCATTTAGAGACTACTCTCAAGTGAGAGGGTTTTGCAAAAGCAATTCTTCCTAAACTTCTTGTTCCATTTAAAATGTCCAGTAGAATACTTAAGCAAGATTTCATACTTCCCTGCCTCTGTAAATAGCCATAATGAACATGGTGCAAGAGTCTTCTGAGAAGTTAGTGTCAATATTATAAACACCGATCTTTGTAACATCATCTGACACAGTGTTGCACTCAGGGGTCATTTGAGTAGAGTTGTTTATCTTTAAACTAAATTATCCCAGACTTTTTAGCTTTTTGTTTGCTTTTTATAGCCACCTTGCTAATCATTTTTTCTTTTTCTTTTTTTTCTGGCTGTTTCTTCAGGTTCTCAATTCACCACTCTAAATATATTACTTGTGATACTTCCTTCTTTTTTCGAGAAAGCGTGCTTATATTGGCCTTTCATTTCTTATTTATTTTGTACAAATTTAAGGGGTACCAGTGCAGTTTTGTTACATAGAAATATTGTGTAGTTGTAAAGACTGGGCTTTTATTGTAACCATCATCCAAATAATGTACCTTGTGCCCAGTAAGTAATTTCTCACCCCTCACCCCTCTCTTGCCCTCTCATCCTTCCTGGTGTTCAATGTCTATTGCTTGCAATATTCTATGAGTTGGAAAACCAAAATTTTTAAATGTTAGGGAAAAAATGGGAGTAAATAGTATCTGAGGGCCCCTTCATTTTGAAGATGCCATCTACCAAATCAAGTGAAGCTTAGTTTAATCTGGCAGGATTGGATTAGTGAGAAACTATGCACCCAGAAGAGTACATGCTGGCAATGGAATCAGGAAATGCTTGACATGTGAAGACGAAGAGTGATCTTGTATCATCATCAAGCTGAGAAGCCCTGCAAATGTATAGGCAATTCTCAAACAAATCTTAATGGACATATTTATATAAAATAAACATGAAATGTAAGTGGAAACCTGGTGTCCTATTTGTGATTGTAAAAATTCTTGACATCTTTTTCTTTTTCTCTTTACCTGTTTTAAAAATATTTTCATCAACTTTTATGAGTTTTACTAAAGTCTCTCCATGTATTAACATTTTCCAGTGTTTAAAACATCCTCCTCCCTCGTCAGCTATTTAAACTCTTTGTAGTTTTACTCAGTGGGGGAAGAGAAACACAAATCCACTCAAATAATCCCAGGAAAATAGAAGCTTTTTAGAGTTTTGGTTTGGCTACATTTAAATCCAAGTAACTGTAGCTTACTCAAACACAGTGCCGCAGTTGGCAGTGATTCAGTGGCTCAAGTTTGTCGTGGCTGCTCGAGGAATCTGAAATTGCTTTTTCCTCTTTCTCGATCACAAGATCACACCTGCAACTCAAGCCATTACACCTACACCCCAGATGGAAGGAAGCAGCAAATGCAGAAAGGTGCATACCCACTATGTATGCCTACCTGTGGAGGGGTTTTCCTGGAGGGCTCAGTGAAAAAACTTTCACTAAAGCCTCATTGACCGGAACTATGTCACATGGTCATCTCTCTCTGCAAGGGAGCAAAGGGAATGTAATTTTTTGTCTGGCTTTGTTGCCATTCAAACAAAAAATTACGTTTTTGTTAGTAACAAGGAATAGCCAAATACCTCCCAGTCTGCCAGCAGCCTGGCCACAGACTTGCTGCAGGAAATCCCACAGAGCTGGGGCAGAGGGCTGCCAAAGCCCGCCTCTCCCAGATACCCCAGATTTCTCCTCTCAGGGCTCCTGTGGTTCTCCCTTATGATTTCTCTGCTTTCTAGGTTTTCCTCCTGTTTCCAACCTCCTCGTTTCAGCTTGTGGTGGTGGCTACCTCAGGCTTCAGAGCTCCTCTTGGCCTCCCAACTCCACTCTCACCAAGAACTAGACCTGTGTGTGTGTTTTTTAACTGCAAATCTGGGACTGAGAAGCCTGGTTATTAGTGCAGTTCAAATCTTAGGACAGACTGAGTGAGTCCCGGTTCTGAGCAAGCCTACAGTCCATGCGCTGCTCTCTGGTTAGTAGCCGAGGGGCACTGAGCGGAACATGGTCATTTAGTCCAGCTGGAAATGTGAGTTTGCAAAATCCTTCAGAACAGAATAAGGATGGCAGAAATGATTGGCACCTGTGGTATTTAAACACAAGCTAAATACACCTTGGTGATGATTTAACAGAAAGAAATCTTTAAAGGGTCAAAAATCTTCTCTCTCCTAACTTTTCCTCATGTACTGCCTTTGATGGTTAGATCCAGTTGTCTGTTTGATCATAGGTCACAGAATGTGTAGCTCTGCCGTTCAGTGCTATCAAAAGACTGAATATAAAGTGGCACGAAGAGCTGCTCGGCTAGGACCTCCTTCCACTCTCCATGTTCTCCAAACACCGAAAGAATGGCATTTTTAATGAAATAGGATGTGCTCTGACCAATGTGATAATCAGGATTCAATTTTGTCAAGTTCACCAAGCTATTCGTTTTATGAAAGAAATGACTTTTGTGGAGAACCGACATATTCTCTGACAAGGCTATTACTATCCGTATTTGGATCATGACATTGTATGAGAGGAGACTATATTTAGGACATTTATAGATGAGCTATCACTGAAGGAAAGATCCCATCAACTCTTCCCCTCACTCCTAGATTTACTGGGAGAAGATCAATGTTTCAACATTTTGTTTTCTTAAAAATTATAACAGTGACATTTTAACCAAAGGTGTCAATAAATTTATTACATTTTAGAAAAAAAATCTCTTTAAGAAAAACACCACATCACTGAAAGGTAAATTGTATAGCAAATAGTACAAGGAGTCCCAATGGGGGAATTTGACACATATTGAGGATCTATTAGTGTTCACTGCAAGGACCTTCTTTGCTAGATAAAAATTCTACAGGGTCTATGTTTTGTTTCCTTCAAAAGGTATAAAAAGAAAATCCTACCAAGATGAAAGACATTCAAAAATATTCTGAAATGAGGTCAAAACATTGAATAAATGATATAACTATTAGAAAAAGTTGCCATAGACAGGTCTGATATTTGTTCTTTGGTTTGTAGTGGAAATTGACATAACCAAGAACCTAAGAGTGGTTGTGTTAATTGCGCACTTTGAGATTTTTTTTAGAATACAACACAAACATTTCTACAAAACCAAATTTAATATGCAACACACACTCACCATGTAAACACATCTTTTAAAAAATCTGATAATTATTCCAAGGATCACTTACAGGCTTTCATAAAAGCATTTTATATCAAGAATCTCAATACAGAATGATTTCTATGTCAAAATACATTTACACTGTAAATTGTTTATAGGAAAAAAAGGACACCAAGGAATGGAGTTTGCTGGCATTGAATACAATAGCAGCAACTGCCCCTGATATTTTCCCTTCGTTTTCTACTTCAAACGTTTCTGACAAAACATGTTAATCTACCCCTCTACACTTTGTGGTTTTATTGGCTCTATCGGCCAGTTTAATATATCGAGATGTGATCACCATACGCATTCCCACTGTCAGCAGCTCTCCAACCTGCCCAGAAAACTCACTTTCCGTGGGCTTCCTCCTGCCGAGGCTGACAGCCGCGCTGGGTGCTGAGACATCAGGAATCTTCAAGCCTGTCCCTAACATCTGGTTTGAGACAACATTTTCAGAATTAAACAGCAGTTATCAAATGCAAAACTAGAAAAAAGTCACATAAAAACCACAAGTGAAGATTGATCACACAATTTTATTAGAGTCTTTTGAACAAATGTAATCCTCTGTGAAAAACTCTTGCAAAAGAGACATTGGAGTGTACTATTTTCAACCCTGAGCATTAACACTGCATACCAAGGGGGGGTGGGTCAAGAAGCTGGTTCGATTGAAGCACAAGCACAAGCCACTGATATTCTCTATGTGATCAGGTTTTTACAAAAAAATACATAGTTTTCAATAAATAATGCTTAATTTTACAACTTTGATACAGCAATGTCATACACCGTTTCAACACACTACACTCTGCATGCTAGATAGTCTACGAGAAGACGAAACTTTGCCATGCATTTTCTTTCCCCCCTAGTGCTATCAAACACTTCATCCTCCAGCGCACTGCCTCAGGTAGCTTTACCCTCTCTCTGTTTCACAGCAACAGGTCGTGCGCTGGCATGCAAACTCTAAAAAAGGTCCCCCCCACAAACCACTCAGACTTCTACACAAAAGGGTTTTTCAGCTTTTCTGCTCCCAAACCTGGAGTGGCTAAGAAAGTAAGTTTCATGTGGCCTTGGAAAATACACACTTGTTAACAGTGTCATGCTGAAAACTGCTCTAAAACATCAGGTGGTTCTGTCCTGGTGGCCGTCACGAAGCATTATGGGATGCCATAACCACTAGGAGTCCCAAACCGGAAAAAATAGGCCTCCGTTTTAAAACAGTCAATTCAAAAAAAGGTGTCACAGAACAAATGCAAAAGACTCTTAAACCCACAACATATGTACAAGAGTAAAAGTAGACAAAATGGGAAATTAATGAGAATGGCGTATAACGGTTCTCCCCATGTGATTCAAGGGAGGAGGCATACTGTTTTTGAACAAAAGCTGGATGAAGAAAAATGTGACAGAGGGCCCTTTGTCAATATCTATTTGATCAAAATTCTTTATATGATAAATTACTTCCAATTGTTCTGCTTTTTTTTCTGGAAGGGGAAATGTAATGTGTCTAAGAAAGTAAGACAAGTATTGTATTAAAGAAATCTCTTCGAGGAGCCTAGAGGAAATCCTATTTTTTATGCCTTTTTAAAGTTTTTGTCATATTGCTTTATTTAGTCATTTTCACAGCAGAGAAAATCGAGTCTACGTGACTACATAAAAGAAGTTTGATCAAACAGTGAGACGGGAGCCTCCACATATGCACATCCAGGTTGCTTAAATTCACCAATTGCTCGTTGGAAACCACATCTCAACTCGATCATATTGCTTTTAGTGGTTTGTTTCTCTGTAGAGAAGTTCTCTGTTTGCAACTGCAGGCAACTAGAAGTTCCCAAATCATTTAAAACAGTCCTATCTGTGCACTGGCAGAGGTGCTAGATCTTGTACGAATATCTCTACCCAATAGAGTTATTACTTTTATACACGGAACATTATGAACTTGTGTCTCCCTTTGTAAGCCGTTTTATACTTTCTGCACTTTTGTGCTTTTATTGAGTATAAAAATAGGTCTCCTTTAAAATTCTGTTTATTTTAAGTTCACTAAAAAACTACTTGTTTGTGAAATTCTCTTATAAACTCACTGCATCCACATGGAACAGATAAAACTAATTAGGCAGCTAATGGATATAGGTAGTGTTAAATAAATACAATGAAAAAAATGAAGATACGGTAGGAATCAAGGGGAAAAAAAAGCCAGCAGTAAGTAAAATGGAAGAGAGCTCAGTTTCATGAATTTCGTTTCATCTTTATTGTGGTTAAAAACGTAGGCTCCACAAGAAGGGGCAAAAAACAAAACTGAACAAAAAAAATCCTGAGTTGTTATCAAAGAGCAGAATTTTCCAGATCATCAAATAAAAGGGGATGTTGTAGAATAAATCAAATAGAATGAACAGTGAGAAAGAACCAATAATAAAAATAAGCCAAATCTCAGAAAAGTATGTCAAGAGTTACATGGAGACGGTAACTTTGGGAACTTGTAAATTCCTGTGTTAGGATAGGTAAGGCTCATTCTCGTTATCCTCACAGGCTTAGGCTATACAAAGGGTATTTGAAACTGACATTCCTAATGGAAATTTTATAAAATTTGGCCCTTAGAATAACTGAGAAATATCCTGAAAAAATCTTCCCTGAAACTGTAATAAAGAAAGTTTCTTATCTACTGATAAAATTGACAACTCAGTAAACTATTTTCGCTGGTCTTCCTACATAAGAAAAAAGCACAAATATATTTGCCTCAGAAATCTGTTAAAAGCAGGGAACCACACAGTAAAAGAGTATAAAGATTCTATAAATGGGAGAGTCCAAGAAAACCTCTCTCAAAGTGTCCACAAGGATACATATGCCCATTAGAAGAAAAGTAAGAATATACACATTATTAACCATATCAGAGAATAAGAAAGTTAAGATTGATATAATATATTTATATTGAATGACTACTTTAAAATAGAGCAACTTATTTGCCTTATTTCTCAAATTCCTTGGGCAAAAGTCACTTAAATTCTGAAGTAAAAAACAAATGTAAATTTCTTGTACTGTACTAGTATCAGATGATTATGATTTCAACTCCCAGAGAAAAATAAGTGTTGTCTTTTGAGTCTTTTTCTTTCACGAAAAAAACAACTAAATCACCCTGACTGCTACATTTATGCATATTTAAATCACTTCCCCTTGATTAACATTAAAAAGAAACATCTCTGCCCAAAAGAGTTGTCATGATTTCTTTCTCTAGCTAAAGGATAATCATTCTACAAATAATTTGCCCAGTGTCTGTAGTCATTCATAACATACATAATATTTGCAAAGCACAGTTTAAGTACACTGCCTTTTATTAGCATTTTTTTTAAATAAAAGGGATGCATATCAGAGTGTAAGAACTGGAAATTACTTCCACAGTTTAAAGAATTAATAAGAGAATGCTGGTTCAATTTCTTAAAGATGGAAAGCTTACCAAAATGCCATCAGAGTCTGTGAACTACTTATAATAAACAGCAGGATCCCCACTGGCTAGGCTGCCGTGCACACAGCGCCCACCCCCCACCCCCAGATTACCATTTTAAGATATTCTGTCAATGCTTAGTTAAAAATAAGACTTACTTAAGAGACCAACAAAAAAAAAATCAATTAAACTTTTATTGAAGACTATCCAGTGGCAAGAATACCTTGTATATTATATTATGTTTTAGACATTCAAAAAAGAATTCATGAATTCATTAAGATGATTTTCACAATGCACTCATCAAAACAGCCTTAAATATTGTTAAAAAGCGCATTGAAGCGCCTGTCCTGAGTTCTAACAGGTTTTAAATTTAGGTTGCCAACCAATTACTTTTATTTTTCTATCAAGTTAGGCCACATGGCTTTAAAAAAAAAAAATCTTGACTATCTCTTCCCATTCTGAGGCCAAATTATTACTTTACTAATTTACTTAAAGTTTCCACTTCAACACAGAAAATGTCCAAGATTCATCTATGATTAAAACATAAAATACATGCCAAGTTTTCAGGTTTTCAAAATACATAGATCAGCCTATCAATGGGTTTACGTTGTCAACAAGTTTCGGAACTGCAGCAGAGGGCTGCCACGTAAAATCACCAGCACGGAGCAAGTGTCAATTGTAAACCGCTGGTTTAATTATTCGTGGCTAAAATAAATGTACCACCAAAGGCTGCATTAGTCTACATGTTGAGGGGGTGAGGGGTAAGGTAAACAACTCCAGAAATCCAGTTCTATATTGAGAACCTGGTTAACGCCATCAGCCCCTTCTTTTCCCAAGTGTACTACTGAAATCTGATGGTTTATCGAAAGGAAAAAGCCACAGAAAAGAAACCTGTCCATCCGCAGCAAAAGCTTGCTGGCTTCGCATCCCAGGGGTGGGGGCTGGGGAGGAGGCTCGCCCAGAGCGGGAGGCTGGGGGGCGGGTGAGAGGCCCGAGTTCGCAGTCGGGGGGCCGGGGGTGAGGAGGTGGTAAGATCTAGTAAGGCAAAAGCAAGCGGGAGGGGAGGAGGGAAGGGCGCTGGGGCCCCTTTGGCCTAGCAGCTGCAGTTACTGTGCGGACGCTTCCATTCGGTCTCGCCAAATCTCAGTAAAAATGGAAGGCCAAACCTCGGTCAATCATTTCAGTAGGTGAAAGAGTCGTGGTGATTTTGCAGCGAGTTTCAATTAGCCACTGCAAACCTCCCCCGCTGCAGGCGCCGCAGCTCAAGAGGCTGAACTCCGGGGCTGGCACGCTGGGCCCCGAGCAGCCTCCCAGCCTCCCTCCTCCCAGCCCCAGCGGAAAGAGGCGGCGGAGGCTCAGAAGGGGGGCGGGAGCCCGGGGCGCGCGTGCCCGGCCGCGATCGCCTGCCCTGGCCTGCCGCGAGGGCTCGGGGACACAGGCCGGTCAGGAAAAATGGTGGGGAGCGAGGGGGTGTGGACAGGCAAAAGGTGCTCAGCGAGCAGGGAGAGCCAGCGGGATGGGTCGCGCCCGCGCCGCCGCCCGAGCCCCCAAGAGGCTCCTGGAGAACAATCGAGATGGGGATCCACCTTTGTTGCGGCGGCCCCCGGGGAGCTGATTCCTGGGCAGCCCCTGAGCCGGCGCGCGGGGAGGGCGTGGTGAGGGCCCGGGGTGCGCGGGTGCGGCGGCCGCCTGCTTCCCGGGTTTGCTTTCTTCCTCTCACCCCGCAGCCCCGAGGCTTCCCTCCGCGGCCCGCGGGCCCGGGACGCCAGCGCTGGAGTCTCCACGCGCCTCCAGGGCCCGCGGCGGGGCGCGCCCAGGAGCACGCGGTGGCGAGGCAAGAAGAGCCAGGCACCGGGACGCGGAGCGGCAGGGCTCTCTGCCTTTTGCGTCCCGGGTGACCGCCCAGGCGCCCTCTGCCAACCCCTGCTCCCCGCGCCCTCACCAGTGGTTCGGCCCTCCCCGGCACCCCGGAGGCCGCGACTCGGATCGCACAGAGGCCGTGCCATGTTCCTCGGGGTGCCCTTGGCCAGCCTGCCGCGTCCTCCCCCCACTCCCACCTCCCTCCCGCTCCCAGCCTGGGTCCCGCCGCGCCCCGCGCTCCCTGCCTCCCCGCACCGTCCTCCTTCCCTCCGACAGCTCCACGGCCCCGGGGGACAGAAGGAAACAGACACCGACCACTTCTCTTCCCCTTCCCCCTTCACCGCTAGAGGTCAAAAACTGCGCCGCGTTCTCCGCCAACAACCAGCTCTGAGCACACGCGAAGATGCAGCGTTAAAAATAAAGAACAGAAAAAATTCAAATCTGGAAACGGCTGTCCCCACCCTTTGAGAGGCGGGGATAGAAGTGCCCCGAGCGCTCGCTGCCCAGGGCGGCTGTCACCGCGAGGTTCAGCGGGGACGCGGCCCGCCGCAGAGAACACACAAGCCCCAGCTAACAGGACCCCGACCAAGCGAGCTGGCAATCCAGGCCCCTCCATCCGCCCCTCCCCGGCCAGCTCCGAGCCTCCGCGCTGCCCGCCCGCCAGGGTGGGTGGGGAGAAGAGGCAGGGAGTGGAGGAGGTGAGAAAGGAAATGGGGAGCTGGAGATGGAAAGGGAGGGCAGAGAGAAAGAACACCCTTCCCCTGTCTTTCACAACCAGCGGAAGAGGTAAAAGAAATCAGCCTGCCAATTGAACACTTTTCAGCCTAACCCCCTAAATGTAGAATTCTCTCCTGCCACCTCCCCCCATCCGCGCACACAACAGCCTCACCACCGAATGCTCTGCGACAACGGGACCTCCAGTTTGACTTCCATAGAGACTATTGGCGATGCGAGTTTCTATCAGTTCCAGCTGATTTATTAAAATTGTCAAGATACAGACTTCCAGCACAAAAAAAAAAAAAAAAAAAAAAAAAAAAAAAAAACAGGCAATGATGTCGACAGTGCATTGAGTCTGCTTTGCCACCATTTGCTACAAAATATGCAGATGGTCTGTACTTTATTTAGATTATATTGCACAAAATGAGAAACTTTTTAAACTATGTGCCTTTTTTTTCTTTTTTGCTAAAAATCGAGAATCCAGTTTCAAACCTTCCATCTGGGGCCCCATCCACATCACAGCGTATGAGATACATAAAGTCCTACTATAGTACAGTACATATACAATCTTTAAACTAACAGCTCTGAGGTCTATATCACCATTTTCAATAAATCTTTACCTACAAATATTGAACAAATCTCTACTATAGCTGTACAAAAAAAAAGTTTGCTTTTTTTTTAAACCACAAGGCCTTTAGATGCAAGGATTATTTTAAAATTTTAATCCTTTTTAAACCAGGACATAACGTACCAACATACTTGCATGCTAAAAAACAGAGGAAAAAAAAAAAAGAAATCAAAAGGGAAGAAGTGCCTGAAAGTCTTACTGAAAAAACACAGCAAGAATGTTCCCTTTTCACTGTACAAAAATACGCCTGAAAATATATTAATTTTTAAAAAAGACTGAGGTCTGTTATGTATCAAAAATGTTTCAATACCTTTTGTACTGAGGTCTAGGCTGTCTGGTATTCAATCAAGGAGGTATAAGGGAACAAGTTACAAAAAAAAAGTTGGCAAGTAGAAATCACATTTGTAAAACCATAAACAATTTGATCTGAAAAGTAAACTCTGATCTTAAGTCAGTTCACAGTTTTTTTTTTTTTTTGTAAGCGTTTGTACAGTCTGCATTTTTTCAAGCTCCCTGCAGTTTTGTTAAGAATCGGATGCATAGAAGACATCAGTTTTCTCCCTCCAAAAAAAAAAAAAAAAAAAAAAAAATTAAATTAACAAAAGTTGCAATGGTCCCTTTTTTTTTTTGTTAAAAAAAATCACCAGTTCCTTAAGTTCTCTTAAGAAAAAAAAAAAAAAAAAAAAAATCTCCACCAACTCCCTAGAGTAACAGTTGTGCTGCCAAAAGGGTCCTCTGCAGACGTCTTCCAGACTTCAAAGACCGACAAGCTTCAAACAGCGCCTTCCGGAGCGGGTCCTACCTCCCCTCCCCCGCCCCGCCCCCTCTGCCTTTGTTGTAATCACGAATTTCAGGAAAAAGAAATAGTAATTACAAAAACACATTTTTTGGGAAAAAAATCACAACTCCAGACTAGGTATGCAACTACCTTGAGACACGATAAAGGAAGGGAGGGGGGGACAAATAAAGGACAGGAAAAATGTTTAAAAACTACTCATTTCACTTTAACTCCACCAAAATTTTCATCATGTTTTCCAATTTCTTTGCGTCACGACATCTTATCAATATCATCAGCATCTTCTCTCCCCTCCACCCTACCACCGCCACCATCAACACCACCATCATCATCATCATTATCATCATCATCATCATCATCACCACTACAACTTCCTCCCAAGGAACCCAGCTCTGCACCCGCCGAGAGAAAGAGCGAGCAGCGGGCGCCCCTTTCAATACGTGAACACCAGGTCGGAGAAGTTCGCCTCCAGCCAGTCCCCCGCGATCATCTCGCTCAGCTCCGGCGTGCAGTAGTCGGGGAACTCGAAGTGGGAGCCTAGGCTGCCCTCGCTGAACGAATCCAAATCCTTATCCACCAGCGACAGGGACAGGTTCCCGGCCGCCGCGCCGCCCCCCAGCTGCTGCTCGCTGGCGCTGTGCGCGCTTTGGGAGAAATTCAAGCTCAGGTCGAACATCAGGTCGTCGGCGTCCTCGCCGCTGCTGCCGCTGCTGCTGCCGCTGCTGCTGGACGAGGAGGTGGACACGGAGCGCGAGGACCCGGGCGACAGCGCGGGCTGCGCGAGCGGCGGCGGGTGCTGCTTGGTGATGTTCTTGAAGCTGTAGTAGAGGCGGCTGCCGCCCCCGGCGCCCGAGGTCGCGCCGGCCCGCACCTCGTCGTAGAGGCTTGCGCCCTCGGGGGACTCCGCGGAGCTGCTCAGCGTGGGGCTGGCGGGCACTTTGGCGACGTTGTAGCGTCTCAGCAGCTGCGACGGCTGCTGCCCCGGCGGCTGCAGGAGCTGCTGGTGCGGCGGCTCCTCGTCCTCCTCGTCCGGCTCCTGCTTGATCTGCAGCTGCAGCTCGTCGTCGTCGTCGTCGTCGTCGTCGTCCTCATCCAGAAACACGCACTTGACCGTCTTGCCCGCGCCGCCGCCGCCCGCGCCGCTCACGCGCAGGCTGCCCAGCACGTAGTCGTCGCCCGCGCCCCCGTAGTCCCCGGCCTGGGCCGCCTTGCCCGCGCCGGCCTTGGCGCCGGCGGCCGCGGGGGCCTTGAGCTTGCCGCATTTCTTGCTGGAGCCCTTGGAGGTCTTGGCACCGCCCGCGCCGCCGCTCGCGCTCCCGCCGCCGCCGCCGGCCGCGCTCTTCTCCGGGCTCTGGCTGGCGCTGGGCTTGGCCGAGGGGTCCATTTTGGGCTTTTTCCGGGGCCGGTACTTGTAGTCGGGGTAGTCGGCCATGTGCTTGAGTCGCAGCCGCTCCGCCTCCCGGATGAACGGGATCTTCTCGCTGTCCTTCAGCATTTTCCAGCGCTTGCCCAGCCTCTTGGAGATCTCGGCGTTGTGCATGTCTGGAGACTGCTCCATGATCTTCCTGCGTTCGATCTTGGACCACACCATGAAAGCGTTCATCGGCCGCTTGATGTGGCCCGACGCCGTCTTGCACCAGTCTGGGTCGCTCTCGTCCAGGGCCACCGGGCTGCAAGCCATGAATTCGCCCTCCTCCGTGTCCAGCGCCTCCCGGGGCAGGTTGCTCTCCGCTTCCAAGCTCTCCGCCTGCTGCACCATGATCCGCTGCGGGGCTGGACGCTCCAACCCGGGCCACTGGGTCTCGTGCGGAGGTCCCCCTCCCCCTCCCACCCCTCCACCTTCCTGGGCAAGTTGCAAAGTCCTCGGCACCCTGCTTTCGCGGCTCCCCCCCTCCCCCCCGCCCCCCCTTCCAGGCTGCACACAGCGGCTGCGGTGGCTTCGGCGGCGACGGCCGCCGGCGCGCTGGGAGCTGCGGTCGCGACAGGAGAGGCGGTGGCGACGGCGGTCGAGGCAGCCCGGGACCCCTCTCTCCGGCTCGTGGCTCCCACCGCAAGAGCCGGACCCCGAGCTCTCCCAGGCGCGCGCGCTCCTTCTGCAAAAAGTTGAGGTCTCTCTCTCAACTAGTTATCACGGTGTCATATGGGTGACATCACTCCCCCGGCTAGCCAATGGCTGGGGGCCGGCTCCGCCCATCTCCCTTTATTAACTCGGAGGCCCCGCCCCTCCACCCCGCCCTCCGGGCTGCTTTTGCAAAGATGGGGGTGGGGGGGAGAGGAGGCATGTCTAGAAATATGTTATTTTTAAAAAATCCGCGTGTGTGCACAGATGCGCCTCTCCCCGGGATGCTCGGAAGCGGCGCGCGGCACCACGGGGAGCGTGCGGCCAGGGGCGAACCGGGCTGGTCCGGGCGCCGGCGCGAACCGAGGACTGGGTCCCGGGAGAGGCCCCGCGCGCCTTTGTGCCCAGTCCCCGGGAGGCCCGACGGCGACAGCGGACGGCGCGCGCTCACTCCCCGTGTGCACACACTCGGGAACGCGCCCAGCCTGAGACTGCGGCCTCTGCCCGGCTCGGAGTCCGCCGCGCCCGGCCTGCCCCGGGGTGGGCGCAGCTGCTCCCCGGCGAGTCCCCCGCGGGGCTCGGCCGCTCCCCGGCGTCCCGGCCCCGAGCCCGCCCGGTAGCCCCGCGGCGGCCCTGGCCGACGGAAGGTGGCGCTTGAAGACAACAACCTTCCCGGCACGTGGCTTCTGCTCTCCTTTTCCCTTTCTCCCTTTTTGTAAGGCAAAGAAATCAATTTAAAGCTCGAGAGGCGGTGAGCTCCCTCCCCCGTTTGCATTTTTCTGTTTTGTCCTTTTTCTCCGTCTGTTTTCCCTCCTCGGTGGTGTTTGGGGACGCGGCTGTGCGGGTTGGGTTGCGCCGCGCCCCCGCGAGCCCCGCCCCGGGCGGGGGCCGGAGTAACGGTCTGCGGGGCCCTCGGGTTCAAGCTGGCCACTCCCAGGGCTGGCTCCGGAGCGGGGTCTGGGTCCCGCAGGCTCCGGCACGCCCGCGCCCCGCCCGGCGTCCCCGCGAGGGGCCCGGCGCCCTCCTTCCCTTCTCCCTCTGCTCCCCGCTCCTCCTCTCCCCGCCCCCTCCTCCCCTCCTCTCCCCGCCCCTCCGCCGCTCCTTTCTCCTTCCCAGGCCTCCTCTTCCTCTTTGTCCTTCCCCCATCCTCGGTCGCCAGCGCTTCTCCGGCAGCCTCGTCCTGAAATCGTGCGATTGTGAGCTAGAAGCCGTCTGGGTCACTCACAAACCAAAGAGAAAAATAAGGTGCACTCGAGTTTCCAGTCTAAATATTTCCCCTGGAGGTGGAAAGGTGCGCTGGCGGCCCGGGAGCCGCGACCGGGGGCGCGCTGGGCCCCACAGAGCAGCCGCGGACCCCGGCGATCGCGCCGTGTTCGTCTCCTTTGTGTTTCTTTATTGAGTCCCTGCTACCTCTACGGATATTCGGGGGGCAATTAAAGAAAACCGCCGCTTCCTAGGTATTGTCTGTCGCCATCCTCGCCTTCTCCACACCCCCCAGCGCTGGGTATCTGGGAACTTTGAGCAGTTCTTAAGACACTGCCCGGATCCCTTCACCAGATAAATCAGCCGTGTAGGACTGGGAAAACTATCCAAATTTTCTTCCTTTCAGGTGCCCTCCTGCAAATAATACTACATTCCTTAAGTATTGGATCTTCTCTGAGGACCCTAATATCATAAAATAATACCATGTTTTCATTATTTGAAAAAATTACCGCCATCGCGATAACTCATTCCCGCCCCCGTCCCCCACTTCCCCTACTCTTTATCCTAAAGAAAGACACTGCATTCAATACTTGGAATATTCAGACCAATTTAAATCTTGGTAATGCTGGCAATTTATTCTTTTCAGGGCCATAGGAATCAAAAGAATTTACAGTCATTCATACTGGGTGACTTAAAGTCTGGAGATGTCTAAAATCCAAGGCAGTGTGTGAAAATTCATCTTCACTCCCGCACGGCGAGCACTAGGTCTTGTTTTTCTCTTACCTCACACGTTTTTCAGCTATTGGGAACACCACGGGAGGGAGGGTGGGGTGGAGCACAAGGTGAATCTACACCCACCTCCCCACAACTGCAGGGCAAATCCACACTCTAAAAGGGATTGTTTCAGCTCAGCTTCATTATTTGCTTGCAAAGTGTGAGGGCACCTACCATTTTGGCCTCGGAAAGAGAATGCATTCGAAAATCTTTGGCAAATTCCATATTTATTTGCTATCTTCATGCTATAGCAAAAATCATGCTTAGCTTTAAAATGAGAGTGATCTGAATAGAGTGGGAGTGAAAATAAAAGATTTTATTCTCATAGTGCTGCGATCTTTTTAGAGGAAATAAAAGTTAAAATCTGCTCTTTCGAACAAGAAACGTAATTTCTGTTCAAGGCAACATGAGCCATTTGTTGAAGAAGATAAAGCAAAGATTGGGGTTGCTAAAGCAGGCACTGAAGGCGGCACAGGCGGGTACTACAGCTGAATCCCCCTGTAATATAGGAGAGGCCAGGCAATTTTCACAAAAGATTAACTAGATTGCTATTTTGTAGCATGGACTCACTCCACATATTTAATGTTGTTAGACTTAGTCGAGCGAGGAATGAAAAAAATAATAATCTGTATACTTTATTTTTTGCTCCCTAAGGGAAAATTTTTAAGTAAATATAACATTTTAAAAAAATATGGGAACATGTCTGAGAGTATACATGCTTCTTACAGGAATAATAGTTACTTCTGAAAACAGGTGTTTGCCACGTTAACAGTAACCAACTATTTAGAGGAATTTTAGGCTACCAAATAGAAAATATGGCCTTTAATAATGCACCTCTTGAAAATCAAATTTAGTAAAATGGAAATATGTCTACTGCTTTTTAAACCACTGAATGTATATCATAACTAGGATCATTTGTTATCTTTTTAGAGCCAATATTCACTTCATTGTTGTGTGTCTATCTGTCTATGTACTTATTTATAAGCAAGATATGTAGTTTGTTTATTAACCATAAACATGTTGGATACATAATGTTCAGAGTCTTAAGAGTCACATCTGATTAGAGTCACAAATGACTCTATTTTTACTGAGATTTTTATCTTTTCATAATTCCATCTTTATAAAGAAAACTTCACGTAAAAGGACTATAACATAAAGAGATATTTCATGATATCTCTTAAAATTATAACACAGCCAGAGTAAGAATTGTCCCTTTTTCTTAGGTAAGAAGCATTTTTCTAAGCAAATAATATGCTAAAAATATCACTGGGTAAATATTTGACTTATTTGATTGATTGAACACTATTTTTAGAAGCATTCCAACCACATGCATTCCCCATCTCTGAAATGAAGTTATAAGGTAGGATCCTTTCCTTTTTTCTCCCTTTACCTATTCTCCTGAAACGAGTTCACTCCTCATTGTTAGCTATATCTATTTATCTCAGTTTCAGCCCTAAATCCTGAATTTGGATCTGGGTATCTTCTGTCTACTGGACATTCCTTCTTAAGTGTTCCTTAGACCTGGTAATTAGTATAGATAGAACAATCCTACCTTGAATACACACACACACACACACACACACACACACACACAATGAACCAGTGGATATTGTTACCCTGTTTGGTTCATCAGAACATGCTTCAGTAGCTAAAATAATGTTGTTAATCTTTTCACTCATTTATTCTCTGAATTACCCACTAGAGAGTGTGATCCATTAAAGCCAGAGCAGTTGGGCAGTACAGCACAGGGCAGCAGCTTTGAAATTTATTTTGATCATGACCTATTTTATAAAACACCTTTTTACATCATGACCCAGTGCTCATGCTATACACATATAAAGCAGAAACCAAAGTGTCACAAATCAATATCTCTCTTTTATGTGCAATTCGCACTGTTTTTTATTCTATTCTATGCCATTCCATTTCTTTAAATGCTAGTTAAAACCCACTGAATTGCACTATTAATGAGGCACCACTGAAGTTTGAGAAACACTGGCTTAGGTGTTCAGAGTTATGGCTCTGAAGCATTCTGCCTCGGATTGAAAATTCTGGTTCCAATCTCTTTTCTTTTTCCCCTGGTGGCTCTCATCATGTAGCGCTTGACTTTTAGTTATCAATGCCCAGAGAATTCCACAAACGTACTGCCTCCAAAATTCATGTCTTTTCAAACTATTCATATGAGATGTATATTCTGTTTTTTAAATAGACTTTATTTTCTAGAGCAGTTTGAGGTTCACAGCAAACATGCATGGAAAGTACAGAGCCTTCCACATAGTCTCTATCCCCACACATACACAACCACCCCCACTGTCAATATGCCCCACTACAGTGGTACGTTTCTTATGATCAGTGCATCCACATTGACACATCATAATCATCCAATGTGCATAGTTCACATTAGGCTCACTCTTGGTGTTGTACATTCTGTGGATTTGGATAAGTGTATAATGGCAGGTATCCATCATTATTGTGTCATGCAGATTATTTTCATGGCCCTAATTGTCTGTGCTCCACCCAGCGATTCATCCTTCACCCCTCCCAGCCCTTGGCAACAACTGATTATTTTACCATGGCAATAGTTTTGCCTTTTCCAGAACGTCAAATATATGGAACCATACAGTATGTAGCTTTTTCAGATTGGCTTCCTTAACTTAACAATATGCATTTTATGTTCTTCCATGTCTTTTTATGGCTTCATAGCTAATTTCTTTTTGGCAATAAATAACATTCCATTGTCTGAACATACCACAGTTTATCCATCCTCCTACAGAAGGACATCATGGCTGCTTCCGTGTTTTGGCAATGATGAATAAAATCTGTTACAAGCATCCTTGTGCAGGTTTGTGTGTAGACGTAAGTGTTCAACTTGCTTGGGTAAATACCAAAGAGTTAGACTGCTCTATCGTGTGGTAAGAGGTTGTATAATTTCATAACAAACTTTCAAACTGTCTTCCAAAGTGACTATGCCATTTTGCATTCCCAACAGCGATGAATGGGAGTTTCTACTGTTCTACATCTATTCCAGAATTTGGTGTCATCACTATTTTAGATTTTAGCCATTCTACTCGGTGTGAAGTGCTATCACATTTTCGTTGTAATTTACATTTCCCTAGTGGCATATGAGATGGACTATCTTTTCAGATGTTTACTTGCCCTCTGTATATCTTCTTTAGTAATATGTCTCTTCAGGTTTTCCACCCATCTTTTAGTCAGGTTTTTCATGTGCTTATTGTGAAGCTTTAAGATTTCTTTGTATATTTTGGGTAACAGTCCTTTCTCAGACGTGTCTTTTGCAAATAACTTCCCCTAGTCTGTGGCTTGTTTTCTCATTCTCTTGATAGTGTCTTTTACACAAGTTATTTAACTTTTCCTGTGACTTCATTTTCCAGTCTGTAAAATAGGATACCAGTAACCATTCCATCATGTGCGTGCACTCTCTCTCTCTCTCTCTCATGCATGCAGAGACATAGTCCAGGTCCTGCTTGATTTGTTAGAATTGCTATAATGATTAAATACATATGAAGTGCTTAGAACAGTGCTACGCACAATAGGATGTTTACAAATGGAGTCTTCTATTATTTTAATATTTCTTCTTCTGTGCCTGAAAGAGTTCCTGGCCTACTGTCACTATTGTGTAAATTATTACTGTATGAAGGGAGTTTCATATTTGCTCACATACCCCAGTAAGCTCAGTCAATTCTCCCACTCGAGTTACTCCTAAGTTTACTTCCTCCTGCATGTTTTGACCATCAGTGTGTGTTTCAGCTTTCCTCTATGCTCTACACTTTTTAGTTATGGACACCAAACTGATCTCCCTGTTTCCACTCTGCAGACAGACTATTCATTCCAACATGCAACAGGGACCATGGGACTTGCCAACGTCAAGTTTGCTCGGGATGCCCTTCACCATTAGGACAAAATCCTCTTCCCTTTGCAATGCAAACAAGCATGACTCTTCTTTTTCTGCATCTGTAGTTTCATCTTTGTCACAATTAAGGAAAACACAGAGGATCAATAGGGCAGGATAGCACAGGGCAGGGGCTTCCAGACTTATTTTGACTATGATTTGACACATGAAATGGATTTTTATATCATGACCCAGCACACAAATGAACACACACACACACACACACACACACACACAGACATACACACACAGAATATACACATGCAACATTGGAGCTAACTCCAAGAGGGATGTCTGTGGTTTCAGATCACACTGTTTCACAAGTTCACACTGTTCCTGTTCACCAGGCATTGGCTAGAACTTCCTATCTTTTACAGTTTAAATAAACCTTATTTTTATTAAAATATATTTATTCAACCATTTTTCAGTGGGAGGAATATGCTCTTAAAAAAGACATTTAACTAGACAATGCGGAGAATTTTTAAATGAAGTTAAATAATTTCCCCCCAAACAGTTACTTTTCTTGTTGAGCAAGCTGCACCATCACCCAGTGTGGCCTGCTCTCTCAGCTGCTGTGGTTCTTTCTCAGCTCCAAAATAGAGAGCAGGGGGCTTCAGGGGCTGTGGTGGGGAGATGGCTCCTGCCCTCTCCCATCTAAATCAAAGACAGGCAGAGCCTACACCAGTGCTGGAGTGCAAGTCCTAGAGTTGCAGTCTACACATGAAGGGAGAGGAGCCAGTGTCTCCTGGAGACATTGTTCCCTCTGTATCAGCATCTTTGTCTTACACACCAAAGAAGATGTGTATGGTTCCAAATGTGTGATTGTAAGTGTGTATGTGTGTGTGTTTGGAAGTGTAATATAAAAAAGAATGGATACTCAATTTTGAAAGCACAGTTTTAAAATTTGCCAAATCGGACTTCTTCAAAACATGGCTATTATCCTGATTTGTTTGTCTTAATCACTTCTTAGCTAGAGAAAACATCCATGTGAATAGCTATGAATGTGTCATTGTTTTCATTGATACAGACAAGAGGGGACAGGGAGAGCTGGTAACTCAGGCAAACATGGGTTGGGTAGATTTCTGGCCCTTGATTAGTGCAAGTGCAGGAGGATGGTGGCTGTGGATAGGCCTCACTGGGAACAGGGAATCACTGGCTTTGTCAGGTGCAGCGTCTCCCCTCCACCTTGACACGGTGAGGGAAAGCCCTAGCCAGGACTCTTTCTCAATCACCAAGCTGTGTGGCCAGGTTGCTTTACCCACTCCCCGCGACCCATGAGTCCTGTAATCAACTAAATTTTGCCGTAATTGACTCTTGAACTTAGGTATCTGCTGTTGTTTTTCTTTCTGGCCCTCAAGGCATCAATAGCTCTTTCTGTCTCTGCCTGTCAAGTTTGAAAACACTTGCATTACTTGTGTTATTCCAAATAATGTAAGGTATAGGCAGAGATGTGTGAAGCACAGGTAATTATTAAATTCTAAGTAATCGTAGCATCAACAAGAAATAGAGTGACCTTTCCTTGGAGAGGACATTCACTAAAAATTCTACCAACCTGTGGTCATCATTAGAGTAGCTATTAGCTGCCGTGCAAAATCGAAGGGCATTTACAGACAAGTGGGAGGTGGGGAGGATGGATGGCAAGAGGACCCAGGCTTCTACTAAGAGGTGAGTAGTGCCTTAGAGAGACACGCCTGTGAGAGAAGTGGGGTCTGAGCCAGGGAGACTCTGTCTCCTGCCCCCATCCTAACATAAATCAGCCATGTGATCTTAGGAACAGGGGCTGATCTCCTTGGCCCTTAAAATCCTCACCTATAGCATGAACATTTTGGACTAGGTGACTTCCGAGGTCAGTTCTGCACTTAACCTTATGTCATTTTACCAGGATGAAAAATGTCACTGCTATAGAATCATAAACTAGGGAAAATTATTTTGGCTTCATTCTCTTAAGTCTGTGGGTTCATTATATTTTAAAGTATAGTTATTTCATTGTGACTTTGGTACTTCGTGGTATTTATTGTTTTCTCATCCTCCATTTAAAGGCAGCACATATTTCCTGTAGAAACGTGGAATATAAGAAAAGCACATAAACCAATCCAAGTTGCCTACAGATATCCACAGTCTACTTCAGACCCAGTAATGCTCTTTTAACCTGGGTTAGTATCAGATTCCTCATTATTTTTTTCTCCCACAGCAACAGATAGTCCATGTTATAATAAAAATTAACATGATTTTCCTTTGGTCCCGAGCACCGTTTGGATCTGTGCTTGGGTGTGTCAATGGTGCGTTTGACAGGCTGGAAGAAGTGCGATGTGATCAGGACACAGCTCTGTGATTGTCTTCCCACCAGCCTAGAGATCCGCCCTCAGGTCTAGCTTTGGCTGACTGTGAGTTAGAGGCAAGGTGGCAGTTCTGATGTTTCATACTCCTGCCTCCCCATCCCGCCTTCTGGCTGCTGAGGGATGGGAAGGGCTTGGAAGAGAAAGGGGCAAAGGTCTTTCTTCACATAGCTGATGCTGTGTGCTTCTCACTTGGCTGCTAAATGCCCCTTGACATGTCAGGATTCCAGCTGCTGGGTCCCCTTGGTGGGTCATTATAAGAATGAACTCATCGCAGCAGGGCCGCCTTCTCTGTTGTGGGGAACTGCATCTCTGGATGACCCCTTGAGGTTCCATTTTGGGTGCCCTTCCCAGGTATAAACGCCCTTGATATCATCACTTGCAACATGGCCTGCTCTGACAGGGTATTCCAAGGTGACTGTGTTCCACCTCCTTCCACCACATGCCTCTGCTTCAGGGACATATCCAGAGGGTTTGAACCACCTGACTGTGGGAGAGGCCACTGCTCTCTCTCCTTCCAGGGCAGCTCTAGCCAGGCCCCAGCATTGCGTATTCAGGTGAGAGTTTTACTCCAGTCTCTGTGCACCCCAGTCTCCTTCGCACTCCCCACAAAGTTGAAAACCCACAGCTCGGCACTGACGAGTCTTGACTCCCACACAAAGTCCCCAAGAGTGGGTGAGGGGACAATGAAAGGGTCAGAGGACCGGAGGGCAGAGAATCTAGCCAGAGAAGATTCTTCTGAAGTCTGGAATTGAAGGGAATTTTCCCTGATAGGTTTTGGACTTGTTTGGGATTTGTGACCTTTTTTTTTTTTTTTCCTCTTCTGATCTCCCCCTTATGGAATGGAAATGTCTATTCTATGCCTGTTCCATCATTGTATTTTAGAGGTAGATATGTTGTCTGCTTTCATGGATCCACAGCCGAAAGAGAATTTTGCTAAAGGGTGAATCAAAGCCTGAGTTGCACCCATATTTGATGAGATATTTAGATGAGGTTTTGGACTTAGGCTTGACGCTGAACTGCATTCGGGCTTTTGGAGATGTTGGGATATGGTAAATCTATTTTTCATATGATAAGGACAGGAATATTTAAGTGTCAGAGAATGGGCTGCTATGAGTTGAATTATATTTCTCAAAATAAATACTTTGAAGTGTAACTAACCCCTGAGTACCTCAGAGTGGGACCTTATTTGGAGATAGGTCCTTTGCAGGTGATCAAGTTAAAACCAGGCCAGTGGGGTAGGTCCAAACCCAATATAAAAATTGAAAATGGGCCTGGTGCAGTGGTGCACACCTGTAATCCCAGCACTTTGGGAGGCTGAGGTAGGAGGATCACTCGAGCTCAGGAGTTAGAGACCAGCCTGGGCAGCATTGTGAAAACCCATTTCTACTAAAAATACACACACACACACACTCACACACACACAAATTAGTTAAATGTGGTGACATGGGCTTGTCATCTTCACTATTCAGGGAGCTGAAATGGGAGGATTGCTGGAACCCAGGAGATAGGGGTTGCAGTTAGCTGAGATCACACCACTGCACTCCAGCCTGGGCAACAGAGCAAGACACTGTCGCAATTAAAAAAAAAAAAAGTGGAAATGTAGACACAGAGAACCATGCGTGGAAGGATGATAAAGAGATAGAAGATGGCCATTAATAAGCCCAGGAGAGACCTGGTGGGGATCCTCCCTCACAGCCCAGGAGGAACCCACCCTGGCAACACTGCAATCTCATACTCCAGAACCGCAAAAGAATACGTTTATTTTGCTTAAACCACCCAGTGTGTGTTAATTTATTACTGCAGCCCTAGCAAACTAATACAGAAAAGCCCCCAAACCATAGACCCCTCTTGTTTTTACATACTTTTTAATGTTTTTTGATTTTTTAATTTTGGTGGGTACATCGTAGGTGTATAATTTATGGGGTACATAAGATGTTTTGATACAGGCACACAATGCATAATAATCACATCAGGGTAAATAGTGTCCATCACCTAAGGAAAGATCATTTCTTTGGGCTAAGAATATTCCAATTCCACTCTTTTAGTTATTTTAAAATGTACAATAAGTTATTGTTGGCTGTAGTCACCCTATTGTGCTATCAAACACTGGCTCTTATTACTTCTATCTAACTATATTTTTGTGCTCATTAACCATCTCCACTGTTCCCTACCCCTGCTACCCTTCTCAGCCTCTGGTAACCTTCTATTCTCTAGCTCCATGAGTTCAATTGTTTTAATTTTTAGTTCCCACAAATGAGAGAGAACATGTGGAATTGGTCTTTTTGTGCTGGTTGTGCTGGGCTTATTTCACTTAACGTAATGTTCTCCAGTTCCACCCATGTTGCTGCAAAGGACATGATTCCTTTCTTTTTTGTGGCTGCATAGTATTCCATGGTGTATATGTACCACATTTTCTTTACCCATTTATCTGTTGATGGACACTTAAGTTGATTTCAAATATAGGCTGTTATGAATAGTCCCTGTTTTACAGGCATTAAGTCAATGATAGATGTGGATGAGGGAAGGTCCAGGGAGCACATACATAGCAGGATTTCATTACTGTGCATAGTGGTCACAGCTTCAAAATGCATCGGCACACTGCATTGTCCCTCTTGGCTTTGGGTCTCAGGCAACATTCTGTGAGAAATTGAAGAGTACAATTTAACAACTTATTCAAGTCGAAGGCAATAACCTCATTAACTTAAGTAAGGCGGGGCTGTAACGTGTGGGTAGAGGGGATAATGTCTCACTCTATTCTCTTTGTGCTACAGTAAGGGAAAGATCAGCGAGGTACAGTGCTTTGAGAGTGCACACATACAACATTCTTAAAGTTACATTTTCTGACCAAGCCTCCTATTTCAGGCAGAGTTGTTGCTTCATCACTTCAACCCCTGTAGCACTGTATGCATGCCTTTATTATAGCATTTATCGTATTTATACCCCATGTTCCCCAGGGACCAAATCTATTCACTTTGACATGTGTAGGCCATATGGAAGATCCTACAGAAGCATTAGGGGGACTGAAGAATATCATAAAGCGCATTCCCAACCAGTGCAAGTGATTCTTCCAGGTAATTTATAAATACTTGCTATAAAAAAGAACAAAACCGAAGGCATCATGCCGCCTGACTTCAAACTATACTACGGGGCTACAATAACTAAAACAGCATGGGGCTGGTACAAAAACATACACATAGACCAATGGAACAAAATAGAGAACCCACAAATAAGGCTGCAAACCTACAACCATCTGATTTTCAACAAACCTGACAAAAACAGGTCACGGGGAAAGGGTTCCCTATTCAAATAATGGTGTTGGCATAACTGGCTAGCTATATGCAGAAGATTGAAGCTGGACCACTTCCTTACACCCTATACAAAAATTAACTCAAGATGAATTAAAGACTCAAATGAAAAACCCAAAACTGTAAAAACCCTGGAAGACAACCTAAGCAATGCCATCCTGAACATAGGAACAGGCAAAGATTTCGTGACAAAGTCGACAAAAGCAATTGCAACAAAAGAAAAAATTGACAAACAGGATCTAATTAAATGAAAGAACTTTACACAGCAAAAGAATCTATCAACAGAGTAAACAGACAACCTACAGATTGGGAGAAAAATCTCAGAAACTATGTATCCAACAAGGTCTAGTATCCAGCATCTATAGGAAACTTAAACAAATTTACAGGAAAAAAAAAAAAAACCCCGTTAAAAAGTGGGCAAAGGACACAAACAGACATGTTTCAAAAGAAGACATACATGCAACCAACAGTAATATGAAAAAAAGCTCAACATCACTGATCATTAGAGAAATGCAAATCAAAACTGCAATGAAATACTATCTCACACCAATCAGAATGGCTATTACTAAAGAGTCAAAACAAAAAAATAACATATGCGGACAAGGTTGCAGAGAAAAATTCGTGCTAATAAATTGTTGGTGGGAGTGTAAATTAGTTCAGCCATTGTGGAAGACAGTGTGGCGATTCCTCGAAGACCTAATGACAGAAATACTGTTTGACCCATCAATCCCATTACTGTGTATATATCCAAAGCAATATAAATCATTCTATTATAAAGATACATGAGTGTGTATATTCACTGCAGCACTGTTCTGAATGCAAAGGCATCAATGATAGACTGGATAAAGATAATGTGGTACATACACACCATGGAACACTATACAGTCATAAAAATGTGAAGGACATGGATGGAGCTGGAGGCCATCATCTTTAGCAAGCAAATGCAGGAATAAAAAGCCAAAGACTGCATGCTGTCACTCATAAGTGGGAGCTGAATGAGGAGAACACATGAACTCACAGAGGGGAACAACACACAGTGGGGCCTATTAGAGGATGTGGGATGGGAGGAGGGAGAGAATCAGGAAAAGTAATTAATAAGTACTAGGTTTAATACCTGGGTGATAAAATAATGTGTACAACAAATCCCATGACAGTTTACCTATGTAACAAACCTGCACATGCAGTCCTGAACTTAAAATAAAAGTTCCAAAAAACAAGACTTGCTTTAGTGCTAAGATGGTGTGACACAGTGAAATTCCTCTAGCCCATTCCCTGGTGTATTTTGCAGGCAGGAAAAGCTGACAAACACAAGACAATGTGTATTTTAGTTCACCGACATTGCTGTCACCATTACTGTGGGTGTTATATGTAGAATTATAAAATGATATTAGGGCTGAAAGGAAGCCTTTGCTATTGACTGTGAGTTTTCCTAAAGGTAAAGGCGTGCTTCATTCATCTGCATCTACCCTGAGGTTAGCTAAGTGCTGGGTACTGTGCAGATATTCACTAGTGCTTGGCTAAATGAACAAATGAAGTCATGAAGACATGAAGAAGGAAACTCAAGGTTAAAGTCACTTTGAACGAATGGGAAGAAAAGGAAAAAAGAATAGTTAAGAAAAAGAAAGGAACATAGGCTCTCCTCCTTCTCTGTCTCACAATTCTGTTCCTACCTTATATGGTGACCGCACCCACTACCCAGGCCACTGTACTGGATATCTCTATACTACTCTTCACCTAGAATTTAGTTGTTATTTTCCCACATAATGCAGTGTGATGCTTTCAATATCATATCAACATTTTAGTGAATCAACATTCACTCTTTCAGGCTTTTTTTCCCTCTTGCATGGGTCTATAGGGGTTGGCCCAGAAGAAAATCTAGTGTAACACAAAATGTATTGTACTTAGATGCAGTAGTTTACTCCAGTCATAGTGTATTTTCCAACAACTGAGCTTCAGCACTTGAATCTCTTTCCCTTAGAATGAGTTTTCCAAGGAGGTTTCTCCATCACTTAGGAAACAAGATTCCTGGGAGTCCCTAAAACCATAAGAATATATACAAATGTATGTATTGAAACATGTAATTATAGAATTCGAAAGAATTTCTGGAACCTTGATAGTGGCCAGTTTGAGGACATCTCACAGCAAGTATGACTCTGTGATAGGCAGATGCATCCCAGATGAGTCTGTGAATAGGCTCGAGAGGGAGGTAGGGCAGGCTGACATCCTCCACCCTCCACCTCAATATGCTCCCCAGAGCCAGGGAATGAACAGATGTCTGATCTACTGCAGGGTGGCATTCCTTACCTTGGAGAGGCAATAGTTCCAATTTCTTCTCAGTTTTTAAGTATCTTTTAGGATTCTCCAAAGCCAGGTACATGTTTTTCCTTCATTTCTCTCATTCTAGCTCTTGGAGGAGTTGTATCATTTGTTCATGCATATTTGATGTTCTTCCCACAGTTTATCCCTGCCTGTCCTAATACCATGTAGCATACTTCTATTTCACCTCTTGTAACCAGAGGGCAAGGGGATAGCTAATAGTAACCTGGGTAAATAAATGAGAACAGGAGTAAAACACTAGTGCGTCTATTTTTGGTTCTAACTGTGAAGAATAGGATCTGAAGTATAAAAGGAAAGATATTTATAGTATTTCCTGGTCATACATTTACTTGCACAACTACCTCAGCCGAAGCTTGTTGACTCTGTTAATGCTGATTGCCACAACTCTGTAGAATAATATTATGCCCCATACAAAAACGGTTAGAGAGCTGTTCTCTACTACGTATTGGAGACCAAGCTTATGATAAGTAGAAACACTCCTGCTCCACGGATACAAGTCTACATTTGATCATACTTTCCCGAAACGCAAGTATGAGAACGACGCAAACTGCCCTCATACAAAGAGCTAAGCTGCCTCAAATCCAAAGACAATGTATGGTAACTAGGTTGCTTATTTAAAAAGGAAACAGACCACATAATCTTCTTACAATATTCTTTATTAACCAGTAGGACAAAATTAGAGAACATAAACACTGTTTTGGGGGGTTTGATACTAACCAAATTGTAGGTACTTGTTTTCACACACCCTGCACTCTGAAACATGTGGGTATTACATATGGGTAATATTACAGAGTATTTAGTACACTGAATTTTCCATCAGGAGTTTATGGCTCAGAACCTTCATTTATCATTGAGAAAAAGGCTCCATACCTCCTACTTACATTTAAAGAGACTGTGAGGTTGAAAATAGGATACAAAAATATTTTATGAAGCTTCTGTGTGATTATAAACCATGTTTACAAAAATGGACCAAGACACTTTGCTAATTGTGGTAGAACCCAGGAAAGGAAGCACTTTAGCTATCTCTTCTAGAGACATGAATATTTTGTTTTTATTATGTAGAGATCTTTGAATTTTCTGGAAGCAAGAGGTGGAAAGGAAGGAGAAAAAAATTCAATGCTACTACCACTTTGGAAATGTTTTCTGGATAGGCTACAGGCCTAGTTGAAAATCAGACACGAAATTCCAACAGCATGGAATTCCAGTAGCAATAACTGCAAAGAGTGGGGCCCCTCGCTATGCAGGGAGTGGCAGGGGTCAAGGCAAGGCCAGCAGGGAACAGTCTTGGCATGACTAACTATGCTGGACTGCCACGCTACACATGATGCCTACACCATGCCCGTTTTACTCTCTGTCTTGTTTATGTTATTTGTAAAGTTCTGCAATTTCAGCTATATGGAGAGTTGACAGAAAATACAGGATCATCAATAAATGATACAGTAAATACAGAATATCTCACAGATGATTAATTTTGTCCTTCAGCATCTGTGGTCACTTCCACTTTTAACTAAAGTTGGTATTGGAAGAAAGGCAATGTGACTCCAAACTTCACAGTATTTCCATCTCAAACATGATGCTCTCCTTCACCTGCATGCCAGCTGAGGGAGTTCTGTCGCATTGCTGTCTCCAGGGACTCAGTCAGTATATTTGATGTCATACTTGTTTCTGTCCATAAAACATGTGATGATGAGAAGACCGCAGTGCAGATCCAAAATTAGATGCTCACTGCAGGCTTGGACTTCCTGCTGGGTATTGTGCACGTGGAGGACTCCTGCTCATGCCACTAGGACAAAATGACCGCTTTTGCTTAAGAAATATAGTTCCTACTGATTTTTGTAATTCCATTAAGAATCAGTCTTGTTTGGAATGGGTTCAATCCTTGCTAATGTCATTCCAATTGGATTTGTTCAAGAATCTAGGATATTTTGATTATTTACAGCATATTCCACATTAAATAAGAAAAGAGAACCATTTATCTGTATATTATTTCGGATCACTAGGTGTCTTGGTATTTTCTGACAGGGAGTATCAATATCCTTTAACCATTCATTCACTTATTTATTTGTTAAATAAATGCTTATTAAATGTGTGTTCTGTCCCAGCCACCATGTTTAGATAATTAATGAAAAAACATGGTTTCTACTTCGGTTCAACCTATATGCAGTGGCACATATTATGTGACAGACATTGGTTTCAGTGCTGGGGACATAGAGGGGAAAACTCAGAATTCTTGCCTCACAGAACTCATAATTCTGTTGGGTGAAACACACACACATGTAGAACATGTTAAATATGAATATAGATATTAAAAAGAAACACTATAGGATATTTTAGATAATAACTTCATTTAAGAATTACTTTACAGTACTTTCTGCTATGGCTGGGCAAAGAGATATGCTTATTTTGAAAGGAAATGTACTTGATAGTTTTTACTTTCCCACCTTTTTGTTTTCTTTAAAAAAAAATGGTTTTGTAGAGATGGAGTCTCACTATGTTGCCCAGGCTGACCTCAAACTCCTGAGCTCAAGCCATCCTCCAGCCTCAGCCTCCCGAGTAGCTGGGCTATAGGCATGCACCGCTGCACCTGCACAGCCCCCTTTTCTTCCTTGAAGAAAAAAAAAACAAACCTCAGCTCGACTCCAGACACTATTTGTCCTTAATGTCTTTTCTTACAGCCTGTGTCCAAGAATCATGAAGTGAGAAAAGTGCACCCAAAACAAAGTCACATCCAATCGTGTCATTGCTTTTTATGACAGTTGACTTAGGAAGGTGATATAATTGCTTTGAGACTCTTTAGCTATAAAATTGGAGGGATAAAATCTTCCTTGTCTTTCTCTAGATTTGCATAAAGACCTAGGTGAAAACTGCTTATAAGAGTATTGTAAAGTACAGCAGAATATAGAAAATGCAAGGAATTACTATTTGTTCCTTAATTTTCAAAAGACCTTCATTTATGCTTAAATATATAGGATCAGCATGCATGTGTCTGCATGTTTTTAAATGGGCAACAAGAGGGTTTAAGATCCAGGTTGGGAAATGTTTGTGTACAGATTCCATACCTATACATATGCTTTTAAAAATCACGATGAATCCTCAGAGCAACTTAATGAATTTGAGTCTATCAGCACTGCCCCACACCCCCCAGACTCCTTTTTTTGAGACAGAGTGTCACTCTGTCACTTAGACTGGAGTGCAGTGGCACGGACACACCCCACTTGCAGCCTCAACCTCCTGGACTCAAGCAATCCTACTGCCTCAGCCTCCTATGTAGCTGGGACCACAAGTGTATGCCACTGTGCCAAGCTAATTTTTATACATATATATAATATATATAATATGTAAATATATATATTATGTATCTATGTATATATATTTGTAGAGATAGGCTCTTGCCATGTTATGCAGGCTGGTTTTGAACTCCTGGGCTCAAGGAATCCTGCCCAGGCCAGCTTTTGCAAAAGTAAGACAATTAGTTTGTTTCATTTTGATACAGTGGCAGGCGTGGTGGGGAGATTTTTTGCTCTTTCTTGATGTTTTTAACAGTAATGTCTAAGTCGAATTCAGTAGAGTTATCCCAAATTAAAGATTTCCTGAGGTAGGACAGATTGGAGTAGGATTAGGTGGGAGAGAGGTCTGGGAAAGTGAATACATTTTGCAGATCATTTAAATTACTAGGTAGACACTGTGTCCAGGACTGTTACACTTATTTTCCCATGTTTGGTGTAGCTACATTCCAAGTTTGGCAGTGGTTTGCTTTTTTGCAGTGTCATTAATCTGTCCTCTTCCCACAGCCATATACTACATGCATGTCCAGAGGAATCTCAATGTTTTCACCAGCTCTCTAATCCAAATCAATAAAACTAAACCTCCTTTTCTGGCATTTGAGTAATGTTTTCTTTAAATAGAAAGGTTAAAGAATTAATACTTACTAGTGTGTTGGTGTTCATGTAACAGTAAATCCCAGGTAATTATTTCCTAGGAATGAGACTCATGCAGTCCTTCAACTAGGGCTGCATGACCCAACAGCTCATGGAAAATGAGAGTAGCTGTTGAGGTTAAATCTCAAAGGAGATCTCCATGGGATACATAACTGGCATTTAATGTTTGGGCAATACTTGAGAAAGAAAGAAAGGAATAAAAAAGGAAGAAAAGGAAGCGAGGAAGGGAGGAAGGAAGGAAAGAAGGAAAGAAGGAAGGAAGGAAGAAGAGAAAGAAAGAAGAGAAAGAAAGAGATTTGAATTTCAGTCTTAGCTAGTTGCCCCTATGCCTTTCACACAAGAAAGAAAGAAAAGGAGAGACAGAGAAACAGAAAAGGAATGGAAAGAAGAACTTTAGTAACAAATTTTTGAAAGGAAGGAAGGAAGAAAGAAAGAAAGAGGAAAGAAAGAAAAAGAAAGACAAAGAAAAAAGGAAGAAGAAAGAAAGAAAAAGAAAGAAAAGAAAAAGAAAGGAAAGAAAAAGAAAGAAAGAAAGAAAAAAAAACAAGAAAGAAAACAAGAAAGAGAAAGAAGGGAGGAAAGGAAGGAAGGATCTACTACTGTAACTTACTACTCAAGTATAGATCTTTATGCTAATCCACATATCATTCAGGATGACTCATTTTGGAGCGAATGGGCTTTAAAAATCACAGAGATTTCAGTGGCTGAACTGAATACACACAAAAACCATCCAAGGGGGAACTCTCACTGAAATGAGAAAAACTTAGCTTTCTAACAGCTCTTTCAAAAAACACACACACTACAGTCATTTTATCTTCTGTACAGAAAAGCCGACTCTTTTGCAGTTCAACTGTAACCTGTGTGTGTGTAGATGCAGGCCAAAGTGCGCTCTCTCAAGACGCAAGGCCAGGAGTCCCTGCTGGCCGCCTTCGTCTCCGCCTCGGGCAGCCGGTCCTGCGCAGGACGCAGCACTGTCCAGGCAGTGGTGATCCCTCTGTCCCCCACTCCCGGCCTCTGTTTTTGGCTCAGCTGCTCTTTAAGAGAGCAGCGCTCCCCCTTCTCGGAAAGGGCTCACCCGGCTCCCAGCCACCTGCCTGGACCACAGTTTTCTGGAGACCCCCTTTATTAAGCTGCTGCCGCCGCCGTCTGGCTTTCCTTCTGCCAGCTGCCTCCTTCCCCAGACCTCCTCGGACGCCCAGTGCAGCAGCCTTGCCACCTGCAGTGCCATCCTCCGCCTGCGCGACCGTGGAGGGGCAGGTGTCCCGGGGCGGCGCGGCGGCTGCAGGTGCCGCGGAGCCAGGTGGGGCGGGGCGGGGCGTGGGCGCTGGAGACGCAGGAGGAGCCCCCGGGAGGGACCGCGCCTGGCGGAGGTGGCTCCCGGCCAGGGCTCCCACGGCCCTGACCTAGCCGAGGGCTCCTTCCAGGGCAGCGGAGGGCGGAGATACCCCACCCGGCTACAGGGGCAGCTGATCAAGCTGTGGCTGCCCCGTGTCCTGAAGGCGCTTCTGTCCAATCTGTTTGCCGCCAGTCTCTTCCTCACTCAGGCTTCGCCCTTGCTATTCAAATAGGATTCGGCCCCCCGCAGCGTTGACACCATCTGGCAGCTTCCCAGAAATGCAGAGGGCCTGGCCTCGCTCTCACCCGCTGAATCAGGAGGTGCGTCCCACCGCTCCCCGGGGGCTCCTGTGCGTGTTCACTACTGAGGAGCAACCCAAGCTGCCCTTCCTGAAACCAAAGATCTCCCGGGAGACATTGCCCTGCTCCAACACCTCTCCTGGATTCCCACTGTCCCCAGAATTGAGGACACAATTCAACCCAGGCCCCCGAAGAACTTGGCCTTCCTTTCCAGGCTGCTTCCAGAGCTGCCCTCCCAGGTGAGCCCCGAGCCTGCCGGCGGGAGCTCCACCTAAACACTGGTGGCTAAAGGAAAAGATACGTTTCCGTATCATCAAAATGGAATTAATAATAGATGAAAATAAAAAAGCGAGAAATTCTGGGCAAAGAAAAAGTAAGGTTAGAAGAAGACCATAAAACAATCTAACTTAAGTGTGGTCCCTAAAACGTGTTCTCTGAGGCCTAGGATTAGCAGGAGGCCAAACGTGTGGCTCAGAATTAGCCAGGAGCCAGAGAAGGAAAGGGGGGCACTACCTGCTCCTCGATTGCCGGGCAACCAGAATATCAAATAAACCAGCACTCCTGCAGAAGAGTGATTCTTGCTACTGACACGGGAGAATTGTTTTCCCTGGGAAATCTGTTAATGACAAAACACTTTTGCTAAGAGCAGCTGCCATGCTAGCTCGAAAAAATAAATCCAAGGTCAAGCGTGTCTGTTTCTCCTAATATTCCAGTGTGGTGAGTCCATGGGATAATTCTCTTGCACAACAGAGAAACGAAATCCAAGAGGTCAAGGCAGTGGTATGTAGGGTGCTGCTCCCCAGTGGTCTGGTTTGAACCAAGTCTGAGGAACAAAAGTTATAGGCAGTCCTCGGTGGAGAGTGTACCTTGCACTATTTTTACATAAGCAGAATTTAGGTCGAACTCTCTAGAAAGGAACAGAAATGCAGAGTTTCTATATTGGTGATTCTGGGCAAATCTGCTGGGTCAGTGGAGAACAGAGAAAGTTAGCCTCATTACTCATTACATCACCTTTCAGACCTCACTTGCCCATCCAGTCTTCCCTTTTTGTTACAATCAGGACTATTTAGACGTTTGTTTTAGACCACTGCGTCTCTACTGAGAAGTCCAATATTCTTAAGATCGACTGCGCCTGTCTATATTTTGTCACAGGTGAGAATCATCATGGAAGATGAGTGATTCCTTAAAACTGGACGAGAAATTTCTTTTATGACAATTTAAACTCTTTTCAACTTCCCTGACTTTATAGAAAAGAAAAACTTCCATTAAAAAACACAAACAATCAAACAAACAAACAAAAAATCAGTCCAGGGGCAGCGTCTCACACCTATCAACTTAGCACCTTGGGAAGCTGAGGTGAGCATATTGCTTGAGCCCAGAAGTCTGAGATTAACCTGAGTGACATGGTGAAATCCTGTTTCTACCAAAAAAAAAAAAAAAAAAAAAAAAAAAAAAAAAAGAAAAGAAAGAAAAGAAAAGAATTATCACTGTGTGGTGGTGTGAATGCTTGTGGTCGCAGCTACTTAAGAGGCTAAGGTGGAAAGATTGCTTGAACTCGTGAGATTGAGGCTGCAGTCAGCTGGGATTGTGATTGCGCCACTGCACTCCAGCCTGGGGAACAAAGTGAGACCCTGTCATAAAAGGAAGGTATGAAGGAAGGAAAGAAGGAAGGAGGGAAGGAAGGAAGGAAGGAAGGAAGGAAGGAAGGAAGGAAGGAAGGAAGGAAGGAAGGAAGGAAGGGAGGGAGGGAGGGAGGGAGGGAGGGAGGGAGGGAGGGAGGGAGGAAGGGAGGGTGGGAGTCAGGCAGGGAGGGAGGGAGGAGAAAGAAAGAGAGAAAGAGAAAGACTGCAATTCCTTTAGAAGATGAACCTGTTGATTTCTTTATGGTAGCAGGTGTCAATGGACATGGAGATCTTCCTAAACTGTACTACCTTGGGACAAGAGTAAAGAGAAAGGAAAAGGAAGAAGTTCTTAAGCCCAATACACACGAGGCTTTTTTCATTTACCTCCCTTAGTCCTCATGGCAACCTAATAGAGTCAGGATTAGAAATTCTACTTTAAAGATAAGGAAACTAAGGCTCGGAGGAGTTGAGTCAGTTTACTAATGTCACACAGCTAACATGTGGTAGAGCCTGACTCAATTTCAAATTTTCCTGGCTCTAGAGCCCATATGAAAACTCATTTTAACAAAGGTTTATTGAATATCTACCAAGTTCAGGATGCTGTCTAGTAGATGAGGGAACAGCAGCATTTTCAATAACTTTGGTTCCCATCTGCAAGGATTTCACAATCTAGGAGAGTCAGGGATACAGATGGCTAAGTGTATCTGTCCTGTGGTGGGAGTGTTTGCATAGGAAGGTTCATAACCACCTACTGGGGAAGACAAGGAAGGCAATGATTAGTGCTGACTAGGAAGCCAAGAAAAGCTTCAAAAAACAAATGATATTTGATCCTGAGTTTGAATGATGAGTAGGATTTCAACAGATGGGGAAGGTGGGAAGAGTATTATTTTCAATTTAAGGAGGCCCCTGGGTGCTCTTTATTCAGTACTAGGTAAGAATCATCTGTACTTAATATTTTACAAAATCAAAGGAGTCGTGTTGTCAAATATCAGTAAATATTTAAATTTGTCTCCTGGTCTAGAGTAAATTCTTAGACAGTAATGACTTTGCCCTGGTTTTCCTGCATTAGTTCCTGGTGCAATTACCCTCTTATCCCTCGATCATTTCACATTTATGGAATGTGGTTTTTGACTACCACAGTGAATGAAATATAAATGTTAATAAAACTAAAAATTAGCAGGACCTGAACAATCCTCTTATTACATACATTTTAGATATTGCATATTTAGTGTATTTTGTTGATAATTATAGCACAGTGAATGTAAGTACACGTTTTTCTGTTCTTAATGATTGAGTGCATTTTAATATCCTAAGAGTCTGGAATTTTAACCATCAATCACACTGTCGACAATTTTAGTGTGAATGCAGTTGTACTATAGCACGGAGAACATAGATGATTTTCTTGTCTTAGATTGGTTTGCTTTTTTTTTTTTTTTTTCTTACCAAGTCCTAGCATGCACCTGCTTATTTATGGCCCTTCTGTTCTATTAAAGTTCAGGTGCAGTCACTTCTCTCCCTGGTAATTTGAAGGTCTTAGTAACAAGGATCTTCATTAACTGAGATTATGAGAGAGCAAACAATGAAGAGGGGATAATTGTAGCATGTTATGAGATTCTGTTAAGATTCTGATGTGTGGTCCTCTTCTATACTCTCGGCTGTAAATGTGTGTGGTCAACATTAGGCTAAGCTAAAATCACAGCATTCTGTGGGCAGGGAGCTCGTGGCCCACCATCATGCTGGAGATTTGCCTTGGACTTAAAACCAAGGCCCCCGTTCCCATAGAAACATAGGCCTAGATAGCCAGTGAGGCTGGGATGCTGAAATACACACAGGACTCGTAGGGGAGCTGAATATTGAATGAAGATAAACACAAATGGGATATTTACAACACATTTTTCCACTCATTGGATACTCTGATGGCATCTGGAAGCGTTACCTTAAGATGAAATCAAGGCCGGAGGCAGTTGCTCACGCCTGTAATCCCAGCCCTTTGGGAGGCTGAGGCCGGCGGATCACAAGGTCAGGAGATGGAGACCATCCTGGCTAACACGGCGAAACTCCGTCTCTACTAAAAATACAAAAAAATTAGCCGGTCGTGGTGGCGGCGCCTGTAGTCCCAGCTACTCGGGAGGCTGAGGCAGGAGAATGGCGTGAACCCGGAAGGTAGAGGTTGCAGTGAGCCGAGATCCCGCCACTGCACTCCAGCCTGGTCTACAAAGAGAGACTCGTCTCAAAAAACAAAACAAAACAAAAATGATGAAATCAGCTATATTCACATGTAAATAGGGACTACCACTTCGTGTGACCTTCAGAGCAAGAGAAGGATGGGTCTATTTCTCATCCTTCCCTCCGTCCCTCCCTTCCTGCCTTTTTCCCTCCCCTTTTCCCTCCTTTCCTTCTTCCTTTCCTCCTTCCTTCACCTCTCTCTCTTCTTTCCTCCCTCTTTCCCTCCCTCACGCTCTCTCTCTCTTTCCTTTCAGAGTCATCCTCATGTCAGGTTTTTCACTGGATTCCTCACTGGCTTTTCTACCGAACCACTGGGGGTGTTTGTGTCTGCCCAGAAAGTGGCTGTTACGCCTTTGCCACTTCCCCACAACCCAGAGTAGCCCTGTGGCAAGTCAAAATTTCCACCAGCATGTCAGGAGCCTAATGCCATTTAATGATATTCAGGCCATGTAGAAAAGAGCAGCTGCCCTGCAGGTGGCATTCCAGAAATGCTCCCCGGCACCCAGCAGGAAGCTGGATAAGTTTAATTCGGTGAAGCAAATTTAATCATTTGCCTCTTTGTAAATGGGGACACAGGAAGAAACAAAAAAGATTTTCTTGGTGGTGTTCTTACAAAACGGCTACTCGTAATAGCACACGTGTTTAAATTCCTCTTTCATGGGATTTGCAGGACTGTATGATTTTCCAGTAGCTGTCAAGGACACAAACAGGTATCATCCCGGGGAGGTGCAAAACCTCCAATCCACAGCTCTGATATCAACCCTTGCATGGAGCTCTGCAAGCATGGCACATGCATATTAAAGGAAGTAAGATGGATTCAGATGCTTTTGTCCAAGGCCAAAGAAATCCTTCCGCCTTCTGCATTTTTCTTCCTCTACTAATTAGCAGCAGCTTCAATTCATTACATACAAATGCATTTATAGATTTTCAATGTATGTCTGCTTTTCGTTTTAGCAAACCATCTGTAAATTAAATCTACCACAGGAAAAAAATCTGCCAACCTAGGAAACCCTTTAATACTAATTACTACGTGAGGGTAGAAGATTTGGAGTAATCTTTTATCATTGCTACCAAAATTTACCACGGGTTTTATAACAACGTCATTGCGTAGCTTATGCTGACTGCTGTCAGTTCTTGAGGGTTCTGTGTGCTCCCCGGATAGCTCCAGATCTGTGTCAAGGCTCTCTTCATAAAGAAACATTTAAGTTTAAAGAATATCAAAGTTGCTGGATAAAATTGTCTACATGTTAACATGCAATCTTGCAGAAAGAGGTCACCGTCATTTTAGATTGTTTCTATTGCATTTACTTGACTTCTCTTTTTTGGTGAGTAAACTGGAGTTAAATTTCACATACCTGAGGTTATCTGATAAACTGGATTTAATGAAAATAACTTACTTTCCTTCCAAGTGAAAGGGTGACCATCTGTGCCAGGCCTCAGTATGCTTATTCTAGTTAATTCTTGAATTTTAGAAGCAAGCAAATATATCTGAATGGGAACCTCTTTCTTTCTTTCTTCCTTCCTTCCTTCCTTCCTTCCTTCCTTCCTTCCTTCCTTCCTTCCTTCCTTCCTTCTTTCTTTTCTTTCTTCCTTTCTTTCTTTTTTTCTTTCTTTCTTTTCTTTTTCTTTCTTTCTTTCTTTTTTCTTTCTTTCTTTCTTTTCTTTCTTTCTTTCTTTCTTTCTTTCTTTCTTTCTTTCTCTCTCTCTCTCTTCCTTCCTTCCTTCCTCCCTCCCTCCCTCCCTTCCCTCCCTTCTTCCCTCCCTCCCTCCTTTCCTCCCTTCCCTTCCCTTCCTTTCCTTTCCTTCCTCCCTCCTTCCCTCTCTCCCACTCTTTCTTTCTTTCTTTCTTTCTTTCTTTCTTTCTTTCTTTCTTTCTTTCTTTCTTTCTTTCTTTCTTTCTTTCTTTCTTCTCTCTCTTTCTCTCTTTCTTCCTCTCTCTTTCTCTCTTTCTTTCTTTCCTTCTTTCTCTTGAAATGAACTCTCACTTTGTCACCCAAACTGGATGCAGTGGTACAATCTCAGCTCACTGCAACCTCCACTTCCCAGGTTTAAGTGATTCCCCTGCTTCAGCCTCCCAAGTAGCTAGGACTACAGGAACACGCCACCATGTCCAGCCAATTTTTGTATTTTTAGTGGAGACGGGGTTTCTCCATTTTGGTCAGGCTGGTCTCCAACTCCTGACCTCAAGTGATCTTCCTTCTTGGCCTCTTAAAGAGCTGGTATTACAGGCATGAGTCACCATGCCTCAGCTGAATGGGAATTAATTTCTTTATTCTGCATCACCCCCATTATCATCGTTATGACCACTACCACCATTATTGTCATTTAGAATTAACCTTTGGGAGCATGACACTGGACTGCATAGCAGGAAGGATGTGCATACTTCTGCTCCATGGGAAGGCCCAGGACCCATCGGTTTCCAGGAGCGAGTGGCGCTAGCATCACTACAAGTGTGGGGGAATCTCTCCTCCGTAGTCCAGGGCTGATGGTTGAAGGGTCTCTTGCAGATGTGGTTCACAGAGCTTTAGGGTGGGGACAAGAGGAGACCCTTGTACCCCAGGGATCTACCTGGGCACCTTTTGATGCTTCTTGGCTGAATGGGATCCTAACTGCAGACAGACAGTAACCCTGGTCTGAGAAGGTGCATGGCTAGAGGCTGATGAGGGCGTGAGGAGGGAGGTGAGTCACTGAGGCCAGCAGGCAGGACTGAGCAGGGGGAGGGTCTAGAGAGGAAACAGAACATGAGGATAGTGAGTGTTGCTCTGGCTGTGACCAAGAGCAGCAGCAGGGGCTCCAGCTCTGTTTCCACGTCACAGTGGCTCATTGCATGACTTTGACTTGGCTAGGCCATGGTTCCCAGATGTTTGGTCAAACACCAGACTAAATGTGGATGGGAAGGCATTTTTCAGATGTAATTAACATTTAAATCAGTGGACTCTGGGTAAAGCAGATGAGCCTCCCATCAGTTGAAAGCATTGAAAGGAAAAGAGACTGAGGTCCCTGGAGAAGAGGGGACTCTGCCTTCAGGTGCCCTTGATGACATCAGCTCTTCCCTGGATCTCCAGGCTGCCCTGTACTTTTCAGACTGGCTGTCCCCAGTCATGTGAGCCAATTCCTTTAAAAATGAGTTCCCCTACCACATCTGTCTCTATTATCCCACTGGTTCTGTTTCTCTAAGAATCCTAAGTGATGCTGGAGTTCCTGCACAGAGAGAGGCCCCGACTCCTGTAAGCCTCTGCCCACAAGTGTCCTCAGAGGAGTGGGTGGAGCACGTGGAGGGGGTCTGGGTCCACACAGACCTTTTCAGGGCAGAGCTCACTGCCCAGCTGCGTCACAGTGAGGACACAGCCACCTGCAGCGGGTTATGTGGGCAGCTGGTCAGGGAAAGGCCTGGGGCTGGCTCCATCGATCGGAGTCTGCAAAGCCAAGCACTTTTCAGGATGACATCCTCTTCCAAAACTCTAATTCTATCTGAAATTGTTTCCACTGCTGCTTTCCTTTTTTGAGCTGTTTAAAGGAATAGGGAGGATACTTCTCAAAATTTTTTACACAAGGAATTTTTTTAATGACATCTCTTTTTGGGGGGGTGGGGTGGTGAGATGGAAAAAGGACTTGAAACTTTAATTTTTTGGAGTTCCTTAAAACTTACCCATCAGGTGTAATAGCTTTTTGTCTCACTCCATAACAGAGATGCTCCAAGAAATACAAATTTCTTCTTGCTTTTCCGTAATTCAAGGTAATTTTTTTTTTTGAGTTTCCATTTAGCTAAGCTGGCATAAACTTAATCTCAGATATTTAGGATCCTCTTTCTCCCTATGGCTGGACTAGGAGTCTATGGACAAATGTTGTAAGACATTGGGGGAAGATGTATCCAGTCCTGAAGTCACTCAAGCTGACAAGTCATGTCTGCTGAGACCGTCATGATTACACTCAGTCCTGCTGTCAGCCACCCGAGATTGCCTCTGTGTTTTCCCTTATGCCCCCAGGGATGGTCACTCTCTCCCATACCAGGTGCCACACAAGTGGGATCTTCCCGCCTCTCTGTGCAACACCAAAGCACAAACATCTTGTCAGCGCTATCCGAAGCCCCGTCTCCCGCGATCCAATTTCGAGTTAATCCTTGTCCTGGCTTTGGTGCATCTGTGGGGTTTCTGCTAGAAATCGGGGCACAGGATCCTCCATCATCTATAACTCTGCTCCCTCCTTTTCTCTTCCCTTTCTAAACCTTAGAGAATCTTCCTAACAGTGGGTATATGGCATGATCAGGAGAAAAGAGAAAGCCACTCTTGTCACACCCCGTTTCCTGAACATTTTGTCTCCAGTCTCCCGTGTTTCTCCAAGGCATTAGGACCTCAGATCTCAAAGCCAGGAGGGGCCTGGTAGGCTGTGTCTTTTTTTGGACCCTGATATCTCTCTTCTAGGAGGCTAGGAGTGGGGCATTTCATCCACCAAATAGCATGAAAAGCAGGGGTGGGAGTAGTGACTATAAAACACAATGACCCTCATAGGTGCAGCAAACCACCATGGCACATGTATCCCTATGTAACAAACCTGCACACTCTGCACATATATCCAAGAACTCAAAGTAAAATAAAATAAAATAAAACACAGCGACCAGAAAAAGATAAATCTCTGCGAGTATTTTGAATGGCTCCTTCCACCACACAGATGTGAGAATCCCACATTCCAATGGTGATCAGGGGTCCTAATGTTTTGAGGCTTCTCTTTTTTAGATTGCGTTCAACTGATTGATATGACCTGACAGTTTTATTCTATGCTTGGAGGAGCCACTTCTTAACTCCCTCTCATTTTCTCTGCCTTCTGCCCTTACTTCTCTGGGTCTAGCACAATGCTTGATCATAGTGCAAGTGCACAGAACTATTAGTTACATAAGTGAATGAATGATTTTAGATTTATTTAAAACTCATAAAACACCACCATCAACAAAAATCCTGTCCCTTGAAGCATCTCCTGTGTATGTCTCTTTGTTTGGGTTTACTGATACAAAGCATAGACTTCAATTGTTCTGACACATTACCACGGGCATCTGCCTTATAAAGATGCTGGCGAACAGATGCTAGTGAGCCTCCCACAAATGGTCGTCTGCAAGTAGTGTGTATAAATCAGGCTGCTCAGTCTGGAATCAGTTCAGTACATGCATAGTACACTATTGAAGATTTGCTGATTAAATCACCCAAGCCGAAAACAGTTACAGTAATTCCAGACTCCAATTGGATTCCAATGTCAAGGCAAATCATTTGTGAGCACTGAGCTCATTTAAGCCTGGGAAGTAAACATCACAGGAGAGCTGTTTGCTTTCCATACCACTTTATTGCTCAACCCTTGCATTCATCATTGTGTCTAGCAAATAGCACATCAAAATGCCATTAAATAATGTTGTTGAATAGGTTTTCTTCTTCTGCACAATTGACTGTAATATGGCCTAATAGATTGTGTTAATACTTCAAGGGAAATATATAGTCTCTGAAGAATGGTCTGCAAATCCTTTTTCTTTTTCTGTTCTTTCAGAAGAGGTGGTTGCTTTAGAGGGATGTAAAATATTATTTTTAAATGTGGAAACAAATGAAAGTTCAAGCCTGACTAGGTAGCTCACTGTAAACCTGAAAGATGATTGCGGTGATGATGAGGTCTCTAGAGAGGATATTGACTTCATGGGAAAAACAATGGGTTTAGTATCAAGGAAACTGAGCTCCCATCTTGCTTCTCCTTCCAGGCACCTTCGGAGTGTTGGACAATCCAGTTAACTAATATTTCTGCGTTTTCCGTAAGTATAACATGAGAAGTTTGCTCTCTAGTTTCTATGACATTATGAGCAAGACATGCTAGCTTTGTGATATTTTTCATATTTATATGTTCACTGGCTCCTAAATCAAATAATATCATTTGAGATAATGTTGAAAGGCATTGGGTCCTTAGGTTTTGTGGAGATATTAGGAAGGTTTTGAAATCATAGTTGGGTTTACTTTCTTGAATTGTCTTCTGCTAGCAGCATAATCCTGGGCAAGTTCCTTAATTTCTTTGGCTCAGTTTCTCAACCTGTCAAGTGGTGGTAATGCTACCGAATTCGAAATGTTGTCATAAGAGTCGGAGATAACATACGCAAACCACCTAACAGTCTTTGGTATTTGGTAGGTTTTTTATAAACAGTCTTTGGTATTTGGTATTTTTAGCAATTAAATCAAACTGCAGTAAAAGAGACAGGAGGGACATTATCAAAGTCACCAAAGTTTTTGTAACTAAGGAACTGTCAAAAGGAAGAGAGCATCTCAGAAAAGGTTTCTCATGGTTTTGCTTGAGCCTGATTCTTCTAGCAGGTGTATATTTCGGGAATCATTAATGATGAGGATGGACAGAATCTATTACTGGCATCAGTTACAAGAAAAGATCGCATATTTGAGTTTCTTGGACTACCAACTTCACATACTCATTTCTAAAATTAATAGACTTATTTTTAGAGCAGCTTTAAGTTTATAGAACTTATAGAAAAATGGAATAGGTAGTACAGAGAGTTCCCATATCCTTCTCAAGACATGGTTTCTCCTTGCATTGGTGTGGCACATTTGTTGCAATTGATAAACCAATATCAACACATTATTATTAATGTAACCCAGTTTCTGATAGGATTCACTCTGTGTTGTACAGTACTTTCTGTGGGTTTTGACAAATGCAAAATGTCATGTATGCACCATTACAATATGATACAATAGTTTCACTGTACTAAAAATCCCTTACGCTCTACCTTCTCATCACTCCTGGGTATTTACCCAAATGAGTTGAATTATTTTGTTCATACAAAAACCTGTGCATGCATGTTTATAGGAGCTTTATTTATAATTGCCCCAAATTGAAAACAACCATGATGCCCTCCAATAGGTGAACTGATAGACAAACTGTGGTACATCCACACCATGGAATAGTATTCAGTGATAAAAATAAATGAACTAGCAAACCACCAAAAGACATGGGAAACCTTAAATGCATTGTACTAAGCGAAAGAAACCAGTCTGAAAAGGCTACCCACTGTCTGATTCCAACTATGTGATATTCTGGAAGAGGCTAGAGACACTAAAAAGATGTGTGGTTACCAGGGAGTAGGGGAGAAGGAGGGATGAAGAGGTGGAGCGCAGAAGGTTTGTGGGGCAGTAAGTCATCTCAATGGTACTATAACGGTGGACATTATCTATCTGTCAAAATCCATGGAATGTAATACAGAAAGAGTTAACCCTCATGTGAACTACAGATTTCAGTTCTTACAGGAATACCTTGTTCTAGTGTGCCTCACTTTATTGTGCATTGCAGATACTATATATTTTTTTCTTTTTACAAATTGGAGGTTTGTGGCAACCCTGTTTTGAGCAAATCTATCCTCACCAGTTTTCTAAAAGCATGGACTCACTTGTCTCTGTGTCACATTTTGGTAATTCTTGCAATATTTCAAGCTTTTTTATTAGTATCATGTCTGTCATATCACATCTGTGATCAATGATCTTTGATGTTATTATTGTTATTGTTCTGGGGCACAACAAACTGTGCCTGTATCATTCAGCAATGTAATTGATACATCTGTACATTGTGAGTGGTCCACTTACAGGCTGCTCCCCCATTTCCCTCCCTTCCCTTGGGCCTCTCTATTTGTTGAAACACAACGATATTAAAATCAGCTCAATTCATATTCTATAGTTGCCTCTAGGTCTTCAAGTGAAAGGCAGAGTTGCATGTGTCTCACTTTAAATCAAAAGCTAGAAATGATTAGCTTAGTAAGGAAGGCATGTTGAAAACCAAGAGAGAGCAAAGGCTAGGCCTCTTGTGACAAACGGCCAAGTTTTGAATAAAAAGAAAAAGTTTTTTTGTTGTTGTTGTTTTGCTTTTGTTTTTGAGATGGAGTATTGCTATGTTGTCCAGGCTGGCCTCAAATTCCTGGGCTCAAGGGATCCTCCCTCCTCAGCCTCCCAAGTAGCCTGGACTATAGGCATGTGCTTTGGCACCTGGCTGCAAAGGAAAAAAATTCTTGGGGGAAATTAAAAATGCTACTCCAGTGAACACAGGAAAGATAAGAAAGTGAAACAGCCTCATTGCTGACATGAAGCAAGTTCTAGTGGCCTGGATGGAAGATCAAACAAGCCTCAGCCTTCGTATTATAGTTTGGGTGTGTGTCCTGCCCCAGTCTCATGCTGAAGATGCAGTCTCACGTTGAATATTATAATCCCCAGTATTGGAGGTGGGGCCTGGTAGGAGGTGACTGGATCATGGGAGCAGGTTTCTCATGAATCTTTCAGCACCACCCCCTTGGTGCTCTCCTTGTGATAGCAACTTCTTATAAGATCTGGTTGTTTAAAAGTATATGGCGCCGGGCACGCTGGCTCAAGCCTGTAATCCCAGCACTTTGGGAGGCCAAGGCGGGTGGATCACGAGGTCAGGAGATCGAGACCATCCTGGCTAACCCGGTGAAACCCCGTCTCTACTAAAAAAATACAAAAAAACTAGCCGGGCGAGGTGGCGGGCGCCTGTAGTCCCAGCTGCTCGGGAGGCTGAGGCAGGAGAATGGCGTGAACCCAGGAGGCGTAGCTTGCAGTGAGCTGAGATCCGGCCACTGCACTCCAGCCTGGGCGACAGAGCGAGACTCCGTCTCAAAAAAAAAAAAAAGTATATGACACCTCCCATGCCACGCTCTTGCTTCTGCTCTGTGTGATCAGCCTATTCCCCATTCACCTTCTGCCATAATGATAAGCTTCCTGAGACCTCCCTAGAAGCAGGTGCCAGTGCTGTGCTTCCTGTACAGCCTGCAGAACCACGAGCCAATTAAATCTCTTTTCTTTGTACATTTCCCATCATCAGGTATTTCTTTATAGTAATGGCCTAATACATGTCCCTTAAACCAAAGCCTAATCCAGAGCAAGGCCCTAACTTTCTTCAATTCTATGAAGGCTGAGAGAGGTGAGGAAGCCACAGAAGAAATGTTTGAAGCTAGCAGAGGTTGGTTCATGAGGTTTAAGGAATGAATCTGTTTCCAGGACATAAAAGTGCAAGGTGAAACAGCAAGTGCTAGTGTAGAAGCTGTGGCAAGTTATCCAGGAGACCTACTTAAGATAATTGGTGAAGGTGGCTACATAAATCACTGATTTTTGGTGTCGATGAAACAGCCTCCTTTTGGAAGAAGATAACATCTAAGACTTTAGTAGCTAGAGAGGAGAAGTCAATACCTGGCTTCAAGTCTTCAAAGGACAGGCTGACTCTTTTGTTAGAGGCTAATGCATCTGGTGACTATAAGTTGTAACCGAGGCTCATTTAACATTCTGAAAACCCTAGGGTTCCTTAAGAATTATGCTAAATCAACCCTCTTGTCCTCTGGAAATAGAACAAAAGGCTTATATATCAGCACATCTCTTTACAGCATGGTTTAGTGAATATTATAAGCCCACTGTTGAGACCTGCTGCTCTGGGATATAGATTCCTTTCAAGACATTACTGCTCACTGGTAGTGCACCTGGTCACTTAAGGTCTACAACATAGATGTGCAAGGTCCCTGATGTTGTTTTCCTGCCTGCTAACACAACATTTCCTCTGTGGCCCAGGTAACAGGACATAATTGTGGCATCGAAGTCTTACTATTTAAGGAACACATTTTGTCAGGCTATAGCTGCTGTGCATAGGGATTCCTCTGACGGACCTGGGTAAAGTCAGTTGAAAACCTTCTGGAAAGGATTCCTCATTCCAATTGCCATTAAAAATGTTGGTAATTCATAAGAGTAAGTTAAAATATCCACACTAACAGAAATTTGGAAGAAGTTAATTCTAACCTTTGTGGATGACTTTGAACCCAGATATAAATCCAGGAATTTACAGCCAACTCATCTCGGATGAACCCACCAAAAACATACAGTGGGAAAGGACGGTCTTCACCAAACGGTGCTGGGAAAACTGGATCACTGTATGCAGGAGAATGAAACCCTATCTCTCACCATGTACAAAAATAAAATCAAAATGTATTTAACCCTTACTTCTAGGAGCCTAAACTGTGAAACTAGTAGAATAAAACTTTGGGGAAATGCTCCAGAACATTGGTCTGGGCAAAGATTTTCTATGTAAGACCTCAAATGTACAGACAACCAAAGCAAAACTAGACCAATGGGATTACATGAAGCTGAAAAACTTTTGCAGAACAAAGAAAATGATAAACAAGGTGAAGAGGCAACCCTCAGAATGGGAGAAAGTATTTGCAAATTACCCATCAGACAAGGGATTAATAACCAGAATATATTTAATATAAAAACTCAAAACTCAATAGGAAAATCAGATTAAAAAATGGGGGAAAATCTGAATAGAATTTTTCCAAAGAAGACATACGAATATTCAAAGGGTATATGAAGTAATGTTCAACATCACTAGTTATCAGAGAAATGCAAATCAAAACCACAATGAGATATGATCTCAGCCCAATTAGAATAGCTTTTATCAAAAAAGACAGGCAATAACAGACACTGGTGAGAATGCAGAGAAAGGGGATCGCTTGAGCACTGTTGGTGAAAATGTAAATGAGTAAAACCACTATGGAGAACAGTATGGAGGTTCGTCCAAAAACTAAAAAAAAAAAAAAAACTACCATATGACCCAGCATTTCTGTTACTGAATATATATTCAAAAGAAAGGAAATCAATATGTGGCAGAGATGCCTGCACTCCCATGTTTATTGCAGTACTATTCACAACAGCCAAAATATGAAATCAAATTAAGTGCCCATCAGTGGACAAATGAATAGAGAAAATGTGGTAAATATGCACAATGGAATATTATTCAGCCATAAAAAGAATAAAATTTTATAATTTGTAGCAAGTTGGATGGAACAGGAGGTCATGTTAAGTGAGATAAGCTAAACATGAAAGGACAAATACTTCATGTTCTCACTCATATGTAGAAGCTAAAATGGTAGATTTCATGAAGACAGAGAGTAGATTGGTGGTTATCAGAGACCAGGAAGGGTAGAGGGGAAGGAGGAAGAAGATCAGCTGATTAATGGGTAAAAATGTATAGTTTGAGAGAAGAAGTAAGACCTAGCATTAGATAGATCAGTAGGATAAGTAGAGTTTACAGTAATCAAACATACATTTCAAAATACAAGAGAATAATTTGAACATATCTAGCATAAAGAAAGGACAAATATTTAAGGTGATGGATATAACAGGTACACTGATTTGATCTTTGCAAATTATATCAATGTTCAAATTATCGCATGCACACCCAAACTATGTACAACTATTATGCTTCAATAAAAAATTTAAAAAGCGGTGTAAGGAAAATAGGAAGTCAACATGCTATTTCCATTGAGAGATGATCAAGACCTGTGCCAGGAATGGGACACCAGATGCAAGACTGAAGTGCACAGACTTTTGAGAAAACTGGTGTGCAGGGGAAGGACATGAGTGACCATAGGAGGACCCAAGGTTTTGATTACTGACAACCGAGAAGATTGTAGTGTGACTTATAAAAATGGGGAGGAAAGAGGTGATTTTCTTTTAACTTTTAGGAAGGATTTAGCAAGACATGACTGGTATGAATTTTGGATCAAAATAAGAAATAGACACATAATTGGCCCCTAATATCATTAACTCCAGGACTTATAGAGTGCTTTAAATTGTAGGGCTATATTTACAGAAAAGGTGTATGTGTATGAAAAATGCATGTTTTGTGGCAAACAAGCTATATATCATATAGTGGTTTATAATAAAATTAGGATAAATGATTTGTATAAGGGAGCAGGAGCAGCTTAAAAGCAATGTTCATAATAACCGTCTGCCTGTTTGGCTACACGTCAAAAAAAAAAAGAAACTTCCAGCGTTTCATGGTTGTAGAAATGTAGAATTTGGAGGGTTTTTGTTTGGAGTGGAAAAGCAGACTATGGTAAAATTTCCAGGTCTAGCAGAAGGCTATCAGTTGCATGTTTAATTGTTAACAATAATAGAGGCTGGTCATAGTGGCTCACGCCTGTAATCCCAGCACTTCGGGAGGCCAAGATGGGTGAATCGCTTGAGCCCAGGAGTTCGAGACCACCCTGGGCAACATGGCAAAACACTATCCCAACAAAAATTACAAAAACTATCCAATTGTGGTGGTGCATACCTGAGGTTCCAGCTACTCCAGAGGCTGAGGTGGGAAGATCCCTTGAACACAGGAAGTGGAGGTTGCAGTGAGCCAAGATTATGCCACTGCACTCTAGCCTGGGCCACAGAGCAAGACTCTGTCTCTAAAAAAGAGGGTGAGGAAATGCACTCATTAATTAGAAAGAAACCCTCAGGGTGTACTGAAGGTCGATTTAGGCTGTTCTTTTTTTGTTGTTTGCTTTTTGCAACCTCAACCTCAGTATGCTTATTCTAGTTAATTCTTGAATTTCTAGTAAGGAAATATAGCTGAATGGGAACTAATTTCTTTCTTTTTTTTTCTTTCTTTCATCATTTCTTCTTTCTTTTCTCTCTCTCTCTTTTTAGATGGAATATTGCTCTGTCAGCTAGGCTGAAGTACAGTGGCACGATCTTGACTCACTGCAATCTCTGCCTCTCGAGTGTAAGTGATTCTCCTGCCTCAGCCTTTTGAGTAGCTGGGACTACAGGCATGTACGTATGTGTCCATGTGTCTTCATAATAAAATGATTTCCATTCCTTTGGGTGTATATGCAGTAATGGGATTGCTGGGTCCATTTGTAGTTCTGTCTTTAGGTCTTTGAGGAATTGACACATTGTCTTCCACAATGGTTGAATTAATTTGCATTCCTACCGCCATGCCTGGGTAATGTTTGTGTTTTTAGTAGAGACAGGGTTTCACCATGTTGGCCAAGGCTGGTCTTGAACTCTTGACCTCAAGTGATCTGCCCGCTTTGGTCTCGAAAGTGCTGAGATTACAGGCATGAGTCACCAGTCTTTAAAGCAGAAATAACTGTGTCCTTCTCCTCTGCCCTTGCAACAGGGAGGCTTTTGTTTTCTCCTCTCTCTTCTCCACTACAACTGTTTTCGAGAGAAGAGCTGCTGGCAGTATTTGCACTGGCAGTATTTGCGCCTCTTGCATTCAGCGACTGTGGTTACTGCCCTTGAGCCCTGTCCCCTACTGTGCATGGAAGGCATTGTTCCTGTTTCAGAAACATGGAGCCCTGAAGAATCTGTGCAGGAAGGAGAGTGGGTGGTGTGGATGGTGCATGAACTCTTCTTAGTATTCCCCTAATTATAATAAATGCAACTACCAGTAGCCAAGAAAGAGATTTTTGTTATTTTTGTCTGAGGAAGAAATGCTTCCCACCCTATTGTAGCTACCGTAGAGCTCTGACTCCCTGGGATATATACAGGATTTAAGAAAACTATCATTGAAATAATTGATAATATTTTAGTTCATATAATTTTTAAATTGTTATTAACTTTTTAATGTAGTGTTACTTAAATTCGGGGTACATCTGCAGGTTTGTTACGTAGGTAAATTTGTGTCATGGGGGTTTGTTGTACAGATTATTTCATCACCCAGGTATTAAGCCAATTACTTAGTAGTTATTTTGTGTGATTCTCTCCCTCCTCCCACCCTCCATCCTCCGACAGACCCCAGTGTGTGTTGTTTCCCCCCAGGTCTCCATGTGTTCTCATCATTTAGCTCCCAGTTACAAGTGAGAACATGTGGTGTTTGGTTTTCGGTTCCTGTGTTAGTTTGCTGAGGATGATGGCCTCCAGCTTCATCCATGTCCCTGCAAAGGACATGATCTTCTTCTTTTTAATGGCTGCATACTATTCCATGGTGTGTATGTGCCACATTTTCTTTATCCAGGCTATCATTGATGGGCATTTAGGTTGATTCCATGTCTTTGTCATTGTGAATAATGCTGTAATGAACATACACGTGCATGTGTCTTCGTAATAAAATGATTTCTATTCCTTTGGGTATATACCCAGTAATGGAATTGCTGGGTACAATGGTAGTTCTGTCTTTAGGTCTTTGAGGAATTGCCACATTGTCTTCCACAATCGTTGAACTAATTAACACTCCTACCAACAGTATATAAGCGTTCGTTTTTCTCCACAACCTTGCCAGCATCTGTGATTTTTTTGACTTTTTAGTAATAGCCATTCTGACTGGTGTAAGATGGCATATCTCACTGTGGTTTTGACTTGCAGGTCTCTAACGATCAGTGATATTGAGCTTTTTGTCATATGATTGCTGGCCGCATGTATGTCTTTTTTTGAAAAGTGTCTTTTAATGTCCTTTGCTCACTTTTTAATGAGGTTGTTTGATTTCTTGTAAATTTGTTTAAGTTCTTTACGGATGCTGGATAATAGATTTTTGTTGGATACATGGTTTATAAATATTTTCTCCCATTCTGTAGGTTGTCTGTTTCTCTGTTGATAGCTTCTTTTGCTGTGCAGGAGCTCTTTAGTTTAATTAGGTCCCATTTGTCAAATTTTTCCTTTGTCGCGATTGCTTTTGGTGTCATCATGATGAAATATTTACTCGTGCCTGTGTCCTGAATGGTATTGCCTAGATTGTCTTCTAGTTTATTCATAGTTTTGGGTTTTACATTTAAGTCTTTAATTCATCTTGAATTAGTTTTTGTATATGATGTAAGGAAGGGGTTCAGTTTTTTTGTTTTGTTAGTTTGTTTGTTTGTTTTTGAGACACAGTCTCGCTCTGTTGCCCAGGCTGGAGTGCAGTGGCATGATCTCGGCTCACTGCAAGCTCTGTGTCCCAGGTTCATGACATTCTCCTGCCTCAGCCTCCCGAGTAGCTGGGACTACAGGTACTTGCCACCACGCCTGGCTAATTTTTTGTATTTTTAGTAGAGACAGGGTTTTACCATGGTAGCCAGGATGGTCTCGATCTCCTGACCTCATGATCCACTGACCTCAGCCTCCCAAAGTGCTGGGATTACAGGCTTGAACTACCACGCCCAGCCTGAAGGGGTTCAGTTTTAATCTGTATATGGGTAGCCAGTTATCTCAGCACCAAAAAAATATAATTTAAATATAAACAAGAAATATAAATCGGAAAAATGCATTTATATATGCTATTAAATAAGAAATAATACTGGGAGTAATTATTTTTATTTTTTCTTTTACTCACACTACCCAAAAGCATATACATATGTGTACTCAAATATGTAATATGAGCTATATGCATATGATTTCTTATATAGTATGAAATACTATGAGAATTAACTGAAGTAAAATTTATAAAGAAAGGAAATCTGTAGAAAGATTTTAGCACAAATATTTAAATAGTATTGCTTCACAAAATTTCAGATCCAGCTATCTATAAAAATTCATATACACATCAAATGTATTATAGACAAAAGAAAGGTAAAGAATTGCTTGTTTTTTCCACAAGACTATAGGGTTCAATGCAATTATGTTAAACATTAAAGGGGAAAATGAGGACCTAAAACATTGCATTTAAAGTAAAAATATATAGTTTCTGAATAAGGGTTTGAGGCGCTTCCTAAAAAGCAAAATACGAAGCTTAGTGCACTGATTTTACGATATTTTAAAGGGTAGTTAGAGATTTCTGTTGTTTTAACTTTATTAGTAGTAGTAGTATTAGTATTTTGAGATGGAGTCTCACTCTGTCACCCAGGCTGGAGTGCAGTGGCGCGATCTCGGTTCATTGGAAGCTCCGCCTCCCGGGTTCACGCCATTCTCCCGCCTCAGCCTCCCGAGTAGCTGGGACTACAGGCGCCGCCACCACGCCCGGCTAATTTTTTCAATTTTTAGTAGAGACGGGGTTTCACGTTTTGGTCAGGATGGTCTCCGTCTCCTGATCTCGTGATCCACCGCCTCGGCCTCCCGAAGTGCTGGGATTACAGGTATGAGCCACCATGCCTGGCCTGACTTTATTATCTCAATTTATTTTCTCTATTTTGGCATGCCATGTATGCGACTTCCGTGAGACATTGCTGTTAGTATCTAATATTGTAACAAGGGCTCTTTGGAGCATCAGGCAGGAAATAAGGAGATGAAGGAACGATCCAGTCTGAAGGGTGCAGGGCAGAGGAAGAACTGCAAAGCAGCTCAGTGTTGGTCAGGGCGATGGGAAGAGTTTGGAGGTGGGTAGAGGCACAGGAGGCAAGCAGAGTCTTGCAGAAGCAGTTCGGGGTGGGATTCAATGACAGGGGTTATCGAGGGGGTTTCCATGGTGTGACTTGCCCTGTGTGTAGCCTCACGGCTCCCTGACCTAAGATTGGCATTGATCATGCAGAGGTACTTGGTTATGCATCGTGACAATCTTCCCATAGTATAATTTGGCTTAATCACGTTCTTCTCCTAATGATGTCAGTTTTGCATATGGATGAGACATGGCTTCCTTTGAGGGATGGAAATCTGTAATTATTGCCAGTAATATTCAATACATTTTACTTATGCATGTTCTAATTTAATTTCCCCATCTTTAGAGTGAGCATGGTTTTGGAGACAGAGGGCCATCCTCCTGATTCCTCTCTATGTGATTTTGGACTCATCGAAAGTCTAGCTTCTTTGTCAGGAAAACAGGGAGTTGGCGTGGGACATATGTGCCACACAGAGGAGCCCATGGCCTGTGGAGTCACTGAGACTGGGAGCTCCATGTCCCACTGGAGAACTCAGCCTCTTCTTAGTGTGGCCTGACCAGTTTCTTCTGTCAACAGAGTTACTCCATTCAATTTGAATAGACATTAATTTTTAATTTTGTCTTTACAATCATGTGAAAAGTATTTGAAACCTGAAAATGTCATGGATATGGATAGTTTCTCTTTCTTAATGGGCATTTTGAGCTCCTGATGTTTTTTGGGTGCAAGATATCTTGAAAGAGGTTCTTTAAATGCATGCGATGTGGAGCTTGTGCATTTTTGAAACCCAATACACAAGTAATAAGAAATAACTCATATTTCAAATTCCTGTCACAGCGCAAACGTGGCCTTCGTGCTGATGGGGAGGCTGCAAATGAATGATATCTGGGTTCCTAAATACCATGGAACTCACACACTCGTCCTCCCACAGAGAGTAAGATATAGCCCGGCACTGCCCAGGCCAGAAATAGCTTGAGAGTCTAAATTCCTTCATGGCATTTAGAAACAACAGTTGTAGGGAGAAAGGTCTATACTCATGGCAATTTTGCCTAATGATATTTTTTTCTGTGCTGGTCATATGATTTTAAAGTTTTTTTTTTAATTAAATAAGCAATGGAATTTTGAACAGAAAAATATGAAATTAAAACAACAAAAAATACCCATAATCACACTAGACTGTGATAACCAAACTGAGTATTTTGGTTTCATAAGTTTTTAATCTTTTTCCTTATGTATATAAAAATGTTTAAAAACCAAAGAAAATTATATCACAATCGGTATATCAACTTAGTATTAGTCTTACTCATTTAATATGCCAAAGGTAACCTACTTATCCTTTGACTACAAGAGTTTTCTAAATGTCTGTATAATATTACATCAGATGAATGCAATATAATTTATTTTAAATATTTTCTTATTGCATATTTAGATTGTTTCTAATTTTTGAGTATGACCAACAATTCTTTGACCAGTATTCCTATAGCTAAATGTTTATGTTGTATGTCTGATTATTTCCTTAGTACAAATTTCTAACAGTAGAGTGTCAGTCAAAGGGTATGTACAATGTAAACATTTAGATGTGTATTGTCAAATTATCCTCCACTAAGTTCCTAAAATATGCATCTTTACTGTCTTGGTGTAACTACTCAAGTCCTGTACCCTTGAAAACATAGATTATTATTTTTATTTCAGAATATCTTTATCAGTTTAAAAGATAAACTATGCTATCCTCTTGTTGTTAATAAAGGTGCATTTCTTTGATTACTTCCCCTCTTACAGAAGAGTAAATGAAGATTCAGTAAGTTTGACTGACTTATGCATGGGTGCATAGATAACACATGCAGAAAGCAATCACTTCAGTATTCAATATTTGAGGTCTTCTCTGGGCCAGTACAGTGCGAGACACTAGAAATTCAAAACCACAGATAATGGCCTCCCGGGCCTGTAGGTTGTCCTTGTTAGGAGGCAGGGGCGAAGCCCAACCAGTGCCCACAATGATGTCATAGCCCCAGGTGAGTGTGGGAGGGGAAGCTGTAGAAATATTTTCCAGCCAAAGAAATCAGTGAAGTAAAGATAGGCAGGAGGCAGGCAAAAAGGAGGCAGAACCGACAGGTTGCAGGGGCAGGAGAGGCCATGGAGGAGGAGTCAGGCTTGGCAACACAGGTGTAGGTGGCACCTGTCATAGGCACAGGCGTGGAGATCTGAGGGCTTAGAGGGGAGAAGACCGTGCACTGCCAATGTCAGTTGTGTGGAAGCAAACCTGAGCTACATCTAAGAGTCCTGAGATCAGGGGAGGAAGAGTGGGGAGGAGACAACCAAGGTCCTGGGTGGAAAGCAGAAATACTTCCTGAGTCAAAGAAACAGCCCCAAGCCTCCAGACCTGCCAGGGCTCAAGCAGGCAGCTCCAGATGCCAAGACCTATAATCTAGCAGCTCAGGTTGATTTTGCCAGAGTAGTGTGAAGAGGCCCTGATTTTCCCCTTTGATGTATACCCATACAAAAGGCAGAAGAGTTATTTGAAAAGCAAGAGATTCACAGTTACAAACACATGGGAAGCACAAGAAAAAGTGGTAGAAGGGATCTGGGCCCTTCAATGTTGACAGCCTTCTCTAGGATCCCTGGGTATGACAGAATGAGGAGGATCCTTGGAGGGTATAAAAAGGTTCGAAGGACAACAAGCCAAACAAAACACCACCCTCAGGACTACAGAGAAGTTATTTCAGGAGATGCATTAATTCCATGTTTTTGTTCCATAGGTTGCTGTTTTGTAACTTTTTTTTCTTAGGTGAAAGAATTATGTGTCCTCCCCCACTGTCTAAAGAAAGATATGCCTGTCATGAAGCATGCCCTTACTTACTTTGAAGGGGACAACCCTTTTCTAGCTTCAATATTTATTTCCTCTTTTGATGGGGAAACTTCTAGGGAAGTAGAAAGGCAGCTTAAAGCCTTGGGGGAGACATTTTCCATGCTTGCTAAAAAAATGCATTAAAATATTTAGTACATGTCCTGGATGTAACCCAGCCCTCCAGAGCTATTTTTTCTCACTGTATTAGTCCATTTTCATACTGCAATAAAGAACTGCCTGAGACAGGGTAATTTATAAGAGAAACGGTTTCAATTGACTCACAGTTCAACATGGCTGGGGAGGCCTCAGGAAACTTACAATCATGGTGGAAGGGGAAGGGGAAGCAAGGCACGTTCTTCACAAGGCGGCAGGAAGGAGAAGTGCCAAGCAAAGGGGCAGGAGCTCCTTATAAAACCATCAGATCTTGTGAGAACTCACTCACTATCATGAGAACAGCATGGGGGAAACTACTCCCATGATTCAACTACCTCCACCTGGTCTCTCCTTTGACAAATAGGGATTATAGGGATTATAGGGATTACAATTCAAGATGAGATTCGGGTGGGGACACAAAGCCTAACCACATCAGGGGGAGGGGGCTCACAACTGAACATTTCAGATAATTTTAAGATGTGCTGGTATCCACAAATGAGGGGCAATGTGGACTCAGCAGACAATGTCATGGGCCTTCTGTTTCAAAAACGATTCATAAAGACTTTTATGCTTTTATATGTGCCATATGGGAGTGGGGCATTCTCATCTTGTTCCTTGTTTAACCCTCAGCATCTACCTTTCATAGCAATAACTGATGATCATGAAATGTTTGTTAATTGAATGGCTGAAGTTTAGACAGATGCTGCTTCTGTCCATGAAAGGCATCCTGCTTGCTCTTTGCCCTGTGTCCAGTGAAAACTCTCATTTCTCTGTGCAACTTCAACAGGTTTCACATCACAAGGAGCACAAGGCACTGGCTTTCATTTCCACCCTGAAGCTCAGCAGCCCCGTTTGCAGCCCATCAACTGCCTGCTCCAGAATAGAGGAGGGAAGGGCTGGGCTTCAGAGTTTGCTTTTTTCCCCTCAGTACTATGAATGGAAAATTTCAAAGGATCCTGTGAAGGGATCCAGATTGATACCTTGGGGTCCAGTGTACGTAGGTCTGTTTGTGTGAACTCACCCTTTAAAGACAGAAAAAAAGGAAAACATATATATTTATAGCTTCCTAGAGAGAGCCTTGGTGCTAGTTTTGACGGCTTGCTAGGAACACAAGTGAAGCCAAGGTGGGTAATGTGGTTGGGAGCACTGATTTTGGGAGGAGGGTGGTCCTGGTGTCATTTAGGAAGGGACAACAAGATGCTCCTGTGGACCACCACTGATTCTCTCAAGCTGATGACATCTGGTGGTAGTGACAATGTGATGGGAACCCAAAGAGGAGGAGGGTCTGTAGAAATTTCACGTGGTTGAATCAACTTCAGCTTTTGGTAACTGGTGGACCGCCAAGCAGCACGAGCAGGGCAGAACACCATAAGTCCGTGAACCGGGCAGTGAGTTGAATGACATGAACTTGAGTCAGGGAGGAGAAAACTAGGGGCAGGGCACATCTTTGATTAGTGAGCAGCCAACAGGGTGGACCCCCAGAGGGCTTAAGGCCCTTCTCTGAAGAACTAGATGGTTATCCCTGGGTCCTGTTATTGAGGCTAGTTTCTCTTAAGTTTCAACCCCAGTCAGATCACCGTATCTAAATCATGGAGACTGTACCACCGGTTGTGTTAAGAGGTGATGTTTGAATATTTAGATGAAGATAATCAAAGTATTACAAAAATGACAAAGGACTCAATGGAGTAAACAAGTTAATTTACACACCAGAGTCAAAATTTCACAAATATTATTGCATAGAGTGAAGATAAATTTTTAAAATTTAAATTAATTTAACAAAATAAACATAGTACTTAAATGTGGCTTTTTTTGTACAGATTATTTTCTTATTCAATATTCTTCCTTTCCTAGTTTATAAGTATTTTGCTGCTATTCTTTTATTCTCTGAAAATTGCGAAATGCATACTTAACTTTTCAAATACAAGTTTTTCCAAAATTTGTATACATTTCCTGAAAACAAGTACCTTTGAAGATGGCGACTCCATTTCTGCTCCCTCTAATTCACGAGTTATTCTTGACTTGCTTTGTGGAATTGGTTAGTTTCATTTTTTTCTTAATGGCAAAAAGTATTTGTCATGATTTTTGCATGTTTCCTACCTTCTTGATCCTCATCTTTTTCTCTGATTTAATTATATCTTTTCTGAAGTTATGCTACAGATAAACTCTCTTTTTTTGTTTGCCCAAGAATGTCTCCATTTCATCCTACCCTTAAAAAGTGGGTCCTAGAACTTCTAGGTTGGCAATTATTTTTTAATAGCACTTTGGAGATCTCATTCTTCTGCCATCCGTCTTTCATCATTTCTGTTGAGAACCTAGTGGTCAATGTCATTCTGCCACCTTGAAAGTAAGATGTTTTATTCACTACCTTGTGGATTTATGCATGTGTGTGGTTGTTTCTTTGGTTTAACCTTTATTTTTGGTTCATCCAACACATCCTGACATGTTCAAGTGTAGTTTTATGTTTGTTTAACCTCTGTAGATTTAGGAACTTCCCACTGGCTTTCCCTTGATGTAGGGAATCAGTCATTATCTTAAAATATTACTTACAAATATTGTCTCTGTTCTATATTCTTTCTCCTCTTTGGTTAGGAATCCAAGTAAAAATATGGTAAAATGTCTCACTGCCTATGTATTTTGCTGTGATGCATTCTGCATAATTTCTTCTGACTGATCTTTGGATTCACTAATACCTACTTTAGCTATTTCAAAACAGTGAACAGCTATAGCATTTAAAAATTTATTTTTTGCATCTTTCTTTAGAAATGTTCTTTGTTTCCTTTTTCACACATTCCAGTCATTTAAAAAATATTTATTTTGTTTTAGATCCAAGGGTACATGTGAATGTTCGTTACATGGGTATATTGCATACTGGTGAGGACTGGGCTTCTGGTTCACCCATTACCCAAATAATGAATATGGTACCTAATAGGTAGTTTTTCAACCCTCACATCCTCTCCCCTTTGGGAAACCTCAGTGTCTATTATTTCCATTTTTATGCACATGGGTACCAATTATTTATCTCCCACTTGTAGGTGAGAACTTGCAGTATTTTATTTTCTGTTTCTGAGTTAATTCACTTAGAATAATGGTCTCCATCTCCATCCATATTGCCTCAATGAACATGATTTCATTCTTTTTTATAGTGGTGTAGTATTACATGGTGTGTATACATATCACATTTTGTTTATCCAATCAATTATTGATGGACACATAGGTTGGACTTAGGTTGGTTCCATGACTTTGCTATTGTCGTGATATTATCATATAACGATTTGTTTTCCTTTGGGTAGGTGTCCAGTTATGAATATTTCTGGGCAAATGGTAGTTCTGTTTTCAGTTCTTTGAGAAATTGTCATACTGTTTTCCATAGAGGTTGAACTAATTTATGTTCCCGCCAAAAGTCTATAAGCGTTCTCTCTGCTCTGCACACTCTGCATCCAAGTCAACATCTATTTGGTTTTTTTTTTTTTGACTTTTTAATAACAGCCATTCTGACTGATATAAGATGATATCTCATTGTGGTTTTAATGGGCATTTCTCTAATGATTAGTGATTCTGAGCATTTTTTCATGTGTTCATTGGCTGCTTGAATTTTTTTTTAAATGTCTGTTCATGTCCTTTGCCGAGTTTTTAATGGGGTTGTTTGTTTTCTTCTTCTTGAATTATTTGAGGTCCTTGTAGATTCTTGATATTAGTCCTTTGTTGGAGGCATATTTTGCAATTCTTTTTTTTTTCAAGCATGGTGAGAAATATTTTATTCAGGATCAGAGCAGTAGTTACAGCGACCACTGAAATGTTGTCTGACAGTGGGGAAGAGAAATTCCATGCTGGTCATTTTTAACAGCTTTCTTTTGCTGAGATTGTTTCAAGTTTACTCTAGCTGTGTATATTATGAGAAGAGTTGTTTTACAAAATTTTTCTTTGATTATTTTTAAATCTAGGCTCATTGTAGAACTCTTTCTTTCTCCACTATTTCTTCTAGTTCTCTGTAATGGTGAGCTATATACATAAGTATCAGCTATATACGTATACATATAGGTGATACATACATATAATGTGACTGCATTATTTTCTTTGGAATATTATTGTGAGAATTCTTTCAGGATGAGGAAGAACTGCACATTTGTTTCTATCAGTATTGTGAACTGTTTTCAACTAAATTTATAACTTGAGCTTTTGAGATTGTAATTTATAAAACAGCAGCATTTTCCCCATGCTTCGTTCAGCACCAGTGAACACTTCCTTGTTGACACATGGAAACAGGAGTGGGGTAGTGTGGGTTTACTTTTGGTTTATGCTTATTGTGAAATTATAGCTCTTTGGAGGTCTTATTTTATAGGGGGAAAGTCTTCTATTATAACATTCATGTTGGTGGGGACTTGAGATTTTCCTTCTTCCATATCACTCCATAGAGCCTAAAAAACTGAAGCTCAAATTCACTGCTTTCATGTACTCTCCAAGGTCCAAAGGGAATTCAACATTTAGCTTACTTTTCTGGGATCAAGACATCACTTAGATTTTGGTCTTATAATTCCTTACCATCTTGTATCCTCTTTGTTGCTTAAAAATCTTCTTTTTCTTCTGTCTTATCCAGAATTTCTAGTTGTTTTTATCAAGAATGTGGGTTTGAACAACTGAGCATATTATTTTATTGGAAAAGTGCAATTGCTTTTTACTACTAATTCCTAATTATCCACAGGATCTAGAAAAATGGATTTAACTCTTTGGCCAGTTAAAACACAAATTTTTTCCAAAAATGGATTATCTGTTCTTATAAAGCTATAGTATATTAAAAGAGATTTACGACATAAATAACAGTAAACAAAGTATCCTCTACTATGGCTCGAAAATTATTTAGAATCTTGCAATTGTCCTGGGTCCCTCTAATGCCAGTGATCACCAATCAGTTTGACAAATAGAGATCTTCCACGTGATTGGGTTAAATATTTGATGCATCTTAAATGCATTTTAAAATGTGCCCCTAACTCTTTACTTTACTTGACTGTATTTGAGAGCATCAGTTTAAGGGAAGACACGAGATCATGGGTTTAAGTGAGGCTTCATCATGCCAAGACAACATGATCAGGTAAGTACTTGCCCATCTACATGTCAACATTCTCACCTGTAACGTAGTACAAACAGGACTTCATCAGAGTCCCTCGCAACATTTTGTGGAGCATCAAATAAAATAAAGACCATGAATGTGCTTTGTAAACCTTGAGTTTCTATACTGATGCAAATATATTATAAGAACTGGTAAGATATAGAATGACCAAGGGAAATAGAATCCTATTTTTATGTTTCAATTTTATGGATTGCTGGAAAATTGAAGTGTATCGGAGTCTTCCTGTAGTCGCTCACTAGAATGCCTTTGGTTGGGTTTACTGGTATTGCACAAAAACAGCTGTTAGCAACAACAAGACTTAGGCGCCCAACAACACCTTTTATTTTCACATGACTGAGCCTCTGGTTTCAATATGCAGTCTGTGTTTTTCCCAGAAGTTCTTTCGTGTTATGTAAAATTACTCTGTTGAACAGATTTTATTTGTTTTTTTTTTGCCCCCGTTTGTTTTTATTTATTTTTGTTTGTTTGTTTTTTGTTTTTTTGTTGTTTTTTTTTTTCACTGTGAGTCAGTGATGCCAATGCTTGTGTATTTAGGATGGGGGTCTCAGGCTCTGTACTTCCAGGAGAAGCCCCCAGGAAAGTCTTAGCTGGCTCCTGAGGGGGCACATTTGCTGTGCTCACTGCACTTTACCTGGTGCCATGAAGCATAAAGAGCACAAACTTGGGCACCAAGCATCTACATCAAAGTCCTACTCCTTTATGTTAGTAAATATGGGATATTGGGAAGTTGCTGCACATTTTTGTTGCCCATTTTCTTCACTGAACAACAGAAACAGAAAAATTTCTTCTTAATAGGGATTAAGAGAGACTCAAATAGAACACTGTATATGATGTTCTTTTGTAAATTGTAAAACAAAGTACAAAGTTTCAAATATATTTATTATATGTATATATCTAGCTCTTTATCTATTCCATTTTGTTCAAAAAATTTATGTGTTCCAAAAAATTATGGAGGTGATACACATGTAAGTAGAGGATTTGTCAAATATAAATATCATGGTGTACAAATAAGGCTAAGCAGCTTTTATCAACACATTATCTCCAGCACACACACACACACACACACACACACACACACACACATAGTGCCTGGGCCCGAATAGGAACCTCATGAAAATATTTCTTAAATCAATGAAAGATTATTTAATAATTAAGAAAAACTGGCAGGGTGAGGTGGCTCATGCCTGTAATCCCAGCAGCACTTTGGGAGGCCGAGGCAGACACATCACGAGGTCAGGAGATCGAGACCATCCTGGTTAACGTGGTGAAACCCCATCTCTACTAAAAATAAAAAAAAAAAAAAAAAAAAGCAACTAGTCAGGCATGGTGGTGGGCACCTGTAGTGCCAGCTACTTGGGAGGCTGAGGCAGGAGAATGGCGTGAACTTGGGAGGCAGAGTCTGCAGTGAGCAGAGATTGCACCACTGCACTCCAACCTGGGCAACAGGGCGAGACTCCATCTCAAAAAAAAAAAAAAAAGAAAAAAAACATGACAAAGACAAGGATGAGTTTAGAAGGTGATATCTGTGCTGTGTATACTGAGAAATTGCTTGGGGTGACTCATTTGATTCTGAATATCTGCATTAGCCAGTGCAGGTTGGCATAGCAAAATGCCACAGACTGGATGGCATCAACAGTAGAATTTCATTTTGTTACAGTTTTGGGGGCAGGGAAGTCCAAGATCATAGGGTTGGAAGGCTTTGATGTTTGTTGCGGGCCTCTTACTGGCTTGGGCTGCTTTTCCCTCATGTGGCCTTTGTACAAGTGAGGTCAAGGGGAGACACATCTCTTTCTTTCCTTATAAAGTCACCAGTCCTAGTAGACTGAGGTCCCACCCTATGACCTAATTTGACCTTAAGTGCCTACTAAAGACCCTGCCTGTCTTCAAAAACAGTCACATCAGGGATCAGAACTTTTATACATAAGATTTTTGCAGGGACACAATTCAGTCCAAAGCAATATCTTATCAAGATAATGATATGGTTTGGCTATGTCTCCACACAAATCTCGTCTTGAACAGTAGTTCCTGTAATCCCCACCTGACATGGGAGGGACCCGGTGGAAGGTGATTTTATCATGGCAGTAGTTACCTCCATGCTGTTCTCGTAATAGTGAGTTTTCATGAGATCTGATGGCTTTATAAGGGGCATTTCCCTCCTTTTTCCCACCTCTCTTTTCTGCCGCCACGTGAAGAAGGACATATTTTCTTCTCTTTCTGCCATGATTGTAAGTTTCCTGAGGCCTCACAGCCATGCCGAGGCGAGTCAATTAAACCTTTTTCCTTTATAAATTTCCCAGTATTGGATATGTCTTTAAGAGCAGCTTGAGAAGAGACAAATAGAGATAATATGATTGGTTAGACAATTTGAGAATCTTTATAATATTTTTCAAAAGAAACACAAATATTGTATTTTTTGTCAATAATTATTTGGTGAGCAAGGAATTTAATTTCTTTGACTATGTTTTTTCTACTTGTGAAATAGGGATTATAATCCATGCATTGACTTAATGTTATTACAACACTCAAAGAATGTATTGTGCACTAGTCCTCAGTAAACTGTAGCAAAACCCTTGGGTTACACATGTGAGTTGTCGTCATTCAATGTCACCCTTGCCATGGGAGAGGAAGGAAGCATGTACGACTGGCACTGTGATCCACATATGGGTCCCCTGGAGATGTGGAGCAGGTGATGGATCTTCAGTCTCCATTAGAACCTTATTATTGGACATTTAGAAAAAGGCAGAAAAAGCAGCTCCAGAACTGCTGGATCATAATTGTGCTTCTGTTTTGTATGTATCTCTATTGACTTCAAGTTACTGCCCACTCGGATCTATAGTTCCAAGCCCCTCCCCATTCACCCACAGAATAATGAGACTGTGATTTAAACTAGAAAGCCAGTAGCTTTTCTTCTTTATTGTCTTTGAGTGATAGCCACAAAGGGAAGAGTTCAAGAAATATGTCGTTGTTGGCATAAAGAGAGCAGAGAAAAACCTTCATTTGTTTATTTTTTTCCTTTCTTCTATTTTCTATTCTGAAGTTGCATGTGGTCTCCTCCTAAAAGGAGTTTACTGGTAGCATATTAAACATGTCTAAGACACTTCTGAATATTTGAATATAAATTATTTACATAACTTGTTAATTTATTTTTTTAGATAAAAGATATGGTGGGTCAATTGGGTAAATAGCTAGCACACTGCAGACAACCTTGGCCTTTTTTCCTACCTGAATGCTTTGTGGCAATGAAAGAGCTGTGAAAAGGAGCAAAGAAGAAAAAGCAATTTATAGTCAAATTTTGAGAACTTTTAAAATGGGGAGGAAGAGGAAAACAATTTGACAGAGAAAGGTGGAAGCAGAGGAAAGTAAGAAGAAAATAAATAAAAGGATCATATTAGATGTTAAAATCAGAAAGAAATATACAAAAACCTAAAGATGACATTGAGATCAATGAAAACAAATATACTAGGGTCATATTTTTGCCTCTCATCTCTAATCTAACACAGTCCCTGTCAAATCGTTACAGTATCATCACTTCTGTCTTCTTTATTCAGAATTATCAAAGTCTGAACTGACTTACCTGAACAGGAAGAACTAGTTGATTAATTTCTTTTAGCAGCAAGGTAGTGGAAACTTCAGAATCATATAAACTTAGGCTGAAAATTCTGCTCCTTTACTCTCCCGCCCTGTGACTTCAGGTAAGCTTGTTGATCTTTTGAACTTCAGTTTCTTCTTCTGTAAATTGGAGATATTAGGACCTGCCTTCTATATTAAATACACAAATAAACCATAGAGATGCCTCTGAGATTAGCGGAAGCTCCTTTGGACATTGAAAATGGCAATGTTTGGGATAACTTTCACTGTTTATGTGTTGGCTGAAGGTAAAAATATCAGTTGCCAATATCTTTCCCTGAAACAAGAGGAAATTTACTCTTAAATATGAATACTTTATGCATCGAGGGGAGGTGAAGTCCTGGTCATGGTCATGGACTTGTTGCACCATGGAGGTCTCCTGCCTCTACATCAGTTTCTGTGGGTCCAGCATTCCAACTCCAGATTGCAGCGAGCAAAAGATGACACCGAGGCTGGTGCTCTAGTGAAAATTTGCGCGTGTCTCTAGATTCCTTGGCTTCCAGTAGTATCCTTAGTTGTGAAGTTTTGTGTTTTGTAAAAGCTAGAAGGTCAATAATCAAAATGGAATTTGATTACTTATTCATGATTTGGTGGTGCAAACATGTAAAACATTTTCTGTTTCTATTTCTGGCAAACAGAAGGGATGGTAAAACTAGATGCAATATTGGATGAACATTAGCGGCCCGGGATTGGCCTCAGTCATCAAAACTCTGATTAAGAACTCCGGGTGTGATGGATAACTTTTGCGTCAAATTCACTTAGACATGAGGTGCCCAAAGTAAACATGGGTCCTGGCTGGACCTGTGAGGCTGTTTCTGTAGGAGATTAGCATTTGAATCAGCAGACTGAGCAAAGCAGGTGGCCCTCCACCGTGTGAGTGGGCGTCATCCGATTCATTGAGACCAGAATAGAACAGAAAGCAGAGAGAGCAGGACTTCACCCTCTGCCTCACTGCTTGAGCTGACACATCAGCCCCCTGTGCTGTTCTTGACTGGGTCTTTCACCACCGACCCTTTGGTTTTCGCAGCTACATCACTGCCTTTCCTGGGTCTCCAGCTGCAGATGGCAGATCACGAGACTTTCAGCCCCCATAATCATGAGAGCCAATTTCTTATAATAAACTCCCTCTCCCTCTCTCTCTCTATATATACACACACACGTATTATATATATGTGTATATATATATATACACACACACACGCACCCACACACATACTATTGATTCTGTTTCTATAAAGAACCCTGATTAATACAAAGGGCAATTTCAAGGATTTGATTACATATATAAAATATTAAATCCCTTATGCATATAGCATCATGTGTGTGTGTGTGTGTGTGTGTGTGTGTGTGTGTGTCTCCTTTCACTGAGTTACCTCCTGATTTTTATGACTTTAGGATGAGAACCAGGGCTATTTTTCTAATAACACAGATACCTTTCCTGAGAAAAATCATCCTAGGCATCCACAATGGCAAAGATCACATATGTGTACACACGTATGTATACATGTTTGTGTGGTCACATATGTGTGCATGCATGTATACATGTCTGCATGACCACATATGTGTATGCATGTGTATTAGAGTTCTCTAGAGGGACAGAACTAATAGAATAGATGTACATATAAAAGGGAGTTTACTAAGGAGAATCAATTCACATGATTACAAGATAAAGTCCCACGATAGGCCATCTGCACACTGAGGAGCAACAAAGCCAGTAGGATCAGTCCAAGTCCCAAAACCTCAGAAGCTGGGAAGTCAACAATGCAGTCTTTAGTCTGTGGTCAAAGGCCCAAGAGCCCCTGGAAAGTCACTGGTGGAAGTCCAAGTGTCCAAAAGCTGAAGAACTTGGAGTCTGATGTTTGAGACCAGGATGCTTCCAGCACAGGAAAAAGAAAAAGGCCGGAAGACTCAGCAAGTCTGTTCTTCCATCTTCTTCTGCCTGCTTTGTCCTAGCCATGCTGGAGGATGATTAGATGGTGCCCACCCAGACAGAGGGTGGGTCTGCCTCCCCCAGCCCACGGACTTAAATGTTAATCTCCCTTGGCAACACCCTCACAGACACACACAGGATCAACACTTTGCATCGTTCAATCCAATCAAGTTGACACTCAATATTAACTATCCCAGCATGTGTGTGTGTGTATATATATATATATATATTTGTATAAAAACACAGCAAGATATCAGAATAAGCTTTGTACACTAGGACTATTTGCAAAGTTATTGTGTGAATATAAAGAACTAATATATATCTTAAAATTTTCTGTAGAGATAGTTGTATACACAGGCTGTAAAAGTCAGCATTTTTTCCTCATATTATTCCAGAACACATAAAAAAGCAACAAGGAAAATGGGGAGAGGGGGAAGAACCAAATATATCCTCAGTGAAGCTAGAAACAGTTAGAATCCGAAGATTTCAAAATGTATGTAGAGATGACTAAATCTAGTTGGAATCAGGCACAAGCCACACGGGAGTAAATGAAGTATGGAGGTGGTGAGGCCAATGGCCAATAATCTCAGAAAACACCAACAAAAAGGTACTACCTGAAAATGTGGGAAATTCACCTCCATGTTCAAAACCTATACCCCCTTTTTTCTAACCACAGGAGTGGGAACAAGTGTACATAGGCTACCAGAAAGTCCCCTCCTGGACCCAATTTTGTTCAAGGGAGGAACAAGGGAGATTCAACCACACAGAGAATCACCAGAGGAGCCATAGTTGCAGGAAGCAGTGTGTCCCTGTGACAGCCAAGTAGGCAAGAGCTATTGTGGTGTGAGACCCAGAAGGTTGTCTTGATTCTGTCTCTGAAACTCCGTAGTTTCTATAAAGAGCTTATCCAGGAAAACCCAAACCATTTAGTAATATATTACAAAAATTAAAGGAAATAGATACCCATTTATACAAAAATTATCTAAAGAAATATTTGAAAAGCAAAACTCAAGTATTAGAGAGACAATGAGAATTATGGAAGACTGACAAATGAACTGAACACATACATAACTGGAACATCCAAAAAAGAAACCAAAAGAGACAGAACCAATACTGCAAAATTATAATTCAAAACACTTCTGTGCAATGCATGAAGACTTGAATCTACCTTTCAAAAGGGCACATCAGAAGCAAGGCATATCCATTCATGATAGGCAAAGAGTGAACCACATCTTTAAAAAAGTATTAGACTTAAAAAATAAAATATCTACTGGGCAGCCAGAAAAACAGAGTAAGTCACTCATGGGAGAAATGAAGAAAGCGGTTCTGATCCTCCTGGCTCCCCCAGCAGTAGTGACGCTGGATGGTAACGAGGGAAGACCAACAAGATTCTCAATGCTCCCAAGGATTTTTATGTGCAGCCAAGGTAGTCTCACTATGTAGGCATGATATATTACAATTTGTTGCAGTTTTTATCAAGCAGGAATTCAGGAAATAATATTTTCATTAGTGTTTTTGAGAGAACAAAAACATGGCTATGTGTAGAAAAAGGGCAACACATTTGGTTACAGAAGGAAGGAAAACGATAACAACCGATTAAAGGAAGATGCGTTGGCAGAATACAGCAAAAAGAAAGTTGTGAGTATTGAATGCATTTTGCTGTAGACTAAAACCAAATGTGGATGAGGGTTACGAATAGGCTGGAAATGTCATTTGCCCCAATAATGTAGAAATAATACATTTTACAATGTCAAAGATGAAGAAAGATAGTGAAGGTAAGAAAGCCTCATTAATTACCTCACTTGTGACTATGACGTGAAGGATAAATTTTAAAGGTGGCAAATCTAGCAAAAGAAATAAAAGCCTACTTAGCAGTGCAATGGTAAAGTAAGGAGGATAACTTTTACTATCCTCCTTACTTACAAAGGGCACCTGCCACTGTATGGTGATGGGGTGGTATCAACTCAGTCATACCCCTACTTGGAACCTAGGTTGTAATGTTAGTTCCACCAGTACTCTTCGGATCAAGCAGCATGATAAAGGGAGGGAAGACGTTAATCAGCACAAGCATACAATCGCAGATATGGTTTCTCTCTCTGCTGTTGGTCTATGTTCTATGTTGATAGCTCCTCTTTTTTATTGTTTTCAAATCACCTATCGATGCTCCCTTTACCTTCTCCCAACACCTTGCCCTATCAGAAATTTTAAACTGGTAGTATGACCAAAATTTTCATTCCAATAGAATGCAAATCCTTTACAGCTACAGTTTCCACTAACCATTATCTTCGGACACTACTGAATTAAGGAACCCTAGTAAATTGCCCATGTGTTAGATGTAATCTTCTTTGCTCCCATTGTGTACAAACACTCCAACATCCTTTGGGCACTGTAAAATGCCAGTTCAGAACAGGAATTCTCTATCTGGTAACATGAAAAGCCCAATACGATTATAGAACAGTCTCAGATTCTCATTGAATAAAACCAGGACTATGTTTCTTGATGCAAAATTCTTCCCTTGGCCTTAGGACTTCACAACACACTGAGTATAAGGAAGTAAGAATGAAAAATACAGATCCCATCAGTGAGCGACTGAGGGAGGTCATACCCAATTTCACCCTTTTGTTTTCTGACCATGTGTTCTGGTATTCTGGCTTTGTGGAAAAGGTAGAGTGAACTTACAATTCAGTTATGCAAGTCAGGTCACTTTGGACAGTGAAAGGGGTTGTTGTTAATAATTACGTTAGAAATTATTATTATGATGTCCTGGGAAAACTGGGGCACATGGTCACACAAGAGACAGAGTCATACATTGGTCATTGCTCCAAAGCCATTCTGCATGCTGGAGAGGAGTGCCTCAGGCCTGCAGGGTGCCGTCTCTCAGCCCGCACTGTGCTAGAACCTCCCAGAAGCCACCTGCCCTTCTGTAAAGTCAGTGGGTATCTGCAAGACAGGTTACCAGCAGCAAAGGTGGGCAAAGAGGGCACTGGCCAATGCCCGAACTGTGGGATGTCTTAATGTGTTTACTCTGCGTTCACGGAACGTGGACATGGAGGCTATGTAATCTACTGGAAAAAAATATGTATATATTTCTCACGGTTGTGGAGGCTGAGGGGTCTGAGTTCAAGGTGCCAGCAGATTTGGTGTCTGGAGAGAGGTGCTTTCTGCTTCCAAGATGGCAACTCTGGCTGTGTCCTCACATTGCAGGAGTGTAAAAGCAAACAGGATCTAACTAGTCCCCCAGAGTGCTGTTATAAGGGTATATAATCACCTCGCCTCACATCTTAATCCTGTCACACTGAGGATGAAGTTTCAACATGAATTTTAGAGGGACACTAATACTGAAACCATAGCAGGAGGCAGGGAGTGTTTTCATGGAGAGAATACTGTTGCCGTTACTGCACTAAGGCAGAAAAGGAGTGGGAGAGAATTACCCCCAACGCTCTGTCCTCTGGGCATCCCATCACCTTACACCTCTGGGCATCCCATCACCTTACACCGATCTTCCTCAGCCAAACCCGCATGGAAGTCCAAGACCAGGAAAACCCGAGTCATGCTATTTATAGAGGTATTGGCAGTTTTGAGGTGCATAGAGAGGGGTCCGAGTCATGCTACTTATAGAGATATTGGCGGTTTTGGGGTGCATAGAGAGGGGTAGAGATTAAAGGGGGTTGAAAGGTAAGTGAAGATAAGCCATCACTGATATCTGTGAGATACTGTGCAGCAGGGGTTGGGGGGGAACTGGCTGGTTTTGGTCAGTGCTGTCTGTGAACACAGCCTTGGGAATGGAGAGACAGAGCTTGCCGGCTCTTCTCTGGGGAGAATCAGGGCAGGTTATTTGCTCCATGTGTAGTGGGCAGACTACTATGTGGTTTTAGAATTTGGAAACTTTAGTAACTTTGCAAAAACTATCCTCCGTCATATTTTAACATTAAAGAACACTATCATTTTAAACATGTGTTTTATGAACACATCTCCTTCCTCATGGTACTTGCCTTTTCTATACTTATCTGAAGCTCAGTTAAGCTTTTCTTAATAAAAGAATGGATGCACAAAAGAGGATTTTTTTCTGCTTGTTCCAATATCTCTTGAGGTTATTAACATGTTTGACTTCTTAGTCACGATAAGTCAGTTATGACCCCTCCTCTCCTTTTTCTCTTAAACTTTCCCAAGACCACCATCCAAACTCAAGCCTTCACTGCAACTGATCAAATCCAGTGCAAAAGCTTTGTGGTCTTATACTTAGCATCTGCCTTCAATCTGCTTCCTTCAGTGCCTCTTCCCACATTGCTACCCAAGTATCTTCCTAAAACATCACATGAGTTGGGTTATTTTTCTGCTCAAAAAGCACTCATGGGATCCTTTTTTGCATATATGATAGAATACAGTTCTTAGCCTAGCATTAAACATGTTCCATAATCTGAGTCTAGTATGCTTTTTCTGGTTGTACTTCATTCTTAAGTTATCTATGTAATACAGATATGAATTTGAACATGCTCAACCTCTCTTGCCTCAGTTATTTCATTTGTCCAATTCCTTTCATCTAGCATGCAGTCACCAGGATCTGCCTGTGCTGTAAACCCCACTGTAGCTCAAGGCTCCATTCAGAGTCACCCTCCTCCATCAAGCCTGTTCTTGACGGTTACATTTAATCCTTCCTGATAGATTATGTCCTTATCTTCATGGTGGACCTTCTGTTCTGGGTGGTATTATTCACCCTGTGGTTTCTGGGCTGTCCTGGCCAAGTCTTGCCCCATAATGTTAGCCATCTGACAGGCTTAAAGTTTACAAAGCATACATTGTCCTTTGTTTTTTGAGACGGAGTCTTGCTCTGTCGCCAGGCTGGAGTGCAGTGGTGCGATCTCGGCTCACTGCAACCTCCACTTCCCAGGTTCAAGTGATTATCTTGCCTCAGCCTCCTGAGTAGCTGGGACTACAGGTGTGCACCACCACGCCCAGCTAATTTTTGTACTTTTAGTAGAGACGGGGTTTCACCATGTTGGCCAGAATGGTCTTGATCGCTTGACCTGATGGTCCACCTCCCTCGCCCTCCCAAAGTGCTGAGATTACAGGCATGAGCCACCGCGCCCAGCCAAAGCATACATTTTCTCATTTATCTTTACTTGTGATGTGCTACAATCATAGATATTAACATCTTTCCCATTTAGCAAGATTAGGAAACTGAAGACAGTATATTTAATGACAAAGCTCAGTAGTATACCCTCAGAAAGGAATTAACTCCCAGACACATGGATGTATCATGCACCACCATTGTCTCTGTTCTACAGCTGTCAAAGTGTAGAAGTAAACTGGGTGCACATGCTTCATTCTTCACCAGTCCACCAAGGATCCCCTGAATCCATCTGATCACATAAGCGATGGTAGTCAAGGGACCCGAAATGGGTCCATCTAGAAAAGCAACTGATAAATTTAACTTTCTACATAGTTAGAAAACAAAAATCAGCTCACTTGGATCAAGTACCTGGCAAGGTTTGTATATGATTTAGAGTCTTTGCACTTTATGGACAAAATGAATAGTATAAAAAATGTGTTTATAAATGATAAATCTAGCAATCCAAATAAAATACCATCTACTTTTTGACATATTTGATAAATAACTAGAGTGCCATTTCTTTAATCAGTTAAAAGTTTGTTATATGCAAGAATTTTGAAAGTTTTCTGCATGTAAAGGGCAAGCTTTCTAAGTTTGTGACCGATCACAAGGATCCAAACTATTTTGTATTTGTTTCAGATAAGTGTAAATATATAGAAATTCATGTTAAAATATGTAACACATCATATTTTTGCATGTTTTATTTATTAAGCTTGTTATTACATGTTTTCATATATTTTTTCTTCTGTTTTGATCAAAATGACGGGAAAAATAAGCTCGCATATTATGAAGAACACATTTCCCCCAATAGGAAGTGGCTTTTGTCTTTTGCTCTTTGATAAGATCTTTCAAAGAGACTTTAATTTTCATCATTAAGTTTAATTAAATTTTGTAAAGTAGCTGGTTCAATATCACACAGCTTTGAGCATGAGTAATCAAATCGTATATGTTTCCTGAATACTATCATCAACTTCAAATCTTGAGTGAGAATATGCACTTAGAGTGAGTTGGCATTGATGACAGTGGATATAACCTATGTTTCAAAATGCTTTCCTGATGATAATATAGATTTTTGGCTGACTCCTTGCATTGTTTTAAACTTTGTTATGTGGTTGACAAGAGTATATACAACTAATTGAAGAAATGTAGCTCTGATATTTTATTGTTCTTGAATTATCATATTATCTAAATTTGGTACTTCTTTGTAGGAAACTTTTTAACCCACTTAACCTTTTGTGAAGTCAGTTTAGTTAAAATTAGACAATTTCATCCTTGAATTCACTTGCCATGGTTAAGATGACTGTGCCACTTAACAATAGCTGCAAGAGAACCTGTGAGTGGGGCTGTGGGAACTCCTTTGCCCTCTGCAGAGCCCACATTTCTCAGGAAACCAATGACCTCATTTCCTATGTAAATCTCGGACATGCAGCCTGAGTGGAGAGTCCAGAGTCAGGCTACGTGTTCAATATTAGTAACACTTAGATATTTGCCTACTTTTTGAGAGAATAGAAATAGATACAGAAATTCTCACAATTTATTTCCAGAACCAAGTTGACTATTTTATAAATCCCATTTTGAATACTTTTGATCTTGTAGATCAGATAAGTCCATATTGCTTCTTGGGCCATACTGAGGGTTTGATTCTCTTGGGGTTCCTGAGGAAAACAGGCTCCATGGCCCAGTAACTACTGATGAACTCAAATTCTTTCCGTCGTTGGAGCGTGGTCAACATCAGCAGTTGATGAAACTGAAAGTCAGCGTTTCACATGTAGCTTGTCCTGGAACTAAACTGAGAAGAGGTCTTTGGAACTGGTGTCACACAGGGAGAAGTATCCCAGTGTGAGGTCAGAGCATGCACATTTCTCAGTGATGTGACTACACACTGTGAACTGTGAGACTGACCCTTTCTCCATAGCGAGGAAAAAGACCTTGTTGAAAAATGCCAGAATACTATCTTGGAACCCGAGTGTATTAGCATGACTCAAATATCAAAGGCTGTTTTTTTTTTCTCCCCAAAATGGCTTAGAAAACAAAAAAGTATGGAACTGATTGTCTCTTATACAAAGGCAAGTTAGAGTTTGTAACCTGTGTAAATGCTGTAATTAAAACCTTGTTTTTACATGGATTCATTATGTTAAATTCTTCACTAATTACTGACATTTTCTTTAATGTGTACATGTGGGGAACATAAGAATATGATTAGCTCGAGTTAAAAGTGTAAGCAGTAATGAGCATATTATGGGTTTCCCTTTGTCCTTGGTCACTCTAAGCTTCTTGACAATAAGGCTTGACTTTTATAGATTTGATGCTCTATGCAATTTTCTGTAAGCAAATAAATGCATGTAAAGTAAAAATGACAACATTCATATACACATGTTGAGTGGTACAGCTTCTCTTTACATTAGCTACCCCAGTTACAACTTCTTCCCTTGTGTAGGTACAAGTCGGTGATTAAAGTGCAGAACAACTTCCCCAACACAGGAATCCAGCTTCAGAAAATATCTGTGCTGGAGAACTTGCAGTGGAGGAATGGAAGACTTGAGAAAGGGAGGGCTGGGAAACAAGAGCTGGGACTCACCCTGAAGACACTCATAAATATCAATTTTAATATCTATTACAATACAACAATAAGGGCAAGCTAAAAAAGGCTATACAAGGCATTTTGCATATCTTCATGTCCTGGGTTCTCTGAAGCCCTTTTCCTGTTAATATCTTTTGCCAGAAGAATCTTCTCAGGATCTCCTCTCCTGTCTGTTCCAACCAGATGCTCGTACATTCATTTTGGTTCCTCATGGGTCATATACCCACTGAGAGACACGTTCCTTTGGTTTTCTTTCTTCCGAGAAGGTTTCTCCACAAGATTCCTGGTTGAATTGATGGAGTGAAGGTCTGTCTGTCCCCCAGTTTTTTTTATTTGGAGACAGAGTCTCACTCTTTCCCACAGGCTAGAGTGCAGTGGTGCCATCTTGGCTCACTGCAACCTCCGGCTCTTGGGTTCAAGCAATTCTCATGCCTCAGCCTCCCTAGTAGGTGGGATTACAGGCATGCACCACCATGCCTGGCTAATTTTTATATTTTTAGTAGAGACGGGGTTTCACCATGACCAGGCTGGTCTTGAACTCCTGACCTCAGGTGATCCGCCTGCCTTGGGTTCCCAAAGTGCTGGGATTACAGGCATGAGCCACCACACCCAGCCTGTCTGCCACCTTTGATGGACAGTGTTACTACAGGGACAGAGGAAGATTCCCAAAGACCTGCAGTCATCCTGTCTAATGCATGTCCAGGCTCCCTTCTGAGACAGCATTGCCCGGCTCTCAGCACTCCCCTCCATTGCCCAAAGCCCTTTTGCAGGACCTCTGCCTGTTCTCCCTGGTTTGTGCCTTGTTTTGTTGTATTTTATTTCCTGTTTCTAACCCAGTCATCTCTTTTTCTAATTATTCCCAACCTATATAACTCACATACACTGGAGGAAATATCTTCATGGAATTAAAACCACATGGAGTAATGTTTCACATAAGCAGAATTCAGGAAGGACTTCAGTAATCCCACCCCAAACACACAGGCAAAGGGAGTGCAGATTTCTTCAGCAACATGGTGGCAGCAAGGCCATGAAAAAATCCGGGCCAGACGAGTGTGCAAACACAACTGCCTCTTCCTTTCCACTGGAGCTTTGGGTAACTGCTCTGACAATACTGTGATTTGCTGAAGCCACAGATAATCAGTTTCAAAACAAGATTTCTACCTCTGGCTCACTACATCACAAATAACTGTGTCTTGTATTCTTCTGATGTTAAACAAAGATGGCCCTCAATGTAATTGTTAGAGTGCCTCCTCCCCACTTCTGTCAGTTGTTGCTTCTCTGCCTGCCATGAGTTTAGTGTCTTAGGGCTGCCTGGCCCCAGTGCCAGCACAGCAGGGCCTCTCCATCTTAGCCACCCTTTCTCCCGACATGGTCAGGAGACCTGTGATAGGCGGTGCTCATCAACTGCCTTCTTCTTTACTTGAAAATGTCCCAAACATTAGATGAAACTCATATTATTTAGTAGTCAGGATTTCAATTGAACAGAAATAATTCATTCCAGCTTATGAATGATGGCTAGGCACTTGACAAATAGATTCCAATAAGGTATTTTCACTTTCAAGGCGTATTTACATGTCAAAAATTATTACTTTTCCATTAGACATATTTTGGGATAAAAGGGGGACTCTTCTTGCCGCTTCTAAAATTACTTCACATTTGAGATCATGACTGGCATGTATATAGTGTTTTCCAATGGACAAAATATCTTTTATGCATATAATCTCATTTTGTCTTGTAAAACCTTATAATACATGTATTTTTATTATCTCAGTTTTCCAGATGAAGACATTGAAGATTGGAGCATTCAAGAATTTTTCCAAAGCAGGGAAGAGCCTGAACATGAAGCTATATGGTCTTACTTCAGGTTTCATGCATCTAATATAGCATTGGCCAGTAACTATAGAGCTGTTCTTACTTTTTATATTATAAGATGAATTGGTAGAATGCATTTTATTTAGTGGAAAGAATATGGACTTTATTGACAAACTAATAAGGACTCAAATTCTGCTACTCTACCTGCTAATGTTTCCTTGGACAAGTCAAACAATCTCTCCAAGTCTCGGTTTCCCAGCCTGTGAAATGATAAGAATAATCTTTGTACAATTCCTATAGTGGTGTCTGGCACCATTGGCACTAAATACATGTTATGACTTTTTTTTTAAAGCCTTGTTATTTGTAGGGGAATAGGGCATAAATGTTGACAGAAATAGTGCTATGAATCAAGACATGAAGCAAGTAATTCCTTCATTTCTTGTTTTATGGCTAACCCGTGAAGAATATTTCTCACCTAACAACAAGGCCATAGGCCAGGGATACGTTTGGAAAACTAAAGGCAAATATGTCAGATTTTCATGCAGGAATCTTTCTAAAGGAGGAACCAGATTATTATAAAAGATATGCTTTTCTCTTTTTCTGGGCTTTACCATCATTCCTTTAACGTTAAGGAGGAAATGTCAAGAGTGGTGGTGAAGTTTTTTGTTCACACAAGGTTTCAATGGTGCCTTTAAAACACAATTGGTCCAGGCGTAGTGGTTCATGCCTGTAATCCTGGAACTTTGGGAGGCCAAGGCGGGCAGATCACTTGAGGTTGGGAGTCAGAGACCAGCCTGGCCAACATGGCGAAATCCCGTCTCTACTGAAAATACAAAAATAAGCCAGGCATGGTGACTTGTGTCTGTAATCCTAGCTACTTGGGAGGCTGAGACACAAGAATCGCTTGAACCCAGGAGGCAGAGGTTGCAGTGAGCTGAGACCGTGCCACTACACTCCAGCCTGGGAGACAGAGTGAGACCCTGTCGCAAAAAAAAAACAAAAAACAAAAAACAAACAAAAACTGCAATTGTTGAAACACTCTTTTTCATCAATCATTATATATTGGGCCAGGATTACCAAAAAATGGAAAAAGTATAATTTCTGCCTCTGAGGAACTCACAGTCTAGTGGGAGACACCATTTATTCATCCGTTCTTTCATCAAACACCCATTGAGAATGTAATGCACCCTGGACAAAGGAGCAGTCATTTGACTATGACACAAGATAATAGTCAAAGTCTTTGCCCTCACGGAGTTCACAGCCTAGCCATGGAGATTAAAAATAAAAAGATATAATAGAATAAAGAGTAATAGATTTTAAAACACTGGAAACCCAGCATGTGGTAAAACTGAAAAAGAGGGATACCTAACCTAGTATGACAGGTGAGGCAGAGGTTAGGGTGAGAAAGAATGGTATAGGAAGGATTTCTGGAAAATTTCAAGATAAATCTTAAGGATAAGTCAAAATTATACAAGTAAAAAGGAGAATAGTGCCTGCTACATTGCAATTGTTTGGCAAACATCTGCAATGATTACTAACTGTCTATCAGTTTTTGGCTCTGCTTCAATTCTCACAGTCCAAGCTCACTGCAGTTAAATCTTCAGTCTCCAGCACTGCACTTGGGAAAATGTCAAGGAGTTAAATGTACATGTAATTGGAGTGCCACAAGAAGACAACTGAGAGAGAGGGGCAGAACAGCTCATGAGGGGAAAATCCACTACATACAAAGAAAGAATACTGCAGACTCCTCATTGAAATCTATGTCCGAAAAAAATGGCCTGGAACTATAAAGAGCTGTTCTTTAAGGTACTTAAAAACATTTTTTGCCAACCTGGAAGTCTTTAACCAGCAAAAACGTCTTCCGAAAACAAACAGCCTTTTCAGAACAAATACAGAGCTAATTCATGTTTAGTACACTTGCACATAAGTGTTAAATAAAATTTCTTTAGTAAAAGAATTATAATACCAGAAGGAAAATTTGATCTGTAAAAGAAAAGATATTAAGAGCCCCAAAAATATATAAAAATTATGTAAAAATTTTTTATTGTTTTATCTCCTTAAAAGATAATTGATTGTTTAAAGCAAAAACAATAAAATGTTATAGGATTTGTGGCATATGTTAAATGTATGCATTTGAAGTAAAATGTATAACAGTAGTGCAAAGACAGAAGAGAAAAACTGACTTCTGCTGCTGTACATTTTTTATACTCTACATAGAACTGTGATAAGTTAAAGACGTGTATTCTAAACTCCAGGTGAAATAAAAATTTAAAAAATAAAAAAATTAAGAAGTAAGATGGAGCAAGTAGAAAACAAATAGAAAGATAGTGGATTTGATTTTAGTTTTATCAATAATTATACAAATTTAAATAATCTAAACCCCCAGAATTTTTAAAAATGGGAGATTAAAAAACAATAAATATTATGTAGTCTTTGTTATCATCATTATTTTATAAAGGGACAAGGCATAGATTTGGACAGAAATAGTAAGTTTTACAATAAGAAATATTACCAGAATTGCATAACATTTCATGATGTTAAAAGGGTCAATTCAACAAGAGGACACAACAATACTAAATATTGCCTAACCATAGAGCTTTAAAATATATAAAGAAAAAATATACAACAGAAAAAAGAAATGGATAAATCCCGTTACTGTTGGAGATTGTAGATTCTAACCCATTTTTTTCAGTAACTAATAGAATGAGATAAGAAACCAGTCAAAGGGTAGAAGACAAACAATACTCTTAATCAGATTTACCTCGTTGACTTTTCTAAAACAGTCCACCAAACAGCAATATAAAAGACATTGTTATCAACTGCACATTTAAAACATTCACTAAAACTGATGATAATCTGGGCTATAAAAACAAGTCTCAATACATTGAAAAGGACAGAAATCATACACAGTATGATCTCTAAGCACAACTAAATGAAACTAGAAATAAATTATTTCCAAATGTTCTGAAATGAAACGACATACTTCTAAAAATTCCTGAGTCAAGGAGGAAGTCACAGATGAACTTAGAAAGTATTTCAAAGAGAACAAAGATGAAAACAAAAGCAGAATATATCACAATTTGTAGGATGCACATAAAGTAGCCATTTGGGGAAATGTAATAATGCTTATATTACAAAGGGAAAATTTCTGAAATTTATATATTTCAAATCATTCATGATATGTCAAGTCTTCTCATCTTGTTTTTCTTAAGGACTGTTTTGGCCTTTATTATATAGTTTATAAGTTCCACAAAATATATTGGGAATTTACTGGAATTTTGTCAAACCTGTTTAATTTTGTCAAACTCAAAGATAATATAAATATGTTTGAGGAGAATTAACATTATTAAAAAAGCAAGACATTTAGCCTATGAACATAGTACATATCACCCCTCATTTTGATGTTATTATTGTACAAAAGTTTTATATTATTGTACATAAAGACTTTGTACACTTTTTAAATTTATTCTTAAATTTTATACTTTTCATGAAATATGAAGTTAATTTTTTAAATTATTATTTTTAACATTATTGCTGGTGTAAAGAAATACAATTCCATTGGACAATGAATTTTGTATCTAGTAACTCATTGAATTTTTTTATTAATTTAAGTAATTCATGTATAAATTTTTGGATTTTCTATTTAAATAATCATATTGAGACTACTGCATTTTAATAGTTTCTCATTATTATGTTTACATATTTACTCATCTTATCCCTAAACTCAAAGACAATATATTATACTCTTTAGTATAAGTACATTATATATTTAGTGTAGTACAGGTACATTATAAAGTATAATGTTTACTAAAGCCTTTCTGTAAAATCTTTCTCAGGCTAAGAACATTTACTTTTTTTACTAGAATATAATATTAATAAAACATATTCCAGAAAAGCGTAAAATTTACCAAACATTTAGGTTTTTAATTTAAGCAGCATGGAGAGAAATGACGCTCGCATGGTTGAAACACAGAGGCTGGAAGCACAGATGTTCTTAGAGCTACTATATTGTTTGAATCAACAGTGACGTATATAAGCAAAATTCCACAAAACCACAGATTTAACTGCCATTATTATTCAGAAATATCTGGTGTTACTTCTGGTGTAACAAATGGACTACTGTTAGGATAAAGAATATCCATATGAAAAAGTGTTTTACATAAAGTAGAAATTTAAATAGTAACATAATCTGGGTGCAATCCAACAATAATAGTTAGAGCTTTGCTTTCCTAAAATACTATGTGCTAACTCTATTCTAAGGGATTTAGATATAGCTTTCATTGATTTCAAGAGAAACATTTGTTTACTTGTTCCAAGTTTAGTATCTGAAATGGCAATGTATCTTACATTAGATAAGCATAACTTAATTTCAACATTATTTAATATGAATGCATTAAAAGTGTATGTCATTATCAATGATATTTTAGATTTAGTGGAATTTTGCATAATTTCATGAAACACTAGACACTATGGAATCACTATAGCGTAAGGTCTACAAAAGCAGGAAATTCTATTTTAGTCACTCTTATAGGAGTCACTTGATAACTATTTGTTGAATAAAAATGAATGAGTTGTCCAATGAAATAAATAAAGGCACAGCATTCTAGCCTCATTCAGGGGGCAGTAGTTCATCCTCTGGCCTCATATCACTTGAGCAACGATGTGGACATCACTTGGAAATGCTCAACTTAATCAGGTATGTTCATAATGAGGGCTTCTCATTTTTCTGTGAAAATACTACAATATACTGTCTTTAGGGAGGAATCAAACAATGTAACAAAATATAGAAAAATAGTTAAGCATGATTCAAATTAAAAGCCCTGGAATTTATAAAAATAAGCTTTATTTATTAGGGAAAAAATTACATTGTGCAACTCTCTATTTCCCGGTGATTCCTAGTAAATAAGACAATAAACCCTTTAAGATGAACTTTGTCAGAAGCAAAGGATCACTATTTCCCGAAGAGCTGCAAAATACCATAGGCCAGCAATAATACAGGTGATAACTGAGGTCATAAAAGCCATTTAGACAAGTTGAGTTGACAATAATCTAAGAAGGGCCAGGCCACTCTCCTGTGCCCCCTCCCCAAACAGCTGCCAATTGCTTTGCTTTGACTACCTCCTTCCCATGCACCCATCCCGTACCCACAGCCCTGCTTGGAACTCTCCGAAGTTCCAGACTCAGGTACTCATCTGCATCCTAGTGCCCTCTACCTGGAGACGTCCATACTTTTAGTTCAGTGTGCTCACAAGTGAAGTCATAAAGAGCCAAGAGTGCAGGATTAGGGTCAGGCAGCCCCACTTCTTAGTTATGTTTAGATTTCTTAGTTCACTTGACCCTCTACGTTTTCAGATTTCATTTCTATAAAATAGCAATGGGCTTCATAGAATTGCTTTTAGAGTATTATAAAATAACGTAGGTAATACCTCTAACAAATATTCAAACACATATTGAACATATAACCAATGTCTGGTACCGGCTTTGCCCTCCTTTCACAAGCTTAATGGCAATGCAGTTAAGTCAAGGACCTGGATCAGAATTACAGCATGATGGACACGCTCCATGTGTGTGCACACCCGTTCCTGGATAGCTTTTCAAGGGTCTTCTCTTTTCTGCCACCTGACAAGTTCTCCAACTTCCCTACTTGGAAGTGGCTTCTTGCCATGAGATAAACCCTTTCTAATCTGTCCTCCCATGAGCAATGCACCCAGGGCATCCTTCCTCTTACTCCGTCTCAACCTTGAGCCTGCAGAATGGAGCTCAAGTTTCCTGGAGCAGTCACGGTTCCTGGACCGTCTCCTCTTCTGCCTTGAGGGCTGCCAAGCCTGCGTCCACCGTGCGCATGAACTCTGCCATCAGTAGGTTTCATGCGTGTCCCCCGTGCTCCTACCTGGGCTCACATGAATGTGCTCTTCTCTCTTTCTGAAATGCCCTTTTCCTTTGAGCGATTGTGGAAATCCTGCTCATCTTTTACAGCTAATCTCAGATGCACCCTCCTTCTGGAAGCCTCCTCTAACTGGCTTGGCTACACATGGCCCAGACTTGGTTTGAGATCATTAAAACAGCAGGAAAAAATGAATGGTGTGAAGGGAACACACAGACAGCATGTGGCATGGTTGGAAGCTGTGGTCTGATCTATGGCGTGTCCTGAGACCACGGCTGTTCTTTGATTTTTGCTACAGCCCTGAGAACCCAGTGGACCTGCTCAGACGTCCTGCTGCTCTTCCGATCAAGCCCTTTGTTTCTCTGTCTGTCTTGTTTTCTGCTTTTCACTTTCTTGTTCTCACCTGTCTGATTTGTAAATAATAAAATAATCAAAGTTAGACAATTCCAGCTACTTAAGATAACTGTGTTTCCAGGGAATCTGTTTTATGTGTAGAGAGGAAAAAATAAGTAGTCACAATCCTGGATTTTCTATGTGAATAAGTTTGCTTAGAGAGCAGCAGCTGTTAAAATATAAATGTGATATTTGAGTTCAAACGGGAGCAGAAATTATACTTAGTGTGGGCCAAAGAAAGGCATTTCAACGACAGGGCTCTTTCATCTGGAGTGGCGTGCCTAATTCTGATTTAGAGAAAAGCAGGTCTGATATTTTGCGGTGGAAAAGGAGGCCTGGGGCTGGGCATCAGAAAATCAGCTTTCAAACACTTCCTCCAGGTTGTAGCTGAGCAACTTGAAGCTCTTTAGTGAAATGAAAAAATAGTAGGCGTCTTGTCCAGCTCAGAAGCATATTGTCGCAGAGTACACACAGATGGCTGAAGGCAGAAAATACCACACCAGTTCAGTTCCCCCCAGTGAAAGCTATCTTGCCTTGGTGGAAAGAAGTCACAAAACGTGAAGGTTTATCATGAACAGGCAAAAGAAGTTCACTTGTTTTCACGATTTAAAACATTTGGCTTAAACTCTGTCTCTCTCCATTTTAAATGTAAATTAGAATAGGGAAACAGGAGGAAATATGCAAGATTCTGGAACACCTGAAGTTTCCATGTTTTTCTTTTTTTTTTTAGTTCCTGGCTCTTTAGAATTAACCAACACATTCCCTAGGTATAGTTATAAAAAATGGCTGGGGTAAGAATAACGAGTTTGTGGTATTTTTAAAATTGTATGCACAGTCACTTGGAGACCCTTGAATGATGTTACGAGACTGAGCTTCCCATACTCACTGGGACACACACAGTTGCTCTTGTTTGTAAGAGAGGACGCTTCTGAAGTGTCATTTCCTCTGCTGCTAGTATCGGCCTGCCTTCCCCTCGACCCCTGCCGTGTGGCCACTGCTGTATCACATGTCCACGCCCGTCCCTGGCTGGGGCCCTGGAAGCCAGGGCGTACCGAGTGGGACAGCTGGCAGGGGCTCGGGCTGGTGTGGTCACTGACAAAGAATCCTCCTCCGGCCTGTCAGTCTGTCAGTGGCAGCTCTGCAGCTGTTGGCCCGCATACCTGGCATACCTCCATCTCCAGGCAACTGCTGGGTGTGGGCGGGAATCCCAGCAGCACCCACTGGCTTCGGCTGCCTCCCACAATGCCAGCCCCCAGGTAGCCAAGAGGAGTCGTCCAGGTGTCAGGGAGAGCAGCTGAGAGAAGCATGGAGGGCGGTGGTTGTGGGAGAGAGGAGGAAGTTAGGAGGGTCGCCCACACACTTTAGGAAAGCTTGGTGCAAAGAGAAAGAGGCTGTGTTTCAAAAACAGCCCTGCTCCACCATCCTGAACCTAGTCCCGATCATTCCTTGAAGAAGTAGTTTCCCAAGTGGGTCTTGCCTAAACAATGTATGTGGACATGGGAAAAGCATGGACTTGGCAGCAGTTTCAGAAGGTTCCCTGCTGCTGGTGACTTTGGAAAAGTCCCTTAACCAGTGTGAGCTTCCATGTCCTCCTCCAGAGCAGGGGACTGTGTACCTTCCCGGAGGCCTGGAAGGATTTTGTTAGGTTTTCCCAATAAACTCACTCAGTGGATGAAAGGGGGGACGTTTGTAAAGTTGTCATATTTATGTTGAATGTAAGATCATTGAACTCTCACTGCTATGCAAAAATCAACGTTAACGAGCGCCATGTGCAACAAAAGAGATTTGTTTTCATGAGTACACACCTAGACGGTGAAACTGTGCACACACCAGTTCACACTTTAAAAATGTCTCTTTTCTATTTTACATTTCTTTAAAGACCAACAAGAATGGTTTTTAGAAGTGTTTTTAACTATGGGAAAATACAGATAACATAAAATTTATCATTAACCACTTAAGATGTGCGCAGGTCAGTGGCGTCATGCACGTTCACAGTGCTATGCAGCCATCACCACCATCCAACCACAGAACGCTTTCATCTTGTAAAATTCATACCCCGCACCCACCGAACCACAACTTCCCATTTCTCCTTCCCTCCAGCCCCTGGCAAGCACCATTCTATTTTCTCTGGCTACAAATTGGACTATTCCAGGTCCTTTATATTACTTTTAATGGCAAACACCGCAATAACTTTGCACCAACCTAAAATGAGTTGAATCATGTAGTATCTGTTTGTTTGTTTGTTTTTTGACTAGCTCACTTCACTTAGCATAATGTCCTTTGTTTATTATCAGCAATTACATTTTAAAATTTCTAATCTTAGAAAAAGAGGCATACTGTTGTCAACGAGCGGTCAGCAGTTTCAGAATATGTGACTAGATGACAGACACAATAGACTTAAAAAAGTAATACCGTTCCATTGTGCCAAGAAAACTTGCAAAAGTGTTCTCTCTGTTGTAAGCATCCCAAATGTCTGAACGTATGTTACTTCCCCCACCACTCTTTTCTTTCATTTTTATCTTTACCTTTTTCTAGGTAAGGGCTGATTTTCCTGTGAGGTGAGAGGTAACATGGAGCTGTACATTTTAAAGTGACTTGCGTTCTCTAGGTTCAGCTCAGGAAGTTGCCTCTGCTGCAGGTTGTAGGTATCCGTGGTCAGCCCTTCATTCTATCTGCCCATTCCGCCTGTCTTTAGCACAGCTTGCCTCTCCCCTTCCTCACAACCCTGCTTAATTCTACTTGCTTTCTTTGACTCACTCATGAAGACTAAGCAGGTACTATGCCCAGTATTTTACTTATATCTAAATCTCATGCCTTTTTAGCAATATCAGTATTCCTGTTCTCACTTCAGAGATAAGGAAACTGAGGCTGGAAGATCTCATGTAACTGCCTATAGCCTAGCATCCATCTCAATGGGCATCAAGAACTAGATCAAGTGTGTTTTGAGCCAAATCCCAGAGGCTGCCCTGCACAGGATGTGGCAGTCATCACTGCCTTAGTCATCTGATTTTTACTTTTTGTTTGTGTGTTTGTTTTTGAGAGAAGAGTCTTGCTCTGTCACCCAGGCTGGAGTGCAGTGGCACAATCACAGCCTCCTGCAACCCTTGCCTCCTGGGTTCAAGTGATTCTCCTCCCTCAGCTTCCCAAGTAGCTGGGATTATAGGCATATGCCACCACGCCCAGCTAATTTTTTTTTTTTTTTTTTTTTTTTTTAGTAGAGATGGGATTTCACCATGTTGGCCAGGCTGGCCTCAAACTCCTGACCTCAAGTTATCTGCCCACCTCGGCCTCCTAAAGTGTTCAGATTACAGGCATGAGCCACCATGCCCGGCCCTGACTTTTGCTTTCTATTGGGCTTACATATGTATTCTCCCACTTTCAGGAGAACTCAATGCTCCTGAAGAACACAGCCCATGACTCCTCATTTCTGTCTCCTGGCAAAGGTTAGCACGATATTTTGTGCAAAGGTTTTGCTTTCTTAATGATAAGTGAATGAAATATGGAAAAGGTTTAACATAAAAATATATTCAAGTTAGCATTTTGCCTGAAATTTATACTCAATTACATCTAGGAAATTAGGTGTACATGATTAACATATATGTATATATCGTTTTCCTATTTGAGTAGTGACAAGACGGAGGAAAGGCAAGGAAAAGCTGGAGAATTTGAAATATGCACGAGATCATTTCTGATCCAGAAACGGGAGACATAAAGTAGAGGTCGAGATCACTGAACAGTGGGCTTTCTCGAGTCGGGTAGAGAAGTGGTCAGTCCTTCTAGAGCTGGATCCACCAGTGTGTGGCTCTCTACCCGAGGGTATCCACCTGTGCTCCATTCCCTCGTCTGTCCACTGGGGTGCACACAGCACCTCTCCTGGGAATTAAAAACCGTGGTGCCTGAGCAGCTTTCAGGGAGCCAGTGGCACTCGCTGCTCAGCGGATGTGAGCTAAAGGGGAGTGGAGGCCTCAGCACAGGGCCTGGTACTAACTCGAGAGATATTTGTTGTGCCCTATACCCAGCAGATACTGAGTAAATGGTCAATGTTGTCATTATTTTGACAGATATTTTTTTAAATCTGGATTATAATCCTTCAATTTGGATAAGACAGACAATATTGATGGGTTGAGGTACTTCGTCAAAGAATGTAAAGAAAGATAATGTGAAGAAGGACAATTTTTTTTATTAAAAAGGAAGCTTTATTCTTAGACTTGTTAATAAGTGTCTCTTACTGAATTATTTGCTTATTAGGCAAAGCAGCGACATCATTGAATCATTCTAAAATTCCTTCCCTTTTATGTCTTGAGGTTATGAACACATTGTAAGGCACCTGACATGGCATCTGACAAGCTCTACAAGTCAAAGAATGAACCAGAAGAAATAATCATCTATTACTTTTTCCCCTGAACATCTCTACAGTCGAGACAGTCTTAGAATTTCTCTCTTCCATTCCAGGATATTAGACTGATGAAATTGAATTCCTTTTTTTTTTTTTTGAGACGAAGTCTCACTGTGTCCCCCAGGCTGGAGTGCAGTGGCAAGACCTCAGCTCATTGCAACCTCTGCCTCCCAGATTCACGCCACTCCTCTGCCTCAGCCTCCCGAGTAGCTGGGACTACAGGCGCCTGCCACCACGCCTGACTAATTTTTTTTGTATTTTTTAGTAGGGATGGGATTTCACCATGTTAGCCAGGATGGTCTCGATCTCCTGACCTCGTGATCCGCCTGCCTCAGCCTCCCAAAGTGCTGGGATTACAGGTGTGAGCCACCGCGCCCTGCAGAAATTGAATTCCTTGCTTTTCACCAACTCGAATTTATTCTTCTCTCATGTAAGGCCATCTTACATAAATGAGACTCCTTTGTTCCCTTTCCCTTAATAACAGGCCTACATGGAGGTGAAGGAGGTGAACGCATCTGTTCTCATCTTGAAACATCCACGTGCTCTTTCATTTTTTTCTGACAAGGGAGAAGAGGTGACATGAAAACCCACTATAGGCCTTCTGAATGAGACTAGTGTTATTTAAGTGACTTGACTTGGGCGGGCGCAGTGGCTATGCCTGTAATCCCAGCGTTTTGGGATGCTAAAGCAGGTGGATCACCTGAGGTCAGGAGTTTGAGATCAGCCTGGCCAACAGGGTGAAACACCATCTCTACAAAAAATACAAAAATTAGCCAGGCGTGGTGGTGTGTGCCTGTAATCCCAGCTACTTGGGAGGCTGAAACAGGAGAATCACTTGAACCCAGGAGGCGTACGTTGCAGTGAGCCAAGATTGCACCATTGCAGTCCAGCCTGAGCAAAAAGTTGGAAACTGTCTCAAAATAAATAAATAAATAACTTGACTGGGAGGTCATTTTCTGCTGTGTGCCAATTTCCCAAATGCCTTCTAAGTTGTCATGTACAGACTGTCAATATATTATAAGCAATGAATTTCACAGCTAACAAAATTCTCAGCAAGATAGTTTAAGGGACTTTCTCAAGGTCACACTCCTTGTTACTGTCAGAAAAAAACTGAAATGCAACTTTCCTTTCTGCTACACTGCAATGATCCTTGTTTCACCAAGGCTCAATAGATTCATTTAGGGACACCAACTGATCGCTCAGATTAGTCTCTTTTCAACTTTTTTGTCAAAACAAGAACCTATAATTACATATCGAAAGCACAAAAAGTGGTTTTTTTGGTGGGGCTGATGCTTTATCTTTTATTTTTATTTATTTTCAATAGGTTTTTGGGGAACAGGTGGTATTTGGTTACATGAATAAATTATTTAGTGATGATTTCTGATATTTTGGTGCACCCATCACCTAAGCAGTGTACATTGTACCCAACATGTAGTCTTTTATTCCTCCCCTTCCCCCATCCTTCCCCCGGGTCCCCAAAGTCCATTGTATCATTCTTATGCCTTTGCATCCTCATAGCTTAACTCCCACTTATGAGTGAGAACATACGATACTTGATTTTCCATTCCTGAGTTACTTCACTTAGAATAATGGTCTCCAATTCCATCCAGGTTTCTGTGAATGCCTTTATTTTGTTTCATTTTAGGGATGAGTGGTATTCCATTGTGTGTGTGTGTGTGTGTGTGTGTGTGTGTGTGTGTGTGTGTGTGTGTATACCATAATTTCCTCATGCCCTTATTGATTGATGGGCATTTGGGCTGGTTCCATATTTTTGCAATTGTGAATTGCAAAAGCACAATAAAGTTGGAGGGTCAGGACATGTCTCTGGCCACCCCACTTCCCCGACCATGTGTAGCTCTAGTACTAGGAGTTTCTGGTTTTGGCTCTGTGGTGAGTTTCCCTCTCATTCCAGTGATATTATTATACTTCTATTGCTTTGTTTCTGGACATGAAAGATGAGGATTTACTTTACCAACGCTACTTGGTCTTCCCTATCACCTGTCAATACTTTCATACATCATCATCATTTTCATTGGTTGCCTTTTGACTTTAGGACATATTTAGATTTCTTTTTGATGTCCTATCAATATTTGACAATATCTCTTGTCTCCCTACTTTAGAAAATGTTTATTGAATCTAGGCTTCCCCAACCCTCCTGCCAGTCTGGGTTCTATTGTCTCCCAGTTTCACATTTAAATTTTTCTACTAGTGACACTCACTTCTGCCTATCTGCCAACTCTAAATTTTGAAAACCAATAAACAACATCAGCATTAAATGACCGTGTAAACACTGTTCAATGCCAGGTGAAGGACGATGCTAGGCTCACATTTTCTTTGCCACAGGCATACTCTCAAGACGCTCTAAGCCACCCAATAAATTGTTGTCCATTGGCATTGCATGAAATCATCCTATCAATTTTCTTCATAATGGAACCATTCATTTTATACAGAATTTTGTTTTCCTTTTTTTCTTGCAATGTTGTTTATTATTCTACCCTACACATTTTTCAAACTCTTGAACACACTTCTTATTTTAGTAAGTTACCTTTCTACCTCCAGACCTCCTTCTTGTCTTTTATTATCTTGCTGCTCCCAGGCAACATCCTGGCAGTCATCTGGGACTTCTCTTTAATTTCCTGAGCAGAGTCAACTATTTTTATCATCTCCTTGTACGTTTTGTTTTTACTCTTTGTTGGGCTTCTCTATTGTTTTACTGAAGTGTATTTTTTAATGCAACTCCCTAAAACATAAATGCTGCATGGAAGGTACATTTTCTAAGTCTTTGCATATCTGTAAATATTTTGGTTTTGTCCTCATATGTAACTGATACCTCAATGGTTATAAATTCTATGTTGAAAATCATTTTCCTACAATATTTTAGAGGCATTATATCTTTGTCCTTTATTATCAAATATTGTTAATAATAAATTTGATATCAGTCATTTCTGTCTGCAGGTGACTTGATTATTTCTTTCTGGAAAGTTTTAGAATATTTCTTTCTTTCTTTCTTTTTTTTTTTTGAGACCGAGTCTCAGTCTCACTCTGTTGCTAGGCTGGAGTGCAATGGTGCTATCTTGGCTCATTGCAACCTCTGCCTCCTGGGTTCAAGTGATTCTCCTGCCTCAGCCTCCTGAGTAGCGGGGATTACAGGCATGCGCCACCACACCCAGCTAATTTTTGTATTTTTAGTAGAGATGAGCTTTCACCATGTTAGTCAGGCTGGTCTGTAACTCCTGACCTTGTGATTTGCCTGCCTTGACCTTCCAAAGTGCTGGGATTACAGGCGTGAGCCACTGTGCCCTGCCCAAGTTTTAGAATTTTTCTTTTTAATCCTTGTGCATCTTTGTTGCTATTAAATTCAGTGTGTTTAGCTTTCGGTGGAAATTTTCATTTGGAGATTCTGGTCATTCTTCAGCCTGGAGGAAGTTTATTCTGTTATTTTTGTCCTTCTACTATTTCTTCTGCTATTTCCTGCTCTCTGTTTTATTTTCTTTACTTTTTTCTAGGATCTTTATCAGTTTTATATCTATCTCTTACATTGATTTTGTCTGAGTTTTCTTTTGTATTTTTAATCTCATTTTAAGGTCTGGGAGATTTTTAAAAATTTTATTTTTGAAAACTTTTATTGTGAATTATACATTAGTCCTCATATATTTACTCTCCAAGAGCATTTTTGTGTGTATGTGGCTCCATGATATCATCCTCTCTCCTGTAGGCTACCTTTGCAAGCACAGAGCTGCTCTCACCATGCAGTCAAAGAGGAAATGAGGATATTGGTCCTATAACTGCAAGGAACTGAATTCTGCCAACCTCCTAAATGAACCTGGGCTACTGAGGTAGGATGAGTGTGTCCAGTGGTTGAGTCATTTGTGCACTATCGACTAATCTCTTATTTTCAGTCCTACTTCTAAATACCAACCTCTCTCCTACTTTCTAATTCTGAACCCAGAGTCTCCCTGAATTCCAATGGCTAGATTGCTTTCCTTCCTTTTAAAGCTTCTGAGCTGCTTTGCTTGTTTCAGCTTACTATCTTCTCCCATTTCCTTCCAGAAATTGGCAGAAACCTCTTAACTGTTGTTTACTGTAAACCCCACCCCTCCAATCCACTGTTTGAGGGATCCTAAGCTTTTATTTCAGTGGAGGTTTCTGAAGGTGGAGAACAAATGTGTGTATTTATTCTCCAATTCTGAACTGGACCTGAAACAGTCTTTTAAAGGAGCTGATCTGGAACTGATAGCTTCTACGCTCATTCTTTCTTGTTATTTTTGTTAACATTTGCGCTAAGGCAATGCTCTTACACAAAAAGTGAATTGTTGTTCTGCGTAGTAAATATGAAGACAGACTGACAGACTTTGCCAAAGAATGGTAATGAGCTAAGACCTTAAATGGGCCTTGGAAAAAGGCTCGACATCTACATGTTATGTTAGGAGGTTGTTTGGGGTATTGAAGAGAGCATAGGCTTTGTCTAATACAGGGCTGTTCCACGGAGCCTTTAGTAAATCACTTAACCTCTCAAAGCCCACACTCAAGTGAATAAATATTCTTTTAAATATCACAAAATTACTGAAAGAAAATACAACAAATTGCATGATATCAGCAAGTACTTAATGAATTTATTCTACAAGGATTCATATTCATACTCTGCTGGACACTGAATATCTAATGGGGAATAGGACGGGGTTTGCTCTCTCTAAGAAGGTGCATTCTTAGAGATACGTAAGTAAATTGTCAATTTTATAACAATGTCAATTGCCTGCCTCCACCCTACCTTCGCTGTCCCCAACATCTGTGGTGATGGCACAACCTGGGCCATAGGTAGACTCCTTTAACTGGGGTGAGGTTGAGAAAGACTCTGGTGGAGCAAGTGGGCATGGGAGGAGAAAAGAGTAAAGGGTGGAGATAAGCGGAGGGAACTGAGAGAGACCTTGAAATATCTAACTTACAGTATTTCAACAGAAAAACTGAGCTCATCATCAAATATAGAAGAGATCAAATACTCTGCATACAAAGCAAGAGTATTTAAAAGAGTAAACAATCCTTATGAGCGTTATAGAAAGACCACCACACCAGGAGAATCATTTTAGGGTCTAACATTTGCTCTGTTACTATTTAAGACTAGGGCTTTGAAAATGTTTCCTAGACATCAGGTCTGTTTCTACTATGAAACTTAAATGACACAGTTTTTTTTCCCTTAGGTCCAACATGTTATACTTCTTATGAAAGATTATAACATCTTTAAATTTTTAATGTTTTATTTTATTTAATTATTTTCTAATTTTAAAAAAATAGGCAGGGTGAGGTGGTTCATGCCTGTAATCCCAGCACTTAGGGAGGCCAAGGTGGGTGGATCACAGGGTCAGGAGGTCCAGACCATCCTGGCTAACATGGTGAAAGCCCATCTCCACTAAAAATACAAAAAAATTAACTGGGCATGATGGCATGCCCTTGTAGTCCCAGCTACTCTGGAGGCTGAGGTAGGAGAATTGCTTGAACCCAGGAGGCAGAGGTTGCAGTGAACCAAGATTGCACCACTGCACTCCAGCCTGGTGGCAGAGCAAGACTCGGCCTCAAAAAAAAAAAAAAAAAATTTGGAGACAAGGTCTTGCTGTGTTGCCCAGGTTATAATGCAGCAGCAAATATCATAGCTCATTACAGCCCCGAACTTCTGGGCTAAAGTGATACTCCTGCCTCAGCCTCTGGAGTGGCTGGGATTACTGCTATGCTCTACTGTGCCCGCCCTGTTAACATGATCTTTTTTTTTTTCATGAAGTGAGAAATGAGGTTAAAATCTTGGGTGAATATTCACTAGATGCATCAAGGCAGTAAAACATATAAGACTTCAAATTAAATTTAAAAAGAGGCCAAGAAAATGTTAAGGCACTTAATTTTAGAAAGACAAACACAAAAATGGATGGAAATCAAACAACTCTGAATAAATCGAGCCCAAATTTTGAAAGAGCTGCCAATTAATCAGTCCAGTAATGTTCAAATCCATGCATTTATAGAGTTGGGTTTATGAGAAAATAATTATAATCCATACAACATAATGGCTTTGTTTCAACCTCACCGATCAGATTCACATTTTATAAGCATAAATACACCAACACAAATGCAGCACAAATATCTGTTGTGATAATAAAAGATATTTATTAAAAATTGAGTCTAACATTTCTCATGAAATGGGAAGCTATTCAAGTGCATTGTATAAATTGACTCCATAGGGGTCTCGATAAAGTAGCAAATGAGTTTCTTAATGTTATGAGCTCTTTGAAAATAATCCATGAAGGAAAACTATATTGTTTGCCAGCAAAGCAATTGAATCAGGTTCCCATCATTGATAAAGGTAGAAGAACTAATTTGAGATTAGTCAGTTATTCTTTTCAGAATTGCGGTAAAGCCACATGAGATATTTAATTTGTATATCAGAAGCCTTGTTTCCCAATGCAAGTTATCGGTCTCAGAACATTTTGAATGGGTAAACAATTGCTGGTTTGTTCTAGAAGAAGCTATTCTAGCAAAGCTGGAGGAATTCCAGCAGACTGACAGAACAACACAAATAAGTCCATGCCTGACGCACAGCAGGGGCTCAAGGCAAGTTTGTGGACTCGAAGCCCTGTTAGAATGGATGGAATTTGGTCTTATGAAGCAGATATAGGAACAGGAGCTTGCCTGTAAAAATTTGTCTCCCCCTCTTAATAAAGCATATCATCTCCGAGACGCAGGTCCTCCTTCTGTCTTTTAAGTATGAACTGCCTGGCTGAGACTCAGTAAAATTATAACTAGCATAATACTCATCCTTGGTGTATTTATGTTTCAAATCAGACACGCGACGCTGTGGGGATCCATGAACTTTGATGGCTGAATAGTCATGGCCCTTTCTGATGGCTCTGGGTACTTTGTTTCCCTCATTACCAACAAACAAATAAAGTTTATCCTCCCTACTCTGTCTCTCCTTTTTCTCTAAAAGAGTTCTGCCCAGCAACTTTTTACGCTGGATGTTTTGCCTGGAAATTTGCCTGGAAATTGAAGCTTGCAGCTGTTAACGATGTTTCCAAGCGAGTGAAACTGGGCTATGCCTCATCTCAGAGCTACCTCCATTTGTAATCCTAAATATGAACGATTCTACAAAAATATTTTTCTGTGACTCAAGGAGAAGTGGTACAAGGAAGAGTATTAGCTGAGGCAGGCAGAGTTGTACAGAGTGAATCCACAGCAGATCCAGCCCAGCAGTTTAGAATCCGATACAATGGCAAAACCAGAACAGATTAGGGGGAAAAAAGAGGAGAATCCAGTATTCCAAAGCATAAACAGGAGATTCCTTTCAAGAGACCACCTAGCCAGCTTTCTCCGCCAGCTGCCTAACAAGGTCACTGAGCCCAGTGGATAGCTAGATTCTGAGAAAGGGCTCAATAATTTCATTATCAGCCAGTACATCTGGACATTCAAGGGAAAGCGGGATAATCGAATCACATGGATGGTACCCACCATCTTCTGTGCTTCCCCATGCCCGTCTACACAGTATTGCCAAACTCTGTCTTTAGATCAAACCAGCCCTGCTGCCCAACTGCCAAGCCCAGCACAGATGTGTGCATGAGCTCCATGACTGATTTTTAAACTTTCAAACTCAATTTGGCCTTCGGTGGTGGATTCCTTGTTAGTTTCCTATTCCCCCAAACTGGCTGCACCATTTTTTTTTTTTTTTTTTTTTTTTTTGAGACTTCTCTTGACATTAACTGAATCCCTGACCTTCACACTCTCAATGTAATCCTTAACTTATTTCATGGATCGTAGAAGTTACTAAAGGTGAATTCCCTCCCTTCAACTCTTTTCTTCCTCCACCTCAATATTTCGTAATAACTCACCACCTCTCTGCTTCCTTCCTGCTTATTTCAGGGCAAACCGATGCCATTCCTGTGTGTTATTTGACTCCATTTCTTATCCCCCCCCCCCCCCCCCCCCCCCCCCCCGCCGCCGCACCTTTGGAATCTTCCTCCGTGCAGTATCCAACTGGGATATTCCTGTGTTTGGTATTCATGGGTATTCAGTTGTTTTCTCCTCACTGTCTTCTCCTCATCCCATATACATTCGCCTCCCCATGTGTTACAAATCACTTTAGAGACATCATACATTTGTACAGATATTTTGGTAGTGTTCTGGCAAAAGGCAGTAGCATTTCTTGAGGAAGAGGCGACTATTCCTGTCATGCTTAGAGCCTCCATACTGGCGAGAAGAGCAGCTGATCGTTCCCTTGGAAGAGCTGACTTTTCGCTATTTCCTTTCCCTTTCAAGCTGTGGCCCCGTTCCGTTTGTCAAAATGAGTGTCTTTTACGACCCATTCTGGTTTGACTTTTGCCATGTCTTTAATTCTCTCTTCCCTTCCTTAGATTCTAAGACACCACTCTTCTGTTTCTCTAGTTTCCCTTAATGTTATTTCCAATGCTTGAGAATAGCTCTTCTTCCTTTTGCTCTCCTAAAATGGGAATGCTATCAGGATTCCATTAACATTTGCATGAAAAAAAGAAGTTCGTGGCCAGGGCATGATTGGTCAAAAGTTCCTCATCCTGGTGTGCTTGTCTCAAGCAGAGCCTGGCAGAAGTGGGGCTGAGGTCTCTTGGCAGGAAGCAGTGCCAGAGAAAGAGCTGACATTAGATGAATTTGTCAAGACAGCACCTGTGAGGGGCAATTTTATGTGCTAACCTGACTGGCCAAGGGATACCCAGATGCCTGGTAAGACATTGTTCCTGGGTGTGTCTGTGAGGTGTTTCTGGAAGACCTTGGTGTGTGATAGAGTAGACTGAGTCAAGCAGATTCACCTTTGCCAATGCAGGTGACATCAGCCAACCTGTGGAAGGCTGGAGGTGAGCAGGAAGATGGAGAAAGGATGAATTCGCTGTCTTTGCTTGAGCTGCGACATCCATCCTCTCCTGCCTTCAGACATGGCTGCTGCTGGTTTTGGGGCCTTCAGACTCAGACTAGGACTTATGCTGTTGGCTCCCCTGGTGCTCAGGCCTCAGGCTTGAGCTGGAAATGCACCTGGGCTTGCCTGTTCTCCAGCTTGCAGTCGTCAGCTTGTGAGACTTCTCAGACTTCATGATTGTGGGAACCAATACCTTATCATAAATCAGACACACACACACACACACACTATTGGTTCTGTTTCTATGAAGAACCTTGACTAACACAGTATCAAAATTCCAAGGGGCCAATTTAGATCCAGAGTCAGATTATGGGAGCAAGTGATTAAACCACATCAAGGAGTAAAGGAGATGGGAATGGGCACCGGCAGAAGTCCAGAGAAATTTCACCAGGCGACCACTGAGAAGTACTGCTTCCACTGTTTTTGAAAAAGAAAACTATTTCAGGCTCCCAAAAACATGAACCATGTTATCATGAACACCTAATTTCAGAAATATTTGAAAAAGATCATTGGCATCTCTGGAGTGTTCCTCCTCTCAATCCCATTTTCATCCCTCTCAGAGTTGACTATTTTTCTGAATTTTTGTTCCTTCTCCCATGCATGTTTTTAAACGTGAACTAATCATGAGTGTATTTATAAAGAACAGGTATTACTTAATACAATTATAACTTTATATTGTGAATTCGTAGTGTACACAGGCATCTCATCTTGCTCCTTCTTAATTCAGCATTATGTTTTTGTGGGGCATCTTTGGTACCACATGGAGTTCTAGTCAATGAATCTTAACTGCTATATAGCTTAACATTGTATGAAGAGTTCATGTTTATATTTATTAATTGTTAGTTTGCTGGACATTTAGGTTGCTCCTAGTGTTTTGCTATTTCAGACACCATACACAGTCTTTATGTGTCTCCCTAGCCCAATATATCGCCCTTTCTAAGTTTTATACATGCAGTGGCATCATTTTTAGGTCATTGTATCCATACACTTTTACTTTATTAGAAAAAGCAAACTTATTTTTCAAATTAGTTCTACCAATTTACCTTCCTAATAGTAACGTATGAGAGTTCCCTTTGCTACATATTTTCTTCAACTTTTGAAATTATAAAACCTTTACATTTTTCCTCATTTTATAGTTTTGAAAGGACATTGTTTTACTCTATATTTCTCTGTTTTCTTAAGAGGCTGAGAATTTCACCATATCTTTTAGCTAGTCAAATTCTCCTTTCTATTTGTATTTTCCTATTTTGGTTGCTTATCTGATGGGTTTATAGTAGTTCTTCATACGTTTTGGTTATTAACTTCTTTCATGCTTTCTGAGTTCCAGATATCTTCGTTCTGTCTGTGGCTTGTCTTATAACTTTGTTTATGATAGTCATTTCTATTTTAATAGAGCCAAACTTACCATTTATTTAATTTATAGATTGGATTTTTAAAGTCTTGTTTAAAAAAGACTTCCATATCCCAAGAGTCATAAAAATATTCTCCTAGATTTTCTTTAAAATGCTTTAATGCTTTGCCTTTCAAACGTTAAAATCAGGGCTCTTAAAAGTTATTTCACATATGGATCAATTACTGTTCCAGCATCTCAGTGTTGTGTGTGTGTTTAAATTAATTTATTCTCTCTCTCCCTTTGTAGCCCTCTACTTCCAGATCTTAAGGATGTGTTTAAAGGTCCTAGAGAGTGTCTGCTTCCATCCCTTTTTGTCTTTTTATGTGCTTGTCAACTTTCCTAATGGCTAAACAAATCTGTATATCCAGGCTGGGTTCTTGGCATCTTTTCACGATGACAGACTTATGTAATCACCTTCTGGCTGGCTATCTTCACTAAAATCCTGCAGACACCTCAAACCCAAGGAATCCAAATCTATCTTCCCTCCCCTATTTCCTCTATCAATTGGTGGTTTTCCAGATTCAATTTTCATAGGAAATGGTAAAGAAGAATTAAACTACCAAATGCTGCTTATTATCTATTTGACCATGGAGCATGGGCAGTTATGTAAGTAACTCGGTGCCTGTCTTTTCTCATCTGTATAATGGGGTGTGTTAGTCTGTTCTCACACTGCTAATAAAGACATACCAGAGACTGGGTAATTTATAAAGAAGAGAGGTTTAATTGACTCGCAGTTCAGCATGGCTGGGAGGCCTCAGGAAACTTACAGTCACGGCAGAAGGGGAAGCAAATAGGTCGATCTTCACATGGCAACAGCAAGGACACATGCTGAGCAAAAGGAGGAAAAGCCCCTCATAAAACCATCAGGTCTTGTGAGAATCCATTCACTATCACAAGAACAGCATGAGAGTGACCACCCCATGATTCAAATAGCTCCCCTGGGTCCCTCCCACGATACATGGGAATTATGGAAAATGTAATTCAAGGTGAGATTTGGGTGGGGACACAGCCAAACCATATCATGGGGATAATAAAAATGATTTTTTCATAGTGTTGTGAGGATTAACAAAGCACATAAACATGTGTGTGAGTGTGTGTGTGTGTGTGTGTTAGAACGATGCCTGGCACATAGCCAACACTTTACAAATGTTAGCCAATATAATTCATTATTCCTACTCTATGCCAAGTAGGCTAGTAGATACCATTTTGCTCAACGAGAACCAGAAAATTTTACAAGCCAAACATGCATAATATGCTTCTTATGTTGGCAAGGTTCACTTTGCGAGAACATCTTCTATTGCTACTTCTTTCTGATAAAAATACAGCTACTTGGCTGTGCCCATGCCTTTAATTCGACAGTTTTGGAAGAATGAGGCAGGAGAATCGTTTGAGACCAGGAATTTGAAACCTGCCTGGGCAACATAGTAAGACCCTATCTCTACAAAAATAAAATAATTAGCTGACATGGTGGCATGAACCTGTGGTTCCATCTACTTGGGAGGCTGATGCAAGAGGATCACTTGAGCCTGGGAGGTCAAGGGTGCAGTGAGCTATAATCACACCACTGCACTCCAGCCTAGGCAACAGAGCAAGACCCTGTCTCTTAAGAAAAATACAGCCTCTTAATACTTGGGGATTTACCATTGCCGAATTTGGGCCCCCAAAGACAAGATCTCCATGTTCCTCGTATCTCATGGATACTCTGGCATGAAGTGATTTAAGCCCCTTTTCTCAGGAAGCCACCTCTGCAGCTGGGCTGGACTTCACCTCGCTTCCCCTTGCTGTTGTTTCAGCCAAGATCCAGCAAGCTCCGTGGCGGGGAGTACTGCAGTAACAGCACAAAGCTGAAATAGCCCTGCTCCTGCCAATCGAAGTGTGACCCAGAACTGTTTTGCTAAATGAGTGTTGTGATTGTTTCCCCAGCTGTTCCTATTAGGATAATTAATATAATTAACAATAAAGGCTTTAATTATAGATGTTTAATGGGAGGCATTTTATAATTCTCATCCAAACCTGAACGAGATTCATGGGAAACTTTTATTGAGTGCCTACTAAATACTTTTCGTATAGTACCTTATTTAACCTCTACAGAAATCCTTCAAATTTAGGAATGACTTAATTTTAAACAAAGAACCAAGATTAGTATAGTTTTCTGGGACTGACATTACAAAGTATCACACACTGGTAGCTTGAAAGATAGAAACATATTGTCTCCCAGTTCCAGAAGCTGGAAGTCTGGGATGATGGTGTTGGCCAGATCAATTCCTTCTGCAGGCTCTGAGGGGTCTGTTCCTTGCTTCTCTCCTAGCTTCTGGTCCCTCAGGTGTTCCTTGGCCTATAGATGACTGGCTCCCTGCTGTGTCTTCCTAAAGTCTTCCATCCACGTGTATCTGTGTCTAAATTTCTCCTTATACGGACGTGCTCATATCTGCTAAGGGCCCATCCTAATAACCTCATCTTAACTTGATCATCTGCAGAGACCCTATTTCCAAATAAGGTCACATGCTGCGATACTCTGGGTTAAGACTCCAACATCTTTTGGAGAGCCCAACTCAGCTCCTGACAATTGCTGCTAGAAAGTGGCGGAGCGAGAACTTGAATGCGAAGCCACTGTGTGTCTATGACACCCCGTCCCTATTTCTTCCCCACAAGACTGCAGGTGTCCTCTGCAATCTTGGACCCATCTCCTGCCTAATCCAACTTCTTCTTTTGAATCTCCCAGAATTTTTATTCTCTTCATCATTGTCCTTATTCTCTATTTGATAGCCCTCTCTTTTCCTCTGCGTGAGCACTCATACATGCTCACATATTTCCTCTCTTTAACATCATGTTGTTATATCTCTATATCCAATGTCCCCTTCTGACTTGCAACCAATCTTTCCTATGCCTCTCAGCTGAGCAGCCTGAAATGAATTCTGCCTTCTCCATGCTTCATGGTCCACACACGTCCTCACCTCGGCTGGCTGTGCCCCACCCCAGTCATACCACCAACAGTGTTTTCTCTTGCATTGTCAAGGACTTCCACAGCACTGAGTTTCAGGAACACTTTGGCACCATCATCTCCTGAATCCCTGCTATGGACCGAAAGCTTGTGCCCCTTCCTGCAAATCCATATACTGAAGCCCTGATGTCCAGTGGGATGGTATTAGGCAGTGGGGACTGTGATGGTTAATATTAGGAGTTGGCTTGGCTGGATTGAAGGATGGCTACACGGCTGGTGAAGTATTGTTTCTGGGTGTGTCTGGGAGGGTGTTGCCAGAGGAGATTGCTGTTTGAGTCAGTGGACTGGAAGAGGAAGACCCACCCTCAGCGTGAGTACCATCCAGTCGGCTGCCACTGAGGCTAGAACAAAGCAGCTGGGAGAAGGGGAAAAAGACACAGCCTGCCGAGTCTCCTGTCTCTCTTTTTTCCTTCCTATGCCAAATGTTTGCTTCCACTTTTTCTGCCCTTGGACATCAGACTCCGGGTTCCTTGGCCTTTGGACTCTGGAACTTGAACCAGCAGCCTCCTGGGACCTGGACTGGGAGTTGCACTTTCAGCTCCCTGGTTTTGAGGCTTTTGGACTTGGACTGAGCCGTGCTACCAGCTTCTCTCCCCCACTTGCAGGCAGCCTGTCATGGGACTTTACCTTGTAATTGTGTGAGCCTAATAAAATTCTTTTTCTTTTTTTCTTGAAATGGAGTCTCGCTCTGTCACCCAGGCTGGAGTGCAGTGGTGCGATCTCTGCTTACTGCAAGCTCCGCCTCCTGGGTTCACACCATTCTCCTGCCTCAGCCTCCTGAGTAGCTGGGACTACAGGCACCTGCCACCACACCTGGCTAATTTTTTGTATTTTTAGTAGAGACGGGGTTTCACCATGTTAGCCAGGATGGCCTTGATCCTCTGACCTGTGATCCACCTGCCTTGGCCTCCCAAAGTGCTGGGATTACAGGCGTGAGCCACCGTGTCCAACCATAAAATTCTTTTTATATAGACACATATCTTCTTGGTTCTGTCCTTCTGGTTAACGCTGACTAATACAGGGACTCTGGGAGGTGATTAGGTCATAAGGGTGCAGCCTTTGTGAATGGGATTAGTGCCCTTTTAAGAAACAACAAGAGAGAGGTAATTTTTCTCTCTCTCTGACATATAAGGACACAGCAAGAAGGGGAGTAGGTAATTACCCTCCGTAAACCAGAAGAAGAATTCTCCCCAGGAACCCAGTTGGAAGTCACTTTCATCTTACATTTTCCAGCTCTCAGAACTGTTAGAAATCAGTGTGTTGTTTATGCTACCCAGTCTACGGCAGCTTTGTTATAGCAACCCAGAATGACTAAGACAAACCCTCAGCATGGGTTATTTGCTAGACCATTCTCTCCTTGAAACATTATCTTCTCTGTGCTTTCCTTTAAATGTTGAAATCCTTGGGAGCACCTTGATTTTTACAACAACTTGGGTCCCTGAGTACCATCACCCATGCCAATGGCCTCACTGACCTGCTGCCTTCTGGTGCCCTCCAGCATGAGCCTCTGAGTTAGATTCTACCCAGCTCTGCCCTGAATCTGTAACAGCCACTTCAGTATCTCCAGTGATGTGCCCACAGGCGTCTCAAAACTGGCATGTCCAAAGTGAACTCAAAATCCCCCACTCTCCCCAAACCTGTTCTTCCAGTGGAGGATATTTAGAAAATGGCACTACCATTTTTTAAAAATTTTTAGATTAAAACTCGGAAAGTCAATTGTAACTCTAGAGTCTTCCTCTCCCCACTGCCTCCAGCCCCAGCAATGACCAAATCCAATCACTTCCGTCACCAGTGCAGCGTGAGGGGAGGGAGCACCCCAGAAAGTAGAGATGGAAGATTCTTGAAATATAACTCCTCTATTTCAACTGTCCCACGACTTTTTTTAATTTAAAAAAATGATAATTGGTTAGTCTTTCAAAATGAGAAACCTTAAATGTTCAAATCACTTCACCAAAAACACATTTGGGAAGATCTTAGTGGAATCAAAATGAAAAATTAAAAGAAATACCTGCTCTCTGGGAGACAACACACCTTTCTCATATTTCTGCTCTCTTGTCTATGACTTAGAAACGTCACACTGTGGGGGGCTCCCCCTCCCCACATGAGCGCGGCTTTGAAAGTGTAGTTCATGTCTAATTTCTACTTGTTAGAATTTAGAAACTGTTTTAAGTTTTGAATGTACAGGGCCTTATATTTCATTTTTAAAACTGCTTTCTTGGACACCAGATCCTCTTATTGTATAAGTTACAGAAGCACGTCTAGACCATGATTATTTTTAACTGAAAAGGAGAGTTCAGAACAAGTCACTAGGTTGTGTATGTTAAGGTGGGCATGAGACGCCAGCGTTTGCTCCGAGAGGTAGGAAGAGGCCTCATTAGGTTGAAAGCAGTCTGCAACCAGGGAGCTTGGAGCAGGAACTAGAGGAGACAGAAAACCCTGAAAATACAGAACCACATTGTAAAAATGTAGACGTGCTGCCTGTGATCTTTCATGGAATTGACATCTATAGCAAATAGCAACGACTTCACCTCATTCTTTTCCTGTCCTTAACTAGGAACAGACCTGGCCTCCCGGGAGCCTCAGTGAGAGAGGGTGGGGAGGGGCAGAGATGGTGGTGGAGGAAGGGGAGGGGCTCAGGCAGTGGTGGGGGGATGAGGCTGGAGGCAAGACTCAGAGGGAGAGAATGTCCACCTGGAGAATTCAGCTAAATGAGATTTGTTTTGTTTTGTTTTGTTTTAGGAAAATAACTTACTTTTGGTTGCTAAATTAGTCCACCTAATGAAAAGTAATGCTTCCCTTTTCTTTGTAATGCAAAAATTTTAAAATAATATGTCACTCAATTGAAATCCACATCACCAGTCCTGTGGGCTTTCACAAGCTTCCTTTTCCTGTCATCCAGATTAAGGAGATGCTGCACTGGGAATATGATCACTTTTGCAAGAGTCATAGTTGGGGAGACAGGCTGGGGACCACTCCTAGTTTTTGTTGATGGCTTATGGGTGTTAGCAGGTAATTTCATCATTAAATAATTCTATAAGGTAGATATTGTCATTTTCACATCACAGGTAAAGTAAACTGAGGCCTAGAAATATAAGGTGATTTTCCAATATTGTCTACCTGAAGCTCAGATCTTGAGGGGCTGAGATGGCTTTTAAAATAGCAGCTTCACCCGGCTGGGATGCACGCGGGGTACATGATGGAGATGGGCTGGAGGAGGAGGCACTGGCGAGCCCCTCAGCATCACCTGTATTTTATAAAGATGGCTCAAATAGCTTGGATGACGTGTGCACGTGTCTGAGTTTGAATACAGGTGTGTTGCCCATCTCCTGGCCATATCGCATTGCTAAGTAGTTAAAGTTGACAAAATCCTGGCCCTGAGTTATACTAGTAATTTCAGGTCTATAAGAAATACGTTTAACAAGTCAATATGTGGGGCATTCATGGAATCCAGCACCTGACGTACAAAAGCTCCACGATCATTAGCGGCCTTTAGAGACCGTGCTCCTTGCAGGATGCATGTGACTAACAGGATTGCCCCTGAAACAGCGGCTGCCATTCTGGGTTCTGTTTAGAGTCTTCTTCCCTCACATTTGTGCAGAGCCTTCCTCTTCCCACCACGAGGGCCCAACGCTCTGGCTTCTTTCCCTTCCTGTCCTCACTGCCGCCCACACACACTCAGCCTGGCCCCCGCAGACTCCGTCCCATCCACCCAGGGTCTCTGCTTCACACTGCAGAAGGAAAAGGGCATTTTCTTAGCCAAAAGTCCTTTGCAGAGCAGAGTGCTTTTAAAATGTTTATCTTTATGTTACTGTTGGGGCAGATATAAAGTGGTGAAGGCCATGACAGGTAACAGATCAGAGCCATAAACCAAAGGCAATGGGTCAAGGCTGAGGTTAAGAGGCTGCAAGTTCCAGTGAATTCCAGGAGGCGTCTGAGGTCACGGTCAGCAGGGCTGGGAGGTGCAGGGTAGCCCTCAGGTGGGTTCTGAAAAGAGCAGCTGGCAGTCCCTGGCTCCGAAGGGTCCACTGAGGGTCTGCAGTGCTATCACGGACTTCCTGTGGTTCCTACGGCTTCTGATTCTGAAACTGGAGAGCTTTGCTGTTTTTATCCTGGAAATGATGAATTAAAGCAATCCATCTTCAGGTTAAAGTAGCTCAAAGTGAGGCAGATTGGATCTGTGTGTGTCTGGAAAACAGAAGACCTACCCCTACTAAGAGGAGTTCTTTCCTTGAAGAAATCTGTGTTTTTCTTTGGGAAAATAACAACATTTTTCTAATTATGTTCAGAAATGTCATGGCTACTTCAGGTTTCTAAAGCTTTACCTCTCCCACCAACCCTCACTTTCCTCTTCTTCTTCTATCCCTAGTTTTCCTCCTCTCCCTCACCCTCCATTCTTTCTTTTCCTTCATCGGCTTTTCCTACGCTGAACCCAATAACCTAAAAAAACTGTTATTTCCGGTTTTAAGGGAAAAGCTTTGCACATGGCCAGCATCAGAATGTGAAGCGGTTTGCTTGGTTTGCATGTGGGATTAAGCAAACAGTGGTCTTGGCAGCGCATTCCAGTGGAGGGCATGCCCTGGGGTCGGACACTCAGTATCTGCAGGTGAGTGATGTTAGACATTTGAAAGCTTATGCATGTCAAACAGTCAGTTAAGTAAGACTAAGTTCATTCCACATATTACACTTCCCCTAAACGTTGCTTTACAACAAAGGTTGCAGTTGAGATGCATAAGGAAAATTGTATATATTCTGATTCAGCATTTTGAAGTGGAGAATTAAATCTTTGGATGATCTTTTTGTTTTTGTTTTTTCCTATTTGAAATTTATTTGTAGTTTGCATCTCCTGCTCATCAGCTGTATGCCTCTCAGCAAGCAGATCCACGTCTCTGGGCTTGGGTTTCCCCTCTAGACAATATGACGGTTAGGGAGGAGTTCTGAGCTCTTCCGCAGTTTGATGTTTACAATGCTTTCATTAATATAATCACTTCTCTCAAGTTGTTTTAAAAAGAATTGGAATTTACAAACCTCACAAATTCTACTTCCTATAAATATTGGCAAGATGCATCTGGGGTAGAGCCAGCCTGAGGCCAACCTGGAAAGGAGACAGCGATTGTCTCTCGGGTGTCCCTCCTCTTAATACTTTCCCTGAGGCTGGATCCTTCTTGTAGCTCCCTTAGCTTCTGGTGCCTCCATCCCAAGGACATCAAATTGCTAAGGGAGCCTCTGCCCTGCGGCCACTCCTCTCCCCAGTTCCCGACCTCATACTTTCATTCTTTTCATTTCCTTTCTCTTGTCTCCAAAATTTACACTAACCAGGGCTGTCTTTTCTTCTCTTGAGATACCACCAGGAAACTATATAGTGTCAGGGAATTTCAGGGCAGAAGAAGATATGAAATATTGCCTAATCAGAGCCCTTCACTTTACCACTGGGAATTGAATTCAAGAAAGAGGATGTGGTTTGACCGCAGAGCTCAGTACTGGCAGAGCCCGTGGTAGATATAGTCTTCTTGATTTTGGCACTCTCAGTATCAGTATGTCACAACTGCCAGACAGATTGCATATTTGCATACAGCCTTAAATATCAGTAAATAAGGACATTTAATAATTGTAATACATTAAAAGTATTCGTCAGTGCTAATAATCATTCACTGTATTTTAACAAGGATCTGGAAGGGAAAAAATCCTCTCTAAAAGTCAGGCTGGCCTAAAGAGGACGTATCCAGAAAATGTTTGTTTCTGAGGGATGACTGAGCTCCATCACCAAGCAGGGTGGTGGAGACAATGTCCTGAGTGGGAGGTGGGGACAGATGTTTCCAAGCATCATTCAGATGGTGCCACATATGCTACGGAGTATGAAGATCATCCCTAAAGCCAAGAGGTCAATGACTTCTAAATATTTTCTTTGCTTTCTGGGCAGACCCGTTAAATTCTATCAGTCTCTTCTATCTGTGCAACTGCTTTGGGATTGTTATTTTGCTATTATTATTATTTGTGTAAGTCCACGGAAGCAAGATTTTAATTTTCTCTACACCTGTCTCCTATCAGCTTTCTAAATGATATTGTCTAAATGTCACAAATGCTTTCTTTTGAAGCAATAAAATTTGATTGGAAGGTTTCTATACCCAGAATATTGACTGGAATGGGTAGATTTGCCATTTTCATTGTCTCTTAGATTTTCCCTCCAGTTTCCCTCGAATATCTCTTATATTAGGGCTAGACCATCCCCTTGTGGGTACTATTTGGTATGATCTCAGCTGTAATACCTAGAAAAAATTTTGGAAAACACCCGTCATGCAAAAATTAAAGGCTTCCCATTCTCTGTTAGTTTAGACCACAGGGATTTTCCAAACCCAATTTCCTTCTCCAATTTGTAAATATTGCTCTGTGCTCCAAAATCTATCTAAAGTACCATGGATTTTTAATCTCCTATATTGTCCAGATCCATTGTCTACTATATGGTCAGAAGATTCTGAAGGCACGAAGACACACTTCTCTGGGCCCTGGGAGACTTCTGACAGGAGAAGTCACATGCCTAGGAAGTATCCTAACAGGTAATAGATTTTGGATTCTAGATATTCTTTAGTGGCTACATGCAACCCCTTCATAAGCCCTTCCAAAGTGCCAGGCACTGGCGTAGACACACTGCTAAACGTATGCATGCACAGTCTGCGGTTGTCAACATAACTCTGAAAGGCTATCAATAGGAGATGGGTAAATCAAGACACAGAGAGGTTAAGCTCCTTCTTCAAGGAAGGGTAAAATGTTATGAGTATATAGAGTAGATAATCCTGGGCTAAACTCAAGCTTCTCGGGTTGAATGTAGTAACTTCTCACTCTCTTGTCCTCTTGCTCTCTTGCTCTTCCACCTTCCATCACAGGATGATGCAGCATTAAGGTCCCCTCAGATGATGATGCAATGTTCTTGGACTTCCCAGCTTCTAGAACCATGTTCTTTCAACATTTTACAAACTGAATCTGGGCACTGGAGTTAGAGGACAGGCTATTCCAAAGTTCATGTGTTCACTCCTAGGAGTCTTTTCCATGTGTGTATATTCTGTAAAAGTATCTTAAGTTATAATTCTGAAGGACGATGCTGGGGGTAGGGAAGGGCGTAGAGCAAGCAGGAATCCAGTAACAGAGTTTGGGAAGCTATGCCCACTAGGCCACAGTTTTTAAGCTTTGTGGACTGAAATTATTGGAATGTCAGAATAAAGAAGACTGGACAGTATAGTAGGTAAAAAATCCATGGTACTTTAGATAGATTTTTGGAGCACAGAGCAATATTTATAAATTGGAGAGGGGAACTGGATAGCAGATGTTTGTTACTGTAGGGATTGCATCCATTTAACGAACTTACAAGAAGTTAAATGAAGTGCAGAATGAATTTGTAAAGTATTTTCAATCGTCTATTGTGGATTTATGAGGTACTTATTCACAGTGCCAAGAATCATGAAAGAGGCAAGGAATACAGACATGGATAAGATCAAGTTTTTCCCACTGAGATGCTCAATCTAGAAGGATGGAAGAGCTGAGAGAAGGAGTTACATTATAATCTGCTTGCTTCCCATCTGAAAGCCTGTGCAAAATGCTAGGTGTGAGAAGAAGACATAAAAGCAATCCAGGGATGCTCTACAGAGAGAGACTTGAGCTGAGTCTTCCTCTCTGAGAAGATATCAGATGGTTGGGCAGGGGAAAAGTACTTTCCAGGCAGAGAGAGAGGTGCTAGCACAGCCATAGGAGGCTTGAAGAGATGAGGGAACAGCTTGGATGCCTAGACCCTGAAAGACACACATCAGGAAGTATGGTAACCAAGAGCAAGAGTGAGCAGCCATGCACAGATGTTTGTCAGTGCTTTTATGAATTTCACCATATTCCTATGCATTGAAGCAAGTCACATGGCAAGCTCAGATTTAAGGGGTAGAGAAACAGGCATCAACTTTTGATGGAGTTCTGTAAAATTACATTTTTAAAGGGGCCTGAATAGGGATGGCAAGAATTCCAGACTGCTTTTGCAGTCAACCATAAATAATGTATACCAGCACTAACCAAGAGACATTCTACAAGGATGGAAATGCTCTATATCTGCGCTGTCTGTCCAGGATGGTGGAGTTAGCCACATGCGGCTATTTTAATGCTAATTGTATTCAATTATAATTAATTTAAACTTAAATAGCCACATGTGGTTAGCTGTTAGTGTATTAGACACTGAAGAATTCATTTCAAATGTTTCTGACACAGTGTAGCTTAGTAAAATTTTATTTATTTTCCTTGGTTTTATTGGGAACAAGGTCACTGTTCTCCTAAGCGCCATCAACAATAAATAAATTCAAATTCACTCTCATTAAGTCTCAGTAGCTTTTTAAGTTTTCTATTGTAGAAAATAGGTTTGACCTCCTTAAAGCTTGTGGTAGTGGCAGTAGTCTTGTGCTAGATCCCCTCATGGTGTGGCAAAGTGACTCCTGAACCACATGTTTAGGAGACTGATGGCTTCACACTTCAAGGGTGCTTTAGCTTGAATGTGTTCACAAAAGTTAATGTATTGGAAACTTAATTCCCAGTGCAACAGTGTTGGGAGGTGTGGCCTAATAAGAAGGCTCTGACCTAATGAATGAATTTACATGGTTATTGTGGGAGTGGGTTAAGTTATCACAATAGTGGGCTTGTTATAAAAGCAAACTTAACTACTTTCTTACTCTTTTGTTCTCTTGCTCTTTTGTCTTCCCACAATCCGCCACAGGGTGATGCAGCATGAAGGCCCCCCTCAGACGCTGGTGCAATGCTCTTGGACTTCCCAACCTCCAGAACCATGAGTCAAACAAATTTCTATTGTTTATAAATTACCCAGTCTCAAGCATTCTGTTATAGCAACACAATTGGACTAAGACAGAAGATTACACGTATCTTTCACATGACTTCCTTGGGGCTTAATACAAACCCTTGAGAGTTCTAGCCCAGATGCAGCCTAGAAATGTGAAGATGAAGGAGGTAGGTAGTAGGGTTGTTATTAACCCTAGGGGAAACCCTCCACTATGGGATTCTGAAATGAGGAGATAAATGCTGCAGCCCCCCAAACTTGTGAAGAAAAATTTTGAGATTCATCTTCTCTGGTTCTTCAGCACATCACCAAGGCATGGACCCGCAGTTGGCTCTAGCTGTAACTAGCTCAGTGACGCATCCTTCACTGTTTTTCTTTCTTTCCCCATTTTTCTCTGTATGCTTCCTTACTTTAGCTTCCTGGGATTGACTCCCGAATAAGCTACCTGAAGCCAAGTGTTTGCCCAATCCACTGCTTTCAGGAAACCCACTCTGAGACATAAGAAAACAAATCAAATGCTAATTCAGTGGTTCAGTTGATAAAAATAACAGAGACTCAGCTTAGTTGGCACCAGTGGAGATAAACAAAAGAGGACAACTTTGATATGCATTTTATAGACAGTCGTGAGGCATGCAAATTCGTATAACAAATGCAGCAAAAGAAAGGGAAATTTTCAGTGTGATACAATAGTTAGTCCACTGTATACCTAGAATTGTCTTTTTCAGAGAAAGATGGTGGCCTCTGGAAAAGGTACAGGTTTAGGAGGAAGATTGTTAATTCAATTTGGACATGTTACATCCAAACTATATTAAATACTTGAGAACTATTTCTTTGATAATGGATGAATGAAGTCAGTTCATTTCCATGCTTCTTATTTGTCTTATCTGTAAAAGAAAAACTGTGATGTCTAATATCCAGATATGTAAAAAGTAAATGTAATCTACCACATTAAAGCCCAAAATGCTTGATGTTTTTGCAAATATAAAATAATATGATTTACTTTGGAGATAATAAATTAAATAAGTTTCCTAAACATGCCTTTTTGATTTCATCATGTTTTCCCTGCTCATGCAACTGATGTGTGCTTATTCCTCTGGGCAATGTCACCTTATATTTCTCTTCATCCAAACAGCATCTGCCGCAGCTTCATCTAGTGGAGTAGATAGGAGACAGTCGTCATCTTTTAGCTGTACAACTGATCAGTTCATCAAATAATGAATGCTGTTCAGTTTCTAAAATAGTGATATTTTCAGACATTCTTTTTATTTAACCTCCCAATAATTATATGATGTAGGTATATTTCTGTTATAGATTCAAAATTGAGAATCAGGAAAGTGCATTGCTCTGTCCAAAATCATGTACAGTCATGCATCATATAATGATATTTTGGTTAATGATGGACCACATATATGATGGTGGTAGCATAAGATTATAATGGAGCTGAAAAATTCCTGTGGCATAGTCAGAGCACAGCCATCATAACACCATAGAGCAACACATTCCTCATGGGTTTGTGGTGATGATGGTGTAAACAAACCTACTGTGTTGCCAATCATATAAAATTCTAGCACATACAATTATGTATAGTACATAATGTTTGATAATAAAAATAAAGAACTATATGACTGGTTTATGATTTGCTATACTACACATTTAATTATTATTTTAGCATATATTCCTACTTTTAAAAAAGTTAACTAAAAGGTAGCCCCAGGCATGATCTTCAGGAGACACTCAAGAGGAAGGCATTGTTATCAGAGGAGGTTACAGCTCCATGGGTGCTATTCCCGCGAAGACCTTCCAGTGGGACAAGATGCGGAGGTGGAAGACAATTATATTTATGATCCTGACCCTGTGTAAGAATAGGCTAATGTATGTAATTAGGTCTTGGTTTTTAACCAAAATAAAGTTTAAAAAAAGAATGAATTTTAAATTAGAAAAAAGTTTACAGAATAAGAATATAAAGAAATAATACTTTTGTGTAGTTGTACAATGTGTTTGTGTTTTAAGCCAGGTATTAGAAAGTTATAAAGTTAAAAATTACAGTTTACAAAGTAAGAAAGTTACAGCAAGCTAGAGTTAATCTATTATTGAAAGAAGAATTTTTTTAGATGGAGTGTTTATAAAGTGTACAGTAGTGTACAGTGATGTCCTAGGCCTTCACATTTACTTACCACTCACTCAGTGATGCACCTAGGACAACCTGCAGTCCTGGAAGCTCCATTCATGGCAAGTGTCCTATAGCATTTTTTACCTTTTATACCATATTGCATTGTACCCTTTCCTTTCCTCTCCTCTCCTCTCCTCTCCTCTCCTCTCCTCTCCTCTCCTCTCCTCTCCTCTCCTTTTCTTTGAGACAGAGTTTCACTCTTTCCCCCAGGCTGGAGCACAGTGGCACGATCTAGGCTCACTGCAACCTCCACCTCCTGGGTCCAAGTGATTCTCCTGCCTCAGCCTCACGAGTAGCTGGGATTACAGGTGCCCACCATTGCACCTGACTAATTTTTGTATTTTTAAGAGAGACGGGGTTTTGCCATGTTTGCCAGGCTGGTCTCAAACTCCTGACGACAAGTGATCTGCCCACCTTGGCCTCCCAAAGTGCTGGGATTACAGAAGTGAGCCACTGTGCCCAGCCGCATTGTACCTTTTCTATGTTTAGATGTGTTTAAATACACAAGTACTCACCATTGCGTACAGTATTCAGTACACTAACCTGCCTGTTTGTACCCTAGGCATAATAGGCCACACTATACAGTCCAGGTGTGTAGTAGGCACTACCATCTTGTGTGTAGGTACGTTCTATGATGTCCTCACGATGATGAAATAGCCTAAGGACACATTTCTCAGAATGTATCTCAGTTGTTAAGTGACACATGACTGTAAAGAGGTGTCAAAAGTAGGACTCTAAATTTAAAACCCATCTTCCATAAATTATACCTTACGTGGTAGAATCTTTGATCTAAATTTTGTGCACAAGTCTAGTTCAAAGGAATTCTGAAATTCCTATAACTTTCTATTGCAAATATTTAGTCTACTTTGGCATTTTGAATTTAAGAGTGATGAAATGAAACTCCTGCCTCACTCTAAATAACTTCCTTGACTATTTATGCCAGAAATCTCATAATTGCAGTTTTTAAGTGAAGCTTAAGCCATTCAGGAATTTTTTCTCCCTTGTGTTAGATCAAAAATTCTCCTAGTGAGTTTCCAAATTGTGTGAAATAATTTACTTTTACCTTAGTGTAAACTATTTAATATATAAAAATCACAAATCAACAGCAAACCTTTATCATTGTTAATTATTCTTTTTGGTGTTCCAAATCCCCTGTATCTGGGTTGCCGCTTTCCTACAGATGCAAGTGAGAGTTGGAAGGCACCTCTGTAACAGGATGAGTCATGGTTATTGAGCACTCATTCTGTGTGGAGGGTTGGGACCTAGAGTTTCACTTTGATTATCCCATTAATTATTTCAACAACCCATTAAGATGGACCTTGATACACACTTTTTTTTTTTTTTTTTTTTTTTTTTAGACGGCAGAGTCTCACTGTTGCTCATGCTGGAGTGCAGTGGTATGATCTTGGCTCACTGCAAGCTCCACCTCCCGGGTTCACGCCATTCTCCTGCCTCAGCCTCCCGAGTAGCTGAGACTACAGGCACCCACCAGCCCGCCCGGCTAATTTCTTTATTTTTAGTAGAGATGGGATTTCACCGTGTTAACCAGGATGGTCTCGATCTGCTGACCTCGTGATCCGCCGACCTCGGCCTCCCAAAGTGCTGGGATTACAGGCATAAGCCACTGCACCCGGCCGATACACCCATTTTTATAGAGAAGGTTATCAGACTCAGAGAGGTTAAGTGGCATGTTCAACACCATACAGCTAGGAATGGATTTGAAAAGGAATGGATTTGAAAAGTCCTGGAAAGATTAGAAATGAGATGTTTTGAATTCCAGTCTATAGGTTTGACCATATAAAACTTCTGGCATTCTGCCTTGTCTCACTAACAAAAGCAGCAATTCATATGGCGCCACCTAAACCCTACATGAGGGTCCCTGCAGGAGCTCCCTGCTGTTCCATCCTCCATCTTTCAAGAATTCTCTATACGCTCATGCTGTTCACCTGTATCGGGCTCTGTCGTCTCTCAGCTACTGACTGGAGAGGTGCAGGATCCTAGAATCCGTTGGTGTCTTGGTTGAAAATATTGGATAGTGCCCTGAAATCTTCACAATAAAGTGTTGTCCAATGCACACATCCCTCTTGATTGCCGTGTTCTTGGCCGTGCAACCATATTCTGTGTCCTCAGACTTAATGTGTCTACTGGGGCTTCCTACCCATTTCCCACCTTTCTCTTCTTATTTGGGGAAATGAGCAGCACATGCAGCCTTCCCCCCTTCAACAGCACGTAGGAAAACAAATTTGTCTCGGCTTTTGAATCAGACATACCGGGCTCTGTTCCTTTAGACTCCTGTAGAAGCAAACCCCGAAACAAAGATATGAGTGAAAAGTTTATTTAGAAAGTGATTCTAGGAATGAGACAGGGATGGGAAGACAGTCAGTAAAATATTTGTTATCAAACAAGTTATGAGTGTGGTTAACTCAGCTTGACCCTGCTGGGGAAATCTGAACACTGATGTAGAAGTCTCAGCGTTTATATAGTGGAGGGGAAGGGAACTGGGCTGTATACAAGGCAGTCTTTAAATGAGCACCAACCTGTCCAGGAGATAAGAATCCTGTTACTTCCAGCATGCTTGTGGCAGACAGAGGGGTTTTTGGTGGACAGAGAAAGCCAGCAGACAGAAAATGCAGGCTCTAGTTATTAGAAGTTGGCTGGCTCTTGATGGAGTATTCCAGGGTTGCTGATAGAGGGGTACCTACACTGGCTTTGAATTCAATCTGCAACATTATATGGCCTTAGGCAATTTTTGACATCTCTGAGTTTCCATTTACTAACAAAACTGTGAAATGGTGATATTTTACAAATTTTATTAAATAGTGAAATGATTACAGTTGTTCTGTATTGATTAGAGATGTTAGGCACATGTAAAGTAACATTTTACTGAAATCTGTTTTATCTGTTTGGGGCTAAGTTTTTACAGAATTTTACCCTATCTCTGGATTCTATTCTAGAACTCTCTGAGAAAGAACCCTGGGTTCTACCCATCTACCTGAACTTTGAAGTTGTTGGAGAACACTTGCTTATTCTGAACAGTAACGAAATTATAAGGCTATCTTGTTTTTGGTTTTTTAAGTTTCTTCATAACAAAAGCTGTCTTACCTTGAGCAACTGCATAAAACTCCTGCCTTTGACTCTTGCTTGGGGCAATGATTTTTGAAGAATATTTGATGCTGTTTCAGAACTGACCAAAACATCTCATAGGTCCACAAAGACAGGAGATACTGACGAATTTAATTTGGGCAGAGACTGGGCTACAATTCAGTCAACGCTGGCCTGTTAGCCTCCATTTTAGGAACTGGGAGCGATACTGGGGGCACACGGGCATGGATGAATGACCTTGATGCAGACAGAGGTCAAGTGGCCCTCAGTTCTCCAACCAGGTTCCCAATGGCAGGTGATGCCTTGGCTTCCTGCACCTCTCCAGCAGCTCACAAGCACCATCCAAGTTCATCTTGCTAAGGCATGAATCAAGCAACAGCACAGACCTAGTCAGTAACCACCAGAAGCAGTGAATAGCAGCTGAAAGGGATTTGGACTTAGAGCTTATTTGGTTTGATCTGGGTAGATTTTAGTCTCTTGCAACTTCCATGCAATTTGATCACTTGGGTCTAATTTAGACTTTGAAGTGAGACAGACCTTTTGCTCAAATTCCAACTCTGCCCCTCACAAGATGATCAAGACAACTTATCTTTCTGTTTCCATTTTTATATAAAATGAAAGCAAAAACCATCCACTTAACAGGATTATTGTGAGGCTTAGCAATAAGTCTTGTAAAATTCTTGGCACAGAGTCTATGTTCAATAAATTACAGATGCCTCTATGCCTTTTAGAGATACCTGGTGAGACAGCCCATTATCCCTATAAACTCAACATGTCAAATAAATATCAAATTTATTTACTTCTTCCCAAACAGATTTTTCCTCTGATATTCCTTTTCCACATTTTTCATCTTTCTTTTAGAATAAATTTGCTTTTACGGCTCTTTCTTCCAGGCCTTTCCATTTAGTAAGTGGCAGATCCACTCATCCTCAAATCCAGCTGGTTTCCATTGACTGTGGCTCTCTCTGTCCCAACTCATCTTCACACTTCTGCTGCCAGCATCACCCTAGAATGTCACTTTTACCCAGTGTAGCACAGGCTTCCACAGCCTCAGTGAGGAAGGTCACAGCCCCACACTTGGTCTCCAGTGATGTGGACTGATGAAACCTAAGTTTGCCAGGAGCCATGCGGTGATCATGTACCGCACCACTGGATTTTACAGGAGCAATTGCAGCTACAGAACATGGAGTTGAGCTGACAAAGACAACCTTTCGCTGAGAAGCCAAACCAAGACAGTGCCATGAGTACAACCATGAAGAAGTGGGAGGGAGACTGGGATCCAGTGAGGAGACAGGATCTGAAAGGAAGCAACATCTGTGTGGGAATTTGTTTTTCTCCCATCAAGCATTCACCCTCTTTTTTTTTCTGGCTACAGAACCCTGGATTTCCTTTGAGGGGATCACCACTCTCTCATTCTCAGACAGTAGCTCACATGAGTCCCAGACCTGACCAATCAGAGTAGAAATTCTCTCATGGACAACAATGCCTATTCAGGAATGAGCATGTGATTTAAGAACATTCAAACCCAGTGAATTCCAAGACTTGCTTGGGAGCTACTGCAAAGACATGTCTTCTCTATCTATTCTTCCCATACCCCAGAACAGGCAGACTGTCCTGCCTTTGCATAGAAACTGAGGGTAAAATCAACACAAGAGAAAGCTGAGAGATGAAGCAGACTGGACGCTGACGATCTGTTTAGCCTCTGGATTAAACCTTACTCCAAAATACATCCCCTGTTTTGCCCAAGCCACTGTTTGGATTTTCTATCACTGCCTCTCCCCCAAACCCCAATCCTCATTGACACATATCCCAAAAACCTGTGAAAATTGTTGATGATGGCATTAATATCTGAGGATATTCAATTCTGTGTCTACATGACAATGAATTAAGAATTGTACAGTCCTTATTGGTGATCACTTCTTCCAGGTTCATTTGCACATGAAGTTATACCATGACAGCAAGTTTCCTCTTACAGACATGGCTGTGACCCATGGACAGAAAGGACAGCAAGAAAGGATCACTCATTGAATCAGAAGCAAGCTATGTGCAACTTTGATTTTAGCCTTTGCCTAATGCTCTTGTCTTCTCCATCTCCACTGACTCTCCTCTGCCCCCACAAAATCCAACAACCTTTTAAGGTTTAATCAATGGATTCTCTCTCAGAGTTGGTCAAGGGGAGTCTCTTGATAATACATTAAATCTACAGTTTCCCTCATCACCTCCCCTTTACTACTAAAACATTTATGCTTTAGTCATCTCTCTTCAGGACTGCATTTCCACATGGAATTCAGGCATCGTTATAAAACGACCTCTCCTGTAAGTATCTGTTCTCCCCAGTCACTTTAAAACTTCAGGGCTCAGCTCGCATTGGTCACCTTTTGGGTGGTGAGTGTGCACGTCCCATGAAAGAGACTTGGTGCCATTCCTAGAGTGGCTGCACAAAAAAGCATTTGTTCAAAGGTGTGCCCTGTTCCTATACTCTGAAATTATCCTATCATTTACAACTTTGAAAGCTATAATCATGCAAAGTTTTTTCCCTTTTAAGAAGTGTTTCTCTAAATATTATTTTGTGGAACATTCATATTCTATCAGCTGAACCTACAGGTGCACAAGAAATTATATTTTCTCAGTTTACAATTTTCCTAACTCTATTTCCCGCTCTCTCTTAACATGTGCGTGCGCGCGTGCACACACACACTCACACTTATTTTTGTGTATTGATTATTTGGTTTTTCTCTATTTTAAGACTCACTCCATTTTGAAAGTATTGTTGTAATAAGTCCTGATGTATAACACCATTTTTAATGAATCTACAAACATTAATTGAAATACTCAAAACTGGATGATTGTACTTGGTTTAGCTGTTATTTTTGGCTGATAATTCTCATGACTGAAATATCATGTGGCAAGCATGGAAGAGAGGCATATTTCTGTAGCAACATTCTTCACGTCCATATAATAGGATTAAATGTGAATGAATACTCCATGGTGTACTACAAAGAGTACTAGGACTTTTCAAGTGCACTACTAACCAAATGAGCGTGAGAGCTCTTGTTCTAGACTGAATAAACTTGATATTTGCAGTGGAGGTATGATGGGATTGTGATGAGTTTATGCAATGATCCACGGGCAAAAGAATTTCAATTTGAAATGTGAATAGTTGAAAAGCAATTACTTGTGATTGTGTAACTCAAATCCACTACAATATAGACTAATTCATTAGACAATGTCTATGTGCTTTGTCTTCTTCATCTCTGAACAAACATATTTTTGAGTATGGTGATTAAGAGCCCAGTACATAAGGGTTTGAGGCTGAGATTGTTAAATGGCTATCTCACCCATTATTTTGTGACAAATGTTTCTCTCAGGCAATAAGAGCAATCCTAGCAAGAAAACATATTCACATATTTTCTTAGTGCTTCCTTATTATCTACCTGGTATTGACGTTATCTGTGTTCATAAACTTTCCCTCAGGTTTTTTAAGAGTGAGGGCAATGTAATTTCTTCATTTCTTCAGACCGTGTTTACATTCTGAGATGCAAACTCGTGTGTGTGTATGTGTGTGTGTGTGTGTGTGTGTGTGTGTGTGTGAGATGAAATAACGTATATTCAGATTGTTGACTTCAAAGTGTTGCAGAGGATGGAGGCTTGTAGCTGGCCCGACCTTGTCTGTGTATGAGCTGGAGTTGAGCTTGGTAAGTCTCCCTGAGGAAAAGACAAAATGTGAATCCTAGAGGGACCCAGTTGCTCCATGGAGCATGTACACCCAGCGTGTCCACACAGGTGTCCTAAGGCAGGCGGCTGAAGCAGAGTGACCACTTTCAAGGATGTATCCACTCACCCACCTCACCTCTCACCCCATGCATCTGGATGTGTAAACAAATAAAATTTGGAAAATGTGGAGCTGTGCCTTGAGGAGATGCGTCCCGTTTTTCTTTCAACGATCGGAAACCCTGTGACCAAGAGCGTTTGTAGTCATGCTGTTGCAATGACAGTGATTTGGTCTCAGATTGTGAAAGCAGAAACAAATCATCTAGGAGTTCAGAAGATATTTCTCCTCTCCAGGAGCAACACTAAGGATTACTAATGGGAAGAGCCATGCTTGGTTGCTCTTTGTTCATTCATTCATTCAACAAACATTCCTGGAAAATGCATTCAGTTCATCCTAGCTAGAATTCTGAGCAGGGAGGCAGAGCCAGGCCAACAAGAAAACATTAGCCAAGACAAGAATGTTCTGCATAGTGACGTGTTTCCAGTTCTGCCCTCCAGAAGACCCAGTACAACAGATGTGCAATGCTCAATGGCTTTGTTTTATTAGTTCAGGGGAGGGGTCTTTTGATAGTATTTTGAAATGATTTTGCTCCTAATGAAACAGATGCTTTGAATGCTCATCCCACCCCAAAGATTTTTCTTTCTGTAACGGAATGCTTCTGCTTTTAATGTGCAGGAGAATCTTTGTTTGTTTTACTTGGTGGTTTGCCCCTGGACATTTTTCATTCTATGCTTAAATGAATTCCAGCAGAATGTAAGTTTTGAGCTGTTTTACTATTTTTTTTTCATTCCTTTTCTGCGGTTGATCTTTATTAGTCCCTGAGCTTGTGTCATTCATTTTAAAGTCATTAGTTAAAATATTATAAAAACAGAAACATTTTGGTTTGAAAGCACACAGAATCATTTCATGTAAAATCTTCAGCAAACTCTTTCATTGACTGCTGCCCGAAACAGAGCAAGCCTCAAGCCCCCAAGCCAAACTCCTTCTTCAATGTGACAAACTGTTTAGTTCCTCCTGAGCCAGTTATTTTAAAAAAAGAGTAGAGTAGAGCGATTCCTGAGTGTTTAGCTTCTCCACAGGCCATGGGACCTGACACCTATAGAATTAACCTACTGCAGAATGTAAGTGTGAGCCAACATATGTTGATATACGAATCATTTAGTTCCCATCATTTTACAAAGCATATTTATGTCCATTATCTCCTCCCAACTAAAAAATAATAATCATAATATTAATGCCTATGTCATTACCCAATTTCCCTATGGTATGAGGAAGTTGATAGAAAGAGAAACTAGGTCTACTGTGTCCATAGGGACAACATTAGCAAAGGACAGATCACATCTCAAAATGACCCTTATGGATGCTAACGCCAGCACCCTGAGACTACGGTGCTGAGAGACAACATCGCAGTGTGTCTTCTGCGTGGTAAAGGAGAGAGTAAGAGAGTTTTGAAACAACCCAACAATAAGCCCATAAAATACCATAAAGCATGAGAGCATTGATGCCCACATTTCTACCCTTTGACCTCTTTGTAAGGCCATGAACTGCTGGATGCGGAAACGTTTTCTTACCTGCACCTTGCAAGCAAACATGGGCTGTAGCTTCTGTTAGCTGTGCTGTTGGTGGCTACTTTGCCTTTCAGCTTGTGGTCTATATTCACAGATCATTCTGCTCTGAACACCACCTTCCATTTTTATAAAACTCGCCTCTCCTCTCTTCCTAGCCAAGCCTCACTCCTCCAGGGCTGCCTATGCCCCAATCTTCCTCTCAGGATGATTCCAGCAAAACTTCTTTTCCCCTCTGGCCGGACCCTTTGATGCTCATACTCAATCTTCAGTGCTTAAAACCCAACACGTAGCTTAAAAGTGCCTCGAAATCTTATTTCCATCAACCCCCACACATGACAATGGCATGCGATTCACGGCCTTCAATGTTGTAAGCCCCCCAAAACCTCTTTGCCCCTATTTCATTCCTTAATGTCTAATCGAAAGTTGTGAAAGCTGCAGTAGACAGGATGTAAAGCAGGATGGATAATAAATTCAATCTCAGAATCATAGAACGTTGGAAGTATATGCATATCTCAGACTAGCATTTCTATATATTTCTTGGCAATACAACCTCCCCCCCTTCCCACACACACACACAAACTCTACAGAAAACCCCTCCTTGTGCAATTGCCAACTGTTGCTCCTCTGGCAGGAGGGGTGTGACGGGAGACCCCAGCCTCACTGGCTGCTCCCCTCTTAGAGGAGCCCTCTGGCCCCATGGAACCCAGTACGAAAATCCACTGACATAAGAAAATGTCCTACATTTTATGTTGGAGGAAACTGAAGTTCAGGAATATTGAGGGACTAATCCAAGGTCACAGAAGTCGTTGGTGACAGAACCAGCACCAAACTCCATCTGGCTGAGCTTGCAGCTGGAAGCGTCCCCTGTAGTGCATGCTGGGATGAAGTATTCCCAGGATGAACTCTCATCAGACTTTGTTACTACTAATGGCAATAGAAATATATTCCTGTTTCTGATGACGCCATTGCAAAATGGTCACAGGATGGGTGATTCCAGCCACAGAGAGTCCCGTGCACATCTAAGGGAAGAGCTCTTGGCCCTCACTCTCTCTGCCTCACCTCCCGCGCTCAGGCTGTGCTTGGCAAATGCGCTCCCGGGTCCTGCCAGATGTTGTGCTGCTTTCTGTGCACACTTCTGGGTGGTCTTCAGGAATAGCCCCAAGTGGAACCCTTGCTTTGGCCCAGGCAGTCTGAGAATTTCCCACAGATAAAGAGCAAGGCCTCCCTGCCCTTGCATCATCCGAAGGCTGGGAACAGCTGCTGGTGTGGGTGTGCCCAGGTTTCCTGCAGCGGCTGGCATGGCACCTTTGGTGGCCATATGGGATGCAGGCCGTCTTCCTCCCTTAGCTTTCCCTCAACGGCCACTGCACGTATATGCCTGCTGCTCTGCACTGTGCCTGCAGCCCTGTGGCAGCTGCCCGGTTGATTCTGAGTGTAAGCTCCTGGAGGGTGGGCCTTGTGGGGCCCCTGACTTTGCACATCATCCAGGGCAGAGTCGCAGGGTGCGGGTGCCCAGGAAGTGTCATTTGGAGGCAATGATGACTGTCACCTGGCATGGAGAACACACAGCTTGCTGCTTCTCATCTACAGCACGAATTTCATCAGAACCAAGGATGGGCAGATCAGTTTATGTTTGTAGTGAAATGAAAGTGTCATGGAAAAAACATTAGGCTGGAATGGAAGGAGACCTACTTCAGCATCAGCTTTCCCCTCTCTTTCTCTGACCTCTGACTCTCTAATTCGTGTTGCAAAGATTGCATAGAACATACGTATGCCAGAAACACTTCTGTGTTGTTTATCTGAAGTTCAGGTTTCACCAGGTATCCTGCATGTCTTTATTAAGTCTGGCAGCCCTTCTCTATTTCCTGAAGCTGCCCCTTTCTTTTCACCCCCACTCTCATGACCCTGTTTCAAGCTGAACTTAACCTTCATCCTTCTAGCTGCTTCTCGAACACTCAGAATAATTGCAATCCATTCTCCATTCTGCCACATTAGAAGTTTTGTTAAGATGAAATAACACGGTCATTTTTGGGTTCAGATATTCTTCAGTGGAGTCCAAAATGGAAATACATGAGTACAAAATACAGCATGGAGTTTGGCCTCTGCCTCCCTGTCCTGCAGAACCCCTGAGCTCCTACTTTTGCACTTAGTGCTCTCATCTTCAAACTCATCTGTGGTTCTCCAAGCACACGAGGCTCTCTCTTGCCCCCGTCGGTGCCTCTGTCTGGAGCTCCGTCTGGTGCTTATCTGTGCACCCAGCGTTCCTGAGGAAAAATGCTTCTTCCACACACGCTTTTCTGATTCCATGAGCAGAGTTTGTGCCCTTACACCTGCCTCCACTCCTGCGAGTGTCAGTCACATTGTTTTGCTTGCTTACTTTTCTGTCCCTTTTCTCATTCAACAACAACAAAGGTAAGCACAGTCTTATCTCTGCTTAAATGGCTACAAAACCAGAGTTCCGGAGAGGGATTGAATTTTTTTAAATGCGCTTCAAATTTGAAAATGATGAGATATTTTGCCGCAGGCTATATTATGGTTTGGCAGGTTAGCAGCCAGTGCAATGAACGGCTTTGTCGTTCCTACTCCTCACAGATTTTAAATCCTCCAATGCACAGAGAACAAAACAATTTTCTATCTGGTGAGAATGTCCCAAATCATGACAGTTGATTCCATGGGAAGGAGATGGCTATAAGATCTCCCTGGGGCAGGGCAGAACATGGTTAAGAACATGATCCATGTGGGCAAGCCTGGTGCCCTGGCCTCATTCTGGAGCTGCTTTGTGGAGGGCACTCAGGTGCCGAGAGATGATTAAAAAAAAAAAAAAAAAAAAAAAAAAACAGGGCGGAATTCCTGTGCAGGGATGAAAAACACACCAGCCTCACTCAGCACCCCCTGCAGGCAATCCCTGTCCTGATAACAGTGCCTCGCCCATTCTCAGTATTGCCTTCTCTTCTCCGCATCCCTGCCTCAGCCCACTACCCACCTGCTTGAACAGGGATAGAGGTCCTATTGTCATCACGTGTTTCGAGGACCTTCGAGGTAGTTCTTGCTTCATGGTGTGATTTGGGGTTTCTAGGGTGGCCGTCTGGGGATGGCCCAGTTTTTATTTTCCTGAGTGGGCAGCACTCCTGTCGACTTCCATTTTGTAAAACTTGTCCTCACCTGAACTCCACTGGTGTCTGCCATGCTCTCAGCATCAGCCAGATCTGCCCTGTAGCCAGAATCCTGGGACAGGAACGTCCCTATCTAAAGAATCCATCCTATCATTTCCAAGAATTAGACGAGTTAGCAATGACGTGTATGTAAATCAACACAACTCACAACTTTCTGGATAATATTTATACTTCTTAGGTGCTGAAATAGGTAATTCTTAAGCTGTATTTTCCCCACTAAATTTTGTTCCTTTGATTTGAGTATCCTGTTCCTTCTTGCTGGGGTACTTATATTCCTAACTTTACTAAAATTCTACCCTCTGAGCTTTGCTAGAAACACTTCCTTCAGGGCACCTTCCGAACGCCCAGTGGTGGGCAGTAAGAGGGTATAGAGAAGAAGGCCTGTTGATATAGAGCCATGTGACTTCAAAGCCTCATGCTGGCACTTACTGCACAAACTACTGGTCACTTAAACCTTCTGAGGATTCTCTTTCAGGGCCTCATCGCAAAGATGGAGTCTGTACTGTGGACCTGTCTTGTAAGTTTGTTCTGAGGAGCAGAAACTGTGTGATATACCAAAGGCAGCTTAGCATAATATCTATTATAGAATTAGTAGCAAAAAAAAGCGACTTAAACTCCTGTGCTCCAGATGCATTCTGTGTGTGCCTTCTTTTACATTTACTACAATTTGTTATGTACACTAATGTCCTTCATTCCTAGCCCCACAACTTTGTATCTACTTTGAGGTTAATTTAGTCTGAGTCTGGTCAGAGTCTGGCACGAGCTAAGTGTGCTTGTTGACTTGAATTAGTTTATAACCATAACTTTCAAGGTCTTAAGCAGAAAGAATGAGAAATTCCTGGAATTTCAGCTCTGGGAGAAGACTACTGGGAGAAATGGAAGAGATCCTTGGGAAGGAAAAACAATTTTCAGCCGTTCTTAACTCATACCAGCAAGAAATCACAACTACTGCTAAACCTGCTGTGTAGCTACCTACAAAGTCCCCTAATCAATGACAAGATGGGAATGGGTTTCTCCCTGAAAATTTGGGACCCACCTATGTTTAATTTCTTCACCAGGATTCTAAGCCCACCCCTTTCCATCTGCTTTGGCTAGGACATCTTTACAAAGAACAGAGAGAAGTGGGAAATTTGAAACTGTTTGGCAGTGGCTTTGCCATAATTTCCTCGGCTCCCCTTTCTGTTGGGGAATCTTTTGAAATATGAGAAAACTTAGTGGAAATACTTATCATACAGGGATTTCTTAAGTAGGAACATAACTATTCCTCCCTCCAAGAAGCAGATCCCTTACCATCCTCCAGCATGGGGCTGCTGGCCATCCAGCACCAAGCTCAGCAAGTAGCAGAAAAGCCCGGGGCTTCCAGCTTCCCTGTCTGGATGCAGCCTGGGATGCCATCTTCATTTTCCAGGTGGTATTTTCCAGGGCCAGAGAGAATTTTCTGACACTCACTGTGAGTCACACATAAAATCGTTGCTTTCATCCCAAAGCGCAGGCGCCGAGTCGCGGAGCCTGGCCCTTGCCTTTGTGCGGCTGACAGGAGGCTGCCACATGGCGGTGGCTGCAGAAGACTGTGGTGAGCCCAGTCAATGATGTTGGCGAAATATTGGAACTTTGCATGGTGCCATTCTTTCATCAAGCTCTCAATCTATTGTCATTCTGGCCATGGGATTTGTTTGATCTTTGTGGTGGGTGAGTCTGAATTGATTGCTGATGATTCATTATTCAGTCTCTGGCCAGTTGGCAGCAGAAATCAAAGCCTTTTCACACTCATTTATAACGTCTAAGAGCCGAATAATCGTGTTCTGTGGGAGAGAAATTGACTCCTTCATGTATTCAATCAAAACCTTTCTTGAGCCTTCACTCTGGAGCAGGCCAGCTCCTTGGCATCTGGAACACAGCTCTGAGCAGGAAGCAGTATCTGCCCTTGATGTGTTAGTGTCGTGGGGGTGGGGACTCACGGGTATGATAGGTGTGCTAACTGCAAGGAGCCCTTAAGCACGTGACATTCCACCTGCACCACGGAGGGCCACCTAACCCTTTAATGCCTAAAGGCTTCTTTAGGAGGCTAGCTATGAGAAAGAGCACAGGTTAACTAGCCATGGCCATACAGAACTCCAGACTTTCCCTGAGAGGAGGAATAGAGAAGCCAGAAAGACAGGATTATGGTATGAGTGTCAGCCCTGGAAAGGCAGAGGTTGACTATGCCTGGTTCTCTTCCTCACTGGATCTCCAGCATCTAACCTCAATTGTCCATTAGCCTCATTAACAGTAGGGCTCCAATATTTGCGAAATTGAACTGTTTGGAGACTCAATGGTGTCACGAGCCCCAAGGATCTAGATAGCCCACTGTCATCCACTGTGACACACAGGCCATTGATGTCCCCACATAGATCAGCACAAGGGCATCACTTGAAGGATACAGTATCCAGCTCAAGCTTATGGTTTGGTTTTGATTATAGGCTAGTGGTTCTCAAACTTTTTCATTTCAGGGCTCCATTATATTCTTAAAAATTACTGAGGATTCCCAAGATTTTCAGTTTCCATAGTTTATACGCATCCAAATTTATCATATAAGAAATGAAAATTGACAAATGTTTACAACAGAAAAATACACAAGCACACATCCCATTTATTGTCAGAAAAATAATGTCATCATGTCAGGGAGCTTCTGGAAAATTCCACTGCACAGTTATTAAAAAGTTGGACTAAAAGGGAAAAGCAACACTTTAGTTTTATTATGGTAAAAGTTTTGTCCTCATGGACCAATTAAAAGTGCCTTGGAGATTCTCAGGGGTTGTGGATTTTGCTCTGAGAACCACTGATGTAGACTAAGGCACCCACGTACACCAGGGCCAGCCCCGACAGGATTGGAGCTGCAGGCAGTGCAGTGGCATTCTAGGCATTCTAGGCACATGTCATGGCCCTCCCCTCATGTCTTATTTCTATCCTGGCTGCGCATCTCCCCAACGATGTCAGGGTGTATCCAGCCCATCACTTTTTAGTTTCATTTGCCATTCTTACCTCTTCTTATCCATGATTTAAGGTTTGGCTTCTACGGTGTTGACCTCAGTCTCACAGATGAATTTCTATTACTGGCTTTATTGAGATACAATAGTATATTCATGGAGTTGTGTAACCATTACCACTGTGTATTTTTAAGACATGTCCATTGCTCCCCAAAACACTCTGTGCCCACCAGCATTCATTCTGCATTCCCCCTCGTCCAGCCCATGGCCATCACTAATCTACTTTCCTTCTCTGTGGATTTGCTTGTTCTGAACTTTTGTGCCTCGCGTCTTTCACTTAATGTAATGTTGTCAAAGTTCATCTACGTTGTAGTATGTATCAGTACCTCACTCCTTTTTAGGAAAGAATAATATACGTCCAATGATATACCACATTTTGTTTTCTGCTCATCAATTGATGAACACATGAGTTGTTTCCACTTTAGGGTTATTATTAACAATGCTGTTATGAGCATATGAACGTTTATGTACAAGTTTCTGGGTAAACATGTGCTTATATGCTTTCATTCCTTTTGGGTCTATATCTACAAGTGGAATTGCTGGGTCATATGGTGACTCTAACATTTTAAGGAACTGAAAAAAATATTTTCCAAGGTGATTGCATCATTTTACATTCCTACAACCAGTGAATGAAGGTTTCGATTTTTCCTTACTCTATTATTGTCTATCTGGGTGATTACAGACATCTTAGTGAGTGTGGAGTGGTAACTCATTGTGGCTTTCACTAGCATTTGCAGAATGATGACTGATTTTGACCATAATCTTATGTGCTTATTGGTCACTTGCATATCTTCCATGGAGAAAATATCTACTAGATCCTTTGCCTTTTAAATATCTTATCAGATACATATATGTAAATACTTTCTTCCATTTTGCAGGTTGTCTTTTCATCTTCTTGATGCTGTCCTTTGAGACATAAATGTCTTCAACTTTTCACCAAGTTCAACTCATCTATTTTTTCTTTTACTGCCTCTGTTTTTGGTGTTATGTCTAAGAAACCACTGCCTAACCCAAGCGTACAGAAACTTACTCCAATGATTTCTTCTAAAAGTTGTATTGTTTTAGCTCTTACCTTTAGGTCTATTTTTAACTTGGAAGTAATATTTGTTTATGGTATAACATGTGTGAATTAGGTGTCCATTTTAATTCTTTTGCATGTGTATATTAAGGTTTCACAGCACCATTTGTTACAATTACTATTCTTCCTTTACTTCTTAGATGAATTTTAAAAACTTTCTTCTCATATATCAGCCTGGAATATCTTGATAACATCTCAAACTAGCCAAGCCTTCACTCTCTCCCCTTCAAGACCTTATCTTCCTCTTTATAGTTTCTTTGTCTCTTGTGAGAGGGGATTGGACAGCCTTTTAGTTAGGATACACTGAAGAAATCCTTCTGATCTTTAAGGAAGTTTGGGACACCCTGTATTGGCAATGGTCCTGTGAATGTTCAGGCATTGAGTGCATGTGGAACTCCAAAGTCTGAAGAAACAAATTCTTGTTCTGCTGTAATCTGACTTAGTAGATCAAGCAGATTTTTCAATATTCACAGTCATATGGTGAAGATAGAATCTTTTAAAAGAGAAAGTTGCTGCCACAGGGTTTGGCACATAGTTAAAATTAATGCTTTTTAAAAAATTTTTCTTCTCTAATCATTTCAGTTTGAATATCTACCAAATGAGGAGTTGAAACACTATGAGACTCAACCTAGATGTGTCTCTATTAAATTAGTCAGTTCTTGTAGGGTGGGAATTTAGATACATTTGGAGAAGAAAATACAATAATTGCTGGAATTCGTTGAGTGGTTATTATGATCCAGATAGGTTGCTAAAGATTTTATACACATTTTTAATTTAATTTATACAACTCCTTATGAAGTGACACTATAACTCCTCCACCTCTGCCAAGTGAGGACAATGCTGCTTTAGAGGAGGTATTAAGTTGCCAACAGTCCCAGTTTGAATAAGGCAGAGCTGAGACATGACCAGGAAGTTTGACTGAAAAGTTTGCATTTTTTAATCATTGCACTAAAAACTTCTAGGAAACCTGCTTACCCAATTTTTATGTCTTTTATAGTTGCATATTTATACCAGAACATATCTTTGCTTTATGTGTTTTGTTTCGTTTTGTTGTGAATGCGGGATAGTTCGTTCAATAAATATCAATGCTAATCTCGTTTGGATTCATAATCAATTAAATTGAGAAAAAGAAAAAAAAAAGTACTGCAGGGGCACTTACTCTGAGTGCCTGAGTTCATGTTCCTAGTCAGAAAAGAGATGCAAGGCTTATTTGAACTTGGGGCCATGGAACCCAGTAACAACATCTAAGGATGGGTGATCATCACTCAGTCCCTACAGGGCCAGGACTGCAATTGTATAAGCTCCTTTTGGCTCTAATGGGAGAGAGCTGAGGTCTACTAGCAATATAAAAGTCTCTTTGGACCCACAGATGAAAACCAACACAACGTTGGTTTTAATGCCTGCTTGACAAGCATCTAGAGCAATAGACTTTAGAGAAGATTACAGGGTAAGAAGAGTGCCAAGACCCCTCCTAGCAGCTGGTGAAACTGTAACATTTTGTCAGGGGTAATGTCTGATAGCATCAGGTATCTCCACAGTGCTAACTTCTGGGAGACCAATGAAGAGTTATTGAGGTCATTGTAAAGGTCAAAAGCCTTAGCAGTAGGGAGTCCAATCTTCTGTTCAGCTTAATGGACTAGTGCCTTCATGAGGCAACTGTTGCAAAAGCCCCAGCCATGGAAAAGACAATAGGAGTGTCAACTGTTAGAAGTCTTCCCCATGAACCTGAGATGGAGGGACATTCAGGCTGTACAGACTCTTTGTGCCCACGTGACAGGTGCCAACTCAGAATGGGAGCACTCATACATCAACCTGAGCAGGAAAGAGGTGGAGTGTCAACCATTGTGATATGGTAAGCGGTCCGGGTCCAGAGAGACATGCTTCTGAACATTCCTTCTGGAAAAATCTGCCAGCGAGAGCTAAAACGCAGACAGAACTATCTGCATAAAGTGTTCATTTCAGTATTATTTATCATAGTGAAAAAATGAACATTACCCCAATGTTATAGTAATGGATATTTGAATAAATTATAATTTCAACAAAATGATGGATATTATACCATTATTAACATGAGGATTGTAAGGGATTTATTAGTACTTCCTGATGACATGTTGAATGACAAAAGCATACTGTAAAGTTACATGTACAACATGATTAAAACTATACATGGACTTAATAAAAAGTTGAGTAGCTCTAGTTATATGAACAACATTTGAATTTTTTAAAAAAATACCTCGAAAACAGGCCAGTAAACTAAATAATCAACATTTGAGTAAATATATAACACTATTGCAAGAAAAGAAGGAATCATAGAGTGGACATAATGCCAGAGATAGATGAAATCTGAAAGTTCATCACTAATACATCTTAATTTTGGGAAGAGAAACCAAAGCCAAAAGAGAAGTTATTTGTTGTTGATTAAGTTAGTGACAAAGCTGGAGTTAAAATGTGCTCGTACACCTTTTCTCTTCTCAACTTCTTGAAAGATTTTTTCACATTCACTGATGTGACTATTTCTCTTATTTCCTTCCCTCCTCCTCAACAATTCCAGATCCATCAAAGGCTCTGGAAAAGTTGAATTAAGCCAAGAGACTTGAACTATGTCCAGCGACCTCAGTATAATTCTACTCCATTCATTGCAATTGAAGAAAATAAATGACATACAAAGGCCTGAAGATAATGTTGTGATGTGGATATTCAATTATGGTGTAAATATTTAAATATTCATTTGGTGTATGAAAAATCCATTATCAGTAAAACATTATTTTATATTCACTCACCTTTACACAGATTTTATGGTTGAGAGCTACGCTTTAGGTCTCAAGGTCCCTTTCACCCAAAATCTGACTACTTTCTTAGAAGAGGAAAAGTAAATTTAAAAGACCCCTTATTAATGAGGCTAGCATTTCAGTGAGCAGTATTCTGGTCTTGCTTTCCTAAGCCCTGATGGAAAGTTTCTATTCTAAAGGAGTGGCAGCCATTCTTCTCATACTTCTGTCTAGCTCATCCAAGCAGAGTGGCAGGATAAGTGAGCGTTCATCAGCCGATCTTCTCATGAGAATGTTTAGAGCTTCTTATGGAAGTCAAGGATCTTCAGTAACACAAGACTAGCTCATTCTCTGGGCATGTTTTTTACACTTCCAACTAAAAGTCACTGTCATGAATAAAAAGATCAATTATCGGAAAGGCGTAACAATCCTAAAGGTATATGTACTTAATAGAAGACCTTGAAAACACATGAGAATAAAACTGATAGAAGTTAAAGGAGAAATATGCAAATACACAATCATAGGGAGAAGTTTCACAATATCTTTCTCAGTATCGTGTATAACAAGTAGACCAAATGTGAATAGAGATATAGAAGATTTCAATAAAATTATTAACCAAATTGATCTAATTAACATTATAGAACACTACATCTAAAAATAGCAGTATACATTCTTTTCAAGTGCTCATTAATTATTTACCAAAATAGATCATATGTTGGGCCATGAAATCAGTCTTAATAAATTTCAAAAGTCTGAAGTCTTACAAATTACGTTATTTTACTCTAACATTTGAATTCGAAATCAACAGCAATTTCATATATAGAAAAAAACACAAACATTGAGAAAATAAACAACACTTCAAAATAACTCCTAGGTCAAAGAAAAATGAATTATAAGACAAATGAGAAAATATTTCAAAATATATTTTTAAAATATTTCAAAATAAAAATAAAAACAAAACATATAAAATATGGGGATGTGCCTAAAGTAGAGCTTAGAGGGAAATTTATATTCTACATGTTTCTATTGAAATGAAAATTTTAAATCAAAAGTCTGAGATTCCACAGGAAAAAAAAAAAAAACTAGAAAAAGAGAAATGGGGAAAATTTTTAAAAATGAAAACTAGACATTAATGAAATACTAAGCAACAATATAGCAAATTATCAAAGCCAAAATGTTGTTCTTTAAATAACTTAATAAATTAAGTAAAACTCTAGGTAAACTGGTCAGAAGTGAAAGAGAGAAAACACAAATGCCAATATCCTGAATAAGCAAGAGGATACTATAGATTACACAAATATGAAAACATTATAAAGCCCTATTCCTGAATAATGTTATACCAATAAATGTATAATGGATAAATTTCTTGAAAACATGATTTACTAAAATTGACACTAGAAGAAATGGAAAATTGGAATAGTTTATATACATAGGATAAGTTGTATTTATAATCAAATACCCTCTGACAAGGAATACTGCAGATCCAGATATTTTTACTAGTAAATTCTATCAAACATATAGAGAATAAATAATAAAATGTTTTAAAAACTGTCTAAGAATTGATATTCTAACATTCACCAAGTCATTTTGTGAGGCCATCGTGAACCTGATACCAAAAAATTACAGTAACACTATGAGAAAAAAAAAATCACATTATAAAAACAGATGCAAAAAGACAGTATCTGTCTTTTTGTGACTGGTTTATTTCACTTAGCATAATGTCATTGAGGAAAATCCATGTCATCGCATGTGATAGAATTTCCACTCTTTTTAAGGCTGAAAAATATTTCATTGTATGTGTATACCACATTTTTTTATTATTCATCTATTATAGACATTTGGATTGCTTCCATCTTCTAGTTATTGGGAATAATACTGCTGTGAACATGAATGTGCAATTATCTATTTGAGATCCTGCTTTCAATTCTTTGAGATATACACCCAGAATATGGATTACTGGATCATATGGGAATTATATTTTTAATATTTTGAAGAATCTCCATCTTGTTCTCCACAGCAGCTGCACCATTTTACCTCACCAAACTGCAGAAGGATTCCAATTCTTTCCATATCCTTGCCAACAGTTATTTTGCCTTTTTGATAGCTGCCACCTTATTAAATGTAAGGTGGTATTTCATTGTGGTTTTAATTTATATTTCTCTGACGATTGATGACGTTAAATATATTTTCATATACTTACTGGACATTTGTATGTCAACCTTAGAGAAATGTCTATTCAAGCCTTTTATCCATTTTTAAGTGGGCTATTTGACTTTTGTTTGTGAGTTATAAGAGTTATTTATATATCCCAGATATTAATCTTTTATCAGATGTATTATTCATAAATATTTTCTCCCATTCTGTAGGTTACCTTTTTACTCTACTAATTGTGCTGTTTTATGCACAAAAGTTTTTCAGTTTGATGTAGTACTATTTACCTATTTTTGTTTTTGTTGTCTGTGCTTTTGGTGTCATAGCCAAGAAATTATTGTCAAATTCAGTGTCATGAAGTTTTTCCCCTATACCTTTTTCTAGGAGTGTTATAGTATTAGGTGTCAATTCCGGTCTTCAATCCATTTTGTTACTTTTAATATATGCTAAAAGATATAGGTTCAACTTCATTCTTTTGCATGTGGATATTAAATTTTTGCAAAACTATTTCTTGAAGTGATTTTCCTTTCCATATTGAATGATCTTGGCACCTTTGTTGAAGATCATTTGACCATATACACTATGATTTATTTCTAGGCTCACTATTCTAGTCTGTTGGTCTGTCTGTCCATGTGCCTGTGCCACACTGTTTGATTACTGTAGTTTTATGTGTTTTGCAATCAAAAGGTATGAGTCCTCTAGTTTGTTCTTTTTCAAAAATATTTTTGCTATTTAGGATTCCTTGAGATTCCATATAAAATTCAAGATGAACATTTTTCTATTGCAGCAAAAAAATGTCATTGGGATTTTTGTAAGGATCGAATTGAGTCTGTAGATTGCTTTAGGTAGTGTGAACATCTTAACAATATGAAATCTTCCAACTTATGACCATAGGATAGATTTCCATTTACTTGTGTCTGTAACTTCTTTCAGCCGTGTTTTAAGGTTTTTATTGTATAAGTCCTTCACCTCCTAAGTAAGGTTTATTCCCAAGTATTTTATTCTTTTTGATTCTATTGTACATGGAATTGTTTTCTTAATTTGCATGTAGGATTTTTCAATGTTAGTGTGTAGAAACACAACTTACTATTGTAGTGTTAATTTTGTATCCTGCAATCTTGCTAAGTTTATTTATTCGTTCTAACAGGCTTTTGTGGAATCTTTAGAGTTTTCTACATATACTGACAAGCAGAAACAATTTTACTTCTTCCTTTCCAATTCAGATGCACTTTATTTCTCTTTCTTGCCTAACTGCTCTGGCTAGGAGTGGTGAAAATGAGCCTCCTTGCCTTGTACTTGACCTGAGAGGGAACATTTTCCATCTTTCACCATTGAGTATGATGTTAGCTGTCGTCTTTTCATACATGACTTTATTATGTTGAAGTAGCTTCTTTCTATTCCTACTTTGTTCAGGGTTTTTAATCATGCAAAGGTGTTGAATCTTGTCACACTATTTTTTGCATCAATTGAAATGATTATGTAGTTTTTGTCCTGCATTCTATTAATGTGGTATAGTATACTGTCTGATTTTTACATATTGAAACATCCTTGCATTCCAGAAATAAATCCTACTTGGTCATATCATAGCGTCCTTTTCATGTACTGCTGAATTTGGTTTGTTAGTATTTTCCTGAGGATATTTTCATCAATATTCATAAGGGACATTGGTCTGTAGTTTTCTTTTCTTGTAGTGTTTTTGTCTGGCTTTGGTATCAGGGTCATAGAATGAGCTTAGAAGTGTTCCTTGTCTTCAATTTTTTGAAAGAGCTTCAGGAGAATTAATGTTAGTTCTTTAACTGTTTGGTAGACTTCTTCAGTGAAGCTATCTTGTCCTGACCTTTTCTTTGCTGGGAGTATTTATTACTGGTTCAATCTCCTTACTTTTTCTTGGTCTATTCAGATTTTTTATTTCTTTATGATTCAATTTTGGTAGATTGTGTTTCTAGGAATTTATCTATTTCTTCTAGGTTTTCCAAACTGTTCACAGTATCCTGTTATAGTTCTTTTTATTTATAGGGTGTTGGTTGTGATGGCCTCCTTTCATTTATGATTTTAGTTATTTGAGTTTTCTTTCTGTTTTTCTTAATCTAGCTAAGGATATATCAATTTTGTTGATCTTTTTCAAAAACCAACTCTTTGTTTATTTTTTACATTGCATTTCTCTTCTCTATTCCATTTTTCTCTGGTCTGATCTTTATGATTTTCTTCCTTCTTTTAGCTTTGGATTTTGTTTGTCCTATTTCTAGTTTCTTGAGGTGTAAATTTAGACTGCTGATTAAAGATTCTTTTTCTTTTTTAATGTATGCATTATAGCTATAAACTTCTTTCTTACCACTACTTTCACTGGATCCCACAAGTTTTAGTATATTGTGTTTTTATTTATCTAAAGGTATTTTAAAAATTCCCGTGTAACTTCTCATTGACCCATTGTGTATTTAAGAATGCATTGTTTACATATTATGGATTTTGTAGTTTTCCTTGTGCTAGTGATTTGGTTTCATTCCATCGTGATCAGAAAAGATTCTTCATGTAAATTCAATCTTCTTGAATTTTAAGACTTGTTTAGTGGCCTAATATGTGGTCTACCCAAAGAATTGGTCCGTGTATGCTCAGGGAGAATGACTATTCTGCTGCTGGTGGTGGTCTTTCACAGTCCAATTGAAAGGTCTCTATTCCCTTATTAATATTCTATCTGCTTGCCCTATCCATTGTTCAAAGTTAAGTATTGAAGTCTCTACTATTATTGTATTCTTGTCTATTTCTCCCTTCAATTCTGACAAAGTTTGCTTCATATACCTAGGGGCTCGAAGGTGTTGCATAACTAATTATAATGGTTGTATCTTCTTGGTGAATTGACCCTTTTATTATTGTATAACGTCTTTTGTCATCTCTTTTTTATTTTTTTTGAGACGGAGTTTGGCTCTTGTCACCCAGGCTGGAGTGCAATGGCACAATGTCGGCTCACCCCAACCTCTGCCTCCTGGGTTGAAGTGATTCTCTCCTGCCTCAGCCTCCTGAGTAGCTGGGATTACAGGCACCCACCACCACGCTCAGCTAATTTTTGTATTTTTAGTGTAAAGGGGGTTTCACCATGTTGGGCAGGCTAGTATTGAACTCCTGACCTCAGGTGATCTGCCTGCCTCAGCCTCCTAAAGTGCTGGGATTACAGGCATAAGCCACTGCACCCAGCCTTTTGTCATCTCTTGTAGCAGTTTCTGATTTAAAATCTGTTTTCTCTGATATTAGTATAGTCACTTCTGCCTTTGTTTGGCTACTTTTACAATATCTGTTTCCATCCTTTAACTTTCACCTGATGTGTATCCTTAAATGTGTGTGTTTTTTGTAAAGAACATATAGTTGGATGGTGTTTTGCTTAGTTTTGTTGTTTTCCATTCAGCTAACTAATCTGTGTCTTTTCTTCAGGGAGTTTAATTCATTTACATTTAAAGTAATTGTTGACTGGAAAAGATTTGCTATTGCCATGTTGTTAATTCTTTTCTGTACATTTTGTACCTTTCTTGCCCCTCCTTTCCTCTCGTACTGCTTTTCTTTGTGTTTCATTGATATTTTTGTAGTGATATGCTTGATTCCCTTCTAATTTCCTTTTGTATAATTCTATAGGCTTTTTGTGGTTACCATTGAAATTGTATCATGCTATTTTAAACTGATAACAACCTAACTTCAATTGCATATGAAAACTCAACTTCTTTACTCAATTGTACTTTCATCTACAAAAAACAAATACAAAATAAAATTTAAAATATTCAATTTATAATATCATAAGAACAAAAGTTTATAGTAATAAACTTAATAAAAGACATGTAATCACTCTATACTAAAAGCTATAAAACATGACAGATATTTTAAAATGATCAATATTGAGAGAGAAATATTTCATACTTATGGATTGCTATGTAGTTATACTGACTCCTGAGTTTTATCTATTACTCAACATGTTCCCAACCAAAATTTTAGTAAGCCGTTTCATAGAAATTGACAAGCTGATTCAATTTATATGTAAATGCAAAGTACTTTAAGAAGCCAAAACAATCTTAAAATGAAGAGCAAACTTGGAGGATGTACACTATCTGATATCAGTATTATTTACTAGATAGCTTTAGTAATCAAAACAATGAGTTAAGGATACGTGAATTTCTCAAAGTCAAGTCAAGAAATTGACCCTCACATGTGTACTACATAGATTTTCAATGAAAGTAACCAGGCAATTCAGTGAAGGATACTAAAGTATTTTTGTCAAATGATGCTGGGATAAATAATTAGGTAAAAAATTAACTTGACTTATGTCTCACACCAATTATGATTATATGATGATTATATAAACATTCTATATAATTAATGATTATATAATCATTCTATATAATTAGATAACGATTATATAATCATTCTATATAATTATGTAATGACATAGTATATGAAGTTTCTAGAAAAAAATTTTTTTTAAAAAGAGAATCTTTGTAACCTTTCAGGGAGGCAAAGATTTCCTAGACAGAGCATAAGAGCATTAGCCACAAAAGAAAAATAAAAAAGGATAACTTAGACTTCATAAAAATTAGAAACCTTGGCTTATCAAAAGACTATTAGGGGCAGGGCATGGTGGCTTACACCTGTAATCCCAGCACTTTGGGAGGTCAAGGTGGGCTGATCACTTGAGGTCAGGAGTTCAAGACCAGCCAGGCCAACATGGTGAAACCCCGTCTCTACTAAAAATACAAAAACTTAGTTTGGCATAGTGATGCGCACCTGTAATCCCAGCTATAGGGAGGCTCAGGCATGAGAATGGCTTGAACCTGGGAGGTGGAAGTTGCAGTGAGTGGAGATTGTTCCACTGTATTTTGGCTGGAGTTTTTTAGACTCGGTCAACAAAACAAAACAAAACAAAAAAACTATTGGGAAGATGAAAATTAGTCACAGAATAAAAAAATATAACTGACATAGGAATTGTATCCAGAATATGTATAGAATTTCTACAAATCAAAAATAAAAATAAAATAAAAAAAAACAAGCAAGCCCAATTAAAACTGGTTAACCTGTGTGAACAGATACTTCTCATGGAGATGCATGTAAATGGACAACAGACACAGGAGAAGAGGGGCTTGCTACTCTTAGCCCTCAAGGAAATGCCAACTAAAACCACAGTAAGAGCACATAAGACTCACACTTTCTACATGGTCAAACCTACATGGCCAAAACATCAAGTCAAAATATAGGAACGAACAGAGAGAAATGTATCTTAAAAATGAAATACCAGCTCACATATTCTAGAACAACTAAAACTACAAAGATTGACAATAAGATCATGAGCGCCTGGCACTTTACATTTTTACTAACCCGAACCCAACTTCAATTTCATATGAAAGCTCTTCTTCTTCACTGAATTGTACTTTTATCTATAAAAAACAAAGAAATTAGAAAATAAATTTAAAATATCCCATTTATAATATCCAAAACATCAAGTTTATGGTAATAAAGTTAATAAAAGATATGCAAAAACACTATACTGAAAACCACAAGACATTGCTGATAGATACTTGAAAATAATCTATACTGAAAAATTAAAATGTTAAAAAAAACTTTGGAAAAGTGTGTGGCACTTAATTTATAATCCATCAATTCCACTCCTAGGCATTTATCCAGAAGGAAAGTAAACACAAAAAATTGAAATAAACATATTAATAGCATCTTTATTATAACCTCAAATTCAGTAAAACCAAAATGTCTACAAACAGAAAGATTGATAAACAATTATTAGTACATGTATACAGTGAAATACTACTTAACAATAGAAAAAAAAAAGAATTCCTGGTATTTGCACCAATATGGATGAATCTCAAAAAGTCTGTCTTGTGAACAAGGCCAGGTACAAAAAGTACACCCATAAGATTACATATATGTATAATTCAAGAACAGACAAAACTAAGCTGTGATTATAGAAGTCAGAACAGCGAGAAGTGAGGAAATGGACTGGTAGAAGACTTGGAAGCTTTCTAGATCTGAATTGGGGTGATGGTTACACAGGTATATATACAGGTATTTGCAGTTAAAATTTAGTTAAAATTAAGATCAGGGCCAGGCACAGTGGCTCACGCTTGTAATCCCAGCACTTTCGGAGGCCGAGGGGGGCGGATCACAAGGTCAGGAGTTCAAGACCAGCCTGGCCAACATGGTGAAACCCTGTCTCTACCAAAAAAAAAAAAAAAATTAGCTGGACATGGTGGAATGCACCTGTAATCCCAGCTACTTGGGAGGCTGAGGCAGAAGAATTGCTTGAACCTGGGAGGTGAAGGTTTCAGTGAGCCAAGATCATGTCATTGCACTCCAGCCTGGGTGACAGAGCAAGACTCCGTCTCCAGGAATTAAAAAAAATAAAATAAAATAAGATATGTGCATTTACTTTAGATTTACTTGAAGTTTATATACACACACACACACACACACACACACACACATATATATATATATATAAACTCATTTTTCCACCCATTTTTGTGTTACTTAGCACATGTGCAGAATTCCATATTCACAATGGCTTGGTCTCCTGCAGGAAGGAGAACTCTGCAGGCCTCACAGCCTGTGCCTTCCTGTTATCACTCCTCACCTCCTCTTCCGAGAACAAGCACCAACTGATCCAAATGGGTAAACTGGGCTGTCCGGCAGCTCGTTCAGAACATAACGTGGTCTCCACACAGACATGAGTTCATTTTCTTTGTATAGATTATCTAACCAAGCAATGAGGAAACAGAAAAACATGGACTGCTAATTGATAAAATGGAAAAGATCAAACACATGTCAGAGAACACAGCAAATCTTCCCTTCAACTGTAGATGTTCCTAATTTGGAAACATCTGAAAATGGTTTACTTGTGAGATGTTCAAGTTCAGGAATGGAATATGGGCCTTTTCTAAAAACACTGTATCTGTATTGTGGTTTACAATGTAGGCATGTCAGGAAGACTCTCTAAGAAGTTCTAGGAAGAGGAAATGGCCATCTGGCCCATCAGCCTCCACTCTCTGCTCTAGTTTAATTTTACCCGCCTGCGTTTTCACTCTGCTCTTTAATCGCTTCCTTGTCCAGAAAAGGACTGAGGTGGTTATTGAAGTCATTTATCCTGTTGCCTTCAACAGCCTAGTCTGGTAACCTTTTCCATATGTTTCGTAGCCTTCACTTTAAAATAAAAAAGCTGCCTACCTTCCTTTAGCATTTGTATATGTTCAATATGTCAGTTTTACTCTTCAGTCTTTTAACTGTTTCCCAATAAGAGATATTGAATTTCTAACTATTTGGTTTAGTCTCTACAATACGTAGAAACTACAAAATGTAGGAACTCAACCAAATAGATAGAAATTCAATATCTCTTAATGGGAAACAGTTAAAAGACTAAAGAGGATTCCTGATTTCTTTTTAATTTCTTCCATGGCAGATTGTTAAGGTCTTTCAAAATATTCTTATAGCTTGATCACATTTTCTCACACGCAGTTTTCCTGAATTGGAAAGTTTTGCCATGTCATACACAACCAAAGAGAAAAATGACTCCTTAATGTTCGTTAGGAGAAAGCAACAAACTGCAGTGACAATGCTACAGTTAAAAACAATCTGACCTTTTCAATTCCTTAGCGCAACACTAGACATTTTTCTTGCTCACCTAATGTATCCAGCGTGAGTCACAGCTGAGCTCTACTCATGGTAGTCCCCCGGGATCCCAGGTTGATGGGGGTTCCTTCGTGGTGACACGTGCTTTTGTGATCACTCCATCAGTAGGATGGAAATATAGTGGATGCAGACTAGATCTTAATTCTTCTCCTTGGAAGTGACACATTTCACTTTTGCTTACATTATGTTGGCCAAATCAATGAATATTGCCACCTAATATTGATGGGGTAGAGAATTACATTCCTTACAAACAAGGAAGGGGATACGATGAGAAGATTTGGTAAAGCTCTAATGACCACCATACAAAGTGACGTTGACGATATGGACCAGATCGCAGTTGATGCTGCTGGTTTCAGGAAAAACGGCAGTGCCTAGCTGGGACTAAACTTCTGCATGGTAGAGTAACGATGGGGCTAAGAAGTGGGCTTTATTATTGAACGGGCATAGCTAGGCTTCCAAATACTGCAATGAGAGAACTGGTATCTCTGCCGCCTCAATGGACTTCCTGTTTTCCCACAGATTGTTTCTGGCCCTAGATCTGTAGGTATGGCTGTTAATCTAGGAGGATATCCGGGGCTAGCACCTGAGTGAGGGAAAGAGGAAGGAGGTGACCAGAAACAGCCCAACAGGCAGAATAAAAACAGGTCAGGAACAAGGCCCTCTGCCTCATGTCAGGATTAGCCAAATCCACACAAGAACACGGTTCCCATTAAGACTCTGACTCCCAGCCTCTGGAGCTTATATTTCTAGGGGACCTTCAAGCTTTTAAAGCACATTCACATAGACTATTCATTCAATGAAACTTAATGAATGCTGCAGAAAATAGTAATGTCTTGTCCTGGGAAAATAAAATGTTTTCTCTGCCTATGAGATGCAACCAAGTGGCCCTGTGGTTGAGAGTGAGATACAAACAAATAAACCATCCATTAAAATATAACCCATGCAGCAATGGCATGCAGGGAATCCTAGAAAGATCGTTAAGTCAGATATCTCACATAATGGGCATTAGAAGAGATTTTTTTAAGGTTTTGAAATAACATGGGGAAGACACCTACCAGAAAAAGAAAACGACTATGCTAGGGAACCAGATTGAGTAAAGAGCATTTCTGAAGACTCAGATGCGTGAGGACATGTGACTGCAAGGCAGTTGGTAAGAAGGAAAGAATTTAAGACTTGTTACAACACAGTAAGGTTGGGACATGAATGCTGAATTTAACATGGGACCATGTGCTTTTAGAAATGGAGCATTATATAGCTTGGAGAGGTGTCACTAGCGTTATCTATTGACATTCACTCTTCCTCTCTCTGAAAAATCCCTAACATCATGTGTGCCATTGGCCTTTCCTATAATTGCCAGGTAATCACTGCAGGATACAGAGCAGTTTATGATGGTGTCAAAGTTTCTCACGTACCTCCCCAACTACATACTGCTCCCCACCTCTTCTGACTCAACTGTCTTCTTAAAGGAAACTTGAGTACTTTCTAAATGTTTTTGTAATGAACATGATAGTCTACCCCTGTTTCTTGTAGCAGGACCAGCACTATGATTTTCACAATATCAATCAACCAGGAGGATCAAAACTATTTCCAGAATCCAATGTAAATGCCAAAAGGAAAATAAGCTAAGGCATGACAGCACATCTTACCAAGCACTTTCACATCTCAGGAGAGGGCTTGCTGGCTGCGAATGTCTGTGGTGGAGAACATGTGCTCATTAGCCCAAGGCTATTGTCAAGTCCCCAGTACATCTCTCATTGACTGATCATGTAGCTGACCCTCAAAGTGTGAAGAACTGCATCAAAGTTGATGAGTATTATACAAGACACATCAATATAATTTGGCACAGGTTATAGCATGTCACCAATTATTTTTCTGAAAGAGGTTTCAAACTCCTTATCATGGCATTGAAAACTTCTGAAATCTGCGTCTACCAACATGTCCAGTTTCCACAGCGATGCACATTGCACTCTGGCTATGGTGGACGGCTGCCAATTTTCCAGGCGCAGCAGTTGCTTTCAGCCCTCTGTGCTTTTTTTCTTTTTTTTAAGCTCTTTTCTCAGCACAGAACACAATATCATTTTCTGCCCATCATAAATTCCTCTGTTTCAAGCTCCAGGGTGAATGACATCTCTATCATAATAACTATTTTGTTCCCTGTAGTCAGGATGCATCATGTCTTTCCTCTCACTTGTACCTCTGTTACAGAACTTATTGAAATTTTGCTAGTTTTGATGGTAGAGGATACAGTCTAGCCCCACTGATGACCAGAACTCATTTCAAAGATCTGTTTACTTAAGGACAGCCTGTTACTCCCACATGTGCACCCACCAAATCTCAGTGGAAAAGAATGATCTTCCCAGAGAGAAACTAACCAAAAGAGGTAGACTCTTCTTGCATGGAAGCAGAGCAGCACTGCGGCTGATGGCCCTGGGTCTCGGCAGTAGTGGGGCGTGGAGGGAGCCATTGCTAACTGTTACATCGTGTTACTGCCAAGTGGCACATGGAACCCATGGGAGAGAAGCAGAACTGTGTCTTCAGATTCCGGTATGTTAGAGGGGATGGAATTGCAGGAAGGATTTTGCAATGGGCTGTGAAAGGAACAAGGGGATTTCTAAGTGGAAAAATTAAATTCCATTTATCCCACTTTAAGCATGGCTGGCATTTAGCCAGTTTTAATACTAAGCAAGAGGTCCAGGGGGAAAAAATGGAAATGGAGTTCTACTCTAGTATGACACCTACTTCTTGAATTCACTCTCCCCTTAATCCTCCTGAAGGTACCTCTAACACCCAGTGGGGACATAGATGCAGTAAACTGAAGGAAATACCACACTGAGGTCCAAGCAGTTCCTTTGTGGGAGCTTCCCTTTCTCCTCTTCTTTCTTCTCCACAGGCCAGGACTCAAGACCAGAAGGCTGTTTTCCCACAGGACAGAGAAGAGGCAAGCAAGAAAGTCAAGAGTGGATAAATGCCACCACATGAGTGGATGGGGCAGAGCACAGGTGGGTCATGAGATACGCTCCAGTAACATCCGCATCAGAAAGTGATGCTGGAGAAAGGCAAGCGTGGCCACGAGAGCAAGCGTGTGGGCTGCACTGTGACGTGGGGGTGACACAGTATCATCATTAGGGTACTCCCATGGCGTCATAAGAAAGACTATTTGGTAGGCAGGTAGGGGCTGGGAGTTGAGTGGCTACTGAACCAATGGACTTGGATGCAAACTCTTAAATCGAACTTAACAAGACTCCTCACACTGGCAGGGCTGTGGAGACATTTGGTTTGCCTGAGTGCTACTTGCAGTATGTTTCATGGGTTTCCCTAACTGACGATGAGCCTGTTTGTATATATACTATTTCTGCTTCTTCTGCTTATTCTTTTAGTCTTTCACAATGGTATTTCAGGTAGACCCTAAATAGAAATCTGCTTTTTTATGTAAAATAGTAGCAGAAGATAACGGAGTCCTAAACCACATGGATAACATTTCCATTTCAACCAAGAGTTTTCAAAATCTAATTTTAGATTAATTTTAATTTCTCATTGATTTCGTTAGATCACATTTAGGGCATTTATGTCATGACAAAGGCTCCATTATAATGACTTTTCTTATTTTTGTAGCCCCATCTAGAGCTCTAGAGCCCTAGGCAGCCTGGGTCTTTACATAGTAATGACCCATGTTTAGCTTATGCATATGTAGCCTCTGTTATTCAAATTGTAGTTGAATATCCAGAGGGCATTGTTAGAAATCTCTCACTTCTTTTATTTTTCCTCTTAAAAAATTATGAATGCTGCATTACAAATAAATTAATAAATATCAGATGTTTCATCAATTTCGTCCCTTTTACCAATTTTCTGTGATTTATCTCAGCCATGCATTGACCTCAACTCATTTTAAAAATGAAGGACATACCTGACTCCCATTGTATTTCATTTCAGAAATGAGTATTTTTCTCACTTTATTATAACTTTATCATTATTTGAAGATTATGTTGTATTTGGTTAAACTCTTTCCTTTCATCCAGTGGCCTTAGAAACACTTTGCTATCTTTCAGAAAATAATTGATAAGAGAAACTTTGCTCTATTTCTCTTCCCAATCATTTTCTGAAATAAAGCAATTAAAAAGGCATTGTGGATCATTAGGGTCATAATGAATACTCTTGGGCCATATCTTGCCTTTCTAGTTGCTTCCGTAGTGAAGAAAATAACTTGTTTCTTGGTATCAAAAACAAACGAAAACAAGGCAAGGGCTACAGGAACATTGTTGTAAAACTAGTATATTTTACAATAACTGTAATTATGTTATTTTTTCTTGCCAAATTGGCCTTGCTCAAAAAATTAAAAAACTTAAATATCAGGATTACAATAACCGTATATTTCTAAAACTATGAATAATAAATTTTAACAAAATGTATCTCTGTGTAACTAAGATCTTTCACTCATTGTGATTATATTTTGGCCATTTCTTCATTTCCTAGAGTTTAAAATCAAATTGGTTTATTTTAATGATGATAATCTTGAATGATTGACAAGAGAACAAGATGTAGAGTTTTGACCTTTGTAGTCTCTAGGTATAATTTCTGTGTTATTTTTGACAGTATTGTTTTATAAAGACCACCCCAAAGAGTTCTTCAATTTCTTCTTCACAAAATAAATAAAAGGCACTGGAATTTGTGTTTTAAAATTTTGAGATAAATCACACATCCATACGATATTCTGTATTTACTAAAATCTCCATTAATTAAAGTTTCGATATTGAACGTTTTAATTCTACTTCTTGAAATGTCTACTGAATTCAGATATAAATAAAATCCTGTTTCGATACTCATTGATAACATTCTAAAGGTATTAGAGTATGTTATCTTGTGAATAGTCTTTTGATTGAAGTGCAATGTCTGTTTGATGTTTAAGTTCTTATTTAGCCCAATAATAAGTAGAAATACCAAATATGAGTAAAATTTTTGGTACTGGAAGCTTATATGAATGTGTATTTGACTTAAGGAATGTCACAGAAATTGTTCAGGTTAAAACAAAGAACCTGAATTACCAATGCTAGTTAGTTTTGCTCTTTCTTTTATTCATTTGATAACATAATTTATTATTGTTGCAGTATCTGCTAGAGATCTGGAGACATGGAAATAAGCAAAACTGATCAGGTTTCTGCTTCCATTCACTTTACCATCTAGTGAATCACCATTTGTCAATCTTTTTAAACCAGAGGCTGTTTAAAAAAACATACTCATGCCATGCCACCCAAGTGTCTGTTCATTTGAGGGTGCTAAATAAAATAAAATAAAGATGAATTTATTTAGAAGTTAAACCTTAAAATTCACATTTATTAAAACTTATTGAATGTCAACTACATGCTAGCCACTGCCCAAATACTGGCATGTGTATGACGAGGAGAAAAGAAATGTGAGTTTACACAATGGCAAAAAGTTGGATGAGACTGCATTTTTGTCCTAAGGTACTTCCAGCTAGTGAGGGAAACACACCAAAAATAGGAAGTAATAATGGAATCTGCGACTCATGAAGAGAAAGCTCTAGAGGAGTTCAGAGAAGGGGTTTAGGCACGACTTCTGAGAGGCAGTGTATGCCGTTAGGAGAACAGGGCTAGATCAGGTACACCTAGCCTTGAATTACTTCCTGGATGGGTACCATGGAGCAAATTACTTAATTGTAACTTCTTATCCTGTAAAATGAAAGTAATAATGTCTGCCTCATTAGGATTGTAGCAAGGATTAGATTTGATATGCTGGGGTTTTGTTTGTTTGTTTGTTTGTTTTTTGAGACAGTGTCTCACTCTGTCACCCAAGCTGGAGGGTAGTGGTGTGATCTCGGCTCATTACAACTTCCACCTCCAGGATTCAAGCGATTCCCGTGCCTCAGCCTTGCAAGTGACTGGGATTTCAGGTGGGCACCACCACAACCAGCTAATTTTTGTGTTTTTAGCAGGGATGGGGTTTTGCCATGTTGGCCAGGCTAGTCTCAAACTCCTGGCCTCAAGTGATCTGCCCACCTCAGCCTCACAAAGTGCTGGAATTACAGGCACTACATTAGTTTTTAAAGTAGTAAATTGACTGACACTGAATAAATGTTAGCCACCATCAACATCATCATCGTCACCAGCATCATTATTATTATCATTGTCATCATCAACCTTACTCATATTTTGAAGGCTATGTAGGAGTTGACTTTCCTGAGAGCAAGGAAGAGCCATCATGGGACTTACAGCTGTAGAATGACAGGACCATATTGAGAAAGTGCTAATAACCCATATATAATGCAGATCGAGTTGGTTTTGTCCACTGTCCATCTGCACCTCCTCACACTGTCCTCACTTGCCTTTTCCTCCTAGACTTTTGCTCAACCTCTTCTCCCAAGCAGCTCAGGGGCCCTACTGGGAGGCACATTCCTGCCTTCATTCATCAGCTCCCCTTTCTTAGCAGCTCATTCGCCTCAAGGCTTTATTGTTTAAAAATCTCAAAGCCTAAGGATCTGTTCCCTGACTCCTAGATTAAAACGAATAATAGCTTTTATAAAAGGAAAATAAATAATGGGTCTGAAAATGCAAATAGCATATATATAACTCCATCTGTACATGTGATCACATTTAGTCCTCACAATGCCTGCATCAATGTCCCATCAACCCCACGTTGTGGACAAAGAAACTGAGACTTTAAGAAGCTCAGGGGCAGCAAATGACAGAGCCAGGCCCTTAACTTGGGCAGAATGAACACCACCTATTGGCTTTTTGCACTGTGTTCTCTTGTCATAAACATACAAGAAATCTGAATGCCTTCCTTGCTTTCACTCCGCATTCCTATTCCAGCACACTGACCACAGCCACCTTTACTCTTTCTCCTTCCTCTAGTTCACTCTGCAGACTGAGAAGTGTTCTAGATTCTTCCCCAGAGAAGCCTCTCATGGTGAGGAAGGAGAACTCACATTGCACAGGTGGTGAAATACCTGGGTGTGGTACAGGTGGTGGAATACCCAGATATGGCACCAGTGGTGGAGTGCCCGTGTATGGCACAGGTGGTGGAATAGCCGGGTGTGGCACAGGTGGTGGAATAGCCGGGTGTGGCACAGGTGGTGGAATATCTGGATATCAGGGTGCTTTTTGTGTGTGACATTATAGTTGATTCTTTTGTTGCTTTTTAGAAAACTTTTAATTAAAGCATAAAATAGATTAAAGAAAAGCAAACAAGCCATAGTCATGGGCTTTCCACAGAGGACACCAGTCCTGCACCCAGAAACAGACCACCACCTGCACCCAAGCAGGCCACCCAGGCCCTCCCTGGTGCCTTCTCCTGGCAATACTAGAGTGTTATATCATTGCTAGATATATTTTGACATTGAATCAGACACAACTAATGCAGTATAACCTGTTGTATCCACATGGAAACAATTAACAAAACTGTAAAAACAATTCATAAAAAGAACAACTTAAACGTAAAACTCATTATGAAACAACTTAATTTTCCTGGAGAATGTAGGAAAGACATCCCCTCCCTGAGTGGCTCGGATTCACCTGGAGCCAGCTCCCGACCAAACGGCTTCTGCAGCAGCCTTTGGAAGAGCCTGGGCACCAGTGCTGTGGTGTGGGTCTCCACGCTGGGACAGTGCCTCTGCATCCGCCATGAATCCCCCAGCCCAGGGCTGCACTGCCCGCAGTCACCGTGAGAGGGCTTCTGATCCTGTGATTGTCCCAGGAAGACATTCCCACTGCATCCTTCTACATTTCCCACCTAGATGTGGCAAAAAATGCGATGATGCCATGGCTCTTTCTCCCAGGTGGGCCCCTGTGCCAGTCTCTCCCGGGCAACACCCACATCTCCTGGTGTCCCTGTGAGGTCATTTTCCTGCTCTCTTACACAGACATGCACACACACCACACATACACGCACACACACACCCATACCACACACACACACCACTGCATGCAAAATATCATACACACACTGCACATATCACATCTCACATAGACATACAGCACACACACACTACACAGGCCCCCCCCACACCAAACATCCCCCACAACACACATATCCCACACACCTCACACACAAAACTCCTCTCCCAACAACCCCAACACATTACATCTACTTCACCACACACACATCCTGTGCACAGCTCACACACTACATACGCCATACACATATCATACATGCCACACACACACAGAGACACACCCCACATCGTACACACATACCACACGCACCACACACACACGCATATATTCACTCACACACGCACACTCACACTCACATCCCCACATTCACACACACTCACATCCCCACATTCACACACACAGGCACACATTCACACACACACGTTACAGTTTGTCTGAAGGGTTTGCTTCAGACATTCTGGGCACCCCAGTTCAGAAGAATTATGTTCTCTAGGAAATGGTGCATGCTTTGTGGAGCAGGAGAGTTACAGAAACACAATGCAAACCCCCCCTCCCCACACCCCGTGGATGCACAGACAGAGCCTCTCCTTCACTCCCAGCCTGAGCCTGACGCGCGCGCTTTCTGCCTGCCTGGCTGCCCACCTCCCTCCCATATCCTTCCTGTGAAATTTGTTTCTGATTTGCCTGCATTTTTTCTTCCAGCACAGACTTAGTGTGACGAAAGGGAGAATACCGCCTGAAGCACTCATCACACCCGGCACACGCTCTGATGGTTCCCAGCCAACTCTAGAAAGAAAGAAAAAAATCTGTGTGAACACATACTCTCGAATCCGGAACAAACTCTGCGGAAAAGAAGTGCTCTGCAGATCTGTCTTGTACGATGAACTTCGGGAGTCAGGTGAACTTCCCCCAGCGGGCGGAGACCCGGTGCAATCGCTTCCCTGGATGTAATTGTTTCTCATGGTGAGACGATTACTTCAACTTGAAATCTCCTAGTGGGAACAATCCTCGGGATGGCTAATGTCATAACAAGGTGATTATTCCAAGTACCGCAGTGGGAGCAGCCTCAAAACTTGTGTTTAAATTTGTGGGGTTACATTAGGGAAACTCTCCTGATTACCTCAGTTTGTTGATAAAAGATATGATGATGAATGGCACAGAGAGGTCTTATATTTCTAAGGCACCATCATTTTTGCAAAGAGATACATGGTATCCTCACAAGCATGTTAGAAAGTGTCATAAATAATTAAAATTAAATTTCATTTGTCCAAGGGCAATAAAGAAATTGCACTTGGTAATGAAATCTCCGTGTAGTTTTATCTTAATCTCCTTAATTTACTGGACAGCAAAATTTACCAGATGGTTGCATCTTCCTGTTACTAATATAAATAGTGAAGTTTTACTAGGTGTACTCGAGTCCACCGTAGATCACAAATAGTGAATGTCAGCACTAAATAATATGCTTCCCTGAAACAAGTATACATACATACATACATATATATATATCTATATATATATATATCTATATATATATATTTAGCACATAGAAATATATGACAGGTTGGGTGCTGTGGTTCACGCCTGTAATCCTGGCATTTTGGGAGGCCGAGACAGGCAGATCATTTGAGGTCAGGAGTTCAAGATTAGCCTGGCCAACATGGTGAAACCCTGTTTCTACTAAAAATACAAAAGAAATTAGCCAGGTGTAATGGTGCATCCCTGTAGACCCATCTACTCAGGAGGCTGAGGCAGGAGAATCGCTTGATCCTGGGAGGCGGAGGTTGCAGCGAGCCGAGATTGTGCCACTGCACTTCAGCCTGGGAGTAGAACCAGACTGTGTCTCCAAAAAAAAAAAAAAAAAAGATGACAAGTATTCTCTACTGGTTACATGTGTATATGTCTACATATGTATGTATATGCGTGTATGTCCACACACACATTTGTATACATACAATAAATAGAGATAGCTGACTTCTGATGGGCCCTTTGAGGGCAGTGGTGACTGTAAGGTGAGGTTGAGCTGAGCCTTTGCCCCAGCACTCTGAGGCTTCCAGTTGGTTGGGGATGCCACAGCCCCTCCCTTTCCCCATGTGGCATACTCACCAGCTTTTTTCCCACCTTCTGCCCTTCATTTATTTATTTACTTTCTATTATTTATTTATTCTGCTGGCTGGATGTGGGTCATGATTCATAGAGCATGTCCACTGGCTCTGTCCTCCTTGGCTGCTTCAGCCACTCCCCACTCTGTGGAGCACTGGTGGGGAGCCATCCAACAACAACACCCCCGCAGCCAGCCGCAGCTCTCACTAAACAAAACACATGCAGAAGCCCAGTCATCTGCTTGGCAAAGACACCGACAAGGCTACCATCAAACTAGAGCAGCAACATGAGTGCCGGCGTTCAGGGCTGAGTGCTGTGCTGGGAGACCTGGAGTTGTGTAGATGTGTTTGTGAGTCTGCTCCTGGAAATGCCTTCCTCCTTGTGACTGTCCATACATGAGAGGAAGCTGCTCACCCAGGAGCCTCGGAGCAGCGAGAGAGGTTTCAGCCCTCGTCATTTGTTTGAAGATGTCAGATGTGCCATTACTTTCCTAATGCCGAATTTGTGGAAAGGAGGTGGAAGTAAAAATGACAGCTGAGATTTAATTATTGTAGGGAATTCTTTTTTTCAGGATGTAACCATCATAATGAGAAGAAGTCATGCTCAATAAATAGGGTGTCTATAATCATATGTGTTAAAACAATCAATCCAGTAATAACATACATGATACGGTGGCTGGAACTCCTATGTAGAGTTTAGTACATTCACCAAGGAGTTTCAATTTCTGAATATTAATGTTGTCACATATATACAAAACTGACTTTCAAAAATAAAGCTACAAGTATAGATTTTTAGAATTTTTGCCAAAGATAAGTCATAGCCAAGAATGACACTGAAGCTACGTCATCATTAGAAAAATCCAGAGATAAATTGAGTTGTTATTTGAGAGCAATTAATATATAAGGTGCTTTGATTTCACCTTTCAAATTTCAATTAAACATACAATCAAAAGTTTTTTTATTTGAGAGAGGGTCTTATCAGTGTGTTTGTGTTGTTCTGTTTTGTGCAGATTTAATCCTACTTCTGAGCAATTAATTAAAGCAATTTATTCTGAAATTTGAGACTGTTTAGAGTTAAGCTAAAATCTGTTTACTTACATACTTTTCTCAGGGTTTTTTGTTACCACTGACTGAAAAGGGTGAATTTTATAATAGGGAAAGTAGACATGTAAACATTCTGCAGGCATGCATTTATTTTAAGTGACCAGTCTCTAATGAAATAAAGGTGTGGTAATGTGCGTGCAGAAAAGCAATAGGTACTTACAACCTAATTTGATAGGCACTTACAACCTTCATTTATTTAATGCATAAGAAAAGTAGATTTCTCTTGTCCTCTAAATGAATTTTTAATCTCTTTATCATCATGTTGGAATGAAATCTGAAAGTCAAGTTGTTGGATTTCATGAATTCAGTCTTTTGTACTGTTAAATAAAATTAAACGACAAAGTCATTTGCTGCTCCAGTGTCAGACTTTCCTAAAGAGGTGATATGGTTTGTCTGTGTCCCCAACCAAATCTCATCTTGAATTCCCACACATTGTGGGAGGGACCCCATGGGAGGTAATTGAGTCTTGGGGTCAGGTATCTCTCATGCTGTTTTCATGATAGTAAGTAAGTCTCACAAGATCTGATGGTTATTTTAAGGAGGAGTTCCCTTGCACAATCTCTCTTTGCTTGCTGCCATCCATATAAGATGTGACTTGCTCTTCCTTGCCCCCTACCATGATTGTGAGGCTTTCCCAGCCAAGTGGAATTGTAAGTAAATTAAACCTCTTTTTTTTTTTTTTGTAAATTGTCCAGTCTTGGGTATGTCTTTATATCCAATGTGAAAACAGACTAACACAGTAAATTGGTACCAGTAGAATAAGGTGCTGCTGAAAAAATACCTGAAAATGTGGAAGCGACTTTGGAATTGGTAACAGGCAGAGGTTGGAACAGTTTAGAGGGCTCAAAAGAAGACAGGAAAATGTGGGAAAGTTTCAAACTCCCTAGAGACTTGTTCAATGGCTTTAACCAAAATGCTGATAATGATAACGATATGGACAATGAAATCCAGGCTGAGGTGGTCTCAGATGGAGATGAGGAACTTGTTGGGAACTGGAGCAAAAGGTGACTCTTTTTGTGTTAGCAGAGAGACTGGTGACATTTTGTCCCTGCCCTAGAGATTTGTGGACTTTTGAACTTAAGAGAGATGATTTAGGGTATCTGACAGAAGAAATTTCTAAGCAGCAACACAGTCAAGAGGTGACTTGGGTGTTGTAAAAGGCATTCAGTTTTATAAGGGAAGCAGAGCATAAAAATTTGGAAAATGTGCATCCTTACAATATGTTAGAAAAGAAAATCCCATTTTCTGAGGAGAAATCCAAGCCAGTTGCAGAAATCTGCATAAGTAACAAAGAGCCAAATGTAATACTCAAGACAATGTGGTAAATGTCTCCAGGGCATGCCAGGGATCTTCACAGTAGCTCCTCCCATCACAGGCCTGGAGGACTAGGAGGAAAAAGTGGTTTTGTAGGCTGGACCCAGGGTCCTTGTGCTGTGTGCAGCCTAAGGACTTGGTGGCCTGCATCCTAGCCACTCCAGCTGTGGCTGAAAGAGGCCAACAGAGAGCTCAGGCTGTGACTGCAGAGGGTGCAGGCCTCAAGTTTCCACATGGTGTTGAGCCTGCCAGTGCACAGAAGTTGAGAACTGGGCTTTGGGAACCTCTGCCTAGATTTCAGAGGATGTATGGAAACACCTGGCTGTCCAGGCAGAAGTTTGCTGCAGGGGTGCAGCTCTCATGGAGAACCTCTGTTAGGGCAGTGTGAAGGGAAATGTGGGGTCAAAGACCCCACACAGAGTCCCTACTGGGGCACTACCTAGTGGAACTGTGAGAGAGGGCCACTGTCTTCCAGACCCCAGAAGGGTAGATCCATTGACAGCTTACATAGTGTGCCTGGAAAAGCCACAGACACTCAATGCCAGCCCATGAAAACAGCAAGGAGGGAGGCTGTACCCTGCAAAGCCACAGGGGTAGAGTTGCCCAAGACCATAGGAAACTACCTCTGCAACAGCATGACCTGGATGTGAGACATGGAGTCAAAGGAGACCATTCTGGAACTTTTTTAAGATTTGACTTCCCTGCTGGATTTCAGACCTGCATGGGGCCCATAGCCCCTTTGTTTTGGCCGATGTCTCCCATTTGGAATGACTATATTTATCCAATGCCTGTATTCCCATTGTGTCTAGGAAGTAACTCACTTGCTTTTGATTTTACAGGCTCATAGATGGAAGGGACTTGCCCTGTCTAAGGTGAAACTTTGAACTGTGGACTTTTGAGTTAATGCTGAAGTGAATTAAGACTTTGGGGGGCTGCTGGAAAGGCATGATTAGTTCTGAAATGTAAGGACATGAGGTTTGGTAGGGACCAGGGCAGAATGATATGGTTTGGCTGTGTCTCCACCTAAAACTAATCTTGAATTACCACATGTTGTGGGAGGGATCTGGTGGGAGGTAACTGAATTATAGGGGCAGGTCTTTCCTATGTTGCTTTCATGATAGTGACTAAGTGTCATGAAATCTGATAGTTATTTTAAGGGGGAGTTTTCCTGCATGGGCTCTCTCTCTCTCTTTGCCTACTGCCATCCATGTAAGACCTGACTTGCTCTTCCTTGCCTTCTGCCGTGATTGTGAGGCCTCCCCAGCCACATGGAACTGTAAGTCCAGCTAAACCTCTTTCTTTTGTAAATTGCCCAATATTGGGTGTGTCTTTATCAACAGCATGAAAAGGTATTAATACAAGGGGCATATTTAGTTTATTTACCACTGAAAAGTGAGTTTTTGGAGTAAAACGTATCAAGGTATTGTACCCAATTAGATTTTTATAGATGTTGTTTTGTTATTTAAACTCCTGCTTTTCTAGTAATTGTACACATTCTTCATTGTTGAAATCAAGCAGCCTTTAAATTTAATACATTGTCTTTTAATTAACTGAAACTCATGCTTGTAGACAGGAAAGATATGCTTAACTTGAATATGGACTCCTTACACACACACATACACATAACCTATTTTTTTTTTTTTTGTGAGACGGAGTCTCGCTCTGTCACCCAGGCTGAAGCGCAGTGGCGCAATCTCAGCTCACCACAAGCTCCGCCTCCCAGGTTCACACCATTCTCCTGCCTCAGCCTCCCGAGTAGCTGGGACTACAGGCGCCCGCCACCTCGCCCGGCTAGTTTTTTGTATCTTTTTAGTAGAGATGGGGTTTCACCGTGTTAGCCAGGATGGTCTTGATCTCCTGACCTCGTGATCCGCCCGTCTCGGCCTCCCAAAGTGCTGGAATTACAGGCTTGAGCCACCGCGCCCGGCCACATAACCTATTTTTTAAGTTTGAGAGTTTGAGTTTTTTTATTTTTTTTCATTGCAAACATTATGCATTTTCAGGTTCCAAACTTAAAACCTCATAGTAAAGGGTTTTTTTGTTTTGATTTTAGAGCCCAATTTTATTAACCCATGGTTGAAATTTGGAGGTCTTAAGAATCTTACATCACTGAGCTAAACTCATCTTAACTGGTGACCTCTGACAGGGATTCAGCTTCCATCATTAGACAGATTGCTCTACCCAACCTATGTGCCTGAGAGAAATGTAACAAGATATAGCAGCATGTGTGCGTAACCGTGAATAGACAGGCAATTTCCATACATGTTTTCAACATTTAAAAATACTTATTTTTGGCCAGGTGTGATGGCTTACTCCTGTAATCTCAGCACTTTGGGACGCCAAGGCGGGCAGATCACCTGAGGTCAGGAGTTTGAGACCAGCCTAATCAACATGGTGAAACCTCATCTCTACTAAAAATACAAAATTAGACAGGCATGGCGGCAAATGCCTGTAATCCCAGGTACTCGGGAGGCTGAGGCAGGAGAATCGCTTGAACCCAGGAGGCGGAGGTTGTAGTGAGCTGAGATTGCGCCATTGCTCTCCAGCCTGGGCAACAAGAGTGAAACTCCGTCTCGAAGAAAAAACCAAACAAAAAAAATTATTTTTTGGTTTCTCCACTTAAAAGTGTGTATATGTATACACACACACACACGCACACACACACTCCAAAACTCACACAGAGGTGGACCCCAAAGGGTATAAAAACCACTGTTGGTCCAAGATAAGAAGAAAAATGAATTGTATTTGCATTTCTCCACATAGCAATTAATAGTTCAGTTTTTTTTTTCTTTTACTTTGTTCTTTAAGGATGTTGCTTCTGAAGTATGTGCCAGGTGGGCATAAGAGATATTTTCAACAGGACATGTTTCCATAGACATTTACCAACATAGGATGAGGCTGGCGTGCTCACGTGTCCCCATTGTTCATGAAGGGATGTGCATTCGTCTGCTGAGTAAATGTCCCTGAACTCATATAGCTCATGCTGTAACGCTTTTATTCGACAGTCTATTAATTTTACTCTTAAGTTCCTTCTAGTCACTATAAATTCCTGGCAGAAATTCACGTTTTGGGTTCAGTAACTGTCTGAAAAAATGGCAATGTTTTATTGTGCAGTAATTCTTGTATTTAAAAAAATCCTTTGGTTTAAAGGAAATGCTTAGCACAGTGTATCTAACATGAATTTGCAGCCACACTGAGCTCGGCTCAAATTCCACCTCCGTGATTAACAATGTATCATAGGAAACTTAGAACAGCTTTCTAAGTTGCCCTTTTGCTACTATGTGCCCCATGAAGCCTCATTCTCTCTCCTCTTTTTATTGAACTTTCCCTCTGACTTTACAGAATATTCATATTCTTATTTAATTGTAGTTTCCATAGTTATGATTCAGCTCAAGTCCACAAAGAGTTCTTTCGCCATGCCCTAGGCTGAGGTTTGAAATGTGAGACCCAGTCCCTGCTCTCGCTGAGCTTTTTGTCTTAATAGTCTCATCCCCACATATTTTCATCTTCCTGATGTGCGTGTGTGTGTGTACGCACACTACTTCTTTGGTTGTAATTTAATTACATGCAAATTCTAGGCTGTGTTGCCTTAACAATCCCCTCCTGTTTCTGTTTGAAAAGGTGCCGTAGATGCATTTTCTGGCATAAGGGAATTTTCTACACTGGTCTTCCCAAGCTCTTTTGCAAATATCATCGTATTTGTAAGTGGTTGTTTCTGAGTCTTCCTCATTGTCCCTTGACTGATTTCACCTCATCTTCCCCACCTCCTTGGACTAAACTCTAGACCAGACTGGAGCTTGGCTGCTACATGCCTTGATGGTGGTTTCTTCCCTGAAGTCCTCAGAGGCTAAGCTTCACCAGATCCCCTCCAGGAGAAGCCCAGAGTCCAATGTCCTGAGTCTTCACTTGTTCTGGAATATTGATTGAACAAATAAAAATTTAAAATGCTCTTCCCTTGGAACAAAATATTTCTCCTTTAGACTTCCTTCTGAACAAAGAACAACGGTGGTCCTCCCTAGAACAACAGTGGCCAGAGACCACACAATCCCTTTCCGTTGGGAAATGCAGAGAGCCAATGAGTAGAGTTGATAGAGAAGGCGGAGATGTTGAAAAGGGTAAAGAAGGTGGAGCTGGTGGAGATGGCAGAGGTGGTATAATGGTAAAGAGGTGGAAAGGGTGCAGGTGGTAAAGATGGTGAAGAGGGTGGAGAGAGTGGAGGTGTTGGAGACAGTGGAGATGGTGGAGAGGTTGGAGAGGGTGGAGAGTGTGGAGGTGTGGAGGTGGTAGAGATAATGAGATGGTAGAGAAAGTGGAGGTGGTGGAGATGGTAGAGGTGGTAACTGATGGAGAGGTTGGGGAGGGTGGAGGCGGTGAAGGTGGTAGAGATGATGGCAATGCTAGAGAAGATGGAGATGATGGAAGTGGTGAAGAGGGTGGAGAGGGTGAATATGGTGGAGATGGTGTAGATAGAAGACGTGGTAGAGATGGAATCAATGGTGGAGACATTGTAAAGGGTAAAGAGCGTGACGGTGGAGGAGTTAGGTAGAGGTGGTAGATGTGGTTGAGATGGCATAGGTAAAGGTGGTGAAGATGGTGAAAAAAGTGGAGAGGATGAAGGTGCAAGAGATGGGGAAGGTGGCGGAGGTGGTGGAAAGAGTGGAAAGAGTGAAGTTATGGGAGATCGGGAGCTGGTGGAGAGAGTGGAGACGGTGGAGAGTGTGCAGGAGTGCAGGATAAGATCTGTCACCCCTCTCACCAGCAGTGCTATTACAGGGAATGCAGCAGCATTATCACATCTTCCAATTTTTCAAAAGAAGACAGAAATACATATATATATATATACACACACACACACATATATAAAATCTATATCATCAAATTTTGGCAGCACTTTAAAACAATTTCAAATCATGATCACTGCCACATCTGCAAACATTCATTTCAAAACTCTATTTAAACATTCAGAGTCTTTCCTTAGCCTCCATACTTATTCTAGTAAATATGTGAGAGTGGGTTAGAACAGAATTGTATTTTTCCAACATAGTAAGGGTTTTGCATTGAGATAAGCCAGTAATTTTGTTGTTCCCTCCCCCTAGTCCCTATGACACCCAAATGGAAATTTATGTGACATCCTCGTGGTAGGTACATCTGAGCAATCCATATTATTTGTTGGTCCAAATCAGGCCAAGCCAACAAACATGGTAGCACTCATCCACATCATCTTGAAATCCTACAGTAGGACTCTAATTTGGACTTCAGTGGCATGCAGTTAGTTGAAATAAAAGGACTTGAGAATTAGCCCTGCACACCAGTGACCAGATAGCTGTGGGGCTCTGATCAAGTAGCCCATCCTTTGCAGGAGTCAGGGAGGGCCACCCTTGTGATCCCTGCTCCCTCACCCTCTCCAGCCTATCTGACATCTTCACCACTTACACCATTTCCACCACCTCCATCACCTCTACCCTCTCCAACCTCTCCACCATTCATCACCTCCACCACCTTTACCCTCTCCACTTTCTCTACCGTCTCACCACCTCTACCACTTCCACTGAGCTTGAGAGCTTGGCTCGAGGGGTTAAGACCATTCCTAAATGCCAAGAAAAGCTTCTTTCTTGGAGAAAAGCGCCATGCTAGGGGGATTTCCCTGATGGAGGAAGAGACTTTTATAGTTCAGTAATTTCCAGCCGTGAGGCCCTCTGGGTGCCGTCCAGGCCCTTCTGTAGCTCTTTGAAGTTGGACTCAGAAGCAAATCTCGACTGCACTTTAAACAAAGTTGTTCTAAGTGGATCTCATGTCATTTTTCACTTTCAGTTACATGAAAGAGTTAAATAGCTTTTTAGAGAACCACTGATGGAGACTGTTTCTACTTCCCTTTTTGCATTGGTTGTCAGAGGACTCAGAATCTCATTGTGTCATCTCCCATGGCTGGCAAAAATGAATTTTATCTTTCACAATGATTTACGTCAGCATAGCATAGCTTTGTAGTTATTCATGTTTATCTACCTTATTTTACATTATTTTAGAAGCCAGTTCAAATATTCAAAGAATGACTTTGGACATTAAATAAAATGAAAATGTATTGTGCTGTTGCACTGTTGTCATACCATATATGCATGTATTGGTCTGTTGTCAAACCCTGGTACAGGCTCTGTTAGGTCTACGAAAGAAATAGTTAGGGGGAAATAGGTTGGTGGTTTGTGGTTCCTCAAAATGTTACTCACAGAACGATCATATAACCTAGCAACTCCATTCCTATGTATATACACAAAAGAATTGAAAACAGGGGTTCAAGCAGCTACTTATGGACAAACGTTCATAGCAGCACTATTCCCAATAGTCAAAGGGTGGAAACATGTGTTCATTAACTGATGAATGAATACATGCATTGTGATATATCCATACAATGGAATATTATTCAGCCATAGAAAGAAATGAAGTTCCACTACTTGCTACAACATGAATGAATTTTGGAAGCATTATGCTAAATGAAATAATTCAGACACAAAAGGACAAATTTGTATGATTCTACTAGTATGAAATATCTACGTTGGGTGCAGTAAAAGAGGTAGGAAGGAGATCAGAGATTATCGGGGCTACATGAAGGGAGAATGAGAAATTATTTCTTGATGGGTAAAAACTTCCTATTTGTGGGTAATGAAAAAATATTAGAAATAGATAATGGTAGCCAGGCGTGGTGGCTCACACCTGTAATCCTAGCACTTTGGGAGGCTGAGGCTGGTGGATCACGAGGTCAGGAGTTCAAGACCAGCCTGGCCAAGATGGTGAAACCCCGTCTCTACTAAAAATACAACACTTAGCCAGGCATGGTGGTGGGCGCCTATAATCCCAGCTACTCGGGAGGCTGAGACAGAGAATTGCTTGAACCTGAGAGGCAGAAGTTCCAGTGAACTGAGATCACACTACTGCACTCTAGCCCAGGCGACAGAGCGAGATTCTGCCTCAAAAAAAAAAAAAAAAAAAAAAAAAAAAAAAAGAAAGAAAGAAAGAAAGAAAGAAAGAAAAAAGAAAAAGAGAAAGAAATAGTGGTAATAGTAACAACTGTAACTACCTACTATAATGTGATAGTACGACATTGTGAATAGAATTAATGCCACTGATTTGTACACTTAAAAGTAGTTAAAATGGCAATTTTTATCATTTTTTTCATATATGTAACCACAATAAAAATCATTTCTACAAAGAAGTGCTTAGAAAATACATCTTGCTTTTTTCTAGATTAATAATAAAAATAAGAAAAGGTTTGTGAAAAATAACTGCAAGTGATTGGGAAGCAGTGTGTGTATTGGGCTTTGATTTATTTCAAAGATCATCCAAATTAGAATCTGAGCTTATTAAAATGCTGTTTCCTGGACAGACCTCAGCCTGCAGAAACAGAATCTCTGTGGTCGGATCCAGAGCTTGCATCTTGGCCAAGCCCTCCCAGAAGTTTCTAACATACACTGAAGGTTGTGCTGCGTCAAGAGTAAAGATCCTCAGACACCCGGGCTCTGCCCTCGCTTGTGTAGTTCTGGAAACGAATGCATTTGGAATAGGTGATGTTTAATGATGCTTTCTGTTCTTAATTCCTGTAATACAAATAAACAATAAAAATTGTTGCATCTTTATTATTTACATTATAGTTTAAAGTTGTTTATATTGATGCAAACAACTGGGTAAGATAAAAAACAGGAAAAATGACAGATTTGTTCATCAGAAAATACGATCTGTTCATCAGAGACTATCAAAGAAACCCAAGAAATGTCTTTGTATGAGGAAAATGAGCAGTTGTGGATTTTACCGAAGGATTAGAGACACTGGGTTTTCTTCAAATCTGTCTGTGAGGCCTTCAAAGAGCAGGGCCTCAGCCGGGAGCACGTGCTTGGTACACACATGCATCAGTGGTTCCTTGAGCTGTATTAAATTTATGGAGAGAAAAAAATCAAGGTCAACTTGTGCTTTTTTCCTCGACTGTAAAGGTTTTGCCTGTAATCCCCTGCTTTATGTGAATAATTTGTTTCACATGAGTTGAATACTGTTTAAACAAGCCAAGTATCACATTCCTTTTGTCTGAAGAGCTGTAGAGGACATATTTTAAGGTAAACTAATTAAGAATGGGCTTTCAAAAGCTCTATTTTTAAGAAGGTGAAAAATCAAGAGATAGGAAGTGTTGTCTGGGTAAAATCAAGCAATGTGAAAGCCGGTTGGAATGTTTATGACCAGCTCCCTCTCACTGTGGTCTGAGGGCCAACCTGAACACAAATTCTTCTTGTGCTAGGAGTGGGGTTTGGGGTTGTAATTTGATCCTTTCAATTATACAGCAAATGCAGCCACTGTGAATTGTACCAGGACTATCCAGCTTCCACAGTGCATGACTATATTGATATTCTGCTGCAGAAATGAAACCTTCCAGACTGCCATTGGTTCTGGCCATTTGAATGTTAAATATGGGTAATAACTACAGTGATTTACACTCAAATATTTAGAAAATGCTCTTTAGCAATCCTAATGAAAATCAGATGTCCCTTGCCCCAGCCCCACATAAGCACTTCTGTAAATGTCATTTGTGAGTCTGCAGCTTGCTTTTCTGTCAAGAAATGCGTACCACTTTTGGGGAATATTTTCAATTTACAATCCATTTTCACTTGGGAGCCTCCAGACTGATTATTGGGGGATGGGATTTTTTAGATGGTATAGGTCATTTCTGACTATTCCATGGCATGGCGCAGAATTTTGTGAATTACAAAGAAGTTAAGATAAGCATTGTTTTTGATGATTGTCTGGTTGAAAATGTATCAGTCAATGAAGAATCATGCCCACTGTGATTTATTTTAAAAATTTTCCCTTTTATGTTGTCCTCTTCCTTAAGAGTTCTGTTACAATTACATAATACTTCACTCACCAAAAGAACGTGATTTTCATTTTTTCTGTATTATTGTCCTTCATCTAAAACAGAAAATTTAGTTGGAGAACTCTGGGAATCTTTTTCGTTTTTATACAACATCAGTGTGGGTCTGAGTGTGGCCATGGCACACAGTACAGAGGTGAGCTGACAGAGCTGTTGCTAATTGACCACAGACTTGTTAGAGGCCCTCAGACCAGTTAGTTACCCTCCCAGCCTCAGTTTTCTCAACTGGAAATGGACATATGTGTTGTGTAAGATCATCTGTAAGATCTGTGGTGGAAGTCTTATCCAGATAAGGCAGGATCTTTGATATGATTTGGCTGACATTAATACTTTTGGATTTAACCATTGACTGGCACCACATGGAGAGAGATCCAGGCTTGCCTGCCCACTGGGAACAGGGCCGTATGTATGCATCAGGTCAACTGAAAATGAAACAGAATATTCTGGATCTGCCATAGTTCATGCACACCCTCCTTTAGTTTGAACTGGTACCAACTTCTAAAAGAGGAACAGGAGACCAATGGCTCTTCTCCTGAGGAGATTGTTCTTATTCTTAGTCATCTCTGATTTTTCTCAAATGCCAAGTTCTGGTTCCCAGATGGTGCTTTGATGAAAGGTGAGGCAATATGGACACTCAGCCCATCCTGAAATAGGAAGAGTTTTGACTCATCAAGTGCTTTGGCTCTCTTTGCCCCTTTGAGAGATTTTTAAAAATTTACACGTTGGAGGAAGATGCTTTAGTTTAAACACACCTTCCCAAAGGGCATGGTTGGAAAGGAGATTCCATCCCCCTTCCACTTTGTCACCTGTGCTGTGCCCACACTCCCTGGCAATGCTAAGGCAAGGAAAATGATTCGTCTCCTTTGTGCATTTTGGAGGGGACAGTGAAATAGCAAGATCAACAGATGAGGATCACCCACGTGGGTCAGTTTCAGCCGGGCTTCTGCCATGGATATACTGTCCACATCTCTTTAGTAAATCCAAGTCACAGGTCTTCATTTCCATGAAGCAGAAAACATTGGATGCAATAATTGATAAAGTCCATTGTGGAGCTTATAACTTACCATTTTGTTGTGGTTAGAAGGGGTTTGTAGAGGGTGGTTTTGAATCCATCAGAATCCCTTGGGAAGCCTGTTGAATATGCAGATCTTGAGCCCCCTTCTAAGGAACACTGAGGCAGTAATAGAACCCACAAATCAGCATTTCACAGAACTTTCTCAAATGATCAGGAAACCCTTTATTGAATTTATTGATGAAAATTGGCCTGGGTAGTTTATTTTAAATTGGAATCTAGTGATCGTCAAGATTATCTGCTCGAATATTTTTTACTCCTTTTTCTGTGATCTTCATGGTATTGATACAAATAAAGATGCCATGGTCAAATAGACTTGGTAGGAGAAGGAGCAGGTTTCTTCACTGTGGGTTCTCTGCAGCCTTTAGCCTGCTACTGTGTCATGAAGGTTCAGGGTGGCCATGGGGTATGCAGCATCTCAAACATTCTTGACCTGGGGAATATTTTATCCCCACACTGTCCCTCAATGTTTCCAGAAATACACTTTGCAAATGCAAATTTATTTTCTCTCTCTCTCTCTCTCTCTATATATATATATATACACACACACACACACACTGAGACTGGGAGGGTAACTGACTGGTCTGAGGGCCTCTAACAAGTCTCTGGTCAATTAGCAAGCACTCTCTGTTAGCTCACCTCTGTACAGTGTGCCAAGGCCACACTCAGACCCACACTGGCGTTGTATAAAAGCAAAAAAGATTCCCCGAGTTCTCCACTAAATTTTCTGTTTTAGATGAAGGATAATAATACAGACAAAATGAAAATCACGTTCTTTTTGTGAGTGAAGTATTATGTAATTGTAACAGAACTCTTAAGGAAGAGGACAGCATAAAAGGGAAAATTTTTTTAATAAATCACAGTGGACATGATTCTTCACTGACTGATACATTTTCAACCAGACTGTGTGTGTGTATATATATGGAGAGAGAGAGAGAGAGAGAGAGCTTCTTGAGACCTCCAATGAGGTCTCAATACCTCATCATTTTCAAGGAAACTTATTCCCAGGAGATTTAATGACATCACGATAGGAAGTCAGTTTTTCTTTATTGTCCTGTAATACTCATCATTGTGTAAAATAGTTACTGGCCAGCTTTGAATAAATCATCTAGATGAAATCAGAAGATGAATATCAGGATATACATTTGTCTCTTGCATATTCAGACTTGTGGTAAATGGCACAAAATGGAGGTGACTCCTCCAGAGTTTAGTCACAGGCTCTTGAGTCATTTCTATGAGCAGGTTGGTGAGCAGTATCAATTCAGCTTTTATGGTGCACTTTCTTATTAATTTTATTAAAGCATCAATAAATGTAGTTCTCCTTGGTGCCTAAGCACTGGTTACATTTACTTCTTCAAAACTAATGTTTTTCTTGGTGTATAAAGTAGGGTAATTTAAAAAAATCAAATTCCCCTTATTGCAAATTAAAGAAGTGCAAAGTTGTGTGGTCAAAATTAAAGCTAATTTTAGAATTTTTTACAAACTCATTTTTTAAAAATTTCAAAACTTTATTAGTCATTCCTAAGATACCATTTTTAGCCATGACTTATTTTTTCCTCATCACTCTCTAGGTCTCCAGCCCTCCATTCCATCTCTCTCTGTCTATCAGAAATCAATACATCCCTCAAGGTCCTGCTCAAATATCCTCTTTTACTTAAAGACTTTTGCGATTATCTTCACTGGGAAAATCTCTCTCCTATCCCAGAGTTTTGATATTGAAATATTAAATTTAGCACTTTTGTAAAACTTACCATTTTATGAAATATTATAGTTAGTATGTACATGTTTCTTGTCATATTATAAACTCTTCAAGATAAAGACAACTGTGTCACATTAGACCCACAACAGAGTCTTGGTCAGTGCCAAGAACGTAGTTGTCTTTGTAAGCTCTGGCTACTATAACAGAATATCAGAGGCTAGGTGGATTACATAACAGACATTTCTTTCTCACAATTCTGGAAACTGGGATGTCCAAGATCAAGGTGCTCACAGATTTGATTCTGGTGAGGACCAGTTCCTGGCTGCCTGCAATATGTGTCCTCACACTGTGGGGGAAGAGAGAGAAAATTCTGGGGTCTATTGCTTTTCTTATAAAGACATTAACCCCATTGTATTAGTCCCTTTTCGCACTGCTAGAAAGAATTACCTGAGACTGGGTAATTTATAAATAAAAGGGGTTTAATTGGTTCACAGTTCTACACGTCTGGAGGTCTCAAAAAGCTTACAATCCTGGCAGAAGGTGAAAGAGAAGCAGTACTTTCTTCACTAGGTGACAGGAGAGACAGCAAGCACAGGGTAGACTGCCACTTTTAAACCATCAGATCCCATAAGCTCTCCCTCACTATTATGAGAACAGCATGGGAAAACTGCCACAATGATCCAATCACCTCCCACCAGATCCTTCCCTCAATACATGGGGATTACAATTCAAGATGAGATTTCAGTGGGGGCCCAGAGTCAAACCATATTATTCCATCACTGGTCCCTCTAAAATTTCATGTCCTTCTCACATTGCAAAATCAAACATGCCTTCCCAACATTCCCCCAAAGTCTTACTCATTCCAACAATAACTCAAAAGCCCACAGTCAAAAGTCTCATCTCAGACAAGGCAAGTCTCTTCCACATATGAGCCTGTGAAATCAAAAATAAGCTACTTACTTGCAAGATACAATAGGGGTACAGGCATTTGGTAAATATTCCCATTCCAAATAGGATAAATCAGCCAAAACAATAGGGCCACAGGCCGCCTGCAAGTCCAAAACCCAGCAGGGCACTCATTAAATCTTAAAGCTCTCAAACACTGTATTTTGACTTCATGTCTCACATCCAGGGATGCTGATGCAAGGGGTGGGTTCCCATGGTATTGGGCAGCTCTGCCCCTGTGGTTTTTCAGAGTACAGCATTCCTGGCTGCTTTCATGAGCTGGTGTTGAGTGTTTGCGACTTTTCTAGGTGCATGGTGCAAGCGGTCAGTCCATCTACCATTCTGAACTCAGGAGGACAGCAGCCCACTTCTCATGGCTCCACTAAGCAGTGCCCCATTGGGGACTCTGTGGGGGTTCCAACCCACATTTCCTCTATGTATTGCACTAGTAGAGGTTTTTCATGAGGGCTCCACCCCTGAAAGAGACTTCTGCCTGGACATTCAGGTGTTTCCATACATCCTCTGAAATCTAGGTGGAGATTTCCAAAGCTCAGTTCTTGTTTTCTGTGCACCCACAGTCCCAGCACCACATGAACGCCACCCAAGCTTGGGGCTTGCACCCTCTGAAGCAATGACCTGAGCTGTATATTGGCCCCTTTTATCCACAGCTGGAGCTGAAGCAGCTGAGATGCTGGGTGCCAATGTCCTGAAGCTACGTAGACGAGCAGGTCCCTGGGCCTGGCCCGTTAAACCATTTTTCTTTCTTAGGCCTCTGTGCCTGTGATGGGATGGGCTGCCATGAAGATCTCTTAAATGCCCTGGAGACATTTTTCCCATTGTCTTGGTGATTAACATTGGGCTCCTCATTACTTATGCAAATTTCTGAAGCTGGCTTGAATTTCTCCCCAGAAAATGGGTTTTTCCTTTCTATTGCATAGGTCAGGCCACAAATTTTACAAACTTTTATACTCTGCTTCCCAATTAAATAAAAGAACCAGCTTCAGATAATCTTTTTGTGAATGTATATGATTGAATGCTTTCAGAATCATCCAGCTTTTGAATGTTTTGCTGCTTAGAAATTTCTTCCACCAGACACCCTAAGTCATTTCTATCAAGTTCAAGTTCAAAATGCCACCAGTGTCTTTGCTAAAACATAGCAAGAATGACCTTTGTGCCAGTCCCCAATAAGTTCCTCATCTCAATCTGAGACCACTTCAGCCTGGACTTCATTGTCCATATCACTCTCAGGGTTTTGGTCAAAACCATTCAATAAGTCTCAAGGAAGCTCCAAATTTTCTCACATCTTTCTGTCTTCTTCTGAGCCCCCAAAACTGTTCCAGCCTGTTACCCAGTTCCAAAGTCACCTTCACATTTTCAGATACCTTTATAGCAGTGTCTCAAACTCCTAGTATCAATTTCCTGTTAGTTCATTTTTACACTGCTATAAAGAACTGCCTGAGACTGGATGATTTACAAATAAGAGATATTTAATTGACTCACAGTTCCACATGGCTGGAGAGGCCTCAGGAAACTTACAATCATGGCGGAATGTGAAAGAGAAGCAATACATTCTTCAAAAAGCGACAGGAGACAGGGCAAGTGCAGGGTAAACTGCCACTTTTACACCGTCAGATCTCATGAGAACTCCCTCTTTGTCATGAGAACAGCATGGGGGAAATTGCTCCTATGATCCAATCACCTCCCACCAGGTCCCTCCCTTGACACGTGGAGATTACAATTCAAGATGAGATTTGGGTGGAGACACAGAGCCAAACCATATCACCCATCATGGGGGCTCTGCTCTCATGACCTCATTTAAACCTAATGATCTCCCAAAGGAACCACCTCCAAGTACCTGAGGGTAAGGGCTTCAACATACAAATATGGAGAGGCAGAACTATTCAGTGCATAAGAAGGGTAGTATTCAAAGATTTATTGAATTAATGAAAAATGAACCTGTTTTTAATGTTAGATGGTATTGGCAGGAGAGTACTTAATAGTAGATCTATGCATTCCTAATACTGTAGAGGTTTGAAGTCTTTGTGGAATCCCCAGCTTCTTCCATCAGCCCTGAGTGAGAAGGACCTATTATGCTATATTTTGTTTATAGAGGAGGTGCTGCCATTCAGACGGTTAAGTGACTTGCATGGGATAGCAGTGGTGAGACCAGAACCCAGGCCTGGCACCTTCTCATAGCCCAGTGCCGTTCCCTCTGGGCCATCTAATCAGTTATTTTTTCCAGATAGTGACAAGGTCCAGAAACTTTGCACAAAAATTTTAAAAGTATATAATATTGTACCTGCTTGTTGGATTTGTTACAATCTTTTTTTTTTTTTATTTGTACAAATGGATGGGGTACCTGTTCAATTGTGTTACATGCATAGGACTAAGTAGTGGTGAAGTCAGGGCTTTTAGGGTATCCATCATCTGAATAACATGCATTGTACCCATTAACCAATTTCTCATCTTGATAAATCAAAATGAGTTTACCAGTTAATGAGAGTCTTACTTTCTGCTATTTATTTACCAGATTACCAAATACCCCAAAACAACCGTAATGATAGTTATTGTTTATTATGTACCTATTATGTCTTAGTCCATTTGGGCTGCTCTGAAGGATACTAGAGACTGGTGGCTACTAGAATGCTAGGTGGTTTAAACAGAAGAAGTTTGTGCTCTCACAGCTCTGGAGCCTGAAAATCTGAGATCAGGGTGCCAGCATGGTTGAGTTCTTGTGAGGACTCTCTTCTTGGTTGGCAGGTGGCCACCTTCTTGCTGTATCATCATATGGTGTACACCAGGGTGAAGCAAGCTCTCTTCTATCTTAATATAAAGACACTAATTCCCTTTCATGAGGGCTGTATATTATATTAGCTCATATCATATTATGTGCAAAATACCATCTAGAAACTTAACATTTAAAATTTCTATTAATTGCCACAATCATCCTAAAAGTAAGGAATATTGTTTTTTGTACAGAAAGGGATGAGAGAAATGTAACTTGCCTGAGACCACAGAGCTCATAAACAGGGGAGCTTGGATTTGAGCTTGGGAGTTTTTAGTTTCAAAGTCATACTTTTTTTACAGTACTATACTACATCTCTAAACTCTGCATGAATGATATTAGGTGTGTGGGATCACAAGCCCTGTTGGCGTCACTGCCTCTTGCCTACTTCTGCAGACTTAGATGGAAAAGCATGAAGTTGATAGATTTCACTCTTACTTTGGTTACCTTTTTTTTTTCTTCTACTCCATGCCTTTTATAGCCTTTTAAATATTTTTTGCTGGAGAGCCAGTATTTTTGCCTTTGTTTTGTTTTTGTCTTTTGTTTCTTTTTAAAAATATGTAACTAGAAAAAATACATATATATTAAAACATATATCAGTTTATGATAAAGAGGGAGACAATATACATTCATTACTTAGGTAGAAAAGAGATGTTAGAAGCAGGCATTTCCCATTCCTTCTCTTCTGATTATTGTAAACAATAAATACGATGACAATTGTTTGCTAGGTTCACATCCTCAGACTCTTAGCTCAAAGATAAATTTGTCTCTAAACCTCAACTGTCCTTTTTAATTTTTCTAATGTCTTCTTTTCCTCTGGAATGGAACTGGAAAAATATTTCTGAGGACTCTCACAAGGAGAAAGGAAAAAAACAAGAAAAATAAATGGAAGAAAGAAAACATTAAAATAATTGAGGCTGGGTTTTGTGTGTGTCTGGGGTTTGGCCTGGTGTGCCTGTTTTTTATTAGCTCTGCCCACAGCCCAGGGTTAACCTGGCAGCTCTCTGTGGAGTTGGCTGGCCTCTTTATTGCCACGTGTACCCACCAGCTGAGCCAAATCCCTGAATATGGAGCCATGGGTGTATAAAATAATACGTGGTTTTAGTGGCATTAGCCCTTTGCTCAAAGTAATGATGGTGCCTTAGCTTTGCAGTAATTTCATTTGACTGGATCAGTTTTCATATGAGAATTTTAATTTTCTATTTTCTTTGATTATTGGACTTACGCATTTCAAAGGACACATTTATGTAAACCATTCTGAGTCTTTGCTAAGAAGCCAGCCCACAAACTTACCTTCTCTGTTATGGATACAAACGAAATCAGTTTTGTTTATTTAAAAACAACAGAGACATTGTAGTTGTTTATATCAGGGTATTGTTTCTCTTAATTTTTGTAATAATGTACTTATTGATCTCAATTATAAAGAAGTAACAATGGAGAGCTAACTCTATATGTTTATATCGTCTTTTAAGGCAAAACAAACAAGCAAAAAACAGCAATTTAAAAAAAAAAAAAAAGCTGTCCACTTTACTGAGGCAAGAATCCTGGATTTATCAAAAGGAAATAGGAGTTTCAACTCCCATCTCTACCGTATGTGGGACTTCAGTTTTCTCACCTGCAAAATGGCAGCACTAGGTCTACTGTGGGGACTAAATGACAAAGTATGTCAAGTGCTGCGTGCACGGCGAGGGTTCCGTTATCTGCTATCACCTTTCTTTGACTTATCTGTACAAATTAATGATACATTAAAGAATCCATCTCTTAAACTTATTATGGTTCATTGCACTCCTCTGCTGTGCGGGTAATTTTTGCATCATCCAGTTTTAAAGTTTGTACGGAGAGTTCTATCCCATGGAGGGTATCTTTAAAAATCAAACCGGACTGAGAAACATACACCAGCAAGCAGAGGAGTTCGTGCTCCAGTCCGGGGAGAGCTCTTCAGCCCCCTTCTGAAAATATAAACACAAGCAAAAAACTCCCGCAGCAGCCAGAGCACTTGAATAAACACAGGGACCCCCTCCTCGCCTCCTCTCCACCTCCCTCACCGCCTGTTTTTCCGGAAGTCTGTGAAGTTCAACAGTCTCTCCTTCAGACCAGCAGAGCAGGCAGGTTCTGTCCCACAGCTCCCTCCCCTGGCCCTGGCCCCCGGGGGGCTAAATCTCCTCCCGGTGCAACACCCTGGAGCCCTTCTGGGGTGAACTAAAGGAGACAAAGGAACTTCCCAAGCAGAAGGGACCCAAAGGTTACCTAAAGCTGCACGTCTGATCCTGGGGAGTCAGACACTGTGAACTTGTCCGCAGGGCTGTGTGTAAAAGTGGTTTTATAAAATCCTTAACTAGAAGGTGCCGGCTTCTCCTGCTGGGGGTTGGGGGCTGTGCAGTCTGAGTTGTTTATCAGATGGTTTTGCCCTGGGTCAGCCATCGTTTTCACCCCATCCTTCTTGTGGTCAGTGACTGGGGTCAGGAGGTGTCTCTGGTTCTTGAGTAGTTTTTTTTTCTCTTGTAAGTGAACTGGGTCCTATGAGGATTGAACCGGTGACCTCGCCTCCATTAGCACCAGGCTTTCATCACTGGAACTCACCAGCCCAGATGAACTAAACACACTCTGATGTGTGCTCTGCCGAGTTTTGAAAGCTGCTCTGTTTAAATTGCTGAGGGCCAGACCCCACCGCACACCTCAAGTTCACTCCCACATCCTCTTCTGCTGTGATTTGGGCAGCCTGGAATTTTTGTTGAATGTTCATTGTTAGGTGAAGCACGAGAAAAGAAACGCATGAGGCTATGTCCAGACATGGGCAAAGAAATGCACAAAGGGCAGCCGGTCCTTCCCCCAGCAATACTCAGGAGTAAAATGTAATGGATCTGTGTGCTTTCTTCCTCTGATTTCAAAGAGCCTGCAGCTTGTAATGAGGCAAACCCTCAAAACCAGAGCATGCCCCATGCTAAAAGTATGAGGTCTTTCTGATACCTGAGGGAATGAGTCCCGGCTTCTGCATGCGATGGGCTATATTACACACAGCTTGTTAAGTGTGTGACAGATCAGCTGGAGGGTAGACTTCTTGTGGGCCCCAGGCCTGCACACTGGCTAATAAACCACCTCCATACACAAACAGCCTGTTCCGGCACTCAGATGCCCTGGTTCATGTTTCAGCCTGCAGCCATTCTGAAGCCGACGCTCTCTGCAGGACGAGCGAGGCCACGGCTGTGCATTTCCCTTCCAGACGCCAACCTGCGCCAGATGTGGGGCCTTCATTCTCGGTGCGGCAGGGGTGTCTGCTGACCCCTCGCCCCGTGTCTAATGAAAGATGGACTGTGCTGCATTTTCTTATGGCGAATTCTATATTAGAAGACACGAGATTTAAAAATTAATTTAAGATTAATTTAGGGATGACTGCACATGGAATTATTTGGCCAACCAATGAAAAATGAAATTTTCACTATAAAGAAGGAACATTGTAGAAGTGTCCAATTTTAATCCCATTTCCCATAAAGAATGATCATGTCCCAAGACCTATCTTGGAACCCCAATTAATCACTCAAGCACCAGGCTTTCCCACACTGTCTGAGTGAGCACACCTTAGCCGTGATGCCACGTGTGTTTGCTCAAGGATTCCTGTTTGAGGGTAGGAAAACACTAATCAGCCCTATACTAAGCCTTAAGGGAAGAAACCAAAAACAACAGCAACAAAAAAATAATCAAAACAGTTTTTTTTTTTAAAAAATCCAGATCAAGAAAAATTTGTTAATTTTTAAACACCTGAGAAATAAAATAAAAACAGGAAAAATATTTTCTTATTTGAGGTCCTGTTAAATTTTAATGTCTACTAGAAACAACGCAGGCTTCACTGTCTCATTGAATCAACAGGAAAACAACAACTCAAGAAAAATTGTAAATGTAAAGACCTTTTTGATGATGGTGGGATTGTGGTTAACTCAAATTAAAAAACATACGTGCCAATGGAATCTACAAGAATTAGGTCCTTCCCTCAAATTGAGAGGTGTCTTGGAGAAAAATATACATTTTTAAAAAACAAAGGTATTACCCATCTAAGGCATATGCTACCCAAATGAAAAAGCATGCAATAAAATCACCCTGGGGTGGTTGTGCTCTATTTTGAAATATTAAAAGCTGAACTTTCTCTGCACATCTCCCAGCTTCAAAAAGCAGAATGCATCTGGACAGCTTTTTATGGCTTGCATTTTCTCCTCCTCCAGTTTTATAGGCGAATGCACGTTAAGCAGGAGACTAACCTTCAATAATGCATTTTGTTTAATGCCCTATTTGGTCCGATCATTTCCTGAAAACTACTCACGTGGTCCCTTATTTTCTAAGCACAGACCAAAAAAAAAAAAAAAAAAAAAAAAATCAGGCAAATTACGGTGGAACTTTGAAAGAAATGGAATGGAATTGAATGTGTTTTCTGAGCAATCCACAGTACATTACAGGCCCCAGCAATTATGAAACTAGCAGTGAGTCCTCACACTCCAGCTACATGCAAATTAGATGGGCCACCAACAAGGCAGGATGGAAATTTTGCCAAATCAGGTGCTTTCATCCTTGGGGAAAGAGTCCTCATTTACATAGCACTCCCCTCCCAGTTCATCTTGTGCCTCTCTGGGGCTGGTTACCTCATTAAAGGAAACTTTCAAAGGGACTGCTGTCTGCTGTGGTTGATGGCTTTTTTTAAATTTTTCTTTTGCTGAATCAGCAGGCTTGATGTTGAATCAATTTCTACCGCCTCTACCTTTTGAAAGCAAGAAAATATGGTTAGCTGAACAACGCCTTTAATTTGCAGAATATGTGAAGACAGAGGTAAGAGAAGCCAGAGCTCAGAGAGAAAACTTTTCTTTGTAGAAGAGATTGGTGTTGAGTTTACATTTCCTCACTTCATTGTTGTTATTATTACAGTTTTTTCCACATTCTTATTTCCAAAATGGTGTAAGAGATTGAAGATCACATAGACTAGCGGTTTTTAAGATTTCCAAAACAGCCATTACTCCCAACACAGAAAACACAAAAATGGCGATGGGGCCTCGTGCAGCTCTGGGATTTGACATAGGGGAGATTCAAGCCCAGCTTCCCCATTCTGTAGAGGGAAGACGCCACCCACACTGCTCTGCATGTCTGGGAGTCCGATGACTTTGCCCAAGTCACTTCTCTCAGGGGTCAGGAGAAAACGTAGCTGGAACACTGCACCCCTTTCTGGAGTTAGGAGCACAGGAAGAGGAACAGGGATGGTGAGAGGGAAGATGGCATTCTGTTCGGAACACATGGAATTTGAAGTGCTTTTGAGACATCAGAGTGAACAGGCCTAACTGCTAAGTTGGATGTAAGAGGCAAAGACTTAGAAGAGGTTGGGTGGGTGAGTCATGGGTAGGAACTGACATCATCAAAGTGAATGACAACCACCAAGAAGAGTGTTGGGGAGAAAGAAGAGGAATGAAGGAGGAACCCCAGAATATCCACAATGTAATGTTTTGGTGGGGGAAAAAAAAGCGACTAAGAAGGTGTAGCCAAGCAGCAGTATAAAACCAGAATTTCGTGGTTTCAAAGAGCTACAGCAGAGCAGGTTCAAGAACAAGCCAGGGCCGGGTGCAGTGGCTCACACCTATAATCCCAGCATTTTGGGAGGCCGAGGGGGGTGGATCATCTGAGGTCAGGAGTTGGAGACCAACCTGACCAATATGGCGAAACCCTGTCTCTACTAAAAATGCAAAAGATATTAGCCAGGCGTGGTGGTGTGCACCTGTAGTCCCAGCTACATGGGAGGCTGAGACAGGAGAATTGCTTGAACCCAGCAGGCAGAGGTTGCAGTGAGCCGAGATGGCACCACTGCACACTCCGCTCCAGCCTGGGTGACAGAATGAGACTCTGCCTTTAAAAAGAAAGAAGCAGCAGCCGGTAAGAAAAGAAGGTGGGAGGTCAGCAGCCCGCAGTGGGGCACCTCCTTCCTGAGAAGGATGAGGATGCTGTTTGTGGACAGCCAGTTGGATTCTTGGTTTGGGGATTACCTGACTTTGAGTACCTTGGCCGTATGCTCATACTCTCCAATTTTAGCTTGTTCCAAATTGAAACAATCCAGGAATTTTTAGCACTTTTATTAGAAATAGACAACGATCACATGAAACATTGAGTTCCCAAAGGGAATGACCATATTTTTCAAAAATCTGGGGAAGGATCATATTTTTCAAAATTGCCCAGAAATTTTTCTCTCCATTCCTAGCAACAATGTAGTGTTCAGAATGTGTGAACTGAAGGACGTCTTCTTTTTTTTTTTTTTTTTTTCTCTCTCTCTCTCTCTAGTGGATGTGCATAGTCCTGCCTTTCTACATAAGTTGATAGCTCTTTGGAGGCACAGACTGCATGAAAAGAATTCTCTTACGAAATCCTCAGAATTTCTCTGGTCACAAAACAAGGACTCCAAAAATTTTCTTTAAATTGAATGTATGGCTCATTCAGAATATTTTATGATAATGTACAAGGCTAGAACAACAAACAGAATGTTGGAGATAGGATTTGCGATTATTATCAGATGATTAGATTTCTCCAGGTTCTACCTTCAAGGAACATCCAGCTACCCAGAGTGTGAGCATTGTAGTTAAGAGTGCCCCACGGCCAACAGGCATCAGACAAGGCGGCCAGGTGGAAGCCAGCTGTGGTAAGGTCCTGCCCCCTGGGGCACCCTCCCTTCCACATTTCTAATGCCCCAGCCCCTGACAGTCTGGGCCTGTGAGGTTTTCTGAAAAATATGAATGGTTTGTATTTTAAGAGTGGCTCACTGAAGATGTTTGTCAAACCTCTCATCAGCATGAATTGGTAGAAAGAGCACCTGATTTAGAATAAGAAAACTTACACTGATATTTTAGAAACTTTCATTTTAGTTTCAGGGTTACATGTGCAGGTTTGTTCTATAGGTAAATTACATGTCATGGAGGTTTGGTGTACAGATTATTTTGTCATCCAGGTAATAAGCATGGCACCCGATAGGTCGTTTTTTCATCCTCTCCCTCCTCACCACCTTCACCTTCAAGCATGCCCTGGTGTCTGTTGTTCCCTTCTTCGTGAAGACCTACGTTTCAATCCCCATTTTACCCAGGAATGTAAAATCCAGCAAGTCCATTTATCTCTTTGAGGTGTAATTTAGTTTTTTATTAGATGGTGATGATATGCCTATTTCTTGATGTCTTTGTGAAGATCAAATATGATAATGTGTATGAAAATTCTTCGTACATGATAAATGTTAGTGGTTCCTCAAATGTGGCAAATGTGGGCAAGGAGTTTAAGATCTCACTTTCCCCACCTTTCACTCTAAAATGGGAGCTGATGTTCATTTCAGTTCAGAGGGAGCACAATGTGTTCACAGAGCTAAGGATGGAATTTGTGGTGTGAAAAATAGGGATGCTTTGATTCTCTTTTTCACAAAATATGTCCATTGTAGATTGTTCCTTTTTCTTGTGAACCCTGTCTCCTTTCTCTCTCTCTTTTCTGGAATTTCTCCTGCTTGGAAGAGGGTCACTACCCTAGAAAAGCTAAGTGGGACCAGGCCTGTGCTCAGGGTAGAGAAGGTGGGAAGCTTCTTGGGATTTAGAATTGAAACCTGAATTCAGGGGACAGCATGGAGTCCATTTTACAGCATCTTGGTCCTTTCTGCACATCAGCTCTGTTATCTTCTTTTTAGCAAACATCCTTCCTTATTTGCTCCTTGTTTCTTCTTCCTTATAATTGAGGGAAACATATGGGAGTCATTTTCTCTCCAGCCCTCATTTGATGTGACATTCCAGCTGCAGTACCCAACCAGTAACCAATCACTTTGTTCTTTTTTTTTTCACACCATGTTCCAAAGAGCTGCTCTGCCTATTTTTCTTTCCATGTTAGACCATGAGACACCATCAGATCTCAGGTCCTGCCAGCCCACTCCAGTCTAGTCCGTTGTGACTGGGGTTGGATGGAGAAATTTGATACTTTAAAAATGACTTTTGTGGGCAGCAGAGATTATGAACAAAGCAGATGTTCTCCAGGGGAGTGTGGGATAATAGGTTGTGATTGGCATCATTGGCACAACAGCAAGCAGTAAAAAGCGAAATAAATGCTGGCTGTTATCACAACATTCAAATATGTATACAACATCATCAGTTTCATACCAACAGGGTTTTAGGTACTGTGTTAAGTTGTTGTGAAAACCAACTATAAATTAGCTCTTGATATTTTGGAAATTAACATCATATTGGGGGAGGAATGAAAGCATACCTATAAGTAATTAATAATAAATAATAGTAAACTGGCCAGGTGTGGTGACTCACGCCTGTAATCCTAGCACTTTGAGAGGCTGAGGCGGGTTGATCACCTGAGGTCAGGAGTTCAAGACCAACCTGACCAATATGGGGAAACCCCATCTCTACTAAAAACTCAAAATTAGCCAGGTGTGGTGACGCATGCCTATAATCCCAGCTACTCGGGAGGCTGAAGCTGGAGAAGCACTTGAGCCTGGGAGGCAAAGGTTGCAGTGAGCTGAGATCATGCCATTGCACTCCGGCCTGGAGGACAGAGGGAGACTCCGTCTCAAATAAATAAACAAATTATAGTAAATCAATAAATAGACCTAATTCTTAATGTAAAATTTTTTCTAGTGTCTCACTTTCTCATGGTTTACCTTGTTAGCTTTTCATGTCAGTACTTTCAGGAGGATGGTTGGTTGTTTTGCAGAAGAGAACATAAAGTTCCAGTTTTAAAGAGTGGCTTATGGTTCCAGAGCTTGTCAGGCTCTACCAGTCTTGTCCAACCCACAGCACACGGGCTGCTTGCAGCCCAGGATGGCTTTGAATGAGGCTCAACACAAATTTATAAACTTTCTTAAAACATAATGAGTTTTTTGTGATTTATTTTTCTCATCAGCTGTTTTATGAACATCTATCTTAAAATCATCAGTATTTTATGTGTGGCCCAAGGCAATTCTTTCAGTGTGACCCAGGGAAGCCAAAAGGTTTGGACATCCCTGCCAGTGGTCTTTCCACAGTGTCCTGATGTAGGACAAGCACCACATCCTTCTGAATCCTTCCGTCCTCAGCAAGGGCCCCGGCAGACCCTTCACTGATCATGCACAGAGTGGGAATAAGGATATTTTGCAGGATTTGAGACTTCCTCATGTTCAGGAGAAGAACAGAGTTTTGTGAAGTGGAGAGAAGCACCAGGGTGAGTTACCTTCATGTCCTGAAATGCAGGAAATAGTTCAGGTTAGGCAGTTGCAGTGAGCAAAATTCTGAAAAGCATGAACTTCTCATTGTTATCATCTTCATCATATGTGACCTAGGTGACCTAGGAAGGCCAACAGACCTAAGATGGAGCTGGACTCGTCAGGGGAGTTGGTTCAAAGTAACCAAAAGCTTGATGTGGTGGCTCACAGCACTCTGGGACGCTAAGGTAAGAGGATTCCTTGAGCCCAGGAGTTGGAGACCAGCCTGAACAACATAGTAAGATCCTACCTCTACAAAAAAATTTAAAAATCAGCCAGATGTGGTGCCTGTAGTCCTAGAAACTCGAGAGGTTGAAGTGGGAGAATCACTTGCGCCTGGGAGGTGGAGACTGCATTGAACCATGATTGCACCACTGCGCTCCAGCCTAGAAGACAAGACAGAGCAAGTCCCTGTCTCAAAAAACAAAAAACAAACAACAACAACAGCAACACATAAATAGTCAGGCACAGTGGCTCATGCCTGTAATCCCAGCACTTTGGGAGACCAAGGTAGAAGAACCATTTGAGGTTAGGAGTTCCAGACCAGCCTGGCCAACATGGTGAAACCCTGTCTCTACCAAAAATACAAAAATTAACCAGGCTTGGTAACTCACGCCTGCAGTCCCAGTGTTTCAGGACTCGGGGTCATGGGGGTTGCGGGGAGAATTTGAGGCATGAGAATTGCTTGAATCCAGGAGATGGAGGTTGCAGTGAGCAGAGATCCCACCACTGCAACCAGCCTGGGTGACAGAGGGAGATTCCATTAAAAAAAAAAATCCAAACAAACAAACCATAAAACAAAACAAAAAAAACCCCACAAACAACAACAAAAAGCAAAATTAGTAATCTTTATTAAACTATGTGTTAGGATGGTGAACACAAGAACAGTAGGGCATTATTACCCCTGAGTTGCTAATTTTTGTTGGCTAATAAGACATTAATAAATAATGTCTTATTTATCTGTGGATATGGCACTGAGACTTGTGGCAGTCATATTGAAGTTTATGTCCGGCTTTATTTTGTGGTTTAAACACGTAGGATTTTGTTTCATTTATGCATTCATTGAATAATGTTATCAGGCACTAACTACTTCCTAGGTGCTGGGAACCCAAAGATGAGCAGACCAGGCTGGTATCTGCAGGAGCTTACATTGTCTCTGTGTTAGAACAGGGAAAGCATCATCCTTTAAGTTCCACTTCTGGCCATATAACTGAGGGCCAACTGATCCTTGGTTTCCGCATCCATAAAATGGGAGCATTAGCACTTATCTTATTCATAAAGTTGTTCTCAGGATAAAATGAGATGATACTTAAAAAGCTAAGGCAACTAAAGCCTGGCTTGTGATCAGAGATCATGTCACATCCCCCTAAATTAAGCAACTGACACAGTGACCGACACAAAACAGACATGCAATAAATATTAAATCCTTTCTTTTATTCCCCACTCAATGTCATATTCTTTTTTTTGAAACACAATCTCACTCTGTCACCTAGGCTGGAGTGGAGTGGCACCATCTTGGCTCACTACAACCTCCACCTCCGAGGTTCAAGGGATTCTCAGTCTCCCAAGTAGCTGGGAGTGCAGGTGCACACCATCACTCTGGCTAATTTTTGTATTTTTAGTAGAGATGGGGTTTCTCTGTGTTGGCCAGGTTGGTCTCAAACTCCCAACCTCCAGTGATCTGCCCGCTTGGGCCTCCCAAAGTGCTAGGAATACAGGCGACATCGTATTCTTTTAATCCTTCCCAAGAGAACATTGCCTTTTTCTCCAGTCTTTCTGAATTGCTGGCCCATGCATCTCGTAGTTGAGGAAATCCTTCTCTACTCTAACTGTATTTTCCCAGGGTGTCTGCATTCTGTATTTTGAAGTTAAATGGGCTCCTCCTTTGCGTACATCTTTTACATTATAAATGTTATTGCTGAAATTTATTGCATATATTTATTAGCCTTTTTTTCTTCTTTAGTCACATTGGACAATTTGAAGTTACTGCTACTGCCTAGATAATTACTTCCCAAAAGAACTTTCTGGGCTGGGCGCGGTGGCTCACGCCTGTAATCCCAGCACTTTGGGAGGCCAAGGCAGGTGGATCACGAGGTCAGGAGATCAAGACCATCCTGGCGAACACGGTGAAACCCCGTCTCTACTAAAACAAACAAACAAACAAAAATTAGCTGGGCACGGTGGCAGGTGCCTATAGTCCCAGCTGCTCGGGAGGCTGAGGCAGGAGAATGGCGTGAGCCCGGGAGGCGGAGGTTGCAGTGAGCCGAGATCCGCCACTGCACTCCAGCCTGGGTGACAGAGCGAGACTCCGTCTCAAAAGAAAAAAAAAAGAAAAAAAGAACTTTCTGGAATGAAAATGTCCTATACCTGTATAGACAATGCAGCTATTGAACATGTGGTTCTTGACCACTTCAAATGCAGCTGATGCTACTGAGTATCTAAATTTTTACTTTGGTTTAAGTTTTAATTTTAATAATCCCATGTGGCTAGTAGCTATATATTGTAAAGTGCAACTTTAAAATTATTAAGATCCCCACTTAGTCAGAAATCACCTAAAAATGTTTAATTAAATAGATATTAGGACTAATTCCTAATATCCACTCAGTATATGCTACTTGCTGTTACTTCCTCCTAAATTAACATGTACACAGGACTCTAACCACAGACTGTGCATCCACCACCTGCACACAGCAACAGGAACCCAGGGGCACTTCCTGGTGTGGACACGACATGCTCCACTGTGCTCAGTGATCTAGACACAAGACAACTACTGCTTTTCCGTATAGTGCTTCTGAAAACTGGTTTCCATAAGAGGAAAATTTTTTTGTCCATGTCTTGCTTCAGGTAAAGAGAATGAGAAATGAATAGTCCATTTGGGACTTAGGCTAAGGCCAGTGAGCAGGGTGGAGGAAGGAGGGCCTAGTGGTGGTTTCTGGGAAGCCACAGCATCATCTCATGTCGCAGACTCACGGGTGAATTGCTGCGATCCCAGCCAGCCAGAGCATTGCCTGCCATCTGGTAGCAGTTGGATAGAGAGTTCGAGCTGATGAAGCCGAGCCAGACAGCTGGTATCAAATATGAGAAAATGTTCAGCTCAAACTCCACAGTAGCTGAGCAAAGCTGGTCCTGAGCCTGCGATTCTGGGGCAGGACACTAAAGTCTTGTTTATAAAGCTGACTAAGGGGGTGGGATTTTCTGAATGTTTAACTCAATGTTTAAGACCCTCTTTACGTGCTCATGAGGCAGTACATGGCACATCCATTCTTAAGCCAGCCAGGCTGTGGTCAAACACTGTGTTGTCGCAAAAATCACCATTCTATTTTTTTCCCAGTATGATTTGGGTAATCCTTTCTCTAACAGCACATCTCAGAATCAATTGTGAAACATCCAGCTATGATCCCTTATAATTATAATGGAAAGTTGAGGAGAAATGACCATCAGAAACAATCCTCATCTGCTCCTGGTGCAGTTTAAAGAAGATGGACGTTAAGCCTAAGGGGTTGTATAAAGTACAGGAAAAGATGCACTGCCCTACAGGGATAGCATGTCAAAGCTGCTCTGCTGAGCCAAGCCTCGTGTCCACCGGTTCACATTTACAGCTTCCATTGCTAAAGGAGTGAGGGACGGCCAGCCACTTCCTCACTCTCCCATCTGCACTTTGGCTGCAGGCCATGTGGAGGAGGATGGAGATAAGTTAAGAAAACTCTGGGAACTCCTTTTTGGTCAGAAGGGCTGCAAGAGAGACCCTCGGATGGCCAGAGAGAGAAGCCCACCCAATGTTAGTAACAAAACGTGCTGCTCACAAGGTACCGTCTAGCATACGTTCACTGAAGGACAGTCTCCCTGATGATGGCCTGTGAGTATCATGTTTCTGGGGTGGTCGGGAACCCTAAACAGCCTTGTGTCTCTAGTATTTACAGTACAAGCACCGTTACCCTAATGCCAGAAGCCCATTCTCCACAACAGACATGGAAGTTGTACAGCCTCTTATGATCCTCTGAGACCATAAACGGTTTTGCAAAATGGGCACAGGTCACCGACCTGCAAACAAAATTCTGTCTCTTAAAAATGGCAGTTCCCACGTTCAGATGTGACGAAAAGAGCTGTCTTGTCTTTTCTTCCTGTCACTGCTTGGCATGAGTTACGAAACCGTGTCCTGGAAAGAAGCCGAGGGCGCAGGTGATTAAAGTGAACGCCTGAAGAAGTGTCCGTTTTCCAGTGTGATATCACAGGCGTGCGGATGCAGATCCACGTCTGGCAGGCTCCGCGGCCAGCAGAACGCTCTTCGGAAGGTAAGTACGTGTAAGACACTTCTGGATAACCCAGATTTCTAGCTGAAAAGGAACTGAGAAGATGTGTTTCCCCCCAGAAGGTGGTTTCCATCTGGCCCATGTTGAAAAGACATTAGCGGGAGGATCTCGCTGCCAGAAGGCGGCGCGGCAGGAAGTGCAGCCCTGCTAATTTATGAGGGTCCCACACCTTAGAACTGTGGGCCAGGTCGGGCTTGGCCCTTTCTCACCCAGCCAGGTCTCTCAGGCCAGGGGCTGGAAAATGTCCAAACCTCTTAATTGATTACTTTCTCTGATCAAAAGCCTTGAAATACTGGAGTTTCCAGCATCTTTTGGTAGCTCTGTTCTGATTCCAAATTGGCTCTTGAATTACATGAATGATAATTTTGTTCCAAGCTTAGATCCATAAGGGATTCTAATCTTGGGATATTTTGGAACACACAGTGGGTTTTAGTAGGTAGTTTTATTTCAGAAGCACCCGAGTGAAGTATAATGAGCTTAATAGCACCGGGTTGCTGCTAGTTTTGGAAAGCGTTCTTATGTGGAGTGAGTGAAGAGCCCTCTGATTATTTGAATATAAGGGGAAAGATGAATTTACAAGACCCGAGGACAAGAAATCTTAAGTGGGCAACAGAATATTCAAAATGAAATTAAAATACGTAAGGGTCCTTCAGTGAATGCATGCTAGACAGTGCCTTGTGAGCAACACATTTTATTACTAACATTGGGTGGGCTTCCCTCTCTGGCCATCCGAGGGTCTCTCTTGCATCTCTTCTGATCTAAAAGGAGTTCCCAGAGTTTTCTTAACTTATCTCCATCCTCCTCCACATGGCCTGCAGCCAAAGTGGGGATGGGAGAGTGAGAAAGTGGCTGGCTGTCCCTCACTCCTTCAGCAATGGAAGCTGTAAATGTGAACCAGTGGACACGAGGCTTGGCTCAGCAGAGCAGCTTTGACATGCCAGCCTTGTAGGGCAGTGCATCTTTTCCTGTACTTTACACAATCCCTTAGGCTTATAGTCCATCTTCTTTTAACTGCACCATGATCAGACGACGAGTATATACTGTGACATTGCTTCGGTTCCAGGTGTGTCCTTCTGGGCAGGGAGAACTTGGTATTTGGAGAAATGGCGACACAGCATGAGGGCCACTCATGTAAAATTCAGCACCAACATCAGGGAGAGCCAGTGCGTCCCCAGTGCTCAGACATTCACTGGAACTTTTCTTGGTGTCAGGAATTTCTACTGAAGACTTCATGTTGAGGTGGACAGGTAATAAAGCTCCTCACATCCCTACAGAGCTTGCCAACAGGTGTTCAGAGCAGCCAGCCGAATTATCCCCACCTTTAGTCTACTTAAGAGAATTTTAAAAACTCATCAGAAAAGAAATTTTTGACACATATGGGTATAAAGCATTATGTTGTGTATGGTCTCTTCTTGTCGGGAGAACTGAAGGCATGCCACAACATCCATCTGTTAAGGTTGGGATTGTCGACCAGAAGGTGAAACTAATTTCTCAGTGTTCTCACACCCAACCCACTCCTTGCCTCGATGGTTGCTGAGCTACAGAAACTTACAGATCCTCCAGACTTGAGCACAAAATTCTCAGGCGAACCTGACGTGTCCAGAATCTGGGGACAGAAATATTAATCGCCGTCTCCAACCCGGAGAGACACGAAGGTGGGTATTCTGCGTGGGGGACTCCCATAGGGCATAGGGCAGGCAGAGCAGCAGGTGAGGATTTCCACCCCAGAGTGTTCAAGGCACGTGCCACGCAGGCCCTGTGGATTCAGGACAAATAAACCTCTAGAAATGCAGATAATTGAACAGAATATTAAGAAGAAATGATAGGCCGGGCACGGTGGCTCCCACCTGTAATCCTAGCACTTTGGGAGGCCGAGGCAGGTAGATCACAAGGTCAGGAGATCGAGACCATACTGGCTAACACAGTGAAACCCCATCTCTATTAAAAATGCAAAAAAATTAGCCGGGCATGGTGGTGGGCGCCTGTAGTCCCAGCTACTCGGGAGGCTGAGGCAGGAAAATCATGTGAACCCGGGAGGCAGAGCTTGCAGTGAGCTGAGATGGTGCCACTGCACTCCAGCCTGGGTGACAGAGTGAGACTCTATCTCAAAAAAAAAAAAAAAAAAAAAAAAGAAAAGAAAAGAAAGAAGAATTGGTAAAATTCCATGAACGTTGGAATTTTCTGTATGAATTTTTAATACGTCTCTCACCAAAACTGACTAAACAACAGCGACAACCACAAAAATGTAAAAATGGCAAAGGAAGATTAGGAACACAGGACTAGGGAAGGCTGCTGTCATAACACAGACACTGAGGAGTGTTCACCAAAAGCAGTCAGACGAAGAAATACAGACACAAGTCCATTCCTCAAGAGAGTAATGTTATAAAATAAGAAACAGGTGAATGAAATTCTGAAAAAGTCTCTTTCAGGGACAAAGCCTGGCAATGCAGGGGCCCAGGGTCGGGCCTGGGGATCCTGCATGGAGCTCCTCTCTCTCCTGTGGACGACAGCAGCAGTAGCAGACTGGAGGGTACTGTGAGGCCACAAGGCAGATCTCTGTTTGCTGACAGCCGAGTGGATCCATTCTGATATCTGAGAAATGTATCTGCCGGGTGCTATGGCTCACGCCTGCCTGTAATCCCAGCACTTTGGGAGGACGAGGCGGGTGGATCGCTTGAGGTCAGGAGTTCGAGACCAGCCTTGCCAACATGATGAAATCCCGTCTGTACTGAAAATGCAAAAATTTGCCAGGCGTGGTGGCACACACAGGTAATCCCAGCTACTAGGGAGTCTGAGGCAGGAGAATCACTTGAACCCAGGAGGCAGAGGCTGCAGTGACCCGAAACCACATCACTGTACTCTAACCTGGGCACAGAGCAACATTTTCTCAAAAAAAAAAAAATTACATTAAAGAAGAAAGATACATCCAACCCGAGGAGAGGGGATGTTGAAGGCTGAAGGGCCTATGGTGGGAAAAATGGGGCATTTTCTGAAATGCTTTTTCTTCAAAACTAAAAACCAGTGGTAACTGAAGCAAAAGGAAACTCACACTGTGGCATCAAAGAGCCCTTAAAACTTCTACTCATCCCACAGCCTGTGAGCCTAAGTTGAGGGAATAGGCAAAATCTATGGGGAACACCCACGACAGGCTGGGCTGGGCCTCTCCAGTGCAGAGGGCGTGACAAGAACTCGGAATAGGAGGGAGGAGACCCCCAAATCTCCCTGAACCTGGCACCCATTCCGCCTCCCTAAAGCGCCTGCGTTCCTGAGCAGGCAACTTAGACATGGTCACTCAGAGCTCTACGCGATGACAAGGGGAAGGTACACATGACGTCCAGGCAGGTGCGGACAGGAGGTCCCAGACACCATTTCACCTACATTGCTTTGGGGCCAGTTGGTGGTCGAAAATGAATTGCCTCCTTTCAAAGATAAATAAACCACTAGGAACAGAAAGAGAGGAAAATAAACATAACAAGCAGAATATGTTCATGGAATGTTTTGGAAGATTTACATCAGGCAACAACTATTTTATCAAACAGCACATCTTCAAGAACGTAAAACAAATTATCTGAAATAAAAAATTATTTGCTGACAAATTCTGAAATACCAAGGTAATAAAGGAGAAAGGTAATATTGCAGCAGTAAGTGAGAATTTAAAATCACCTGAGTTATTAGTGACATGTGAAGTCAATAAAAACAAATTTACAAATATGCAGTCTCAGGTGGCTCATGTTCTCGCTCCCTTTCTTCCCTGGAAGTTATATGAGGACATAATTGGAATAAATAACCCATATATGGGAAGGCTTTGGTATAAGACCAGGCAGTAAGGTTAAAAATAAATGAAATTAAATGCAAATAAACAATTACGATGTTTTCTAAATATGTCAATATTGTCCTTCATGAAGGAAAAACACAGTAAGGTGAATGCCACATAAGTGTGCATTAATTGGATGCACTTATATATGCTTGGGCTCCCTAAAGAAGTGATGGAGTAGAACTTAAACAGTGCCATTAATTTAGCCTGCCATTCTACTCAAGGCATATGTCCTAGCAACCATGAGACGAAAGGCACTTCTGTCGTCCCCTCAGAGGGGCTCAGGTCCCACACACTTCACAGAGTGGGAGCAACTCTCTGCATTGTGGTTCAAGGGCTTACAGGTCTCCACTTGTTTACACTGGGGTCCCTAATAGCAGCGCATTTACTGCATCTGATACTGAACCATAGAAACAGCTATTGTTTTCAACATTTCATACCAAAAGCTGAACTTGTTAATCTTATCGAAAGGCTTTATCAGCCTTCAGTAGTGTGTCTCCTTAGGAATTTTCAAGAGTAATTTTGACTATAAATGCTTTTTATCTTTTACATGATGTTTGAAATTAAATCCCTCATAAAATATAGTTCTGCAAAATTATTTACCTGTAGTAGACTAGGAAAAAGATTCAAAAACTTAACTGCCAAACTTGGGTTATGAAATGGGAGATATGTAGATACACTAATATAATTTGCTTTTACAAAAAAGAATAAATATTCCTTTGCTTAATGTTGGTTTATCACTAGTATAAATAAAAACAGATTACTTTCTCAAATTAAATGGGGCAAAAACCAAAATCCAAAACACAAGATCATGTAGCAACTAATTAAAAGCAATAGTAACAACAAATAAAAACAAACAACTATAGAAGCAAGAAAAACATGAAAACATAATTTGGACTTAAAAAATTGGGATCATGAGCCAGTATGTACTGGGAAGAAGGCTAAAAATTGTGTTCAGGTATGCTCCCAGTTATTTATATTGATTAACTCAGGTGACAAAATGTTTGGATGGTTTTATTTTATTATTTAAACTTTTGTTTTAGATTTTTAAAAGAGAAACGTGTATTACTTGTGTGTGTGTCATTAGATCCAACAGTAAAGTTATTTCATTGAGTCCCATACACTTTCTACCATGAGTATCTAGTCTTGGACGATGACTTGCGAGGGTAAGAGTGGGAAACCTAAGGGTCCATATAGCCTTCAGTCTTTGGAGAAATGTTTGGTGATGTTCAGAATCTGTACTCTTTTAGTTAACATGGGAAGTACACCAATGACTAGTATCAAAAATTTTACATCAATAAAGTTTGTTTTGTTTTGTTTTGTTTTATGAGATGGAGTTTACTCTGTCACGCAGGCTGGAGTGCAGTGGAACAATCCTGGCTCACTGCAACCTCTACTTCGTGGGTTCAAGTGATTCTGTCGCCACACCTCCCAAGTAGCTGGGATGACAGATGCGAACCACCATGCCTGGCTTATTTTTGTGTTTTTAGTGGAGATGGGGCTTCACCATTTTGGCCAGGCTGGTCTCGACCTCCTGGGCTTCAGTGATCCCCCTGCCTTGGCCTCCCAAAGTGCTGGGATTACACGTGTTAGCAACCTTACCCGGCCTTCATCAATGAAGTTTTGATTAATTTCCTGATCATGCAGAATATTAAATTAATCAGTATGCCACTCTTAACATATTCCAATTAATGGATCAGTTAAAATTTCAAGGCTCTTCTTGGATACATAGTGTAAATTCAATTTTAACAGGAAAATGTCTCCCTTCTCTTTTCCCTTCCTATTTCTCTCTTTTCTCTGTCATATAAACTTGAATCTCTGTAAAGATTTAAGAAATCCTGTGGTTTTTTTTTTTTTTTTTTTTGATGAAAATCTTGCTGTCTTACCAAAGTTATGGAAACAATGTAATTATCCATATGTATTTTTGGGACATACTTCCTATTTTCTCTTATACCATAAGCTGTTGATTCTGGTTTTGCTTAGGCCCAAGTTATAAAGATCTTTTTTTCCATCTCAACAAGTAAAAAGTAGTATAATTAATGCTTCTTCTCCAGGAACAGAGCAAAGGAATACTCTCAACTGGCCTGAAATAAATACAAAATGGAGAATAACTTTGATTAACTTTGGTAGCAGGGAGCATTCAGTGGATGTCTGTCTTATCACTTCTCTGACTATACTGGTGGTTCCTTTCGTTTCATTCCATACTCATGGCTCCTTTCATTTCAAAAGTGAAGCACTTTGGATTTAAGAACTCCTAGGTATCAGAATTTGTGTTGCTAATTTTATATTTCATACTGTAAAACTCATGTTGTATACATCAAAGCTTTATGTCTACTTTAAATTAGAATTTGCTATTTGGCATTTAATGGAGGCCAAAGAAATACATCTGTGAAATTAGACTAAGATATTCATTATTTTGCCAAAAGTCAAAAGTCAAGATAGTTACCTGCATATTTTAATATTAAGTACTAATTTTGGTGATGTAATATGCATGTTTTATTAATTATTACACATGTGATTCATTGGATTTAATCAGGGCCATATTTGCAGCATTGGTGGACAGAAATGAGTTGAGTGAATATTTAAGACCTGCATCAACTCTAGCTCCTAGCCCTGTTGTTTTAAGGTATGAATGAAGACAAATTACCTACTGTTATGGATGACCTTTTTTTTTTTTTTTTTTTTTTTTTTTTTTTTTTTTGAGACGGAGTCTCGCTCTGTCGCCCAAGCTGGAGTGCAGTGGCCGGATCTCAGCTCACTGCAAGCTCCGCCGCCCAAGTTTACGCCATTCTCCTGCCTCAGCCTCCCGAGTAGCTGGGACTACAGGCGCCTGCCACCTCGCCCGGCTAGTTTTTTGTATTTTTTTAGTAGAGACGGGGTTTCACCGTGTTAGCCAGGATGGTCTTGATCTCCTGACCTCGTGATCCACCCGTCTCGGCCTCCCAAAGTGCTGGGATTACAGGCTTGAGCTACCGCGCCCGGCCGGATGACCTTTAATGAGATGCTGATGACATAAAAATAAAGATTATACACACACACACACACACACACATATTTGAGATGGAGTCTCACTCTGTTGCTTAGGCTGGAGTGCAGTAGTGCTATCTTAGGCTGGAGTGCAGCAATTTTCCTGTCTCAGCCTCCTGAGTAGCTGGGATTACAGGCGTGCACCACCACACCCAGCTAATTCTTGTATTTTTAGTAGAGACGGGGTTTCACCATGTTGGCCAGATTGGTCTCAAACTCCTGACCTCAGGTGATTTACCCGCCTCGGCCTCCCAAAGTGCTGGGATTACAGGCATGTGCCACCACGCCCCGCCAAGATAATACATATTAATCCACTTTGTAGTACTCTTTCCTTTTTGTTGCTGACATTTCAGCCTGATTTCTTATGCTGCCTTAAATGTAAATAACTGAAGCTTGGTTCCACAGTTGTTTATTTTGGGAAAAAGATGGAAATTAATGAAATGGTGTGAAGCTGGGGTCTTCAGGAGCCGCTGTAGCCATGAAAGAACAGACTTGGGGGCTTCACGTTTCCTGATTAGGGTCACGAAACGGGACTGTCCAGGAGGCAGCGAGGTTTCCGTGAGACTGTCCCGTGGCTGAGCCTGCTAGCTGCTATCACTCAGGAGCATTGGCAGCCTCCCTCGCTGCTCAAACTGAGACCAGCAGCTGCTCTAAGTGAGCAGTAATGAGTTGGCCCCTGTGTGATGGAGATTGAGACTGTCACCTTCACACTGTGACGAGGCAAAGCCTCAGTAAGAAAAATCTCAGCCCCTTCCTCATCAAATCCCCTCATCTCTCTCCCCTTTTCAAGAATGGTAAGTCAAAGCTTGTTTTCATTAATACACATTAAAACAACAACCATAGCAAAAATCTTAGTTTATTTTCAGTGTAAACAATCCCACCACCTTCAAAGGAAAAAAAATATAGATATCTATGTAGATCATGGCATGATCTACTGGGACACCATCAAATGTTGGATACGTCAAACAAAAACAATAACAACAAAAACAAACAAAAAATAAACAGGGAAGAAAATCAAACTAATTTGAAAAATCACAACAGAAAATGTCCCGCTAAGGTGGATTGTGATATAATCACCTTTATAAAATTATCCTGCAACTTCCAGAATCCAAAATGTTCCTATCTTCACTTTTCCTTCTTTCTTTCTTTCTTTCTTTCTTTCTTTCTTTCTTTCTTTCTTTCTTTCTTTCTTTCTTTCTTTCTTTCTTTCTTTCTTTCTTTCTTTCTTTCTTTCTTTCTCTTTTTTCTCTTTTTTTCTCTCTCTTTCTCTCTCTCTTTCTTTCTTTCTTTCTTTCTTTCTTTCTTTCTTTCTTTCTTTCTTTCTTTCTTTCAGAAATACAGTTAACTAAATAGAAACATGGCTAGATCCCTGCAAAAGTCCAAATTTTATTATTCCGGCTCCAACCAACATGAGAAAATAATTAAATAAATGGCTTTGAAAACCATGCTGACTTTTAACGTAAGGAATGTTTCGGAATGGTTAATGATCTCTAATAGATCGTATTCATAAAAACTGCCTTTGCAGCACATAAAGCATCTTCCATTTGGAAGCATGAGTCACAGCTACTCTGAGGTCGACCGCTCTTTATTGCCAGTGTCAGGAGTTCTCTGAGGGGGCCGTGCTGCTGTGCTGGAAACAATCACAGAACAGCCTTGATTTCAAGACTGTTCACTATTTGACTTCTCCTCAGAGACTGTCAGAAATAGTAGCAAAGAGAGCTTAAAATGATGGCAGTTCGAAGGGACTGGTAAACTCATAGGTTAGGCCGTGGATGGGGATGATTAATGCTTAGTACACAAACCCTGAAGCAAGTGGAGGGAAGTGAGCTTCAGCAGTCCCTAACTGTTCATTCATTCTTTCAACAAAAATGCATTGAGCACTACTGCACACCCAGCAAGGACCTTGACTGTGGGAAAGCAGCAGTGAGCAAAGCAAGGAGCCTTCCTTGCCTCATGGAGCTGAGCTTTCTCTGGGGAAGGAGGAAATGACCAGTCGGGCTGCAGCATGGCAGGCAAGGAAGGAAATACAGATAAACGCAGGGCAAGAGACGGAGGGAGGACAGAGGGCAGGAGCTGCTGTGTGTGTCACTATAGACGGGCCGTGGAGCAAGTGCTTGAAGGAAGAGATGCATCCAGTGACGCAGATATTTAGGGGCCGGGGGGACTGATGCAGGTGGCTGGAGAAAGAGGGGTCTAGGCAGAGGAAAGAACGAGTGTCCTGAAGTGCATGCGTTGGATTAGAAATAAGTGTATGGATTTAGAAATAAGAAATATTTCTAAATGTTAGAGAGCCCTAAAGCTTGGTTCTCAGACCTCTTCCCTTTTCTATAAATAACCCCTTCAGAGTTAACAATCCCAGATCATGACTTTCAATACAAGTGTATCAAATGGCTGAATTCATATTTCTAGCTACATGTCTCCTTCGAACTCCATTGCCCATCTTATGTGTCCACCTGGAACTCAAGTAGGCATGTGCTCAAACCTGCTGCTCCAGTGTTTTTTTTCAGGCCTGTAAATGGTATTGTAAGTTGAATTATGTCCTCTCCAAACTTTCGTACATGAAAGTGCTAATCTCGGCCTGGCGCGGTGGCTCAAGCCGTAATCCCAGCACCTTGGGAGGCCGAGGTGGGCAGATCACGAGGTAAGGAGATCGAGACCAACCTGGCTAATATGGTGAAACCCCGTCTCTACTAAAAATACAAAAAATTAGGCGGGCGTGGTGGCGGGCGCCTGTAGTCCCAGCTACTCGGGAGGCTGAGGCAGGAGAATGGGAGAATTGCGTAAATCCAGGAGGTGGAGGTTGCAATGAGCCGAGATCATGCCACTGCACTCCAGCCTGGGTGACAGAGCAAGACTCCGTCTCAAAACAAAAAAAAAAAAAAAAAGAAGAAGAAGAGAAAGTGCTAATCTCTAGTCCCCAGAGTGAATATAGGGTTGTTGCAGACATAATTAGTTAAGTCAAAATAAGGTCATACAGGAGTAGGGTGGCTCCTAATCCAATATGACTGATGATCTTATTAAAAGGGGAAACTTGGATGCAGAGGCATGCACAAAGGGAGATACCATGAGAAGGTGAAGGTAGAGATCCAGGTGATACTTCTGTAAGCCGGGGAACGCCACAGAGATTGCCAGAAAACAACCAGGAACTAGAGAAGGATGGAACAGAGTCCCACTCACTCCTCAGAAATAGTCAAGGCTGCTGATGCCTTGGTCTCTGACTTTCCACCTCCAGAAGTGCAGAGCAACATTTCTGCCTTTTAAGCTGCCCAGTAGGCAGGACTTTGTCATGGCAGCCCCGGCAAACAACACAAATTATAATAATGCCATTCTTCCATTTGCTGTAGCCCAAAACCTAGACCCTCTTCCATTCCTGCAACTTCAATCAATCTATCTGCAAAACTGGATCACATCTCACCCACCTCCCTCCTCCTGGCAGGACTCCCACACCATCTAGCCTGCAGTCATGAAGTCACCTCTTAGCCAATCTACCTGCTCTTTCTCTTGTTCCTCTGCAGTGACTTCCCTCACAACACCTTTTGAAATGTGTTAGATCACATCACCACTATTCTTAAAACTCTCTAATGATTTATGTACATGTGGTTTAATTTCTATGATGATCTTGTCAATGCGTATTTTTATTATCTTCCCAATCTTCCTATGGAAATTGGTCTGTTCAACATTTCCACTTCTTAATTCCGTATTGTTAATTTATATTTTCCTGGAAATGTATACCTTTTCTCTAGAGTAACACGTTTATTGCCATAGAGTTGCATGCTGTGTTCTCTTATAATTCTATTAATCTATTCTAGGACTTATGAATGTTTCCTTTTTATTCCTAATCTCTCTCTCCTTTTGCTCCTTTTTATCCTACTCAGACTAAGGGAATTTATCTGTTTTATTATTCTTTATAAGGAATAAAGAATTTATTAACATTTAAACTTACTTTTACTATGTTTTTATAATATTAAGCTTGATTATTATTTTTCCTCCTGTCCTTTTTTTTTTCTTTTTTCTTTTTTTGAGATGGAGTTTCTCCCTTGTTGCCCAGGCTGGAGTGCAATGGCACAATCTCGGCTCACTGCAACCTCTAGCTCCTGAGTTCAAGCGATTCTCCTGCCTCAGACTCCTGAGTAGCTGGGATTACAGGCACATGCCACCATGCCTGGCTAAGTTTTGTATTTTTAGTAGAAACAGGGTTTCATCATGTTAGCCAGGCTAGTCTCGAACTCCTGGCCTCAGGTGATCCACCCACCTTGGCCTCCCAAAGTGCTAGGATTATAGGCGTGAGCCACCATGCCTAGCCGATTCTTTAAATTTTCTATAGATCTACAATGGCAGAGATTTTTAGTGCTCACCTACATCTAGTTCTCATCTTGTGGGTAATATACTATCTAATTTTTTGACTTATTTTTAAACATCTTTTTCTTTTCCTCTTTGGTAAGGGGATACTTACTCTTTGAGCTGAGTAGCATTTATTTTGGTCTCAGTATTATTATTCTCAGTAATCAATGGATGTTTTTCACTCACCATGTTCTCTGGTAACCCTGTGATTGAAAACCTCCATTGTCAAGAGAGAGTAGTGGGCCCTAGAGATTGGTCTGTTTCCATATCACCAGAGCAGGAAAGACTGCAAGTCTTAGAACCATCAGGACTAATCCCATTGCACCCTTCATCTATTTATATTAGTTGCTCCAAAAGTAAAAAATGAACGTAAGTCCAGGCGTGGTGGCTCACACCTGTAATCCCAGCACTTTGGGAGGCCAAGGTGGGTGAATCACAAGGTCAGGAGTTCAAGACCAGCCTGGCCAATATGGTGAAACTCGGTATCTACTAAAAAGACAAAAATTGGCCAGCCGTGGTGGCCCATGCCTGTAGTCCCAGCTACTTGGGAGGCTGAGGCAGAAGAATCACTTGAACCCAGGAGGCAGAGGGTGCAGTGAGCCAAGATGGCGCCACTGTACTCCAGCCTGAGTGACAGAGTGAGACTCTGTCTCAAAAAATAAAAATAAAAATAAAAATAAATTTAAAAATGAACATAAGGTCAAAATACATGGGCTATACAGCTCTGTGCACCTCTAAAGTGACTTCATCCCTCATGCTTCCTCAGCTATCAAATCCTTCCCTTATTCCTCCTCTACCTCCTGAGAGTCAAGTCTGTCACGAGCAGAATACCCACACCTTCAAATCTCCCGTGAATATTGTCTTCACCCTCTTGCTTTGGCTAAAACTACCTTTCCCCAACTCCCACAGTCATCTCAAGGTGGTTGTTTTCTCTCCAACATCTTTGCACAGCTGGACCTTGGGGTGAGATCAATGTGTTCATTGCTTTTTACTGCCATTTCCAGAGTATCCAGTTCTCCACTCTAACCCCTTCCACCTCTGATGCTTATGCTGTCAGACTACACCCACCACAACTACCTCTGCTTTTTGCAGTATCTACCAACACTCAAAAGATTCTCTTTACCTAGTTGTGGCTCCTGGCTCCCTACTCCTCCCTCCAAGACTACTTCTGCCATAATTCTTGGAAACTGCACCGACTCCAGAGATGACCTTTTTAATACCCTGTCTAAGTTCTTTGGTCTCCTCTGCTCCAATTATCTTGCGCTCCTTTCGACTTCAGACTCCCATTCTCAAGGTCACATTTTGGATCTTGTCATTACCACTGACTATGTCCCTCCATAATCACAGTTTCAAGTATTCCACTCTATGCTCATAATTTCCTATATCTTCTGCACACTTACTCAAGTTCCTGCAATCCAGCCATTATTTAACATGAGCAGAATCAGCTGTTCTTACTTCATTTTATCTGACCCTCATGTTCCTCAGGTTCTCATTTTCTCCCGATTCCATGTTAGAGTCTATAGTCAACATAAGCCCTCTCTTGCTTCTCTCTTGCCATCTGACGTGCTCATGAAAACTCCAGTCTAAGTTTCTACCTGTTCTATCTTTATGCCCAGGAAGCTGAATAAGCATACTGACTGATCTTTCTAAATGTAGAGACTGGGCATGGTGGCTCACACCTGTAGTCCCAGCATTTTAAGAAATTGAGGTGGACAGATCATTTAAGTTCAGGAGTTCAAGGCCAGCCTGGGCAGCATAGGGAGACCCTGTTTCTAAAAAAAAAAAAAAAAAAAAAATTCTGGATATAATATGGGCATACTAGCACACAGCTGTAGTCCCAAACTATTTGGCAGATAGAGGTGGGAGAATTGCTTGAGCACAGGAGATTGACACTGCACTGGGCCCTGATGGAGCCACTGCACTCCATCCTGGGTGACAGAAGGAGACCCTGTCTCAAAAACTAAAAAAAAGTTATGACCATAAGGTTGAGGCTGTCAGTGCTGTCTAGCAACCCTTGCATATTTCTGATTCCTTAATTTTTGCTTTTCCTGGATAAGTAGCTTATTTCTCTTTCACATCAAACCACCAGTACCACCTCCTTTATCCTCAATCTCAGATAATGGCCTTGCCTTCTACATCCTTGAGAAAAATAGAAGTAGTCAGAGGAGAGTTTCTTATCTTTACAATACACATCAGTGAAACCACGTAATTGCCTTAGCTCCTACTGTTATAAATGACCTCCCCATGTTGCTGTCTAGGGCGATCTTCTTCAGATTAGATCCCTTCTCTTTTGGTCTAATCGTGGGCATCACTATATTTTTACAAAATCATCCATTTTTCTCTCTCCTATTATCATCCCATCCATGTGAAAATATGCTGTAATTTCTCTCATCTAAAAAAAAATTTATCTCTATACACCTTGACTCCATATCCCTTCCAGCTACCACTCCATTTCTTCCTTCACTCTTAACACCAGAACCCTTACCTTCTGTTTACGTCTCTCTGTGCACTGCCTCTCATCCCATTCCATCTTACATCTCTGAAATCAGGCTCCTGTTCTTACCACTCTAAGGAAGTAGTTTTTCTTGAAGTCATCAGTGTCCTCTTTACTGCTGAATCTGGTGGCCATTTTCCCATCTTTATCCTATTTGATCTTCCAGCAGCATTTAACACAGTCTGTTGTTTGCTCCTATCTGAGACACTTTCTTCCCCTGGCTTTCTGAACACCCCACACTCCTGGTTTTCCTTGTGGTCACTAGCTATATCCCCCCAGTTTACTGTGCCCACTTCTTATGATCTTCCTCTACGTCTAACTGTCTAAAAAGATAGGACATAGGCCTTGTATTTTTCTCTTGCTTCTTTCTACATTTATCTCTAGGAAATCTCATTGAGCCTTAAAGCTTTAAATATCTTCCATGTTGTGGCCAAGTGTGGTGGCTCACACCTGTAATCTCAGCACTTTGGGAGGCTGAGGCAGTCGGATCATGAGGTCAGAAGATCAAGACCATTCTGGCCAACATGGTCAAACCCTGACTCTACTAAAAAGACAGAAATTAGCCCAGCGTGGTAGCACATGCCTGTAATTCCAGCTACTTGGGAGGCTGAGGAAGGAGAATCACTTGAACCTGGGAGTCGGAGATTGCAGTGAGCCAAGTTCACACCACTGCACTCCAGCCTGGTGACAGAGCAAGACTCTGTCAATAATAATAATAATAACTAAAATAAATAAACAGATAAATACCTTTCAGGTTGTGATGACTCAAATTCCCATCTCTAGGTCAGACTTCTTTCCTGACCTCAAGGCTTGTATATACAATTTCTAACCGGATCTCTCCATTTGTCTGTATTAGGAATCTTAAAGATGACACTTCCAAAACTATTTTCTTTTCCTTCACAGTTGTCCATTCTCAGTAAAAGACAACAATGTCTCTGCAGTTATTCAGGCCAAAAACCTTGGGATTACCCTTGATGTCTTTTTTTTTTTTTTCTCTCTCACCATATATCCAGTCATTCAGAAAATTCCACTGGTTCTATCTTCAAATATAACTGGAGTCTGAGAATTTCTTAAAATTCCACTATCTCAATTGTTCAAGGCAGTATCATCTTTCTCCTGGATTATTTTGTTTGCCTCTTAACTGATCTCCCTCCATATCCTCACCCTGCTTACCGGCTACTCTCAAGACAGCAGCCACAGCTAAAGCCAATGTCATTACATGGCCTGCAAGATCTGACCCCTGCTGCAGTTCTGGATTTACTTTTTGGTAGAGGCAGGACCAAAAATGCCATCTGAAAGCCCACACACCCCGCCATTTCATGTACCTAGCCTAGCAACAGAGTAGAAAAACATCCGCTTAACACACGAGCATCTGAGTTTCAATGCTTACTCCATCACAAAGCTTTTTCTTGGTCAACTTATTTATGATCTCCAATCCTCAGATCATACATCATACTGGGTAACTGTAAGATTCCTGACTAACAGCATGTATCTTCAGTCATCATGCCTAAAATGATAATAATGATTTAAAATCTTGTCCCCTCAAATCGTAAGCCACTGTTACACGTGTCTCTATCCTTCTGGATATCATAGGAGGAGACGTTTTAGTCAGAATTACTTCCTAGTCTGAAAACAGATGGACTGCTTCCAAGTTCTTAATAGTACCTAGGAGGTTTTGTTGTGTTACATTAGGGGAAGTTTAGAGTAGTTTTCTAATCGTTGTGCTGTACGGGCTACAGAGTTATCAAGACCTCAGCACCTTCAGGCCTTGGTGAAGCCAGAGTCCCTGTGCTCGGTGTGTCTCTGGTCATGAAGGACCTTGTCCACTTACTCACAGGGTGCCACACAATTATGATCATTCGCTGTTTGTGTTTTCTTCTGGAAGAGCCAAGTCAGAAGATATGGATGGATCGTCCTTTCATCCCAGCCTACCCGGGCATGCACTGGAACTCACTGGTCTGTCCATGTTTTCATAGCACTTAGAACTTGTGTTTAATACATTTTAGTTTTCTGCCTTTCATCAACGTAATTTCCGTATATTTAGTGTGTCTACTATTAAACTACATCCCTGAAAGACAGAAGAGGAAAATGTGTCACAGATCTGGAGACAGAGGAGATATCATCAGCAGTTAAAGTATGATAGAAATATCTGGTAGTTTCCTAATGTCCGCTTTCCCCTTCTTCCTCAGGAAAAGCTGAGCTCATTGCTACTCAGAATAAAAGACTATGCTAGTACATCTCTAGCTCCAAGATCCTGGCCAATGAGATATTAGAAAAAAAAAAAAAAAAAGGAAAGTTGCTTAAAGACACTGAGAAACTGTGTCCAGAGGTTTTGGAATAAAAAGAAGATGAAATACGAGATGGTACTTGGAGGGATAATACCACCATTTGGAAACTATTTTATTTTTATTTCTTAGAACAAAGTGAGACCAATAGAGAAAAACCAAAGTAGTGAGAGATAGTGGCTATGGATAGAAACTTATAGGAGGCAAATCCACGGATTGGGCCGGGCAGCGTGGCTCACGCCTATAATTCCAGCACTTTGGGAGGCCGAGGCAGGCAGATCACCTGTGGTTAGGAGTTCGAGACCAGCCTGGCCAACATGACAAAACCCTTTACTAAAATACAAAAATTAGCCAGGTGTGGTGGTGCTACTCAGGAGGCCGACGTGGGAGAATCGCTTGAACCCAGGTGGCGGAGGTTGCAGTGAGCTGAGATCACACGATTGCACTCCAGCCTGGGTGACAAGGGTAAAACTCTGTCTCAAAAAAGAAAAAGAAAAAAGAAAAGATATTCATGGATTGTTAAATTCAGCCCAGAGTGGTGAGAGGTGTAGGAGAAGGCGTTGGCATTGCCTGGGAAAGGTGCCTGGGAAAGGTCCTCCTGGGGAGCAAAGCGGACTCTGGGCTGGGTTATGGAGCAATATTGAGGAGGAAAACGGTGAAACTGAAGGAGCTCCTGGAGATTACATGAAGGACTTCCAGAAAGTTGAAGCTGGAGGCTTCTGTTCAGTTATAGAGAGAATGGGAGTCCAGGCTTGCAGCACACGCAAAAGCGTAGAAAGACAAGATGCAAAGCACCAGCCGTGGGGAACAGAATGGACTGACGAGCACGAGGCTGCTGCAACACACATCAGACTCCACGGTGACACTAGCAGGTTGCTCTGGGGACTTTGTCTACAGCGCACAGTGGCCTGGGAGAAGGAGGAGACAAGTCAGTGGTGGCAATCCCAGGGATGGGAAAAGCAGAGTGATTCAGGGCCAGCATCGGAGCTGAGGGGCTGGTGAAAGTGAGATACACTAAGAGGATAGCCATGGGGCAAAGCCTGTACCAGGGACGAGACCTGCCAAGTGAGGAACAGAAGAAATTGAGGGCTGCAGAAAGGACATATGTTATAGGATTGCAGAGTGGGCAGGAGGCGATGATCGGAGAGATGACAGCGCGTTTCTGCACCACCAGGTCAGTGCAGTAATCTGCACCACTTGCTTATTTCCGTGTTTATTTATTTTACTTTTATTCTCAGGTGTGGGACAATATTGTACCATTATTTAATGGTACAATATGTTTAATGGATATTTACATACAATATGTTTAAATACAAAAACCTTTATAGTTTTCATGTTCATTTTGTATTTATTGTTGTCATTTAATCCCTCTAACGATCTTGAAATGGACACATCAGGCAATACAAGTTCAATTTTATAACTTCGCTTTACCTGGTAGATCATTGAGAAGAGTTCTCACCTGCCAGACTGCTGTCTTCCCATTTTCAAAGCCAAAACAGCTGCATTGCCTGTAGTTGGGAACAATCCGGGCTGGTGCTCAGCTGTGAAGCCCACCTCCCTGCCAGATAAAAGACTTATCTTATTATCTCAGCAACGGTATGAACCACTTGAGTGCAGGTATCACACATTTCAGTCTTTTTGGAAGAACCCTCAGACTCTAGCACAGATCTTTGCTCGGAAGGAAGAACATGGCCTTTGGCATCATAGTTTTGAGCAAATTATTTAATATTTTTCGGATTCCGTTTTACCATCCCTGAAATCTGGGCATCTTAATCTGGTGTTGAGGATATTGTGAGGATGAAATAAGGTGGTTATGAGAGTAGACACTGAATAAGGGGTGGACTAGAGGAAGTCACAGCAAGGACGTGGGTGAAGGTTGTGGCCGTGTACGTGAACGTTAGCACACATGGCGGATCGAGGCACGCGGGAAGGTGCTGTGGACCGGACTCAAGAGAAGCCTGCAGAAAACTGCTTTGATATGGGCTGGAGGAGCTGGGCTGGAGGGCTGGTGGCACATGTCAGAGGTAAGGAATAGAGGGAATTAGAAGACGAGGTGTTTTTCAGGGATTTCACTTCAATCTGGCTGGAATGCAGTAGATATGACACTTGAAACATTATTTATTTAGAACATTTTGAAAGGATTTAAGTTGCTGGCTGACAAATTTAGACTTCAGCCTGTGTAGAGCAATTGCCATGGAACTTTTCTAAGCTGGAGAGTGACCCATCAAAGCAGCTTCAGGTGGATGAGAGACTTTCTGAAGCAGTGTCAGCCTGGCGCCTTCAATGTGATCGGGACGGCGCAGATTAGGGTAAATTAGAATCCATGTGGTGTGATGATGGCACCAACTCGAGACCCTCATTTCTAAGCATCTGTGCTTCTGAGAGGGGAGGGGGGTTCGGAGTCAAACAATGCCATCTGGGAATACTTTTGGCCTAGATAAAGATGCGCATACGTCATGTTTATAAATTCAGCACTTCTTGGTTGACAGGCTAGGAACACTTCCTTCTGCATCAGAACATTTATTAATACAATATTCAGCCGCTTTGGTGTGGGTATCTCACAGTGCCGGAGGACAGGGCTCCTCTGCAGTGTGAGATTGTGTAGGTGGAGTGAAATGTGCTGGCTGATGTATGAGGTTCCACCCTCTGAGGGCAACGATGGGGGCATCTCAGAGGGCATCCTAGTATCTGAGCACCCGTGACTGGATAGATGTGCAGGATGGAGGCCTCTCTTCCTCTTCTGTCACAGACGCTGCATTACACACTCTATAGAAGACACTGACTCCATCGCACACACTATAGCACACACTCACTGCATCACACACTACAACACACACTCACTGCATCACACACACTACCACACACTCACCGTGGCACACACCTTCACACACACTGCATCACACACACTACAACACACACTGCATCACACACACTACAGCACACACTCACTGCATCACACACTACAACACACACTCACTGCATCACACACACAACACGCACTGCATCACACACCTTCACACACACTGCATCACACACACTGCATCACACACACTACAACACACACACTGCATCACACACACTACAGCATACACTTACTGCATCACACACTACAACACACACTGCATCACACACCTTCACATACATTCACTGCATCACACACTATAACACACACTCGCTGCATCACACACACAACAACACACACTGCATCACACACACTATGGCACACACTCACTGCATCACACACACTACAGCACACAGTGCATCACACACTACAACACACACTCACTGCATCACACACTACAACACACACTGCATCACACACACTACAGCACACACTCACTGCATCACACACTATAAAACACTGCATCACACACACCTTCATACACACTACATCACACACTATATCACACTGCATCACACACTATAACACACACTCACTGCATCACACACACTACAGCACACACTCACTGCATCACACACACTATAACACACGCACACACTCCATCACACATAGTACTGCACAAACACACTGCATTACACACACGACATCACACACACTACATCACACTATAACATGCACTGCATCACACATTCTATAGAACACACACACTGCATCACATGGACATTAAAACACACACACTTGATCACACATATGATATGACACATGCTGCACCACACAAACATTACATCACACACGCTGCCTCACATATATTATAACACACACTGTAACACACGCTACATCACACACACTATATCATGCACAGTGCTTCACACACATAACACATGCCACATCACTACCCATGACTGCCTCACATGCAATCTATAACACAGCAGTTGCCAACCTTTTTTTTTTTTTTTTTTTTTTGAGATGGAGTCTCACTCTGTCGCCCAGGCTGGAGTGCAGTGGCCCGATCTCTGCTCACTGCAAGCTCCGCCTCCCGGGTTCACGCCATTCTCCTGCCTCAGCCTCCCGAGTAGCTGGGACTACAGGCGTCCACCACCTCACCCGGCTAATTTTTTGTCTTTTCAGTAGAGATGGGATTTCACATGTTAGCCAGGATGGTCTCGATCTCCTGACCTCGTGATCTGCCCGCCTCGGCCTCCCAAAGTGCTGGGATTACAAGGGTGCCCAGCCGGTCCCCAACCTTTTTGACACGAGGGACCAGTTTTGTGGAACGTAATTGTTCCCTGGACAGGAAGGGAGGGGATGGTTTTGGGGTGGAATTGTTCCGCCTCAGATCATCAAGCATCAGTTCAGTTCTCATAAGGAGCGCGCAACCTCGATTCCCTGTAAGCTCAGTTCGCAGTAGGGTTCGCGCTCCTATGAGGATCTAACGCTGCTGCTGAGCTGACCGGAGGCGGAGCTCAGGCGGTGATGCTTGCGCCCTCCCCACCCCAACCAATCATGCCCTGCTGTGAGGCCCAGTTCCTAACAGGCCAAGGACCCGTACCGGTGTGTGGCCGGGGTGTTGGGGACCATTGCTATAACACACTCTACATCACACATACCTGTATGTATATGTATTCACATGATCTATCATCTGTCTATCTATCCATCCATCCGTCTGTCTACAATGGTGTCATATGCCTGAATACATGAACTCATATTATAGTTTAAATAAAATAGTACCAGACATAATTGTTTTTCTGGATTACTTTGATGTAGAGATTACTTTTCCCTTTAAAATAGTCCTTTTTGGTAAATTTTTAAAAGTCAAATGTAAGCTAGAATAATAAAGGTGAAAACTGTTGATTTATTTAAATATTAACATTTAATAATTTTAAATGCTCTTTTCCTCATGTAAGTCAAAGAAACTATCTTTAAATTAACAAAGTAACAAGAAAAATAGTAATGTAGTTCTTACAGTGCGTCCTTTAAAACTGAGTCTTTATTAAACTAATGTATGGCATTTGGTATTACGATACTTTCTATGATGCTTTGTGCATCAGAAGATTAGTATTACTAGGGGACTTTTAAAGTGTACTATGCATAGTAATGTTGACATCGTATAAACTGGCTTCAAGCACCAAAATAATGTGTAACAACACATTGACAGATATCTGAATACTCTAAACTTCTTCATACTTTTACTTTTTTATACAAAAGAGCTGAGTTGTTTCGTTTTGCTATTCTGTAGCTTGCATCTTAGAGACACTTCAGTGAAGGTGATCCTACAGATCAGAAAGAAAACAACACGGTCCAGAATTTAAAATGAGTGACAACCCATGAGCCGTATTCTTTGTCCTGAGCACACAGAAGTGCACAGTTATGTCCAGAGACGGCCGGGGCAGGGATGACGCTGCTGTCATGAGGCAGTTGTTGCGTGGCTGTCCGAGGAAGTTTTAGAGATGAACATGACTCTACCAGCCACGTCAGGATACCACCTCCAGAGCAGGGCAGGTGCAGCAGGGAAGACACAGATGGAATCCTCTCCAGCTCCTCCACCTCCTCTGTGGCCTCTCCAGACTCTGCCCAGGGAGCAGGGCTCCTTGCTGGGCACCACTGGAAGGCACTCCTCCCTGGACACCCATGGAGGGTACTCTTCCCCAGGGGACCCCCTAGAAGGCACTCCTCCCTGGACACCCCCTTGAAGGCACACCCCCCGGGCATCTCATGGAAGGCACTCTCCCGGGCATCTCATGGAAGGCACTCTCCCGGGCATCTCATGGAAGGCACTCCCCCGGGCATCTCATGGAAGGCACGCGCCCCGGGCATCTCGTGGAAGACACTCCCCCCGGGGCATCTCATGGAAGGCACTCTCCCGGACATCTCATGGAAGGCATGCCCCCCGGGCATCTCATGGAAGGCACGCCCCCCGGGGCATCTCATGGAAGGCACTCCCCCGGGCATCTCATGGAAGGCACTCCCCCCGGGGCATCTCGTGGAAGGCACTCCCCCCGGGCATCTCGTGGAAGGCACGCCCCCCGGGCATCTCGTGGAAGGCACGCCCCCCGGGCATCTCGTGGAAGGCACTCCCCCCGGGCATCTCGTGGAAGGCACTCCCCCGGGCATCTCATGGAAGGCACGCGCCCCGGGCATCTCATGGAAGGCACGCCCCCCAGGGCATCTCATGGAAGGCACTCCCCTGGGCATCTCATGGAAGGCACGAGCCCCGGGCATCTCATGGAAGGCACTCCCCCGGGCATCTCATGGAAGGCACTCCCCTGGGCATTTCATGGAAGGCACTCCCCTGGGCATCTCATGGAAGGCACTCCCCCGGGCATTTCATGGAAGGCACGCCCCCCGGGGCATCTCGTGGAAGGCACTCCCCCCGGGCATCTCGTGGAAGGCACGCCTCCCTGCTGGGTGTTCCTGCCCTGAAGGGACCACTGCCAAAGGTGCTACCCCCTCTGCCTCTGCTGTGGATGCGTGGCCTGAGAGAAGTCAGCCCAAATGTTGATCCCCAGGTGCTGATAAGGCTGTGGCCTCTCAGGGTTCAGATTTCAGGCTTTCAGCAGAGGCCTGGAAAAGCAAACAAACACATGAGGTGTGCGTTGTTGAGGGGAGCGGGAAGGCCCAGGGAGCCAGCCTTCTCATCAGGCCTCTGGAGCTGCTGGGCCTCTGGGGCTGTATTGGTTATCAAGTCTTCATGAGAGAGCAATGCTGGGCTCACGTGGCTCCCCCTTTCCCTCTCTCCTGCTCTCTGGCTCTCTCCCTGCCCTCCCTCTGCTAGGATCTAGAAGTGCTGTCCCCAAAATCAAGTGGTGTTTTAGAGGCCGAGGAACGGTGACAGTGGTCTTATTTTCGGTTTAGGATGTCTGAAGTGCTGGCTTTCTTCAGAAAGCTTCTCAGGGGAGTGCACCTGCCTGTGTGTGCGCAGGACAGCAGAACTGGGTCCACGCTGCAGAAGCTGCTCTGGAAAGCTCAGCTGCTAGGGAGGAAGAGGAAGCCTCAAAAGGACTCCCGGTCCTTGTTGCAGGAACGCAAAGGTGGCGGAAAACAGCAGCCCCCAACCCTAAGGCAGCTTCCCCCTTAGATTTCCAGTGCACTCACCCCTTAGAAGCGTCTGCGACTGTTGAGTAAACAAAGTGGGGAACATAATGGATCTTATTTTATTAAGTGCTTTGCAAGATAAACATGCACAGGCACATGTGTGGAGATGATGCAGATGATGCGGGTGGAGGAGCTCCAGGGAGGACTGCAGAGGATGTTAGCAAACGGATGGGCCACGCGGTGATTTAACTTCCACGCCTTAGCCAGTGTTTAAAACCTTCTGCTTACATTGAAGTGTCTCTTTTTTAGTTTATTTTTCAATAAGTAGGATATAAAATTGTATTTCTGGAAAGAAGGGAAATGAATGACAATACAGAAATATAGTAACATGTTAGCGGTCGTTTTCTGGGTGGTACGTAGTATGTATATACATAATATATATATTTTTTCCTTGAGCTTTCAATAATGGGTGTGTGTATATAATGGAAGGGCATAGTACAATTTACTAATGTTAGGTTTTGTTCTGACACTCTTGGAAGAAAAAGGTGGAGAAATTGCCTTCAATCCTTAAGTAGATTGGACTTACAGCTTAAAATGCCATTCAGAATTAAGAATTAGGACTGATAACATAAGGCTCCGGGTAAAGAAACCTGAACTTTTGCTTCCAGGGGAGCTTTTATCATTAGAATTACAATGAAGCCTTCTGGGGAAAGAGAGAAAAAGGGGATCTCTTAGATCCCTGATCTTAAACCGAATAACACATGCAGAGCACATCTGCCCACCTCAACGAAAAAACAATCAAAAGAACACAGTCTTGAGACTGGATCTCAGCTAACACTCATTCACATTATAAATGGACACTAACATATTCTAAATTTTCAAAATGAACTAACAATTTTGGAATGATATGATGAAGCCTTTTTCTATTTCTTTACTGATGTCTTTTTCTCTTCTTCCTATTTACATCTGGAATATCTCAGCGGAACCATAAAGTAAGTGAAGGACTGATTTATAATTGCGATTTAATGTAGCGAACGTCTACAAGCCCCCGAAACACGCACTCAGTGATAAGTTTCATGAGTTCAGTGTGTCATTTCAGGCTGTTGCTTCATTTAGTCATAAGGCTCTGTAGAGGAGATTCTCCTTTAGGTGAAGTGGTTTTTCATTCCAGTGAGTCAAAGTGATCTGATAACATACATCACGAAATTATTTAATCTTTATTACATATATAAATATGGATATAAATATATTGATGTATGTTTATGTATATTAGGTATATCTTCTTTAATAGATAATACATAAATTATTATACATATAGTATTTAAAGCTATATCATGCTTTAGTAGGCTTGCTTACCTTTGACTTGGGGCTTTATTCAGTTATACTCCACACCCTAAAAATTCATTGTCATGCGAAAAAAAAAAAAGTTCTTAAAGATATTGGCAGTCGTGTCTTCATAAATTGAGAGCTATGAGGGCAAACCATAGTCATTATCCAGGTCTGAGTAGAAAACAATGGCTCAATTATAATGCTAGAAACTGTGGTGACCAAGGCCTCTAAACTTATTAAGTTTACATTTGATGCCTTTCAAAAATCAGTTATGAAAACTGCCTCAGCTCCCTAGATCAGGGTGAAATTACCATGTGAAAACCCAGAGAAAACCATGTGGTTAAAAAATGTATCTCCTATAAGCTTTGTTCACAGTTTGGCTGAGATCACCTACAATTAAAGATTTCCTCTATTCCTCCTCTTCCTCCTCCTCCTCCTCCTCGTCCTCCTTTTCCTCCCCTTCCTCACCCCTTTTTTTCCTCCTCCTCCTTCTCACCCTCCTCTTCTCCATCTATAACTTTAAATTCAGTCTAACAAGTCTTTGCTTTTGAATTTTTTCCGATTTATACCTGTTTCACGGCTTTCATATTCGCTGGGCTGTTGTCTTTCAGCTTCTGCCTGAGAGATTTATTGGGCCCTGAATGCACTCTTGCCTGAGTAATAACTGTCACGTTGAGGCCTGCATTAAAACGCTGGATTCAGACTCAAGAGGAAATAACACTTATCACACTAAAAACAAGAATACATTTGTATTTCACGTTCATTCTCATTTCTGCTTAGATTCAGGGAATTTCATAGATTCTTAGATTTGAAGGGACATCTTTTGTTTTGTTTTGTTTCGTTTTGTTGTTTTGTTTTCATGGGGAGGAGGTGGACTATAGAAACTCAGACCAAGCTTAGTGAAGTGAGTAAGCAATGACTAACAGTGGGAAGTAGAAACAGGGCAGAATTGTGCAAACTTTACACCCGCTGCCATTTGCAGATGGATCCCTGTTAGTAGAATGTGGCTCCCGATCAAGTCGTCTTTGAATCAGCCTGCAGTGTTAGCAGTTTTCACTGTGGACCCTGCTTTAGCAATTGTTCCAGCACTGTGGACTCTCCTCCTCCTGCCATACTTTGTCTGTCCAGCATGAGCTTTTCTATATTACGTAGCCTAGAAAAAAATATTGGCCCTAAAGAAGAAAAGTTTCATTCAGTGAAAGTCCAGGAGACCTAGGATAAAAAGTCAGATATTAGAAATGTTGAGATAGATACTAAGGATCTTGGGCTTGTCTCAGCCTCCGGGCTGCATCTACTGCCTTTGTAACATCTGGGTGAAGATACCTCATCTGAAGATGGGGTTGGCTCAGATTCTCTCTAACGTCCAAGGATGGAGTCACTCCCTAAGTGGATTTCATTAGTCAACACAGGGTAATATAATTTTAAAAATTATTATTCCTGACTTACAGAAAACTTGAGAAGTGATAGAAGCTGACTTAAGTGGCCAAAATAAAGTCAGAAAAGAATAAGTTCTGAATTAAAAGAAACTTTTAAAAATTTGTGTTTTTCATAAACGTAACTGGTAAAAGCTGCTTTTCTTGCTTTCCTTATGGGCCATGTACATGAAAATACGATCACCGTACTCTGTCAATATTGTTATTGTTATGCATACTATAACTACTAAAAATTAGAATACAATTATAAAGGCTTTCAAGTGACCTTTCCTGGAGGCCTTGGGAGATGGTTTATTTCAGCGCACCTGGAGGTGGGAAAATGGAATGATTTAATAGAACATGTCATGTGATAATGCAGAGTAATTTTTTTCGTCTTTTAGTAGAGATTTGGCATCTAACATAAGCTAGTAAAGCTAAAGTCACAAATTCTACACTTTACATATATAGGATTGTACCCAAAGCTAAAGTGATATATGTAAATGATTATGATGTCTTTGGGAAACTCTAAAAAGCTGAGTTAAATTTCAGGCACATAGAGTGCTGACTATGAAAAACTCCCTTTCTATATTTTGTAAAGACAATGTAGTAAAGAAAAAGTAACCTCCTTTCCTTACCATCACAAGGTTCATGGCTAAGGCCCCTATAACAAAAGACAGATTAATAAGGGAAATGTGTGACACCTTTATTTAATAGGAGCTGTATATGACAGGAAAGCCTGCGAATATGAAGACCAAGACAATGAGGACATCTGTATTTTTATGGGCTGTCAGGCAGAAGTATGATTGGAGAACTAAATGGCGTGATTTGATGGCAATAAACTGGGTTGGGGGGAGGTTAGTAAGGATTGTTTATTCAGTTTCTTCCTAGTGTCTGTGTATAGGGCAGTACACCTGCCACATGAGGGTCTTCAAGGAAAAAGGGAGGGAGGTCAGAGAGTGACTTTTCTAAGACTCATGTCCTGCTTCGGGGAAGAAGGGGAAAGGGAGGGGAGAGTGGTCTTCCCACTTCTGCTGTTTTCTCAAATGCCAAGCTGCCATATTTTGGTAGTGTGCCCTAAACCCTGTCAATAATCTGTTTTGGCTAATGTAGATCAAATATTCAGGGGGCGGATGAAGAAAATGGGGCTTAATGGAGAAGTGAGTTTCTGGACTGTCCTGTAAGAGCACCTTCCTTTAGTTTATGAACAGATACTTTCTTCAAGGCGTTAGCTTATGGGCAGGGTGAGAAGTTCTGGGAGAGAAGTAGGGAAAAATCCCAAGCAACCCTACCGTACTGTAGGTAGATGATACAAACGGAGGAGGCTGGGGAATGATGACAAGGGAAGTACAGGTCCCGGCTTACCTTCCTATCTGGAAGGTAAGAAAGAGCCTGGAACGGACAGATTAGCACTGGAGCCGTGTCGCCGGAAGGCGCCAGAAGCTTGCAGTGAAGCAAAGCCTATGAAGTATGGTCTGATATTTCCCTTAAATGCACAGCTCTTAGATGAACAAAGAATGTTTTGTAAACCTTTCTCTCACTTTTGCATGATTGTTTTTTCCAAGAAAATGCTCTAATTCCTAATACATATGTTACTGGAAAGGAGTCCCTATCCACACCTCAAGAGAGGGTTCTGGGACCTTGCTCAAGAAAGAACTTGGGGTGAGTCCACCAAGTAAACTGAAAGCAAGTTTTTTAAGAAAGTAAAGGAATAGAAGAATGGCTACTCCATACATAGAACAGCCCCAAGGGTTGCTGGTTGGCTATTTTTATGGTTATTACTTGACTATATACTAAACAAGGGGCGGATTATTCATGAGTTTTGCAGGAAAGGGCTGGGCAATTCCCGGAACTGAGGATTCCTCCCCCTCTTTGGACAATAAAGAGCAACTTCCAGATGTTGCCATGGCATTTGTAAACTGTCATGGCACTGGGGAGAGTGTCTCTTAGCAGGCTAATGCATTATAATTAGCATATAATGAGCAGTAGAACGGCCAGAGGTCACTTTCATTGCCATCTTGGTTTTGCTGGGCTCCTTTACTGCAACCTGTTTTATCAGCAAGATCTTTGGGACCTGTATCTTGTGCCAGCCTATCTCATCTTGTGACTTAGAATGCCCAACCTCCTGGGAATGCAGCCCAGTAGGTCCCAGCCTCATTTTACTCAGTGCCTATTCAAGATTGAGTTGTTCTTGTTCCAATGCCTCTGACATATATACTTAATTTATTTAAAGATATAACCTATAAAGGTACACTCTACAGAGGTAGGGTATACCTCATTCATACTAAGGCATATGTTGTTGGTATTTCATTCATTTTAAGGTATGCCCTGCAAAGATACACACGCATAATATTAGGCTGCATGTTCTTCATTGACCATTCAAGTGCCCTCAATGTATATGACCATGTATGTCATGGTCTCACTCTTCCAAATCATGAACTCTTACAGTAAGCCTCTGTATTAGTCCATTTTCACACTGCTAATAAAAACACACCCAAGACTGGGTAATTTATAAAGGAAAGAGGTTTAATTGACTTATAGTTCCACTTGGCTGGGGAGGCCTCACAATCATGGTGGAGGGTGAATGAGGAGCAAAGTCACATCTTACATGGTGACAAGCAAAGAGAGTGTGTGCAGGGGAACTCCCCTTTATAAAACCACCAGATTTCATGAGACTTATTCACTCTCACGAGAACAGCATAGGAAAAGCCTGCCACCATGATTCAATTACCTCCCACTGGGCCCCTCCCATGACCTGTGGGAATTATGGGAGCTGCAATTCAAGATAAGATTTTGTTGTGGGGATACAACAAAATCATATCAGCCTCCAATGTCCCAAACATTCAATGTTCCTCACCTGGGAGCAGCCCTCCCAGCTGTAATGTGAGGATTTAGATTGCAGTATTGGACGTGGTGTTAAGTGGGGATGGTGGTCAACACAATCCATAAACAGGATGAGGCTCAGGCACCACATACAAAGAGTGCTGAGCTGTACCCCTGGGTACCCTGCAGCCCTTACCATTACTGGAAGATTCTTTGCATTTCCTGGCAACTCCCTCATGGTTACTGCAAGCTATTTCCCAGTGAACCTGAATGACTAGGCTCTAGCATCCCCAGCAAGCCTGCCTCTTAGGTCAGAAATGAATCTGTGGCCTGCTTATTGCTTCCTCTTTGATCACTTTGGACATCTGAGGATTAGCAAGGACAGAAAGTGAAGGTTACCGGTTAGGGCTCTGGGGCCATGGACAAGTCTAAGAATAAGTAGTGGGAGACAGAACCAGGCTGACACATAGTCCTTGATCTCAGGATGCTACTAGTTTAGTGGAAAGATAAAACTGCAGTACGCACAACAATTAAATAGCAATAAATGACCATATATATTATCGGGTGGTAAGTGGGGGTCAAAGAATAGCAATGCTCAGTTAAAGATGGGTGGTGTCCTGGGCTCAGAGAGCCACAGGAAAGCACTGCCACGAAATGAGGGTGTTGCACGCTTTATACATCTCATTTAAACCTCATAATACACCTTTGAGGTATGAGCTGCTACCTTTAGTTTAAAGAGGGATGGATGCTGAGAGTGCTGTCTTCCTTTTCTCTCTTCCTTCCATGGTTCCTTCCTCCTCTCCCTTCTCTCTCCCTTCCTTTTTTGCTTTTCTTACGCACAGAGAGGTAATGACAGAAGCAGAGGCAAACCTACATTTGCCCGACCACAGAGCTAGTGGTCTTTTCTTCACTGTGTTAGGTGTCCTTGTAGCACCTTCCTGAGGTTATGAGATCAGGTCCCAGGTCTGGTAGGAGCTTGAGGACACAAAGAGGAATATTTATACCACCAAGGAAGCTTAAGGAGCCCTGTCCACACTCTGCCACTTCCAACACCATGGGCTCCCAGAGAGCAGAAATTCTGTGCACTGGTTTACAGCATTTACTTAGTGAATAACCAGGAAGTGGAAATGAAGATGCTGTATGCATCGAGTTTTCAACGTTGGGCCGAAATTGACATGACTGGTCTGTGTTTCTCAATGCTCAGACGGCAGGCTCCCCAGCAGAATCACTGTGGGTACTTGCTATACATGGAGATTCCCAAAGCGGACTCACCTCGGGGAGGCCCAGGACTCCGCACGTGCAGTAAGCTTCCCAGGTGATTTTCATGCATTCTAAATTGGAGAACAGCTGAATGGGGAAAGGGCTGGTGTAACCGCAACTCGTCTCAACCGGAACTAACATTTATGAGCACTCACAGTGTGCGTTGTTATGTTAAATCCTCACAACGGCCTCATGTTTGAGACATATTTTAACCTTAACTTTACAGATGAGCATATGAGGCACAGCAAGGCTAAGCAGCAGTAAAAATTGAAGTTATAATTCACAAGAAGGCAGTCTGGCTGGTAATCACTATTCTACACTCCCTCCTGGGTGAGGGTTAAACAGAAAAGAATATCGGGAGCATAATGAATTAATAAGTCCTTGAATTAGATAAAAACTCCCTAATGCACTTTTCTTTGTGTTTGCCCCTGGCCCTGGTTACAAAATACTACAGATTGATCACTTTGTTTTATCAACATGGGAATCCCATGTGGAAACATTTGTGGAATTCTGGGTCATCAGCAATGCACTGACTGAATCACGTTCCTCTGTAGTCAAGACTTAACCATTTAACTTAGAAAAAAGGAGGAAGAAGAAAATGAAGCAAAATTAGACTTTTGAAGACCCTTGGTTTCAATGGAAAATGAACTCTTACAAAAATCAAGGTCTAGAAATCTATTTCTCCCTAGAGAGAGAAAAGTACACTTTTGCATTTGCGTTGGCTCATAGGAAAAAAAAAAAGTATTACATCAGATAGATTTGGAAATAAGTACATCATTTTAAAATGTTGTACTGTTGTCTGCGAGTCTATAATAGTCTGTACTAGAGAAATACAAGGAAACTCATCGTCTCATTTATTCAGTGAGTAACTTTTGAAGTCCTACTGCATCATGGGACCCTCTCTCTAAGGACTTTCATCTCTAGGAATCCACAATTTCAAAACACTTCAGAAGTTCAAGAAATGCACAGAATCAGCTTCATAAGCAAAACTTGCAAGATGCTCTGTTATTTTATAATCAGAGCAGTAACAACTTAACTAATGACACAAAACCAAAACACTGTTTTAATGCTGATGAGTTCACTACAGGAGTGGAGAACTAAATCACGGAGACGGCCCTCCTATTAGTCAGAGTTCTCCAGAAAAAGCAGAACCAATAGAATTGAAATAGATATCAAAGAGAAGATTTATTATGGGAATTGGCTCATGCGATGATGGAGGCTGAGAAGTCTTAAAATATGCTGTCGGCAAGATGGAGAATCAGGATTTCTGTTATTGTAATTCAGCCCAAGACCAAAGGACTGAGAATGCCTGCTGTTTCCTTCTTTACTCAGTCTCCAGATTCAAGTGCTCATCTCTTCTGGAAACACCCTCACAGACACAACCAGAAACAATGTTTTTTCTGCTATCTGGGCATCCCTTAGCCCAGTCAAGTTGACACATAAAATTAATCTTCATAGTCCTGTATTCAAGTGAGTGCCAGACATATTCTAGAAACTGGGGACCTTAGGGAGAGACACGTTGGCACAGCCTTGCAAGGGGATTTGTGTCATTCAGGCCATGCCAGGTAGGACAGGAAAGGTGTCCTCTAGCAGCAGACACTAGAGATGATACTTGGAAAGAAGAGCGGGTACTCCCTGGGTGGCCGAAACTGGGACAGGATGAGAGCCATGTCATGGTGGCAGGAAAACCACGACAGTAAGATGCATGGAGACAATGCCCAGGAATTTGATTTGTCCAGAGCACAGCACTCAGTGTGGAGAAGGAGGCCTCTGTTGTAGAATAACAGTGGCCCAGCCGAGCATGGTGGCTCACCCCTGTAATCCCAGCACTTTGGGAGGTGGGCTGATCACTAGGTCAGGAGTTCAAGACCAGCCTGGCCAAGATGGTAAAACCCCATCTCTACTAAAAATATAAAAATTTTGTGTGTGGTGGTGGGTGCCTGTAGTCCCAGCTACTTGGGAGGCTGAGGCAGGAGAATTGCTTGAACCCAGGAGGCAGAGGTTGCAGTGAGCTGAGATTGCGCCACAGCACTGCAGCCTGGGTGACAGAGCAAGACTCTGTCTCAGAAAAATGAATAAATTTATGATTAACCCTGACCCAGTTAGAGTCACAGCAAAAGAAGGCAGAGGAGAAATCTTGGAGGACTGCCTATCTCCCGCCAAAGGATCTGAACCTTATCTTGCCGGCAATCCGGAAGCACTGCGGGCGTAGAGATCTACAGATCTTGGTCCAGCCCTACTTTATCAAGGTCATGCTGTGACTCATGCAGCAGCTAGAGCACTGGCCACAGCACACTCCAGGAATCAGCTACAGCCAACCAACCAATCAGTCAAGAAGATAAAGGTGGGGAGCTGCTAGGTAGTAATGATTAGTAAATGATGCCTGTAAACAGAAGTGGGTTCTTTATTGTAGGAGTTGAGTCCTTCACTCCATTACGAGGCTGATCACATCTACCTTGTTCCAGTTCCTTCCCTTGAGCACTGACTGGGTTTTTAGGCTACTGTAGTGTATTTCAAACTTAAGTACTGTAAAAGTTTCTTCTTGGTGAGAGAAATTCTCATGAACTCTCTTGCTAAAGTAAATACATTTTCTTAGAATGTGGTTTATGTAGTACCAAAATTAAGATCATCTGTATACTCTTTATGATTATAACACTTACATAACTATAAAACTTGTATATATTAAATATAATAAAGCAATAAACCAATGTTCAAATGGACTAACTTAATTAAAAGTGATTTTTTTCTCTGAAATAATAGTGCCAAGATGGGGTTTAGTAGAAATAACATGTTTTGATGATTCACTTGTTGCTCAATTTATTCTTTTGATTTTTGCTGTGACAGGCTTCATTGTTAAATTCACAAAGCAATTGTAAGTTTGTTGTGAAGTATAGAAATAAGGGCGCATCCAGCTTTTGCAAAGTCTGAAGTGAATTTAATTTTGGAGGCCTTATTTAAGGAAATGGATAAAATGGTTTGAAAAGAAAATTGCTGGTGCCCCTCCTAGGGTCCTGGGAGAAGCCATTTCCAGGGAAGGCCCTGAAGTTTAGACTGTTGGCTTCACTGTAAATGCATCTTTGTGAAAAGTACCTGCCATCATGCCCAGCACATTCGAAGTATCCAATAAATATTACTTTCTGTTGACTTGCTTTTGAAACTAACCAAAATCTTTGCTACAGTGACATTCAAGGGACCACAGTTTGTCTTCTTCTGCTAAGAAATCCCCCTACTGAGTAGGCAGTGGGCCAGCCAGAGTTCTTGAGATCTGGTGAAACAGATGGTTTAACCATTTACAGTGAAATGACCTAATAAGTCAAAGTGGTCAATGCAACCTAAAAATCCATCAACGTTCCCTGGAAATAAAGAGTCCATCTAGTCCCAAAGATCGAGCTGGTTTTGCATGGAGACAACATCCATCTTAGAAAAGACATCCTGAGCCCGGTGCCCTGGCTCACGCCTGTAATCCCAGCACTCTGGGAGGCTGACGCAGGCGAATCACGAGGTCAGGAGTTTGAGACCAGCCTGGTCAACATGGTGGAACACCGTCTCTACTGAAAATACAAAAAAAAAAAATTAGTGGGGTGTGGCGGCGGATGCCTGTAATAACAGCTACTAGGGAGGCTGAGGCAGGAGAATCTCTTGAACCTGGGAGACGGAGGTTGCAGTGAGTTAAGATCGTGCCACTGCACTTCAGCCTGGGCAACAGGCTGAGACTTTGTCTTAAAAAGAGAGAGAGAGGGGCGTGGTGGCGGCGCCTGTGGTCCCAGCTACTCCGAGGCTGAGGTAGGAGAATGGCGGGAACCCGGGAGGCGGAGCTTGCAGTGAGCCGAGATCGCGCCACTCACTCCAGCCTGGGCGACACAGCGAGACTCCATCTCAAAAAAAAAAAAAAAAAAAAAAAAGAGAGAGAGAAAGAAAGAAAATGCATCCTGATGTCTGCATGCATTTGTTTTCTCCTGCTGGCTGCGACCTTGATTCTCATCAGATATCTTCAGAGGGATTTGTTTTAAGAGCTGTAAGCAAGAAGGTGTCAGGACTCAGTGTCCGTTTAGACATCCATTCAGGACAGGATGTGCCTGAGACATGGGATCCCGGAGTCCCGTTTTAATTTTAGTGCGACTGCTTTGGTCGCACTAAATAAATATGGATTTGTACATTTTCTGGAAACACTTAATGCCATCAGGAGGCAGCCGACAGAAGCTGATACATAATGCCTGTCTTGCATCAGGCCTGATTAAAAATAGAATTAAATATTTAAATAAAAAACAAATTGACATACCTCTTAAGCATCATCTGAAAGACCTACAAAACTCCTCGGTAATAAGTTATGCAAATATATACTTCACAGTCAATATTCTAGAGACACGAATCAACTCTTATCTCCTTCTGCCCAGTCCTTGTCTTCAATAAACAAGGCAGTGAGCTGCTGCCGGGGGCAGCCATTAGGAACATAGGAGAAAAAGACGGTTTGTTTGGATTTTACTCAAAGAAATGTCCTTTGGTAACAACCCTACAAATCCACATAGCACATATACTTTTTTTTTCTGAAAGTTTTGCTTTAAGTATTATATTTCTGTAGAAGAGTGTATAAAAGAAGAAAGCTCCTGAGCCCGAGTTTCAACACTGAGCTAAGGAATGCTGGAGACCCAGGCAGCGCGGGGAAGCATAATGAATAGAGGAGACTCCACATGCCTCTGCACTGGAGAAGGAAAAGTACAGTGCCCAGGAGAGCCATTGGTGCAGTAAAGCCACAGCCAACGGAGCTGCGGTGTTTATTGATCAAATGGAGAAACAGAGACAGAAAAAGAAGCTAGTAGAGAGAATGCAGAGAAAACAGGTTCTAAAGAAACGAAGCCTGAACAAGTTATGTGTAGATAAAAGAGGGGAGAAATCAATTATAAAAATGCCTTTTCCCAAAGGTTTTATCCTGGAATCATGGCAAAATGACAGAATTAATAATTGAGTAATTGTTAATAATTGCTTTAGCTAAAAACTGTGTGCTATGGCAACAAGAATAGGAATGCCTTCTAAAATGAAGTCCCCTAATGCCAGAGCCTGGGACACCTTTTTCTTTTGAGATAATATTGGTATTTTCGAGGTATAATTGTTTGCTTGCTTGTTTGTTTATTTGTTTTTGGAAAGACATTAGAGAAGAAAGAGGAATGTTGATAGGATTTAATTTAATAAACTTGGGCAGATTATTGCATTTTAATTTTTTTCTTTGAAATTATTTATGGCAAAAAAATCAAAGAGATTCCACATTCCTTTCCACTGCCACTCTGAAAGATTAAATCATGTTTCTCAGAGATGAATACATCCAATTTCACCCTGGGATGAAAAAACATTCTGCTTTTTGCTTGAATGATAACAAAACAATTTTATAAAGTCCTGAAGTGTTTAATATTGAATAAATATTTTAAACAATCCTCTTTCTATATGGCATATGTAAACACATATAGAATATTTATACCCTGGTCTGTTTATGTCCAATACAATCTATCCAATATATGTGATTTGGGGGTGGGGGGTGGAGGGAAGGGGGCTATCTACCTGTGAGTGACCTCCCTTGTGTTTAAAAAGGTGGCTGTCTGGGTCACAGCCTTCTGATAATGAACTGCATAAAACAAGGATTAACTCATTGTTCACTGCTTTATCTCAAACTAAACAGACTGCAGAAGCATTTACATTTCAAAACAGGGATTTACTCAAAATATTCAGATAAGCTTGAGAACACCTGCTTTTTTAGCCTTTGCAAATAATATCTGTGCGGTTTTTCCTAGCGGACAGTCTCGACCTGTCTTATCACTAAGTAAATAATGTGTGTGTCTGAGGAGGTGTAAGAGTAAAATTGTGGAAGGGATATGGATGTTGGGGGAAGAAAGAAAGACAGGACATGGCAGAGAATTAAAAGGGTCATGGTGCTGTTACTAACTGGAGCGTTTGAATTTGTGTTCCCTTCAGGCCACAGTTGTATTAGCTGATTTAATTCCTTTCACATTCACAGAGAGGCAAATTTCTCGCGTCCCTGACGTGGCCAGCTAGCAGGTGAGGTGGGTGCTGATACACTGGGATGCTCTCCAAGCCGCTGCGGAAGCCTGCCTGGCTGCAGTCTGATTCTTCTTCCTCTCTGGCTTCCCTTTCCCCCCATCGCCACACCGCTCTTCTGAATGGGCTCCTATTTAATTTGGGCTTCAACTGGAATCTCAGCTTGAAATCGTCTCTCTCCACAGCCTAATTGGCCTGAGTCTCAGTTTTCACATCTGTAAAATTGGATTGTGAGTGGAGTGAAGATACAGCAAGCAGAAGCACTTGGAAGCTAGGGGTGTGGAATGAGCAGGAGGGGGCACCTCTTTCCCAAGACAGGTACTGGGAGCGGGGGCTTGTCCGTGATCCTGGCAGGGGCTGATGGACTAAAACCTCAATCATGGCCACCATTTCAGGACAGGCGGTGGTCCAGGCCAGGCCCACACTGCAGGGCAATGCAGCCAGGAGCAGAACGACTGAAATCCAGGACAGACCAGAAACCCGAGGAGTCCATGCCAGGCAGGAGGGAGGGGGCAACCAGCAAAGTGCCTGGGGACCTCACAGTGCTTCTTAGCAAAACATCATCAAGCTGATGCTGTCATGAGCTCAAGGGGAGTCCACTGCGGTGAGCCTGTGAAGAGCTCCTTCCATTAATCTGCTAAAGCTCAGCATTAGGGCAGGTGGCGTCGGTCCGCTTTACTGAACAGCCACTCGGGGTGGGTTTTCAGAGACCACCCACTCAGAACTCCTGGGGAGGTTCTTGGGGTGCGCAAGGTGCTCCGAGGGCTCTCTAGGCCTCCCTTGGAGTTCTCTTTGCTCTCCTGTTTCTGTCTGCAGTCCCCATACCACGCACTGAAAACTCCCTTCAAGTTTAAATGCTGGTAGCATCTGATCAAAACCATCGCCCAGGAAAGCCTCCAGGTCCCCAGAGAGAAAATGTCATTTTAAAGGGAGGACGGAGGCCGAGGCAAGTGAGGGAGAAGGGGATCTGGAGCACAGCCGAGCCTGCAGCCCCCAGCGCTGTCTCTCAGGGACCCTCTGCCTCCACCCAGGCTGACAGGGCACGCGACTTGCGCCTGGCCTTTGGCCGAGTACATCCAATTCTGCTACTTCACTTGAGAGTCAAAAGGACTCTTCGACTGAGACATGAAGGAAACACTGGAGGTGGGAGAAAGCTCCTCTGGGGCGGTCGGTCCCTGGCTGTGCCACCCTGTGCTCCCTGCCAGCTTCTATTGCTTTCTGGCGTCTTTCACTCTTCTGGGCGATGGCATGTGATGCTGCCGAGGACCCCCAACCTGAGTCCCTTAGAACTTACTGGCGACGTGGCATGGAGTACACACAAGCTCGTGATGCATGCTTAGTGCCATAAGTGGAGGCCCCACGGGAGGACTGGCGGAGAAGACAAAACATGAGTGGGGGCAGAAGTCGGTTCTGTAAGCAGCTCACACTGTCAAGGAAGCGGCAAGGCAAATTCAGAAATTACTACATTGTTAACATGTGCCTGAAATAGTCAACCTTGCCCAGCTTGTTCTTCGACAAAGCTGACAAACCTGTGCTATGGGAAGAATGTGTTCAGTACCACAGAAACGTGTGATGGGGTCCACAGCAGAAATGGCCCACCTGTGGGGGAGGGTCATAGATCCAGGAGCAACCGCAGCGGAGAGAAGGGCTTCAGAAGTGCTCCAATGGATTCGTATGACTTCTGACAAGCAAACAGGAACGGTAGCAGGATTTTTCAAGGAAGCAAAAACATGAACAAATACAAAGCAGCAGGAAATGTCTGCAGAACTGTGTCTGTTGAAAATTGAATGCATCGTTAAAAATTCTTTAAGTATTTTATTATTTTTTATTTCTTGGCACTGAAGAATAAATATGTTTTAAAATAATATTTGCAATTTTTTAAGTTAAAATCTTCATCCTCATTGAATTATGGAGTTTGAATTTGAAAAGGTTTGCACCAATCCAGGACAGCCCCAGCGATTGTAATTAACAATCAATACCATCCCCTGCCATTGTAAATCACACACGAAGTAAATCATCATCCCAGGAGGCAACTGATTTTGAAGATGGCAACTTGTTTTCTATCATTATATGCAGCTGTCCAGTGACATGATTTAGTTTTGCTGAATCATTTGAAAAAAAAGGACCACAGACATGAAATGTTTCCACAAGAAAAGAGGGATGCAACAATACTAGCATTGAACTTGGCCTCTGAAGACTGAAGTTTGTCTTGTGACTCCACCACCTACAACGGTGGGAATCTGTCCTGTCATTCTTTGGAAACCCCTCTTTTCTTGTCCATCAATTGGGGATATATTGTTTGCCCTGCTGTCCTCATATAAACAAATGAGATGATGTGAAATCACGTACTAAATTTTGAGATGTTGGAAAGATGAAGAGTAAGGATCCGCATTCACTGTATTAAAAACATCACACAAACCAAACGTCCTGTAGGAATGCCTCTACAGGCCCGACCCAGCGTCCGGCACCTCCCGTGGCCTTACGTCATTTATATCTTACTGTAAATCTGCAAAACAATGGAAACTCCATCTTCCCAAGGAGAAACATCATCCAAATGTGCTCAGCATGTGATGATTTTGGGGGAAGACGAGATCCCAGCTCTGCCCTACTCCAGAGTCCAAGATTTACAACATTTCTTATAAATAGCAAAGGTCTTGGGTGGCAGAACTTGTTTTTGCCAGTGATAAGAGGCAAAAAATTTGCATGACCTTGTGTATCAGAGGAGAAAGAAAAATGGTATTCTGCTCTTGCATAAACCTTGCTGTGTTCTTACACAGAGGATACAGGACTGTGTTCTGGTTGCCACTCCCAACATTGTTTATAACCTACTAGAGAAGAACTGAGGGGGACAGTTAAAGTGAGGATAGGCAGAGAAAACTGAGATTACTACTACTACTAGCTGGCTATGTGCCTGGTCCTGAGCAAGAGCTCATCACACAAAACACTTGCTTCTTCAAAATCACCTAGAGGCTAACTACCATCGTTACCCCCAACGCCTGCTATAGACGGGAAAAGAAGGTACGGAGAGGTTGAGTAATTTGCTCACTGTTAGAGAACTAACACAAAGGAAGTCTAGAGATTCCTGGACCTGGGCACTCTGATTCCAGAAACTGTGCATCTCAGCACTGTGTTCTGTCCCTTTGTGTGTGTGTGTTAATGCCCTCCCAAACAACTGCCATCCCAAAGGACCACACACTCGGTGGCTTCAAACAACAGAAATGTGTTCTCGCGCTGTTCTAGAGGTCAGAAGTCTGACATCGAGGTGTCCACAGGGCCCTGCTCCCTCTGCAGGCTTTTGGGGAGTCCTTCCTTCCTTGCCTCTTCCTGGCTCTGGGTGTTGCTGGCAACACTTGGCATTCCTTGGCTTTCAGCTGCATCGTCCAGTCTCTGCCTTCGGTTTCACGTGCCGTCTTCCTGTATATCTGAATTCGCACGGCTGTCTTCTTAGAAGGACACTAGTCTTACTGTATTAGGGGCCCACTCTACCACAGTGTTATATACTGTTTTTTTTGTTTTGGTTTGGTTTTTGTTTGTTTGTTTTTTTGAGATGGAGTCTCACACTGTTGCCCAAGCTGGAGTGCATTGGCGCGATCTCAGCTCACTGCAACCTCTGCCTCCCAGGTTCAAGCAGTTCTCTGCCTCAGCCTCCGTAGTAGCTGGAATTACAGGTGCCCACCACCACGCCTGGCTAATTTTTTTGTATTTTTAGTAGAGATGGGGTTTCACCATCTTGGCCAGGCTGGTCTTGAACTCCTGTCCTTGTGATCCACCCACCTTGGCCTCTCAAAGTGCTGGGATTACAGGCATGAGCCACCGTGCCCGACCATATACTCTTTTTTTAAAAAAAAATAAAATTCTGGATACATAGTAGATGTATATATTTACCAGGTACATGAGATATTTTGATACAGGCATCAATGCATAATAATCACATCAGGGTAAATGGGTATCCACCACCTCAAGCATTTATCCTTTCTTTATGTTACAAACAATTCAATTATACCCTGATTTTTGAAAAATGTACAATAAGCTATTGTTGACTGTAGTCACCCTCTTGTGCTATCACATACTGGATCTTACCCTTTCTATCTATTTTTGTACCCATTTACCATCCTCAGTTCCCCCTCACACCCCACTGCCCTTCCCAGCCTCTGGTAACCATCATTTTACTCTCTATCTCTATGAATTAAATCGTTTTAATTTGTTTAGCTCCCACAAATAAGAACATCTGAAGTTTGTCATACTGGATTATTTCACTTAACATAATGACCTTCATTTTTTTATGGCTGAATAGTACTCCATTGTGTGTACATAATACAATCTGTGTTTATTCGTCTGTTGATGGACACTAGGTCACTTCCAAATATTGGCTGTGCGATAAACATGGAAGTACAGATATCTCCTTGACATACTGATTTATTTGCTTTTGGGTATATACCTAGCAGTGGGATTGCTGGATCATATGGTAGTTCTATGTTGAGGTTCTTGAGGAACCTCCAAACTGCTCTCCAGAGTGTTTGTATTCATTTGCATTCCAACTAACACTGTACAAAAGTTCCCTTTTCTCCACAACTTGCCGGTATTTGTTGTTGCCTGTCTTTTGGAATGTAATCCCAGCACTGTGGGAGGATGAGGCAGGAGGATAGCTTTGGCTATTCTGGGTGTTTTGTGGGTCCCTAGAAATTTTAGAATTTTTTTCTATTTCTGTGAAGAATGTCACTGATATTTTTATAGGGATTGCATTGAATCTGTAGATTGTTTTGCATAGTATGGGCATTTTAACAATATTGATTCTTTTAATCCATGAACATGGAATATTTTTCATTTTTGTGTGTCTTCTTCAATTTCTTGCATCAATGTTTTATAGTTTTCATTGTAGAGGTCTTTCACTTCTTTGGTTAGGTGTATTCCTAGGTATTTTATTTTATTTGTTTCCATTGTAAATGGGATTACTTTCTTGATTTCTTTTTCAGATTGTTCACTGTTGGAATACAGAAATGCTACTGATTTTTGTATGTTGATTTTGTATTGTGCACCTTTGCTGAATTTGTTTATCAGTTCTACTGGCTTTTTGGGAGGGTCTTTAGGTTTTTCCAAATATAAAATTATATCATCTGCAAACAAGGATAATTTGACTTCTTCCTTTCCAATTTGGATGCCCTTTATTTATCTCTCTTGTCTGATTGTTATAGCTAGGACTTCCAATGCTATTTTAAATAACAGTGGTGAAAGTGGGCATCCTTTTCATATTCCATATCTTAAAGAAAGGCTGTCTTTTTTTCTGTATTCAGTACATACTAGCTGTGGGTCTGTCATATATGGTTTTTATTACGTTGAAGTATGTATCATCTACATCTAGTTTCTTTGAAGCTTTTTATCATCAAGATATGTTGAATTTTATTAAATTTCAGCATCATTTGAAATGATCATGTGGATTTTGTCATTTATTCTGTTGATAAAATGTATCATGTTGATTGATTTGTGTATGTTGAACCATTCTCGCATCTCTGGGATAAATCCCACTTAGTTATGATGAATAATCTTTTAAATGTGTTATGAATTTAGTTTGCTAGTATTTTGTTGAGGATTTTTGCATCAATGTTCATTAGCTATATTGGCCTGTGGTTTTCTTTTTTTTGATGTGTCTTTGTCTGGTTTTGGTGTTAGGGTAATACTGGCCTCTGTATTAGTCTGTTCTCACATTACTATAAAAAAATACCTGAGACTGACTGATTTATAAGAAAAAGAGGTTTAATTGATTCACAGTTCTGCATGGCTGGGGAGGCCTCAGGAAATTTAGAATCACGGTGGAAGAGGAAGCAAGCATGTCTTATGTGGCAGCAGGCAAGAGAGAGAAGCAGGTGTGAAGAAGGAACTGTCAAACACTTAGAAAACCATTGACTCTCATGAGAACTCACTCACTATCACAAGAACAGCATGGGGGAAACTGCCCCTAGGATCCAATCACCTCCCACCAGGTGTCTCCCTTGACACACGGGGATTATGGGAATTGCAATTTGAGATGAGATTTAGGTGGGGACACAGAACCAAACCATGTCAGCCTTCTAGAGTCTGGAAGTGCTCCCTCTTCCTATTTTTGGAATAGTTTGAGTATGATTGGTAAGAATTCATATTGAAATGGTTTTATAAAATTCAGAAGTGAAGCCTTTGGGTCCTAGGCTTTTCTTTGCTGAAAGACTTTTTATTTTTACTATGGCTTCAATCTCATTACTTGTTACAGGTCTGTTCAAGTTTCGGATTTCTTCATGGTCCAATCTTGGTAGGTTGTATGTGTCTAAGAATTCTCTCTCTTTATCTTATTGTACTATGTCTTCAAAAGTTGTTGTAGTTATTATTTTTGATAGATTCATCATGTAATCTTTCTACTTAAGACAAAAGTAGTTTACAAATTACAACGGCACTACTGCACTATTCTGTGTTTTCCTGTGTGCTTACTATTACCAGTGAGTTTTGTACCTTTGGATGATTGCTTCTTGCTCATTAACATCCTTCTCTTTCAGAATAAAGAACTCCCTTTAGCATTTCTTGTAGGTAGGAGAGTCCTGGTATTGATAAAATCCCTCAGCTTTTGTTTGTCTGGGAATATCTTTATTTCTCTTCATGTTTGAAGGATATTTTTGATGGGTATACTATTCTAGGATAAAAATTTTTTGGTTTTTGATTTTTTCCTTCAGCACTTTAAATTACGCCATGCCACTCTCTCCTGCCCTGTGAGGTTTCCACTGAGAAGTCTGCTGCCAGATGTACTGGAGCTCCTTTGTACGCTATTTGTTTCTTTTCTCTTGCTGCTTTTAGGATCCTTTCTTTATTCTTGACCTTTGAGAGTTTGATAATGAAATATCTAGAGGTAGTCTTCTTTAGATTAAATCTGCTTGATGTTCATTCTATAACCTTCTTGTACTTGAGCGTTGATATATTTCTCTAGATTTAAGAAGTTCTTTGATATTTTCCCTTTAATAAACTTTCTACCCCAATCTCTCTCTCTCTACCCCCCTCTTTAAGGCCAATAACTCTCAGATTTGCTCTTTTGAGGGCTACTTTCTAGAACTTGTAGGCTTCTTTTATTCATTTTTATTCTGTTGTCTGTCTCCTCTGACTGTGTGTTTTCAAATAGCTTGTCTTCAAGCTCACCAATTCTTTCTTCTTCGTGATCAACTGTGCTTTTAAGAGACTTTGGTGCATTCTTCAGTATGTAAATAGCATTTCTCAGCTCCAGGATTACCGCTTGATTTAAAAAAATATTTCAATCTATTTGTTAAAGTTATCTAATAACTTTAACTTGGTTATTAGAGTTACTAATAACCAAGTTACTAATAACCTTTGATACTTGGTTATCAAAGTAATGGATACTTTGAGAAAGCATCCATTTTGAATTCTCTGAAAGATCACACATTTCTGTCTCTATAGGATTGGTCCCTTGTGCCTTGTTAAGTTTGTTTGGTGAGTTCATGTTTTACTGGATGGTACTAATGCTTGTGGGTGTTTATCAGTGTGTGAGCATTGAAGAGTTGGGCAGTTATTGTAGTCTTTGCAGTCTGGGCTTGTTGGTGCCCATCCTATTTGAGGAGTCTTTCCAGTTATTTGAGGAGACTTGGGTATTGGTCACTGCAGCCGTATCTGCTTTAGGAAGCATCCCAAGCCCAGTAGTGTTATGTCTCTTGCCGACTCATAGAGGGGACCCCCTTGGTGGTCTTGGGTCAGATCTGAAAGAATTTCCTGGATTACCAGGCAGAAACTCTTGTTCTCGTTCTTTACTTTCTCCCAAACAAATGGAGTCTCTCTCTCTCTCTTTTTCTCTCTCTCTCTCTTTCTCTTTCTCTGTCTGTCTCTCTCCCTCTCTGGGCTAAGCTGCCTAGGGCTGGAGAGGGGTGACACAAACACCCCTGTGACCACCATCACTGGGACTGACCCAACTGGGTTTCACCCAAGGCCTGCAGTGACCACAGCCTGGCTACCATCTATGTTCACTGAAAGCACAAGGGCTCTACAATCAGCAAGTGGCTAATCCAACCAGGTTTGTATTCTTCCCTTCAGGGCAGCAAATTTCCCCTAGCCTGAGACAGGCCCAGAAACGTCATCTGGGAGCCAGGGCCTGGAGTTGAGAACCTTAGGAATGTACCTGGTGCTCTAATCTACCGTGGCTGAGCTGACACCAAAGCCTCAAGAAAAAGCCCTTCCCACTCTTCCTTGCCCTTTCCTCAAAGAAGTCTGTCTGCGTGGCCACCACCACTCCAAGACCGTGGCAGATATTGCCTGGCTACCACCAATGTTCACTCAAGACCCAAGGGCTCTTCAGTAAGCTTGTGGTGACTGCTGCCTGTCCCAAGTCTCTCCCTCCAGGGCAGTGGGGTTTTCTCTGGCCCAGGGAAGGTCCAGGAATGCCACCCAGAAGCTAAGACCTGAAACTGGGGACTCCAGGAGCCCATTTGGTGCTGTAATACCACTGTGGCCAAGCTAATACTCAAGCTGCAAGACAAAGTCCCCTTTGTTCTTTCCTCTCCTTTCCTCAAGCAGAAAAGGTCTGTCTCCATAGCCGCTACAGCTGGGGATATGCAGGATCACACCTGAAGTGAGCACATCTGAGTGTCATCCAAGGCGGAGTACTGCCCGGTTACCACTGCTGATTATTCATGGCGCATGTGCCCTTTAGTCAACAGGTGATGAATTCTGTCAGGACTAGGTTCTTCCCTTCAAGGCACCAGATTCTCTTCTGGCCCAGGGTTTGTCTAGAAATGTCATCCAGGAGCTAGTGCCTGCAATGGGTGGGGGGTGGGCCTTAGGTCTGCCTGGTGCCCTATTCTTCTATGGATGAGTTTTTATCCAAGTTATGAGACAATGTCCTCTTGACTCTCACTTCTCTTCTTTTTAAGCAGAGGGGACGAGGCTCTCCTGGAGGTATTACCTTCACTGCTTGTGATTGGGGTATCAGTGACACAAGCACTCCTTTGGCTGCCCCAGTTGTCCCACAGTCACTGCACTCTCTCTCCCCCAAGCATACAGATTCTCTCTCCACACAATGTGGCTGCTGCCAGGAAACGGGCAAGGGATGGTGTAGACAATTCAAGATTTTCTTATCCTCTTCAGTGTCTCTTTCCTTGATATGATGTTAAAACCAGGTACTGTAATTGCTCACCGTTTTTCAGTTCCTGTAAAGGTGCTGTTCTGTGTGTATTTTGTGTGCTTTTTGTTCAATTTCATGTTCCTGCAGGAAGAATGCTTGCTGGAGGCTTCTATTTCACCATCCTGCTCTGCCTCTTCTCTGTGTCATATACTCCTAACTAATGACATCTGCAACATTCTGAAGTACTGGAGGCTAGGACATCAATATATCTTCTAGGAGCGAGGGGACACAATTTGACCCATAACTACATGCTATATACATTTTTTAAAAGATTACTTATGATATGCAGACTCACAGAGCTGATACAGGTTGAGATATATTCATATATATCTTTAATTATTTCCCTCAATGTTTGTGTGTGTGTATATATACGTGTGGGTATGTGTGTGTGTGTATATATATATTCAATTTAGATAGATTTTGTGAACGATTTCAGGTAGAGAAAAAAGTATGTATCTGGAATCTTTTACTTAGTACTATATTGAGCAGAAAATAACATCCAACACAAATTAGAATTGGCTTAAAGTTGCCTGAAAATAAGCATGGGCTCAAGGGGGTCTAGTTTTCTGTTTCCTAAGTCTTCCCTGCCCTTGTTCATTACCTGTCTTTCTGTACTGTGCTGTAATCCCCTAAAGGGGAGAATCAGTGATCCCTTGGTTTCATACGTCAACACCTGCCATAGTGTTTAGTGCATGCTGGATACTCAAAGAGGGTCAAATCAGTCTTAGAGTTTAGAATTGACCAGTTTCACAAAGCTAGGTAAATGCATGGAGTCAAATTCTGATGCTCTTAACAAGAAAAAGTCTTTTGTGCAATTGAAAGACATCACTAACTTCCCATTAATAATACTCCACCATAAACATAGTTTGCTGATGTGGGAAATTTTTTAGTAGACCCTCAGAGATTTCTAAGTATTTTACCCTAACTAGGGGGTCAAGAGTGGTTCACACCCATTTAACAGTGCTGCTGTTTCTTTGAGGTGACTAGAGTGAGAAAATGAAAAGGGAAAATGACATATTTATAGAATTAGTGCAAATTATGAAAATATTTATTCTGGATATTTACTGGGAAATCTGTTTCCTTGGGAGTCCTTGGATTGTGAGTCACCCCTGAGATCTGTCTTTGTCACGTACCTAGAACATCTGGAGGTATAATTTGGGCAACAAAAGCACCACGGACCACAGGATTTGGAGCCTATTTGACAGCAGTGCTGTCAGGTTAGGAACCCTGGCTTTTGCTATCCTGGGCCTGTGGGGCAGAAATCCAGAAGATGACTTTCATAAACCTCTTAGCATTAACTCCTGGGCAGTACTTTTCACATTCCCTTTGCTTTTGGAGATGTTCTTGTTTGCCTTTTTCACACAGTTATGCATAAGAGAAATGTTTGTTTTAATGTTGTTTAACAAATACTCATATAGCATCGCCCATGTGCTAGGTGGATGCTATTCTAAGCACATTTGCTGGGGAGAAAATATTGCTCAATTCATCCCATGCCTGAAATAAGACACAGAGTTCCAAACTGGATCCGTTGGTTTCAGTTTAACTTAGTTTTGACATAATAGTTAAACATTTAAAGATCTGGTTTTTACACCCCGAGAGATGAAAACTCTTTCTTCTCTAGGTTTCAAGCATTAACCCCTTAATCCGGTTACTGTGGCCACATGACAAATCTCCTCAATAGCTCACACCTTCAAGCTTCAGTACTGTGTGGAAGTGCTCTGCAGGGATGGCTCATTTCTGCTCTACTTGGTGTCAGCTGGGGCAGCTCAAAGGTCGCAGTCATCTGCAGGCCACACACTCCCATGCCAGGGGTCAATGCTGGCTCTTCCTGACACCTTAGCTGGCCTTAGGCTGGAACAGTTTCATGCAGCCTTGCTGTGTGGCCTCAGCTCCCTACAACATGGTGGTCAGGTTCCCAGGGTGGGCACGGAGAGAGAGATGAATAGAAGCTGGTTGCCTTCTATCACCTGGCCTCAGAAGTCAAAGGCTCATCATTGCTGCCAAGTTTTATCTGTTGAGGGGTCACAAAGGCCTGCCAATTTCAGTAGGTAGGAAAATAGACTCTCTTGATGAGGCACCACAAAGTTCTTGAAGAACATGTGAGCCTAGAAGTACCCCTGTGGCCCTTCCAGAAAAATCCTATCTCTTCCACCCATGAAGTTCAACCCACTCTGCCACCAGTACTTCCAGCTCTATAGACAGTTAGACACAGTTAAACACTCCTTTGTGTGTCTAGGTGATTTTCCTTTTATTTAAATTTTTATTCAGCATGGAGAGATTCTTCTGCTTTATATTTAATCAACCTTTGATGACCTATTGCAGCCTCCCATGTGACCTTTGTTTCCAACTCTAATGTGCACTAAAGAAATCTTTCTGACCTTCTGTTTCTCTGAACTCCTGTTTTTTCTTAAACTCCTTTCTCAGTAATTCATAAAATTACCATGGAATTTTTGGGTGGGAAAGTTTAGTGATTATATAATCCACCATTGTTACTTACAGACTGAAAACTCAGGCCCCGAGAGAAGGGACACAGGTAGCTGGGGTAAGAGTTCTGTTAGAATTCACATAGCCTGATACTTATATTGGTGCTTATTTGATATGCCCCTAACATTAACTTCTGTATTGTGAAACAATGGTGACACTCGAATTTTGTAAACTCTTTACATCTATACCTATCTATCTCTGTCATCTATCTGTCTCCTAATGATCTCAACCAGGAGGTATATTTTAGTATTTTGAACATAGCATACATTGGGAAAATGTATTCCCTTGCAGATCCAGAAAGCCTTTTTTAAATATCCTAAAAACCTACCAGTGAAATGGAATACACACACACGCACACACACACACACCCACCACACTTCTATATTGCCAAGAAAGAAGCAAGAATTTTTTCCCAAGGTATGTCATCCTGTAACACTCCGAACACGATTGCATGTTATACTGGGCATTTCGATGGTGGTGGTCATATTACTCCATTTCCGGCAGTGCCCTAGCCCCTCAGTACTGACCTATGCAGGGATTTGCAGGGTGGGGTGAAGAATGGGGAGCACAGACCCAGAGAGAAGTTTCCTAAGCAGCCGCCTTTCATCTCTGAGGAAGCAGGAACAAATGGCCTTCTCATCTCCTTGCCCCTCCCTGGCTCTCAGCCTCACAGGAAATGCAGAGCTGACTTTGACTGCAAGTTGCAAGGTTTTTATTTCCCAAGAGTTACCACAGATGCTTGTCTGGCCGGTTGAATGGAGCCTGCCATGTGCTGAAATAAAGTGATTTAAAGATCTTTTTCTGGCACGGGGAGAACGCCTCGCCACAGCTTCCAAATGCAGCAACCTTGCACACCCTCACCCTTGCCTCCCCTTCAGGGTCAGGTTTCACACTTGTGAATTCACAGGCAGAGTTCAGAGTCTGTGTTGCTTGGCTGCGAAACTGCTTCCTTAGCCAGGCCAGTTACATCTTAGCTTGGGGCTTATTTTAAGGCCCAGTTCTGAAGCGACGGCACAATTCGTTTCAACCCAACTAGAATGTGCTTCCGACTCGGCAAGGCTTTTGGGTTTAGTCGCACCGGTGTTTCCTGCTGTGTCTCAAGCCAGGTCCCACAGCCACTGTCAAGTACCTACTGGGCAGCCAGCAGGGGCCTGAGCTGTGTACATTGCTTCCAGCCTGAGGCAGTGGATTCTGTCGATACTTGTACAGTCTGCATTTTCTGGATTGTTAAAATTCATTTTTAGTTTTAGGATATCTATATCTAATATTTATATTCATCTATATAAATCTCTTTCTCTCATCTACCTATTTATCTGTGATCTATCTTACATCTACCTACCTAGTGTCTATGCATCTAGCTAATGTATCTATCCAGCCATCTCTCTCTGTATGTGTCATTATCACCCACCAGGTTCTTGCCAACAGGACCGCTCTTGTAACCTGAGGGAGTAGAATAGAGGGACCTGCCCTGACCTTCCATTTTGCAAGGGGATTGGATGCTAAGGGGCCAGAAGGACTTTGTTAAAACCTCATTCTCAAGAGACAGTTTCCTGACATAGCTCCCAGGGCAGTGACCTGGCAGCGCATCTTTGTAAACCTTTCCCCAGATGCTACTATCTTAAGCGAGATACAGTTTGCTGGCTGTAGTGGCCATAAGCAATATCTGCAAGGCTGAGGAACCAGAAGCCAAGTGAGTCTCAGAGAGAAAGAGTGTGAAGGAGAGGGTAGTAGGTAATGTGTGAGCATCCAAATCCTACCATAATGTGCCCCCAGAGAGAGAGAGGATATCAGACTGCTGTCCTGAAAGAAAAAAAAAGAAGTTTTTCTTAATAAGAAAATGCTTTTGGAAATGTCTAGATATGTTAATTCAAAACATATAGTTTTCCATCTGACCAAACCAGAGTCTTTTGACGACCTCACTTGTGTTTTCCACTGGCTGCGGTCTTCAGTGTGTCACCTGCAGGACCATGCACGCTGCTCCAATGCCTCTCTGATGCCCTCCAGTTTCCAGTGTCACGTTCACATCTCCACTGTGTTTTCATGTTCTTGTCTGTCTCCAAAACGTAATTCTAACCCTGCCAATTGAGGTCTGGACTCCTGCAAGGATTACATCATAGCTGAAAAGTGGGTCCCTTTTGTTTCGCTGTTACTTCAGCAGCTTTCCCCTAGATGTGTTTACTAAAGACAGAGCATTTGGCTGGCTTAGAAAAGTGGGATCCTCCACAGAGACCTCAATGACAGGTCCTGATTAGCTTTGCAGTAGAGATGGCAGGACGACACCCTGAGACCAGAGACCAAAGAAGCCAGATCTGGCAGCCAGCAGAGAAGCAGCCCTCGAAGGGATATCTGACCCACAGCCCATGCACTTGTTGACCCTCAAAGGCTGGTGCCTAGAGGACACTCGATGTGGTACCAAAGCTGAGCCGCATGACATTGGAGCCACCTTGCTTTTCTCTTGCTGCACCTGAAGGTGGAGGCATCCTCATAGTGACACCATTGGCCCGTACAAGTAGATACTATGAACAAAGGTAAACAGTTGGCAAATGTCCCACGGCCTGCTTGTCCTGGGGTGTTTGCCTGAGCTGTGTGAGAAGCTGGAACCGCCTGGCTTTAAAGACCTCGGGAAATCCCCAAATCCCTTTGTGACATGGAGACTGTGTGTTTTCTTCCTCCACATTTGTTTTTCTCTTCACCAAAGAGCACCCCAGTTAATTAAACCCCAATTAGGCCACAATGAAGATCTAGATCTTGTTCATTCTTGATTCATGAACAAATTAACTGGGGCTGATGGATCCTGATTTCAAATTGCATGAAAGAAGAAAGCGGTTTCATGCAGCATCACAGCATTACACGCGGGGGAATTAAATAGATGCTTTAAAATGACTTGGCATCAGATGATCTAGTTTTTTTTTTTTTTTTTCTGTGTCCAGCAATTTTATCTTGATTGAAATTGATAATTCTACCTGCAAACAACAGATTGAAGGTAGATGGAGGAGATCCTCAATTTGTGAAGGTTTAGCGTCCTGGAACAACTGGGTGGGGAGGACCTGCTAAAGGACTTAGTCCAGTCCCCTCCTTTATAGAGGAGGAACCAGATTTGCCTAATGCAATTCATGTACTTAGATGCCCAAGAGGACTAGACACACTAGGCTCTCTTCTTTTCCTGGGTGATTACAGAAGGAGTTGTGTGGTTTTGTCATTTTCTACACAAAATGTCTTTGAACAAGTATTTAGAAACCTTTGTTCTGCCAAATATACATACATACATACATACATACGCAATTATATTTAAAATATATATTTATTTAAATATATTATGTATATTATATACAATATATTTAAATTGTATTAAAGTATAATAAAATTATAATTATTAGACATAGAAAAAATAAATAGGTGGTTTTATGTTTAGTTTTTTACTCTACCGTATATACAGATATATATACAATCCATGTATATTTGTATGCATATTTTTTGCATTTTATGACCACTTAATCTATCCTACTCTGAGGAATTTTGATGCAGAGATATCAGGAGAAAATGCATCAGAAGCAGTGTATTTTGACGAACAGTTTTTAAAAAGTCTCTGTGCATTTCAGAATCTAATATGTATTTTCATCAAGCAACTTCCTAATGTTCGTGTTTATATACACTTTAATTTACGTGGAATGTGGAAAACACAGTAGTTACAACAAGGAGTAGCCACCAGTGCTTCCATTTTCACAGAGAAAATGACATTCTAAAAGCATAAAATTTACTGATTTTTCAAATCCTAATCCATGATTAGATGGGAGCCTGTCTCCTAGGAAATATGCAAATGGAAAGGAAACAAGAAAAAAAAAAAAGCATGCTGCAAAATCAAGCCTAAAAATTTCAGAAACGATCTAGTTTTACTTAAAATAAAAAAAGATAGAGGGAATCCGACTCCCTAATAAGCAGGAGAGCATTTCCCCTCTTATTTACTTGTTTATTAGCCTGTTTTGGTAAGGAAAGCTGCGCCAACTGCGCCCCAGGCTCAGGTAATCTGGATTTGATCAACATCTCCAGACAATTGTGGCTGCAACTTTACACCTCCCCCAATGCCAGGATATAAAATTTGGCCCACCCCAACAACACACCACTAATTAAGCCAAGCCTGGTGCATGTGTTGAGAGAACAATGATGACAACCAGCCCACAGGGGAGGGAGTTTCAAATCACAGTCAACAACAGTCCCGCAACTCAGCCCTTAAAGGGAAAGGAGCCCACAAGCTTCTCCAAATGACACCCGTAACAGGCAGGTCTCTTTGGTTTATAATTACTGTACTTAGCTGGGTTTTCCCTTTCTGTGGCTGACTGCTGGATTCAACCACTCTTATCTGCATAATTTGGGGGTGGCGGTCTCATGCAATATGCAAGGACAAGGCTCCCCATTTCCTCTTTGGCTGCAGTGGAGGAGCCCCTCCTTCATTTCCTACCCAGAGGAACAATGGTTCTGGGCGTGGCTGAACACACTTGGGTGAAATACACTGCTGGCTGGAGCCAGGCCCCTCGGATTTGTTTTTGGCTATTTCGGCCTCCAAGTTATTCCAGCAGGAAGCTAGCTTTGTAGAGAATACCCTGCCTAGTGGTGGCTCTTTCTGACTGCTTGTCCAAACATTATTGGGTAAAACCTAACACCAGGACTTAAGAAATGTACTAAAAAGTCCCAGGGAAATGCATTTGCCAAGCAAGGAAGCATGCAGGGAGGAACGCGGTGAATTCTCAGAGGATGTGCAAGTCTCAGTTCATGAAGTTGAACCCTTTATTTATGTTTCTCACAGAGGACCAAGGTGCATCCAGTTCTTCCTCTAGGATTCCTTTTGAGAGCAACCAAGACAACTCCCGAGTTCTACCTATAAAAGAGTGTCCAATCACTGGCTCTATAAAGAATCAAGCTTTGGGAAAACAAAACCTTCCATTTTTAGTAGAAGGATATAATGTATAATTTTGTCGATTTCTCAAAAATAGAACAAATCATGAAACAAATGCTGATTACTACTCTACTAGTTTAGATCTTTGTAATTCCCATTGGGAGAGTTTCTTTTGCAGATCAAGAGCAGCATATGGCTGCAAGATATTCAAAAAAATAGACTAAACATCAATGTAAAAACATACGAATAATAGTGTATACAATGCATTACAAAGGCCCATGTCTGTATAATTCATCCTTTATTCACAAAAATGTTGATATAAGGACAGTACTCAAAACAAACACCTTCATGGGATAAACGAAGAACTTAGTTGGCAGGGTGTAAGCATACATATATGATAAGCACATATATGCATTCACGGACATATGTAATGTTCAAACCTATACATATAAATACATGCACATTTTACTTAGCAAAGTGCATAAGTTTGTAAAATCAATGGATTGTGCCAGCTAAATTACCACTGAATCCAATCTGATATAATATTAAAATATATTCTTTCCATTTTTTCTTTCTTTTTAATATTTATTTTTTTCTTCTGCTTCCCTTTCTTTCTCACTCAAACACTAATTTTCTAATATATGCTAGATATGGCTCCAGACATGTTAAGCGATCTAAAAATAACTGTTCTCCTGGAGCTTACTGTGTAAACAACTAACAAGAAAACAAAGAATGAGAAAGAAAATCTTGGGGAGATGCATACACATTTTTAGGTGATGGCAGGAAAAAAGTGATAGCATTGTATGGGATTTGGAATCCGATGTTCTGTGTTCAAATCCTATCTCTGCTGTTATCTATCTATGTAATAGTAGGGAATTGAATTTTCTTCCATGAAATACAAGTAAACACATTTGTGCTATTTTCCACAGGAATAACAGGAAAATCAAATGATTAAAGCTGTCAAAACACTGGATAAAAAGATTAAACTTTATGCAAGGTACTTCCACACACATATGCCTAGAGAAAGTAGACCTTCAGTCCAGCATTGAAGGACGAGGAGAATTTTCAGGGTGGATGTTTTAAGCTGAGTTCAGCTAAGAGCTTGTACAGTCCTGTGAAGCTCAACAGGAGACCCAGAGGCGGCAGGTGTGTGTTCAAATGGAAAGTCAGGGATAAAGGCCCACGTGCACACACTACGCGCACACACAGGTGCACACACACTCTAGTATAAAATGAAACAACATCACCCACATCCGCCAATGCCTGCTAAGGGGCTCAGCTTATTTTTGACCAGAGAAATTATTACTGGTGGTGAATCCATACAGGTCTGCAGCAACCTCAATTCTTGTCTCCTCAGAAGAAAGAATTTGACTAAGGGGCATAAGGCAGAAGAAGAGACCAAGGCAAATTTTACAGCAGGAGTGAAAGTGTATTAAAAAGTTTTAGGTGGGGCATAGTGGCTCACGCTTGTAATTCCAGCACTTTGGGAGGCCAAGGTAGGTGGGCGGATTACTTGAGGTCGGGTTTCCCAGACCAACCTGGCCAGCGTGGTGAAACCCCGCCTCTACTAAAAATACAAAAATTAAGCTGAGCATGGTGGCGTGTGCCTGTAATTCCAGCTACTCAGGAGGCTGAGGTGGGAGAATCGCTTGACCCAGGAAGCAGAGGTTGCAGTGAGCCGAGATCATGCCATTGCACTCCAGCCTGGGCGACAGAGGGAGACTCAGGAAAAAAAAAAAAAAAAAAAAAAAAAAAAAAAAAGCCTTCAGAGAGGTATACTTGGAAGAGGGCCAAGTAGCCATCTTGGAGGTCATGTGCCTCATTTGACTGTGGACTTAGGGATTTATATGGTGGCCTACTTTCAGTGTCTTGCATCCCATTTCCAGTGGAATACCCCAGAAGGTCATATTCCAGTTAAAATTTGCTATTTTGCCCCTTGAGGCATAGGTCTGAGCCCACTCGCCTAATTTCTGGATCTTATTTGGAAGCTGCTGAGCACCAGTTACAGGTGTTTTTATCTATTGGAAAACTGCCTTTCCCTAGCACTGGCTGCAACCAATTATAATTTGAGAGAGGCAGTGTGACAACTGCCTGACCTGATGGTCACCTGACTTTCCTGGTGGGTTTGGGGCAGTCCTCTGCTGCCCCGCTGCTACCTACTGTAACAAAATGGCATTACTGATCTGAATTTCAAATCGCCAATGCCAGCAGTAGCATGTAGATCAGTTGGAAGGGTATGAGGTGGAGCAAGAAGAATCCACTAGGGGATGTTCTATAGCCTCCATCAAAAAGTGGGGTCCCCGAATCATCAGCAGCAGAATTAGTTTTAGTTCTGGGGCTACCATAGCAAAGTCCCACAAACTGAGTGTCTTCAAATAACAGAATTCTTTTCTCTTACAGCTCTGGAGGCCAGAAGTCCACAATCAAGGTGTCAGTAGGCTGGTGCCTCCTGAGGCTTCCTGGCTACTGGTGGTTACTGGCCGTCCTAGGTGCTGTTTGGCTTCCAGATACACCCCTCCAACCTCTGACTCTTTCATCATTGGATGCCCTCGAGTGTCTGTGCCCAAAATCCTTCCTTCTCATAAACACACCGGTTGCTGAATAAGAGCCCACTCCACTCTTGTGTGATCCCATCTTAATTGGATGGTATGTGCTAAGAACCGATTTCCACATGAGTTCATACTCCCAGGTTCCAGGGTTTAGGATTTCAATGTGTCTTTTGATGGGACCCAATTCAACACATAACACCTGGGACCTTGTTAAAAGGGCAAATTCTCCTGCTCTGCCCAAATCTACTGAATCAGAAGCTCTGAGGATGGGGCCTGGCCGCTGTGTTTCCAGCCAGCCCTTCGGGGGATTCTGACACTCCCTCACCTTTGAGGGAAGGTGGGGAGAGGATGGAAAGAGGGGAGCTCAAACAACTTATCTGGGGAGGAAACATTGTTGAGTGGCAGGAAAAATAAGGGAAGGAAGTCACAAGGAGAATGATAAGTATCTTAATCAACATTATTTTACTTGGACTCAAATATGATTAAGCAATTAATAAAATAATATTTAATTATCAAGAGTATTGGGGAATCTCAGGGAAGCAGGATGTGGAGCCCACAGTGAGCCAAGGAGCAGCTGCCTGCCTATGTCTTCCTGTCTCTCTCTTCCCTCTCCCTCTTTCCAGGCCCCTTCTCCTCTCCCTCTCTCTCCTCCCTCCTCCCTCCCAGTGCTCCCTCCAGGGAGGCAGGACCACCCAACACCTCCCACACCCACACCCTAAGTCCTAACAGGGACCAGTGGCCCTGGTGCTGCTGTGTCCCCACTCACCTTCCCAAAAGAAGGAACCCCTTGGCCTAGGCCAGAGCCCAACTCTCAGGTGCTCCCCTGAGGCTGAGGGATGGGATCATGAAGTGTGGGTGTGACTGCCAGGACCCACCCTGTAAGGAGGCAAACTTATTCTCAAGAAAGGAGGAGCTGCGGCCCTGCCAGGCTCTGCACGTGGGCCGGACTTCTCCCTCGGACCTCCAGGGGTCTCTCTGGGAATGAATTCCAGACCCTGGCAGTTTAGAAAGTGCAGGGAGAAGATTTTAGGAATTGGATGACTAAGTAGGAATCGTAAATTAAATCTTACATAAGACAGAAGACTGCAGGTGGGAATTGAGTGGAGCTGAGATTGGAGATGGAGCCAGCAAACAGAGAAATCTGAGCTGCCAAGGTCAAAATAAATTTTGAAATATAAGAGGGCTCAGGGAAGTGGCCGGAACCCTGCGCTGGGCAGGGCAGGCATGTGCGGGCGGGGCAGGTGAATGTGGGTGGGGCATGTGAGTGTGCGCAGGTGTGGAGGGGCAGGGATGTGTGGGTGGGGCAGGTGGGTGGGGCGAGGCAGGTGGATGTGGGCAGGTGTGAACCTGGCAGGTAGGTGTGGGTGGGCCGTGGTTTTGGAGCTCAGGCTGCAGGCTGAGTGGGGCCAATGCTGAAAAAGAAAACCAAGCTGGGCTTGTGCTGGCAACTGATAGTGACTTTCCCCTGAGACAAAACACAGGGGAAGAAATCCACTGGTACATCTATCTATAAAGCCAGGATAACGTCTTAACACCCAGAGAACACGGGTCTGGGTGGGCATCAGGAGAACCGGCCACAGCACTGCCACCCATGAGGGCTAGGTGGGAGGACCTGGTGTTTGCAACTCGGCATCTTACCTGGGAATCGTGGAAGTCCTACCGCATAGCCTCCAGGGTCCCATAGACTTCTTAGTTTCTGCTGTTTAGTAAGGGTTTATAAAAATGTCTAGGATAGCATTGCTTGGAACTATTCTGAAAAAGAAAATTTAAAAGAAAGAAATGGAATTCAGGTAAACACAATGAAAAATGCTGGAGAAAGAGTTAAATCTAATGCCGGGAAGCTCTTGGCCCTTCCTTTACATAGAATCAGAGGAGAGGAATTCTTTGCTTTTTCACAAATCCAAATAATCCCTCAGGATTTGCAGTAAATTAGACACACAGTCCCTCAGCCCTTGACACACATTGTGAGGAAATTATTTGATTTATTTACTTGATATACTTAAAGCATTCCACTGGTCTGAGAGCAATTGGATGCATGAAGAAAATACAAATCTAACACTTAAACCAAATGCTGCAGTAAGAGCCTCCGTGCAGAAGAAATACACATTGACGGTGATTGGACACTGAAACTGAGGAAACCATTGATATGAACCACATGGGGCTTTTTGGATGACTAAACCAAAAGCCAATTACGATCGACCATCCCTGACTGTAATTTCATTAATCCAAAAGCTGACAATTCTCCCCAACAGAAGCTCCAATGCAACGTGCTTCAGCCTTCTCTAAGAGCTACAACGCCTCGCCAAGGCTGAAATCAGAGATGAGGCTGATGGCTGTGAGTTCTGCCTGTGGGCTGCAGAGAACTGCACATTTTCAATGCTCAGGTAGATGCAATTACCCCTAGTTGCACATGAGAAGCTTGAGTTTAGAGAGGTCAAACATCACTTGTCCAAGATAACAAAGTTCATGAGGTGGCAAGTGTGATATCAAGTACGATTTCCACACCAGAAATGCATTTAAATGATGGTGGGTAGGGATGAGGATGACGTCTCTTTCTTTCTTATTATTTTTTTTTAATTAGAGTAAGATTCACCTTACACGCACACACTCCTTCATTTGTACACTTCTTATATTTTATCTCATTTAATTATAGCAACAAACTTTTTGGTGGATGACGTTAGCATATTTTACAGAGGAGGCAGCTAGTGACTGAGAGAGCCTTAGCAACTTGCAGAGGATCAAACAGTGAATGGTTGGGCCAGAATTTGAATCAGTCTCCTGACACCCGATCTAGTCATTGCTAGCACACATAGACCCAGGAAATGGGATTCCAATACATCATAATCTCACCCATATTTTTGGTGAAATTTAAATGTATTTTCTTTTAAGCTATGTAGAGTTGAATAATGACTAATAACATTAAAGGGCTGTACAGCATCATTTAGTGTATACAAACAGTATATTTGTAAAGGTGCACATTTAGGCGTATTATGCTTGTTACCTACATGATATGAATAATATTCTATGCTAGCTGACTTTTCTAGTGCTGCTTGGAGACATCACCCGCCAGAACTAATGTCATTGATCAATCCATATCAGCTGCCATCCCCTGTAGCACATCATAGTCTGCTTTTTATCCACATTGGAAGTCACCTGAAAGAGAGAATGTCACCCTCTGACTCTATCTAGGCCTCAGGTCATGACCCACCATCTGCATTCTCTGTCCGGTTGTTGATACGTATGGCTTGTTGCTTCTTTTCATACACAACTGTAGGGCCTTGCACTGCACCCTGCAATAAGCTAAGCTCCACGACTGCCTGAGCTGGCCTGAGGATCACCCAGATCCTCTCCAAGTGAAATCCATTCTCATGTAATTTGATATCAAGCAGAAGTTCAATTACATTTGTATAGTTTTTATCTTTGGCCAGCAGTGGGTGAGGTGCCTTCCTGGGCACTTCTCTAATCCTTGCAGCAACTTGTGCAGCCATATTATTAATTACAAAGGAGGAAACTTAGTCTGGAGCTCTGCTTGGTCTCAAAACCAGTATTTTCTCCCAATAAACTAGACTGGTTATTTTGGTGGATACATGGATACATGGAAAGTTTCTTTTTTTTGAAACAGATTATTCTTACTTTTCATAAAGATTTAATATATATTGTTTTCTTTCTTTCTTTTTTTTGCTGCTTTATCTTTTATTCCTTACAGGGGTCCTTACAAGCCATTTGGTCATGGAAGAAACTGAATCCAGGGCTTCTGAACTCATCGACAGTCTCAACCTTTCACCTTTGTCCAAAGAAAGCACCTAATCCCATGACACTCCTCTCTTTGAATCTGCACTTTGTGTTTTCATTATGCACACTCCTAAACACACATACACACACACACCCCTAAACACACATACACACACAGACACACACCTAAACACACATACACACACACACCTAAACACACACACACACCTAAACACACACACACACCTAAACACACATACACACCTAAACACACATACACACACACACCTAAACACACATACATACACACCTAAACACACATACACACACACATTATACACATACATAAAAGGCATGCAATACACACACATCATATATATCTATAATATGCATGCAATACAAATACACACATATCATACACATGAACAATATGCATGCAATACACACACACAGACACCCCCCCAAAAGCAAAACCAAACACTGTGCTGACAGCTCATCTTGCCGTCGTGGGTGCAGAGGTTCTCTAGCCCTCCCTGTGTATCTGTGGTCTACTGGCACTCCAGGCTAAGCTCCCCTTGCTGTGGGCATTGGGTATTTACCTGCGTATTTACCTGTCTCTCTTTAGACTGGCCTGATTTTTAGGAGTCTTTTGGGAGCAGGCACACACTCCCATGTTACAGAGTAAATGGGTCTATCTTAGAGGTCATTGTAGGACAGTGCACTGCTCTAGCGTCATTGTGGCTCATCCATGGATGTGTGCCCTTTTGCGTTCATCACAAGGTTCTGCTCCTTAGACACCTCCTCTCTCCGGAGGCTGGTCATCCTTCTCGAGGTTCAGCACACTCCTGGATAAAAAAATCCATTTTAACTCTTTTAAACAAAATTATAAATGAGCACTCACTCATTCTGGCTCTCTAAAATAGTTCAAAAATATTTTTCAGAAGAAGGTTATAACCTTTTTCAAAGGTTTGTTTTTGTTTTTGTTTTTGTTTTTGAGATGGAATTTCCCTCTGTCTCCCAGGCTGGAGTGCAGTGGCCTAATCTTGGCTCACTGCAACCTCTGCCCCCCATGTTCAAGTGATTCTCCTGCCTCAGCATCCCAAGTAGCTGGGACTACAGGTATGTGCCACCACACCCAGCTATTTTTTTGCATTTTTAGTAGAGACAGGATTTAGTCATGTTAGCCAGACTGGTCTCGAACTCCTAATCTCAGGTGATTCACCTGCCTGGGCCTCCAAAAGTGCTGGGATTACAGATGTGAGCCACTGCGTCCAACCTCAAAGGCTGTTTTGTAAAGGTTGCAAGTTTCCTATCTGCCTTCTCTGAAAATATTTTAAAATATGGTTAAATACATTATGTTTACCAGTTAGACCCTCAGCTAATTAATGCCACTTTCTGAAGATGCAAAGATGAATAAGATAACTTCAAGAACTTTAGAAAGTAGCTTCCTAAATTACGTTTTAAACTAATCTGAAATATATATGTACACATACATATATACACATATATACACGTATACATATATTATATATACGCACACACATACACACACATATATATATCTCAATGCTTTCCTGATCTGCTGGTCCAGAGGCCTGAGGAGGCCAAAGTGGAGAGAAGGTAGGTAGAGCTTCCCATTCAGTGGGATCTCATTGGCCCCATTAAGAGTTCCTGTTTGGATATTAAGGCTACTACCATGATGAACCAATGGTGACAGTAAAGGGATACACACATTCACAAATGTGGCAGTGAGAGCGATGTTGAGAGGGGCTAGTTATATTTTCACCTTCCAGGAGCCGTGTTCTGAATTCCAGCTACTGGGGACCCACGACTTCTGCTTCATTCACTGATTCTGCACATGCCCTGCATCCTGGGACTGGTTCCTCAACACAGCCTGAGTTCCACCACCAAATTGAGGCTTTAGCCAGCCATGGCATGGTTCTAGCAGACTGGATGCTCCTGTGTGATGGGGTATGTCTTAGTGTGTTCTGGCTGCCATAATAAAATACCAAGGACTTAAGAGGCTTAAACGGCAGGCATTTATTTCTCACAGTTCTGGAGACTGGGAAGTCCAAGATCAAGGTGCCGGAAGACTGGTGTCTGGTGAGGACCTGGTTACTGGTTCGAGATGGCTCCTTCTCACCATGCCCTCATACGATAGAAAGGACAAAAGAGCTCTGGCATCTCTTTGTCTTGTTATAAGGGCACTAATTCTAACATAAGGACTAAATCGTCGTGACCTTACCCAATCTTAATTACCTGCGAAAGACCCGTCTCCAAATACTATCACATTTGGGGTTAGGGCTTCAACATATGAACTTTGGGGGAACACCGTGTGGTTGATAACAGGGCATGTGGTTGATAACAGGGCATGTGGTAAGACCTGTGTTCGTCTCTTCACTCATTTCCCAGTAAAATGGCTTCAGCAAGTCTGCCCCAAAGTCATCTACCTGCCACCCAGTGGTTATCTGGTCTCAGGGACTGGTGTTCCAGATTTAGCACCACTTTCTGCTACTGGCCATTTGGGCATTCAGCCATAGCAGTCATGAGCTCAGCCTCGGTGAGAGGGAGCCCGTGGAAAGAAATTGGGTTTGTGATGACATTATTGGGCCACTGAGTCAACCGTGACCTGTACTCAACCTGTAGACAGAATTTTATATGAGTTGATGCATTATCTTATTTTTAGAGCCAGTTTGAGTGAGGGATCGAGTTGGGGAAAGAAAGTTCATTCCTGGTGGCTACAAGCAATCTAATTGACTAATCATATTACTCTCATAAATGGCATCCTAAATGTGCTGTCCTGTGAAATCCAATGTAAAAGAAAGGGCTGCCAGAAATGGGACATGGGTAGAAAAATGGCCATTATACTGACCGTAGCATTTCTACTGTGTTGTGTTGTGAAGGCATCATAGCATTTCTTGTTGCTGATCATTAAAAAAAAATTCTCTTGATATATTTTGAGCAGAAAAAGCTGGAATAAAAATGTGAACCTCACCTGCTGTTTCCAAGCAAGCTTACAGTTGTGCTACAGATTTTGAAATTTGGAAAGCAGTACCTTAAACAGCGATTCCCGACTTCACCCGGGTGCAGGTTACATCAGAAAAACAAGAAGTGCTTATGGAAAAGACAGATTCCTCTGTGCTACTTCAGAGCAAATAATTATCTCTGAGAGTAAAGCCTAGGGATTTGTATTTTCAACAAGCTCTTGATAATTTTTATTCACTGCCAAGATCGAGAGCAAATGTCTAGAGAAAATTGGCTGAGATCAAAGCCAGAGCAAGAGCCCACCAATTTAGCTATTTGGGATGAAAAGCCCTTCTCCTTAATCCAGGGTCGACATTTCACATGTCTATTTGTAAATTCTAGGATTGAACTAGAAAGGGCAAAGCTTCATGGTCAGGAGAATCGGTTCTACTTTACTGTCAGTCTTTAGCCTTCTATAACCTTGGAGAAATCACTTCTTTGGGGGCCTCAGTTTTCTCATCTGGCAAGTAAAAGGGAAAGGATTACATAAGATTATATATAAGGTACATTCTTCATATAAAGCTTTCAAAAATCCATGATGTCAACATTGGGGAATGGTTATAAAACTTTTGTATCCATAGGCAGATTTTTAAATTGTGTTTTAATTTACTGTTTTTCACTTTTCTATTCTCACTACATTTTTATGGGTAGTCAGGAGGGCAATGGGAAGGATGTGTTTAGCAGTAAATGTTTCCCCAGAGATACCAATTGGTAGGAAACCATGTATGAGTTAAGAGCTTTCCTTCTGAAATAGAAGTTTCACATCTTGAAAAGAAATTAACATGAGTTTTATGGCATACAACTTTGTGGCATAGTTGAAACCTTGTTCACCAGGTGAAATTTTGTCTGAGTTGTATTTTCCACTTTTGGAACTCATGTAATTCGAAAGTAGATTATACAAAAATCTATTAGAAGGCACTTTTGGGTACTCAAATTTTCATAGAACAGGCTCAATGTTATTCTACCTAATATGAGGTTATTACCATGTGGGCTATATTTTCCCCCTGCGTGGTCCTACAGGACTCTTCCAGCTAGAGTACAATATGTGATTTGGGAAGGTTCTGGTTTAGACCTTAAGCATTTGCTTCCAACCTTGTAAATCTGCTGTGACAATTCATCACGTTTTCCTGCTTCAGTCAAATCCCTGGTGTCAAAAACCCTGTGACCTTAGTGCCAATAAAAACAAGCCAACCAAAGTGTTGGGATTGCTTTCCTTGAAGTCGTCATTCCCTTCCTCAGCCCAGCAGTAGGTAATGAAGTCTTAAGAGTCCTCAAATGAAACACTGTGATGAGACCTATTCGGGCCTTTTTGCAGACAGGAAGCTCTTCCTCTGCTGATGGGCCAGGCTTTCTACCTCTGGGGCCCACCACAGCCTTGGAGCCCAATCAGACTTTGCATCCTCTGTCTGTCTTTTGTTCTCTTCCATTCTTCCTTTTGGACATCTCCATGAACAAATCAAGTTACAGAATCGGCTTCCCTGCCCCTTCAAGGGGCTTTCAAAGACTAACATTAAGTTTTAACATTAATCAACAATATTCACAAAAGCTGTGGGCCTTGTGTTTCTGTGTCTTTAGGATGGGGAGCTGCTAGGAGCAGAGTGGCTTCCGGAAGGGAATTTTCGATGATGACATGACTCACAGGTGAGTGGCTGGGGATGCAGTTCTGCATCACCCGCGTGGGCAAGAGCTTTGACCTTCTACCACATCATTCTCATTAACAATTACAGGAATTGCATCTCTAACGAGTTATTCTCTCTGCTGAAACTAAGCTCCTTAAGCTTCAGCACTAGTATATCCACTGCATGCAACTGCGGCTCCATCATCACACATCGTAAGCACTTTGAACGGCCTTCCACTTGCCGTCAGTCTAATGAAATGTGCGCGAGCGAGGACAAGCCCCCTTCACACGCCGCCGAGCGGGTTAATGTGAGGGCTTTCTGACCAGCGGAAGGTGTGAATTCATAACAAGGTCTGGTGTGCGCAGGCTTTAACAGCTTGTCATATGTGTGAGTTGAAGATAATGAATTCAAGTCCAGTTGTGGGGTTTTTCTGTGATTTGCAGGTTTATTTACAGGGATGACATAGACAGAGGAGCCACGTGGAAATGCGCAAGCAGGTTCATGGGGCTTGAATGGAATGGTCTTTTGTTAAAGGCCGGATTGACTGTTGAGAATAACGATGTCTGTGTAACACCCTTGGCTTTCCCACAAAATTAAGCAGACTTCATTTTCACTGACTCCAACTTCAGCAAGAAATAACCTCAAACTAGAAATTTTGACATATGGACATGATGGAATTGAAAACCTTACCTGTGCCATTCAGCAGGGCAGCCCCAAACCACACATAGCTACTGAGCCCTTGACATGCAGCTGGCCCAGACTGCAAGTTGTGCAAGCATGAAACACACGGGATTTTGTAGACTTACTACACATACAAAAAGTAAAATACTGCATTGGTATTTGTATGTTATTTATGCATAGAAATGATAGTACTTTACATAAAGTTGAATACATAAAATATATTATTAAAGTAATTTATACCTGTTTCTTTTGCTTTCTTTAGTGTGGTTACTAGAAAACTTAGTTCCATGAACACTCATATCAAATTTCTATTGGACAGTGCTGTCTTACGTCACCGAATGTAACCTGAACATTGAATAGGTGTCCTTTTTTTAGGTGATCAGGTAATCACTAGATTTTTATATATTGCATTTTCTTAAAATTATATTTGCTTAGGGGTTTTTAGAGGGTAGCTAATACGTTAATTATTTTATAGGTCCTTTGTCCTAATATCTATATGCCAGATTTTAATTTAAATTCAAATTTAAACACATACTACTTTAAAAAAATAATCCTGGGGTTAGTATAAACTTGGAAAAGTTATTTTCTAATCTATCACAAGTAGAATTCAACTTCCAGTTTCACTGTAGCAATTGTCAAATGAAAAAAAAATTACCCATAATTCATTAACAACCTATTTACTGCATAGGTATTTGAAAGACAAATGTTGTAATACTCAAAAGTGAATATCAACTGGAAAAATCCTGCTATTCTCTCTGCCTCTTTCCCCATTTCACTTCCCTTTTCCTTGTCTCTGGCAAGTTTAGAGGGTGTCTATGCCAGTGGCAGCCAGGAGAGAGCACACAGCAAGTGCACTGAGAGGGAAACACTTTGCACCTAAAAAATAAGCCCCTTCATGAAATTCCTGCTGTGGGAGGGTCAGGGACGGGAAGGGATGGAGAGAGAATGAATAAAGGAACAAGCAACCCCCTAGCCCTCTCCAGAAAGGACCCAGCCAGGCACAGGCTGGGCTGAGGCAGGGCTGGAGAACCACTTGGGTTGGAAGAGCTCGAATTCAGCCTGAAGTGTATTTGTTTTGAAAACCTCAAGCAAGCCGTGTTTCCCACAATGTGACTACACTTATGATTGAAAGTGACTGGAAAGATTTAGAATCTTTTTAGATATTGTCAAGCATTGTGGAAAAAAGAGATGTTATGGGGAGAATTTGAAGGTAGGAGTAGGAGAAAAATAAAGCAATTTTCTTTTTGTATCATTTGAAATCCAGATTGTAAATCATATGGTTGTACCAGGTAGCTGGATGCTAAAAGTACATCATTCATTCCCCGACCCAGATACTGTCTTTAGGTGGGAAATGCCCTCAGACTTGGACCCATTCTCTTTCCAGACCTTTCCCCGAGGACTTTCCACACATTCCTTTGGGACCCTCAATATTACTTCTTGAACTGGCCAGGTCGTTACAAAAACCCTCTTATTTTCTTATGCAGAATGATATCACACCTTGTCTTGGCTCACTGAAGTGTTTTCAAAAAAGTAGCAAAGCCATTCACTCTCTAGTAAGATGCTTCTGACCTTCCGGAGAGAGGGATTAAACTGAAACTTTCTCTTAAAATAACAATTCTTGTCTTTCTGATGTAGAAGCATCACCCACAACTCAATATCACCAGAGGCGGTCAGCTCAGGAATTGCCTGGTATTGTGGATGCCAGGAAGCCCCTGAGGGAGGGAGGTTTTAGGAGAAATAAAGGCACATAACTAAGGAAGGAGGTCTTTCTTACCTTTGAAAAGAGTTTCAAGGATGTGAAACCTGATCACATTAGTGTGGGAAGAACAGAGTGTATGTGCTTTTTTCATGACCCCAGCAGATAGGCAGGGAGGACGGGGCTTTCAACTTTGAGCCGTTCTTCCGCTGATGCTCCAACATGCCCGCAGAGGGAAATGTGGAATAGTGATGGTCAAAGCAACATATTACTCGCCCAGATAATTTTCTTCTGCTGGACTTCTCTCAGTTTCTAAATTACAACTAATGGAGATTCTTTGTAAAGGATCATCATGTTCAATCTTTTGAAATGAAGAATGTGACTTTCAGTGAGAAGTCAGCATCGCATCAGGAAGATTGAGCACAGCGCCCTTCCTTTTGTCATTTGTGACCAAAGCGAGCCGGCGTTTCTCCTTCTTTCTGCATTTTTGTACTTGGTGTAACTAAGGACATAGTCATTTTCAAATAATAAGGCTTACGAATACAGAGATGCAGAAAATTTCACAATACTTCAATCATAGCCTGCAAGTATATGAATAATTTAAAACATGCAAACAGCCCTCCCTGTACCAAATGTAATATAATAAAAAGATAAGAATGTGATACCATTAATGTCCTCGTTCACAACTAGAATAAAATCAGTAACTTTTCTTTTTTTTTTTAGAATTGTTGTTTAGCTTCATTGAGAAGGTAACAGAAATGGCCTTTTGTTTTGGGAGTGGCTGCAGTGATGAGCAGCGCGATGATGGGGCACGGAGGCGTGCTTTTTAAAAGCCTCATCTGTTTGAGAGCTCACTCACTAAAAGACCACCTTAATGACTTATCATAAGGACAAATTAAAGAAAGATCCTTAACTTTTAAATATTATCTAGAGATGATTGCACACTCCCCTTGCTGAATGAAGACGAACTTTCTGATATGATGTGTATGACTGCAGATTCCCCTTTGCAAATGCCTTTTCTACCCTGCTAAGGCCCTTCATCCCTATACCATCCTAAATGTCCTAGTGCCTGCTAGGAGACCTGAGCCCTGAATGCCAGGTTTAAAAGAACTGGGAAGAAGCACTACAAGGAGATTTTCTCTCTTAAGAAGTGGGGTCTCACCCTGTCACCCAGGTTGGAGTGTAGTGGTTCAATCACAGCTCACTACAGCCTTGAACTCCTGGACTCAAAGGATCCGGTCATCTGAGCCTGCCAAGTAGCTGGGACTACAGGCATGCACCATTGTACTCAGCTTAAAAAGAGAATTTGAAAAGATTTGACCACATAGAGGATGGGAGTGAAAGTAGAGATGTACTTGGTTTCTGCTTTTTATAGTGCCTGGAAGTCGTGTCGGGTTTTTATTTCGCTGTTTTTCTTTACCCCCTGTATGTGCCAGAAACTTATGTTCCTTTCCTTCTTATACTCACAAGCCTTCATTCTCTATTCCAAGATTACGATGTACATCCTGACTCTCTCCCTTCTTCTGGGCTCATTTGTATATGAAACATTTTACCCACTGAAGCCAGAAGGAATAATCTGAAAATAAAATAGTTTATGTCTCCTCCTTAAATTCTTAAAGCTTGAATGAGTCTATATTGTCTAGAAGTTGAGGTCCTCAGTCACGCCGGGTTCTAACATTATTTGCAAGTATCATCCATAAAAACCCTCTGGTTTGTATTCCCTGAACGTAGCTGGTACTTTGTTTCCTCCTGAGCACCACATCGCCTTGTTTTCTGCCAGTTTCAAACAGGAATAACGGGCACATTTTGATTGGCCATCATTCTAAGGCCTTTCTAACCTTTAGCAACCCTATCCCGTGCCCCCTGCTCCCTGTCCCTTTCCCAGACTTTCCTGCCCTGGGACCCTTACCTCCTCAAACCCAGGTTTCCGTTGCCGGCCTCTCATGTCTTTGGCATTGGTGATGTGCCTGTTATCTTGAGTTTTGATTTACTTTTCGTAAGCACAGTTTCTATCTCCACAGTGAAATTATCATCTCCTTAAGAGCAGGAATCCTGGTCTAGTTTAATTCCATTTGTTCAAAAATACAAAAGCATTTACAGGGAGTCAAATGTTCAGCTGGGTTATAACAAAGGAAAGATCAGTAGAAAAACAAACGTACATTACCGACATCAAAACTACCCACTGATATAATTAAACTTACAAGAAACGTTCGGGGCAATTTATTTGTCCAAGCTCTAGACACAATAACTACTTGATTATTGGTGACGGGGATTAGACTTTCAATGAAATATATTCTCATGATAATAGTTTTACTCTGAAGAACATGTTTGAGATTCAAAAGTAATATTAAGAAAATGAATAATTGTCTGGACAGTTGTCTTAGCAACGAAACATTTTATGTGTAGATAAAAAATATGTAAATGTTTTCTTAAAGGTCACATTACAAAATATTGCATGAACAAAAGAAGTTTAATGCTACAATCACCTCGCCTGCAGATTTGCCTTGGTGTATTAGATCTTGCCGTAAGTAGCTGATTGCACGGGTATTTTGGGGAGCATCAACAGACCAATTTGCTAAGAATATCTTCTCTGTTATATCTTCTTTAGTGAACTCTCACAAGGCCTGAGATTCCTATCTGTGGAGTCTCTTCCTCATGTTACATTGAAAATATGTTACAGGGAAAAAGTGTCTCATCTATGCCCCATTAGCTGTTTTCGTTTCTCGGGCTGAATCTGGGAATTAGAAGAGGAAGAGAAGTTAAAGGCTGATAAGATGGCACCTTAAGGTTTCATAGGCCAGGAGGGGAGACTCAGGTAAAGCCGTAGTAGCAAGGGAGAAGGAGGAGACTATTTGGATTCAGGGAGTCCTGAAGTGCTGTGTACAGCCAGCCTGGAGGAGACTTGGATGGTGTGTCACAGAAAGAGAAATGATGAGGCCCCCAAAGAACACCAAATACCGACTTCTTCTACCACAGCCTTCAGCTGAGAGTAGATCCTATTTTATTTACTTCCTACATTCCTTGAATGTAGCAAAGAGCTTTTCCAGACTCATCTCACAGTATTTGCTGAATGAAGAGATGACTGCGAGGATAAACAAACACAAAAGCCATATCTTGTACACGCCTTTATCAGTGCTCAACGTTTCCTCTTACTGACCCTAGTCTTCTGCTCATTGTTGGAAGCTGATGTCTGCCGTCTTTATCCTATCCCGTCAGACGCCACCTAAGTCCCCTCCTTATACTTCCAGTCTTTTCCTTCACCACTCCCTGAATCTCACTTTGTCTCCGGCAATTCTGAAGGACCTACCACTCTGCAAATAAAGCCTGTTGCCTCCCACCTTCAGCTCATCCTGGATGTTCTCGTGCAGCCTCTTAGTTGTGAGCGAATGCCTCCTTCTCATCTAAGACAGATCTTAGGGATCAGCTCTTTCAGGAAACTTTCCCGACACTCCCCAGGTGCAAGAGAGTCCAGGCTACAGATCCCTTCTCTATGTCCGAGATCCCTCTTCATAGCTCTGTGGTTTTCTAACTGCACGGTATCGTAGTTATCAATTTCTTCTTCTTCTTGTACCACTGAGAGGTCAGACCTGATGTCTTATTCATTTTGACTCCAAAGCCCTCCCAAATACCACCCAACTTTCCTGCTCCTTTTTACACCAAAACTCCTTGAAAGTGACACCTCTACTTGCTGTCTTCACTTCTGCTCCCATTCATCCTTGATTTGCTTCCATCAGAAATTTGACCTTGATACTTTGCCAGAATGGTTCTCATCAGAGACAAGAAGCGAGCCCTGGTTTTTAAATTCCACAGTGAGTTCTCCCTATTTAAATTACTGTTTTTCAAGAAGGGTTGGCACAGTTGGTTCTTCTTTCCTCCTGGTGACTCTCAGTCCCACATGCTCTCCTTGCTTGTTCCCAGGTGGCTCTGTGGATCCCTCACCTCTGCACCTCTCGAAGGCTGGTGGCCGCTCCTTCAGTCTCTTTTCCCACCGCCTTGTGCCTTGCCCACTTAGCTCCATATGCAGGGACTGCTCTTTCCTGAACACGCCTCAGGGCCCTTTGGGGTCTCTGCCAGGGCTCGAGCAGTTTCCTTCTCCCGGAGAGTCCTTCTCCCACCTCCTTTAGATTTATATGCACACAGCATGTGATTTACGTGATTATCTTTGTCTCCTGGGAAAGAGAACAAGATGGAGCTGGAAAAAAGCAGAAACAAAATGAGAAGCCAGATACCCAGGTATATAAAGAGCAAAGATAAGATACCACTTGACAGCGTGCAGCCTCCTTCACAGCTGTTGTCTTATGCCACCCTCTCCATGCTCCAGGCGAAGCTCATGCAGGAGGAGACTGGAGCTCCAGAGGTGTGTAGAGGCTCACACAGGAGGCCCGTGGCAGAAACAGAAATGGCATCGGTGCCAGGTGTGAAGCCTAGCACCCTGTCTGCAGAGCTGGGACACTGAAAATAGCTTCACAAAATGGACAGATTTAACTGATTGGCTGCTTTGCAAATTTGTGTTTGAGTATCTGCTACTGATTAGGATGATTTCCATGTCCCTTACAGTGCAATACAACTGATCATGCTACTCCACGCCAGTTCATCTCTGTCCTCTCTGCTCTGGACTGGACCCAGTGACCCGGTCACAGGGGTCCTTTCACCACATAACACCTCCTGTCACTCCCTCCTTGGTTTCCACATTGCTGTTTGCCCCCAGCTGGATGATAGTGTGCATCTCTCCATTTAGAGTTTTCCTCCTCATGTCCATCTTCCTCAAAGCCCTAGAGAGCGATCTCCCAGTGTGCTCCCACTTAAGCGTTGGGAGGGCTGCCTGAAAATCCATCAGTAGGAGTGCCATTAAAGACCCTTCATTGAGGCCAGGCGTAGTGGCTCACACCTGTAATCCCAGCACTTTGAGACCCTGAGGCAGGTGGGTCACTTGAGGTCAGGAGTTCAAGACCAGCCTGGCCAACATGGTGAAACCCCATCTCTACTAACAATGCAAAAAACATTAGCCAGGCGTGGTGGTGCATGCCTGTAATCCCAGCTACTTGGGAGGCTGAGGCAGGAGAATCACTTGAACCTGGGAGGCAGAGGTTGCTGTGAGCTGAGACTGAACCATTGCACTCCAGCCTGGGCGACAGAGCGAGACTATCTCAAAAACAACAATAACAACAACAAAAACCCTTCACTGAGGCTCTAGGCTGATACTCTGGGCCATCCTGACAAGCACTTCTCTGTTCTCTTGGACAGCAGACACCCAAGCAGGTGTTTTCTCCAAATGCACCTCACATGTCCCGTGGGGGATCTACTCTTCTCTACCTTATCTCTCCATTCCACGCGCACCGTGGATTTGCTCTCTTGGCACCTGACATGATGTAAGCATTTTCTAGATTTCCCTAGGAATTTAGCACAAAATTAAGGATGGCAAATAGGTGATACATTTGCCACTCCCCACCTCAATGCCTATGGTCAGGAAACTTTCCTTCTGAGCCAGCTGTGTCTTCAAAATTCTTGACATGGTGTCCAGGCAGCTGCTAGCAATCAATAAAAGTGAGCCCATGAGACGCAATCCCCTTGCAGCCTTTGCCTAAACTGTGCCCCATGAAAGGCTGTGCTGTGCTCTCCTTCTCGCGAGACTCAGAGAACACTTGCTGTCCCCGGGGCCTGGGATGCACCACACTCTCTCAAACCTCCTTCCTGACAGCCGTGGACTCCCTTTATTCTCAGGGAGTCCTCCGTCCACCTTCTTCTTCCACTGCATTTTTCTGGTCCAGTCATCTTTGTACCTGGACTTAGCTTTGAAATGACTGCACAGTGTTTTATGCCATGGGTTAAATGAATTAATTCCTAATCAAGAAAAAGACACGTGCAGGCCTTCTGTAGCATTTCCATGTTTTACCCTCTAGGGAACCCTACCAGAAGCATCTTATGATTTCAGAAGTACTGTGTTTAGTGATAAATGTCCATTAGGAAAATTAAGTAATTCTTATTCTTACTTTTTAAAACATCTAACTTTCTTAAAATACAAACCCATTAGTAGACTTTTTAGATTTGTTTGTTTATTTTTAAAAAGAAAGCCCTTTCTCCCTGTCCGGAGTCCACTGTAGGTAAATTCCCAGTGCGAGGTGTGAATCGTTCCACAGTCACCTGGTCTGGCAGACACCACGTGGGTGTTCCCACTCCCTGTTCTCTCTGCATCTGAGCTCCTGCTTCGCCTCTGCTCTTGACCTCATCCCTCTTGGTTTTGAACTGGGACAGCTTTATGTTTCTCTGGGCTTCCGGTTGCAGCATTGGCAATGCCTACATAGACCGTCTCCCTCAGAGGACCTTTTATGTGCCACGTAGGCGGATACTGTGTGTCCTTCTGCTTGGTTCCCAAGTGGGGCTCCCACGGACTTCAGTGGGAAATTCACAGGGGGCGTGGTGATGATAAGGAAAGAAAGGGAAGAAATTTACTCCTCCAGGAGGAATGGAAATGGAACACCTTGAGATGGACCTTGCAGAAGTCGAATTCTCCCCTCTGACGGAACAGACAGTGGGACTGGAAGTGGAGCAGGGAACAGGAAGGTGAGTGGAGGCCTGGGAAAGAGTAAAATGCGGTAGGAAGCTCTGGGAATTGGAGTCTAATGCCTCTGTTGAATGTCAGCTCTTTTGCTCACTGTCTTAAACATTTTGTGTTTCTGTAACAGAATAAGACTGGATAAATTGTAAAGAATAGAAGTGTATTTTCTCAAAGCTCTTCAAGATGTTGGCATCTGGGGAAAGCCATCCTACTGTGTCCTCACATGGCAGAAGAGAAGAGAGGCAACTTACTCCCACAAGCACCACCTCCCCCGCTTTTTTTGAGACAGAGTCTCGCTCTGTCACCCAGGCTGGAGTGCAGTGGCACGACCTCAGCTCACTGCAACCTCTGCCTCCCGGGCTCCAGCGATTCTCCGCCTCAGCCTCCAGAGTAGCTGGGATTACAGGTGCACACCAACATGCCCAGCTAATTTTTGAATTTTTTTGTAGAGATGGGATTTCGCCATGTTGGCCAGGTTTGTCTCGAACTCCTGACCTCAAGTGATCCACCCACCTCAGCCTCCCAAAGTGCTGGGATTACAGGCGTGAGCCACCGTGCCCAGCCATTTAAAAAAAAATATTCCCACACCAGTTATTGTTTCTGCAGCACACTACTTTTCATGGCTTTTGGCGCTTTGCCTTAGAGCCTGAGACACTACTAGGGTGAGCAGGACCTTAGAGGTGTGTTCCTTGGTGGCACAATTAGTGTGACTCTTTTTGTCGTTCCCCCACCCCCAGGGAATGTCTAGCTAGAGCCTAGGACATGACGTAGATACGTTCAGTGACTGTCAGCAATTTGCAATCTGTAATCTCATTCAATAGCCAGATCTTTTGTTTTGAATACTCCCCAGACTTTGAATAACATTTATTAGTTTTTCCTAGCCCTATTGAAATTTTATGAAATTGAGACAGGAAAAGAATAACATAAAATTGCTCATAATCCCTTCACCCGCAGATAACCAGGATTAATATTGGTGTGCATTATTTTCCAGTCTTTTTCTCTGAATGTATTTAACATCATGTTTTCTCAGCTCTAAGATTTCATAGATTATAAGATGCATTATCATTATAATAAAACTTCTTTCGGAAAAAAGAAAAGGAAAAGACACAGACACCAACTTATCTAATATAAGATGCTTTGTAAGATGCATCTCAATGTAAAAATGGTGAGACATGCATATCAGGATTAGATAAATGTAAGTATAGATCCCATGTGTCCCAAATATATCCAATTTTAGATTCACTATTCGTGTAAACACCTGTAGGACAATAAAGTGAGGTGCCCCCTCCATGACTGTGTGTGGCCTATTCTCTCTCCATTTTCCAGGTCTCTGAGAATCTCATTGTGAAATCTTCATGTTCTCTAAGTGCACACTGACAGGCATCTGCTACCTCTGCAGGTCTCTGGCTGTAGAGACCATTGATCACTTCTTCTGAGCCTAATCTGCTGCTCTCTAAGCCATATAGAAACCAAACATTAAACAATATTTAATGTGTGCCCAGCATCTCCTGCCATGCTCAGATGACTAGGAGGAAATAAAATCCCAAAACCAGAAAACAAAGTCCAGCAAACATTTCTACCAAAGATGATACATTTTATCTGGGGGACTTTGGGAGATATTTTTATTTGAAGGCTACCACATGCTACGTTTTAGGGGGGAGAATTTTGTCTCTCTCTCCCCTCGCCCCTGTTTGGTTCATCAGGTAGTGGAGTGTGCACACACTGGTTGCTGCCTGGCTTCCTTCTGGCATATTCTTTCAGATTTTTACCCCAAGTTGATATGAGCTTAAGTCTCTGTTCCCTATTGCACTGTTAAATTCAGTGACATCTTTCCTAAATTTTCAGAAACATAAGAGTTTCTGTTTGGAATTGTTTTTACATTAAATTTGATTTGTCTGCCACCCACCTGGCTTGCTTTAAAGTTCAATCTCAGTTAGGGGTTTATCTACCTGCTCCCTTGGGCTCCTGTGAAAATCCTAGGCTTATGCAACCTTATACCTCCGGCAGTGTGTTTCCGGAAACCTTCTGAAACCCAAAGAAACGGTTCCCCTGGGACAAGAAAGCTTGCAGGACAAAAGCAGGGCAATGCTTACCAGAGACTGCAGGAGAGGGCTGCACCTTTCCTCCCATTCTCACGGAGCACAGAGGACGGGGGAGTTTGCAGACTGTGCCAGAGACACCTCACCGCTCATTAGACCTGGACACGAGACTGAGTGTGGGGTCATCCTGGCTGATGTTGGTTTCTTCCACTTGCACTGCCAGATGCAAAGGCTCTGAGACCCTCAAGGATGAAGGACACGCAAGATAGGAGGGGCCTTGGTCATCCTGAGCAAAGCCTTCTGCCCAGCACAGCCGGACACCCAGGGCAGTCATGGGAAAGAGACACTCATGTGTTGACCCTCTGTGGTGACAGGGTTTATTTGTCATGCGGCTAGCATTGCCATAACACATTATTCTCTCAATTTCTGCATAGACAAGCTATTCTGACACACATCATTGTTTATTTAACCTATCTGTTATTTTAGGCCTTTTGGTTTATTGGCATTTACTTATTAGAAATAACACTGTAGGACTTGGCACAGTGGCTCACACCTGTAATCCAGCACTTGGCGAGGTTGAGGTGGGAGGATCGCTTGAGGCCAGGAGTTGGAGACCAGCCTGTGCAACACGGCAAGACTCTATGTCTACAAAAAAATAAAAATAAATATTAGCCAAACATGATAGCGCACACCTGTCATCCCAGCCGCTCAGGAGGCTGAAGTGAGAGGATTGCTTGAGCCCAGGAGTTGGAGGTTACAGTAAACTATGAAGGTATCACTGCACTCCAGCTGGGTGACAGAGTAAAACACTGTCTCTAAAAAATAAATGAATAAATAAATAAATGCACTATAATAAATATGCTTGAACAAATATTTTTGCATGCTTTCAGAAAACTTTAGAAGAATATATTTTTACAAATGGAGATTTACAGTCAGAGTATTGAGGTTTTAAAATTTCAGTTTAATTTAAAAGGAATTAACACTATATTTTTTAAAAACTGTGCCAGTTTAGACTTCCCCAGACTACGTGTGACAATACCTCTTATATACCTATAAATGTTTATCACCAGTCATTTTACTTTATGCCATGTGACAGAAAAAAAATCTGTAACTTAAAAAAATGACTACTTGGTCGGGCGCAGTGGCTCACTCCTGTAATTCCAGCACTTTGGGAGGCCGAGGTAGGTGGATCACGAGGTCAGGAGATCGAGACCAACCTGGCTAACATGGTGAAACCCCGTCTCTACTAAAAATACAAAAAATTAGCCGGGTGTGGTGGCGGGCACCTGTAGTCCCAGCTACTCAGGAGGCTGAGGCAGGAGAATGGCGTGAACCCGGAAGGCAGAGCTGGCAGTGAGCCAAGATCACACCACTACACTCCAGCCTGGGCAACAGAGTGAGACTCCGTCTCAAAAAAAACAAACAACCAAAAAATTACTACTTACGACAAGTGGGGTTGAGTCCTTTTTTCTTTCTTGTGTATTTAAAAGCTGTTCTTATTTCTCATATGTATTACCTTTGCCTGTGCTTCTTGATGGGGGTTTTTTTTTTTTTATTGGATTGTTTACATATATCTTATTGGTGTGTAGAAACTGTTTTTATTACTTATATTGTGTTTTTGTCTTTTATTTATCTTGAAAATATTGTCTCTGTGTTAAAGCATATTGTCTCCCAGTGTGTTATTTTTAACTTTGTTAATAACATCTCTTAACATACAAGAGAAAATTCTCTACATTTATCTGTATGTATATATATGCTGCACAGTTTTAGATTTTATGTACACAAATTGCTGATCTATTGCTTTATGAAAATTAGGTATTACTGCTTGCTTTAAAAGGCCATCACCACCACTGCCAATCAAGTTTATTAAACTATATTTTCTAATTAATGAACAGGTGTATATATGTGTGTGTGTGTGTGTGTACACAAATTTAAACCTGTGTGTGTGTACAATCCATCTGGAAAAACTATGAGAATACTTTACTGTTTTCATATATATAGCCGATTCTATCAATGTAGATCATCTTTCTTTCCTTTCTGATAGAAAATGCTACATTTAGCACATACTAAATTTCCATGTTTTTCTCTATCAATCTGTAATATTTTCTTTGATCATTTGTATATTGAGTGAACAATTTTAAATCCTACTTTTAATGGTTACATGCAGTTTTGTCATGTGGATGTACAATAGTACATTTAGCCTATTTTCTACTATTAAAAATTAAGTTAGACTTTCGTTATTTGCCACGTGAACATCTTTGTGCGTGAAACTATGAGTTGTTTCTTTTGCATTATTTCTTCAAGATTGATTCCTTGAATTAGCATGATATAAAATACCTTTTAGCCTCTTAAAACATATTTTCAACATGCTATCAGAAAGAATTCTGTGACAATTTTCACTTCTGCCAGGACTGCCTGAGAGACCCTTTTTCATCACATCTTTACTAGCACTTAATACTCTTAAGAATGTTCATCAATGGGAGATGCCATTACAAAAGTTAGTTTCCATTACAAGTTTTGTTTATGAACTGATCATCTTTAAAATATAATTATTTGTACTCAGTACTTTTATTAAAACTCAGCTCAACAAAAAGGATGTGGCCTGGCAAAAGTTAATCCCAAAACCTTAAATGTTCAAAAAAATTGTTTTAATGGGCTTGGGAAAAATAAAAACATTATTTTTTTATGTTCTAAGCCTAATAATATGAAGATCTTTATCTTTCGTGTATGAAACCTCAAATAACCCTACAGTTTCTCAAGTTGTGCAGTTCTGTGGTTTCCAGCATAGCTGGCCTCTGGAATTGATTCTAATAACCAAACTTTTCTTATGGAAACTTGGCCCTTCTCTGCCATCCATCTGAGTACTAACTTCACCTCGAGGTGGTGTACCCAACTTGTGCAAATGCCCATAGGAGAAGTGGTTTGGAACCACTTATGCTTGGTTAGGTCAAACCTATCGTACCCTGAAATTTGATAGCATTCTGCTCAAAGCCAGCTCTGGCAGGAACTTCATGACTTGCACAGGGGTTAAAACCAAGCCTCACCTCTGCATCCCCTGGAAAAAACGCATTTGTGGGCAGCCTGTGGCTTCCCTTTGAGTCAAGGTATTCCTGGTTCACACTGGCACCTTTGTTCCAGCCAATGAACTTGGGAATTCCGAAATTTACAGATGGGAAACTGAATTTCAGAAGCTGCTTCAGATTAATGCTCAATCATGTTTGCTGTTGTAAACGAGCTGTAGCCTGTTATTTACTGCTGGTAGTGGTCTGACTAATGTCACGTAAGGGAAAGAAGTCGCAAGGGGTTGGGGGGCAGTTTCTGTCCCTCATGTATTGCCTCACAGGACCCTTCGTGAAGAGTGAGTGTTAGTTTTGTAAAATCAAGTGAACCCCAGAGGCTGACGGATGCTTTTCTAATTTACTGCCAGCAGTCACAGGCCTGTTCCCTAAAGACAGGATGTAGCTAATAATTGCCAGGTCTAGGAAAGGCAGGAACAGAAAATTGCTAAGTGTTAAATGTGAATATGAATAGTAGAACTCCACGAAGAAGACCAAAAACCAGAAACCCAAAGAAGCCTGAGTTAGCGCAGGAGCAGCTGAGCATCTTCAGTGAGCAGCAGGACTCGTGCCTGGAGCTTTCTGCTCATGGGTGTGAGGTGGAAGGTGTGGGAGGGAGAGGTGGGTGGCAGTGCTGGAGCAGGCAGAGAAGGGCGCCTCTGTGAGTGTGTCCACCTGGCCTGTGCAGCCACTTCAAAACGTCACCTCCTTGTCTTCCTGCCAGGCATGGGAGGAGCCAAAGGGAGGTCACCCCCACTCCAAACCCTGGACCCCCCAAAACAAACAAAACCCTGCCCTCTGTGTGTATTCTTTCTTTAAACACCACACTGCTCTGTTACAAATCAGCTAAAAAAGAGTGTAAATAAAATATTTAGGATATCAGCTTAACAAAGTGTTCCAGCTAATAAATCAATGACTAACGACTTTCGCGGGTATGGAAAGATCTATATAGATGCTTTAATTTCGCTGCAGAAAAGAAGAGGTGTAAACGCTGTAGAGATTAATGTAAATATTTGCCTGATTTAAAAATATAAACCTTTAAAAGCCAGAGGAAAGAAATTGTTGAAAAGTAAGTAACAAGATGCATGCACTTCTGAAAACCGGTTTGACAGTGTTCCGTACAATACGCTTTAGAATTTGAGAAGAAAAGTGGGGGCAGAGGTTATGAAAAAGAGCTGCTGCTGGTCTTAAATATTGCTTGGTATCTCCTCTTGGATGATACAATTGCAGTTGTTTATAGTTGAAAGATTCGTAATTTAAATAGAACTGAAATATCCTACTCCAAATGAACACCTTTAATGTAAATGATTTTCAATCATAAGGGCTTTATATTTTCATTCTGGGATAGCAATAACATCAGAAACAGTGAACAAAAATAAAAAGTGATGTCTAACAGTTACATCCAATGAGTCCCAAGATTTAAGTTTTGTAGGATTGTTCCAAAGACACTGAAGGCCTACTCTGGGCCACACGCTGCTCTGGAATGGCCCACACATTCTTATTTGTCATTATTGTTTTGTGTGGGAGAGAGAGATTAGGGAGCATGAAAAGTAGAAAAGGTGAAAAATTGGAAATGCTTCTTCAGAACTGGAACATAGAAAATGCATCACCAATGGAAGAAAGATAGTATCACTTGTTCTTATCCAAAAACAGAACTGCACCTGTGGTCTGATAAGAGAACACACTACAGCAAATGGATCGCTGCGTTAATCTCTAATGTAGGTTGGTTGTTCATTGACACATTCATACACACTGGAACATTTTCCAAGAATGCTATTGAGTACATTACTACAGTTCGTAAAACTTTCCTGCCAATCATATCATTTGGTTCCCTTAACAACTGTATGTTATCACACAGTGGTGATAGTCCCATTAAACAGATTAGGACATACAACTGTAAAGAGCTTATCTTGAAAATCCGGGGTTTTAAATTCCCAGTTCAATGTTTCTGTGTGTGTGTGTGTGGTGTGTGTGTGTGTGTTTGATTTCATTTTTGGTTTTGTTTTAATTTGCTTGTTTTACTCAAATAATTTCAGTGAAGAGACAAAAGACGGGTTTGGGAATCAATTTGTTGTTTTAATGGTGGTTTTACCTTTTTGCCTTCTATTTACCGTTAAGACACTATTTCACGCATGTTCAATTTTTGCAGGCCTTCTTTTCCTTTATCTCATTTAATTTTTAAAACCATGTGATAAAACGTGGGATAATATTTCTTTCAATTGACAAAGAAGGAGAATAGGCCCCAAGAGGTTAAAACTTTGCAATCATAAATACATCAAGTTCTTCTTGCTTCAATCCCAGGGTTCTGTTTTTGCATGCCTCTAAACTTTTTAGAGAAGTTGTATTTCAGGACTACTTTTTATACCATTAGGTGTGCTACTGTCGGATCACTTCAGACACTGGTTTCATGTAAAGCCAATGAATTGGCACGATCCTCTCAACCCCAAGATATTCATTTCAAAAGTTTAGGTATGTTGAGATATTACTCCTTTTCTCTATTTTCACTAACCACTTGCTTTATTCTTTACATTACTCGAGTGCTAAATGTGTGGATGAGTGGGTGTCTTAAAAATACTGTTAGCTCTTTAGAATAATGAATGCTCATAGAGTTTTGTTTTTAGACTGAACAATTTAAGTACCCTGGAGTTGGCTCAGGAGATAGAGTAGGGAAGGTGGCTGCCTGCCCTTAGATTTCTTCAGAGATGAAGACTATGGTTGTAGGATCGGTTCCCATCACAGGTAAGGACATGAGTTAGAGAGACTGAGACATATGCTTCTGCTTTGCTTTGACACAGGCTCTCGGGAAATCCACAAAAACAGAGCCTAGAATGTGGTGCTCAAGTCTCCTGCTTCAAGTCGGCTTCCCGTGAGCCTCTGAAGATGCTGGAGCTTCGGCCTAAAACAATTATTGGATCATTTTTTAGCTCTGGTGAACCTTCCACAGCCTTGAAGTCTCAGTCTAAGTATTTCTTCCTCTGAAACATTCCTTGTTCTCTCCTACCTGATCTCATGGTGTTTTATCCATCTCTCTGCTAGAGCTCGGATTCCCTTTGCTATGAGCTGTATGTTTGTATTCTCCCCCAAATTCCTGTGTTAAAATCCTAATTACCAAAGTTATGGTACGAGGAGGTGGGACTGGGACATTTGGGAGGCGATGAGGTCATGAGGATGAAGTCCACCCGAATGGAATCCGTGTCTGTATCAAAGAGGTCCCAGAGGGCTGTCCTGGCCCTTCTACCCCATGAGGACACAGTGAGAAGGTGTCATTGATGACCCAGGAGCTGGGCCCTAACCAGACACTGAATTCACCGGTGTCAAGACCTTGAACTTCTTGGTTTCCAGAACTGTGAGAAATAAATGCCTGTTAATGATAAGCCAGCCAGTTTATGGTATTTTGTTATACCAGCCTGAATGAAGACTCAGACACTCTTCTATTACAAACATTTACTTAAATGCCTGTGTCCTCCATTAGACTACAAACTTTTTGAGAATAGATGTCATGCTTGTTTTGTCTCTTACTGACCTTGCCTGAGGTTGTCCAAGTCCCAGTGAGGAGCTCCTTGGAGGAAATGGGAAGCCCTGTGCAAAGCTGAGAAGTCAGTAGCTAATCTCAATTTGAATATTTTTTATGGACCGTGCTACTTTTCTGAAAATGTTCTGTAGAGTGTTAACATCTATTACCTGTATTAACTAAGGGCCAGCTTCTCTTGTTCCCTTTTCTCATTTCAGGACCACATTTCTCTATTATATTTAGAGAAAATGTGATTAATGTTATGATTACATTCAAAAGAGCCCACTTACTAACTCCTTCTCAAAGCTATAGGCTCATGCATAATATTGGCTGTCGCCTAGAACATTAAGGTGACAGTGAGGGAATATTAATGTCACACTGTCCTCATTGATTATATATTGATCATAATACCATATCAACATTGATATTGCTACCAGGACAGCAACAATAACTGAGTAATAGAAGAAAAAGATGGTGTATAAGTTTGGCTGGGCCAGCAATGTTGCAGTGACAAATAAACTTGAGATTTCAGTGGATAAACACAGTAAAAGTTTATTTCTCACTCACCTGTTATTAGGTCAGCCACACGTCCTTCATCTTGTAGCTGGCAATCAAATCATGTGGAGTCCAAGATCAGCACAGCAGAGGAAACGAAGCTGAAGAGTCAGAAAATGTTCTAAGCAGCCACTGCTATCACTTTCCTGTGTGCCCCTGGCCAGAGGCCAGTCACATGGCAGAACGTGTTTTCAAAGGAGGGTGGCACAACCTCCCTTGAAATCGTGCATTCTCAGAAAGCTGAAAATAAAGTGAACTTAGTGAAATCAATGTTCCATATAGATTCACTGAAGACTGGTGGGAAACTGACCTTTTGAAACAATTTTTTTATCCCTTTGGCTATACTCATCCTTAAAAATTACAGATACTAAACTGTTCAGTTATAGTTATTGATGTTTCAGCCTTATTAGTCAGTAAACTGTTCCCAGGTTCAACATTGTTTAATTATAGAGTTTGACAAGTAACCTCATTGGGAACATCTCATTCTTCTGTTATGTCACCTAATCAATCTCATCTCTGGATGATCAAAAGATGGAAAAAGGGCCGCCTTCTATTTTTGAGCTTCTGTTTTTGAGCCATTTTGGTTCAGCATAATGTTCTGACTTGTACGTGGAACTCTCCTGTGATGTTCTGTTATTTCTAAACAACTCCAGTGGATTGTGCTCTTCAATTCCGAGTCTCACCTGAACCCGAGTGAGAGATTCTCTAAGGAGACCCCCATCTGGAAATTGGTTCCCTCTATCAGTATTCGTGCCAGCTATCCTTGGATGCCCAGAAGCTGTCTACTAACCAGGGAAGTGTCTGGGTCAATGGGAGTTGAATCAAGCCTTTTAGCCTGCTGTTGCTGTAGTGTAAGTTGTGAATGCTATGCTGGGCGTCTCATACAGCATGATTCACAACTGTGTTTACAGTGCTCTAGCTGCACAACCACCTCTTACGAATTAGTTATTCAATATTCATACATTGTTAGCTTTCAGGAAGGATTAAAATGCAAAGCTCATTTGAACGTTCAAGAATATTTTGATTGATCAATCTCTCTTCTAGTCTGCCTCTTCAGTATGCCTCATTACTCCTTCTGTAAATATGATCTAATAAAATCTTTCCTTAACTCATTAATCCACTTCAACATGCTGTCTTGCCTTTCTTCTTTCTGTTTTGTGAATTAGTCTACACTTTCTGTTTTCATCTCACATTTGATTTTCCTTGCAATCTTGCTTTTACTTCAACTACTCTAGTGACCTAAAGGATCCCTAATCCCAAACATAGTAATTCTGAGATACGACTGCCTTCAATGTCCTGGATCTAATTTCCAGGTTACTTTCAGTTTTGGAGAGTCAATAAAGGGATCCACAGAGGAGACAGTATTGAAGAATGGGTTGATTTCAAATTGCAGAGATGGAATGAGGATATAAAAGGACGTTTTAAGATGAGGCATTAGCATAAAGAAAATAGTGATTTGGCATCTACTATGTTAAAGGGTCTGTGCGTATAGAGTATAATGAAGACCAAATTGTAAATCTGAGGTTTTAATGAGTTTGTAATCTATTGGTAAAGTAAGGTACCTATATAAATAACTAAATTCCAGTGATGAATGTCACAAGATACTTATAAATGGCATATTGCATACTTTTAGGAAAATATGAAATGCATCTGGAAATCTGATTAGAAATTAGTAATCAGAAGGGAAGTGTATCAGCATGTCTCTACCCATAGTTGTAGAGATCTATACAGTCCAATCAGAAGGAAACCCGAATGTAGTAGAGTCTGTAAAGAGATTTGGATGAATAATACAGGAAATGTTGGTTAAAGATAGCTTCTGAAAGCATTCAACGGCAGGCTGAAAAATAAAAATACATCCCACAAACAAGAATGTGTCTCTGATGGTTTAGACCAAAATGATTCTTTGTATTGAGACTATGATAATCTGGTAGGCCAAAGCCAATCATGCTAGTTCATCAGCTAAGCATTTGGTTTGATGCAACTCATGATGTCACCTAGGTTTCCTGTGTCCCCCCTGCTGAGAGGGCTGCCCTTGTCCTTCTAAGCTAATGTGGTTACTCTCTTTCCAGGCATGCACCTCTAAACTGAAACTTATGAAATCTTCTCTTGTTTTGAGCAGTAACAGTTATACAAGGAAAATTGTGCCTTTCATTTTTTTTGAAAAGGAAATAATTGTCTTAAGACCTTCAAAAGTCTTTGTCTAGAGGCTCTGAAACTGGATACAAAAATATTATTTTTAACAAATATAGGAAAATCGATATTAATGAAGAGTCTAGAAAAAAATTGAGAAAGGATTCATCTTGGACAAAGCATTTTGTGAACAGTTACATTTCTATTGGCCTAGAAACATTTAGGAAGGTTCTGTAAATTAGTGTGTCTGCCTGAATCACTACATTTGAAAATGCCCCTTTATATTAATGCCCTAATCTGTTTTGACAAAGCTGTCACTACATGATTCTCATTTTACAAATGAAAGTAGCTTGACTAGTCTCCCATGTGACTGGAAATACATGAGTTTGAAATCCAAGAACTTTTATCTGAAATAAAATTGGAAGATTTGGTACACTAATATAAGTATATATTTTTAATCATGAAATATGTAGAAACCAGGTCTAAAAATAATGATTCGTCTAAGCATTTGGTCCACGCAGCCTGCCGCTGTGGCACTGTTCCACAGCAGAGCAAAGTGACTGATCTCTGGAAAGGCAAGCTGTGGTTTCAGTCATTTATACACATTTTAATAGACTTACAATTGGATTCAGAATTCCAGCTGGAAAGCAGGAGGAGGAAGTCAGGAAAATGTGTCCCTGGGTATTTCCTTTATAGGGATTATTGAGAAACAAGCCACATACTGAAAAAGGAGAGAGGTGGGAATTGGTGTCCCTAAAATTAAAGAAATTAAGCAACCCAACATCTTTCAGAAGTTGTACTTAAAATGCCAAGCATCTGCGTTGGAGATGGAGAGGATGACAGTTTTGACACTCAAAATCCGATCACTAATACCATACTCATTCCAACCAGGGCTAGCTAAGTCGTTATTTTCATTAACTAATACATTATGAACGGAAGTCAGACTGGCCATGGAAATAATAGAATATGGAGATTCCATTTACTTCACTGGCAGAAACCCAATATCTGTCCATTTTCCCCTTACCCCGGCACATTGAACGCAGCTGGGATCCTGCATGTAGATAAACAAGGACTGGATTTTTTTTCTTCTCCTGACTTTTATCAGTTTTCACATTCATAACTTTTGCTAATTACAAAGTGATTCTAGCATATTGCTTCATATTGCCAAAACAAAACAACAAAATGTATAGAAATGTTGTATCTTTTCTTACTCGTTTCTTATAGAAGTCTACTTCTATTTGATCATCAGAGTTTGAAATTTTAAACGATATCATGGTTTGGTAAACTTTACCTAACCATTAAACAAAAAATTGAATCATGAAAACTTTTTTTTTTTTCCCCCTGAGACAGAGCCTCACTCTGTGGCCCTGGCTGGAGTGCAGTGATCTCAGCTCACTGTAACCTCTGCCTCCCGGGTTCAAGCAATACTCCTGCCTTAGCCTCCCAGGCAGCTGGGATTACAGGAGTGCACCACCATGCCTGGCCAATTTTTGTCTTTTTAGTAGAGACAGGCCTGATCAATGAAAACTCTTACCAAGCCAATGACAATTAAGGAGTCAGTTGTTAGCAGGAACCAAAATGCTGTGCTCTTCAAGTACTTTGCTTTACAAGAAGTGATTTCAAAGGAGGCCCTTTCATTTCCTTGGATATTCTTTATAAAATCTAACCCCATCATCCCCATTCATTAGTATCAGTCAGTGTAACTAAGTAATTTAATTATGTTCAAAAAAATGTCTTTGATTCCAGTTATTTCTCACCATCTCCTTAGTAATTTTTTATAGCCATGGCCAGGCCCTCCTCTTTCACACTAGAACATTCCCTGGGAATAAGCTTCCAGTTGCCGTCCCGGACTCTGTGGCTGCTGCCCTCTCTGCTGTCCTGTGCTCATGGGCCTAAATATTTGTCCTCAAATGTCCTTCACCACATTCCTCTCTCAAGGAAGCACAGACCTTCCGGAGCCCATTCCAGATTCTCGTCCCCATCCTTTCTTCCCGGTGCCTCCTTCCATACACACACACCACACGCACACAGAGACTACACACACACACACACACACACACACACAGACACACATACACACACATACATGCACATATACACATACATACACACACACACACACACACACACAAAATTTTCACAGCCAGAGATGAAGTGCATTCCATGCCAATCTTTCTTTTACTGCGTCCTTCAATATTTATGTTCCTTAAAATTTTGACATATGTTATTGTGTCTTCATTAATAGAGGCTCATGATTCCACATATTGCTCTCCTGGCTGAGAGTTTTTCTTCAAAATATCCTCTTTCAGGAGCATCCCTGATTCTACCAACTTTACACCATGTAGCAATTTGATTTGTGCACAATGAGCACCCAATAAAGGCATCTAATTAGCTAAGATCTCCTAGAGCCCTATGTTGTGATGCTTTTCATTGCCTGGTTACCTAATGATAATGGTCTTTACAGCCCCGAGGTCGTTCAGATGCCCTTCCTGTGCCTTGGTCCGGTGGTAATTGTCACCCATTGAGTTTCTCTCTTGCAGTGGGTACCGTGAGTTCTCCCGCGAGGGGTGCAGACCTCTGTCTCTGCTTGAGTGGGTTCCGCTAGCTCAGGGCATGCCAGGGTGCTGTGTCATCGGCAAGACCATGCCCCGTGCTCACAGGAGGCTCTCCATGCCAGTGTGGGATGCTTCTTGTAACACGTTTTTGAAAAAAATTATTTTATGTGAAATATAACACAAACACAGAAATGCACAAAAGTGTAAGTACAACGTAATGAATGCCAAGGCCCTCATAACACCCACTGAGGTCAGAGGCCACCCCCTCAGGGCCCCCATGACTAAGGCCCTTTCCTGACTTGTATGGACATCATCTCCTTACTTTTCTTTACAGTTTTGTCACCCAGCTGTGCTTCCCTACACACTAGAATTTTGTTTTTCCATTTATTTTTATTATCTTGTAATAATTTTTAAAACTCAAAACTAATTTCTTTCTAGGTACTAATTTCCTACGAGGGCTTCAATAGGCTCTCTTCTGGGTTTCAGTTAACTTATGTACACTGTCTCTGTATCTCTATTGTACTCACCCTCATCCACATGTATACCTCCATCCCTACTCTATCCCCATCAATCTATCAATCCGTCCACCTAATTATCCATCTCTCTAGTCTCTCTATCTCCCTACCTGTCTGTATCATCCAAACATAGATTTTGTTGGTCCTTTAGAGTTGTCTTGACTTGTGAGCCATTAAGCATAATAAGATGTCTATTATTTTCTGGCCTTTAAATTTTGATATAAGTTAACAATTATGACACTGAAGTTAGGGAGAAAAGCAGTATAAACTATACTTGGATTTGCTAATACTTGCAGATACAAGAAAAAAATCTCTTTTATGAAAGGATTGTTATCAAAATCTATAAAGATTATGTTCAGAAAGATCACTTTTCATAGACTTTAAGGGTATCGAATAGTGAGTAAGTCATGATAATTTTACTTTGAACCAAAAAAAAAAGCCAGAAAGAAAATATGATGATGAAAAGTGAGCATAGTAAATAAGAATGTAACCTAACACAGACTCTAAGAATTCCGGTAAGAATTCACTCTCTCTGACACAGACACCTGATTTCCCAACGCCGACCATATAGGCTGAAAAAGCCAGGGCAAAATTATTGCAAGCTGAGAAAGTGCATCTCCTTAAGTTTTAAATCAAAATAAGGCAGAAGGCAATGAAACCAGCTACGGAATTCTACCATGGGGTTTTTAACGTGTGGTTATGATTGTAACTATCTTCCTCCTGGCAGAACTAGCTGAGGGTTAAGGGACTTTCATCATTACTGTAACAAAATTATGTGAACAGTGTCAGGGAACTGAGATATTTCCAAACAGGATGGGTAGGTTTGCCTGGGTTGTATCATCTAGGACCTAATGGCAGGAGTGCATGTGTTGACAAAGTCAATACAAAGAGGATAAAGTGGGCCAGGCGCGATGGCTCACGCCTGTAATCCCAGCACTCTTGGAGGCCGAGGTGGGCAGATCACGAGGTCAGGAGATCGAGACCATCCTGACTAACATGGTGAAAACCCGTCTCTTCTAAAAATACAAAAAAATAGCTGGGAGTAGTGATGAGCACCTGTAGTCCCAGCTACTCGGGAGGCTGAGGCACGAGAATGACGTGAACCCAGGAGGCAGAGCTTGCAGTGAGCCGAGATTACACCACTGCACTCCAGCCTGAGCAACAGAGCGAGACTCCGTCTTAAAAAAAAAAAAAGAAAGAAAAAAAGAAAGAAAAAAGGATCATGTGAAGGCCCATTTGGAAAAGTGTGAAGTTGTCCTGGTGATGTCCATCACTCGTAGTTATCCAATTCTGCATTCAAATGAAGTACTTGAATGATATCACATTTAAAGTAAGGTATTCATGTTTTAGGTTAGAAGTGCATGGCAGTGTGAAGTGTGACTCTGAAGAGTAATCTCTCTGTGGCTAACTATGAGGATGAGCTATTATGTATATAACACCCGTAAAAGATCAGTAATGCATTGTATTGTCGAAGTATAGTAAATATGATATTTTGATTTATTTCAATAGTCGCTGAATATCATTCCACTCTTCAGAACGGTGAGTGTAATACAAGATCCCTTCTTCTTTTGAATTAAAACAGGTGCTTAGCAATGACACTGGAGTGTCAGTACAATATCATTAACCATTAAGTTGACTTTGGTACCATGTAAGTGGGCTTGGAGTACAAACAAGACCTATTTAGGCTCAAAAGTACAGTATAGCAAAACGAGACTGGTAAAATCTGCAAATACACATTGACCCCAGCTCCTCATATTGGGGTTTATTAAGGAAAATGGTGGGTCATGGTGAGTAAATATGAATTTACTTCATAATTCAAAGTACATAAAAATTGCTAAAGCTGTCTCTACTTATAAGGGTTTTTTTTTTTCACTTAAAAATCTGTCAGTTAAGCTTACTTTGCATTCACTTGACAATTTGTTTAGTTATTGGCTTGTTGATAGCTCCACTTACATTTTAAGTGCTAGTTAATTAATTTAGGTCACCTAAAAGCAATGAAGAAGTAATTGTTTTTGGACTTTGAACTCACAAAGATATCTATGTTGCAGTTTCTTAATGTACACAGCATGGTGGGCTATTTTTGAAAATGTGGAGGTAAAAAGCTCATATGTATTTTGTATGTGTGTTTGTGAATAACAGGAATGGAGAAAATTTAGACTCTAGCTTTATATTTTGAGGAATTTTCTTAAACTTTCTTATTATGATCATGATTTCACACCAGTTTCTAGAAGCATATTGTCACATGTAGATCTGAAATTGCTTTTACAGACAGTTGAAGGATGTTCAGAGAAACTGTTTATGACTGCTCTAAGACATTAAGCTTCTGAGAGTCGCAAGTGTGATGTTGTCTTTATCAGATCATTAACTCCCTGAAAAATAAATGTCTTCTCATCTCAGTATTTCTCTCTCTGTTTTGCATTAATGTTGACATGAATTAAACTGAATGAAATTGAACAAGTATAATGTGTTTCTACACCTAGATTTATTTAAGCTGGATCCACAGAACGGCCCTTCTACACTTAATAGAATCCTAACCACCCACTAAAAATGGGGGTGATGTTGCCCACCTTGATGGATTTTTGAGAGGATTCGGTAAATCAGTGCTGTCGGGATGCTTAAACCTGGTAGAGGCATTCTCCCACCCTCTCAACTCCCACATTGACTTAACCACTAGGTCCTGTTGATTCTGTTTGCAAAGGTATTTCTGATCTGTCTGGTTCTCTCCTTCTCTATGGCAATTCTCTAATTCACCGTCACTGGTCATCTGGAAACTAGAAAGCAGCTCCTGACTAGCCTCTGCCTCAGTCTTGATACATTCTAATCAAGTCTCCTCTCTCCAACCAGGTGAGTCCTCTCAAAACACAAAGATCACTACATTACCTCTTATATAAAACCTTTCAGAGGCTTCTCTAGGCCTCAGGATAAAGTCAAATTCCTTAAAAGAGCTTACAAAGTCATCTTTGATCTGAGGCTGTCCAGCTCTCCAGTGTGGTCTCTGAGCTCTTTTTCTCTAGCACTCTAAGCTTAAAAAAATAGTATTTATGGATGAATAGCTGCAAAAAAAAAAAAAAAGGACTTCATGAGTTTAATAAATCTGTAACTAACATTTTCATAACTTGCAGACCATAATGTTCTGCAAGCTTGAGGCCAGAACAAACAGTGGAAGTATTTAGATGAAATTAGGCTATAGTCAAACATCAGCTGCTAATAGCACCCTGGGAAATCACTTGGCTTTTCCACATCTTGGGTCCTTATGTGCAATACGAGGGCCTCTTGGGCAAGGTGATTTACCAGGTCTTGAAAGACATCAGGCTGGTGTGCATGCATTGACTGCCTATGCATAACATGCACACACATTCTGTATGCACATTTGGTATGTGCACGGTATACAGATATTGTGTCCACGTGTTGTGCACTCACATAGTATGTGCATATCCTGCATGCATGCGCAGTCAAGCTAAGCCATGTGCCACTAGAGGCCAAGTCTACACTCACACAGTCACTGCTTTTTGGGAGCTGTGATTTACAGTTTGGTCCATATATTTGAATTATCAATGAGAGTTACCCATTAAGACGTTAAAGAGCCTGATTTGAGTCATCATTTGTTGAGTTAACTCTACCACATTTTAAGCACCCTACATGCACCTTTTCATTTAATTCTTGTAATAACCCAATAAGATGAGCGCCTTCAGCCTGAGACTACAGAAGAGAAAACTAAGGCTTAGGGATGTAAAATCTTGCCTCACAGACAGAAAATGAAAGAAACAATCCAAACTACGATTTTGAAGCCCAGTCTGTAAACAGCTCAAGGTTTAATACTGTGGCATACTCTTCCCAATCTCCTGCCTTCCTCCGCAGTAAGACAAATACTCTGCTTCATTGGTATGGTAAATTCTCTGTCAAATTGTGTGTCTTCTCTGATCTCAGGGAGAAATTATGACCTAGGACAGAAAGGATTTGAGGGCAGGAGGCTGCTGACTACTCATGGGATCCCTGGACTGGGGCAGACGCCAGGGTGGCTCTCAGCCATGTCCCCACATGGCAGTTGTGAGAGGGATGAACCGTGCAGCATGTCGACCATGAAAGGCAGACTGTGGGTACTTCCTCGGTAACAATCATAATAATGATAAAGCCAGTTGCCATATGCCTGGCATTAGGGCCTGAGGTATGTGTATCACAAGTATCCACAGTTATCAAATTTCAGCGCATCACACATGGCCTTGATAAGGGTGTTTGCTTTATCTGCGCACCTCTGAACTGTTGTGTGATAGACTCACCTTTTTTTCATTTAAATGAGCAAATTAAAAAGGACATCTTATCACACTGAAGCAAAACAGGGAAACCAGTACCACTTGTCATAAACGTGAGGTGAAGAAATGCACGCACCACTAGCTACATGTGTAAAATTGAGAAAGTTCATCTGTGTGCCACGCCAATCATCAGCTCTATTAAAGCAGTGTGTACTACACCGCACCTTAGGAAACCTAGATCTGTCTTCTTATCCATCACTCATTTTCACAGTCTTGGAAGATTGAACATATTAACTCCATTTTACAGATGCAGAGACCAAGAGAGTTTAAGTAAATTGCCAAAAATCTTATGTTGTTTCTCTCGTTCCAAAGCACCTGATCTTTCCACTGTGAATCCAGGTATAGGTTAATTAGATTCATCTTATGCAATGTTTTTCCATAGTAGACACACATTTTTTGTGTCTATGCTGTTTATGCTCCTTATCTTAAGAGTCATGGTAAGTAAATGTGAAAATCTTATGCACTTTTGTTTTTTGAGACCAAGTCTCACTCTGTCACCCAGGCTGGAGTGCAGTGGCGCAATCTTGGCTCACTGCAAGCTCTGCCTCCCGGGTTCACGCCATCCTCCTGCTTCAGCCTCCCGAGTAGCTGAGACTACAGGTGCCTACCACCATATCCGGCTAATTTTGTGTATTTTTAGTAGAGACGGGGTTTCACCGTGTTAGCCAAGATGATCTCGATCTCCTGTTCTCATGATTCGCCCACCTGGGCCTCCCAAAGTACTGGGATTTCAGTCTCGAGCCACTGTACGTGGCCAATCTTACGTATTTTTATATTAGAATTTAGGTCATTATAGACCTCAGAAAATTCTCCTTAAAAATGAGACTACATTTTTCAATATTCCATCCTGAACCACTGATGTTTGAGGTTGTGTGTTGTCTTGCTTGCTGTTCATGCAAACTACAGAGCACTGGCTTAGAAAAATCCCAAGGAAACAATCAGCCCATGTGTGTCTACGGGACTGCAGGGATGGACTCGAAGCAAACCATTTTCACTAAAATGATGAACCTTCCCGTTTGTTTTGGAAGCCCTTTCCGCCTGTGCACCTCATGCACAGACCCCCTCCATTCAGAGAGAGGGAATCACAGAAACAGTAGGACCCGTGGGAACACCACGTGTCACGCTGCGTGGCTGCTCTTATGCCGTAGTGCGCTGACATGCCACGTTGAGACATTTTAATGAGAATGTGTAAGACTTTACATCTGTTACCTTCAAATCTCATTGGGGAAGAAGGAAGAAGTTATTGCAGGCAGTGTTAAAAAAGAGGAGAGAGAGTGAGAGAGACAAGGAGAGAGAAAGAGAGAGAGCACAATTCTATTACTCAAGTCATCCGTTCCTGACCATACAGCACCTTAATATTTATAACTATACGCAGGGAGACAGGACTTGGGGCATTTCTCTAAGAGTCCGCTTATGTGTTCGCACCTGGCAGAGAGACCAGAAGCCCTCATCAGGCACTTTCTGCCCCAATACAGTGCTTAACTAAGTCTTCCCATTGCTTCATGTTTTAAAACATCCATATTTTTAGAGTGGTAATCTTAACTTAATTTTAAAAATTCTAGTTACAGCCAGGATGCAGACGCCCCATTGGAAGCCTGGCAAGTAGCGACACAGTGCCTGTAGCAAGCAGCTAGGGTCCTGGATGCATGTCTGCCTCAGGAGATGTTGTGCAGCGGTGTGAAAGGTGTTTCTTAAAATCTGCCAGCACGCCAGCATTCACAACAGCTTTCTCAGTAGCAAATATAAGAAAGATATATACGTATATATATAATTTTTTTTTTCACAAACATCATGCCTATTTAAAGAAAGGGGCCAGAATGCGTTTCTTTGATCTATGTGACATCATGCTGTGTTGTGATAGGCTATTTTACCATCAGTAAATAAGTGACATGCAGGCTCTTATGGGGTGGTGACATCATAAAGATGTTTAAAAGGAAGGGAGGGTGTCTGAGGAATGGGGAAAGCAAGATGGTGTCATCTGGTTGGAAGGGAAGTAATACTAGGTTTGTAATTTTCTGTAGAGTGTTATGTTTTGTATTTTCATTTGTGTGACTTCTAATTTCTTTATAAAACCAGGTCGCCAACCACGTGACATTTTCATGCATGACTCGATACTATAAAGCAACATTCACTGCTATTCTTTTTGCATTATGTACTATCATTTACATGTTTTGAACTTTTCTATTTCTTCTCCTCTCCCAATAAATGTTGAGCTTTGAATTGCAATTATTTTTCATTCAGAGATTATCTTCTGAAAAAATTCTACACACATTTCTAATTCCTTATATTTTCTGCTACTACTACTACTACTACTACTATTAATACTAGTACTACTAATAATGTTGAGCACCTACTATATGCCAGGCAACATATTCAGAAATTTATATGCCTCATTTATTACTCCTAACAACACATTACTACATTGTATTACAGATTTGGAAACTAAGTATAAGAGAGAGTAACTAACCTGTTTAATGTTACACAGTTACTAAGTGTTAGACCTAGAATGCTCCAAGAACTCTTGAAATGGAAAAGTCTTCAAGGCAAAAGGATTGCTGGGCACTAGGAGAGGCAAAGTGGCGAGGTGAGGCTTGAACCGGCCACTGCCCCGTAAGCACTGAGCAGTGTTCTCAGTGTCTGCTTTGGAGGCAGCTCCTACTGCCTGTGGCCTTGTCCACACACTGCAATGCCTCTGCACACCAAACTCTGCTGACTGGCTCTGGACTGAGATGGTTCAATTCCTCATTGCACAGATTCATTCTTGGGGTCCTTTCCACTACTGGCTTAGCCATCGAACAAAGGAATTAAGAAAAAAAATCATGTTTTTTGGTGGAATATATCTTAGCGAGTAGAAAAGAAAATGTTGCAAAGGAAGAGACCCTCCACTCTTAAAGGCTGTAATTAAAAATTATCAACTGGTTTTAGCCACCCACCTTCACCTGTCAAAGGATTTTCAAACTTACATCACTGTATTCATTCCAATAATCCAATAAGATGTGTGCCAAGCTCAAATCCATGCTCCCCACAGCCACCAGGAAAATGTAGCTAAACCTGAATCCTACCACACGTTTTTTCTCAAAATTCTTTATAGCTCTCTTTTCTCTATGTTTGTACTGCCCAACAGGGTAGTTACACTAGCCAGGTGTAACTATTGAGCATTTGAAATGAGTTAGCCCATATTGAGATATACTGTAATTGAAAAATACACAGCAGATTTCAAACACTTAATAGAAAAATAAGAATGTAGAATAGCTCATTGGTAACTTTTATATTATGTACATAATGAAATGATACAATTTTGGATGTACTGGGTAAAATTGAAAATGTATTACAATTGACTCCACGTATTTCTTTTTACTTCTTTCAAAGTGGCTCCCAAAGTGATCTCCCCTGTGGTCCTAGAGAACCATAGACAAAGATGATTCTCCTAAAACCAGGGCAGCCAGGATAACTGATTAAGAAACTTCACAGCCAGCTAGAGAAGCCTTGCTGTCCTTTCAGTTATGGGACATTCACCAGGGAGATGCTTCAAAAGGAAGTTGTTCCCCCTGCGTCCAAAACAAGTCACATTCTCTCTGTTTTTTGCATATTGGGTGCATGGGGAACAGTTTAACTTATCACTTGTCTGTAGACCACCCAACCATGAGGAGCTAGATCAGGCCTGACTGAAAGAACTGCATGTGGATGAGAGATCCTTAACCTTGACCTTGAGTCGAGTGGATTATTCTGATGAATTTAGGAAGTTGTATGTTCCAGGAGGGCACGGACATTCTTATAGACATATGGATGCAAAGAAGTAGTTGCAAAAACAGGAAACATGTCATCAGTGGCTATTATTTTTGCCTTACAGCATTAACCATTTCCCCTTCAAATACTTACATCGTAGTGTCTTGGGGGAAACTACCTCTCTCTTATGTTCAATAAATATAAATATAAAGTTGTGAAGACATAGCATTTGATCTAGACTGGCTCATTAGCCATTTTGACTCTGTAATCAAGCATAAGGTTCAGATAGAAACACGTGATGCAAATCAAGCCCATCAGGGCCAACGACATTCAGCATCTGAATTGAGTCTGTGCTCCCCACAAAATGAACGGTTGTCCCACAGGCGCGCAGGGAGGACCAGCATGCTAGAACTGCTATAGTTGCCTTACAAGCAAATGGTGCCTAGAAGAGGTTTGGCCCTAAGGCAGCAGAGCTGAGAGCCTAGGAAAGTCCTTGTCCAGTTAACCCTGTTTGAGATGTGGGTCAGGTCCTATCTCAGGAGTTTTTATTTTAGCTTGTTTTTATTAAACTCATTAGAGTTAAATTTGCTAATGACAGCATCATCAAACATTTAATCCAAATGATTGCAATATTCTTGGCAAAATGAGAGAGATATGATGATAATGAAAAGTCTGCAAAGCACTTCGGTTGCTTTTTATAATGCCTGGCTCAAAGCATAGGTAACTGATTAGTGCTTCTAGTGAAAGAATTTGAAACACTAGACCAGATTATGTTACACACGACTAGGAAGGAGAGAGTGCTATTATATTTTCAATATTTATGTGGCATAAAATTAAACAAATCTGGCTTGAATTCTTCTTGGAGCTTTTATTTATTATCTTTAAATTCAACGTATATTTTAAGATGTGAATCTGGCATTTGTACTATATCATGAATGTTTCCAACTTCTTTGGGGGGATTGGGAGAATTTAAACATATATGAGTGTGTATGTGTGCAGGCAGGCCCGTGTGTACCCATGAGTGCACATGCACACACACACACACACAGACATGTGCTTTCAAATAAGTATAATTTTTAAATTTGAAAATGGCATCTCAAAAATTCTGAGTGAGAATATGCCCTTAGAAGGTCTCTTCTTACAGGTATTGACCAAAATAAAAATTCACATTGATTAACACCTGCAAAAATTCAGCTGAAGGCAGCACAAAGTCAACCTAATCTTACCACTTTCCCCTAAATGAAGCTATACTTACTTGGTTAAAAATACAAAACTTTGGTAATCATATTATTTAATTTACATAATTATAAAGTTGTATGCCATTACTTCTCACCCTAAAACATATGCATGCTTTTTGAGACTTTAAAAGGGTGAGCTGAATGCTGCTTAGACAAATGTGTTGTATTAATCTTGTGTAATATTGAGAAAATACAACTAAATACATCCATTTAGAATATGCAAAAATATTGAATTGAAAATTGACTGTTGAAAAGTTAAGCCTTGTTTATATTTTCTAAGGGGGTATACCTTGGGCTTTTCAAAAAAATTCTTTTTCTTTTGTGGTTTGGTTAAACTTCAGGTGGGAAGGAAGCATTGACATAGAGCTTGAAATACCGGTCTGCAAAAGGTCATAAAAGAAAGTTGTGTATTGAGTTATCTGCAGTATTTATCAATTGGGGAGTATCCAATATCACATCCACTTAGCTTCTCCTGTGGCATAACGAAGCTGTTTATAAAACTCCCGTAGTGATGGCAGTACAGAAAGGCAACTCTGTGAATAGAGGTTGGCTGCCTCAAGAAGAGAAGAAATGCCATAACCAGCATGAAACAAAATGAGAAGGCAACCTGGCATTCTCTTGTCTGCTGTTCATCTCAGATTATGCCATACTCATTTTTATAAAGACTTGAACAATGTTTATGAAAATTTTAGGGCATGCTGCATACTTTACCTACACCATTACTATTACTGTATCTTAATATATTTTCAATGTGAAAATTGATCACACAAAGAGTGAAATTGCTCAATCTCTACCAGCTTCTAGAACTTACTTTACAAAACTTAAAAGATTTTATTTTTATTTTAAATTTTTGCAGCTGGAGTGGATATTAATCTAAGCATGAATTCTAAATGCTGGGTCATTCAACAACTTGGAAGCCTTTTTACTCCTTATACGAAAATTAATTCAAGATGGATTAGAGACTTAAATGTTAGACCTAATACCATAAAAATCCTAGAGGAAAACCTAGGTAGTACCATTCAGGACATAGGCATGGGCAAAGACTTCATGTCTAAAACACCAAAAGCAACAGCAGCAAAAGCCAAAATTGACAAATGGGATCTAATTAAACTAAAGAGCTTCTGCACAGCAAAAGAAACTACCATCAGAGTGAACAGGCTACCTACAGAATGGGAGAAAATTTTTGCAATCTACTCATCTGACAAAGGGCTAATATCCAGAACCTACAAAGAACTCAAACAAATTTACAAGAAAAAAACAAACAACCCCATCAAAAAGTGGGCAAAGGATATGAACAGACATTTCTCAAAAGAAGACATTCATACAGCCAACAGACACATGAAAAAATGCTCATCATCACTGGCCATCAGAGAAATGCAAATCAAAACCACAATGAGATACCATCTCACACCAGTTAGAATGGCGATCATTAAAAAGTCAGGAAACAACAGGTGCTGGAGAGGATGTGGAGAAATAGGAACACTTATACACTGTTGGTGGGATTGTAAACTAGTTCAACCATTATGGAAAACAGTATGGCGATTCCTCAAGGATCTAGAACTAGAAGTACCATATGACCCAGCCATCCCATTACTGGGTATATACCCAAAGGATTATAAATCATGCTGCTATAAAGACACATGCACACGTATGTTTATTGTGGCACTATTCACAATAGCAAAGACTTGGAATCAACCCAAATGTCCATCAGTGACAGATTGGATTAAGAAAATGTGGCACATATACACCATGGAATACTATGCAGCCATAAAAAATGATGAGTTTGTGTCCTTTGTAGGGACATGGATGCAGCTGGAAACCATCATTCTTAGCAAACTATCACAAGAACAGAAAACCAAACACCGCATGTTCTCACTCATAGGTGGGAACTGAACAATGAGATGACTTGGACTCAGGAAGGGGAACATCACACACCGGGGCCTATCATGGGGAGGGGGGAGGGGGGAGGGGGGAGGGATTGCATTGGGAGTTATACCTGATGTAAATGACGAGTTGATGGGTGCAGCACACCAACAAGGCACAAGTATACATATGTAACAAACCTGCACGTTATGCACATGTACCCTACAACTTAAAGTATAATAATAATAAATAAATTAAAAAAAAAAAAAAAACTGTTAATAGTCAATTATGAGACCAGCACAGTGGCTCATGCCTGTAGTCCCAACACTTCGGGAGGCCAACGCGGTTAGATTGCCTAAGCTCAGAAGATTGAGACCAGCCCGGGCAACATAGCAAAACCCTGTTTATACCAAAAATACAAAAAAATTACCTGGGTGTGGTGAGGTGTGTCTGTGGTCCTAGCTACTCAGGAGGCCAAGGTGGGAGGATTGCTTGAGCCTGGTAAGCAGAGGTTGCAGTGAGCCAAGATTGTGCCACTGCACTCCAGCCTGAGTGACAGAGCAAGACTCCCTCCCTCTCTTTCTCTCTCTCTCCCTCTATATATATATATACACACACACACACACACATATATATGCACACACACACATATATGCGCGCGCACACACACACACACATATATACATATAAATTGCACACTTGTGATGTTCCCATAAAGAGATGGAATCTGTGCTGAATTATTTCCCATTCTCAAAACAGTTCCCCTTTGCTACAGAGCAATGAAATGTTTTGTAGAAACAATTTTAAATGTATGTTGTGTTCATTTTTGAAATTTTACTCAATGCTATACATCACTAGAAATAGTTATTCTTGCCTTCTTTATAACCATGCTATTTAATTGTGATGTTTTGATGAAAATATTTACTGTTTTTAATATAATTTAGTTTCCACATTCTAGGATATGTTGATTCAACTTTATTTCTTTATTATCTCATAAATGTAAAAACCCGAGTAGGTTAAAGCACTGATATTTTCAGTTCTGTGGAGGTGGTTTTCATAAGCGGATATACACACCTAAATCAATTCATATTAACAGCAGTTTCTCGGTAGAGATTCCATATTCTTCAGTTCATCTCAATTTGTCTTTGTAGACTAATCAAACAGAAAGTCAATAGTGAATGAATATTATGAAAATTCTATACAAAACTAATTTATATTAATGCTCAATTCAGAATATCTTATTACTTTTGTCCTTTCATGATATAAACCATATCTAACATATAATAAATACATATGTATATAGACCAATGAACACAAAGTTTCAGTTAAAAGAACTAATAACTAAAGGCTCCAGTCAAAAGCAAAAATTAACTGACAGAATTAAAAAATTCCAACTATATGTCAATTATGAGAAACGTATCCAAAGCATAAGGTTAAAAAAGGAAGAAATAGAAGAGATATAAAGGAAATACCAACCAAACAAAATCTATGTAACTATGTTATTACCAGACAAAATTGACGTTAAGGCAAAGCATTACTAGAGATAAAGAGGTAATAATGAAAGGTTCAGATGACAAAAGGTTCAATTTACTAGGAATATGTAACAATTTATAGATTTCATGCAATTTTATGGCCTCAAATATGAAAAGATAAAATTTATACAAGTATAAGAGAAAATGGAATAACCCACAGTTATTGTGGGAAATTTTGCAATTTCACCCTCAATAATTAAAAGAGCCAGGAGATAAAAGCTCATTAAGGATAGAGAAATTTAAAGAAAGAGATTGGCAAAGCTCACCTAATGAAGAAAAAGAGAGAAAGAAAGAGAAAGAAAGAAAATAAAGGAAAAAAGAAGGAAGAGAAAGGAAGGATAAAAGAGTGAGAGGATGAGAGGAAGGGAGGAATGAAGAAGGAGAAAAGAATTGAACTCCATTGCAGAATATATACTTTTTGCAATCATACTTGAAACATTTTTCTAAATTTTAACATACTCTTGTCCATAAAATAACCCTCAACACATTCCAAAAGGTAACAGTTACACAGAGTATACTTTTTGACAACTACACAGGTAAGGTGGAAATAAAGAGCAAAAAAAAAAAAAAAAAATTGCTACAAAATACCCTCATGTTTGGAAATCGAGAAATACACATCTATGACACCCATAAACCAAAGCAAAAATTAAAATGGAAATCAAATATTTTGAAGTAAATCATAGTGAAAATACTATATATCAGAATTCTTGGGATATTAATAAAGTGGTACTTAAAGAAAAAATATATTTATATAAATGTATACTGAAGCCTACAAATTAATAAACCAAACATCTATCTCACAAAATTAAAAGAAAAGGATACTGACAAAATAAAGCCAAAAATAAATTTAAAAAATCAAAGAAAAATGTTAATAGAAATCATGATAGAAGTGAATACAATAAAAAACAAACACAGAGAGGATCAGCAAATCGAAATGGTGTTTTCTTCAAAATGAATACATTGATAGACCTTTGATTAGACTGGTCAAAGAAAGAAGGTGCAGGTAATCAATTTCATGGATAAAATGGATCAGTCCTTATAGACCAAGCAGATATCAAACAGTTCATAAAGTAATATTATGAACAACTTTAAGCCAATAGAACAGAACATTTACTTGAAGAGGACAAAATATTACAGAAAAGTAAAACTCACCAAAGTTGTCCTTCCCTTTCACAGATAATGTGATTAATCCTTAATGTAAGGAACTAAATTTCTAAAAGAAGCAAAAAACTTCATGAAGAAAATGTTGGATCCATATAATTTAACCCCCAAGATTTTTCTAAATATTTAACAGAATAAATTTCGAATTATAAATAATTTTTCCTGACTTGATTTTATTAGCTAATCTTTTAGAGAAGTTAGATAAAATTATAAACTACTCTCTCACAGAGATAAAATACCTGAAACAAAATATTAGCCAGATTCAAATGATATAAATCATGACCTTCCTCACATGACCTTCCTCATTGATTTTAAACCTGAATGCAAGAATAATTTCTCTTAAGAAAACCAGCAAATTTCAACGAAAAATGGTTAAGGGAGATTAATAATACAATAATTTTAATATATGCATAATAATATTTGAGAAACTTAAAAATCAATTCTTTTTTTTTTTTCTTTTTTTTATTATTATACTTTAAGTTCTAGGGTACATGTGCATAACGTGCAGGTTTGTTACGTATGTATACTTGTGCCATGTTGGTGTGCTGCACCCATCAACTCGTCAGCACCCATCAACTCGTCATTTACATCAGGTATAACTCCCAATGCAATCCCTCCCCCCTCCCCTCTCCCCCTCCCCCCTCCCCATGATAGGCCCCGGTGTGTGATGTTCCCCTTCCCGAGTCCAAGTGATCTCATTATTCAGTTCCCACCTATGAGTGAGAACATGCGGTGTTTGGTTTTCTGTTCTTGCAATAATTTGCTGAGAATGATGGTTTCCAGCTGCATCCATGTCCCTACAAAGGACACAAACTCATCTTTTTTTATGGCTGCATAGTATTCCATGGTGTATATGTGCCACATTTTCTTAATCCAGTCTGTCACTGATGGACATTTGGGTTGATTCCAAGTCTTTGCTATTGTGAATAGTGCCACAATAAACATACGTGTGCATGTGTCTTTATAGCAGCATGATTTATAATCCTTTGGGTATATACCCAGTAATGGGATGGCTGGGTCATATGGTACTTCTAGTTCTAGATCCTTGAGGAATCGCCATACTGTTTTCCATAATGGTTGAACTAGTTTACAATCCCACCAACAGTGTATAAGTGTTCCTATTTCTCCACATCCTCTCCAGCACCTGTTGTTTCCTGACTTTTTAATGATTGCCTTTCTAATTGGTGTGAGATGGTATCTCATTGTGGTTTTTGAAAGCACTGAAATTAAGAATGGAAAATAACTTCCTATACTGATAAAAGATACTCACCAAAACAGCAACAAACAACTTAATGACAAAATGTTGAAGGGCTTCTCCTAGGTTCTAATTTAGGGAGAGAATGCCTCTATCACATATTTCTTGTCAGTATTGTATGGAGTTCCTAAACCAGATATTAAAAATTATAAGTTATCTAGTGTATTAAGTTTTAAAAAATAAGTATAAGAATTGAAAGGGAAGAAATAAGTTGAAAAGAATAAACAAAACTATAATTGTGTGTACATGCTGTGATGGAAACTCTCCAAAAAGATCTATAAAAAAAACTATAAGAATTAGTGAGACTTTGCCAAAGTGGATGAAAATAAATCAATCTAAATCAATTTTAAAAACTCTATTTCTGTGCACCAATAACAAATAAAATAAAGGTTAAAAAAAACCCACTTCTAATACTTCTAATAAAGATGCAAAAATCCATGAGACTAGAGACAAATTTAACAAAAAATGTCAGACATCTGTGTGAAAATATCAACCTTTGTTGACGACATTAAAGAACACTCATGGAAAAATTCACTATGCTGCTTTATTGGAAAACACAACAGTATAATTTAAAGGTGTCAATTCTTCCCACACTGAAAGGCATGTATTCAGTGCAATAGCAAGCAAAATCCCAAAAGGAATTTTTTATATGATTCTGTAAGTTTTTTATATGATTTTTATATGATTCAGTTATGACCATTAATACACCCAAAATAGTTATCATATTTTAAAAGAGGAATAAGCTGGGACATCTTGATGTATCACTATCAAAGCTTTCTATAAAGGTATAGCAATAGGGGCCAGATGTGGTGGCTCACATCTGTAATCCCAGCACTTTGGGAGGCTGAGGCAGGTGGATTACAAGGTCAGGAGTTCGAGACCAGCCTGGCCAATATGGTGAAACCCTGTCTCTATTAAAAATACAAAAATTAGCCAAACGTGGTGATGGGCGCCTGTAGTTCCAGCTACTCCGGAGGCGGAGGCAGGAGAATAGCTTGAACCAGAGAGGCGGAGGTTGCAGTGAGCTGAGACTATGCCACTGCACTCCAGCCTGGGTGACAGAGTGAGACTCCATCTCAAAAAAAAAAAAAAAAAAAATTGGTATAGCAATAGGTACAGTGTGTCAGCTGACCTGAAGATAGACAAATAGACAAATTGCCAAAAGTAGGTAGCCCAGAAATAGAACCAAGTGTACCTGACAGGATTTATGATGGTAACAGCTTTGAAAATCAGTGTTAATTTGCAGTCTTCAATAAATGGAACCTAGTTGATAGGGGATCCATACAGCAACATAAAGAAATTCAGGTCTTTGTTTCATACACAAATTTACTACAGATATTGTTAATCTAAATATAGAAGGCAAAATGAAATAAAATAAAATTTGAGATACAAATATAGAAAAATTCTATTACTATTATTATTAGGTTAGATAAAGGCATTCATAGAAAGACACAATAAAACACAGAGGTTAAAGGGAAAGTCTCATAGATTGGACTAAATTAATAGCAAGCAATTTTATTTATTAGAGGGACTTAAAAGGAGTAAGATAAGCCACAAATGGGAGTTTACATTTGGATCTAATTTATCTGGCAAAACACTTCATATCTAATGAGATTTCCACAAGTCATTATTATTATTAAAAGACAAGCAATTCAGAAGAAAAATGGGCAGAGACTTTAACAGTTACCTCTCAAAGGGGTATACACATGTCCGAAAAACCTGTGGAAAAATGCTTTCTGGTATTAGAAATTGAGAAAAAGCAAATTAAAATCAGAAGGATATAGCACAGATTCACTGAACTCACAAAAATTACAACAACCGACAAAAGCAAGTATTGCTGAGCACATAGAGTGATGGTAACGTACCATGCTTTCACAAAAACTTTTGGATCATATTATTAACAGGCCATTCCATTTTTGATCATGGACAATTAAGCATATGTACAACCAGATAAATGTACAAGAATGCTTCTCGCAGCAATGGCCATGAATAGCTAAAACCGGAAATAATCCAAATAACCATTATCAGTCTAATGGGCAAATACCTTGCAAAATACCCAGACAATGGAACGCTATACAACAGTGCAAGGACTATGTCCTAGGAAACATGGGTAATTAAAAATATTGTTGAATGAAAGAAGCAAGGAATGAAGAAATTCATGTTGTACACTTCCATTTACATAAAGTTCAAAATTAAGCACAACTAAAATAGAATATTTAGCGACACAGACATGAGTAATAAGAATATAAGCAAAGAAAGGAAGTGACTGTCATCTAAGTCAGGATAGTGACTCTGTGAATGGAAAGGTGACATCAAGAAGGGATGTTTAGGGGGACCAGGGGTTCTGGCAGTGTCCTAACTTTTGCCGCGGGTAATGTTTATATGGGTGTTTACAATGGTTTGTTAAACAATATATTTTGTTTTATGTACTTTCCTGGATGTATATCTCACAAAAAAGTTTTAAAACTTATAATAATAATTCGTAAATTAAAAATTGTACATTCTAAATAGAAATTCTTCCTGATCCTAGTGCTTAATGGGAGGAACTGTGAAGACCTAGTTATGTTTCACGACACTTAAAAATGCCAGTTGTACTTGTCACATACACACAGTGTGACATATACCACATTTCTATCTACATCTATAGACATAGGTGTAAATATAGATTCAGATGTAGACAGAGTGAGGATAGCTGTAGCATTGTGCTACTACATTTATATTATTTGTAAATCTGAAGTGATTCAATCTGAGTTTTTCTGACATCAAGTAAAATTAATAAACTTGCATTTTCACAGTGCGACAGTATCTGAAGCTGAGTCGTTACTGCATCTCCTATGAAAGAAAACATATTTTAACATCCTTCTAATGTTTGAATATTTGCTTATTGAAAGCTCTGCAAAGGTTCTTTGAACGCATTTGCACAGTAATGTTTGTATGAGGCAGATAGGAAGTTTATTGACGTGGCACCCTCGTATTTTCTAGAAGCTTATTCCTAACTATGCAGAGTCCTTTGGCAATGTTTAACCATTCACCAAGAGATATCTATGGGAAACGGTTCAAAATAACAGGACTATTTTCCATGGAAATTCAAAGATATGTTCCTCTAGACAGTGTGGAAGTGTATCTGGGAACGGAGGACATTTGGACTTTGCAGCATCTTCAGTTTCCATGGCTATAGGCTTCATGATGTGACACACTCCGCTAACATATAAGAGCTGCCAATTTGCCTTGACATTGAATGGCATGGCCCCCGGGGAAATGTGGTTAGGTTGTTTGGATTAGTTGTTTTCTATTGTATAAAAGCAAATTGTGTTAAAATAATGGGATGAGAGTTTACAGTTTTAATATGCCAATCATCAGACTTTATGGTTCCTTTTGAGATTATCAATTATTTTATTTGTGAGGAATCATTTTAAAAAATAGAAACAAAAGCTTGCCCCTTTAGTGTTGAGTTACTGGCTGTATTGACCGCATTAAATCCTGTGAAAATAATGGAAACCATGTTTAAATACAAAAAGCGGCAGAAGCTACATTTTTTGCCATTAAGGAAATTGTCCTCCCAACGCAAGTGAAAGTAATTAAATTTAAAGCGCTCTATATGTTGGTAGAAACATCTTAATTGGTTATGAAGGAAAGAAGGTTCGTTCCCGTCCGGTAATAAGAGGCACCTGTACTGTGTCTGTCGCTTGAAAGTAAATGACTTCCCATGTTTTGAAAGGAATCTTTCTAAACACGTAAAAGTGTATCTTGCAAAAGGAGCCTACTTCACAAGGGAAAATATCAACTATGCTAGTATATACTTTTTTTTTCCATTTTGCCTGCTTAGTAATTTTGTTAAAAAGAGAAATGGTATGTAAGCAACTCCCTCCTAAATGTATGCAGCATTCCCCATTGATATGGTTTGGCTCTGTGTCCCAACCCAAATCTCATATGGAATTGTAATCCCCATATGTTGAGGGAGGGACTTGGTGCAAGGTGATTAGATCATGGGGGCAGTTTACCCCATGCTGTTCTCCTGATAGTGAGTAAGTTCTCATGAGGCCTGATGGTTTCATAAGTGGTGGTTCCCCTGCTCTCTTATCTCTCCTGCTGCCTTGTGAAGAAGGTGCCTGCTTCACCTTCTGCCATGATTGTAAGTTTCCTGAGGCCTCTCCAGCCATGCAGAACTGTAAGTCAATTAAACCTCTTTCCTTTATAAGTTACCCAGTCTCAGGTATGTCTTTGTAACAGTGTGAAAACGGACTAGTACACACACTAGCCTGTATAATAAAAATCTACACACTTTTTTTATGTTGTTGAGACGGAGTCTTGCTCTGTCGCCCAGGCTGGAGTGCAGTGGTGCGATCTCAGCTCACTGCAAGCTCCGCCTCCTGGGTTCCCGCCATTCTCCTGCCTCAGCCTCCCGAGTAGCTGGGACTACAGGCGCCGCCACCCCACCCGGCTAATTTTTTGTATTTTTAGTAGAGATGGGGTTTCACCATGTTAGCCAGGATGGTCTCGATCTCCTGACCCTTGATCCACCCGCCTCTGCCTCTGGAAGTGCTGGGATTACAGGCGTGAGCCACTGCACCTACAAACTTTTAAGAATGTGGTCCAATGTCATTTTAAATGATGTACAAAGAATATTGACTTTGAATCCATCTTATATCTCAGATGTGATACCAAGTCTAGTGAATGTTGAGGAAGATGATAGAAACGGCATCATTCATTTTGTTGTTAGACACAATTGGCTACACTCTAGATCTGAGAAGCCACAAATCCTGGTTTTGAACCCCCCTGTGTGATGTCCTGGCTGTTTGACTTTAAGGTTATCTTCTCTAAATTCAATAGAATGATGACAGAGTTACTGTGATGTTCTGGTAAGAAAATGTATCTGAAAGTGTGAGAGAAGCCAGGGATGCACACTTTACTGAGCGGACACAGATTCTTCTTCAGCCACCCATTTCCCAGTTAACTAAGGATGCAGGGCTCTGCCTCTCTGCATCCATCATGGAACTTTAGGTATGTCTCCTTCAAACAGCTTTTAATTAGATTGCGGAGGTAAGGACTGACTCAATCATGGAGATTTTACCTTGTAATAAATGCATTTCAAGTTCCACAATTGCTTCATTTGAGTGTTTTTACTGTATTATCCATATCATTTTTAAAATTTATTACTGTTGTGGTTGTATCTAACTTATAAAAATGCTATGGAGTGAATGTTTATGTCCTCCCAAATTCATATGTTGACACCCTAGTGTGATGCTATTGGGAGGTGGGGACTTTAGGAGGCAGTTAGATCATGAGAGTGGAGCACCCACAATAGGATTAGTGCCCTTAGAAGAAGAAGAGAGCTAGTTCTCCCTACAGTGGGAGAAAACAGGGAGTGGAGAGAGCCGTCTGCAAACCAGGAAGCAGGCCCTCACCAGACACTGTGCGGGCTGGTGCCTTGATTTTTGACTTCCAGCCTCCAGAACTGTGAGAAATCATTGTCTCTTGTTTAAGCCACCCAGTGTATGATATCTTGTCCTTATAGCAGCCTGAATGGACTCAAATGAAGAAGATTAATGCTTGTCTTTGACTGTTATAAAAATATTTCCCAGGATCAGAAACATAATTTGTAGGGTTCAGTACAAAATGAGATGTACAGACCTTTGTTCAAAAAGCAAAGGGAAGAGATATTAGAGGTATTTCAATATAAAGCCTTTTATCTTTTAAAGTACATTATTACTTTAAAAAAGTTATAGAAATAACAGGCATATAGGCACATCAAAAACATGTAAGTTGCAGACATTGATATTTTTGGTCTCATAATTATACCCATGTAATATAGTAAATAATAATGCTTCATTAATCAGATCACGTGACTATAAGATTTTTATGGTTCCAGTTTCTCCAAATTTACTTTTTAGGCCATTAAAATTTATACTTTTAACAACTTCATTTTCACGTGATGTAATCAAAAGTGAGATCATTCAATTGCAAGATCTTAAACAGTTTTCAATACTTTTTAATACTGAAAATGATCTTTCTGCCAATGTTACTGTTACTGGAGCTGTTAAGAGTATTTTATAAGATGTGAAAAGATTGTGATAAATTTTCAATGAACTATTTCAAAATATAAATTTTAGTACACATAGAGCTGATTCTTGTGGAAAAAATTTCTAAAATGATTTAACTCTCCATACAAACCAGCCTCACGTAAGTCTGACTTTAATATTAAATATAAATGTGTACAATAACATTTCATTGTTTCTTCTAAACTTTCTTTTAACTTGGTGAAGTTTTACTGAAAAAAGCTCCATAATTTGTGTGCAATTTAATAAAATGCCTATGTATTCTCTCGCTATATCTTTATTATGAAGAAAAATGATTTTAAACTTGCCTTTCTTTTTAATAATTGGTTGATTCAGAGTTCATGTAAAAATAAGGTTCCTCTCTGCCAAATACAAAATCTTTAAGCTAATTTCTGTTTCTAAGCTTGCTTTGAAATGCTGAAGCAGTTTTCAAAACTGGAGATTATAAATGTGTCATTTGATTGCTTTCTATGTGAATCCTGTTAACTTCTGTCATACTTTTTTGTTTCATTGTAACCCTCTTGATATAGTTTGGCTGTGTCCCCACCCAAATTTCATCTTGAATGGTAGCTCCCATAATCCCCAGGTGTCATGGGAGGGACCAGGTAGGAGGTAAATGAGTCATGGGGGCGGGTCTTTCCCATGCTGTTCTTCTGGTAGTAAATAAGTCTCATGGGATCTGATGGTTTTATAAAGAGCAGTTCCCCTACATCAGCTCTCTTGCCTGCCACCACGTGAGGCCTGCCTTTGCTTCACCTTTACTTTCCGCCAGGATTGGGAGGCCTCCACAGCCATGCGGAACTGTGAGTCCATTAAACCTCTTTCCTTTATAAATCACCCAGTCTTGGATATTTCTCTATTAACAGCATGAGAACAGACTAATACACCTCCTTATCACACCCATTCCTCCTTCCTAACATTTTGTTGCCATGTAATTATTATCGATTTCTGCTTCTGTTAAACATGTACCATTAATTTATTGAACTCAACCAAGGAAGACCAGATTTTAGAAAACTTTTATGATGTGTAAATCTTTTAAAAAGTATTTTCCTGAGGTAGGTTTTCCTGAGGTTTTCGTTCTTTTTGTTGAGCTCTCTTGATATTCCTGTTCACTCAAATCTACAACTTATTCTTTAACCAAGCATATCTACTCAAGTACCATGGTTGTAGGTGGATTATCTGCATAGCTTGGATTTAGCCTGTTCTCCGTGTCCAGGATAGTGTTTGTTTCTCTCAAAATGCATTTCAGAAGACAGTGCTGATCATCTCAGTCACTCAGTTTCTGGGAGCTTGTTTCTGTGGGTCTGAGCTTTTGTTACCCCTGCTGGATTTTGTGAATATTCTGAACCAGTGGGCTACAGAAAAAGAATGAATTACATAATTACCAAGAGAGAATGCTACCATTGGTCTCGTAGTTGTAAAATAATGCAGAAGTACATAAGGTAAGGATGGAAAGTGTTGCCTCAATTTGCTCGTTGTCCTTCTGCCGCTGTTCCTACAACCCCCAGCCTACTTTCCTCCTCAGAGGTTTCAGCTTTTAACAATTTTGTGTGTCTTATAAGCATACCCTTTGGCTTTTATATATGCATATAGATTTATACCTTATTATTTCCTTCTGTCTATTGTATAAAATATCAACTTGGTGATACCCTATATAAGATTTCACAATGTGTTTCTATTTCCATAAATGTATATCCTAGAGAATATTTTCTTGTCGGTACATTTAAATCTAAACCTTTTTAATGGTAATTCTAAGCAAATATTCTGTATTATTGACACTCAAGAAATTTAGTGTTCACAAATTTTTGCTTTTATAATATTGTATTACACATCCTTACAAATGTGCTCCTTTGAATATAACTACAAGTAATTCTATTAGATGCTAGAAAAGGAATTCTGGATCAAAAATGATAGGTATTTATATTTTTAATCAATGACCCCAAGCTGCCCTCCAAGAAGGCTGCTCTAAATTAGCTTTCCCAAAAGCATCCACTTCTCAAATGCTTTCCAGTATAGATTTTTCATGAAGATGTTAAATTTTGGCAAGTATGATGAGAAAATAAGTTGTATCTTTGATAAATTTCCCATTTGTACTCTTTGCTCAACTTTTCTGGCTTTTATTTGCTTATATGTAGAACCTCTTTACATATGTTACATATAGAGTGTCATCTGTTCTGTGTGTTGTAAATTATTATCTCCAAGCTTGTTATTATTTTTTAGCTTAGTAGTCAACTAGTCCAACTTCTTTCTGTATAGGTCCTGAATTTTGTTTCTTGTTTAAGAAGTTTCACCCTTTTGAAAATTTATGCCTACTATTATATTATATTTTACAGAAACATATTCAGCCCTTTAATTCACTTCTTAGCTTTTGAGTGAGACATCAACCTGGAATGTTTTTTTCTATTTCCCCCAAACAGCATTGTATTAGTGACTGGGTAATTTATAAAGAAAAAGGGTTTAATTGACTCACAATTTCATATGGCTGGGGAGACCTCAGGAAACTTACAGTTGTGGCAGGAAGATGAAGAGAAAGCAAGGCATGTCTTACATGGCAACAAGAGAGAGAGAGCGAGGGGGAAGTGCCACTTTTAAACCGTCAGGTCTTGTGAGAACTCCCTCGGTATCTTGAGAACTGCATGGAGGAAACTACCCCCATGACCCAGTCACCTCCCACTAGGTCTCTCCCTAATTCATGGGGATTACAATTCTAGATGAGATTTGGGTGTGGATACAGAACCAAATCATATCAAGCATATAAAATGCCTTCTCCTGCTTTGGAAAAGGAAAAAAAAAATCTGGGAAGTCAGAGGCATTTCTGATTAGGATATCTACTAAACTGGAGGAAAATCACACCCCTCAATTCACTAGATCTGCCTGCCAATCTAAAATTTACTAGTAATCTAAATGCCTAGTAGGCAAATCTAAAATGCCTAGTATGCCTAGTAGGAATACTAGTAAATTTGCTTCTATAATAAATGTATTAGACATCCTTACAAAAGTACACACTAGTAAAAAAATACTAGGCATACTAGTAAATTCATCAAAACATAAAGACTCTGCACTTTAACATCTATTCTTGTAAGAATTACTTAGAAATAAATTAAAATTTATGTGCAATTGCTACTCGCCCTCACACAAGTAAGCTGCCAGCAAATAGAAACCAGGTTATTATGTAGAAAATCACTTAACTACTCAGAACTGTTTAATGGGAGAATAGAAAAGACCTAGGCCAAGGTGGGCTAGAAATACAGATCTCAGACCCCATGCTTAGAAGCAACAACTCTTTGTTTATACCTGTGCAAGAATTACACTCCACTTCTAGCTGTGTATTTCTCATTACAGTTTGTACATTTATGCTTCAGTTATTTAGTCATGGTGAAGTATCATTTTCATCTAACCATTTTTATGCACATTACAAATCTAGTTAAGGGTGGAATGGCTTCACGAATTGTTACAGAAAGGAACAAACAGTTGCTGACCATTGTGGTCAAGATTTAGAAGCTCAGAGAATGCAGGCTGGAAAAGCACAAGTCTTTACACAGCAGAGGCTGCAGGAAGCTTCCCCATGCGTAGGCTTCATAGGCACACAGTGACTACTGACAGTAATTGATGACTAATTACAACATTTAAACATTGGGTATCCCATAACAGATGACTGTATTTCTATAGGAAAAGGCAGCAGGCACTCACTGGTTAACTGAGGCTTGGGTATGTCAGTAGAGTGATTTCTGCTATATGTGGTTCATATGGGGCTCATGTCTGAGACCCCTGGGGTGGTCTCCTTGGGAAAAGCCACCTTAGAACTGTAAAATCATTCACGGAGGCCAAAATGTTTCCAGAAATGTGAACAGTGTAAATAAATTCATCTTTCTTGTGTAGCATTGTCTTCAGTGGAGAGAAACATTTGGCAGGACTGGCATTTAAGGTCAGTCTCAGCTTGTTTGTTTGTTTGTTTGTTTGTTTGTTTGAGACAGAGTCTCACTCTGTCACCAGGCTGGAGTACAGTGGCGTGATCTCGGCTCACTGCAACCTCTGCCTCCTGGGTTCAAGCGATTCTCCTGCCTCAGCCTCCTGAGTAGCTGGGACTACAGGTGTGCGCCACCACACCCAGCTAATTATTTTCTTGTATTTTTAGTAGGGACGGGGTTTCACCATGTTGGCCAGGATGGTCTCAATCTCTTGACCTTGTGATCCACCTGCCTCGGCCTCCCAAAGTGCTGGGATTACAGGCTTGAACCACTGTGTCAGGCTCCAGTCTCAGCTTTGATGCTGACCAGCTTGGTAATGTGACTCTCTTTCTCGCTCTTCAGGTTTCTAATCAATAATATCCACTTCTCCTCATCTCACTGAGATGTTGTGAGAATAAATGAGATAATAAAATGGATGTAATATGTTTTAAAAAGTGTTAGATTAACACGAGGTATGGTAATTAATTTTGTAGGCTATTACTAATAACCTATAAAAAATCCGAATGTCACTCTACACCTACTAACTGTACCATGAACTGAGAACTAGCACCTGGGTATCAGAATATAGAGGGTATATATATATATATTTGTTTTTCATAATACCTTTGTAGTAAAATTATTTGCAAGGCACTACATGTTTGGGGGGTTTTTATGCTTTAGAAAACTATTAACACAATATATCTGGTAGCCCCAAATCCTTTAATTAACAGACTCTAGTAGTAAACATACTTTGTATTACAACTAAAGGTTAGCTGTACATATTTCAGCAGAAAAACAACAGGAAAATATTTTATTTAAATACATTTTCTTGATCACAGAGAATAATGCCAACATATGCAGTTGTGAGAATAATGCTCTTAGATTCAAATATGCAACATAATAAAACAAATGTAAGATCAAGAGAGACAGACAAAACTGTTGTGAAACATGCCAAGGAAATCATTACTCTTCAGTTTATTGGCAGGTCACCAAAACTTTGGGATTGTTGAAATTTGAAGGAAATGTAGAGGCCACCTTAGTCAATACCATTTTTTTAAACACATCAGAATTTACTTGGTGAAAAATGTTTGCATAAGGGTTTTTAAAAAAAATATAGCTTGCCGCTACGTCTCTTAGGAGGACAGATGATCCTGCACGTATGGGTTAATGTAGACATGTGATGGTCGATCCACGCGCATGGCTCTGGAGCCCCTGCTGGAAGTACAATGGATAACTGTTCAGTCCCAGCACCCACCGCCCTCTGTCAGGACTCCCAGCTCCCCACTGTAGAGCCTGCTGTCCTGATACTTCTCCCAGTCTTGGCTCCGACCCATCTTTCCGGTCCAGTCACATGCTCTCCACCATCCCGCCTACCGCCCTGCTTTCCAGTCACAATGAACTCATTGCTAAGAACCCCAAAAACAAAGCAACCTCTGCACTTCCATATTTTTGTACTTGTTCTTGCACACTTTCCCTCTCCACATGGTCCCCATCATTGCTAGTGTGCCTTCCTCCCTGCCCAGTCTAATTGCTTGGTTCTTTGATTCTTCCTCTCTGCTACTTCCAGTGTAGAATTTAGACACTTTATCTTGTAATTACTGGTTTACACCATGGCTTCCTGGAGTGCCAGGACCTCTGTGTTCATCCATCACTTAGCATAGGATCTGAACCACGGTTGACACCGGGTGTGACCTGGTTCAGGGGAAGACTTGGAAGATATCCTGGATTTTCGTTGCTTCATATTTTCCATCTCTGCTACCCAGCAGAAAGGAGTCGTTCAGGTAAAGCACAGGAGCACTGGTGTACTAGACAATTCTTTTTGATCTAAAGAGGAATTGCTATTGCTCTTTCACCCACAGGAAACTGGCAGGAACTCCAGAACGCCCTCGCAGGCAAGCCATCCTGCCTTGCTGTGACCTTGCTGTCCTGTTCTCTACCTGATCCCCGAAAAGGCTAAAGGTTCTATTGTTCCATTTCAGCCTTGGCAGATTCTAGCATCACGTGGTATCAGAGTGCTAATGGAAGGTAGAAAGCATTGCAGAAAGTGCTATTGTAGGAATCCCCTGGGGTCAGCTTACTCACAGCAAGGCTGCAAGGATACCCTATAAAGGAAAAAAAAAAAAAGACACACACACACAGGGTAAAATAGTAAAGACATATTTTGGAAACACTTTTGATTATGGATTTGTGGTGCTATAAAAACTCATAACTTTCAATCATTTTTCATTCATTTATTAACATTTACTGCATGCTAGTATATGTCAGGCTCTGCAATGGGTACTAAGTAACCCATAGTAAAGCAGACATCATCCTCACACTCAATGAGTCGGCAAAGCAGAAAAATGGAACAGAATTCCAGTAGAGTGTTAAACACCTTGACAGGAGGAAGAAGTGAATGATTTGATGCCTCAAGTGGCATAAGGGGTTCAAGTGCCTGTAAATGTAAGTGTAGGCCTTGGTTTTGCCTTTCAGGAATTGCAGAAACTCCACTTGTAGATAGAAATTAGGTGCAGTTTGTTTTCACAGGATCTGTGTATGATCTATATCATGTTTTAATTCATGATAACATATTAAATCTTTCTGGAAAATGTCATATACCTAATAAAACATGTTAACTGTTTTCTCTGATTATAAAGATCACATCTTATTTATAGTCCACACTATTACAAATATTGCTTGTAATCTTTGCTTCAATCATTGTTCAAAAAAATCATAGCTGCTGTCAGGTAATTCTATAAAGGAGAGGTGATGGATAAACTCATGAAGAATCGTCCAGATAAATCCATTTGTAGAAATTCCTCTCTTTTTTTTTTTTTTCAAGAGACAGTAATCAAGAAGAGTGGCCACAGTTACGTCTAAGGTCATCGGAGAGTTGAAGAAGGGATGATGTGTCTGGTTGATAGGTGACAGGTAGGGTGAGCAGGGAGGACAGATAGAAGGATAAGAATATATTATGTGATACAGTTAATGTTACATTAATCAAAATGCACCTTTGTTTAGTTGGTCTACCGCTTCTGCTTTTATGTGACTAAAAAGTAAACAGCTAATATCAGGTATTTATTTTGTAGTAGAACCAATTTTGGTGTGTGATAGGGTTAAAACAGATTGGATCTGACCATTCTAAGCAACTCCATATGCAGTTCTGGACACTGATTGCTGTTTTGACTGTGCTGGCCCCTAAAAACACATTTTTGTGACTATCAAGTCGGATGAAGAATATTTGAAGGAGCTGAATTTTTATGTCAAGAAGGGAAGATTGTATTTTCCTCAAGTACAAGAATGATGAAGTTAAGTATGAGGGAGATGAATTTTATTACGCATAGTGCCAACAGGTGGAGGTTGGGCCACTTAATAAAAGGTTCAGGTGACAGAGTGCAACTTAGTATTGAGTCTTGTCTTCTCTTGGGAAATGGTGCTATGGTTTGAAGGTATGCTCCCAAAGTATGTGTTGCAAACTTAATCCCCAGTGCCACAGTGTGGAGGGACGGGACCTTTGGGGTGGTTAGGCCATGAGGGTTCTGCCCACTTGCATGGATTAATGAGATCATCAAGGGTGTAGGTTAGCGATTGTGAGAATGGGTTTCTGGTAAAAGGATAAGTATGGCCTCTCTCTCTCTCTCTCTCTGTTTTGCATGCGCACACACCGTCTCTTGCCCTTCTGCCTTTTACCATGGAATGCCATAGCACAAAGGGCCTAACCAGATGTGGGCCCCTTGATCTTGGACTTTCCAGCCTCCAGAACTGTAAGACATAAATCTCAAGCCGGCTCGAGCCATCCTGGCACAGCTCAGGCTGCTGCCTCAGAAGATGCAGGCGGTAAATGGTGTGTCCACATGGTGCTGACTCTGAGATGCCCAGAGTGAATAAGCTGCAGGGGCATGGCCTCCTCCATCTGGATTTCAAAGGATGTCTTGGACAGCCTTGGGGCCCAGGAAGAGACTTTTGGTGGGGTGGAGCTGCTGCAGAGAGCCACTATTAGGGCAATGTCCAGCAGAACTGGGGTAAAAGCCACTGTAGAGACCCCAGAACTATAGAGCTACCAGTGTGTAACTCTATCCTGGGAAAGCCATGGCATGGCTTGAGCTCAGCAAAACCATGGGAGTGGGGCTGCCTGAGGCCTTGGAGGCCCAATCCCTGCCCAAGGTCTAATTTAGATGACACTCTGGATTTTGGAGTTTGAGCAGATGCATTAAGGAATGCATTAAGATGTTGAGGTGTTATTGGGAATTCTATAACTGAACTGGTGGTAGTTTTGGCAAAACTGTTGCATGCAAAAAAGGCCAATCCATATGCAGAGTAAATGTCTATTCCAGTAGGGACAAAGTATTGCCTCTTCCACTATGGATGCTGTCCAACGGAATCAGCCTGCCATCACATAACTGGCTGATCACCCTGGAAAATGGCGCAATATCAGGGGCTCAGTTTTGGTCTTTGCTACTGATAGATTGGGCTCTCCATGGTGGCTGTAGACAGGTTGGCCTTGATGAGTGGAGGTCCATATTGCTGAGCCCATGCATAACCTCCATCGCTGCCACCATGGTCACTTTATTCATGAGCCCACTAGGCGATGACAGGCAAGGCTGGGGAAATAGGCTGACTGGTATCCACAGAATGGCTCATCGTATTCACTGTCATGACGTTCCATACAGCATTTCTTCTGACCAAGGAAATTACTTCACAGGCAAAGAGGTGTGGCAATGTGTTCATGCTCATGGAATCCACTGGTCTTATCATGTTCCTCATCAATCTGGAACAGATTTCTTTGTAGAGCGGTGGCATGGACTTTTGAAGATGCAGTTCTAGTGTGAACTAGGTAACAAGTTCCCAGGGTTCTCAGTCTTTTGTAGGGCTGAGGCTGTGTAGGTTTTCTAGAAGGCTGTGTATGTTCTGAATCAGCAGCCAATATATGTTTTTTTTTTCTCTGATAGCCAAGATTGATGGACCCAGGTATCAAGGAGTGGAAATGGGATTCGCACCCTCATCATTACCCCTCGTGATCCACGGGGACAATTGACTTCCTGTTTCCACGACTTTATGCTCTGCTGGACTACAGTTCTCGGTTCTAGAGAGAGAGATGTTTTTACCAGAAGACATAACAATGATTCCATTGAATTGAAGCTAAGAGTACCACTTTGTTATTTTGGACTCCTCATGTCTCTGAGTCAAAAGACGAAGAAAGTCATTATGGTGTTGGCTGGCGTGATTAACTCAGATTACCAAGGGAAAATTGGACCATTTTTTCCACAATGGAGGTAAGAAGAGCATGCCTGGAATACAGAAGATATCTTCGGGCATCTCTTAGAATGACCATGCTCTGTGATTAAGGTCAATGGAAATTACAACAAACCAACCCAGACAGGACTTCAAATGGCCCAGACCCTTTAGAAATGAAGGTCTGGGTCACCCTGCCATGTAAAGAAACATGGTCAGCTGAGGTGCTTTCTGAAGGCAAAGAAAATACGGAATGGAGTAGAAGGTAGTTACAAATACCAGCTATGACCACAGGACCAATTACAGAAACAAGGACGGAAACTGTCAGCAGTATTCCTCTCTACTTTGTTGTGAATATGTTGTAAGTATATATATATATGTATATATATATGTAAGTATATATATGTGTATATATGTGTGTGTGTATCATGCAAATGTCTTTTTTATTAGTGTATTATATCTTTATCATATAATATAAGAATTATTGGCTTTACATTAGTATTTAAGTACTGTTACTTTTACATCACAGTGTTAGGTCATGGGATATCAGGAGAAGACTGAACATCCCCCAAAGACTTTACTCCCTCTTCGGTGGAAGGGATTCATGCATTTTGATTGTACACCCAAACTAAAACTATAGTTTTATTATTATGTTAGGCAGAAATATTAGTTTGTTATTGTCATTATTTGGACATTAAGTATGGCTTAAAGAGTAGTGTATGGGTGTCAAGTCAACAGAAGGTGAGCTTTTTTTTTTTTTTTTTTTTTTTTTTGAGACGGAGTCTTATTCTGTCACCCAGGCTGGAGTGCAGTGGTATGATCACAGCTCACTGCAACCTAGGCTTTCTGGACTCAAGCAATCCTCCCACCTCAGTCTCTCGAGTAGCTGGGACTATAGAGGCATTCCACCACGCCCAGCTAATACTTTTGCATCATAGTGACAGTGTTGCCCATGCTGGTCTTGAACTCCTGGACTCACGTGGTCCTCCCATCTCGGCCTCCCAAAGTGCTGGGATTGCAGGCATGAGCCACTGTGCCCAGCCGAAGAGTGGACCTCAGATGGTTAATTTTAGGTGTCAGGTTGTCTGGATTAAGGTATACCTAGAGAAATAGTAGAGCACTATTTCTGGATGTGTCTGTGAGGGTGTTTCCAGGAGAGACTGCCGTGAGTCAGTGGACTGTGTGGAAAGATCTGTCCTAAATGTGGGTAGGTACCATCCAATCAACTGGGGGCCCAGGTAGAATGAAAAGGCAAAAAAAGGTGAATTGTTGCTCTGTCTGCTGGAGCTGGGAGACCTTCTTTTCCTACCCTTGGACAGAGCTCCAGGTTATCCAGGCTTTGAAATCTCAGGCTTGCACTAGAGGCCTGCAGCATTCTCATGCCTCAGCCTCTGCTGAGTTACACCATCATTTTCTGTTTCTGAGACCTTTCTACCAGCATCCTGGGGTCTCCACCTTGCAGAACACCTGACATGGGGCTTGTCAGCCTCCATAATTGCATGAGCAAATTCCCTTAATCCCCTCTCATCTCTGTCTCTCTACATATATATCCCATTGCTTCTGTCTCTTTGGAGAGCTCTGATTAATACTAATGGTAAGTTGTTCATCGCTAGAAAGATTTGTTTACTGATCAGAGAATCAATTTTGGAGGGTTTTAAAGAGTAGGTTGAAGCATTATATGGGAGATAGGTACAGATGACCCTTTAGGGTCCCTTCTAGACTACGAGTTCTGTAAGTCAAGTGCTCTCCAAAACACTTAATGCCTTTTAATAATGAAGGTTAAACTATGTTCGGTGTGGCTTAAAATGTTAATTTTATTGTATGTTAACTGTTTGAAAGTCTGAAACAGGCACTTCACTCAATTGCTCATTTCCTTTTGGTCACAAGTTTACTATACTTTCATAGATCTAATTGGCTCTTATTGGATATATACTGATTAGCAATTTCAATACATTTCCATGATGTGGTCTAGTAGGAGGTTCACCTATATTTGGAGTTATATAAGTGAGTTTTAAAAATTGACTTGAAAATCATATTTTTGCTTGGTGCTCATCTTCACGAGCGTCCATTACAATGTTCTAAGATGATGGATAAGTGTATTTTATGAGCTACCTGGGGAAATATTAGCTTAGGGTTTATCACAGCAGCTCCTCTGTGGAGGGTGGCATGGCATGATTGCCCCATGCATTGTCCTAATGCATCAAGATTGATGACCATGCTGCAGAGATTGCACAGCAAAATAAAGGAGGCTGGCTCTGGCTGTGGTGGCTCACACCTATAATCCCAGCATTTTGGGAGGCTAAGGTGGGAGGAATGCGTAAGCCCAGGTGTTCAAGGCCAGCATGGGGCAACATGGTGAGACCCCATGTCTACAAAAAATACAAAAAAAGTAGCTGGGCATGGTGGCACACAACTGTGGTCTCAGCTACTCAGGAGGCTGGGAATCCTCCCGAGAGGAGGGAGAATCACTTGAGAATCACTGTGATCGCATCACTGCACTCCAGCCTGGGCAACAGAGCAAAATGCTGTCTTAAAAATAATAATAGAAAAGCGTAACAAAGACCCAGGGAAAGAGTTGGGCATGGTGGCTCACCCCTATAATCTCTTGTGATTACTCGACTTGTGAGGCTGAGGAAGGAGGATTGCTTGCAGGCAGGAATTTCAGACTCTGCCTCTAAAAAAATATTTTGACTCAAAAAGCTTCCGGGAAAACTGTCCATTTCTATGGACAGTCATGCAAAGGTAAGACCTAGGACAATAAGGTATGGTCCAGTGGTAACCACCTGGAGCGAACTTGGCAAATCCTGGTTGTTCAGATTCTTCTTGGCCTCTCTGGGACAGTTCCTCTGCAGGTATAGAGGGTACAGGGCAGGACACCTGTCACATGAGCTTCTTCAGGGGAGGAGTGAGGGAGAAGATCAGAGAGTGACCTTCCTGCTTCTGAGGTTTTCTCAATGTCATTCAGCTTAAAATACTCAAAATGATGAAGTGCCATATTGTGGGGTACAGTGTTATGATCCCCAGCATAGCCAATGCAGATAAAGGCATCAGAATATGAAGTGCTTAAGAAACAAAAATTATCAGGCAGAGGGAAAATAATGAGGAAAATAAAGGGCCGACTCAAGTGTAAATAAAGCTGATTGCAGAAACAATAATTCCTTTGTTTACTCTTTTCAGCTGATATATATCTTTTACATAACCAACACTGAGATAATTAGAATCCCTTCCCATTTCAACACATAAGTTCTATCTCACTGTTGCACAATTTATTTGGAGGTATGATACATCATTTTTCATAGATATTTATCAGGTGCTTATTTCATAATTATTTCAATCTTAAAATAATTGACTAATAGCAAATCATAGCTTGTTAAAAATGAAAATTATTTACAGTATATTTTCAAATGGCAAGTGTAGGTTTCATGTAAAAATTAATGAAAATTTCAAGACACAGTGGACATGAGTCTACAATTTTACATATAACTCATATTGCAATATCTTCATTATTTTAGATTTGATAAAGGGAAAATATTACAGATTGTCCTTCATTGTTTTCAAGAATACTGGAAAACATTGCAATATTGGTTACTCTGAAACTCATGGTATTGATCTATATGCTTTTGGCTTAATTGCATTTTTTTGGTTCTTATGTGTTACATAGCATAAAGAATGGTTAAAAATATCCAACAGTATGTTTTGATTTGGTACATAACAGTAGTGATCAGTACAAATATGTATACTTCAGTCTACTAAAGCCAAACTCCTCAAATAATAAAATTTTAAATTACCTTTAAGGTTCCCCAAACGGAATCATACTCATCCCCTAAACAGCTTGTAGCAGTTTCATTTCAGTCTAGGTATATATACCAGCTCAGCATTTGTGCCTGGTCATGGCTGTACTTCACTAAACTCAAATCAGGAATGTTATTCTGTCTGGAGAGCCACTGCACTTCCACAACAGGAGTTCATTTGAGCACATGCTGGTGTTCTCCACAAAGTCACTTGTATTTAAATCAGACACAAACCCCTTTCTTTGGTTCCTCTACCCCTCCCCCTCTGCCACCCGCCCGGGTATATTTTCCTTAGCATGTGTAATGTTAATTGGAGTTACATGTGTGCACTTGGAACTGAATATACTTCCAGATGTGACTTTTGTAAGCAAGTTCTTTCAGACTGAGCCCTTTCATATTTCAAATAAAATTGTACCACACAAGATATCTTCAATTTTTAAAAAAATCTAAAGGACACAGCCATTAGTATGATTAAACACAACATTAAAAAATATTAAATTACATCTATATTCTGAATTAGGTCACCTGATTTTGATTCTTGATTTTCTCTTCTGTTCCACTTTAAAAACTGCACAGATCCTGGGGGTGTGATCTTAACTGAAAGACTAAATCTGTGTTATTCACTGTAAAAAATCATCTAATCCTATTTGGCTTTGTAGAAAACTGAGGACAGTATTAAACACTATAAGGTAAAAATATATACAAAGTGATGTCAGCTGCCTAAAATTAAATTTATTTGTACCTTTATCCGCTGTTTTCGTTGTTTTGTAATGACAGTAGATGTGATACAAGACAAATAACCGCTTTTGTGTATATCCTGCGTCGTAGCTGGAGAGGAAAGCAGGGTTGAGACAGGATGAGAGGGTTAAGTGTGAAAAGAATGAAGAAGCAATTAAATCTCACTTCCTACAAGGTCTATGCAAAAGCACAAAATTATTTCCATGGTCATGTGGCCAAGTCTGCCTTTATTTGGCAGGAATTCTCTTATCTTTTAAGTCAATGAGTCTTAATTTTCTCCAACAGAATTAAATAAAAGCTGAATCTCAGTAACAAAGGCAGGCTTGTCTCTTGAAAACATATGTACTCCTGTGTCCTATAGCTAAAGGAAATACAGCTAAATGTTTTCACGATTGGTGAAAAATTATAATAAATAATATTCCAGAGTAAAGCATTTTATACTTAAAATCCAGAGAAACGTTGGTTTTACTCAATCAAAGGAAATGGGGGAAAATCCACCATGAGCCATGATATGCTCCTCCAATAACACTCGGAGCTGAATTGTAAGCCATTTGCCAAGAGCTCATTTATAACTCTCTCCCTGGTTCTACTTCATTGGCAAAGGCAGACACCAAAACAAGTAATTACCATAATTATTTTGGTCCAAAATTAAATCCTTTTGGAGGGTACACATTTGTTTTTGTATTGGATTTTTAATAGTCATATACATCGGAATACAATTTCTATTACACCTATTTATGAATACCAAAATATTTGTCCCCAGCCATAGCTGGATGGGCTGATAATTTAAAATATTCTTATCTACTTTCGACTCTTCATTCTTGCATGTTTTCATCACCACCTTAGTTTCCATCTCTCTCTACTTTGGGAGGTACAGCAAATAACATGCATTTAGTTTTGAGCTTTTAAAAGCAAAGAAGTAGATTTAGTTTCTCCCCAGAGCATTTTATTAAGGAAATATTCTTACAGCTAAGAAAAATCCAATCTGAAATACAAAAATGAAACAAGAACGCACAAAGATATTTTATGGGCTTGTTTTATTATATGGGCTTGTTTTGATCAATCAATCAAACAGACCAAATATTCTTTAGGTCCATATTTCAATGCAAATATCGATGGGGAAGGCTAAATCCAAGTCTCCAATGTTTAATGAGGTGTCTATTTCATTCTTATTAACTGAAATACTTTAAAAACTAAAGTGGTTAAACTTAATAATTTTATTAGACTGTAATAGTTATTTTATTAACATTTTTCTCCAAGGATTTTTCTGTCTGATTATGAGTACTTTGCAATTTCAGACAGTATGATGGATGCTACTTTTCTATGACAAGAATTTTAACAGCCTTCCTCAGCACTCAATGCACACCCAATTATGCGTCTGAGCTAGTAACCTTGAATTTATGTTGCCATGGTGACAAACTGGTCATGCATTATGGATTATCATTGAAATTCTACACTCCTACCTAGCATAATGAGGGTTGGGGACTTAATCAAATCAGCCATTCTGTGTGACACAAAGTGAAGAACTAGCTCTTATTGTTCAGTGCCGAGAAAGGAAGCAGGCCTGCCGGGGAGGCAGCTGCAGTGCTCCAGCCTGATAGATGGCCCTTATATACATTTGTGAATGTATAGACAGATGGTGCTCAATGCCTGGAATTTCCAGCTTAGGCAGCAGCTGTTCGGATAACCTCTGCCGTCTCACCTTGTTGTCATGGAACATTGAACAGAGACTGAGAATGTGCGTGGATACATTGACAACTGACTGCCTTTACACTGCATGGCATCCTCCTTTTATCTTAAGACGCTGGGCTGGAAGGAAGGCAGAGTGAGGGTAGACGAGATGGGTGGGGGAGGGCAGACAGGAGTGCAAGCTTTGGAACGCCCAGAGCCTGGCTTTGGAATATCTCCCATTGCCATTTTACATGAAGAAAGACAGACAATGTTAGGATGGTAATCTTTGCATTGGAAAAAATCTTGTTTGCTGCTTTTTCGAAGGCCAGAAATCATAGGCAGAGCCTATCCTTGGATATAGTTGAAGCTTCCTCTTCCCCCATAGGTAATAGGTATCTTTGTTATCTCTTCACCTGTTACAGAGACAAAATAGCAACAACTTAAGGTCAAAAGGAACAGGTTGGATGTCAGGTCAGCATCTCAACAGAGATGAGAGCTCTGACTTCATGTGGTTACCCTCTTTCCTGAATATGCTGAGGATAAACCAGTGGAGAAATAGTCATGGGTACTTCCCGATTGGAAATAATTTTTACACAGATAGACTTTTTAAACAATCTTCCGGTCTGTCAGAAATTATTGAATTAATGCAATGCTTTAGAAAGGCAGCTGCTTGTGAACAGAACATCAAGCTCCTCACGGAGCGCTCAGGTTCCACAAGAATGTTTGTTAACCAGGGAATGAAGATGTATAATTAAGCTTTCGGTACACCTGCCCCCTTCCTCTCTCCCCACCGCATCCCAGGGTCATTGATAACGTTGTGGTCATTAATCACTCCATAAACCCCATGCTTTCCAGGACCTTCAAAATGCCACCGGTGGCATTCTACCTGCCGATTGCTTTCATGTGAAATTTTCTGTTTGCTTAATTTTGTTATTTTTTAAAATTATTGTTTTCTTTCCTTCCCAACGTCAAAATTTAAAACTGCCTTGGTCACGTGATTTGGGAGACTTATTTGTGTGTGCATGGAGGAAGGCCTTTCTTAAATATTTCATGAGGCTTCGTGCCTCTGGCCCAATCTGCCAGACCTCTCTGACTGCAGAATAAGCGAAAATGTTGTATCAACGGAAGATGCTTTGACCCAATAGATTATAACTGCTCTGAAAAAGCCATCACAGTCTCTTAGGTAAATGCCTAACAACCTATGGAGGTATTCTGGTAAGGTCTGGGAAACAGAATTAGCTCTGTAGTCCATGCTATCCATACCTGTGGCCGGTAAGAAGGTGGCTTTGTATATGTCTTGAAATCAGGTCAATATTACACATTTAAAAGCTCTTGGGATGTATTCTTGACACCTAGGGAATTGTATGCATTGAAAATTTTAAGAATGGAAAAGTTTTTGTTATTTCTGAGTGCTATTCTGAGCTATCTATCTATACATGGACATAAATACAATCTAGATTTTATTTAAGCACGTAAAACTGTCATTAAAGTGATAATATTATATTAAAAATAAACTGTAATATTTGCCATAAAATTAAATAACGAAATGAAAAATGTAGGGATAAAATCTGCAACCACCTAAATATATTTCTAAGCATCTGTCTTATATGAATATGTCTTATGTTTGGGTGGAGGAAGTAGTTTATGTCAAATATAAAAAGACAACATTTAATTTGAATTCTTCGTATTTGTGTCCATGCATAAGCAACAGCTTAAATATAGAATCACCAAAAATATTTTACTCCACTTCTCATTTTTCCTGTGTACCAACACTTAATGGATGGTTTTATTCTTCCTATAAAAGTGTTATAAATGGCCATACTGAGAGTCTATACCCAAATGGTACTTTCAGCTCTAATTACGTATTTTAAATCTTTGAACAAAAATCAAATAAGAGATCATGTATTTTTCCATTAATTCTTCAACACTACTCATATATAAATGTGCTCTAGGCAGATATATTTAAAATGTTCACAATTAAGTCATTTTGTTTATTTTCTTTAAAAGTAATTATATAGATGTTACCTTAGCCAACAGAAAATGTTTTTCTAAACAAGAAAATTACTCACATTTTATGAAAATGTCTTATTTTTAAACTTTCTTTGCAAGTTTTCAACATACATTAAATATCTAGATATTAATTAATTAAACATGCAATAAATATAGAAACAAATCCAAAGGATACATTTCAAAAGCCAAAATTTATTGCCTGGAACTTAGGTATTACTCCAGTGTTTAAAATCGAAAGCATATTGTCAATTGCAGAGGCTGAATCATGGAAGTTGGACCATCCCTTAGGGCAAAAGGAGCCTCTTCACTGAACTCTTGCCTTATTTGGTTATATCCTCAACCAATCCTAGCAAGATAAGAATTATCTCACAGCATTCTTTTTAGTTTGTCTAAAATTTTTCTGAGTGGGTTATCATTTGAAAATGTTCATGAAAACAGATCTACAGATAAAAAATGTTTTTTTTAACATACTTGTATAATTTCTATTTTTTGTATGTGATTTCACTGTCTCTCAGACATGGAACCACTATTACCATCCCTCTTGTTAAATAAGTTACTAGAACCCGAGGATGTGTAATACTAAATTTTCATTTTATGTATTTGTATGTATTAAACACGTATTAAAATTGCATACAGGTTGGGAATGGCACAGTGAGAAGGTAACGAATTCTTAAAGGAGAATATATGAAAATGAGTTTTCCTGTCCTTAGGGGTCTTGGAATTTAGACTGGATATTGAGAAATGTGAAAACTGGCCTTCCCGCGTTGTGCTGGTTTCTTGCTCTGTGGTGGTGAAACTGGGAAACAAAAATACGCTCAGAGCTGCCAGTATCTGTGCCCCACTCCCCAGGCTTCCACTCCAGAGAGATTTCCACCGGGAAAGGCAAACAGCAGCCAGCGATTTCCAGCTCGGCTTCGCCGAATGCCCTGGTGCATCATGGCTCTTACTGCATGCCTGTTGGCCATGGAAGAAACATAAGGCTGCAGTCTCAGAGCTTAAGCTGCGCCAGCACCCTGTCCTTCCCCTCCAGCCCTCTGTGTGGCTCTTATTGTTTACTGGTGCCCATGTACCAGGGAGGTTGGATCCTCTCTCTGTCATAAATGAAGCAGCATAGTTTCAGAAGCGTGTGTTCTAGGAGAGCAGTGTACTACTTTGCTGTAAAAAAACAGAGTGAACACCGTTGACCTATGTCTTGGCTGCCTTTAGCCTGCTGAGGCTGTGGCTCCTTTCCTGAAAAGGAAGGTCAACCTAAGCATCCAAATACAAACAGGCTACTCCCTCCTTCAGAATCCCTCAGGTAGGAGTGTCAGCTTGAAGAGTGAATGAACCTGCTCCTGAAGCAATGTGGCCTCTTCGAGGAGAAGTCAACACCCTCACCCAGATGCAGATTCCTACAGCTCAGGAAGCCAGGCCGGGACTGAGAGGGGCAGATGACAGGGCTGAGAGCTGAGATGGCCCACAGCTTCACTTGGTCAAAGTCAGGTCAACCGGGCCTTCAAACATTTCCTTCTCTCTTTTTCTGCTTTACCACAGCGTACTCTGACCCTGGGATCTCTCCTCTCCTAACCTGTTCTCAAGCTTTTGCAGTTGCCAAGGGGAAATTTAAGATGTGTTCTGGGAATACCTCCACCTGACCCACCTGAGAGCAGGAGCCTATACTTAGGTTGTGAGGTGTAAACTACAGTCCAGAAGAGGGGAAACTTGCCCTATTCCTCCTGCTTCCTTATTCGTAAGAATGTATTTCATCAGCCACAGGGTACAATTGTACCGTGGAAGAGCCAGATGGAGTCCAGAGAGGCAGAGGTGTCAGGATGCGATGAATACGTGACGTTCCCCAGGAAGATGCAAAGCATGAGAGAAGCATTGCTCCTGGGTTCTTCCCGCGATGTCCTCCCGCCCTCCTTCCCGCGCAGCCTGTGTGTATGCATATGTGCCTGTGTCTGTGTGTTTGTGTATAAAATGTGGGAACAACATGGTTTAAGGCACTTGTTTTTAAATATCTTTTAAGCTGCAGAGCAATTTTCAAGTAACATTCTAAGAACTCTGGTCTACAGTACAGATTTAAGGAAATGTGGGATGAAGTGGCACTGTGGCCTGCTCCTCCCCCGGTCAGCCCTTCCTCTCACAGAATCCCCACAGTTCCTGGCAGGGTATGAAGAATCCCTTCTGTTCAGGAACAGAATGTGAAAAACCGCTGGTCTAGAAGAAAGCGGGAAAATGAGTGCAACACCACCAAATTCTACGAAATCTTGAACAACCCTCTTTGCATTTCTGTCACCTTATCTGTAGCGTGAGGAAATCATCCCCGCTGTGTGAAAGACTTCTTGAGTTAAAGAAATTCAACACCGAAGAACATAGAACGTAAGACAATGGTGAACTATCCACATGATGTTGCCTGATTTCCTGAAAATCTGCTTAGAAAAAAAGGGTGTGGAGTTACACTCTGATTAATCATAGACAATCTCTAGGAAATTTTAGGAACAAAATAAATTATAACATATTTAGGAAATGCACCCATCAGTATGTTCATGTACTTCCCACTTATACCCCCACACCCCAATTGAAATACATACCCCAATAAAAATACACTGGAAAGAGTCTCAAGTCATTATTTTGTGCCAAAGTGAGATTGAACCACAGGTATATCTTCATTCGTTTATGTATAGATTTTATTTAGTCATTATCAATCAACTTAATTAAAAATGTTCGTCAAATAGACAAAATATAAACTATAGAGTAAGTTATAATAGGAAATTGATGTCTTTGGGTTGATTTCATTTTTATGCATTCTAATTTTTTTTTTTAGTTCTGATATCCTGACAAAATTTATAGCATCTCTGATTCTCAGATTTTAACTCTGTGTGCTTCAATTTTCAAACCTATTAAGATATGCTAATGCTTAGAATCATGTCTATGTATATATATGTGTGTGTATATTTTTATGAAGAAAAGCCGTTCATTCCAGCGCAAAGCTAAGTTACCATCAAATTGAAAAATTCTTGTTTAATTTTCATCTCTGACGTGAACTTGCTTTTGCTTGGTAGAACTGGATTTGCTGAGAACACTGTCCTGCAACTACAGAGGGACCCGGCTAATGTCAGGGACTTTGCTCAGACTTTGTGAGTCACATCTCCTCACTAGACCCTGATGGATGCAGGGGCCTGAATCATCCGTAAGGTGACCTCCCACCCTCCAAGTCTGTGCCCTTGTGACTGCAGAGCAGCCCCTTGGCTCAGCATCCCTCTCACTCCACGACACTATAGGAATGGAGGAACAGGTATTAGGTATGGAGTAAGTGATACCGTTTGGCTGTGTGTCCCCACCCAAATCTCATCTTGAATTGTAGCTACCAAAGCCCCATGTGTCATGGGAGGGACCCAGTGGGAGGTAATTGAATAATGGGGATGTGTTGTTCTCATGATAATGAATAAGTCTCATGAGATCTGATGGTTTCATAAAGGCCAGTTCCCCTGCACACGTTCTCTTGCCTGCCACCATGTAAGACGTGACTTTGTTCCTATGCCTTCCACCATGATTGTGAGGCCTCCCTAGCCATGGAACTATGAGTCCATTAAACCTGTTTTTCTTTGTAAATTACCCAGTCTCGGATATTTCTTCACAGCAGTATGAAAATGGACGGATACAGTAAAGGAAAGCTTATTTGGTTTCCCTTAGCTGTGGCCAAGTCAGTCCGGGGCATTTAGAACACAAGTCAGTCAATTGTGCTTTCTTTAATGATACAATTCTTCACAAAAAGGGTGGCCAGATGTTGCTGTTTTCCTGCGATGGTCCTGGTTTCTTCCTATTGACCTCACATAACTATTAAGAGCATTTTCATTCACTCCCAAAGGTGCAAAGTTGAATAATCAATATTATGGTCAACCTTTTCATTAATATTATTACATATTGTAATTAATATTACTATTATAAGTCAAGATTCAAGATAAAACAAAGTTGAAGTAACTATATTAATAAGTATATATAAGAGCTTCATTATCTGAATTTAAATTATTACTTATCAGTGCCTAAATTAGTTCTAACATTTTTTATTAGGGTTACACACAAACAGCCTCTGCCTTTCAACACTTCTTCAATGAAGTAGAAACCACCCTCAATCTTTTAAGACACTTCAGCAATGACCATGCTGCTGGGTGGCTCGTGCTGTTAAGCCACATGTTTCAAGGTTGATGTCTAAGCAGCAGTGACATAAAATTCTGATGTCACCATGCTCAGCTGTTCTCCAACCTGGCCTGGTTCGCACTCCCCTTGGTACTCCCTGAAGTCATGGTGCTGGGTGTGTTCTTTTTTTTTTCTCTATCATCTAAGACCCAGAACAGAAATGCCCTAAGCTATGGTTCACAAGAAGAGAGAACAAACAGGATGCCACAGCTGCAGAATTTGAAGGCAGCAGCATGTTTGTTAAGCAGAGTGCACACTAATTTCTTTACAGAACAACAGTAATTTTTCTTACAATAAAGCAATACCAGGTTATCATTAAGGTGGCACATCGTAATGTGTTAAAAGTCCAGTATTCGGCAAGTAGTTCACTATAAAATGCCAAACGGAGTTTAATAAGAAAGACAATGAGAGAGAGAGAGAGAGAATGAAAGGAATCATCCCCTCACTAATACATATCCACACCAAATGCTGATTTGGTGACGCTAAACAAATGCAATTTCAGTCTTATTATAAACTAATTAAACAAAATATTTTAAATAAAAATAAAATATATTCTAAAATAACTAGAAAATAAGTATACAAATAAAATTTTCAATAAAAATACTTTGCATCATAGTATATTTACTTACTTTTGATTCCCACCAATCCAAGTGTTACCATGATCAATTCCACTTTGAAAAGAAAGCTAAGACCATCTGATATTGCTATAATGCAATTAGAGTAGAAAAACAAAGGGCATAAGCCAGCCATAAGGTGAATGGTGAGTGGAAGTGGTACAGAAGGTCTAAAGGTCATAGTGAACTAGAAGAGAAACACTAGCAATATAGTAGAGGAACACTATGTAAGAAGCAAAAATAACTACAAGTGTTCATGTGAGGTGAATAATCAGTAGCCAGTGTTGGTCAGATGATTCCAAGGATTTTAGCATAGTCAAGGCATTATCAACTTCAAAAGTGCTCCAGAGAACTTGGGGGAAGATCAGAAACGAAAAATTGTGATGAAGCAAAACTTGAAAATAAGAACTAAGTGCTAAGGATTACATCCTTTTTACTTAGCAGAGAAAAGATGTAGAGAGATCTGATAATAGACTTTAACCAACAGGCAGTGAGAGAGGAAACTGGACCCACTGAGGAAGAAAAAATGGGCAAAACTAGACTTGTGTGTATGCATGGATACTTGTATTTAAGCCGAGAGGGATGCCTTTCTCCCAAGATAGATGTTAAATTACTAGGTTGTGACTGAGGGAATCTGAAGTTTTCTTCCCAAGAGGATTTTATTTTTCCTTTTTTGTGTGTGGGGTGCTGGGGACAGGGGAAAGAGGGGACCCACTTATTCTCTGGTTCCGGTGAGTCTTTCTGTGGGACGCAGGCACCTGGCCAGCAGATGTGCCCTGACTTTCGCTGTGTCCCTGTGAGCCCACTGGCAGTGCTGGCCAAGTCCGTGCATGGAGTTGGATGGTTATCGAGTGTGGGTTCTCTGTGGTGCCCACAATCCTTGAAGGTTACTTAGAAGTTTGTGTTTTCTTTTTTCTTTTCTTGTCTTGTCTTTCTTTTCTTTTCCCCTTTAAATGCTTTCTCTTGATGAGTTTCACAGAGCAGCTGTATTATATGCTATTTTAATGCATTTAAAGAAAATAGATCATCATCTTCCCAGGTACAAGTGATGGCTGGAATGCATGCACCTCCTTTGGCTCCCTCTTCAAGCCCCATGAACACTGCCTGGAAACGGACTTGTTGATGTCCAAGGCCCATCAACAATGTAGACACAAGGAGTGACACAAGCAGTGACAGTCCTCAGTAGCTGCAAGCACACAGATGCGGGAAGATGCTTGGCCTGGAAGATGGAGTCCCGAGTCAGCAGTGAAGACTCCCTGTGAGCATCTCCTTACCCCGTGGGATCCCTGCAGCAGCCCTGGGAGCTGGCAGCACCAAGGACTCTTGAATTGGAAGTGAACGTAGTCAGAAGTAAAGCAGGCTGGGCAACAGTGTGTTTAGGATGCAGCGAGATCTGTAGGTGTCCCCCTTCTCTGGGCATCTGGACCACTGGTCCTCTCCACAGGCAGAAGCCTGAGCTCCACTCTCAGGTGGGCTCCAAGGTGCTGCCTCCCAGCCTGGTGCCAGCCCCGACGACATGGGACCTTCCCTGGATGCCTGCAGCCCGGTCTCTCTGCTCCACTGGCTCCTGGCAGGAGCAGGCAGAGTCTTCTCGAGGAGCTGACAAGCTCAAAGAAAAACATGCAGATTATACAGATATTGGTACTGGAGCTTTGCCAGATCATCTGACCTCAAGATTAAAGACTTATTTCCAAGGCTTATATGTTTTGGTTTCTTGTTTTTTAATGTTCTCCTCCTTAATTCATCTGGGATTTATTTAGGTATACAGACATGTTTTTGAAGTGTTATCTTGCTATAGGCATAGCCCATGAGACAGGCTGTGGGGAAAGTGGGGGTAAGGCAAATGAAATGCAGTGTTGGTAGAGGACGGTGGGTTTTGACGTGAAGCAAGTTCAAATTAATTCTTTTCTTATTATTTATTTATTTGTTTATTTATATTATACTTTAAGTTCTAGGGTACATGTGCACAACGTGCAGGTTTGTTACATATGTATACATGTGCCATGTTGGTGTGCTGCACCCATTAACTCGTCATTTACATTAGGTATATCTCCTAATGTTATCCCTCCCCACTCCCACCACCCCACCATAGGCCCGGGTGTAATTACTAACTCCCAGGGGATCACCAGAGGTTACCAAGAGAACAGTTAGAAAGTATCCAGGTTGACTTAAAGGTTTATTTTCAGAAAACCTCTTGCATCCAGGAGTGCCATGGTAAACAGGTCCTGAAAACAAGGCCAGCAGTTTCAGCGGCAAGTTGCAAGGGAGGTCCCAAGAGGGTGTGGCAAAGGAGCCCATGTCCCAAGAGGGTGTGGCAAAGGAGCCCATGTCCCAGCCTCTCTAGATTCTTTAGAAACTTCTGTGAAAAGCATAAAGTGAATGATTTTCTCTCTACGGAGGTATTTCTGTTTTAAATACTTTTGGAATTAAGGCAAATATTTCAAGTCAGTGTTGTTCAAACGGAGGTCTCTGCAACAGATGACTTAGAATTATTGTAAAAATGCCGAGTCCTGGACCTCCTAGATGTGGTCAATCAAAATCACATCAGAGGCACTCACTTATTAACTGATTATAATGCAGGGCGTGCTCTGCTATGGTTAAGTTTACGCATCAACTTGATTGGGCTACGGGATGCCCAGAAAGTTGGCAACAACTTTATTTCTGACTGTGTCTCTGAGGATATTTCTGGAAGAGATTAGCTTTTACATCGGTAGGCCAGTGAAGCAGAGCAGCCTTCACCGGTGAGGGTCTGCGTCATCCAATCCACTGAGGGCAGGAAGAGAAGAAAAAGGTGGAGGAAGGGCAAATTTGCTTTCTTCTTGAGCTGAGACATCCTCCTTCTCCTGCCCTCACACATTGTCCTCCTATTCTCAGGCCTTGGGATTCAAATCAAAATACAATACTGGCTTGTCTGGTTCTTCAGCGTATAGACAGCAGATCATTGGACTTCTTAGTGTCATAATTGTGTGAGCCAGTTCCCACTATATATATGTGTGTATATATATGGATATATGGATATATATGTGGATATATGGATATATGTGGATATATGGATATATACACACATACAGGTATGTATATATGTGTGTACATATGTGTTTATATATGTATATATTTATACACACATATATACACACATACATATATTACACATACATATATATGATGGGAATATATATATATATATATTCATTTTGGTTTTGGTTTCCTTTATCCGGAGAATGCTAATATATACTCTTTCTCAAGTGAGGAATATAAAGAGGTTAGGGCATACCCTCCAATTTATTAAACACCCTCTGAATGGAATGTGACTGTTTACTACCTTCTAGAACTTTTAATCTCTCTGATACCCAGGCCACACCCCAGACCAATTAACTCACAGCGTCCCAGAAAGTGAGACTTGGGCATCCGTGCTTGGTGTGAGACTTCTCACATGATTGTAATGGACAGAAAAATTTGAGGACCAGAGAGAAAAATGAATCAAAAGTATATTAACATGTTAGAGTGTTAGAATAGAGCAGTGATTCTCAAGCTCGGTCTTGTATTATAATCCCCTGACGGGGGCTGCTGACAGACTCACCTGACTGGGCCCCATCCCAGGGTTTCTGGTTCGGCAGGTCTGGGTGATGCCTACACATTGCACTTCTAACAAGCTTCCGGTGACGCTGCTGGTCTAGAGACCACGTTTGGAGACCACCTAGATTAGACAACATGATACTGAACAACATACATTGCAAAACAATCTCTACACCACTGCATACATGTGACAAGCTTGAAAGCCTTCATAGGTAGGATGAATTTAGAATTTTAATACTGATGCTCCGCAGAAAAGCTAAATATCCAGGCAAGAGCTGAGCAAATTTACTCAATTCTTTCCCTAGTCTCCTGTGGAAAGAACCACATCCAATGTGTTTCTTGAACTGCTTGCAAGGGTAATTTGCCTAACTAAGGGGCATGCTGCCTTACACTTACCTAAAAATTGCAGGGCTCAGGTGGAAGATGGAAATAAATCAACCTAATGGCACTTAAAGTTGAAATAGACTTAGTGGGACGTCACTGGCAGGAATATGGAGTATTTCTCCTATTTCCCCAACTAAGGAAAATGAAAACCCTGGACATTATATAGAAAACAAACACAAAGAGACTCTGAAAGGTGGGGAGAGGAAGGCGGACCAGCTAGGAAACAATACAATGGTGACTTATCTGTGTTTTCTTTCTTTTTTCTTTTTCTTTTTGAGAAAGAGTCTCGTTCTACTGCCCAGGCTGGACATCAGTGGCGTAATCACCCCTCACTGCATCCTCTAGCTCCTGGGCTCCAGTGATCTTCTCACCTCAGCCTACTGAGTAGCTGGAACTATAGTTGCAGGCCACCATACCTGGATAATTGTTTTAATTTTTAGTAGAGATCGGGTCTTACTATGTTGCCCAGGCTGGTCTTGAACCCCTAGTCTCAAGTAATCTTCCTGCCTCCGTCTCCCAAAGTGCTGGGATGATAGGCCTTAGCCACCATGCCCAGCCCCTGGGTTTTCTTTTTGTCTCATATATCCCAGGCCTAAAGAGGAAAAACGTGAGCAACCTGGAAGTGCCAAATGGCAAAGGTTTTTCAAAAGCTGCCCCAGGAACCTGCAGGGGGTCATCCCCCTTACCCAGACACTATGACTGAATTGTTGTGAGGTGGCACCTGGGATCAAGATTTGTAAATCTTCCCCAGAGGTTCCAGTGCGAAGCAAAGATTGAGAACCAGGCACCTAGAATAGGTGTCAAAAAACTCTGGGCCCTGGGTCGAATCTGTTCAGGGGCCTGTTTTTGCAAATAAATTATTACTGGGAGTCGGCCGTGCCCATTTCTTTGCATGTTGTCCTGGCTGCTTCCCTTGTCGAACTCAGCATTGAGTAGTTGCCTCGGAGACCATCTGGCCATAAAGCCTGACATAATCACTGTCTGGAAACAGAAAAAGATTGCTGACCTCTGACCTGGAGAATATGGTAGTTATGAAAGTCATACGATCCACTCTACGATATGATAACTTTAAAAACTCCAGTAGGTTTTACTTTTTTTAACTAAAACATAGTTGTAAAGCTCCCGTATGTGTAGAATAGGTGGGTCACCCTGGAGTTCTTTGTTTGCCTCCTGGCTCTTCAGCAGATGAGAGGCACCCTCCAGGTAGTGAGCACACAGAGGAAAGGCAAGCAAAATACTGAAGGGTTCAGAGACCATGGGGGGACATGTTACCAAGGGGTCTGGAATTCTTGTACAGAGAGAGGGAAAAAAGACTGCTAGGCAGGAATATGATAAGTGCTTTCAAGTATTTGCAGGACTCTAATGTGCCAGAGGGTTTAAATTTATTCTGTGTAAGCTTGCAGAGAAGATAGATGCCCAGTGGATGGAAGATGTAAGAAATTAGATTTGACACAGTATTAGACAGAATTTCTAACAATAAAAAATGTCCATGAGATGATTCACTTCCTCTCATTGAATATTCATGTGAGCTGGTACCGTTCAGCATCCAGAATGTGCTACATGGCCCCCTCACCCCATTACTTAGGGACTGTATTAGTTAGGACAGATCAAATTGATATAACAAATAGATCCCGAAGTGTGTCCTGTTGATCAAGTCCATTTGTGTGCTAGATCCCCTGTCCAGCTCTGCACTTGGACTCAGGAGGCTGTCTGCATGGGTTCTGTCAGCCTCATGCTCTGTGGCTTCCTTTGCTCCCACAGGAGTCCCCGCAGGAGCTCAGAGAGAAGAATGTGGACAAGGCGTGATTCCCTGACTTCTCCCTGTGAGGTCATTGTGGGCTGGCTGTGATCCTGACATAGGACGCCTTCCCCTCTGGAGGAGGCTGCTCCATACAACTCTTTTTGGTTTCCAGTAGGCTCTCCTGCCCCTGTCCTTCCAACCCCTGGTAGTGCTAGGCTCCTGCTCCATCCTGCCTGGGTCCCCTCCATCCTGCCCACACCTATGTAGTAAGTCCCTTTGCAAACAAACTCTCCTGAAAATGGCCTCGTTTGAGTGTGCTCAGTGACTTCTATTGGTTTGCTGACCGATGGGCGGATGCTGAATAAACCACCATTGAAGTTTATTTGTCACTCACGAAAGAGTTCAAGGTGGGTGCTCCTGCCTTTCTGGAATCCAGGGTGTTGTGGTCTTAGTCAGCTGGAAGGGGAAATAGAGCATGAAGCCATGCATGCCGATGTCTTCTGTTAGCTGGGACTGGAAGGCCACACTGAGCACTTCCATTCTGTTGCCTAGGACTCAGCCACCCGGCCTCACCCGACTGAGAAAGGAGCTTGGAAACGGGATCTAACTGTGTGCTCAGGAAGACGAGGAGGTAGATTTTAGTGACTAACTCCACTGGCACTGACTATTAAGCTGGAAGCAATTGGCTACTTCTGACTGGTTTCTATTAGTGAACCAAGTACAGTAGGGATCTAAGTCAGTTTAGAAGGATGGCCCCATGATGTCAGACCATAGATCCTGAATGTCCAGCCACTGCACCCACTTCTCATCATGTAATTAGCCACTTAGTGCAGGAATAGAAGTCAGATTGGAAGTGAGGCTTTTCTACATCTGTGAGGAGGATGAGATCTCTAAACACCTGTGGCTTCTCCTGGATTTCATGCTCTTCTCATGCCAAGTTAGGAGAGCTCACAGAGCCCTTGATGCATATGGAAGGATTCTGGACTGTGGCTCTTCCACAGGACAGAGATTGAAACCAGTCTGAAAATGGCTGTTAATCAAAAGTGGACAGGTCTAATATACTGTGGGAGGCATAAATACATTTATTTCACAAATATAAAATGAAGCTTCCAGGAAAAAATGAAAAAGACTCTAACTTAGTTGCCAAATTAAAGTAGAAAGTAAATGTATTTATGCATATTGGAGTGACAAATGTGTATAAATTTACCCCCATCCAAACCCACAGAGATTCTGGGGATTCTGGGCAGCAGAAAGCAGGTGTAATAGGAACTGCTGGTGCTGTACCCAGATCTCTTCTACCAAATGTGCCCTCATCTCAGCAGGTGAGACTGCTGACAGCCTAGCCTACAGAGGCCTGGGAAGTTACAGAATGACCAGCCCAGAGACCGTCACTGATTGAAACCTGAGCACACATCCAGGCTCTCTTGCCTAAAGATAGAAAAACCCTGGTTTCCTTCATACTCCAGAGCTCCCTGTGGTCAAAATGAATCTAAACTCATCAGAGACTACATCTTTGTTAGGCTCCTTTGCTGCTACAGGAGGCTCAGAAATTCTATGTACAGAAAGAAATTCATCTAAAGACCTCATGAACAATTTTGGCTTGATTTTTATCAAGACTATGATAAAGATAATTTGTTAATTTCAAAGTCAATTTTCAGAAATTTAAATGCATTTTATAAGCAGCCTAGTTTGGGGTCTATGTACATAATACTGCTCTCTTCTCCTGGGAGCGCTTCTTGAATAAGTCATTTATACAAGAATCTCTGTCTCAGGCTCTGCAACCAGGAATCTGCCTTAAAATGGCTGGAAAAACCGTTTCATGGGGTTGCAAACAACATGACGGTGAGACTCTTTCCTCCACCTCCACCTTTGACTCTAGCACAGGTGCTTCTACAGCAGGTGATTATGGAGCTCCTCACCCACCAAAGCAGCTTTGGTGACATCTTATACGTAATCCAAATGTAGGCTCTGCAATACCAGTGATCCTAAATACAGTGAAAGGGAATATCGGGAGGGTGAATGCATTGGTGATTGGTGGCCAAGGCTGAAGGTTGAGATGACCCTCAGGATGTCATAGACAGGATGTTAAGTCAGGCAGCCTAATTAGGGTGAAATGTGCAACATGCCACTCAAAAGATAAGACAGGTTAGTATCAACGACTGGAACTAGGGGATGGCAGAGAAGTTGGCATCAAGTCACACTGCATGTGAGACTCTGCGGCCACCTTCAGCTCTAGGGCCAGAAACCAGGGGACAGAAGAAGGACTGAGATATCACCATAGGGTGGGTGAATGTTCTCTTTTCAAGGATGTCAGGTATAAACAGGTAAACTGTCATTATTCAGGATCCATAAACTCAGGAGTTTGGGGACAGTTGGGCTACCTTGTAAACAAGAGGTCAGCAGCTAGAATAAAAGCATATTTTCTTTTTAAATTATACTTTAAGTTCTGGGGTCCATGTGCAGAATGTGCAGTTTTGTTACATAGGTATACACGTGCCATAGTGGTTTGCTGCACCCATCAACCCATCACCTACTATCCCTCTCCTGCCTTCCAACCCCCGAACGGGCCCTGGTGTGTGATGTTCCCCTCCTTGTGTTCGTGAGTTCTCATTGTTCAACTCCCACTTATGAGTGAGAACATGCGGTGTTTGGTTTTCTGTTTTCAAAAGACTCAAAAGGTGGGGTCTTTTGAAAATAAGGCCAATGCTTCTGTGTAGGATCTTCTTCTTAAAGAGAGGGTGGACTACGTGAGATACTCCCGGATTGGCAGTCCTGTTCACTCTGAAACTGGAGCTAAGGTCTTTACTCTTTCTTTGCCAAGAATGTTGTTGTTGGCTCGAATGTTAAGTGAGTGGCTGACTTCGAGTGATAGAGCTGTAATTTCATTAGCTTGGGACTCCAGTGAATTATTGGTTATTAGAACAGAGTATCAAGTTACATTTGCAACCTGGATAACTGTATGCCCTTCTCATGTTTTACTTTACAATCCGTTACAATACGAAGGATTTTTGTTTCTTTACCTGATGGAAGTGGCAGGTCTTGAGAGAAACCAGGTTTACAATTTGAGAGTTAGTCATGAGCTTGTTTGGAATGCAAACAGATTTGTATTCTTTTTCCTTTTGGCAGGAACAGAGAAGGTTTAGAAGTAACATTGAGAAGAGGTAAAGGTAGTAAATAGTTTATGATTAAATGGAAAACATTGTTTCCACCTATGTTGCTTATTTGGTAATGTTAGCCAGGATATGTTCAGCTTCAGGAGGTTCAGAAATTCTATGTTTAGAAAGAAATTTATCTAAAGGTCTCAGTGAAGAATTTTGGCTGTATTTCGTCAAGACTGTGATAGACACAATTTGGTAACTTTAAAGTCAATTTTCAGAAGTTCAAAGGCATTCAACAAACAGCCTAGTTTGGGCTACACACAACACATAATACATAATCCCTCCTCTTCGTCTCTTGGCCATTTCTGTTTTTTCTGAGGAATCTCCTGAATACACCTGTTCAAACACACCATATGCATTTCTCCATTTCTGCACTTCTCCAAAGGTTTGCAATTTTAAAATGTGTTCTTCTCCCTCATTTGTCTGAAAACTCCTTGAGGACATGGAATGAATCTATTCATCTTTGATCTTTTAAATTTAGCATAGTGTCTGGGACATAATCCATGTTAAATATGCATATTAAATAAGTGAATGAATAAATGAATAAAGAAAGACCCAGAATAAGTTGAGTGGCTTGGAGGAGGAAATGTGTGTAAGCACAAGAAATACAATTTTCATACTTAGAAGAACTTTAACTGTGCTTTTGATATTAAAAAGATGAATCTTTAAGGCTGATCTCTCTACATTTATGTATAAATTCCTCTATCAAATTAGAATTTCTGTGTATTTATATATTTCAACTTTTAGAGGCAGTCTCATCTCTAGCAAGTAATGATGTGCATATATGGTCTGCCAAATATTGATACTTACTGGAAATGAATGGAGGCTGGGTTTTGTAAGCAAATATGCTGTATAATTAACAGAGAATATATAGATAAGAAGTACAAGAGGAAAAGTTCTATCTTGGATCAAGACTGGCTAGGGTAGCCAAAGGGATAGATAAAAAGAGTGGTTATTAGAAAAAGAAAGGAGAGAGGGGCAAAAACTATGAAAGGCAAAACATAGGAAGCCACAAAAATCGCTGTAGACAAGCTGTAAAAGAATGGAAATAGAACTAGTGCTCCATGCCATCACTTTTTCTCACCTGGGTCATTGGAACAGCCTCCTAAATGCCTCCACACTTCTGTCCTTATTTGCTTTATGTCAAGTCTCAACATGGAAGCTGGAGGGGTCTTTTCAAAATCTGACTCAGATTACATCACTCCTCTTCCTCCAGTGGCTTCTGACTCACAGTCATGACAAAAGCTACAAAATTCTGCATGATCTCACCATCTCCTACCCTGACCTTTTTGACATCATCTCCAAAAGGCTCTCCTGCCTTATTTACTCAGCTCCGACCTCATGACCTCCTTTCTGTTCCAGTTCAATGCACACATGCTAGAAAATTGAATATTTTGCCTGAGGATGGAGTTGGGTGAGAACTATTCTGTCTGATTTTTACTGCAAATAGGTTGCTAAGACGGACTAAGGTCTTCTATGTCCATGGCTTCCTTAGACTCATGGTTGGAGACGACCAAGTTCTCATTTGCAACTCTAGCTCTGAGCCAAGCACTGTCATCCAACACTGGGGAGGGGTATTCTCGTTTCTTATGTGTCGCTCAGAGAGAACTGGTGAGGGGAGGGCTGGGTTCAGACACTCGTGATCCTTGGCCCTGCCACTCTCACAATAGTGTCCAGAGAGAAGCTCAGCCCTGGCCTCTAACTGAAGGGAATGAACCTGTATTCTCATCTTACAGTTCTCTCATTTCTTCTCCATTTGTCTCTTTAAACTTTTCCTCTTTGTGCAAAAAGATAAAAATATATAAATAAACTGACAAAAGGAAGATTGTGGTTAGGGTCCCGGTTCACGCCTCCGGAGAACTTTCATTTTCTTGTTTTCAATGGGTAGTGGGACAACGACAATGGAAGCATGGGTCTTTCCAGCCAAAATTCAGGAGTCTGAATTCTTCCACACTGGTATGTCTATTAAGAAAACCATGGGAGAATGGTTTCTTTAAAATGCTCTTTTTTCCCATTATGAGCATTTGTGATTTAATTCATAGTATCTCTGAAGTGGAGTTTAAGTAAAACATATATATTGAACTATGTGAAAATCACTGAGTACAATATTTTATTTTTAGTGGTACTACAGTCATCTCTTTGACTTCTTCTAAGTTTTATATCATTATTCTCTTTTTCTGTATCTACATGGAGATATGCTTCCTCACTTAGCCAGTGCTTTTCCTAAACCTGCCTACAGTGTTGTAGTCAGCTCATTCATTCTTGCTTTCCAATAAAGTTAAGAATGCATTAATACTCATGGAGGACCCAGACATTACATCTCTGTAATGTCAGAAAAGGTTGACCATTCTCCTAGGGGGTTCTTTTCCGCAGTAACTGTGGAGTTGATGTGGAGGAGAAGCTTGCTGGTGTCTTCAGGTCCTCAGGTTACAGCAACACCTTCATAAATCAAGCAGGGCTCCTCCTTTGGTGAGCCAGTGAGTATTGAGGCTGGCCAGCTGCCAGCAGCCCGTGCTGCTCTCCTTCTCCCTGATCCAGGGACCTTGGCCACCATTCACTACGCTTCTGACAGTTCGTTGGCACCAGGACAGCAACAGCAGAAGACCAGCTGTTGAACACTGAGAGTTCTTGTGAAAAAGGTACCATCATCTCTGATTTGTAGACCGCTTTTTCAAAAAGCAACGGTTCGTCAGGAATGGTATTTTTGTATAACTCTATGATTGAATCAGACTTCCATGTTTATGTACCCCTACATCAAATGGTGATCATTTGGAATTCTCTTACAAAGATATTATATCTATACAGACAACGCTACTCTGCTTAATGTATACATGCCCATCTGAGGAAATAGCTTCCAGTACTTTATTTTTATGATTCTGCTTCCAAAGCCATGTGAGCTCCCTTGTAGAGTTATGTGGAGTTTTATTTCCCACAACTCAGCTACTCCTTGAGGAAACTGTGTGCAAATAGGTTCTTTTTAAACACACACACACACACACACACACACATTGTAATATTTCACAAGAGAGAACAACAGTCAATGTAGTGTTGCCCTTGAATGATTATTTAAAGACCCAACCCAACACCAGAAACTGCAGAAGAGAAGGAAATACTGCCTGACATTTTATCAGCTGTAGAGACGTGTGAGGCATTTATTGTGAGAAGTCATCACAATATGTCTTGATGTGGATTTGACTTAGGGGAAAAGCAAACACAATTTGGGTTGGGTTTGCTGTTATCATTTCAAAGAATGATTATGAAGATGTCAGAGATTCCCAGATCCCATTGTACCATTTCTGCTCTCAACATTATAGAGATCCCTAACCACAAGCTGGTGCTAAAGCCAAGATCTATTCTCATAAACCTCTATTGCATCAGGCTCCTTAAATAATAGGTGAGGTCAGTGAGGATTATTTCATGAAACTGATCAATCTTCATGAGAGTGGAAAATTCCACTGGATGGATACTCCCAAAGATGACGTCCTCTTCCATCCAGCAAATATTTTTTGAGAATACTTAATGTGCTAGGCATATTCTGGGTACCCTGTTAATATAACAATGCGTGAAACAGATGAAAATCCCTCTCCTCCTGAAGTTTATATTCCAGTCAAGGGGGACAAACAGCACAACTATAGAAACAAGTAATGCACACCCTGTTAAATGTCGGGAACGGCTATGGAAGAAGAGAGTAAGACTCTGTGAGGCATAGGAGGATCACTGTCAGTTTTGTACAGGATTTCTTAGATGATATAGAATAAATAAGAATTTTATAAATATTTTTAAATGCTTGGTTTTAATATATTTTACAAGCTTTCAAATATAACCATGGAGGTTTTCATTCATTTGTTTTCTGGTTTGTTTGGTTTTAGAAGTTGTCAAGGGAAGCTTTGTCTGTTCCTAAAAAAACAATGTTGTATTTCTGTGTTCATTCCTGGTCAACACAGAAATTCGCAGAGAAGCTATTTATATGGAAATTAGTAGGCACTGAATAAATGAATGCACGAATGAATGAATGAAATGACGAGTTAGGGAGATTTTTCACATGAAGAGAGAGAGTCTTCCTTGAGGGAGGTCAAACTTACTGGCAGGCCCCCATCAGAAGTTGGTGTTACCTCCAAGGGCAACCACAGGTCATGGAAAGAAATCAGAAGTGGGAACAGGAGCAGGGAACTCCGTGATTTGGAAGCCAAGAAGGGGAGCCAGCCTCAAGAAGGAGGAAATGAATGGTTCTTGTCCCCTTCAGAGACCAAAGGGGATGAGAACAGGGAACAGGCCACCAAATCTGACTACTCAAGAAGGCTTTTGCTGTTGAAAGAGCAATTCTAGACAGACTGAAAGCCGGGCTGCCAGGGTGCAGGGACCGGAGGCAGTGAATGAGTCTGTTTACTCAGGGAGGTAGGATCTTATCAGATCCATGGTCTAGTGCAAAGACTCTGGGCTCTGAATGAGTAGTTTTATTTTCCAACTTTAATGTAGTCTTTTAGAAGCATCTTTATGCAAAACAAAAACAAAAACAAAAGATAAATTTTAAGAAGCAGTATAAAATCACCAAACTTGCTCTAGAATACCTGGGCATTAGTCTCTGGGTATTAGAAAACTTGGGCATTAGTCCCTGGGTCTTAGAAGACAAGGCCATTGATCCTTGGATATTAGAAAACCTGGGTACAGGTCCCAGATCTACTATTTAATGCAACAGGAAAGTCTTTGAGGCTGAATTTGTTCACCTGCAAAATTGAGATAATAATACTTGTTTTACTCCCAGAGAAAATGTGAAGGTCAAATAAAATGGAAGATGCGAACCAGCTTTGCAAACTAGAAAGTGCCATAATATACCAAGTATCCTTATCAATTTGTTTCTTTTTGTAACAATAGTGAGCTCGATACAAACTGCTTTTTGTTTGTCTTAGGAATAAAACCATTTTATTAAGCAAAAATTTATGGAAAAGAAAAAAAATGTATCCATAGCATCTATTTCAATCTACCCAGCTTTTATTTAGCATGATAGGGTAAAGGAGGACTTTGGAATGAGATCTCTGTTTTAATTATCACTTGGCTATTAAGTAGCTTCCAAAGGTATGGTAGACTGTGTTGCTGTGCTCCTAAAAATCTTCTTCATCAAACTCATTGGCAAGAGCTTCATGACCCGGTGTGTCCTCGCCTATCAGACTCGGTCACTTTACCTATCTGGGTACAATACCCCCACTTGAAGATGTGCCAACTCCATCACTTCTCTCTCTGTTTGCTAATGTCGTCACCTCTGTCTATACTTGTTTTCTTTCATACCGTCTTCTTTTATTGGCATTCCACTCAGGTTTTAAGTTACAGCTGACCTTGACTGCCACCTTCTGCCTCTCTCCCATTTGAAGTTAATTGCTCTTTTCCCTGTTGTCCCATGGCACTTTACTGATTTCACTTATTCCTTTTGTCTCTTGCATAATTGGTTGTTTGCATACTTGTGTTTTGTACTATGATGAAAGCTATTTGAAGAGAAGAACTCTGCCACATTAATGCATCACCATAACCCTATCATTAATGGTGCTCCTACAATTAGTATCTATCTGTAGGTGCATGGAACAGATGAATGAATCTGCCCGTCATTTATCATTTCTATGTCAAAATGCCATCACCCATGAAACAAGGATGCTAGAGAAGGTAACTTCTCAGGCACCTTCCAGCTCTAATGTCTACAAGTTCATAATCTTGTCCATTTGCCTGGGCTTTCTCTTCTTTCCATTACAATCCATATTTATATACTTTAAGAAAGCACATTGAGTATAATGGATATATATGTGTGTGCATACATACATGCATATGTATTTACACATATATACACATATATTTACATGCATGTGTATATGTATATTCATGTGTGCGTGTATATATACACACATATGTGTACATAAAATTGTAGTGATAATGGATATTTGCTAGATGAATATACACAGTGCAGTCTTAATGCTAGTGTAAAGACCACCATTTGGCTTCTCTAAGTGTCTAGCTTCTATTGCCGAGTTTAGTTTAACAATTCATTCTATAGTCATGTGTTTCAAAAGTATTTCTAATACATATTTATTCACAAACTCAAACCTTTTTTTGTTTATAAGGATGAACAACTAACAACAAAATTGTCTGGTCAGTGACCTGGATCATGCAGATCGACACATTGTTTTTTACATCCAAAACAGTTTAAGTTACTACCTAAAAATGTGATTTTCCTTTTTTTCTTGATGAGAAAGCTGTAAAGCTAGGTGACATCCTGTAGCATGGAAGAGGAAACGACATCGTATCTTATATTTCTTCATGCTGTGCACAACCTTATCAGTGTGGCGTTGTGCTGGCTACTGCACTGTAATATTAGTTTGCAGTTTCTTGTTACAGTAAAAGTAAATGCTGTACTGAAATCCTACTTAATATTTACACTTGGGTGAGCTACCACGATGATGCATTATCTTAAGTGTGTTACCTCACCCTGTCTGTGAATCAGCATCATTAGATCAGGATGATCTAATGCTTTAAAGGAAGATTTAAAAGGAATAAGGGTTCTGGGAATGGATAGGGAAGAGAGAGAGACGCTGCTAATGACATTAAGCATCTATGCAAACCATGTGACACAGCCAGCTTTGTGCAGTGCCTACTTGTGCTTTGTACATTTCAGTTCATGGAATTTGCATGATAATTGATGCAAAGTCATTATCAGATCAAAATTTGGAACATACACCAGGATATATTAAGGTAATGAAATGCCATATGAACGGTGACTCTTGAGGAAGTAGCCCCCAGTTACCAAATTTTGTATACTTTTCTCCCACCAAACCTTCTTCAAGCACTTAAAAAAAAAAAAAGGTTCCTAGCATTACAGAATCCTGTAATAATTTTAATTTGTGTATTTGGTATCTAGCCAGTCCTGAAAAGATCTCACTTACCATGGCTGTATTACAAATATCCCTTGTTAGATAATTTCTCTGTGTTAACCAATGTTAACCAGATTTTGCAATCTGAAGCATGCAGGCCTGAGTTTTTTTCTAAGCTTTCTTTTATTATAAACTCACATTGCCAGAAAAACCATCATTCTTGTTGTATAGCATAGCCTTGGTTTCTTATTAAGAACTATCGGTCTGAGGACAAAATGAAGATTTCTGTTTTTTGGGGAGGGTCAGAAAAGAAGTATTTATTTCCAGCATTTACCAGTTAGGGACTTAGATATCAATGTTGGTATTTAATGCAATTTAATGGTTACAAAATGTCTTCCTCTAACTCCTTAGTCGTGTGAACCAGGTCAGTGCTCATAACTAAACATTTGTCTCCTTAACTGAGACCTGTAGAAATTTTAATAATACCTTTTTTCTGTTGCTCGTCAATGTTTTTGAACTGCTTTTTTACCATCAGAAGGAAATACAGACACAGCAGTCTTTAAGCATCAGATATGACAGCTGCTTAAAGGCAGGTTGGTGTAATTTGCTCTAGTTTAATGCTCTCCACTCATCAAGATGTAATTTAACAGTAATTTCATACATTTCTAGACCTCAGAGCTGGAAGGACTGTTCAAGGCCATTGAGTTCAGATCTGATGGGTGGTTCTTGCCCAGAGCATCCCTGATAAGCAGCTGTGGTACCTAAGCATCACCTTGTGCCCTGGTCCATTCCATCTGGGGATGGAATATATTGTGAAAACACTCTTTTTTTCTTTTCTTTTCTTTTCTTTTCTTTTCTTTTCTTTTTGTTTTTTTGAGATAGTTGCCTAGGCTGGAGTGCAGTGGCGCGATCTCAGCTCACTGCATCCTCCACTCTCAGGTTCAAGTGATTCTTCTGCCTCAGCCTCCCAAGTAGCTGGGATAACAGGAGCACACCACCATGCCTGACTAATTTTTGTATTTTTAGTAGAGATGGAGTTTCATCATGTTGGTCAGGCTAGTTTCGAACTCCTGACCTCAGGTGATCCACCCACCTCAGCCTCCCAAAGTACTGGGGTTACAGGTGTGAGCCACCACATCCAGCCATGAAAACACTCCTTGTTAGTTCTAGTTTAAATCTTGGTGTCTGTGAGCGCCATTCCTAAGATTTGCCTGTGTGCTCCTCCATATTTTGCATATAGGTCTTCGTGCACCTTGGGCTCTTTTGTTGATAGATCTTAAAACACCTGGGTGTGACTCAAACCGATTGAAAAACCATGTCTACAGAGAGTTTGTTCATGAGTGGTCTACAGCAGGCTAGAGATGACATGATTTTAAGAAATGCAGGTGAACGTGTCATCTGGAGAGGAGAGGACTCCAAGAAAGAGTGCTTTGTCTTCAGATATTTCAAGGGCTGATATATGATAGAGGAATTTGACTCATTCAGTGTGGCTCTTAATGAAAGAGCTGTCCTCAAAACATAAAAGGAAAAACTTCAGTGCCTTTTAAGGCCCTTTGTAGTGTAACATAGTGAGGAGGAGTTACACAACTTGTAAATATCAGTGCGAAATGAAAATGGGGGTGACTTGCTTAAAAACCAGGAAAAATTGCAAATAGAAGTACTAATATTTATATATTATAACATATATATACACATATATTTATAGGTATTATATACACATAAAATCTTTTTATCTAGTATTTTTCTTGACCTGTCTTGGAGTTTTTTATCTGCTGTTTAATGTTGTACTCCCTCAGAAGAAAAACTTTTGGGGCACATGCAGACTCTCAGAGGTCCAGAGGGCTCCACCTTGTCAGTTGGGTTTCGCATGGGGTAGCAGGTGGCCTGCTGGTTTCCCTCCTGCCAGGAACTCATGCTCTGTGCCTTGTCAAGTTTAAAGAATTGAGCTGGGTCTCTCCCCCCGCACGGGTCCACTGCCTCAACCACAGCAGATGAGGGATCCTCAAGATATTGCAGCCTCTGTGCTAGAATAGACTCAGGACCCGGAGCAGAGTGGTCCGGTGCCGCCCTGACTCGCTGCCTTACTGCGACTGGCAGCCCAGGGAGAGGAGGCCACCACGAGGCCAGTGCCCAGGTCCCAGCCAGGGGCAGAGCGCAGCAATGATGGCTGAGCAGGGGCAGAGAGGGCACTGGCAGGGTCCAGTGAATCAGGGAGATGGGCCAGGATGAGGAAGCCAAGAACTCCTTCCAGAGAGGCGGCAGGAAGCAGGAACAGATAGACTGAGGCCCCAAGTCCACAGTGTAAGCTCTGTGGTCCCAGCTGAATTCACTTACGAGACAAATTCACAGGCAAAATTAGCAAAAACTAGAAGGCCGCAGCAGTAAGCGTTAAACCCCAAGCACTGAGCCCGTCTGCGCTCTGGGCCTCATGCAGTGACCGACACAGGTCTCATGCTGTGAAGCTGTAGCTGCGCTAGTGGGTGTGAGCGTGCCTTGCGGAGCCAGAATGCCAAGGAAAACTGCGGCACCAACCCCTCTTGGCTGTGGCACACCAGGCAAGCTGAGCCCTGGGCTTCAGTTTAATCCTCTGTAAAATGGGAATAGCAACAGCACCTGCCTCGTAGAGACGCCGTGAGGACTGAGTGGCCAGATTGTTGTGAAGTTCCATGTAACTGTCTGTCCTTAATGTTGGTCTTATCATTATCTGTGCTTTTACAATCATTTCTGATTAAATTATCCTGTGGCCCAAGAGCTTGGTGGGTCTGTATGATATGGACTGTTTGAGATTCATAGGGAATCCCTAGTCTATAGTCAATTTTTGTAACTTTTATCACTACCAGATAGTAATTGATTAAAGGGGAGACATAAAGAAAGAAGGTTATCTAATATAAAATATTTGCAATGGGGGAAATACATTTATAAAAATTTACGTAATACGAAAGTTAAGATTGAGGGGAAAACAACTCCATTTCTGGTACCTGGCAAGATCCTCACTCGATGTGACTGGTTTCCCTAAGACTAGCTCCGTCAGTGCCTGTGGGAGACCCGGGGAACTTTCTCTCTGTAAAGCTGAATACTTTGGCCAACTCTTGTCTTTCCATCTCTAAATCACCCTTCATTTCAGACTCTTTTCATCCTTTATGTATTTATGTTGGCATCTTTATATTATCTACTTTCTCATAGTTTCGAACATGCAGTTCTGGGTCTACCAGAAAACAATACGTGAGTTAAGTTTTGGGCATGACAAATTTTTGTTGGCCAGAGTGCTTTTCAGTTTCAAGTGCAGATCTGTTAAACTTCTTTTCTGTGATTAGAATTAACCTTTAAGTTTGTCTCTTTTTTGCTTTATATATTTGACATTATATGATCAGTGACATAAAAATTGTGATTTTACATATTCTTGGTGGTACAATATTTATTATTACATAGTATTCATTTTTATTCAAATTTTTCTATCATTGATAGTTTTACACCAGTTTACATTTGCCTAGTTATAAGGCATAATGTACCATTTTTGTGTGTGTTTTAATTTTGTCTAGCTTATAACTGGACATTTATAAATCTAACCTGATAACCTGTCTTTCGATAGTTTTGGGCCATTACATTTATTGTTACTATTGACTGATGTATTTGGATTATTTCTACTTTCTTATTTTTTGTTTTTTATTTTTTAAAACAATTTCTGCTGTACTGATGGTTTTTATAGTACCTTTATCCTGCTTTACCAACTCTTCTATTCTTTTAGAGTGACCCTTATATTACTGACATACATAATTCACTGTATTTTTTGCTTATGGTTAAAGTTAGTCTGTATTTCTACCTTTCTCATGACCTTGCCTTAAATACTCATTGAAAATCTCTTTCCACTACATTATTGTGTAATTTTATTTTCAGCCTTTCGTAATAAGAAATAGTTTCCTTTGAAAAATGAATGAACACATGCATATCTAATTTATGTGTCCACTATTGTTTTTTATTGCCCTACCTTTGTAGTGATTTATTTTCTATATGAAAATATAAATATATTCTTCATCAGTTCCTTTGGTGAGGATGTGAGTGTGGGGAGGAGAGAGAAAAGATGGTAAACTCCACAGCTGGTATATGTTGAAAATATCTTTATTTTGTACTTACACTTTTAAACTTCATGTTAGAATTTTAGAGCTGATGGGAAAGTGAAAGAGCTAATGATCTGATTAGTAATTCCAAACTCCATTCCTCACACTTGTCGTTAGTTACATTACTTTTACATTTGCAAAGTTTATAATATCAAATGATCTTCTCTAGTGCTAATATAAATAGTTTTAGTTTTATATTTAAGTAGTTTTGTGACTCTTCGGCAGAAGTTATTTGATCACAAGTTCTCCTTTTCTGTGTTACATTTATTCCTTTGTTGGTTGTTTAGCTTTCACCTTAATGAGACATTTCCGAATGCCACTATTTTTGTGAGATAGTTTAATTGCATACACAATTCTAGGCCAGCAGCTTTTTCAGCTCAATAAGAACATTTCTCCATTTTGTACTGATATCTAGTATTCCTAATGGAAAGTCTGCTCTCTGTCTAATTGCACTCCTTTGGAGGTAGTTTTTTTTTTATTTATCGTACTTGCATGCACTTAGTATATATCTTTCTTAAATTCTTTAAAACATGCATAATTATCTCTTTATCACCCTCTGATATTCCTTTCATTCTTTTCTGGGATTTCTATTTTATGAATGTTGGAGACATTCTTCAATTGTTGGAAGAATAAATTGAAGACTTGTTCTTCAGTTTCTTTCAAAAGCACTTAATTAAAAAAATAAACTCTTAGTTTATCTGTGCTACTTTCTCAGGTGACGCACTGGACCCATATTCTATTTGGCGAATTCTCTAACTCTCTCAGGACTTCTGTGTGGCTCCTGTGGCGTGGGCAGGATTCTGAGAATGCCCCACACTGACCCCTGGCCCTTGTAAAATCCTCTCTCCCATGTGTGTAAGTGAGGGCTGTGGCTATGATGAGACGTTGTGGTTATGGGATACGTTATACGGCCGAAGGGAGAGTATCTGAGGGGGCCTCATCTAATCACACAAACCCTTTAAAGATAGTTACTCTAGTTCTTAGTGAAAAAGAGGTCAGAGGGAGTTGAAGGGTATAGTAGTCCATTCTCACATTACTATAAAGAAATACCTGAGACTGGGTAATTTATAGAGAAAAGATGTTTAATTGGCTTATGGTTCTGCAGGTTCTTCAGGAAGCATGGCGGCTGCTGCTTCTGGGGGGGCCTCAGGAAACTTACAACCATGGGGGAAAGCAAAGGAAAGCAGTCCCATCTCACATGGCAGGAGCAGGAGCCAGAGAGAGAGAGGGAATGTGCCACACACTTCTAAACAACCAGACGTCACGACAACACATTATCCTGACAACGCCAAGGGGATGGTGCTAAACCATGAGAAACTGCCCCCAGGACCCAATTCCCCCCTCCAGGCCCCACCTCCAACACTGGGGATTAATTTTGACATGAGATTTGTGCAGGGACACAGATCCAAACCATATCAAAGTGTGAAGTGAATTTGGTGGACCACCGTGGGCTTCGAAGATGGAGCAGGCCACGTGGTGGGCGTGGTGGGTGCAGCCCTCTCTGTGAGCAGAGTGGCCCCGGCTGGCAGCCAGTGTGGAAATAAGGACCTCAGACCATTGGCAACAAGAAACTGAATGCCACCAGCAACCTGAGTATGCCTGGAAGTGAATTCTTCCCCAGAGCCTTCTTCTAGCATGGGGCCCAGCACACACATCGCCTTCCTCTTGTGATAACTAAGCAGAGAACCCGAGAGCCTCCCACTTCCGGCTGGAGCTCAGCAGGTGATGTACACAGCATCTGTATTTCTTCTAAGACATCACCTAATGCTTTTTTTTTTTTTTTTTTTGAGATGGAATTTTGCTCTTGTTGCCCAGGCTGGACATGGCAACCTCTGTCACCTGGGTTCAAGCGATTCGCCTGCCTCAGCCTCCTGAGTAGCTGGGATTACAGACCTGTGCCACCATGCTCAGCTAATTCTGTATTTTTAGTGGAGACGAGGTTTCTCCATGTTGGTCAGGCTGATCTGGAACTCCCAACCTGGGGTGATTCACCTGCCTTGGTCTCCCAAAGTGCTGGGATTACAGGCGTGAGCCACCACACCCAGCGTCACCTAATACTTTTTAAAAAAACTTTTAGTGTCTACATTTTTCTTTCCCAAATTGTAATTGGCTTTTTTTTTTTTTGGCATAGTCACTGATAATCTAGTAAGTTAGGCCTGTTTTGTTTAACAATATCTTTATTTTTGAAGCAAAAGTTGATTATCTTTTTTCTGTTTGTTTGTTTTTTGAAACCGGGTCTTACTTTGTCATCCAGTCTGGAGTGCACCAGCACAATGTCAGCTCACCGCAGCCTCAAACTCCCAGGTTCAAGCAATCCTCCTGCCTCAGCCCCCCAAGTAGCTGGGACTGCAGGCATGTGCCACCATGCCTGGCTCATTTTAGTGTTATTTGTAGAGACCAAGTTTTGCCATGTTGCCCAGTCTGGTCTCAAAGTCCTGGGCTCAGGTGACCTGCCTGCCTTGGCCTCCCAAAGTGGTACGATTACAGGCGTGAGCCACTGGGCCTGGCCTGAAAGTTGAGCATTATTTTGAACATCCTCTCCATATTTACATTGAGGTCATTGTCTTCTTGTAACACGGACTCCATGGAAAATAAAATTCTTATCTGATTTGCTTCTTATTTCTCCACATTCAATCATTTTCATTTTGTTTTGAAATTTGGTCTGCAGGCTCACTTAGAGTAGATTTTACTTCTCTCTTTATCCATCTCTTTATGATTATGCTTTCCTGTCTACAAAGTCTCCATTGCCTCCATCTGGCCTTCCGTGTCTCCCAGTCCAGAACCACATCTTACATTGTGGTTTGGGAATGTGCTTTGGAGCGCTATTGGGATGTCATTGACCCATAACATTAAGCCAGTGGGAATCTTGGCTCAGCTCCTTGTCATGGGAATCTCCTATGTCCTCCTTACTCCCAGACCCATTTTTTTTTAACTTTTATTTTAAGTTCAGGGGTCCAAGTGTAGGTTTGCTACATAGGCAAACATGTGTCATGGAGGTTTGTTGTAGAGATTATTTCATCACCCAGGTATTAAGCCTAATACCCATTAGTTATTTTTTCTGATCCTCTCCCTCCTCCCACCTTTCACCCTCCAAACGTCTCCAATATGTGTTATCCCCTCAATGTGTCCATGTGTTCTCATCATTTAGGTCCCACTTATAAGTGAGAACGTATGATATTTGGTTTTCTGTTCCTATGTTAGTTTGTTAAGTGTAATGGCCTCCAACTCCATCCATGTCCCTGCAAAGGACATAATCTTGTGTTTTTTTTTATGGCTGCATAGTATTTTATGGTGTATATGTATCCATTTTTTAAATTCAGTCTATCATTGATGGGCATTTCCATTGATTCCGTGTCTTTGCTATCGTGAATAGTGCTGCAATGAACATATGCATGCATGTATCTTTATAGTAGAGCAATTTCTATTCCTTTGGGTATATCCTGAGTAATGGGATTGTTGGATTGAATGTTACTAATATTTCTGTCTTTAGGTCTTTGAGAAATTGCCACACTGTCATCCACATGGCTGAACTAATTTACACTCCTAGCATCACTTAAAAGGATTCTTTTTTCTCCACAACCTTGCCAGCATCTGTTGTTTTCTGACTTTTTAGTAATAGCCATTCTTGTCTGGTGTTAGATGGTATCACATTGTGGCTTTGATTTGCATTTCTTTAATGATGAGTGATGCTGAGCTTTTTTCATATGATTGTTGGCCACATGTATGTCTTCTTTTGAAAAGTGTGTCTTCATGTCCTTTGCCCACTTTTTAATGGGATTGTTTGTTTCTTTTTCTTGTGAATGTGTTTAAGTTTCTTATGGATGCTGGATATTAAACCTGTGTGGGATACACAGTTTGCAGAAATTTTCTCCTATTCTGTAGGTTGTCTGTTTACTCTGTTTCTTTTGCTGTGCAGACGCTCTTTAGTTTAATCAGCTCCTATTTGTCAATTTTTGCTTCTGCTGCAATTGCTTTTGGTGTCTTCATCATGAAATCTTTGCCTGTGCCTGTGTCCTGAATGGTATTGCCTAGGTTGCCTTTTAGGGTTTTAATAGTTTTGGGCTTTACATTTAAGTCTTTCATCCATCTTGAGTTAACTTTTGTAGATGGTGTAACGCAGGGGTCCAATTTCAATCCTCTGCATATGGCTATTCAGTTATCCCAGCACCATTATTGAATAGGGAATCCTTTCCCCTTGCTTCTTGTCGTGAGGTTTGTTGAAGATCAGATAGTCGTAGGTGTGTGGTCTTATTTCTGAGTTCTCTATTCCATTGGTGTATGCCCAGACACATTTTTAAAAGCCATGGGTAAAGGTGCAGTTGCCAGTCATTTTGGTTAGGTTCCTTTTAAGATGAAGAAAACCTTCTCCCAGCATCTGACATTAAGGCATGGGCATGGAAGGGAAAGCCCAGGGGTTCACATCCTGAGGCTGACGTGCTTCCCCACTCAGTGGCCGTCCAGTTCCAGCTCCATGGGTCTTTCGTTGAATCTTCTATATTGCTCATGAGAAGGCAGGAGGCATGACTGTAGAGTAAAGCTGTGTCTTATTGGAATCTCTGCTAATACTTTACCTGCTAATGCCGAGTGCTTCAAGCAGAGGTATTGGTCAAGAGGTGGACTCCTGTTGCCATCCCAGCTAGAAGTCATGGTTATTTCATCTTTTGCACTTCAATGTTCTCTTCTCCAAAGCAGAGAACATAGTGTCTTCCCTTCCTATTTTGGAGGTTTATCAAGAGAACAAAATGAGATAAAGTATCTGAACATGCTTTGAAAACTGTCACATTTAATAAAAATATGAAAATGGAGCATTTGAAGTCCTAAGCAATAATTTGCATCTATCTTCAAATACTTAAAATGTTGTCAGTTGGAAGGAGACTTAGCGCTTTCAATGCCTTTTGCCTCAGCATATTCAACTTGGAAACTGAGGAAACCAGGCAGTAAACACAAGTTTAATGACAATTCAAGATCACAATCTATAGGATTTGTGTTCTCTTTGACACTTGTCAAAAGGCAATATTTTGAGGGAAGTCTCATGTTTCATGTATTATAGGTTTTTGATACAAATTTGTGAGAAGTTCCTTGAACATTCTGAGTCTATTCAGAAAGTTGGGAAGTACTTTCAGATCCTATTCAATGGAGAATAACATGAAAGAACATGTTTACTTCTCATGTGGCTTTGCAGCTGGAGAGAGAGAAAAAAATAAAATAACTCTCAGGATATATGTTGGATACAAATAGTCTTGTTTCCAGACAGCCAAGTGGCGGGATTTTATTAAAAGAGACCAGATGTTTCTAGGCAGTGGATGAATTTATTGTTTCATGTTTCATTCAAATCATGCAGAACCTTGAATATGCGATGTTACCAGATGGACCTGACCAGTATTCTTTATGCTGGAAACCCTTCACATGAGCTGAAGCCCATGTCTCAGAAAAACACTTTGTGGAAATGCGGATCAGCCCAACCAGGAGAGCCCAGGGAACTGAAATTGGGCAGGTCCCATTGGGAGGAACAGGTGTTTCTTTCTATAAATGGTCAGGGAGGGGGACGCACAGTCCCCCAGGCTGGGTACACAGTGCAGAGAACAGGGTCACGTGTGGAAGATGACAAGGACAGCAACAGGACTGGGAGATTCTGCAAAGTGGGAAGACAAAGTACATGGTGAGGACAGAGAAGAGCTAGAACAAGGATTCTAGGGATAAGTGACTGGCAGCCGTACGCGATGCGCCATCGAATGCACAGGGGTACGTGGTTCTAGTTAGGTCCATCTAGAAGCAGAGGCATGGACTGTGCAAATGCGTCGGGTCTCAGGGGCAGACGCATGTGCTAGAAGGACAGGAGCAATGCAGGGCCTGGGAAAGCAGAATACGGAAACAAATCAGTTACTTTTTTGGGGGGATTCTACCTATTCCGAGGGCGATGCAGTATTCTTTACATGACTGAAACTTGACAATGATTTATAAAATAAACACTATCATCCTTACTATCAAGGTGAAGAAAATGGAAGTAAAGATTAATTGCAAAATTAACTATGTATCCACACATCCTGGAACAACATCCGAGACACAGTTGGTCTTGGGCAAATGGCAGTGTGCTACTCTTATACCCTCTAGAAACTCTGATTTCTGAACTCTCAATCCACTTAGGCTGCTGGGCAGAAAAATATCAATGAGGAGAGCTCTATTCACTTTATTCATCTCTGCTTGAAGATTAACATGTTTTAACCTGAACACGTATCTCTCTCTTGGACCTTTATTACTAACAAAAGTAAGGAACATACCTATATTCTGAATTTCCCCAATTCTTTCTTAGGGATGCATTTTCAGTATTTTGAGTTACTTTAGATGCCAGTTTGCTTTTTTTGATATTCTATTAATTTGATAATATTTTGTCATATTTAGGCAACACTGATTCACCATGTGCAATGTTCATGTTTATACTGCCTTCCGTGTAACTAGTACACTGATATCACTTATTTTAGTTTCATTTTTGTTATAGCATCACCTTCCATCCAGGGACCAATTTCTATGTTAGTTAAGATACTGGCTGAGCTATTGTCATAAAGAGATCCAAAAATACTGTGGCTTAAGTAAGGCAGTTTACTCTCTGTGCCTGAAAAGTTTACGGCTGAGTGAGTGGCCCAGGGCTGTAGGTCAGTCGCCCTGAGATTTTCTGCATACAAGTTTTCTTCCAAAATTGCATAGATTACCTTAAGGAGGTTGGTTTCTTCTCTAGTGTTATTGATATATAGTTGTATAGTTGTCTTTTTTTTTTTTTAAGCCAATTACTTGTATTTCAAGGTTTTTTTTTTTTTTTTTTTTTTTTGCGGAGTTTTGCTCTCATTGTCGCCGAGGTTGGAGTGCAATGGCATGATCTCCGCTCACCGCAACTTCCGCCTCCTGGGTTCAAGCGATTCTCCTGCTTCAGCCTCCCAAGTAGCTGGGATTACAGGCATGCGCCACGATGCCCGGCTAATTTTGTATTTTTAGTAGAGACAGAGTTTCTCCATGTTGGTCAGGCTGGTCTCGAACTCCTGACCTCAGGTGATCTGCCCACCTCGACTTCCCAAAGTGCTGGGATTACAGACGTGAGCCACCTCGCCCGGCCTTCAAGGTTATTTTCAATTCACCCCACAGTAAACCACAAAGAATGACAAAGTCACATCTACTGACTGTCCTGTAAGCTGTGCACTATCGGAGGGGACTCTTGCCTGACACAGTTGACACAGCTCATATTTATGCAGCATGTGATGGTATTTTATATGTGTGTTATAAAATTACATATACGCCCATTATAAATACACCCATGCATTTTATACACACACACAGACACACAAAAACATACACACAGCATCTGAAATGTTAACTGATCTTACATGTTAACTTGTTACTCTGATCCCATTACCTGTATTTTATGAATTCTCACAACCTTTATAATGGGGCATGAGGAATCCTATTTATTTGGAAATTGGTTCTGAAAGTTGAAGTAGATCATAGTGTCTAATGGTATAAAAAAGTCAGAGTAAAAATAGAAAGTCTCGTCGGGCGGCCTGGTCTGGGTAAGCTTCCTGCTTGAATCAGAATTCAAAAAAGTCCTTCAATGAGGGGAAGGAAGGGCTTGGTATTTGGGATGTGGGAGGATACTAATGTATATGTACACACACACGTGCGCACACACACAAGCACCAGGGAAAACAATGAAGAGGAGAAATAGAATGAGAACCTAACAGGCTTGCGGTGAGAAGCTCAGTTGGAGAGGAAATGGGGGGAGGAGTAAGAATAAGGTTATTTTTTCTTTCACGTTGGGTTGGAAGCTGTTTAAAGGTTCGCTTTCTACATTGGTGCTTTTATGGGAGAATTGGACTTTGCACTGCTGTGAGAACTTTGTAGCACCGTAGGAAAGATAAGCGCCTGCCTCTTCCGGGAAGCGTTTGAACTGCTGGAGACCGTAGAAGGACCACCTTGCAAAGGAAAGGGATTAATTAATGGCTCAAGAAGTCAGGCGGGTTTCTTTTTTTTTTACTTCGAAGCAGGCTACTGTCTGGAAAGAACCTGCAACTGTAGCTCATCTGGATTCCAAGCTTTGCAGAATGGATTCTGTGATCCTTAGGCATCTAATGGCTTTCCCTTAGTTTCTTCATCTGTCAAGAGACCTTAAAAACAATTTTCCAGCCTGTTCTACAGGGCAACCTTGAAGAATAAAAAAAGAAAACATGTTTAAAAGTGTCTGGAAAGTTGTTAAAATAAACCCGTAAACCCTTCTCTGCATGTTTTTCTCTGTATTTGGAGAGCTACCCATTTCATCTGTGTCTTTGTAGCAAATATGAATAGAACAGTGGCATAAACAGAGGAGGTGCTCAAGTCAATGCTTACTGAGAGGAAATGAAAGGAAGCATCAGAGAACCTTTCAGGAGTTTCAGCGTTCCTTTCCAGAGGCATGGGTGAGGACACTGCCCTTCCTCCTCAAAGAAACGCCTACGACAGAAAGCATTTGCAGGAGAAATGCTTTGGAAGTTCCACCTTAGGAGGCAGTGTTACAACTTCAATTTCATTATACCTCAGAATTTGTGATTTCTGAGGACACCTACTCTTGGTTTTCAAATCCGATTTAAAATAGGTGGCTCTTGCATTTAATCACAGCAAAGCTTAAGAAAAAATACATCCTATTATTTTAATAGGCGGAGACACCTACGTTAAAACATGCAAATATCTGCAGGATGAATACCTGAAGGAAGAATATGGTCTTGAAAAGTTAGGAATCTTGTGAGGATACTAAAGAAAATGCACTTTTTAAAAATTACTACATGAGAAAGCCTTTTGTCTTTCTTATTTCCACTCACATGTTTCTTCTGCTGAGAGGTGACACATCACATTGCACCGACAGTTTTGGGGTCTTAATTCCATCCAAAATTTCCCACGTTTGGGAAGTAATACATAACTTATCTTTAAAATCCCATAGGTAGTTTCTATACATCTGTGTGAGTACTATCCTCTTCGTAAAAACACATTTCAGACAAAGGGAACTCTGTGTGTGTACTATTCATTAATTTACTCTCTTCGTTGGGTGACAAGTAAAAGGATGGTATAATTATCCTCATGTGCCTTGTGTACAGTGAGCAGGGCCTCCCACAGTGTACACGGAAGTCAGAAAAAATGTTTCTGCTCTGGGATCCTTTCTACAACTTGGGCTCCCTACAGAAGGGCAGGATGACCTTTGGGGTTCGTGCTTGGAAATGTTAGATAAGGCTCCTAAAACCAGTTTTCTGAATGAACTCCAATTCCATGGAGTCTAAATCCATGCCGTGGTTTGCTGGCACCCCGGCCCCCTGGGAGAGAGGGGCTTTGTCCCAAGGAAGACAAAGCCTGGTGCCTTCTCCCAGAGAAGACTCTAGGCAAAGAGTTCAGCAGCTCCTGTTGTTTCTCCTGGGTCTGGACAAGGGACATTCTGTACCTGTGGCTGACAGGCAGGAAAAGGGTCATCCTTCCAGCGCAGCGCGGAGGCTGTGGGAGGACGTGCAAAGTGCACTTAAAAATATAATCATTAGAGGCCTGTAATAGGTGTCCTCTTTTGGAGAAAACTTCAATGCTTTGATGGCCGTTCGAGGGGAGAAAAGTGTGGGCTTTAGAGCTTCTCCGCTTCTCACAAACACAGGTTCCCTCACAACAGCTGGAACGGGGTCTTTTGTAAACAAGATGTTTTACTTTTGTTGTTGGAACTGCAACGTCTTTGCTTTGCGACGCGTGCTCTTTCCTTACTAAACTCCATCGCAGGAATGCTGGAGATTCAGTGGATGGGGTTTTCCTCTCTCTCTCTCTCTCTCTCTGGTTTGTTTTTGTGTTTCAATTTTAACTTGATCTGAATAGCTATTCCACAACAGTATGCGGTAAACATTATTTGAAATTTTATTAACTACTACATACATTGTTATTCATAAAGTAGTCTCTTCTACTTTTTCACCCTAAGTTAAATAATCTGTTGTTTGGCTCATATGTGTTAATAAGGTGTACTGCTGTCAGAGACAGGCAGAAGCTCTGGACTCCAGCCTCAAACCCCCTCCCTGACACTCTCCCTTCTCATGGAGTTTAGAAAATTATTTGCAGAGCCTTCAAAGGCATTCATAATGCTCAGTATATAAGATACTTACAGATGTTAGAAACAGAATGACATAAACATATAATCGGGAGAGTTCCTGCTTCACATCTTCTCTGTCTTAATGCTTTCATTTGTGATTGCCAAAGTGTTCACAGCGTTCAGCAAAACAAGTATTGACACAATCTGCATATCAATGGAGTTTTTCTTAATATTGGAGCAATAAAGTTATTACAATGCTCAGTTACAATGCATCATCTCCAGTCCCATTTCACAGACACGTTTTTAGCCTCTCCAGGGTGTGAGGTTAAGCTCCGGGGCATCTGCTTCAGCGAGGAGTACCTGGAGAGTTTCCACTCTGCCCTCACTGCTATAAACAACTTCAAAAATTCTGGTTCAGACTCAGTTAACGAGCGGGAGTCAAATAAGAAAAGAGTAACTTACCTCCATTATCTTTCTTTGAATGGTTTTTCCTTACAGCGCAATCAAATCCACATGGGATGACAGTTCTCTGTCACAGAGGGCATTTATAAAAATATGACTGAGACATAAAAGAAAATCTTAAAAGTGATTAAACAACTGGCAATTAGTACTAAAAGAAAAGCATTTTAGGCATGCATACAATTCTTCACAGGAGTACTTGGATTACTTCAGCTTATAATTAAAGGAAGGTTCATTTACAAAAAAACTTTGAAGTATATGGTGTTCTTTATTTGTTTAGACAGCAAGTTTTTTTAAGCACTTATATTAATACACGGTTACTTTTTCTTTTTTGTGAATCTTTATGTCCCCCCACTGAACTGTAGGCTATAATAATAACCACTGAGCATTTAAACACTTCAAGGAAATGTCAACTTCACTGGGTTCAATACTCTGATTTCATTAAGAGGAAACTGAGGCTCTGAGAATTAAGTGGCTTTTAAGGTTTACAGTGTAAATCATTGGCAACACCAGTGTGTTTTTCATGATGTTTCTTTTTATTAATCACTAACTTGTCTTAATCAATACTATTTCTATTGTATACCTTTTTCCCTTGGGATTTCGTTCAACAGAAAGCTTTGGAGTTCACAGATGGGAACCCCTGGATTCTAGAATTATCAACCAGTAAGATGGTGGATGATTAGATTTTAGAAAGGGAGTTTATTGTTGTTGTTGTTTTTGTTTGTTTGTTTGTTGTTTTTAAGAGCCTCCTTGACATTCTAGATATGCACATTTTAACTAGTGTTCAGGAGACAACACTCGCTAATTTTGTACTCAGCCCTAAGAAATGGCAATGGTGAGATTTCTTACGTGGTGATAGAAGCTGTGTGTGTGTGTGTGTGTGTGTGTGTGCAGGTGTGTGGGCATGTGTGTGGTGTGTCTGTGTGTGAGCCTCCATGAAGGTGTATGGACATGTGTATATGACACTGTGGCTGCCCTTTCTAGAAGAAAGTCGAGGCAACTACTTTCTCCCAGGGATCATCAACTCCTGTCTGGAGTGGCATAGAAAGTCCACATCCAGCAGAAGGCTGGGAGAGCCCTTTCTACCCTGGGCTGGGATGGACTAGCTAGAGACATGGCCCTGTGTGTCTCTGTGACGTGCATACACTTTTGAGGGAGGCCACATGCACAGTGAATTTGATCTACCTTGTTCCCAAATATTGTTCTTTCTTTTTAAATTTTGTTTTTATTACAAACAATAGAGATGGGGTCTCGTTATGTTGATCAGGCTGGTTTTGAACTCCCGGCCTCAAGTGATCCTCCTGCCCCAGACTCCCACAGTGCTGGGATTACAGGCATGAGCCACCTCGCTCAGGTGTTTACAAATATTGAAGGGCTATAATTTAGAAAGCTAACCTTGCACAGTCTGCAGCTCTGGGTACAAGGTATAGAGAGGTGAATTTTGGTTTAACATAAGGAAAAGTTTTTCAAAATTTAGAATTTTATAAAAAAAAAGTGAACTTCTTTGTGAATTCATGAATTGGCCATCATTAAGGTTTTAAGAGGCAAATAAAGCCTTTGCATTGGAGATGTTTTAGAAGAGTGCTCTGCCTTGGGTGGGGGCTCTGCCTGATGACCTTGCCACAGCTGCTTCCTGGGTCCCTGTCCCAACACAGCAAAACAGGCCCCACGCCCAGCCCACACAGCATGCACCTGCGGGGTCAAGGAGAAGGAGAAAGGCCGCTGCAGCCTGCTTACCGTCAAAGTTGGCTATCCAGCAAGCAGAGAGGTCCCGCTCATCAACATTCCTCCCAGCTCCAGGGTGACAGGCTCAGTGGCAGTGGATCAAAAGGGGCCTGCCTGGCACATGCAGATGGGCTCCAAGCATGGTCCCGTGGACAGAATGAGAATTGGAAGGATTCCAAATATATGTTCTTCAGGCTACCATGTGAGCCGACATTTGAATTCCCAGAGTCTTAAAATTCTTCCTACTGAGCTTGGCACTGTGTCACAGTAATCATAACCCCCACAGCAGTCATTCTAATGAATACCATCTTTACTATCGCCATAACCGTTCCATCGTCTAGATCCCAGGTCTGAACCATGCTGACAGTGTAGGAGCTGTGGGCACCCATTGCCCAGTGGCCCTTTGGTTAGTGATCCACAAGACCAGTATGTACTAAGAGAGGACCTTGTGCTCCTCTCACTATTTCACATCGTGTTATTTTATAGTCTATTTATATTACATACTACGATAATATAGTATTTTACTTTTATTTATATTACTTATATTATGCTATTATATTACACATGGTCATGTCTTACCATGTTATAATATTATTATATTATATTATTTTAACACCCGAAGAATGGGGAAATGGCATAAGAAAAATCTACACAGTCACTCTGTTGGAGCTCTTCAGGGTGAAATAATCGAAGGAAGGTAGCCAGGCCCTTTCACACCAGAGCATCTGCACACCCACCCATTGGCCGGGAATGATGGATGACCTGCCTCCCACTGGCCTTGTGAAGGACTCTGGGGCCTGCAATGGGCTGGAGATGGATGGAGACTCAGAGGAACTTTATCTCTAAGGGTCCAGCCAGTAAGACCTGTGGTGTTGCTTGGAGACCACAGTACTGATCTCGGCTTAAGCTTGCCTGCTTCACATTTTCACCAGTGACAGATGACAGGTTCTGGGAGGGCCACTGACCTCTATGAAATTGTTTGTTTCAGAACCAGAAGGCCTAAACACTTATACATTCATTTCACAATCTCCTTACATTTTCTTTCTGTGCCTCCTTTGCCTTCTCCTTCTTCCCCATGTCTCCTTTCCCTTCTCGTCTGCCCACTCCCGCTGGTGGTCCTTCCTTTCTCTGCCCTCCTGGTCCTCCCGGGACATCCCCGAGGAACCTTCCTCAGTCCCTGCCCTTCTCGGAATGCTGCTGTGTCCACCTCTCCAGCGCCTGAGAGAACCAACTTTCAGCAGAACCTTCATGTCTCATTCTGAGAAGGCAAATGCCTTCTGGCATGATTTCTTTGATTCTCATGATTCTCACTGTGTAACATTTTGTGAAGCACGGCGTGTGTCTCCCTAATTAATGTAACCCGAGTGTCACCAGCACAGGACCCCAGTCAGACGGTCTCTACTATGTCATATGTGCAAGCTGGTCACGTGTTGAGAGAGAGAGATTTGAATTCCGCAGAATGAGAGAAAGAAAAAAACAGAAAAAGAAAAGGAAAGAAGGAAGGAAGGAAGGAAGGAAGGAAGGAAGGAAGGAAGGAAGGAAGGAAGGAAGGAGTGAGGGAGGGAGGGAGGAAAGGAAGGAAGGAAGGAGAAAGAATAAGGAGGAAAGAAAGAAAGAAAGAAAGAAAGAAAGAAAGAAAGAAAGAAAGAAAGAAAGAAAGGAAGGAAGGAAGGAGATAGAGATTTGAATTTCACAGCCTTAGCTAGTTGTTCCTATGCTTTTCACACAAGGAAGAAAGAAAAAGAGAGACAGAGAAATAGAAAAGAAAAGGAAAGGAAAGGAAAAGAGAACTTTAGTAATACATTTTTAGTTCAACCTTAATCTGAGGTCTTTTGTGAAGGGCAAAAAAAAAAACAAAAAACAAAAAAACAAAAAAACAAAAAAAAAGCCCTATCAGGCTTAGTAAGCAGAATGATCTCTTTACAAACTCTTTGCTGGGCTGGTATGGAGGTCTACATATTTTCTTGTGAGACAATGGCAGATTTTATGCAGCCTGGGATCCAGTGACTGTGATGTGTTTTACCTTAACTTTAACGAAGACTTTAGTCCTTCTGCATTGGAAAGTATGAGAGGACTTTCAAGCACTTCACAAATATGTCCTTCTTATGATGCCTTTCCATTCAGAAAGTTTCAGAAAAAGCATCTTCCCCAAACACTGTGCGCGCAAGGTAAAGACAGGTGGAGCAGGTGCAGCCCCAGAGGGAAGAATGCGGATCAGAATTTTTTTTTAGCAGAAGGGTTTGCAGATCACATAGAGACAGGGAAACATCACCAAGGACAGGGCATGTATCACAGGTTGCTCAGAAGTCTCCAGAAGGCCTGTGAGGGAAAAGGAAAAGTTAAATAGCGCACCAATCACCGTACCAACTGAAGAAGGGCAAGTGTGCTTAATGCGTTTACTGGGCGATTCTGATTCCTGTCCCAGGATGGGGGCAGTGGACGCCCACAGCTCCCTCGTCAAAGCCTCCTCAGGGCTTCAAGAGTCTCCTACACTGAGAGCCTGGACTGAGCACTGCAGAGTCTTTAATGTGGGCCTCTTTTGTTTTTGCTCTTTTCCTTCCCACCTTCATTATATTCCTTCATGAAATGCTCCTAATATTTTGAAATAATCCAGATATTTAATTTCCTCAAAAGTATTTTTTAGTGATGTCTTCTATTACGTCTCTGAGCTCTTAATTTAAAAATGCTGTCAAACACCTATTCCTTGAACACTACCACATTCTCATATGTTCATATTAACAAAAAGATACTTTATCAAAGAATATAATAAAATTACAGATTTAAAGAAAATCGTCAGCATCCTATTCAATTGAATCCGGCTTGCTGTATCCCACATTCATTTTTTAAAGGAAATATTCCATTGCATTTTAGATATATAACTTTTTTGAGAATATGGGATGTATACTCTAATAGCAAAGTGCATGCTTCCCTTAGCACAAACTCCTGGTTGCACTCTTTACTTGTCCTCTTAGAGTAAGATAAAACCTGTCCAAAGCTTAGCAGAGTCAAAGCAAACTAACTTGGAAATACATTTCAAGGTAAGTGGCAGACGGGTTCTTTCCCTCTCTCAAATCCTAGCCCCGGGGTTTCTTAGAATTCAGTTGATTGTTTCTTTGGGGAGGAGGAACCTTCTACATTCCTCCTGAAGCTTTTGGACTCTCCCTTTTAATCCTTTCTCAGGTGGCTCAAGTCACAAAGACGCCCTCTGCCTAAGAGCAGGCTCCCTCTTGCCCCAGCGAGATGCCTCCTGACAGTGCCTGACGGCTGCAGGTGCTGGGGCTGAAGTGACTTTCAAATTTCACAAGGCCCTTTGGGTTCCTAGTGCTCTGCTGGCACCTTCTGTGCCTAGCTCTTGTGTCTAGAAAAGGCCATCTTTGTTAGCAAAAGGCCCTATCATTTCCGTGAGTTTCTTTAAATGGCCACGTGTGAGCTGCTCTTCTCTCAGTGCCAAGGCCACGGCACATTCTCTTCTTCTCTGTCCTGGAGGATGCGGATTTTGCAGCATCCTTCACAGAGATAAATGAAAAAATGCGGGTTATAGATTCTCAAAGGAACTTTTTTTAAAAAGAAAATACAATCAGGATAGATCCAGCAGGGAACCCACGTGTTACCGTTTCAGGGGTGCAAACACTTCCTCCACGCTCTATCTTACTGTGTGACCTCAGCGAAAGCCTCACATCCTGTCTGGGCCTTGGTGTTTTCACCTACAGACTAGGCCAGGTAAAGGAGAAATTCCTACACCATTTTGTAGTCTGCAAATGGAATGGGTCTGTAAAAATATCACACAGCCCCCTTTCCTGGAGGATGACGACGAAGAGCTGAATTCTATCATGCCCTCAGCGGGATGTGATGCAGCGTCTCTGAACCAAAGAGCCGGGGCAGGGGTGCCTCGGGGGCGGTTCTGTGCAGTCGGAAGAACTTTGGGAAGATCTCTCTTCCTCCTCCCCGTTTTTCACGCCAGTGAGCCAAGACATTACATTGCATAGCATTTCAATTAATAGTCTGTAGTTTTCATTTCGGACACCAAAAATGTCAGATTTAGGAGAATTCCTATCCGGTCCTGTCGTGTAATTTGCATCTACAGAGATAAGTATGAAAGTGAGGCGAGTGAAACGTGTCTACCAAGTGCAGGGTAGGAAATCACTTCCTTCTTACTCGCAACGCCCACGTCCAAAACTGCCCTTGTCAGTCCACCAGGGGGCGCTGCCTCACTGAAAGGGGAGGGCGGTGCGCCTCCCATCAGTTGACTGACGCCAGCCCAATGGAAGGCGCCGGGCCCCAGGCCCCCAGAGCTTTCTCCAGGGCCGTCCTGTTGGCTATGTCAGGAGAATTACATTTTTGAAAAGTGCAAATACAACATTTTGATTTGAAAATGATTGTCGATGAATACACAATTTTCATAGCTGTAGTAATAGCAAATTACAGCAAATCCATCATAATAGCATTCTAATATATATCAAGTTTTATTAAGTTAAAAAAGAATTCTGGAAAATAGGGAAATCTCTGCCTAAAATAAAGTTGTCCATCTTGAAAATTTTCTGTCATTTCTTTCCCCAGTAAAGTCCATCAAAAGTAACAGAGGCCGGTGGACAGTGCATAGGAATCCTGGCTTTTTTAATCTTAATGATGACATTTGGTCGTGTCTGTGAAAGAGAACACAGCTAGATTTAATGCCATTCTCAAGCCTGCAAATTCTAAGTTTGAAATCATAAAAATACCACCATTTCCCATAATTTTAATGGATGACAAAACATTTACATGATACAAAGAAAAACAGGAATAATCTAAATGGCTTGTGGGTTGGAAGATTCAGAACATCCGGATATGAAAAGGCTGGAAGAGAAGACCATTTTCAAAAACATACAAATAAGCAATATATTCCTTACACTCCAACTTGTTCTGGGCTTAAACAGTATCAAAAGGATGATTTCCCTTTTGGAAAATCATATAGACAGTTAAAATAAACATCTAAGTACTATTCAAAAAAAGCTAATTTGTTTGTTACTTTGAAATGCAAGTTTTTTCAGGTGTACTCTGTACTTCTTTCTCATACCAAATGACTTAAGCTGGGCTCATGTTTAACTTAAAAGCATTTAATAGAAAATCTAAACTTTGGCTTATTAGGATACCACAAAGAACTTATTTTAGAAAGTGTGGACACGTAGAAGTTTGTTTTTAATTTTAGTGTCCAATTAACATAAAACCAAGGTACTGTTTTTGAAAGTATTAAAAATAATCATCATGAAAAATATAGGCTGTCTATCTTTCTTTTGTTCCCCAACTTCTGTGACCCAGACATATTGCCTCTGGCATCCTGCACAGTTACTTGAGATCCCTTTCTTCTGGTCTTTTACTCACCCTGGGTGCTTATATTTGTGTGTGTGTGTGTGTGTGTGTGTGTGTGTGTGTGTGTGTGTGTAGATGCATAAGGAAAAGATCACATAGCAAAGTAAAAGTAGACTTGGATTTATTTCTGACATTAGCTTAAAACCTGTATCTTTATTTTCCTAATATAAAAGAATTAGACCCAGTGGTCTGCAATATTCCTTCCAAAACTCAAACTCATTGGATCTATGAAAATTAATGTTGTATAATTGCGTGACCACTCTCTTGTTTCCTAGAGCTATGGTAGTATGTGGTACCAGCAGTACGCTAGCTCTGGAACATAAAAGTTGCCTAGTAAGTATCTGTTTGTTGAATGAATCACCACCATTGCGTCTCTAAGCTCTAATATTATTATTGCCTGGGGGCAGTCCTTATCTCTCACTCTCTCTCTCTCCTGCCTATATTAAATCATGTTTCAAAATATCAATGCTCTTCCCTTGTTGCCTCTGTTGCACAGGTGCTCTTAAACTTCAATAATTCTTGCTTTCCACCACCATATTTTTCTAAAAATGTAAAATATATATACACTGAAGTCAAGATTTTGTTCTGGTAGAGCCTGAAAAGAAGGTTAGCATGGGTTAGTGAATAGATTGAGACTCAAGAGAGGTGTCAGGTAAACACAGACGTGACTGACTGTGTGAACCTGTGTAAGTCTGGAGGCCTCGAATTTCCCAAATACACTACATCAACAGTGCTGACCCTCCACAGCAACACATACCTGACAATAGAGACTCCATCTTTCAGCAGAGATTGGCTGCCAGGAAAGAAGACATTATTCTAGGCCATTTGTTCCTAGCCATTTTCCTTATTTCCTTAAAAATATATCTTTAAATAATAAAAAGAAAAAGCAAGTGTGACCGTAGAGATGAGGAGACCCTGTCAAACTGTTTCTGTGCAGAAAACACCTAGTGACTAAGAACCTGTATGAACATCACATGCTAAATTGTTACTTATTAATTTGTCATGCCCTGGGACAGAATTTTTAAATAATTTGAAATATACAACGCATACCATACCTAAAGAGGGGTTTTAATCCCATTCAGAATCATTCTTGCCCCATCTATCTAAGAAATAGACTTTACAAAATTTGACCATTTAAAAAAATGCGCAGGGGCCGGGGGTGCAGTGCCTCACAACTGTAATCTCAGCACTTCAGGAGGCCGAGGTGGACAGATCACCTGAGGTCAGGAGTTCGAGACCAGGCTGGCCAACATGGTGAGACCCTGTCTCTACTATAAATACAAAAGAAAAAAAAAAGTAGCCGGTTGTGGTGGTGCATGCCTGTAATTTCAGCTACTCAGGAGGCTGAGGCGGGAGAATCATTTGAACCCAGGAGGCAGAGGTTGCAGTGAGCCAAGATCACGCCACTGCACTCCAGCGTGGGCATCAAAGTGAGACTCCATCTCAAAAAAACAAAAACAACAAAAACAAAATGCACAGACCTGTCTTTGGTATTTTTCCATCTAGATTGAGAATAGAGCAGAATCTGGCCTCAGAATGCTTATTCCTGATCTCCCATGCATCCTAACAGTATTACAAAACAAACAAGCACACAAACTGTTCTGTTCTTTTGGAACTTGGTAATTAAAGTAAACCAAATAACTATTCCAGGTGCATTAAACCCAAGTGCCAATGTCTGAGATAATAGTCACAAGGTTGGCTACCCTGCAGTGTGGGTATAAGAGCTGAATATATATTAATAATGATTGCTAACCTAGGCTGTTAATTTTTTAGACACCACTGTTTATTTCACTCTTCCTTGACTTTCTGCCTTCTTCTTCTTTTTTTTTTGTTTGTTTTTCTTTTTATCTTTTTTTTTTTTTTTTTTTTTTTTTTTTTTTAACTGTGTTTAACCAGGGAGCTGGTTTTGGATTCTATTACTTCAGAACAAATAGCAGAAATACTGTAAACCTTTTTGGTGTGAATATTCTCAAAACCCCAAGACCTTAGGGAAACTTAGAGGGTTTGGGGAAGAGGTGAATATAACAGAGAAAGGGATTTGCAGGATATGAGGATATTTTTTTTGATCTACAATAGGAATCCATTTTCTATATTGGGGAGTTCCTACCACTGTGTATGATTCTAAGAAGGAGGCAGACGGCATGTCCTATCACAGAAGAAAAAAGAGAAGGCCCATTTTTCTGCATCCAAGGAAGCTTTGGCAAGGCCCCAGCAGCGACAGCCTGAGGCAGTGCTAGGAGCTTCGTGGCGTCTCCTGTCCTTTCCAGGCCAGAGGCTCCTACCTAGGCTCCTAAAGGCCTCGCCTCCTTTTGGTCCTGTCCGTCACGGCCTGGGTCTGCAGGTTTCTGGGTCATTTTGTGGCTTGTAAAGAAAGACAATGACGTCTATTAGAGAAACAAATTTGCTTTATGTACTCCACCAACACTGCACACATGGATGTTTCTGGAGACCAACATGTTAGCCACCCTCACTGAGCCCAGTTTTAATCCATAATCCATAACCTCAAATGAATCCTCAGTGCCCAGCAATCATGGCAGTTCCATGACCCAGCAATTCTCCACTATCAAGAACCTCTTTGCACCCTTAAAAGTTTTCATTTCCATGGGTAATTTCTATGGGAATTAACTGTATTAAGAATTAAGACTGAGAACTGTTGGAATATGTATTTATTATAAGCCTATGACATATTAACACAACACATTTTTACGAAAATTTAGTGAGAAGAACAGCATCGAGGTTTGCCAGTCTCCTTGTTGTCAGGCTGAATGCAACCTAGCTGGGTCCCATCTCCTCCATTGATTTGTTGCAACAAGTGGTTAGGTTGAAATAGATTCACAAAGATGTGAGGAGAATTTTAATAACCTTTTATGATACTTGTGTATATCCTTCTCTGATATTGCAAAGAAAATTGAAGAATATAAATTTCTGAAAGGTGAGTTGCAGTGAGGAAATCTGGAACTTTATCAGCGAACTTTTTGTCCTCCGTTGCACTCATCTATCATGGACTTTGAAGGGGTCTTTCACCTATGTGAGATTTCATAACATCATGCATTGGCCCCTTGAAAACATTGGTTCACCGAGTTATCCAGATTTTCCACATGTCCACATATTTCATTATCCAATGGCAAAAATATTACACACCGGTTATTATCACAGCCCATCTCATCAGAAATATCTTCAAATGTGGAGACACTGTCAGGCTCAGATGAGTGGATACAAGTTTTCCATGTTTCTGATCTTCACTTGAAAGTTGAAATATTATCATTGGCAAGAAACCCAGCCAGTTGTCTTTCCTTGAAATGACAGGTTCACTTTATTCATTTTCAAGAAAATATCTGCCAATCCCCAGGTTGGAGTAGCCGGTTTGTCTGTCAGTCTTCCTTTCAAATAGAAAGTGTCCCATGAAAAGAGCAGCCAATTCACCTGGAAGCTCAAATACTTGTCAAGATCTTTTCCTTGACATGAGCGTGATAACCACCATGCTTTGACATGCAGCGGAAGTGCTCAAAACACACCTCACACTTATCACACAGAAGAGCAAAAAGATATGTACATAAGGGTTGACATTCAATCATATTTACAATCTTTATAGCTTCATCGTGGGTATTAAGGGAAACTGGAATATGTGTATGTGTGTCTATGTATTTACATGTTTTTTAACTGCAAACGCATGGCAGGAAGAACACAATGGCCATTAGTACATTTCGATTCCACTGCCTCAATTCCGCTTGGGCCAGCTGTTTTACTCACCGTCGTTTTTGCACTGTTAGTGTAAACATCAACATGATGAAACAAGTAAATAACATCTTAATTTTCTTATAAAAGTAGTTTTGACTTCACAGATATCTTATGGAAGTCTCAGGCACCCCACGGATCTGCAGACCTGCCTTGCTATCCCAGGGCAGCCATCTAGAGCTGCAGATACCTCCTCTCTCTCACTCATTTCTATCTGGTAATCTGATTCTATGGTACATTTAGATGCAATCTGGAGAGACCTTCCATCTGCCCCGTGAGCCCGTCCCATCTTCTGACTCCTTCTGGAGCTACGGTGAAGAAACATTTTGTATTAATGCTTAACTTCTTCATTTCAATTGCCATTGAGGTAGCCTAATAATATTCATAAGTAAATATTGGATTTTAGTTTGCAATAGAAAAACCTACCATATAATATAATATGTTTATACAACTAATAATTAATTAGTTAAAATATGTATTTTTAAACAAATTAACCTTGGTAGAGACCACGTTAAGAATGTCTGAGTTGAAGCTTTCAAAAAATAAAATCATTTATTAAAATTTTTTTAATAAACATAAACTACAAGGTAGAACATTGTTTGAAAAAGTCATATTTTAACAAAATTGTTTTAAATTTTTTGGCACACACCACCGATTATTTTAAATAGCTTTTCCAAATGGGAACTATTTGACATTGTTCATATATACTAGCGCAGAGGGGCCAGCACAGCCTGCTAGCAAAGCAAAGCCCATGCCCCGCTCCCCGACCTCTAGAACTGTGCAAGAGGTTTTGACAAACAAGGGGTGATCATAGGAATTTCAGCTGGGGTTGGACAAGCAAACACACAGCATAGCCACCTTGAGCTCACTCTCTCGGTACTGCTGGATTCCTTGGTGAAAAGCAGGATGGAGTGGGGAGATTTGGTCAAGGATGACATTGAATACCTTGGGAATCGTAACACACCCAAGTCGCTCAACCTACCTTTTAAGAGCCTTTAGACCATCTGGGGCTGCTTGGGGGACATGAGGGTGGAGCGTGGCTTTCTCTTCACCGTGGGGCTACTTTGCTCTTGGGAGAGATTCGCACGTCTGGTAAGACGCTGGTATACGACTGCATCTACAAGAGGACGTATTTTCCCTGAGGAGGATTCACACTTGCAATCAACATTGCAAACAGCTCGGGGAACAACTCAGTGTCGCTCATGTTAAACCACCCTTCACTTCTCTGTTTTTAATGATTTTTTTTCTCCTTGCATCAGTGACAATCAACTCAACCACATATCCTTCCACATGATCTGTTCAGTCATTTTATTCTGTTCTGAAGTCCGGCATTCAGTCATTCAACAAATATTTGGTAAACTGGAAAGTTGGTCTTCCAGTAAGTTTCAGCATCCTGAGACTTTTGTTAAATCAGGTAACCCACTAGAGACAAGAGAAACACATAGTTTATCATTTAGTAGGAAACACCTGCAACTGGATTATTGCATGATTGCATTTGTCTACACAATATAATTTGTACTAAACATTTTAAAATGACAAGTAATGTAGGTTTTATATTAAAAAGCATAAGCAGTTTTCAAAATAAGGATGTGGCAGTAATATTGAGGCTGTATTGCATTTAAGTGGGCCAGATTCACAAACATGGCTAGGAGAATAGCAAAGGAGTGATGCACACAATTATGCTTGTCTCTTTAAAATTTCGTGGCTCCTAATAGCAGAATCATCTGCTCACACCATCTGCCAGCTGTGATGTGAGGAAAAATAGCACGTGCAGGTACCATAATATACAATCTAATTAGTGGACTAAACTTTAATTTATTGGAGAAATTGTAAATATAAAAACAATTATAATTTAACAAATCTATTCTTTTGCTGCTTTAATGAACACTCTGCACGTGCTGGGTTATTATGCATAGGTTTCTTTTTTGTGTTATATTGCAAGCTACCTTCCTTAATATATCACAGGGACAATGAAATTGCACTGTACACCGGTCCACTCATTTTCTCTGCGTTTGCAATCATAATCAGAATGCACTCGACAGTGGAACAGCTTCATTGCAAATAGAAGTAGAATTGAAAAGTTCTTTGCCAATTTGGCATTAATTCCGAGGACAGCTTGAGGGCTTACCAGAGATAAAACGTCTCTGATGGCTTTTCAGCCATTGAATAGAACGATTTAAAATAATCTGTCCAGTGACTGCTTTCCCTGGATTTTTCCTCCTCTTCTCTCCTACTTCCCCTTTTTCAAAATGTTTCATCTTTTCCTTCTGTTCCTCTGCCACCTCCTTTTCCTCCCCACCTCCACCCTTCCTCATCCTTCTCTCCCTCCTACTTCTTCTTCTTTTCTTCTTCCTCCTTCTCCTTTTCCTTCTCCTTCATAAAGCTTTATGGCCATCATTGTCCATCTGAATATGAGACATGTTAAGAGGTGTGGACTGCTGAATGGGTCATCAAATACTTTTGCACATTAAGGTTAAAACAACCTTTTAGTTAAATGGTGGTATCTTTTAAAGAAAGGGGTTAGATGATTCCATATCAAATTTGATTATTTGGGGAACATGAGGTTATGTGGGTTGAAATTAAGTTGGGTTTTGCATTGCACGTGAGCTAAGACTTTCCTGTTCTAGATTCTAAATGTACTCTAAAAAGTGTTATTCACTAGGTAAAATGGACCTTGAATTAAAAAAAATGTTTTGGAGATGGACCTTTTTGTTACCTAAAGACCTACCACAGGTTTGTTCACTCTTTATGGCTTCCTAGATGGCCTTGCACATAGACAGGACAGGTGACTGCCCCTGTGATTTAGTGTCACTGTTTAAGGAGTGCCCTGAAACTCAAGGCATGCCTGGACATACCATGCTTACATGGGAGTTGGCACAAGCTTGGACTTCTGGCTAACACTCCATGTGATAGATGGGGATAGCGTGTTTGGATGGACTGAAAACAGGTTTATGCAGGGGAAGGCAGGACATTATAGGGTAACAGAGGTGGTGAGAAGATCCTCAGAGGAAAAATAAGAATTAAGGCTAGGAAACAACAGTTTCAATAAACTAGACCTGCCTCCCCCTTGTACCTGGGATTGGTCCAGGGTTTTCTACTGTCACAGAAGCAAGAACCAGGCAGCTGGGGTGTGTGGCAGTTTGAAAACATGTCCACCATTGTTTGCAACACTGCCTTTCTTGAGCTGGAGATTAATTCCTTCCACCTTACCTGTGGGAGAAAGAAAAAGTGTGTGACTTATGAGACAAGATCATAAAGTTACTTCTGCTTCCCCTCGCTCGCTCTCAGATCATGTGCCTGGAGGGAGTCAGCCGCCCTGCCTGACAGCCAGTCTCTCCCACCCTGTGCGTGCACCACTGTGGAAGCACTTTCTCCGGCTCTCCACGCCTTCAAACGTCTGCAGCTCTGGCTGACACTGTGTCTGCGGCTTCTTAAGAGACTCTAAGCCAGAACCACATGACCAAGCTTCTTCTGAATTCCTTACCCAAAGAAACTGTCAGGTAATCGTATTTGTTGTCACTACAAACTAAGTTTTGAGGTAATGGTTATGCAGCGATAGATAACATGGGTTAAATTCCCCGGCTCTATGTCCAGCTCTTCTATGTGATACAGACACATCAATCCCCTGGCCTCCATTTTTCTAGCTTCAAAACTGGATTATATACTTCACTTGATGACCTCTGTTAAAAAAAATAAATAAGGAAAAAAACCAAGTTATGTATATATTGCCTCTCTTTCAATGTCATTGTGATGATTAGCTATAGCAATGTGTATGAAAGCCTTTGGTAGAAAGTTTTAAACATATAAGCTCCCCTGCCTCTATTTCCCATGACTATATGGATGTCGGGTGGGCACAGTGACTCACATGTGTAATCCCAGCACTTTGCGAGGCTGAGGCAAGAGGATGGCTTGAGCTCAGGAGTTTGAGACGACCCTGAGCAACATGGCAAGACCCCACCTCAAAAAATAATCATAATAAAATAAAATAATACAAATTTTAAAAATTAAAAATTAAAAAGTAATATGGTTGTGAATGATGGCAGAGACCAATCTAGGTACACATGACATCATAAGCACCTACATGGTAGCTCCAAATCAGCCCTTGGGTCTACAGCCCATGGCATATTTTAGGTATATAAAACATGTTGAATCAAGGATAATGACTCATATTTCTTTCTTAGGGTTATACTATGGTCTGAATGTTAGTGTCCCCCCACCCAAATTCATGTGTTGAAACTTAATCCTAATGCGATAGTATTAAGAGGCAGGGTCTTTTGGGACGTTATTAAGTCATGAGAGATTAGCGCTCTTACAAAAGAGATCAAAAGGGCCATGTTTATTACACAGCAAGACGACGCCATCTTTGAAGCACAAAGCAAACCCTCACCAGGCAATAATTAGCTGATTAGCTGGCACATTAAGCTTGGACTCTCTAGCCTCCAAAATCGTGAGCAATCAATTTATGTTGTTTATAAGTTACCTAGTCTAAGGTATTTTGTTTTGCAACAAAAAGGACAAGACAGGTTTCAACCCTAACATTTCCCATTAGGATTCCAAAGGCCATACTTAAAATGTCTTGTTGCTTCTTTCTCATTGTTAATAAATATATTAATCTTATAATAGCTGTAATAAGTCTTTCCAATAATTTCCAGTAATAAAAGAAATTTGAATTACTTGCTGAAGTTAACTGTTAACTGAAGTTAACTGACATGTTTTATGTCATAGGGATTAAGAACATGTGAGTCCACGCTCACTCTCTTCTGACTTTTCTCATCCACTCCCTCTAATTACAATCACATCCTAAAGGCGTAACTTTCTTTTACTTTTTTTGTCATCTGTTCACTCAAAGTCTCCACATTGAGGGGACATTTTGGCATGGATAATGTTCAGGTCATGTGACCCAATATACTTGCAAAAGCTTTTGGCTGTTTTGCCTGATGGACTTCATCTCATCTGCACTTCTTTTTTCCTATTCACCGTCGCGAAGCCCACGTGATCTAGCCTCACTCACACCACTACTGACATTGTCTCCCCAAAGGCCAATGCTCACAATTCCATGACTAACTCCAAGAACGTTTTGTGTCTTTGTTTTGTTTGAGTTTAGGTAGCACTGGGCCTTGTGGCCTGCCGCCCAGTTCTTGACTCTCTTGCCTCCTTCCTGGGTTTACGTGAAGTTGCTTTTCTTTCCTGGTTCTCATCCAACTCTCTGAGGACTTCTTCTTCTTCTTTTTTTTTTTTTTTTTTTTTTTTTGAGATGGAGTTTCAATCTGTCACCCAGGCTGGAGTGCCCTGGTGGGATCATGGCTCACGGCAACCTCCGCCCCCTCCGTGAGTTCAAGCGATTCTCCTGCCTCAGCCTCCTGAGTAGCTGGGACTACTGGTGCCTGCCACCACGCCCGGCTACTTTTTGTGTTTTTAGTGGAGATGGGGTTTCACCATGTTGGCGGGGCTGGTCTTGAACTCCTGACCTCAAGTGATCCACCTGCCTCAGCTTCCCAGAGTACTGGGATTACAGGCGTGAGCCACCACGCCCGACCCTCCTTCTTTGTATCTTTTGCAGGAACTTTATCTGCTTCTAGTTTCTTAGATATTTCTGTCTTTAACACGTTGGTCTTCTTCCTAGGAGGAAGTCTACACTTCTGAGCACATCTCTTTTCCAGGGCAGTCTTCAGTTGGCATCTCTGTTTCCTGTTCAACAAAAACTTCCCACCAGTCTATAATTACACGGGAAAGGAGGACTTTACCGGTGGTGAGTCCTTTGTCCTCCTCTGCAGTTTCCAGCACTGTGATGTGTATGAAACAGGAAACTGGTGTCTCCCAGTGAAGGGCACTCTTTGCTGCGCCCCTAGGGAGCCACATGGCAGAAATTTCCTTCAGAACTGGGGGCTAGAAAAGGCCCCGCTTGTTCCAAGAAACAAACCTTTATCTCGGTCTCTGACAAGTATGAATTATAAATTAAAAGCTTTACTTTGGCAACAAGCAGGATTATCATTAAGCGTAGGTGCCAACTGCAGCAGCCCTCCTGGTCTGCGTTTCTGAGTGTTTCTTTTTCCTGATCTCCCTTTCTATCCTGGTTTGCTCAAACTGTATTGATTTACTAAGTGTGCTCTTCTACTTTGTTTTTTAAAGGATGTGGTGTGTATTCATTTCTTCCCCGCATATCTGAGTGTCTTTTTTTTGTCAGATACTGAGCCAGGTATCCACCCATTCTGAAGGACATGTTTCTTAACTTTCAAAGGACTTCCTGAATGTTAGAAAACAGAAAAAAAAAAATCAGAAAATTATAATAACCTATCATTTCAGCTGGAATGGAGATGAGTTCAAGGTAGAGTGAAATACAGGGGAGAAACAGAAGCATTAGTTGGTGGCATCAAGAAAGGGATAACAGGAAGCTTGGACAAAATTGGAAGAACTATAGGAGTTTTTCCAGGAGCTAAGCAGGTGAACAACATTCCAGGCAGCCAATCGCAAAGGCAAAGGAAAGGTTGCACAAGAGCTTGATAAGGTCAGAGGACTGGAGTCAAGTCCTTTTGGATCATAGAGTCATGGAATTAGTATAAACAGAGACCCCAGAGCCAGAGCATGAATATTCCAGTATGATTTGCAAATAGCAGATTTCATTATGAAGAATACCATTAAAAAAAACTTTAGGCAATGGAGTGACATTGCATTTTCATGTTTGCAGTGTGTAAAAATAAAGTTCATAAATGTCAGCTTAATTGAAGGAAGTTTTAAGCTATCAGGAATGATATTCATTGTGGAATTAGAGTGCATACCAGCATTTGCTAATAAAATAGGAAGCTAGGCGCCTGACTCAAACTGGTGTGATAACTTAATGGCCTTCCTTAGAGTATAAGGTATAAGCAGTCTTGGTCTACGTCCACCTTGTTTATATTTTGTTGACATATTGTTTATTGATGCCTGACTTTGCTAATCTTGGCCAAAAAGTTCAGAGTACTTTAAAAGGTCTCCTTACTGTGCGTGGTGGCCAAGACACATTGGAAGACTTCTGCAAGAGGCTAGCATTTGGATCTGGGGAGATGATACTCTTCTTGGAATTCAGTCTATTTTGATAGCATGTGGAGATTGATTTGATAATCTACAAAAATGCACATGAATGTCCCATTCATTTTTCAAGGGGATAGTAACCTTTTGGCTCAAGTGTTATCCAGCTGCAAGGAGAAAGCAGCATCCATCAGAATGACATGTACTGCAGAGTAACATATTGCTTGGCACCGGGAACACAAAGATGAGCTCTGTCCCGGCTACTGAGAGCACATAAAACATGCAAATAAATGCACCAAAGTAATGAATGTGGATGCTCAGCTTTGTTACTCCTGGGCTTTCCACCCCTGTGCTTCATGGAGTGAGACATTGACTTTTATACTGGAAAAAGTTTCTGCTTCTCATCTCTTAGCTTCTCCTTTCAGCTTCAGTAGATGTTGGCCTCATTATTTTACTGTGCTAAACTTGTTGCTTCTAGCTCAATTTTCTGTGTGATAGAGGTGGTAATCGATCTTTGCCTTTAGTGTGAATTCTCTCATATTGGGTAGAAAGTATATATTTTCTTGTGTTCTTTTGTTTCATTCATTCACTATTTTAGTTAATCAACCAACAAATGTTTATTGAGAGAACAGGTTTTGCCAAGTACTTGGCTTGGGATTCAGGGACTTAAATACACATGAGGCATAGTCCTGTCTTTGCAGACCCCACAGTTTAGCGGAGATGAATAGGTGAATGATCACAATGCATAGGCTTCATGTAGTAATGTATTATTTGAACAGAAGTATTAGTTAGTAAATAAATCAGTAAGTTCCAATATATGTGTGTTGCCTGAGTTTGGGTATGAGTGGTTGCCTTCACCAGTTTCCATAGTATTTAGAAGAGTGATTCTCTTGGAATGAGGAGAGTTAAACTGTTCTTGGAGCTTTTCCAAACTCCGTAAGCTCTCTTGTAAACTCTCCTCCACAAAGACTGAATATCACTGCTGTAAAGCAGTGGTTTTCAACTGGGGCCAAACTGTACCTGTGATCAAAGACACATCAGAACGTCTGGAGACGTTTTTGCTCGTCATATTTGGACAGGGGTGGGATGCTACTGGCATCTAGCGGGTAGAGGCCAGGGATGTTGTTGAATATCATACAGTGCTCAGACCAGTCCCCCACACCTAAGAACGCTCTGGACTACGATACCGATAGTGACAAGACTGAGAAGCCTTATTGTAAAGCAATGTGTAAGGTGGAACCACAGCATGTTACTCAATGGCAGTGAAATATGTTCTATAACATGAAAGACATCTTCATTTAGATTTTCAGTTCTCTATGTCCAAATCAGTTCTTATGTTCCAGATAAAAGGCCGTCTTATATTTAACCAATTTCTGAATACAGAGATACCCTTCGTTGCCTGAAAGTTCTTCCTAACCTGATTGATGGCAAACAAGGTCCTATAAGCCATCAGCATGGGCTTCCTGGGCCCCAGTCTGAGTTATCATTAGGGCTTCCTCTCCGAGGGCCCTTTCTCCTTCTGGGTTCCTTGTCACTCAGATGTCGCCTTGCAGCTGCTTCCTGTCCACCCCGCGGCAGCTGCCATTCTCACCTGCTGCCTACGACTCACTGTTGCCCAGTCTCTGTTTCTCTCTGTGTCACCAAGTGATATCTAATCATATAATGAATCAGCTTATAAAATGTTTAATAAAAGCTTTGCAAGTTATGACCCCTGTCACCAAGTGGTCATAATTCCTAAAGCCAATCTTAGATAGCCTGGGTTTCAGTGATCTTAGCTCTGGGAGACTCTCAGAACGTAAGTCTTGCTTTCACAAAATGTTCTCCCTTTTGTTGAGAAACATCTGTACATTCCTTAAACCCTGGGGTCCCAGCATGTTTGAGGGATTCCAGCCAATGCTGCAGTGAGTGCCTCCCTCACTACCATGCACCCTGGTTTAGGGGGAGGCAGTAGAGAAATCCTTTGATTCTGCATTTCCTAATGGCAATTCCTTGCTTTTCCAGAACATGCTCTACCAGTGGCTTGGTGACTGGACAACTCTTTTCTTACTTAATGAATATCTTGAAAGCTCAGCTGACCATTCCAAATGCATATAATAATACAATATAAAATAACATTATTAATAATAATAATTGTTATTTACATAGATAATATGGCATTTCAGACCCTGACAAAAATTAGATCATTGTGGTTTTCTTTGACATGCCAAACATTTGGAAGCTAGTATTCAGATTGATTTGACTTTCATTGTTACCTTTACTTTTTTTTTTTTTTTTTTTTGAGACAGAGTCTTATTCTTTCGCCCAGGCTGCTGTGGTGGAGGGTGCCTGTAATCCCAGCTACCTGGGAAGCTGAGTCAGGAGAATCACTTGAACCTGGGGGGCAGCAATCTCGGCTCACTGCAACCTCTGCCTTCTGGGTTCAAGTGATTCTCCTGCCTCAACCTCCCGAGTAGTTGGGATTACAGGCACCCTCCACTATGTCAGGCTAACATTTGTAGTTTTTGTATTTTTAGTAGAGACGGAGTTTTGCCATGTTGGTCAGGCTAGTCTTGAACTCCTGATCTCAGGTGATCTGCCCGACTCGGCCTCCCAAAGTGCTGGGATTACAGGCGTGAGCCACCATGCCTGGCCTAGTATATGTTTTTATTCTTCTTAATTATCTTAGACATTATTATTTGATTCAACATAATAACAGTCATCATGATGATGATTAATGTTTATTAGCCTCTTACTATGCACCAGTCATTTGCCTAAATGGTTACATGACATTGCTTTTTATTCTCCCAAAACCCTATGTGGTTGATGCTTTTATTATCTCCAATTGGCCAAGAAGGACATTATTTCAGAAAAGTATTATAGGTATTCCTAAGGCTGTAAAACAAGCGGAAGAGCTGGAATTTGAACCCAGTTCTGTCTGAAATCACCACCACCCAATGGAGGATTTGATATGAATGAACAACATCTTTCTTCTTATGTAATCATATAATAAATCACATTATTAAATGTTAAGTAAAATCATTGCAAGTTACCATAATCGTGATAGAAAATGGTATGGGGGGATGCTGGCTGTGAGTGCCGTGCTCATAAACAGCATGACTGACTCACACACTAGTGTCTTTTTCTTTTCTTTTTTCTTTTATTTTTTTTGAGACAGGGTCTCACTGTGTCATCCAAGTTGAAGAGTACACTCACAATCATGGCTCACTGCAGCCTCAATCTCCCAAGCTAGGGTGTTCCTCCCACCTCAGTCTCCTGAGTAGATGGGAATATAGGGACATGCCACCACACCCAGCTAATTCTTTTGTAGTGTAGTGACAGGGTTTTGCCGTCTTGCCCAGACTCATCTTGAACTCCTGGGCACAAGTGATCCTCCCACCGTGGCCTCCTGAAGTGCTGGGATTACAGGCGTGAGCTACTGTGCCCAGCCCTGTCACGCATCTCTGTTGGATTGATCAATAGAGGGAGGTGTGCTGACACACGCGCTGATGCTATGACCCATCTTCACATGCTGACTCCATATTGTGGCTATTTCCATAGAGCTATGTTATTGCTTTATTTTATCCTCTTCCATAATATATGTTTCGGTATAAAATATGTATTGGGAAAATACATGTCACATTTAGACAGGCTATGTAGATTCATTTTGCTGTTGTTTATATAAAAACGGCATAAAGATGTTTAAAAATTTAATACTGTATTTGTATAAAAATAGATTAACTATGATTAGCTTCTGACCCAAAGACACTAGGCTTACCTAGAATGTGCTCAGCATATGAATAAGAAATTCTTTCTTTGATTACATAATTGCCTGTGGACTTCCTTAAGGACAAAGACAGGAAGCTCTTCTTGGTGGGTGGGTTTTCGACCTGTGTTCAGACCTCAGAGGAGATCTCCAGGCAGGTCAGTCCCTTCTCTATCTGGTATTCAGCTGGGGCCTTCAGTATGCTGAGAATCCTTCTTTACTAAGGCAGAGTCCGTCCAGATGTACCCAGATATCACAGCGCTCACCAGCCTGTGATTACAAAATAAGGTGGCCTTCATTTTAAAGGCCAAATTATCCATTGAAACACACTGGCCTGGTCACTGGAAATTAAGTTTCCACACTTCGGCTCATTTTCTCCAGTTCCCTCCAGTTCCGAGGTGCCATCAGGAGCAGCCACCGCACCACATTCACCCCATCCTCCTCTCCCCACTCTGAATTCCACTCCATTCCTTCCCCACTCAGGGCCCTGCTGAAGCGTCTGCTTCATCAGGGAGTCCTGATGTCCCGCCCTGGGGAGATTCACTCACAACAAGGTCCCTCCTGACCCCCTCCATCTCTATGGCCTCTTCTCCAGCCTTCTCTGCTTCTTCCCATGCGGTGCCCTGTCCACGTCTCTCAGCCCAGGGTCCTCCCAGAGCCGCTCTTCCCCCCGTCCACACCCTCCCCAGGCTCCTGAGGGAAGAGGACAGGGTTTTTTCAGGCTCCCATGCCCCTCGTGGTCACCCCTGAATTGTGAGATTGTGGGAATTTTGGGGGGCAGCCTTCTAACCTTATGAGCAATCATGGAGACAGAGCTGCTATTCCAGTCATTCTCCTTTCAACATCAGGACATGGAAGAAGCGAAAATCCATTACCGAAACAACTTACTATTTTTCTAGAAATAATGAAGTGGAGACTCATATGGAGGGGGTGTTTCCTTCGTCTGAGCTTGGTTTGTTTACCTCTCTCCCCAGTTACCCTCTGAAACACGTTTTCTGCTGCCCCACAGTAGCTGAGAATGCTGTGCTTCAAACTCACCTGGAATAATGCCAGGTCTAATTGAATCCTTTTGGATTTCAAAACCTCAACTTGATGGAAAGATGAAGGAAGATTCACACAGGCCATCCTGTCCTTTTGTGTTTGCTCCTCTCTCATCTTCTCCTTCTGAAGATGGCACATGGGGCACCCAGAAGTGGTTGCACCCTCTGCAGCAATGGAGGGCAGCAAGCCTTATGTCCTACTCTTTGGACCTGCACTGTATTTTGCAAACTGCAGCTCATGCTGCTTGGCTTCTGGGCACTGGAATACGCTCCTGGCCCCTGCATCTGAAGTGTCCAGGGTTGGTGCTGACTGAGCCCCTCCCCCATGGCCAGGTGACGGTTCTCCCCTCCACACCTGCTCATGCTCCTGGGCCTCGAGATGCAGTGGTCAGCTACATCCTGATCCTAGCTTGGACCTCAGGAGTGTTCCTCTGACTGTCCCTCACCCTTATGGAACTTTCAATCTCCCTTTGTTCTTCTTGTCACTCACTGGGTCAGCCAGGATTTTCTCCCTTGAAGGCAGCAGCAGAGATGGGACACCCAGGCCCCCTGCCTACCTGCTGTAAGAAAAATGGATATGCTGCCATCAAGAATAGACCAAGGCAGACATCCAGTCCAGCATGACTCAGCAAGTTTGGAGCACAGGCGCCCAACTCTGCTTATTATGTAATATGCTTCACGCCATATGAGGTAAATTAAGTGGTCACCCATGTGAGCTCGTGCTTGTCTAGGAGCCACTATTTTCTATAAAATATAATTACCTTAATGCTGTACACATGGCTTGTACCCAGGCTCGCTTGCACTCAGCCTTGCTTGTGCTCAGAGAGAGAGTAAAGTCATGTTGAAACTGTCTATGATTCCTTGAGTGTTTTTCCAGCTACCTGCCATTCACCACTGACTTCCACCAGACTGCACTTAGAACCTGACACCTGTGCTGCGTTTTTACTCCTCTGTGCCCACTTTATTGCCCCAAGATTGATTCTCCATGGCCTTGACAGGTGCATGGCCTCTGCCCTGGGCGGTGTGGAGTCAGTTCCCTTCCCTCACTCTAGGATTTCCCTACTTTTCCGATCACTTCCAATCCTGCCTTTCAGGTGTTTAGCAGTGTATAGACGGGTGAGTGGGATGGCAGAACCCGGGCACTCTTGTCGATGATGCATCCTTCACTTTCGCCGTCTCCTTCCCTGTCTTCTCCTTTTCCATTACTCAAGCCACTGACCTCAGAACTTCAGAAAGTGAATGTAAATGTATATTGTTCTCAATATTTCTACTTTTCTGTTGTGGAAACTTCCCTTGTATCATAATATTCTTGTTATTTGATTCTCCAAATGTAGATCCTTACTATTTTAAAAGAAGCATTAGAAATTCAGAAGAAACTAAGATTTTTTTGTTCAGCAAGATTTGACTTTCAGCCTATTGTCCACTATAGACTTAGTAGATCAAATTTAATATACAAAGTTGTATAATAACTTCTTTGCTCTAGAACATTTATATCGTTTTCTAATGACACAGAGGCCCCGATCCATTTGTCTGGGGAAATGTAGTGTAACATGATTTTGGAAAAAATAGATTTTATAACATTTAAATATCAATATGTTTTTATGTTATTTATATAATATGTATATATTATGTATAATACATATGAAATAAATATAAACATATATCATATATATTTATCTTTTTCTGTCTCAAGGGTTTAAACTCAATGTTATTTTAGGATATATATATATCCTAAACTCAATGTTATTTAGGATAATATATATATTTATACATAATGTATATCTTATATATTTACATATTATGTATCTGTTATTATATATAATTATATATTATGTATATTTTTTATATATAATTATATATATTATATAATATATTATTATATATTTATCCTTTCATAACATTGAGTTAAACACTTTGAGACAGAAAAAGAGGAAATCCTGCCACAAGAGTTGCCTACCCTACATAAATATAAAATATTTATTTTTATGTTCAAATGATCCTGCTCTTATCCTTACACGAGGTAACAAATAATAAATACCATTAAGGTCAACATTTGAAATGTATTTAACAATTCAATGATTTATAAAGCCTGGCATGACCTAAACATCCCTGACTCATCCCTTTAATTCAGGCTCCATCATTAGTCAATCAACAGGTCTTGCCATCTTTCCATTTCTTCAAATTTTCACCTTCATCCATAACAGCTGTTTGTCAGCCATGATTACTCCCTGCTTCTTCTAGGGTTATTCAGGGTTTTTCATTGCAATTATAAGTTAAACACCATCAACTCTAGATCTCATGAGATGGAAACAAGGAACTCCTGTCCCATGAAAGGCTATGAAGCATATAATTCCATAGATTCTTCTAGTCCATGATGTCTCATATATTTTATTATAACATAAAAGTATAGATATACAGTCATTTGCCAAAGTTCTGACATAAGGCCAAGAACGTTTCTTTGAGCAGAGATGGGTCAGCTGGAGTTATGCATCGTTTTTCTTACATAAAGCCACAAACAATGCCTTACATATAATTTCCAGATATTTTGCTTTAAAATGTGATGCAAAGCAATTTAACGACATAATCCTTCAGGTTTTATGGAACTTTCTTCAGACTTTCACAGTGGTTTTGCTTATACTTAATTTGCATCTATCTTTTTTTAAATTTTCATACTTAATTGATTTCCTTAATATTTAATTACCTTACAGAATAGTAAGAACCCCTGGCATAAGCAGTCTTGTGAGCACAAGGAACTCTCTCACTACTGCCACCTTATCTACTGCCTCTTTGTGAAGACAATGTCTGAACTGGTGAGAGCAGGGTGAGTGCCCTCAAGTAGCCTACTGGCTGAAGCCTGAATGCAACCTGCCTCAGGACCTCACAGGCACCAGAGATCCACAGGTAAGCGGCAGGTCAGGAGGATATAGTTCAGGTGAAGACTTTTACTGTACCTAAGGTTTGCAGGTTGTACTATATTGTTATGCATCTTTACGCCTCCATGCATTTACTCTATAATGTTGTACTTTGCCTTTTGCCAAAAACTGCTAATTCTTCACAACCTAGACGGTAACCACTTTACCTGCGTGGCCTCCTCCAACACCCTACTACCCGCTCAGCTCTTCTTTATTACTACAGAGACTTGGACACATCTTGGATACATGCCATTTTATTATGGCAACAATTTTATTGTACATGCTTTTCTTCTCTACTAGACTTTAAACTTCTGAAGACAGAGACTGTTTTTTTTAATCTCTGCATCCTAGTACCTAACACAGTAACAGCCATGCCCAGTGAATTTTGCTTAGTTGAATGAAAGAATGGATATTCTGCTAAATGGAGTTATTTTCTGTCTCTTAATGCTATTGAAACTGCTATCCTGCGCTGTCCAATATGGACTCCACAAGCCACATGTAGCTGTTGGAATTAAAATTAATTGCATTGAAATAAAATTATATTATGACCAGTTCTTTGGTCACACCAGTGACATTTCAGGGGCTCAGTGGTCAAATGTTTTGGTTAGCTGCTGCGCTGGAGGATCACTGCAGCAATTTCCCATGGACAGCACTGCCTAGTCTCTCCAACTGGGGTTGCTGAGCCGTATTGGAAACATCTTCTTTGCTACTTCCCCTGAGGATTGGTAGTCCTTGATTTTTCTCCTCCTACCTCAGCATAATATAACACAATTGTTCCTTTCTTCAAGCAACTGGATTCCAAATTCCATTTGAGGCATGGTGATACATTTTCTTCTTCCTATTGCTTTGTGGCTGCAAGCTTTTTTTCTTAACACATTTTTATGGAAAGTAGTTTGCTTTAACAGCTTTCATGTTGATGACTATTTGAGATAAAGGCTGCGATTTGCTGGTTTAAATCCGATTCACACAATCTCAATCGCAAACGCCCTTATCCGTGGTCATCTGAATGTAATAACACATAGCTTCATAGCTAATGTCTTCCAATACAGACGCTCTGTGATGTGGCTCTGCTTTGGGACCGCTCTGAGAAATGTAACCATTCATGATGTTTCAGTAAGAACGTAGGATAACTGGTCAAGTGGTGTTTATTAAAAACATTCAGCTTTTAAGAAATGCTCCATCTACGTTAGCTTATGTCTCCCTTAGCAGCCCTGTTCACTGCATCGTAGCTGAAGTCACTGGCCTGAAGGGAATAAAATAACAATAACAGCTACTTTCATCTGTATTGTACTTTGTAGTATAGAGAGTGCTTTCAAACAAGAGTCTCTCTTTTCTAAGAGTGAGATGTGCTATTTGGCCTTTTTAATTAACTAAAAAAGTGAGGCGATAGGTAGTTAACCATTCTTTGAGCTCAAGTCACAGATTTTTTTTTCACTCTGCTTCTATTATTTCATACTCAATGAGCCAAAGCATATTTAATAATCTCTGTTATCAAGATAAACATTTATTTATATTCAGGCTGTAGGAGGCATGGCTCCTAATATTTTATTCTCTTTTTAAGTTTCGCCTATTGTGTTTCTTCCTCAGTTAAAAACCTATAAGCCCATGTTTAAAAGCTGTAGATAGACAAAATGTTAACAGCAATGATATCTTAGGGATAAGCATTCTTTTTAAGTTTTATTTATCCTCACATTGGCTGGTGAGGTAAATTTGGATTTGGCACATGGGTTTTTGGAGTCTTAGAGTTAGAAGAGTTCCAAGGGATGAATTTAGGTCAGTTGCTTCTTCTCCTCCTCCTCTCTAGCTGTTGCCACCCTGTCAACTGTGTTTGTGTTTCCTGGGCACTTCTCTCTTCCCCTGACGCCTCCCTAGCCCCTTGCTCCTCTATTTCCTCATTCTCACTGCCTTGGGTCAACAGTTCCTCCTCTGATTGTCCCCCACTCCCACCTTCAGTGATTCCAAGACGATCATAAACAAACATCGAACACTCAGACAGAAACGCCCCTGACTTGTGCACGGAACTTCTGAGCTCCGTGTTTACTTGCAGATGTGGTGAAAGCAACCAAAACATCATCGGTTCTACTACCCATTCCACTTGCTGGGCTGATGAACTGTCGAAAATAAAATAGACGTGGTTACTGGCTCTTAGGAATATAGATTCTGACTGGGATAGAGTTCAAAGTTGTTACCAGTATGGTCTCCACAGATGGGTACTTTAGCATAATCATAAAAGAAGGAATATTTTCTCTTACACTCAAACATCTCATTTCCCTTGGTAACAGCCAGGTAAGCATCACGGAGGAATGGCCAGGTAGGTGGGGAATCAGGCCCTGGAGCCGAGCCCAACTCTGTTCTCAGGAGCCCATGCTCCGGGGGAGGCACTGGTTCTCATTGCTTTAGCTGATGGTTCTCAAATCAGGGTGCTTATGGCTATCAATGGTACCTCATTGTATTAGTCAGGATTCTCTAGAGGGACAGAACTAATAGGATAGATGTATATAAAAAGTGAGTTTATTAAGGAGTATTAACTCACACGACCACAAGGTTCCACAGTAGGCCGTCTGCAAGCTGAGGAGCAAGGAAGTCAGTCCAAGTCCCAAAGCTGAAGAACTTGGAGTCCGATGTTCAAGGACATCCAGCACAGGAGAAAGATGTGGGCTGGGAGGCTAAGCTGGTCTGATCTCTCCATGTTCTCCTGCCTGCTTTTATTCTTGTTCTGCTGGCGGCTGATTACACTGTGCCCACCCAGATTAAGGGTGGGTCTGCCTTTCTCAGCCCATTGACTCAAATGTAAATCTTTGGCAATACCCTCACAGAAATGCCCAGGATCAATACTTTGCATCCCTCAATCCAATAAAGTTGACACTCAGTGTTAACCATCACACTCATACAAGAGGACTCACAACAGATCAAGTTTAATGTAGAAGTTTGTAGAATAACTTCTTTGTTCTATGTTGTTTCTATGCTTTTCCAGTGACACTAATGCCCTTGATTCATTTGTTTGGAAGCTATAGTATAATATGATTCTGAAAAAATATGTATTATATAACAAATTTAAATAACAATATATATTTACATATTATTTACCTAGTATTTATATTTTTATATTATCTTTAATATATGGGTTTATGTATCTATATAAATACATATATACACATATATAAATATATGTTAAATGCATAAAATATATATTTATATATTAACATAATATATTAATATAAAATATAAATATAAAAATATAATAAACAATTATAGTAAATAAATATAAATATATAAAATATATTTTGTATCTGTATAAATATATGTGTATATAACTATATTTATATTATTATAGAATATAAATATATACATGTATGTACATATATAAATATATGTAAAATATAAATGTATATTTATATTCATATTTTGTGTGTATTTATATAAACTATATATAAATATATAGCTTCTTTTTAAACCTAAAACTCTAGGATTGTAAATTACTGATAATTTCTCGAATGGTAAAAATGAGAAAGAATCATGCTGAATATTTGTATTTTCCCAAGTTTTATTTCTTTTAAAATTGAATTTATTTATGCTTTATATTTATTAATATGTATTTCCCAGTCAAAACTCTGAGACAGAAAAAGAGGGAATCCTTCCACAAGGGTCTACCCCATGTAAACTCTGATGATGCTGATGAGGAGATTTTGTTTTCGGGGCCAGAATGTCACATGTTGCAATGTACACATAATCCTTCACTGGACGAACTGATTGCCCTGAATGTCAACGGCCTTCCTCTTGAGAAATGCTGGTGAAGTACCTGAAAGTTTATTTTTAAACTTAAAACTTGGTAAGTTACTAATTATTTCTAGAATGGTGAAAATGAGAACGAATCATGCTGAATATTTCTATTTTCTAAGTTTTACTTCTTTTAAAATTGGATTTTTTATGCTTTTCTTAATAGCCAGGACATAGTTTAAAAGTTATCACTCTCACGTTAAAGATTAAAGAATATTAAAAAATGAATAAAGAATAACAAAGTCTACTAAAGAGTAGATGATGCGCTGAGACAGACAACACAATCTGAGGACTGAGACGGACTCTAGTCAGTAAACAAACGTTAAATACATGCACCTCTGTGTGAAAACATGACTTAGTCCTTTTGGAAGGTACACAGATAAGATGATGCTTAGTGAATCCACAGAAAATCCAACATAGAGGACATGGACTTAAGCACAGACAGCCCTTGCATAAAGTGCAGAGTGGCCTGAAAACAATGCAGCCAGAGGAAGGAGGGGAGCAGAAACACAGGAAGTCAGGGGCATTTGTAAGATAGGAACAAAAACAGGAGAATTCCCTGTCACCAGAGCTGAGAGAGGGAGAGAAAGAGCTGAAAACAGCCTTGTCAGTGTCAGAAGTAAACATTCTGCTGTGTTTTATCACATTTAATTCTCATTGTGGTGCTGGAATGGAAGACTCCTCACCACCATCTTACAGACACATACTATATGGTTTGATGAGATTCAGAAATTGGTTAAAAGTTATACAAATCAACTAGCACATTCTAGAAGACAGAGGTTTGAGGAGGACTGAGCTTTGGGGAGGACCGAGCTTTGGGGAGGACCAAGAGTGTTTCAGGCATTTGATTTGCCTCTCCATATCAGCTTCCCATTATGAGGATATTTATCTTTTTCTTTTTCATAATTTTTATATAAAATTTTCCATCATAACCATTTTTAAGTATGCAGTTCTGTGGTGTTAAGAACATTCATGCTGTTAAGCAGCCATCACCATCCCCAAAGCTTTGCCATCATCCCCACCTGAAACTCCATGCATTTTAACAATAATTCCCCATTTCTGTTCACACCCCTAGCCCCCAGCAGCTATCATTTGACTTTCTGTCTCTATAAATTTGACTACTATAGGTACCTCATATAAGTGGGCTTCTAATATTTGTCCTTTTGTGACAGTGCTAAGTAAGCTTATCTCACTTAGCACAGTGTCTTCAAGGTTCATCCATGTTGTAGGATGTGCCAGAATTCACTTTGTTCATCTGTTCATCCATCCATCCATTTATCCATTTGGGTTACTTTCAACTTTTGGTTGCTATGAATAATGTTGTTAGGAATGTAAGTATAAAAATATCTGTTTGATTCCCACCGGGCGCAGTGGTTCACGCCTGTAATCCCAGCACTTTAGGAGGCCGAGGCAGGCGGATCATGAGGTCAGGAGATGGAGACCATCCTGGCCAACACAGTGAAACCCCATCTCTCCTAAAAATACAAAAAAATTAGCCGGTTATGGTGGCGGGCACCTGTAGTCCTAGCTACTCGGGAGGCTGAGGCAGGAGGATGGCATGAACCCAGGAGGCAGAGCTTGCAGTGAGCCGAGATGGCACCACTGCACTCCAGGCTGGGTGACAGAGTGAGACTCCGTCTCAAAAAAAAAAAAATCTGTTTCATTCCTTGTTTTCAATTCCCTGGGTACATACCCAGATATGAAATTGCTGAATGAATTATATGGTAAATTTTTTTAATTTTTCCAAGAGCCACCATACTGTATGCCACGGTAGATGTATCACTTTACACTCACAGCAGTAATGCAAACATTTCCAGTTTTCTCCATATTCTTGCCAACACTTATTTTCTGTTTTCATTAATTTGTTTGTTTTTAGTAATAGCCATCCTAATGGGTATGAAGTGGTATCTTATTATGGCCTTGACTTTCATGGATTTTTAAGGACTATTTATATACTAAGGATAACAGCCCTTGGCTTGTTCTTCTGATTCATCTCTGTCTTGTCTGTGTCTGGTCTCACTGGTTCTTCAGTTCTCTCTGCTCAGCCTCTCCAGCTCTACTACTTCCCGGCTCATTGGCTCTCATCTTGGTTTTCCAGAAGCAGCTCAGTAAATTCCTATTCCCTTTGATGGGAACTATCTCTGGACCTGTCACCTGATAAAAGCCATTGCTTTAGTGCATTGAATAAACCTCCTATGCAACCACCAGCCCTGCTATTTAATCTGACAGTTAGATCAGGACTAAAAGTCCCAAACAGGATATATATGGAAATAACATTGACCTTTCAATCACAATGACTCCAATTACATCAGACACAGAGCAGATTTTTCTACATACTCACTAAGGTTTCAGTGCTTATTAAATAAATAAGTATTTCATTTGTAATACTCATAAAAATTAGGTCACATTTCATCTATTTTAGAGGGAAAACAAGAAAACTCTTTTTAATGGTCCTCACAATGAGGTACTGCTGGAAGAATTAGCCATCAATTTGAGTATTACACATAAAACAGCAATAAATATGATATTCATAATCCAAAATGAACCTCATCAACCATTTACAAAAAATACCCAGTATATTTAATGGAGTTGTATTAATACATTGCTGTGAAGATAATGGCTCCAGACTGCTCATTTTAATGAGGGGATTGCCACTGGGTAGACATTTAGTCTTACTTTCATAAACCCACTGAGAAGATGGAATATTTTAGCCTTTTTCATCCTTGCATGGAATAAAAAATAGTCATAAACCTCCATGCTGAAAGGTGTTAGATATGATTTATTTGGATAATCAAATTGTGCATATCTTCCCATGTTGATCTATGAAACACAAGCTATTCTGCTCATTCTGACCTTCCGTCTTTCCAGCAGATCTGGGTCTGCACGTGAGAGGGTAACAGTGTGTAGGACATCCCTTCCACTGAGGAATGTTCAATCTGAACAGCTTTGAGCTCTCTGTAAACTCTCCAGAGAGCCTGATTTCACAGGCTCATGACATTTTGATCAAACCTCTGCTTACACACAGTAAAAAGTATCAACTGCATAGCTTCCCAAAACATTCTGGGGCGTACTTTAAGGGTTCAAGAATCCTTTGGAATTGGGCTAATGACAAGCACTTGGCTCTTCTTTTCCAGAAGTATGAAGACTGGTGCTTGAAAGGCAAAAGACTTTTAAAGTATTTTGGAAAAACTTTCCGTAGTCTACAGTGAATATGTTCTCTGGGACACTGTTTTGTGTTGACCACGTCTTTGCTCAGTTATTTTTCCGTATTTGTCTGACCCAATGATCTTCCTAGAACATCATCACATAACCACACCAAAGTTATTCTGAAGGGAAAACTAGCTATTAGTCATTTTCAGATGTCCATTTATTTATGGAAAAATAAAATGGAAAAATAGCCATGAATAAATGGAGACACATTTGCATTATCAGATGGTGGAAGTGATAGAGAGGGATATGTGAGTTTGATATGATTGAATTCCATATTTTGGTGAATTAACCTTGAAGAAAGAACAGGGATTTGGAACAAAATTTACAAACATGTTAGTAAACAGAGAAATAGAAAATCAAAAGTAAGAGAAAAAATATGTATATGCACATCAACATTACCCTTGCTTATTAGGAACTACGTTAAACTTAGAAATCCTTCTTTTTTCCTCCATTTCTTCAATATCTATACCCAAATCCTCTGCAGACATGCTGTCTCTACCTCCAAATGCAAGCTCCCTTCACATACTTCTTACCATCTTTCCTGCAATATTTAAGTCCAAAGTGCTATGGTTTCTAGCCTGAATGACTGCAGTAACCTTCCAACTTGTCTTCCTGTTTCTCATTTGCTGTCTGCAAATCAGAATTACCTTCTTAATATAGGATATGGTTTAGGTCTGTGTCCCCATCCAAATCTCATTTCAGGTTGTAATTTTCACATGTCAGGGGAGGGACCTGGTGGGAAGTGATTGGATCACGAATGTTGATTTCCCCCTTGCTTTTCTTGTGATAGCAATCTCATGAGATCCGTTTGTTTTAAAAGTGTGTGGCACTTCTTCCATTGCTCTCTGTCTCTCCTGCCACCATGTGAAGAAGACCCTAGCCTCTCCTTCCCCTTCCACCATAATTGTAAGTTTCCTGAGGCCTCCCAGTTATGCCTCCTGTTAAACTTGTGAACTGTGAGCTAGTTAAACTTCTTTTCTTCACAAATTACCCCGTCTCAGGTAGTTCATCAGAGGAGTGTGAGAACAGAGTAATAAAATATACAAACATAATCACATTATTTCCCGTTGGCTGCCTCTCTCTCCTTCCTCCAGTGACTCCCCTTTGACTTTAGACAACACCCAGACCCCTTCCTAGGGCTTCAGGAACCTGCAGGAGCTTACTGCTTTCTACCTTTCCAGTTTCTTCTCTTTCCCTGACCACAACCCCTAGGTTAGCTTGTCTCCATCAATCCACCCCTCCAATTCAATGCACCTTACCTTTCTTTTCAAGACCTCAGCTGAAACTATCTTGATTATTTCTTTTCTTATTATTTTGCATGTCTTCACATTAAAAATAGAAGCCCCGCATCAACTATGCTGCTTTTAACTGGATTCCTAACATGCAGAGTAGTGCTTGATGTATAGTAGGTAATCAACAAACATTTGTTGAATGAAAAAATAAATGAATTCAGAACTGGCTGAGGATTTAGAATGCCTCAGCTTGCAAAGCTTCAGTGTCTAAAGAGGAATGAGAGCAGAGAAATCACTTAAACATAATTGCCATTCATTCTTGGAAATAAATCAGCTAACACTCACACCTGCTTTCTTCCTTGATGCCAGAGTTCAAGGTCTTATACATATTAGAGCAGGAGGATTGCTCTAGGCTCAGCTGCAGTTAGTGCTCCAAGGCACAGCCTATCATTTCGGGATCACAGGAGATATTTCCACCTGCCTTTCTCCCACACATTTTTCTGTAGAGTTGATTAGAGAAGAGCATCAACTTGTCCTTGATTTTGTTGTACCCTCTGCTCCTGCAGAGACCCCTTTCTGGGGACAGGGTGGTAGAGGGTGGAGAAAGAATAAGCCCCAAGTTTTACCTCTTTAAGCCTTATCTTTCCTTCATGGCAAAGACTAAGGATTTTTTTTCCTTTTTCTCCCTAAAATGAGCATAGTTGCTGTGATCCAGTAGACACACATCCAGACACAGACACAAGGATGCAAATAATTGAGTGGGTTGTTGAACAAAAGACTCAAAAGAGTGATTTCTATAGCATTGACCATTCTATCAGTCTAGGGGGAAACGCCATACACAGGGTGTTGTCACAGGTGGAGCTCTTATTTAATTTTATTTTCTACTCCCTGTCATTCTGATACCTATATATTTTTTTGCTGCTCTGTATCTTTCAATATGATACTGGATGGAAAATCAAATCATCAAGTTTGTTTGGTTACAAATATTCCTTTGTTGGCTGCTATGTGCTATTGAGGATAACTGCATAAACACAATATATCAAAATAAATCTCTTTGCGGCACTTGCGTAGACTCATTACACTTGAGCATAAAGTATGTGGAACTTGTCTTTGGAGACGGAGCAGACAAATTATTCTGTGGATAAGGTTAATGACCTTGAGTAATTTCGTAGCATTTATTTTTACTGCTGAGAGGTTTTGTTTGGTTTATTTCTTCGTTTTCTTTTTTATTCTAGATGAAAATGGTTGTCAAGTTGCTGATCCCTAGATAATCACAGGAATAGCCAGCATGTTAACAATAACAAACAAACTGTGAAACATCAGTGGCTCAATAGACCACAGCTTTATTTCTCATTTGTATCACAGTCTGATGAAGGGCAATGCTTCTCCTCTGGACTCTTTTTCAGCAGAAGAGTCCCACAAAGCTTCCTTTTGCAGTTAGACCATCTGGAACCAGTGCACCGAGGAAGGCTAAACCTGAAAGTGGCTTTTGTCACTTTTGCTTCACAGTGGCCTGACTCTGGTCTTAAGGGCTCAACCTAAACTGAAGGGGTGCTGGGAAGCAAAAAGCCCATGATGATTTAGTGAGCACTAACAGCAGCTGCCACTGTAGGTATTGCAAATTCCCTTCAGAAGAGTTATTAAGCATGCACATTGCAAGCTGTAGTATACCAGACCAGATTCTAACAGGAGCAAGGCAGAAAATTAAAAGGGGGAAGAAAGAACTGCTATGTCAGCCTCTGACTATAAAGAGTGCACGTGTTAGGCAGGTCATACGATGCCTCCAGATTCCAGTTTTCTCATCCGTAAAGGCAAGACGACAGACTGAATGAACTGTCGGGTCCATTTGGCTTCAAAAGTCTTCTTCCTAGGAAGTGGCAATTTAATTGGAAATCTAAGATAAAACAAACCACTACTTTATTAAAACATTTAGAATTCCTGAAAAAAGACACAACCAGAACAGAGCTGGTTTCAGCAGCTGGAGGGGCACCATTTATTTTAAACAAAATGGTCTCATGGCTCCCACAGTCAAATCACAATGAGGATGTGTAAACACTAACAGCACTTCACACTCAAATGTTTCATGATGTATGTTCCCAGAGCTTGAAATTCTTTGACTCTTCCTTGCACATTTGATGATATTAGTCATTTTGAATATGTGAGGTTCCTTTTAAGTATAAACTGGAGCAAGCAGAGCTCAGCAAGGTTTGTGGATTTTTTTTGAGAATAAGATAGCAGTATAGTAAATATTTTATGCTTTGCAGTACATACAACTTCTGTTGCAAATACTCATCTCTGCAGATTTTGAGCAAAAGTATCCGTGGAAAATATGTGAATAAATGGTTATGGCTGTGTTTTAATACAACTATATTTATAAAAACAGAGTGATGGACCATATTTGGACCAAGGGACATAATTTGCAGACTCCCTAATCCACAGTCTAGGATCTTAGAATGAACTTTTCAATTATATTTTAGCATGTCTATTTTATTGAACACATAAAGTCCTCTAATATAGCTTTATATAGTTAATTACTTTATTTTTACTTGACAAATAATTGTGTATATCATGTACAACATGCTGTTTTGTTTTCTTTCTTCCCTTCTTTTCCTTTCCCTTCCCTTCCCTTCTCCTTCTTTCCTTCCTTCTCTCCTCCCTCCCTCCCTTCCTCCCCTTCTTTCTTTTCTTTCTTCCTTTCTTCCTTTCTTTCCTTCTTTCTTTCTTTCTTTTCTTTTTCTTTCTTTCTTTCTTTCCTTACTTTTTTTCTTTTTCTTTCTCCTTCCTTCCTTCCCTTCTTTCTTTCCTTTCTTTCTTTCTTTCTTTCTTTCTTTCTTTCTTTCTTTCTTTCTTTCTTTTTTTTCTTTCTTTCTTTCTTTTTCTCTTTCTTTCCTTCTTTCCTTCCTTTCCTTCCTTCCTTTCTTCCTTCCTTCTTTCCTCCTTCCTTCCTTTCTTTTCTTTCTTTCTTCCTTTCTTTCTTTCTCTTTCTTTCTTTCTTTCTTTCCTTACTTTCTTTTACTTTCTCCTTCCTTCCCTTCTTTCTTTCTTTTCTTTCTTTCTTTCTTTCTTTCTTTTTCTTTCTCCTTCCTTCCTTCCCTTCTTTCTTTCTTTTCTTTCTTTCTTTCTTTCTTTCTTTCTTTCTTTCTTTCTTTCTTTCTTTCTCTTTCTCTCTCTCTTTCTTTCTTTCTTTTCTTTTTTTCTTTCTTTTTTCTTTCTTTCCTTCTGATACAGTTTCACCCTGTTGCCCAGACTGGAGTGCAGTGGTGCAATCTTGGCTCACTGCGACTTCCCTCTCCGGGGTTCGAGTGATTCTCCTGCCTCAGCCTCCCAAGTAGCTGGGATTACAGACATGCACCACCACGCCCAGCAAATGATGTTTTAAAATGGGTATACATTGTGGAATGGCTAAGTTAAGCTAAGTAATACATGTATAACCTTGCATACTTACCATTATTTTGTGGTAGAAAAACAAAATCTACTCTTTTAGCTATTTTCAAGAATACAATATATTGTTATTAACTATGGTCACAGTGCTATATAGTAGACCCCCTGAACTTATTCCATCCAACTGATGGTTTGATGAGTATCTATCCCAACCCAGCTCAACCCCTGGGAACCACCCTTCTATTCTCTGCTTCTGAGCCAACCTCTTGAACCTTCCTTGAAATAAGCTTTTTCCGTCCTCATTATGTGTATTGCTAATGAAATGTATTTTTCAGGATGACCTTCAAACAGTGTGTTTGGAAGATCTTCAGAGGAATTTTTAACGACTGAATTATCGATTGCAACTTATCAAATCAGTGGCTTAAAACACAGCACATTTTTTATCTCACGGTTTCTGTGGTCAGATAATGTGATACATTGTGGCTGGGTCTCTTGGGCTGGAATCCGTGTCAGCTGGGGCTGCAGGCCTCTGCAGGTTCGACTAGGGTCAGCTCTGCTTCTAAGCTCTCTCATTGGTTTTTGGCCACATCCAGGTGCTCTTGGACTGTTGGACTGAGGCCTCTGCTCCATGACAGATGGGTCTCTGCATAATTGCAGCTCACAGTATGATAGCTGGAAGGAGAGAGGGCAAGCCAGGTGCCAGTTCCACCTCAGAAGTGACTTCCCAGAACCTATATTCTCACCATTAGAAAGGAGTCACCAGGTCCAGCCCACCCTCAAATGGGAGGGGATCCTGCATAGTGCAGAGTCTCTGGGGACATTTTCAGAAGTTGCTTACCGCAGGATCTACCTATTCTTAGGGCAGTTTAACGTGAGGCCCTGTCCTGAGGACAGTGATCACTTGTGGTCCAGATTTATGAAATTCCTAAAGCTTTGAGTGGCTAAGGTACCATGCCATTCTCCAATCATTTGTATAATTAAATTTCTTTCTATTTGTAAAAAATTTTCAAATATTCAAGTTAATGTGAGTAAGTATGCATCTATAATACAAATCGGTTAACTGAATGCTTCCCTAGAAAGGTACAAAGATACTTTTTTTTCGTAGAGTTAATTATTCTGATGTCAGTTTCCTGTGATCAGTTACCTGCAGTACAACTAACTAAAGTAAGGAAATAGTGCATTATATCTTACAAACCTGAGGCAGCTTCCATTACCTGAGCCTATCGATTTCTCTGGCATGACAGATGAAACTTAGGACACATGAAAAAAATAGATTCAATACTATCATTCTTATAATGAAAGGGCACATGGTTCTTACATGACTAAATGCAAGTACATTATTTCAGAGCATAAACCCAAGGAAGGAAGAGCAAGTTGGCTATGGCAATCTTGCAGCCAGATCGTAAGATAAAGCTAACCTTACACAGTTTGCAAAACACTGGCGTTTCATCATCTTTTATTTATGGAATTCATTAAAATAGGATGCTAATATACAACGTACTAAAAGGAATCCCGTAAATGGTCCTCCTCAGGAACATCTGGGCCATGAACTCTACAGTAATAGGTGATTTCACCACCTCAGCGCAAGTGTTAACACTTTGAGTGCTAACTGGCTGTGTGGGGTGGGTGGCGGGGGGAGGTTGTGCTTGTTCTTGTTTGGGTTTATTTTGATGATAATTTTCCATTCCTTTCCAGATTCTGCCGAGTCTTATCCCTGATGCAAATGACACTAACCCAGTTTGAATAGAAGTCCTTATTTCTATGATTGCATACTAACGTGGAAACAATGCCTATTTTTATTAGGCCCTGAAGGAACACATTTCCTCAGACACTGCAGAGGCACCTGTTAAATCATTTAGCATCAGATAGGTTAAATATTCATATCTGGCTTGCGTTGTAATAACATGCCTCCTGGAGGCAGCATCTCCGGGCAGAATTGGCTCCCACGCGGTGAACGATAGAGCTTTTGGAAATCCGGGAGTTATTCCCATGATGGCAACATTTGCTTGGGCCAAAGATCTGCAGGCTGGACACAGAGGCTCTTTGCTGGTGGGGATGTCAGACCCAGCCTAGGCTGTCTCACGTCACACAAGAGGGTGCAGGTCTCACGCTGCATGGTGCCTCCGTGTTCAGTGACTGGGGGCTCCACGTTAGCAAAATGGGCAGGTACATCTGAAAACAAGTACCACAAAACCTTAAGGCCTTCACTAGCACCTCATTGTCAAAAGATTAGGTCAAAGTCAGCATGGAATGAGAGACTCTCCACGATCCGGCCCTGTGTGTGTCACAGCAGTGACAACAGGTACTCCTCTGCCTCATTTTCAAGGTCCGGAAACACTGAGCTAGGGACTGTGTGATTCTTCTCACACATTCTGCTGTTTCTCAGTTCTAAGTCCTTGCTTCCTGGATGTTTTCCCACTTTCTTTACAAAACAGTCTACTCCTTTTGTTTTGTTTTGTTTTTTGAGACAGAGTCTCACTCTGTCCCTCAGCCTGGGGTGCACTGGCACGATCTCAGCTCACTACAACCTCCGCTGCCCCCAGGTTCAAGCGATTCCCATGGCTCAGCCTCCTGAGTAGCTGGGACTACAGGTGCATGACCACGCCCAGCTAATTTTTGTATTTTTTTTTTTTGGTGGAGTTGGGGTTTTGCCATGCTGGCCAGGCTGGTCTTGGCTCTTGGCCTCAACTGATCCGTCTGCCTTGGTCTCCCTAAGTGCTGGGATTACAGGCATGAGCCACCAAGCCTGGTCAACAACCCACTTATAATAAGCCTTTAAAACTAGATTTAGGCTGGGCACAGCGGCTCACACTTGTAATCCCAGCACTTTGGGAGGTTGAGGTGGAAGGATTACTTGAGCTCAGGAGTTCGAGACCAGGCTGGCCAACATGGCAAGACCCCGTTTCTACTAAAAATACAGAAATTAGCTGGGCATGGTGGCACATGCCACTAGTCCCACCTACTAGGGAGGCTGAGGCAGGAGAATCGCTTGAACCCAGGAGGTGGAGGTTTCATTGAACCAAGATCGTGCCACTGCACTGCAGCCTGGGTGACAGAGTGAGACTCTCTCTCAATAAACAAACAAACAAAAACAAAATCTAGATTCAGTTGTGACTTCTATGAAGTGTTTCCCTACACACCCTGCCTCCCCAGGAGTTACAGAATACGTACTTCCATCATTGTCCATCCATGCTATTTTACACGTATTTGGTTTATGTAGCTATTTTGTCCAATAGATTTCTCACGGCAGGGATTGTGTGCTATTGATTTCTATGTATACCCATCCTGGAACATAGTAAAAGCTCAATAAACATTCGTTGAGTAAATTAATTAATATAGCCAATGGAAATGTCACAAAAGATGTACATACAACAATGATATTAATAACAGTGGTGATAATGATAAGGAATAATGCTGGCGAAGAAACTGTGTGAGAAATCCTGTGAGGAAGAGTGGGTGCATACATCTGTGTTGTGACCTTGTTACACAGGGAGATCCTGTCTCTGTGGTGACTAATAAAGTTATAGTCAATGGTCAATGAGATTAACCACCACATATTGGGCTTTAAGGTAACTGAGAGGCACATTTGAAGTGAGATTTTCATCCCTGTGCAGACTATGCGTATCTGGATTCTCTTTTACCCTTCCTTGCTCTTAACCTTTCTTATTTTCTTCATTTTTGCCTCTGATTTTCATGTCTTCACATTATCATCTCATCACGATGTGAGCATGTTGTGGGCTACAACAGAAGCCGATTGGGCCGTGGTGCAGTGGACTGTGCTTCAGAAGCCCCTCAAAACTGGGCAGGGCATGGCCTCGATCCTCTCATGACTAGCAGGGCAAGGCAAAGAATAATACATCCTAATAGAGAAGACTTGGGCAGAGCTCTCGACGTGACCGCTTAACCCTTATCCCTGCTTATTTTCAGCGTGCAGTAACCAAGGCTGCTCTGTAATGTGGGGGCAGCACTGTCAAAGCATCATGGACAGCTGAGGGTTTCCACGAGTAAACTGACCTCATGCCCTCAGAACTCCAAGGAAGCCACCTTTATAACACTTCGTAAGTGTGGGCAATCACCATTGTTTGTGCACAAAAGTGTCCACATTGGGGACGACATGGACGGTGGAAAGAGGCCAGGGTAGAGATAGTGGCGGTGTCTGGTCTGGTCTTCCGTGGCCTCGTGAAGACGTCATATCCCCTCTGAGCCTGAGTGTTCTCACATCTTAAACAGCAGTCAAGCTTAGAGAACCCCGGTGGTCACTGGGTTCTAATGGGCAGTGATTCTGTGGTGCCTGTGCCTGTAGCAAGAACAGGAACCATCTTGATGGAGCTTCAAAAAGGTGCTTCAGGAAGGCCACATTTGCTAGAATTGCTCTGGGCGCTCAACTTAGAAAATACAACCTTGCCCCACCCTGGTTGAGGCCAGTGCCATCCTTGCCAACTTGGAAGGTACCTGAGGGAACGGAGTGGAGAAACTTCTCCTCACATCCAGGAAGTCCTGGGCCCCCATCCCCAGATCCCGCCCTGCTCCACTCAGGATGCTGGGTCTCCCCTTGAATTGGCCTCAATGCCTTTGCTCCTTGCACATTGTCGTCGGCTGCTTACTGACTCAGAAGGAGGAGGACACAGTCCGTCACTTGCATTAGCTCTGGAGTGAACTCAGGTGCTGGGAGATGCAGAATCTCCACAATTTCATTGGCAACTGTTTGGGTGACAACAGAGGCTGGGAGGATCACAGCACATCAGCAGGACCGAGGACCCTTTGTGGATTTCATCATTCACTGAGCACCCGTAACTAGATTTGGTTACTTGGAAGCACTATTTAAAAGTAATTACTCTATTTTGGCAATCCATTTGCATAGAAATACATTATGTTAATATATTGGTTCATCTTAGAAGGATTCTCTTTGCTTTTATGTTGTATTAGGCATGCATTCTTGGTCTCTGAGAAAACTAGAATCTCTTCCAGCTATAAAGAATGTACTTAAATATATTATTATTTCAGACAAATGTCACAACTCTCAAACCTGATATAAAGATAATTAAAATGACATATCTTTCTGTATCATAAAATATAGATTCACCCTGAGACCCACTCCTGGCAACACATCACATTATTGAGTCTAATAACTTCACAGACAATATGCAGTCCAGAGATGGGAATAGAAAATACATGTTTAACACTTAAAAGAAAATATCTTTTATCTAAAAGAAATGAATTTTTACCCTGTCTTTTTGTAACTGTCTGCTTTTATTAAGCTACTATTACTCCTGCCCTACACACACACACCCCCACACACATACACATAGACCTGTTACAAATAAGCGGGCAGTTTGGGCTGCTTTAGGGGCATTTTTGAGAGAAAACAACATGATTTTTGAAGTAAACACAGGAGGAGATTGTCTCTAGTCCGTTTGCCTCTGACCATTCATTCCCAGTTGCCATCGCCATTCCTCTTTCTGACTGGGATCAATGGCCCGTGACAAAAATTAAATGCTGTCTTCAGCCTCCGGATTGAGTGATTTCAGGTCTTTTCCTCTGGGAAACACCCAGAAGGCTGCCCCTGACCTTGGATTTCACCATCTTGTGCCAGTCACTGGAGCAGCCACAGGAAGAATGCTTCTGCTGTCTCTGCGGTCCCCTGGCTTCCCTGTCCTCCCCGCTCCTCCCAACCAATGGCATACGAGAGGACGAGGAAACATCGTGTCACCCTCTGGCTCCCCTTACCCTGTGATGTCATGCTCAGTCTGTGTTCTTAGACTCAGTTCTATCATGTGCTACTGGTGTTCCAGAAAGTAAATAACTTCACTCCCATCTGAGGCAATTATATTAAATCAATTAGGTTAAATTGGGGTCAAAGTCAATTCTAAGTTATGAAACATTTTTAATGTGAAAAAAATCTCGAATATATTATGCAATGAATACATCCAATAAAAATTATTATTTCTCAGGCTAGGCAAATGAATAAATCCAAGCTTCCATGGATTGAAATATTTGTTAAATAATTAACGCTCTTGGGTCAAAGAAATCTTAAGAAATGGATTTTGCTAATGGTTTCTCCTACACAGCAACAGACACAATGGACACTGCTCTATACAAAATAAGTTACTACCAAATTTCTGGAATGTGAGTTTATTTTAATTTCTATCGTTTAGTAACAGTCAAGGCTACCTAAGTTATATAAATGCTACATATTTTTTATGCCAATTTCAACCTTAAGGATATTTCAGACACAATATTGATTTTGTTGACCACTTGTAGTTAGTTTTTATCAATAAATAGCCTGAAATCAAATTTACTCATTTAAATGTGCTAGTTTTGACTAACTTTACCTAGTTGCACATTAGATATCTGTAATATTATTGCATAGACACTTGAGAATTATCCCCAGTTCTGCTATAGAAAAAGAGTCAATTTAATAGAAGCTCTTATATAAACAGGGCAGACTATACCCAAGAGTATCTTTTTTCTCTGGTGAAATCTTAGGACAGACATATTAGAGCTTCCCATAGGTCTGGTCAAACATCAGCAGACCAAGCAGAACCTTAATTTTATTTCTAGTGGGTTCTTTAATTGATGGCCTGGATTCAATTTTCAAGCTACATTTTCAAAGACCCATTTTTACCTAAGGCTTAGTTCAAGCATTCAATCAATAATCTTTTAAATGCGCAGCTAATCTCAACAAGAGAGTGACCTAGCCCTTGAGTCAGCATTTGGGTGCTGGGAACAACTGATAATTATCATTGGTTGGCAATTCAAAAAATTAATTTTTTTCTCAATTTTTTTTAATATCCAGAAGAATTAATTGGATATTTTTTCAGCAGGACTGAGGGACTTCTTAATATAAATTTCAGCTAGCTTAGACATCCATTACAGAGACAAATTATTATTTTCCATTAATAGGGCTTTCTGAAAATATTGAGATACACTCTTGCTATTACAGCCTTTAGACAACACCTCCCTGAAAGTTCTTTTGCTCTGAGAAACACAATTTGAGTCACATTACAATTAATGTGCATTTTAAATATACAAGTGAAACTATGCCTGCGGTTGGGGGAACAGAGAGCAAACTCAGAATCTATCAACCTTCTAAACATTGATCTTGATAATTTTATATAGAGAGAAAAAAAATATTTTTCCACTTGAATCCTCCAAAATACCTGTAGAAATAAAGATTTACGAAAACAAATACTAAGAAAAGTACCTGTTTAAGGAATTATAGAAAGATATACAGTGAAACTGGGGGATGATGTGTGTAGAAAATGTCCAGGTAGTCTGATGCCAGAGACCTCAGCTGAATTTCACTCTGCCACTCAACAGCTCTGAGATAAATTGGTAGTTTAAATGCAGGAGATCTACAATTGAGTTTGTTGTGTTTATCACTCCATCTCCAGGATCTAGAATCACACCTGACATAGCTAGCATGCACTCAATAAATACTATATGTGTTGAAGTTATAAACAGTGTTTAAAGTAAATCATTTAACCTCTCTGAGTTTCTGTATTCTTATCCACGAAAAGTGTTGAATCTAAGCAAAGAAAATGATTTGAGACACTACAGAAAAAATCGTGCTGTAGCCATCAGAAACTCATTTAAGTAGGAATTTGCAACTTCATTGCCAACCTCAAGTGTCCAGGCTTATGAGACGACAAGCAGGGAAAGGATATATGTGGTCCTGGCTGGAAGACAAGAGGAAACCCTTGCTGCGACATCCTCTGTGTGAGTTTCAGAGCGACTCTTTTGCTCTCAGGTGTGTGTGTCTGGGCTTTCTGGCCTAAGTGAGTGTTATTATTTGACTTTCAACTCCTTTGGCTTCTGTTGATGTCTGGCCAGCTTTGCTTCTCTACCCTATTTTGACAGAAGCCTATCTTACAATGTGTGGCCTTTGGTCATTCCATAACTAATCTAATTATTGACGCAACTTTAGGGGTCATGAAAGTGAAATTCAGAGAGTTGGCGAATATTGTTTGAAGTCCCATGGCTGCTTAGCAGAGAAGCCAGAATCCAACCCCAGATCCATTGGAGGTCTCTCTGCAATGCTGAGCCTTAGATCAGAATGGAGCATGGAGCATGTCCTGGAGGAAACAGAATCATATATTCATTCAGACAGAGTTAGGGGAAAGCATAAATGGTAGAAAGAGTACTGAGGAAGAAGGTGGAAGAGAGTAAGGTATAGAGTGAATAAGTCTAAGAGAGTTGAGGTAAAATGTGTAAATCCCAGGCCTCTCGGCATCTGCACGTGTGTGTTGGGGGGCTGGGCGGGGGTTGCGGGAGGAATCAAAGTATGAGCCATATGGGTAGCGGCCAGGGTATGCCTCTCCTGCTTTCCTTGATTTTGTTTCTGTTTTTGTTAATAGTAATACAGGGGTAAGGAAAACATTTGCCACTGATCTGAAGGCTAATTTCGATTTTTTTTTTAATGAAAACTATTAAAATCTCTTAAATCTATTTCCTCTTGGTTGCTCTTGGTCTGAGCTTACTATCACCTTTTCATAAATGATTAGATTAGTCCAACTGGAACCACAGTCACGCCGATATTACTTGCTAGACTGTTGTTAGTGAAGAGTTGATAAGCTATGCTTTTTATTCTATTTAGTGTATACATTCTTTGAAAAATGGATGAAGCTTTCAAATAATCATACTCAAATGTACTTCTACTTCTGTTGTTTCCTTCTAAGTAAGAAGGTAAAAGTCATTTCTCAACAGCAAGAATGGTGCCATGGTAGATACAACATATTTTAAAAGTAATTTAAATATTCTTTTACATACATAGTTTTAAAAATATTTTAAATATTCTTTTTAACACATGGCAAATAACGTGATTGCCATGTTAAAACAACAACAATTATTTGGTAATAACTTATAATTATATTCCAGGAAAAGGGGGAGTTAGAAGATAATCTTCTTAATCACCAGCAATCTGATCTCTGTGCTGGGTACTCAGAGCTCACCTTTTCCTTCCCATCTGCATCTCTTTATAGATCAAGTAGTCCTGGTGGGAGGCTTCCAACAAAACCTTACTACTGCCTCCACTGACTGAGGTGAGCTGCAGTCCTCCCTCACTAATAACCTAAGAAGAACCAGAACTCAGACACTCTACTGCACGCAATAGCTACTGTATTTTCCCAATGATTAGCCATTTCATTTACAAAGTTTTATTTGAAGATTTCTGTAAGACATGTTAGAAAGTATTGATAGGAGACCTTGGTGAGAAACTATACTCACATGATGTAAACTGAGTAGAGACAGCTCAGAGTGCTTTTAACCTGCTCTCATTTTCCAAGGCTCCACAATGATCACCATTCTATAAATACACACTTCTATATTTTGCATGTTGAAGTAGGGAAAAGGTAGGTATAGGCAGACATTGCCTAAAATATATTCTAAGAAACACTAGCCTGCAGAGGTGCCCAGGGATAAAAATGTTCCCAAAATCCAAGTAAATTTGAGTGAGACCCTGCACATTTTCCCTCTCACAGTGCAATGAACCTTAGTGTAAAGACTTAGAGACTTTCAGTATACGTAATCTTGTTTCAATATCTTAACTCAGCTTTTCCCAATAATTGCTTAAGACTAACAATTTTCATGACAACCATTATTCATAGAGCCTATTTCAGTAGTGCTTTTGTAGGTGAAAATTATGGGCAATTTTCTGATTTTTAAAAATATATTACTGACATTACTTATTTGTCCTTTCAAAAATATACAAAGCTGAAAAGGATTTTAAAGTTAGCTGCTAATGTGGGGACTGAGGTGCCCATCCATACCCATGGGCATTCACAACAGGCCACTTTCCTTTTATCATCCTTGGCCAAAATTGCAGGATTGGAGGATGCACGTTTTTAGCCCAGCCCATCCCCCTCGACCTCGTTCATGCCATCACTAGAGTCTTCACCGAGCGATTTCCAGCTTGCTTTCTGTGCTCCGTGCCAATGCAAATCCTGCCTGTTTTCAAGGCCCATGATAAATCCCATCTCACTTCAAAGCCTTTCCTGAAGATTTGCTTCCATTTGGCTTAGTTCAATAAACATTTATTAAATGATTAATTCATGTTTCACTCTGAACTGTGAGCCAGAGATATAAAATGGGGATGTGTCTCTGCCCTTAAGAATATTACAATCTGACAGGGAAGACAGTCACAGCCACAGTAAAGCCAAAGCTCACTCTGGGTAGCACTACAGGCCTGTCACCATGAGAAAGGGACACAGGAGGCGGCATAAGCAAGGCTAATTAGGGTCCAGGTGCTTGTAGCGTTGTGTGCCTTGGATTTGCCAAGGCAATTGGGAAACTTAAGTTTCTTAGGATAGACACACACACACACACACACACACACACACACACAGACATACACACACATAATAGGATCTCCAAGGAAACCAATTGTATTATATTAAACTACCAGTATCAAAACATTTATAAAAGAAATTAATAACATGGGATTTTAAAGTAAGGAATTACATAATTCATGAATGAAATTTAGTAGTGGCTTAAATAACCACAAACATTTTGAAGATGGTAATATTATTTTAGATATGGGTAACAGTTGTAACATGGTATAAAAATATCTCTTATCCATACTGTGGACCGTGTCTCCAGAGCCTGTACACTCCTGTGTTCTGTTGACTATAATCACTGTTAAATTTCACTTTGGAGGCTAGTTAACATAAAAAAGTATTCTTTTCCATTGAAATTCATTGATCCTTGCTGAATTTATCCACAGATTCATTGACATTAAAATCCCTTAAAGCTTGTCCAACCTGAGGTCCTTGGCCACATGTGGCCCAGGACAGCTTTGAATGTGGCCCAACATAAATTCGTACACTTTCTTATAACGTCATGAGATTTCTGCGGGCACTTTTTTTTTTTTTTCGCCCATCAGCTATCATTAGTGTTAGCATATTTTATTTATTTACTTTTTGAGACAGAGTCTCACTCTGTAGCCCAGGTTGGAGTGCAGTGGTGCAATCTCAGCTCACTGCAACCTCTGCCTCCTGGATTCAAATGATTCTCCTGCTTCAGCCTCCCGAGTAGCTGGAATTACAGGCACATACCACCATGCCTGGTTAATTTTTGTATTTTTAGTAGAGACAGAGGTTTCACCATGTTGGCCAGGCCAGTCTCAAACTCCTGACCTCAAGTGATCCACCTGCCTCGGCCTTCCAAAGTGCTACGATTACAGATATGAGTCACCACTCCTGGCCTTGTTAGTGTATTTTATGTGTGGCCCAAGACACTTCTTCTTCCAGTGTGGCTAAGGGAAGCTGTATTAGTCTGTTCTCATGCTGCTAATAAAGACATACCTGAGACTGGGCAATTTATAAAGGAAAGAGACTTAATGGACTCACAGTTCCACGTGGCTGGGGAGGCCTCACAATCATGGCAGGAAATGAAGGAGGAACAAGGGCACAATTTACATGGCAGCAGGCAAGAGAGTGTGGGCAGGGGAACTGCCCTTTATAAAACCATCAGATCTTGTGAGTCTTATTCACTGTCACAAGGACCATACGGGAAAGACCTATCCCCATGATTTGATCACCTTCCACCAAGTCCCTCCCACAACACATGGGAATCATGGGAGCTACAATTCAAGATGAGATTTGGGTGGGGACACACCCACACCATATCAGAATCCAAAAGATTGGACAGCCCTGACTTAACTTGAAGTGATTCAGTAAGCAAAATCTTTACCCAGAATCAAGAGATAGCTTTTGGGAGATGCACACAGATGTTCTGGTGAGTAGGGGAATTCAGCGCATTTGAGATGAATGAAAGAACAACATTTGGTAAAATAAACACATGTGATAGTGTACATTGTTGTCATATGAATTATACAGGAGAGAGGTGCCTAGTGATGCTCAGAAATAGACAAGAAACAGCCTCAGACGGCCTCTTCTGCCATTGTGAGTTTTTTGGTTCACATTGACATAGTTCTTCTAACAAAAAAATACATATATCTATACACACAATTACACATATATGACATACATGAAATGAATCATATATACATATATGTGTATATGTGTGTACATATGATATATATGGAAATGTATGTATTTCCCTAATTAGGATATACATTCTGAAAGGCAAGCTTGCATTCTGTGTGCTGTTTGTTTCTCAGCAGTGTTCTGCAAATCACAGATATCCATTAAAGTCTTCTTATATTAAAATCTTCCTTAATGGTCTTCCCGATGACTCACCCTAGGAAATTTGTATCACAACATGAATTCTTAAAATTATTTTGTAAACAGTTTTTCAGATATAAAGGCAAAGATTTATATGCTAAAATGTTCAGTGCACCCATGAAGCATTGAAAACAAACTGAATGGAATGAAGCACAATAAGGAATTATTTAAATAAATTATAATGTAGGCATGTAATAGAATATGGAATATTATATAATCATTAATATTATAATAAAGAATATTAAAACGATGGGAATATATTCACAATATTTCCATCTTGTGAAAACAGGTAACAACACTACCTGAAGCCATATTTATACAGATTCGCACACAAATTTAAAATGGTAACAAATGTAAGTGGTCATTGATTCTTGAGTGAAAGGGCAAATTGCACCTGGGGCCGACAACCCTGAAGTGGTGCTTGAGGCAACACATTTATCTTTGGACATTAGTGCATTTCAAAGACATCAGTTTTAAAAAGTCAACCAGTGCTGAGAAACAAAGGAGATTTGGGTTTAGAAGAAGAGTTTGCAAATGAATACGTGTGGAAAATGCTAATTAAATTAAGAGAAAGCTTACAGCTGGCTCATATACTTAATTCAGGAAGCACCCAAAATAGATCCAGTGCCATTCTCTGTTTTCCTGTGGTCAGCCTGAGGTGGGGTGATTCAGACTTTCACCTGGGTGACATTGCTTCTTGTTACTGGTGCTTGAAATTGCTGGAAATAGAAACAAATTTGAGTTTGAATGCCTTCACCTTAAGATGTAATGACGGCTGAAATTATTGAACTTGTTACCTGAGAGGTATGGACAAGTGACGGAAGGACAGGTGCATGAAGTCACTGGGTATAAGAAGCAGCACGGGAAAATGCACCAGCGGGAGCAAGCCTGGGAAAAGACAAGCAAGGGTCTTCCCAAGTTTCTCCCACCTGAAGCTGAGACACGGTCAGGTTATATGCTCTGCAAGGGGGGATTGGGAGGCTGAAAAGGGGTCAGTTTGTCAGCTGGAGAACCAGTTCTACCTTTTAGAGTTGGGTTATTTTTCATTTTATAGATTAGAAGGCAGAGAAACAGGAAAGAACCATTAATTATACTTTTGATCTCAGGGTCTAAATACATTAAGAAAAATGTTCACTACAGTGATGCTTACAAGTTAAATAAGAATTGGCATGCTTAATGAGCTCCAGTAAAACTTGGGAACCAGAAAGGACAATTGACTTGATCCATCTGGCAATCTTTTATTGATATCGTGAAGATTTTCAAGCCGTGAAAAAAATACTAAACATTGCATAGCCTCTGGTGCCTTGGGCCCTTGAACAAGGAACCCTTTCCTTGCAGAGTCCTGTTGTCTCTCCTGACCTCCCTCATTTTTCTTTCCATCCTTCTCTCCCCTTTACCTGTGCAAGCTCATAAACATCACTATCTAGATTTGGCCTCAACAGGGAACTCCTCCTTGACCCCTCAAGACTGAATTTGGTGTCTCCTTGGGGTTTTCTCATACTACTTCTTGCATGTATCTGTGGAATTACTTAATGTACCATGTGTTTTGTCTCTGTTTCCTCCCTCAGGCTGCACTACACCTGCAACAGATTGTTCATATCCCCTCAGGCTCATCCATCTGTGAGCTGTAGCCACTGGTCCCAACTCTTCCTCAGACCAATGTCACACAGGCACAACTGGACAATGTCCGCTTCACACGTCCATCGTGAAGCATGAACACCCACGAGACAAACGTTTGACCAGTGAGAGGCTAGAGCCAGTAGAAAAATGTGTTTTGCTTTCATCCCCTGATAGAGTGTCCTAAGAAAGAGTTGTTTGTATAAGCTGTGTTCAGGCATTTCTGTTACAGGAATAGATAAGTAATTTAAATGTATGCTTGCATACAAGTAAAAAGGTAAAAGGGTCTAAGGAAAGTAGGCATCAGAGGGAGCAGAAGACAATAAAACTACAAACAAATCAATATTTAATTGTGTAGATCACACAAAGTTTAAGAGATGGAAAGCTTGGTTTATTTTTAGAGTACTGGATTGCTTTTGCTTTTCTGAAAATGTGGACAAATTGGAAAAGGTTCAAACTATAAAGTTAATGATTAAGGAGATGGAAGGATTGGCTTAAAGGAGAGAAAACACATTGTCAGGACCGGAGAAACTCTCATCTTGACTCTACCTCTGGCTGCGGGTGAGGGCTGTAACTTAAACATACCCCAAGAGTGGGAATATCCTGGAGTGAGAACTAAGCAGCATGAAATAAGGGGGTACAACCTAAAAGAAGAGTAATAAAGAGGAAATCATCCCCAAATGGTCAGAGATGGTGCTTCAGCTCCAAGATTTTGGCAGTTAACTTACCAAAGACTTAGAAAAGACAATTTTGAGGAATAGTGTTCTCGTGGAAAGAGGAGGTCATCAGGATTATCTCTCCATCCTAAATGCTGGAATTTGGCCTTTGAGGCCAGAGCTTGGCATCTGGATGTAGCGCTGCAAAAGGGCAAGGTGAAAGTAGATGGAGAACATTCACTGGTGTGAATATTGATTGTGAGTTTAATCTACAGATTATTTGGAACTGAAGAAAAATAAACAAAGAGCAGAGCCAGCTTCGCTGGAAAGAGACTCCCCTAACCAGGAGCCCTGGTTTCTGGCCAAGCTCAATTTGATGTTTGACCTTAAATGAATCATATCACTTTCCTGAATATTGATTACAAACAAACAACAAACAAATCAATAAGAAATACAAAGCTTCCCATATAACCTCAAGGGGTTTTTCTAAGTTTAAAATTTTATTTCTCCTTCCTATTATTTTTTAAAAATAAAAATAGCCAAACCCAAACCTTTCCTTTAGTCAGACATGAGCTATGTTTTTCTCATGTTCACATTAACCTGGACCTAACACATCTAATCAGCTTTTATGACAGCTGTTTTCCATTTTCTGTTTGCTTGTTTTGCTAAATTTCGAGGTCTTCAAAAAGACTCCTTTGTAATAATGTAGGAACTTGATATATTCCCCCAGGTTGAATTCAGAAAAATGTCTACATCTTTGTAAAGGTCTACAATGCGCCTTATGGAATCTGCTCCTAAGAGCTGATTCCCTGTTTCTCCCCTGCTCATTTATTTGGCTGTAAGAACACTGTCTTCCTTAATTTTTCTCTGTCCACCAGGCTGGTTTCCACCCGGTCAATTGGCTTAGACTAGAACACCACAGCATCCCTAACCTCATGTAGGTCATATCTCACACCAATGCTCAGCTCCAATTCCCCTTCCTCTGCGTGCAGACCATGTGGGACCCTGATCACCGGCCCCTCTGCTCTCCTCCCAGGCTCCCTCAGGCTTTTTTCTTCTTTTGAACCTCTAACCTAGATGTCTTATAGCCCTGATTCCAAAACCTCCTTTGCAAGTCTTAGCTTACCCAGGGAGCTTATGAAGGTCACAGTTCCGTTGTGCCTGCTCCCAGGGTCTCTGAATAGGTCCAGGTGAGGCTGACACTCTGCCTCCTACAGACTTCCCAGGTATGCTATCATGGGCACTACTAGAGAACCATGGCCCAAAACCCATGGTTGGCTTTTAGTGTCTTTGTTTTCGTACACTCACCTGGGGAGCTTGCCAGCCTGAGAGCTCCCTGAGATATCCTTCTCTTAAATTTTCTCTGCAGTGACACAAGTAGAGAACCTGCAGCTTGGGATCTCTGTTAACAAATGTTTCAGGCACACACAACCAAGTGTAGTCTTAGGAGACAGGACAGGCAATCAGATTTTGTTGGTTTTTGATTTTGTTTTTTCTTTCCAATGAAGGCAGCTGGGATGAATGAAGGCATGGCGGTGGGCTCTCCCACCAGGATCCAGAAGTCACAGGCCAACTACAGCAGTACTTTGGCCAGCAGGGATGCTCACCATTGTCACAGAGGATGGGCGTCCTGGCACGGACCTTCACACCATGTCACTCCTGTCTCACCAAGAAGCTTGGAAGGAAATGTCAGCAGGACCATAATCATTGAGCCCTGGGGACAACAGTGCCACTTCCCAAGAAAATGGGACTGTTTTCAAGCTGTAAAATCAATTGTAAAAGAAATAGCTCTTGGAATGAAGCCCAGTGTGTGAGATTCAGGTTGCGTTCTGCAATATTTGCCCACACTGCAAGTCAGTATGCAATTCCAGCTGATGAAACACACTGTAGCCTACACCATCTTTACTGACCTCGGCATTATTTCCAGGCAATCTCAGATGTGCATGCTGTTCTTTGCCTTAAAGGAAGACAGATGTTAAAAAGAAAAAAACAAAAAACAAAACAAACAAAAAACCCTAAAGCAAATTTACCAAAACACACTGGCCCAAACAAACAACAACAACAACAAAATCATGGAAATAAGGTTTTTTGCACCAACAAGCAAAAGCAGTTGGTGCAAATCTCCCCAAAGCAGCTTGGGCTGAATGACAGATGTTGCCAATGGCTGACGATAGGATTAAAATCTTACAACAAGTTCTAGGAGGTTTTCAGTTTCACTGTGGGCCTGCCATCCCCAGGCCCCAGCAAAGCCTCCCTAACGAGGCGAGCCCTTGGTCTGGGCAGAGCTCTGCAGGCTCCCAGAGAGCAGCATCCCAGGAGAGAGGCACCAAGCAGGCACAGATGGGGCTTGATGGATTCTAAAAGGAAGGCATTACCTGTCGAAGTCACTGAGCAGCCACAATTATTACAGGTCTCTGGGTTCATTGTCAATTAGAGTGGCAGTTGAAGCCAGCAGCAGCAGTGACAGATGGCTTATCTCCAGCTAGTTGTGCTAATGGGATCGGAGCCAACTCAAATCTTTTCTTCCCTCTGGAAAGGGGGAAAAAAGAGATCCTTAGAGTTGTCAATTAGTCAATGTAAAAGGGGAGAAAGCGTCATTTCTACAAAGGGGTCATTTATCTGTTTCCTTCTAATCCCTATTTCTAGTTTTTTGAAGTAGAGATTCTGTTTATTTATTACTTGCTTCAAACATGTTTTAGTGGAATGTTCAACCAGAGGGCATTTTATATGGAATCTTTTTCCATGTGAACTTACAATATGGTTTTCTCATACTTGAATCATTTCAATCAAGTGGTAAGCATTTTAATTGGCCAACATTTTTTTTTTTTTTTTTTCTGGCTGAAATCTGTGAGCCATTCTCTTATTTACACAGTACACAGGGCAAAACAAGTAAGGGCTGCTTCTGCACACAGAGATTTATTTGAAATAAAATACAGCCCAGAGAACCCAGCTAAGGGGCATCAGTAAAACAATCCTTGCAAACGACCACATTTTAAGACCTAATGAGGGTGTGAGCAAGCACTATGTAGGCAGGGGTGCTGCAACCAACAAGCAGCCTGCACGGTATGGCAGGAACGTGGCCCCGGTCTGTGTGAGGGACACAGCCTGGTCCAAGGGCTTCATGGGAATTGGTTGGCCAGGCGGCAAACACTAGTTCACATTGAGCCAGTGACTGCTCTTCCTACAGAAAACGGACTTTTGGAGATAAAGATCAGGAAGCTCTTTGCTTTCTGTAGTGATCATTCGTTGATGACCCTTGGCTCCGGCTGCATGGAGGGAATGCCCTGCTCACCGTGAGCCTGTCTCCGTGGGACCGCCTCTTTTTTCTTCACCCAGGCTCCACTTCTCCACCACACATATGCATACGAACAACGGCTTTCACATAATGGTCACATTTCACATACACGGATAGCACTACTTTAAAAAGTTCAGGATGAGAGGTGGTTGGAAATAAAGACATCATAGGTGACTTAAAGACAAGAAATAACAAGCAATTAATGAACTTTAATTCCAAATAAGCCAATTTTGAGGCAAAACTATCTTTTTTTTCTTTTCAATTTAGGGAAATTGTAGTAAACCTTTGGGCTTTGAGTGAAGAAATGGTAACATGTGAATCTTATTCCACATATCATAAACTTACGTTTTTCCTATTGTTGAATTTTTACCATTGTGGAAAATTTGGAGAATACAGAAAAACTGAATTAAGAAACATATCTTCACACTCACACAGCATCACACACACACTGTGAAAAATATTTCTAATTTAAAATAAACTATGTAGCTCTTTCTCAGCTCCTTACCAGAAGAGCCTGGAGGGATTCGTGGGAAGGCAGCCTGGAAAGGGGTGCCCAACCCCTTCAGTCCTTGTGGATTCCCACTCTCCTGCAGGTGCATCCACACTCGGCTTCCAGCAACTCCTTGGGGCTGTCACTGGGGCGTTCTTACCAGGTCAAGTCCCCATAGCTTCTGCGCCAGCTCTGAACATCGCCAGGCAGGAGTTCCGTGACACGTGGTGCAAGACGTGAGGATGGGTCACAGCTCCCACATGTTCGGTCACTGACGAGGCCAGCTTGCTGTATGTGGACTGCTTCTGCCAGCTCATCCACGGCACTGATGGCAGGGACTCATTCCTGACATGCAGTCAATTCAATTTGATTGGATACACTTGGGGAAAATAACCAAGAAACAAGGAAAAAAAAGCCCTCAGACACAATATTCTGTACTCTGTACTTTGAAGTCAGTGCCAAGGCCCTGCGTCTCACTATCAGCAAAGACTTCCATAACTTCATTAGAGTAACTAGACAACAAATTTCTACCAAAAAAAAAAAAAAAAAAAAGTCAAAGGAAAAACAACCAAATGATGGAGACACCTTGCCATCAATCGCAATGACTGAGGTTGCACAGGCTGGAGGCCTTGCAGACCCCTCCCTGCCCAAATGCACTGAAACCCTTTCTAACCAGGACCTGGGGCCTTAGGACTTAGCTGGGGAAGATGGAAAGAGAGAGTGGACAGGGCAAAGGGAGGGCCTGGGGTGCCCAAAAAGCATGGCCTTCCATTCTGTCCCAAGAAACAAGGACATGAGCTGTCAGCAGGAGTGGTGACCGTGTAGCTCATGGGTTAATTCAACCCGATTTCTGCCCTGATTTTAGAGGGTGTGTTGTTTGTTCTAACTGCTGAGTGTGGCTTGATATGAAAGTGTGCGCGCACGTACATAGTGCAGAAGGAACCCTGGACAAGTGTCCCCCTCAGGCACCTCAGTGTCTGGGCTCAGATATCTTTTGAAGATTTTTCAATTATTCACAGTATTATTTTATTAAAGGGGTCTGTGTCCAGTGCATAGTGGAAAAATAGTCAAGTATATACATACATGTTATATATATATGTGTGTGTGTGTATATGTATACACTTGAGTATATATGTGTATATATGAGATTTTATGCACATAATTGTTCTATTTTTATTCACTTAATATTATACAACAATTTTCCCACATTCTGAAGATTCTTTGTAGAGACATATGTAATGGTGCCTAATATTCTAATGTCTCTTCGTTATCACCCAATCATAGATTGCATCTAGTTTCTCACAAATATATATGATTTCTTCATATATGTGTGTCTTTGTGTTTATGTGATTTACTAAACATAGAAAATTGACACTTTTGCAGAAGCACTCTGGAATCTTAATGCCCTAAACCCTGTCTATTAATAAGTCTAGCAGTTTTTCTCTGACTCAGTATCTTAATTATTGCCTCTAGGGGACTGGGTCAGGGAATCTCTTCCCCAGCAGAAGCCCCGGTCCCAGCTCTGCCTGTCTCTGCTTTAGTATCTGCCGCTCAGACCATCCATCCTGGGCTGTGCTGGTCCCCGTCCTTGCATTGCTCCTGGGCAGGCAGCCTGGATTCTGGCTCCCAGTGGGTTGTGCCATCATTGGCTGGGTGAAGTTTCTCAGGTTACTCCTTCAGCAGAGGCTCCCAGTGCAGATTTGAGAGGCAGGGACACACCCTGATGTTGAATTTTCTCCCTTTTATTCCATCATCTTCTTTTTTCCCTTCCCTGTATGCTCTGATAGGCTGCTTACTGAATCTTTCTCTCTGGGGTCCTGTTACTGGCCCTTGACTTGGTTTCATATCTGTGTGTCTCTCTGTGTGTCATTTACTAGAGATCTAACAGATGGACATCTCCTTGCTCTAGGAGCTGGTTGTATAGCAGACAAAAAATGAATATTACCTCCTTCTTCTCACCCAGGCTCAATTCTGCACTCCTGCTCTGCATGCAGTTTAGGGGACATTATACTAAACACATCACATGCAGTATCTCACTTAAACTCCCAACATTATTTTCCCTATTTCACAGGGAAAAAATAAATGGCTGTAAGAGATTGAGAATTTGAGAGGAAGTGGGGAAAAGGATTTTCAAACCCAATAAACATGAGAGATGAGGCCCTTAACCACATGACCTCAGAACTTCATAAGGGCAGCTGTGATGTTGTTGTAGATGTCTACCTGTCCCCACTTGTCTCTAATAATGGCATATGGCCAGGAGAGAGAGCTCTTGACAATCACATTCACCTGTAATCTGTAGCGGGCTTGTTTATTCATCTGTAAATAAGGCTGCCTTTTCCAATGTTGATTAATAATGAGAATGAATGAGAAGGCACAGCATGGGACTTTATAATATAATGCATTTGGATAAATAGTTGCTTTTCATTTACTTAGTGAGCCAGTCATTCACTTAGCCAATCATTTATTCTCTGAATAATAATTGTTTAAAATGTCTACTTTCAAATGTTCTAGACAATGAGATACAAAACTGACAAAGTCATAGCCTCTACCTTCGAGGGCCTTTCTTCATTCCGTAGTCAAGAAACTTATACAAGATCACACCTGGCAAATACTTTCCACACTAGTAGATGGACACATTTATCAGCATAGATAAGTAAAGAATTACAGCAAAATCCTAAAATTTACTGGTACCCATCATGGGCGTAGACCTCTATGTCTGAAACTAAAATATTAGTAAAAGTTTAAGTCATTGATATTTTCTTCTAGCAATGTTTTAATATAGAAATTTCATGGTTCTTTTTAAAATAGATTTTGTTAAAGATGCGTGGGAGTGGGGTTTAAAATGTCAAGTGTTCTGTCCAGTGCGGTGCTTAACAAATGCTCCTGAAAAACGTGTGAAAAGAATGGTCCGATTGTTCTCATAAACCTGGACAATACCAAGAGACTTTTAATTTCATCATTCACCTCCCTTCTTGTGAATACAGAATCAATATCATCTGATACCTCTTAATGTTACACACACACTGTGTAATAGGGAAAGAGAGACAGCTCCCCAACTTACTGGATCCCATTTGTAATTCAGGGGGCAAGTTCCCCAACGAAATCGTTGGATTTTTAAAATTAACACCTTTCCATCAAATGTTCCATTGCTGAAGGCACCTTCTTACGGTACTGACAAATCTCTAATCGTATTCATAGAAAGCTGATCCTAGGTAAACTGGCAAAGAAATTCACTTTCATCCATTAGTCTGCCTTGATGGATGGAATTCCAAGACTTCCTAGGGTAAAAGAATGTGCAGACATGATATGCTTTAAGGAATGGATTTCCTTAAGCATTAATGATTCCCTTGAGAATCAGTCCTTCATCAATAGCTTAATGCCTTTGTAACTATAAAACTCTCCCTTCACAAACATTCATGGTCCAGAAAACAACTCTCTGTGAACTTGATTATCCCTGGAGCTAGTGAATGCCTATCTGTACTTTTGGAGATCAAGTCCACATTCCAGAGTCCAAAACCTTCCAGATTTTCTTATCCCTGGTATTTCTGTATGAGATGTTAACAGGAAAGAGGAACTGCACCAGTGCCAACGTGGGAAAGTTGAGTTCATTTTTCACATTATGTAACAAAGACATACATTGTCAAGACTGTGAGGAGAGACACTGAGAACAAGAGAGATGCCATGAAGAAAGACTCCCAGACCCATCCAGAGGACACTCACCAGGCCATCAGACCACCCAGGAGAGCTGAGGTGGTGTATTAGTTCATTCTCACACTGCTAATAAAAACATACTGGAGAGTGGGTAGCTTACAGAGGAAAGACACTTAATTGACTCACGGTTCAGCATGGCTGGAGAGGCCTCAGGAAACACAATCATGGCAGAAGGGGAAGTAAACATGTCCTTCTTCACATAGTGACAGGAAGGAGAAGTGCCAAGCAAAGAGGGGAAAAGCCCCTTATAAAACTATCAGATCTCATGAGAACTCACTCACTATCATGAGAATACCATGAGGGCCCCCACCCCCATAATTCAATTGCCTCCCACCAGGTCTCTCTCGCGACACATGGGGATTATGGGAACTACAATTCAAGATGAGATTTAGGTGGGAACACAGCCAAACCATATCAGGTGTTGTCTTCCCTGTACTAGTAGTGAACATTTTTAGCTGCTTTGTAACACAAAAATGTAGGACTATTTTTTCCTATTGCCCTCACTTATAATTATTTCCTTATGCATTGAAAGAAAATATCAACTTGACCTACACAGAAAGCAGAAGAGAAGATAGGCTTATATAACCAAATTTGGAAAAAGGTCTCTGAAATGAAATAAGCCTCAATAAAAATGATAGGTTTGTTGTTTTTTGATAGTTAACTCCAAATGTGCTATTTCTCATGACAGTTTATAACCCCAAATGTGCTATTTCTCATGACAAGGTCAAGGTCTCATGACCTTGAAGTGACTGAAACTTGTTGGGAAAAGAGAGCATCTATGCCACTATTTGAATAGTACAGATGTCTATATTGTGCACGCTGTGTACACCGAGGCATCTGAGAGTGGTGTGTTCCCTGTGACCCAAAGTTTCTTCTTGTCTAGAACTGGCAGCTGCAGTTCTTCCTACTCTGTCTGACTAGGAGTCAGGGTTAGATCCAGAATTCAGATGCAAAGCATAGTCATGACTGTGAACACAAGGACCTGTAGGTATCTATGTGCCACATATCCTCATGATTACCCACTGCATCTTCTCTAATCTCTTATTCTGGGCGAGGATCAGTGCTGGTGACCCAGACAGAGAGAAGAAAGGCACAGGTCCTGTCTCCCAGCTCTTGCCACATGAAGCAGATGGATAAACTTGTTCACAGCAGAGTGGTAACCAAAGTCATTGAACCATGAAGACAGGAACAGGGATACAGGGTCAGACAATCAAGATTATAGCCCCTGATCCACTGATGTTACTTCAGAAAATTAATAGCATCTCCAAGAATGAGCTTTTTCATTTTTGAAATGAAGGTGGTTCCTACCTCAGTGTAGCAGTGACATGGTCAACAATTGTAATATAGTCCCTAACACATAATGCATGCTTAATAAAAGGACCGATTGGCTGAAAGGGAATAAATTATGAAGCCATTTTAATATATCTGGTGGGAAAATTACGAAGACCTGAATTGGGACTTCAGAGTGGAGTAGGAATTACAGAACCATCAAGATGTCTGTGTCTGAAAATAGTGGGCTAGATTGTTCAAACTGATACTCCTACAAGAGGATGAAATTAAAATTAAAAAAAAATTTGTAACTATGTATCTAAGGGTTAATCAAATAGTAAGGATTTACAGGGCCAAAAAGTGAGAAAAGGCCAAGAACCTAGAAATACAAGTTTATAACTCAAACATACTTAGGCCTTGAGGGCATTTGGAGAGCTGGAAGAAAGAGCTGTGAAAGTGAGCTGCATTTTTGGAAAAGTAGAAAAACAAGTAGATCAAGAGTGAAAATCATGGATCTCCAAATACCACTTCTCTGATAATCTCAATTCACTTTACAGGTGAGAGGAACCACAACTGAGTCAAATCATCAACCAGACAGAGATAAATGTCCAGGGGAGTTTAAGTCTGAACTTAAATGAAGATGGTTCCAGACCAGAAGTACACTCAGTTATCTGCTAGATGCAACTAGATATCCTCTCTGGAGAAAAGTGAAATTATTCTAACTTGCAAAGTATGCCTGCACATAATTTTGAAAATGCAATTACAGTACAAATCAAAGGTAACTAGTATGCAAGGGAACAACACACTATGACAAAGCATTAGAAAAACAGAAGACAAGAGAAACATCCCATCAAGATTTGGTGTAGTAATGATTGGGTACAGGGTACAAAACAAATGCATTCACTGTGCTTAAGTAAATAAAAGACACACTTGAAAATATTCACAGGCAAAAATAAATGTTTTTAAAGGTTAGGGAACATTTTATCAAGAATTTAAAAATACCCCTAGAATTATTAAAACATATATAATACACAAAGTTAAGGACTCAACAAGCAATTTAACACCAGTTCAGACACGGTTAAAGATGATGTCAGCAATGCAGGTGAGAGGCAATTTTGAGAATAAATCATAGTAGCACAAAAATACCAAAAATATGGAAGAGAGAGTGAAGAATGTGCAGGATAAGTGAGAAGGTCTAACACAGATTTAATTGAAACCTCAAATGATAGTAGAGACATAAAGTGGCAGAGGTAATATTGAAAGAAATATGGGCTAATCATTTTTCAAAAAAGTAAAAGACTGAAAATTACTCATTAAATAAGACTCCCAAATCCCTACTAAAATGAATTTTTAAAAATCCACTCTTAGAATTACCATAGTAAAATGGCAGGAAACCAAAGATACTGAGAAAAGTTTAAAAGTAGTCAGAGGGAAAGACAGATTACCTTCAAGGCAGTGAGAGTTAGACCAAAAAAAATTTTTCTAAAGAGTGAAAACCAGAAAATAGTTAAATAATATCTTCAGTAGGCTAAAATTAACTGCCAAATTGTAATATTACTCTGAAGCAAAAATAACCTTCGTCAATGAAGGCAAAACAAAAATATGTTTAGATAATAAAAAAAACAGAAAAATATTTGACTGAAAAAAACTCTTAAAAATCTCTTCTGGAAATTATACATACATATGTACCTATACATAGGTATACACACACACACTCCTAGCATGTGTGTGTGTGTGTATATATATAAATATTTGTATATATATACACACATATAGATTGTTTATATATACACATATAGATTGTGTATATATAATGGTATCCATACACACATATATTGTATATATAGTATACCTATAATTGATATATAATCAATGCTTATTGATTATTGATTACATATCACCATTTATCATATATAAATATAATCAATTATTATATTCCATATATATGAAATATATATATTTTATATATACATATAAATAAAACAGAAGAATCTGAAAGGTGAAGATAAGCAAACTCACTGGCTAGAAAACTAGGGGCTCAAATGACAACATGGTGGTCGATTCATCGGGTTATCAATTTGCTTTGTACATCTGAGACCGAAATCTGAAGAAGTCAATAACCTGAAAATACCAACAGGTACAGAAAAAAGCCACAAGAAGAGCTTTCTCCTAACGAACTAGATATAAGGTAGCCTAGCAAGACAAAAATAAAACAGAGATATTAGAATTATCTGACAAACATTTTGAAGGAGCTGGCATAAAAATATTTTAACAAGCAGTGAAGTAGCTGGCATAACCTTGTTTTAACAAGCAGTGAAAAACACACTTGAAACGTGAAAAAAATAGAAAGTGTCATGAAAACAATAGAAGACATAAAGAAAGAGTAAATGGGAATTACTGACTCCAAAAATCACAATTACTGATGTAAAAATGAAACAAAGCAAAAACACCTCAATATATGGGCTCAAGAATACAACGGACTGAAGAGAGGAACAAATCAATGAAATTTAAGGTAAATTAATTGAAATTACTGAATCTGAAACAGGGAGAAAAGAGACTTAGAAAAAATTAAACGGAGCCTCAAAGATGTGTAGAACTATACAAAAATACAGCCTTCATTTTGTCAGAGTCCTGAGGAAAGAAAAGAAAGATAGCAGGGCTGAAAACATACTTGGTAAAAATAACAGCTGCAAACTGTCAAATTTCTCAAAGATATAGACCTATAGATACAAGCAGGCGAGGGAATCCCAAATAGGGAAAAACCAAAGAAATACACATCAAGACATATCATAGTCAAACATTTGAAATCTAAAATAAAGTAAAAAACTAAAGTCTTGAAAACATTATGACAAAAATAATACTACCTATAAAAGGAAAAACCATTTGAATAACAGTGAAATTCTACTAAAAAACTATGAAAGTCAGAATGAAGTGACAGAACATTATGCAAAAACTAAAAGAAAATAATAGTCAACCTAGAGTCCTACACACAGTAGAAGTATCCTTCAGAAATGAAGGAGAAATTAATACATTAGTAGATAAAGCAAAACTAAGAGAATATTTTTTGACAACAAACCTACCTTAAAACAAAGGCTAATAAAAGTTCTTTAAAAATAAATTATTTTAAAAAGGAATATAGAAACATCAAAAGAACATAGTAAGTAAACATAGGTTAAATACAATAAGTTTTTCTTCCCCTCTTTTATTTTCTGAATGATGTTTAATGATTGAAGAAAAAATTATAACACTGATATATTTTTAAACGTATGTTGAGAAAACATTTAAGAAAATCATATTATAAATAGGAAAGAATAAAGAGATGGAAAATGAGGTAATTATTCCGCACTCAACTCAAACTGGTAAAATGATGATACCAGTATACTCTAATGTGTATACAGTATAATACCTAACATTTCAAATATTTCAGATAGAAAGATTGGAGATGTATATGTCATGAAAATCCTAAACAACAAATAAGGAGTGGCAGTATTATATTGACTTGACAGTAGAAGGACAATCCATAAAAGAAAAAATTTGATATACTAAACTTCATTCAAATTAAGAACTTACACTCTACAACATACTCTGTTAAAAGTTTTCTTTTCTTTTTTCTCCCTTTCCTTTTTCCTCCCTTCCTTTCCCTTCTCTTCCCCTTCCCCTTTCTTCTCTTCTCTTCTCTTCGCTCTCTCTTTCTCTTTCTCTCTCTCTTTCTTTCTTTCTTCCTTCCTTTCTTTCTTTTTTCTTTCTTTCTTTTCTTTCTTTCCTTCTTTTTTTTTTTTTTTTTTGAAACAGAGTCATGCTCTGTTGCCCAGGCTGGAGTGCAGTGGTGTGATCTCAGCTCATTGCAAACTCCACATTCTGGGTTCAAGTGACTCTCCTGCCTGAGCCTCCCAAATAGCTAGGATTACAGGCATACGACATCACACCTGGTTAATTTTTGTATTTTTAGTAGATACAGGGTTTCATCATGTTGGTCAGGCTGCTCTTGAACACCTGGCCTTATGTGATCCGCCTGCCTCAGCCTCCCAAAGTGCTAAGATTACAGAGGTGAGCCACCACACCTGGCCTATTAGAAGTTTTTAATGACATGCTACAGTTTGACAGAAAATATTTGCAAACTCCATGGCTGACAAAGGGCTAGAATCTACAACACATAAAAAACCCTCAAAATTCAACCCTAAAATAAAAGTACAATCTAATTAGAAAAGGGGAAAAAGACAAACAAGGGCCATTTCACTGAAGAGGATCTATATATCATAATAAGCACATAAGATATGTAGTCTCATTAGTCATTACAGAAATGCAAATTAAAACAACAATGAGGTATCGTTATGTGGATATGAGAGAGGTTTTGTTTGTTTGTGTTTTTTTTTGTTTTTTAAACAAAACTAAACATAAAACTACTGTACAGTTCAGCAATAGCACTCCTGGACATTTATCTCAAAAATGAAAACCTTTGTTCATATAAAAACCTGGACATGGATGTTTCTGGCAGCTTTATCAAAATAGGAATTGAAAACAACTTAGATGTCCTTCGACGGGTGAATGGTTAAACAAACTGTGGTATGTCCATACGATGGAATATTACTCAACATAAAAAGAAACAGACTACTGATACTTGTGATAACTTGCATGTATTTTCTTGACATGGTATTGAGTAAATAAAGCTAATCTCAAGAAGGACTGTATGTATGTACAATTTTATTTACATAATATGCTTGAAAGAAGAAGAGGTGCACTGCAGTGGTTACGAACAAGAACTCTGGTAAATCTCTCTGAATTTAGAGAGATTTAGAAACCTTAAACAAGGTTTTAGAATCTAAGCTTCAGGTTATAGACTAAAACCTGTAGAATTAGAAAGCTCACTGGTTTTATCTTAATATAGTGTGACAAAAGTAATTGAAATAATTAATACAAAGTGCAAAACAAAATGACTGACTCATATGAATAGATAATGTCTTTTATTGATCTCCACTTTTCCAAACTTTTCTTTGACATTTCTATCTATATAAGTAAATGGTGCACCTTTCTCCCAATTATAGATGCAAGAAACCAGAGAGTCATGTTTGTCTTTTATACCTCCCTCACTTTAACATTGAATAAATAACAAAGTACTTTCATTTCTACCTTTTAAGTCAGCCCAACTTCTTTACTCCCTCCTGATTGCCATTTCAGTTTCAAAAATATAATCCCATAATCAACCATACCTACATTTTACTAAACACACCTACCTGTTTCCTCAGTATCCTTTGCCCCACTTCTACCCATGTTTTGTGTTTATAATGTGAGTAAGCACTTTCGCATTTTGATATATAAACATATCACTTTCTGCTTAAAGTCCTATCATGGCTTTCCACTGGCCTTTGAGGAAAGTCTAAATCTTCAACACAGCTCTCCACAGCTCTCCAGCCGTTCTCCAGATTATGGTCTTTACCTCTTCTTCCAAGTGATCTTGCGTCTGTCTCTTGGCAGTGTGCACTTATTTTGTAAACATGTTTCATCTCCCTTAACTCTGGGCCTTTGCATATGTTATTCCCTCTTCTTGGAAGGCTCTTTATCCTATCAGAAATACTACTTCTATCCACAGATCTTACTGAAATTCCATTTCATATGAAAGTATTTTCCTATTGTGCCCCAAAATATTAAATGCAGTTGCAGCTATATATTTCCAGAGAACCTTTTCGTTTCCATTTTGCAGCCTTTAACCTCCTTATAATAACACAAAATTCGGTTTGTGGTTTTTTTTTTCTTCTGCTTATCCATTTAACTCATACCTATCATATTTACTTCTGTCTTCTTCACGGGACATAGCATAAGGTTGGCACATGGTTGATGTACAATATCTTCTTATTAAATTGCTTTTAGATATGTCCTTTGCTAGGCTGACCTTCCTGGCTCTGCACCATCATTCCCAAAGCTCTACACTTTTAGTCCAAGTTTGCCTTCTCTCCACATCAAATAGGAAGATACACACACACACTTTCTCCCTTACACATATGTCCCATGTTTAATAATTTTTTTTTTTTTTTTGAGATGGAGTTTTGCTCTCTTGCCCAGGCTGGAGTACAATGCTGCGATCTTGGCTCACTGCAACCTCCGCCTCCCAGGTTCAAGTCATTTTCCTGCCTCAGCCTCCCAATTAGCTGGGATTACAGGCATGTGCCACCACTAGGCCTGGATAACTTTGTAGTTTTAGTAGAGATGGGACTTCACAATGTTGGCCAGGCTGGTCTTGAACTTCTGACCTCAAGTGATCCACCTGCCTCAGCCTCCCAAAGTGCTGGGATTATAAGTGTCAGCCACCACACCTGACCAAATAGATTTTTAAATTTAATTTTGCATAGCTCTTCTAATTTATAATTCCACTGGTTAGTAGCCTTTTGGAGCTGATCCAGGTTTCAAAAACAAATGGTCTTTCCCATAGTCACATATTGCTTCAGAAAATGTTTACTGATATTGATATTATGATAATGATAACTTCTATTTACCTATTTTCAACCACTTTATGGAGGTATGATTGATATATAAAAAGCTGTACGTATTTAATTGATACAGCTCAATGAGGTTGAGCATAAGTATATAATTTTGAAGCCATCACCACCATCAAAGCCATAAAAGTATCCATCATTTCCCACAATTTCTGCTCATGCCCATAATTACAGTAGTTTCCCTTTATCCATGGGGAATACGTTCCAAGACCCTCAGTGGATGCCTGAAACTATGGATAGTACCATAGCCTTATATATGCCTTTTATTTCAAATACATACATTTCTATAATGAAGTTTAATTTATTGATTAGGCACAGTAAGATCTTAACAAAAATAGCTAATAATAAAAATAAAATAGAACAATTATAACAATAAACTGATATAAAAGTTATGTGAATGTGATCTCTCTTTTTCCCTGTCTCTCTTTCAAAGTGTCTTATTGTACTGCACTTGCCCTTCTTGTGATGATGTGAGGTCATAGAGTGCCTACGTGAGGAGATGAAGCGAAGTGAATGATGTAGGCATTGTGATGCAGCATTAGGCTATGACGGACCTTCTGACCATATATCAGAAGGAGGATCATCTGCTTTGGGCGGTCCTGGGTCATTGAACCATGGCGATGTTGATGGCTGGGTGTCAGGAGCGGACAATACCAATGACTAACGGTGGATAGCATATGCAGCATGGGTACGCTGGACAAAGGGACGACTCGTGTCCCAGGTGGAACAGAGGGGGATGGAACAAGATTTCATCACATTACTCAGAACGGCATGTAATTTAAAACTTACAAATGGTTCATTTTTGGAATTTTTCTTTAATATTTTCATATCACAGTTGACCATGGGTAGCTGAAACTGCAGAAAGTGAAACTGCAGAACAAGGAGGAGTACTATATTCTTCCCATTATTATTATTACACTGTTAAAAACAAACATGAGATCTGTCCTCTTAGATATTTTAAGAAGAAAATACAATATGGTCAGCTATAGGCATGATGCTGTCTAGTAGATCTCTAGAAATCATTGAGTCCCTTTCACGTTTCAGGTTCTGTATTAGGTATTTTATTTATATTTTATTTAAATGCTATAATGCTTCTTCAAGGAAGAATTTAAAAGAGTACCTTAGGTTTAGATTACCCAATTTCTAATTCTTGCTTTTGTCACACCGCCCATGTGCTTCAGAGGAAGAGCACTTTACCCATAGCTCATATCCTCAGGGATCTGCTGTTTAGCAAATGGTGTGCCATCCCATATCTACCATAATTGGTTCAGAGAAGAGCAAGTGATCAATTTCTGGACAAGGAGATGTGATGGTTGGTTTCTTAACACTTTCCAGGAAATATGTTTTTTTATTAGTAAATGAAAGACACACGAAGAAATAGTCTTGTTATAGTATGCAGCTGTGAAGGATAGATGTGTCATAGAAAGTTTTCCATGTCAAGGGAATCTAAACTCAGGGAAAACAAACACACAGATGGTGGTGGTGGGGCGGGGGAGCTGAAACCATTCTGTTACAGTATGATCTCCCTCATTGTATAGAGAAGGAAATACTCATAATGGAGGTAATTTGCACAAAATCAAACAGTGACAAAGCTGAGATTGCAAAGCATTTTTTTCAGCTCCTAAACCCATGTTTCTTCCACTGCATATTGAAATAACTATTACTTTTTCAACTGGAAACAAATTTAGGAGAACAGGTGAAGAATTCCACAGCTGTCCTATTAGCATTTTGCTACCTCAAATTCAGGGCAGTGTACTGAATTGCAGTACTGAGCTCTGCAATATAATTCTTCATGAAGGGCATACACTTCACAGGAAGAATTTTTAGAAAAAGTGGTTGAGATTTTTTAGAGTCCCATTTCTGATAAGAAACAAAACTTAAAGCCAAAATTGTATAGGTGATGAATGTTTTGGCTGTATCCCAGTAATTATCACTCATCACTTTCATATAGGGATAAATCAGATAATGAAAATTCTGAGAAACTGCCCAGAATCTATAATCTTAATGGCCATTCATTTTCTTACTATTAAGATACATTTTACTTTGTCTGGTAAATGTAAAAAATATATCTTTTATAGTGATGTGGATCCATCTGTTGTCTCCCATGCTTTCAAATTTTTATTCATGGTATTCTGAAAAGTCAGACATTAATACTATCACTCCCTAGTGCTTTTCCCATGTTTCAAATTATGATACACATTTAGAAAACATAGCTAATTGCTGCACCAGAGACCCTTGCTTCACCCTGAAAAAGAGAATAAATGATATAACACTACAATAAAATACTGTTTTTGTTACTGAAGCCAGTTAACAAAATATTCTAGCTTGAAAGAAGTTATTAATCATTCCCTCCCCGACCTCACTTCACTCCACCCCAATTCAGAGGCAGTAGTGGCTTAAGAGAAAGACCAAGTACATTACATTCTGGCACAGATTCTAGCTCTGTCATACATAAATGGTGTACATGAAAGTTACTTAACCTTTGATATTTAATCAAAAATTATCAGGCATGCAAAGGAATGGGGAAGTACGACACATAATGAAGAAATAAATGAAGCAGGACCCAGGACTGACAGAAATGTTAAAATTAGGTGACAGAGACACTAGAGTTATTACAGTTGTATTCCACACTTTTAAAGAGTTGAAATAGGAGATATAAAAAGAACAAAATTGAGTATCTAGAGAGAACAGCTACAGTGAAACAAAAAATACATTGGCCGAGATTACTGGTAGATTAGACATTTCAGACAAAAAAAGCTAGAGAATGTGAAGAAATGGATAAAGACATTATCTAAAATGAAATGAAAAGAGACTTAAAAGAATGAAATTTGTACCTGTAAGCTTTGGGCAAACTCAAAGTAGCCTAATAGATATATAATTGGTGCTGCTGAAGGAGAGGTGAGAGGAGAAAGACAGAAAAATATGTTTGAATAATTGGTGACAGAATATTTCCAAATTTATGACAATTGTCTACTCGCAGAACTAAGTAATTCAAGTTACCTTGGGATAAGACTTAGAAAGAAAACCACACTGGGGCACATTATCATCAAATTTCTCAAAATCAGTGAGAAAAACATCATCTTAAAAAATGAGAGGAACATGCAGTGTTTGGTTTTCTGTTCTTGTGAGAGTTTACTGAGAATGATGGTTTCCAGCTTCATCCATGTCCCTGCAAAGGATATGAACTCATCCTTTTTATGACTGCATAGTATTCCATGGTGTATATGTGCCACATTTTCTTTATCCAATTTATCAGTGATGGACATTTGGGTTGGTATGAAATCTTTGCTGTTGTGAATAGTGCCACAGTAAACATACATGTGCATGTGTCATGCTAGGGGAGGGACAGCATTAGCAGAAATACCTAATGTAGGTGATGGGTTGATGGGTGCAGCAAACCACCATAGCACATATATACCTATGTAACAAAACTGCACATTCTGCACATGTAACCCAGAACTTAAAGTATAATAATTTAAAAAATAGTACGTGTAATAGGGAATAAATGTTAATATTTTTTAAAAAGTGAGAGAAACAAAGTTGCAGTAGAAACAAAAAACAAAGTCAAGATGACAGCAGGTTTCTCATTAGAAACAAGGTACAAGGAAAAACGGTAGGGCAGCACCTGTAAAGCGGGGGGAAGGAAAATCCTGTCAACCTAAAATTCTATACAGAACAACAGCACAAGTAATGAGAGTCTCAGAAAGAGTGGACAGAAAAAAAAAAAAAAAAACCAAAACAAACAAACAAAAAAACAAAAAACAGAAAAGTATTTGAAGAAACACAGGATTTTTCTTGAAAAATACGTTTTGGTTTTTGGTCACTCTTTTGTTAAATTCCACACATCTAAAAAAGTTGATATTGACTTTTCCCCCTATTTTTCTCATTGCTTTTATAGAGGAAAAGATTTTAAAATATCTTTGCACTGCTACTGGAATAGAGCTATATTTTTGCTTTGTTGCCTACGTAAAGAATCTGATTTTTACAAAGCTATAGTAATAACTAAATGTGCATTTGCAATAATAAGATATCTTTTAAAATAGATTGCTGAAGGGGAGAAAAAAAATCTTTCTTAAGCTGTCATATGTGCTGTGAATAATGTACATATGCACAAAAGGGCAACTTGTGGTCTCCTTGGAGTTAAATGAAGAATTACTGGAATGAAGCCTGGTTTGGAATGTAACTTTTGCTCTCATATTGAGCTAGATTTGTTTACTTTTAATGTGTGTGTGTGTGTGTGTGTGTGTGTGTGTGTGTGTGTGTTTGTATATGTTCTTATGGCCCTGATATCCGAATTTCCCATAGCAGTAGGGATTTCTTTTCCTTTTTCCAGATTAATTAGGGTAAATTATTTTATAGAACTTACAGAATTGTGCTTTACTAGTGGTAGAATAAATCATTGGAAATATACAGCAATTTTATATATGACATATAGAAATGGTGATTTTTTCTCAAGATCACGTAACTTATTAGCCGAGTGAGAACTAGCATCTGATTTTTAATATCTAAATGTAGAACTTGATGGAGCTAATTTGTTATCATTATCTTTATGCATGCAATATGATTCTTATTACATCAAAATACTTGAGCTAATAGTAGCAGATTTTAGAATCTGAGAAAACATGACTATTTTTGTAATCCTTCTGAGTTTGTAATTTCTTACTATAGGTTTTAATGTTTCCAAATATTTAATATTTCCAAAGAGTCACATCTTTGTAGGTCCACAGTGTTTGAGCTAAAATAATGTTCTTGTTTTCTTTGTCCCTTGCCCAGGTGAAATCTTACATGACTTTAGAAGTGCCCTTAAATTTCAGGACAGGTGGTACCTCTTTCCTCAGGAGATTCTGGAATCCAGATGGCTGCTTAGAGGTGAGAACACCAGGGCAGAGGTTTCGCACCTGCATTTGGGAACCTGTGGTAGACGCCCATCTTAAAACCCTATAGAGACTTCCCCCCTTTCAAAGCACTTGCCCTTGAGCTGATTTCTGCTCTCTGATGTTGTCAGCTTTCCCCAGGCAAATGCTGCCCAGCTCTGGATTTGGAGAAATTTTATTGCTTTTAATTAATCAAGGACAAACATGTCCTTGTTTTTGCTTGTTTATTCAGTGATTCCAAAGGGGAGAAACTCATGATTAATGTAACTTACTGACTCTGTTCAATTAAAACCAAAGAGCAGCAGAGGTGAAAAAGAAAGGCGTTGCCTCCCAGGAAGACAAATAATAATTCTTACTTATGATTAAACCTAAGAAGAATTATAATGTTGTAGAAAGTCTGTGTAAGATAATAGTTTTACCAGCATTCAAGTGACACTAAGAGGCCTGGTTCTCATGATTGAAAATAAAAATAAAACTTTCAACTGCTTACTACTAGTTGGATACATTGAATCTTCTACTGATCCTTTTGGATGATCCCCCAAAGGAAGTTTCCTTCTTCATAAAGGTCTGGTGGGTCATCAACATCTCTTGTAGGAGAAAATGCGTGAGGGCTGACTCCATAGAAGTTCTAATTCCAGTGACCTGGGGAGCGCCCCTGCCAGCCCCATAGAAAACCTCCCAGTAATTATGAATTACAAGCAGGCTGAGAACTGCGGAAGCCAGTGTTTACTGAAAGAGGCAGTCTTTAATAACGACAGCAAGATGAGTCAGTCAGATAAACACTTGAATCTTAGTTTATCAATTTTTTTCCTTAAATATGGAGCACTCAGTAAGTATCAGACGAAATGCATGACTGAGACAGAATCTGTGAACAAGATAGACATTGTCCCTAACTAATGAACTTTGGTTCTTACTGGCTTGGCGGTGTTTGGCAATGCCTAGCTTCAGTTTAATTATGTACAGAGATGATGATATTCATCATATAAGATTGTGTGGGGATTAAGCTATCTAACGTGTGCAAAATGCCTGGTGTAAAAAGGAACTCTATGAAACATAACCCTCACCATTCCCATACACACACGTATATAATTGCAGCTTTTGCTGTACTTACACAGCCAACTATGCGAATATGTCTAATTAGAATTGGTAACCAAGAGAAGGTCCGATTTAACAGGTAGACAACCTGCTGATTTGGAGACAGATAAAGTTAGGAACATAGAGATTTGCATTGTCATTCTAGTTTGGGCATAACAATAATAAAATATGTTTATCAAATGCGCATGTTGTGGAAGGCGCTTTATATACATTGTCTTAATTCTCAAATCAGCCTCACAAGTTAGATATTATTACAATGACTACTATGATGAAACTGAATCTCAGAGACTGGGTAACCTGTGTCAGGCTATGTGGGATATGTAGTTAGCTAAAGAGAGAACTGGACTCACAAGCTAGTTCTCCAGGACTCCAAAGTCTGTGCGCACGGAGCAACACCGTGTTGCCTCCAAGTTGTAAAGTGTTGAGCTAGCGATTCCTCCTCTGTGGCTTGGGTTCCCAGCTGCCAAGTCAGAAAATAATATCTCCCCAACATTATCTATTTAATGTGTAGAGAACTCAATGTAACACACATTACATGAAAGTTGTAATGTGTTTTAGAAATGCAGGGTTTTTTTGGCCGGGCGCGGTGGCTCAAGCCTGTAATCCCAGCACTTTGGGAGGCCGAGGCGGGCGGATCACGAGGTCAGGAGATCGAGACCATCCTGGCTAACACAATGAAACCCCGTCTCCACTAAAAATACAAAAAAATTAGCCGGGCGTGGTGGCGGCGCCTGTAGTCCCAGCTACTCGGGAGGCTGAGGCAGGAGAATGGTGTGAACCCGGGAGGCGGAGCTTGCAGTGAGCCGAGATCGCGCCACTCACTCCAGCCTGGGCGGCAGAGCGAGACTCCGCCTCAAAAAAAAAAAAAAAAAAAAAAAAAAAAAAAAAAAAAAAAAAAAAAGAAATGCAGGCTTTTCTAAAGACCGCCTTTTTTTTTAATTTTTAAAAAATTTTTGTGACAGGATCTGACTCTGTCACCCAGGGTGGATCTGCCGGTCTCAAGTCATCTTCCCACCTCAGCCTCATGGGTAGCTGCGACTACAGGTGTATGCCAGCACACCTGGCTAGTTTTTAAATATTTCGTAGAGACAGGGTTTCTCTGTGTTGCCCAGGCTGGTCTTGAACTCCTATACTCAAGCAGTCTTGCCCTCTCAGCCTCCCAAAGTGCTGGGACTGCAGGCATAAGCCACCATGGCCAGCCTACTTCGTAATTCTTCTTTTTCTATCAGGTTGTGATCTCCCAACCACAGTTGAATCCACAAAATTTGATTAATTTAACGACAAACAGTTCCTCCAAAGTAACCTATATGATGGTGAGAGACAATTTTCGGGTTCAGTGTTAACATTTGGACAAAACAGCATTCTGGACTTTAGTATTTCCCCTTCTGAGGAAGAGAAATCCATTTGCTGAAATGGATTCATTTCAACTCTGAAGATGACATTTCTCATTAAGGTAGATTTATCAACACAGAAACATGGCTAATAGCACTTTGCAGAAACATGGCATTGAGAAGCTCACCACTGGAATCACCCCACCAGGGAGGCAAGGTCTAGCAGAGCTCCAAATCCTGTGGCTCTGAGGCTAATCTCGGGGACCTGCAGCCTGCTGCCCATACCCCGGATCAGGCAGAGACGGGAAGAGTTTCCCTCCGTGCTACAGGCAGCAGGGTGCTTCATTCCGTACTTTATTTTCAGGAAGGCGACTAGAGCTTGATACTTTATCTGTTTTTTGTGTTTCTCTTCCCGCTTTTTGAAGGCAATACATTTCTCATTGCTTCAAGTCATTTTTTTTAAAATTAGGTAGTAAAGGAAGAATGAAACTACTTTATTTGGTAAATCTCATTCATTCATTGATTCATTAAAATTTTATTGAGGTCTTTTGTCTCTGATGCTATACGAGGTGCTCTGAAATGCTTTGGTCTTGTAAGATAGAGGTTCTCAATGATATATTTACCTCAACAATTAAGCTGTCCTGGATGAAAAGCTTAACCTTGTATAGGGCGGTAATTGGCTTTCCACAATATGGTGTTGTTGATTTCTCAGGAAACAGTAAATAGAGGCAAAGAAAGCCCTTCTGGCTTGTAAAGCTCTGTGCTTCTGTCTAGTAAACTCTGATTACTCACAAGCATCCACAGGACCATTAATCTCACATCAAATGGAGAAATTAACTCCAGGAAAAGCAAGCTAAACCCTCACCCCCAAAACCCTCAAAACCCCAACGTCAAAATGAGCACTGAGTATTCAATGTTTTATGAAGAAATCGCAGGAAATTAAAGCAGCCCAAAGCTCATGAATCAGAGGAGACCAAATATGAATGCATCTGTTTGGTGGGATGGCTGGGTGCCGAGCTGTACACGTATTCCTAGGGCCTGAATTCAGAGCGGCAGCTGGAATGAAATCTGCCAGAAAGCCTGGGTGAGTGGAGTCTAATTGGGGTAAACCACCCTTTGCCCACTCCAGTCTTCAGAAGGCTGACGAAAAAGAAGAAAATAATATTAAAACAATCTCCCTTGAATGCTTAATATTTCCAGGGCCATGCATGACTTATGTTTCCAGACATAATGTGCCAAACTGCATACTAAATGCCAAAATTGCTTAATATATTTTCTTCTAGTGAACATTTCCTTCTTTCCTCTGTCTGGTTATCCTTAAGAACACTGGGGATGCATGAGTCCTGGTTTGAAAAACAAACAGGGAATATAATGGCTGCTGTTGTATTGCTCCTGACAGGGCTGCGGGTCGGGAGCCAGCACACCCAGGTTATGGTCCCATTGGCTGCATCCTGGAGTTTGTAGCTTCGGAGGTTCATTTGCCTTCTTTGAGTTTCATATTCCTTATCTGATGAATCAGATTAGATCAGATCTGTTCCCAGCCTTGCAATCTAAGGGCTTGCAGGTGAAATAAAGTTCATTCTCATGCTATTTTCAATATTTCAAGAGGTCTGAGAAATAGCTGAAATAGAATAAGGTCGCAAAGAGAAGTAAACAGCATGTTATCTTTGCTTTTGCCTAGAATGTTTGTAGCTCAATGAAAGAAACACTATATCTGGTAGTCCCCTACTATATATTAAGCACTTTATATATAAATGAAATAGAATTCTCATGAGAGTCACCATTTCACAAATAAGGAGTTTGAGTCCAAGAGAGGTGAAGTGACTCACTGAAGATTGGTGCCTGGCACAGCTCCTGCCTGTGCTGGAGGCACAGGGTTACTGGTGGAGGATACAGGGCCATCTGGGGAGTGGGCAGGAGCTGAGATTTCCTGAATCTGGCCCCTGGACTGAGTCTCCCAAGCTTACCACCGCATACATCTTAGGCTCAGAAGAAGCTCAAGTTGGTAGCTATCTCCTTTTTAAAAAGAATTATGAATCCAAATTACTACTTAATAAGTTCTGTTTGCTTCATAAGTAAACATTGTCGTGCCATGAGCGTTCGGGAGCATGAGAGGATAACAGATTCTTGGGCTGATAAGATCACATCATCCAAACTGAATGATTTCTAGGATTCATTATCTTCATGTCTGGCTCTGAGATTCCAGAATTCCATGATTCTGGTCAAAGTCAGCCAAGCATGGAGTCGTTCCCTCAATTCCAATACATTCTGATTTCCTTTGCTGTCTTTTCCCCTGGGATTCTACTTTGAGGCTGTGATGCTTTGGAAGTTGCTAATTTAAGTGACAAATGATGGCATAACCAGGGAATACATATTCGAATATATTAAGTACACTACTTTTCCCAGCAAAGTAAATTTTGTTTCTAATCAAGCAGGTTTTTTTTCAAAAGAAAAAAGTCATTGATGCCACTGATGCTGATGAAGGCTAAGCTGTACCAGAGTTTAATTTTGAGGTGTTGGTACCTTGAATTTACCAATTCAGAGATATGTCAAGTTATGCTGAAGTTAAATTTAGTTTGTCTTACTTTGATGTACCTTTAACTTCAGTAACAGTATGGATTGAAACTGAGGTTCAGAGAACTCAGATTTCCTTCTCAGACTTCCTTGAGAAGATGACACTTCAAAAATGTGATTAGGCTGGGTGCAGTGGCTCATGCCTGTAATCCCAGGACTTTGGGAAGCGAGGCGGGCGGATCACGAGGTCAGGAGATCGAGACCATACTGGCTAACATGGTGAAACCCCGTCTCTACTAAAAAATACAAAAAAATTAGCCAGGTGTGGTGGCGGGCGCCTGTAGTCCCAGCTACGCGGGAGGCTGAGGCAGGAGAATGGCGTGAACCCTGGAGGCGGAGCTTGCAGTGAGCCGCGATCACGCCACTGCACTCCAGCCTGGGCCACAGAGTGAGACTCCGTTTCAAAAAAAAAGTGATTAAAATACATAAAAGTTGCCAATTCTTACTCCTAAGGGTGGGGGAGTGCAAAAGGGTGAGGATTTTCTCGTATTCAGTGAATCAACTTGAATTTGTAAGCTCTGTTTTCCACGGCTTGGAACTGGAAATCATTCTGATGTTAGAGACCATCCAGTGCAGGGTACAGGACACTGCTGGAACAGGCGAAGAGCCAGCACGAACAAGGCAGCCAGACACAACCCTGGGGTGCACATCTAGAGTGGAAATTGTTCAGGTGTCAACCGTGAAGGGTCATTAATTTTTGTGTTGTCATTCGGAGTCTACAACTAGAGAGTTTCCAAAACACAGAAATGAATTTGTGTTTTAAGTGTTAGTATTTTCCTTCTGAACCCCAAATAACACTTTGCAGGATTCTATCTGTTCTCATGCTGCTGATAAAGACATACTCTAGACTGGGCAATTTACCAAAGAAAGAGGTTTAATGCAGTCACAGTTCCATGTGGCTGGGGATGCCTCAGAATCATGTCAGAAGATAAAAGACATGTCTCATTTGATGGCAGACAAGAGAAGGGGGCTTGTTCAAGGACACTCCCATTTTTAAAACCATCAGCTCTTGTGAGACTTATTCACTATCACGAGAACAGCAAGGGAAAGACCTGCCCCCATGATTCAATTATGTCCCACCAGTTCCCTCCCACAACACATAGGAAGTCAAGATGAGATTTGGGTGGGGACACAGCCAACCCATACAAAAGATCAGTTTTGAAATATAAGCCCTTTCTGCAGGGAAACATACATGTAGCTTAAACATCGTGATTTAAAGTGGAACAGAAGAAAAGCTGAATTATCACTGTGCAAGCCCAGGAGGACTCTGGGCCTGAAGGTGAAACCAGAACAAAAAGACAGAACTTTGGGTCAAGGTAAGAAGCACCAAGAACTGGGGAGATGCAGTGACATATCTTTTCAATGAAACTTGAGAATTTTTCAAAGTTAAGCAGCAGGATCATTTGCATTTCTATACAAGAGGACATTTTTGGGTCCTGTCCTAAGTGAAGTAACTTAGGAATGGAAAACCAAACATCGTATATTCTCACTCGTAAATGAGAGCTCGGCTACAATTTCTCATTTTCTAATGTCACTGATCATCTTTCTTTAAACCACAAACAGCAAAAGTATTGCCTACCAGTTCTCTTTTCATTGTGATGAAATGTAAATTCCTCCAGCAGTAAGTGGCAGAATCTTTTTCTTGCCTGAGGCACTTTACCTTCCTTCTTACCTATAAGATCAGAAGAGGATGTTGATTGGAGGGAAGGTGGAAGGAATCACAGCCGGCGGTGAAGAGAACCTCTTGCCACGAAGCTGACCAAACAAGGCAAGGTAGGCAGATAGTAAAGGTTGAACACATGATGGTCACAGCCTGGAGAACAAACAGATTTCAAGCCCTCCATTAATTTGCTCTCTCTCACGGTGCATTGCGTAGAACAGATGAGCCTCAGTCTGTGGCAGTTGCAAGATAAAGACCTGAAGTAGGCACCATGGCGTGGTCCATTGCTCAAGGAGATATAATGGGAAAGGGGATTGCCCGAAGTATCAGCAGGGCTGTCTTTGGCCGGCACTTGTTGTTCAGCAGTAGCTTTCACATTGATGGAATCAGGTGAGTTTGGGCAGTTTAGTGAAAAAGCTAAGGATGGGCAATCACCATTCCTCCTACATCAAGAAACCTTTAAGCACTCCTGAAACCCAGGTACTTGATTTAAGTTATTTTCTCAGAAGCTATATTGGCTTTACACGAATTCATTAAGTAATACCCCCTAAAGTTCACAATTTGATGTGTCTCCACACATGGGTGTAGAGTGTAGAAAGAAAGATTAAGTTAGGCCTGAAGTACTGACTTCTCTGTCCTTGGAGACAGCTAGCTCCCTCTGCTGACCTGGTGCTCAATGAAAATACTACAATTTGTTTATGTGCACCAGGGTGTGGTAAGTTTGGGAAATCATGTCTTTCACGACCAGCAAGGGCAGGCATTGAGAAATCCTGGTCACTGATGGGTATGCAGTTTGTGGTCATAGGACTGAGAAAGCTAAGATTCCTGGCACTTGCCAAGACTGAATAGATTTGTGCCTTCAGTACTCAAGGCTCTCATCAGAGACAGAATGCCGTATAATCTATCCGTCAGGCAGAAAATGAACTCCTTCTCCATGTTTTGCTGACAATATGTTATTTTCTCTCTGCCATTCTAAAGGCTTATGTTCCTCTTTGAGCTAACTTTTCTGCAGGTTTTCTTTCTTGCGTGTAATGTTAGCAAATTTGAATATGCTTTCATCAAAGAGTCTCATTCACAGGGTAGATCTATGTATGCAAGGTTTATCTCCTGAAATGGATCAGTATGAATTAGATGTGGGTGGCAGAAGCTGATAAGAAAATACTCTCAGCTAGGGGAAACATGGCTGTTAAAAAGCTTCCAAACCAATTTACTCCAGTAACCCAAGCTCTTGCCCACATGATAGCTGGGACCAACACCTCTGATTTCAGAAGAAGACATGTATATTCAGGAACACAGCAGCATATAGGATGTGATCTATATCTAAAATTAATGCTGGAAGTGAATAGTTAGATCTTGATACTGAGGACATTGATGAAGCAACTGCAAATACATCTTCTAAGTACAGAGAAATCAATGAGAAGTTGGTTTCGTCTTTTAATCTGCACCTCACACTGGGATGCATTGTGGAGTCACTCTTGAAGCTGACAAGAATTAGAGCAGTTCTATGAATTACTAATAACTAACCACGATCAAAGTGGGGGTGATTTGGAATATAATTTGTCCCTCTTAGGGAGAAATTTTATAAATATTCTGGATAAAGATGTCTATTCTATGTAATAGAAAAGATATTTTAATTAACTTTCATATATGCTATTTGATTCTAAAATTCTTGCTATTCAACAAAGTACAGGGAGAAATTTAATAAAGGCTGGCATATTATATATATATCTATCCTTTTAAAGCATTTTAAAACTATTTGATATGAAGACAAGGCATTTTTCTGTTTCTGTCAGAAGCAATAATAAAAAGTGTTTAAATTTAAATTTATAATTCAGAAAGTTTTGTAAGATACCCAGATATGATAACTATTTCCAGTTATAGAAACTTAGGACTTGGGCATAATGTGCATTGCCCAAATTAAAGAAAACAGTGCTAAGAGGGGTCTGTATTAGAGCTCTCCAGAGAGAGCAAACCAACAGGATGTACAAATACATGGAGCTATAGAGAAAGAAATCTATTGTAAGGGATGGACTTGTGCACTTATGGAGGCTGAGAAGTCCGTGGTCTGCCATCTGCAAACTGGAGGCCCGGGAAAGCCAGTGGTGGAGTTCTTGTCTAAACCCAGAGTTCTGAGAACCAGCAATGCTGAAGCCCAAGAACAAGAGAAGATGGATGTCCCAGCTCAGGGCGAGAATTTACTCTTCTACAGATTTTTATTCTATCCCAGCCCTTGATGTATTTTATGATGCCTACTTGTATTGGCAAGGTCAATGGTCTTTATTCCATTTACTCATAAAAATACCAGTCTCTTCCAGAAACACCGTCACAGGCACCTTCAGGAATAATGTCTTCCCAGCTATCTGGGCATCCCATGGTCCAGTCAAGTTGACACATAGAGCTGATCATCCCAGGGCCTTTGCCACCCAAGTCACTTCCCAAGCTTCAGCAGGAAGGCAAACTGCTACATGGTGTCCAGGGAATCCTTCCACCAAGCCACTGCCCTCACAACTCTCCTGTGTCTTATTTACTGCCCTATTATTGCCTTCCTCATCTGCCTTTCGAGAAAAAATACTATGTTTATTTGTGAAGAAATGCGTTCCTATCAAAAGAGCTCTAGACTCTCTTTTCGCGCTGTGTTGAACAGAGGCCTAGCTATGTGTGTGCACATGGAGGAGCAATGCAAGCTGACATCTTCGCATCGAGTGAGAATAGGTTGGACCCATCTCAGCCACATGTCTCTGGCCTGGATGATGCAGCTTAAGTAATGCCTGACTCACACTTGGCATAAATGGCCAGTGTGGCGTGAAGAGCTCCATGAGCTGGCATGAACAGCTTCAAAGTCTTCAGCTCCACTCCAAGGAGGTTGGTACCAGCGATCTCCCTGACTCTGTGGAGAAGGTGAGGAGGAAGTGCACCTTGGAGCTCTGCCCTTGCCTCTGAGGAGGCATCCACGTGATGGGAGGGTCCCTCAGAGTGGACCCAGAGCCCGCACCTTCTGAACAGTGTCTCCATTAGCTTATCATTCTCTCATGACCTGCCTGTCCTCCACTGGCCTGAAGCACATTAGAAGGCATTGTTTCATTAAGGGGATTTTTTTAAATAGAAGAGCAGGCACCAGCTCATGTGCTGATATAAATTATAAAATATAAAATCAGGACACAATGGAAGACCAGAACAAGTTCCACATAATCTTTCGCCTTTGCCAGCCACATCAAGCCACATTAGATTGCCTTGTATATAGTTGATGACAAACACCTGTATGTAGTCTATGATCTGCTGTGGAAGCACACCGTGCTAGACCCTCTGAGGCTGAGGGGCAGGTTTGGGGTCAGCCGGCAAGACTCAGTTCTGTGGTCTCATCATTTGTTCAGTTTGGCCAGGAGCTGTCTTACATGGATCAGTGTCCTTGTAAAAACATCTCTTTACATAATTCAAGGAATCACTCCTGCATAAATAAATGTATAACACTCTTCCTGTCTGTAAAGATTTTATAATTTATTGTCAGAGATGAAGACAAATTCCCAAATTTCAAAAAATGCAAGTATCCCAGAGGAAAAACATCCTAAGAACGATTCAAAACCACCATCACAACAAAAATACTCAGAAGCAAGCGAGGTTATGCTCAGCTTAAGGTTCCAGAACACCTTTTTGGATTGAGGAGGCACTGGTGGGAAGGAAGGACACAGCCTCCCGAGACGGTGCTGAGGCCGTGGTCAGAGACTTTTCAGAGCAGACACGATGTGAGCAGAGGTTCAGAGGACAGGGAGGCTTGGGAGGAGTCCCACAAACACAATGTCTCTGCCTCTGGTTTGACTCAAGACCTGCAAATATCTAAGGATAAAGTGGGAGGGCAACCGGGGAAGTTGGAACAGGAGAGCCTTGGATGTCTGCTTGAGGGGTGTTTGCTTTTCAAGTGTTTGGGGTAAAGATGAATGCTATGGTTTGAATATGTCGGCCACACTTCATTTGTGGGAAACTTAATCTCCAGTGCAACAGTCCTGAGAGGTGGGGCCCTTAAGAGGAGATGAAGCTTCGAGGGCTGTGCCTCATCAATGGACCAGTGTGATTGCAGGAGTCAATTCCTGATAAAAGTGAGTTTGGCTGCCTCTTGCCTGCACTTGCCCTCGGAGTGCTTGTTTGCCCATTTGTCCTCTACCATGAGATGGTGCAGCAGAAGGCCCCGGCCGGGTGCCAGCACCTTGATCTTGCACTGCCCAGCCTGCAAGACCATGAGGACTAGGTTTCTGTTCTTTGTTAATTACTCAGTCTGTGACATTCTGTTGTGGCAGCACAAAACGGACTAAGTGAAATAAAGATTCTTGTTAATGGAAGGTTTAGAGAGCAAATGAAATGTCTTCCAGTAAACAAAAGTCAATACTTTTTTTGAGTTAACAATAAAGGTATGTGTGTTTGCCATACTGACCTCCCCCACTTTTCAGGCTTGTTGTGACTGACCTCAGCTAGAAAGGGAAGCATGAGCTTACAATCTTGGTGTCTGCAGATATTGGGACACGTCCACATAATAGACCCATCTTACAGCTTTGATGGACTTGCCAACTAGAGAATGAAGCAGATATATGGTTCATCCTCCTCACAGGCCCTGGGCAGTCAGGGAGAAATGTGGAATTCTAGTTCCATGCTGTGTGGCTGTTCATAAATGTTCCATGTTCACTGGACTTCAAATTCCACATTCATAAATAAGAGCATGAAACACGTCATTGAAGCTTCTTTTAGGCTGAGAATTGACAATGTTAATAAAAAAGTTACACATGTCAGTGTTATCAGACTTTAAAAAATGTAACAAAACTTAACAAATAAAAAATAAATTTAACTATGTTTTAATTAAATTGTTGACTCAATTTTTAGCAAACATTTTGTGAGGATGTGCTATTGGACAATGTGTTAAAAATGAAATATAAAGACAATGAAACTATTTCCTGCTTTTCTTCCACAGAAGATAAGCAGGCAAACAAATGTATTAAAAGCATGATAGGTATTACCACGAATTTATATAAAAGGTATAATAAAGGCCAAGGAGAGATGACAATGTTTACCTTTCTCTTCCTTAATATTTAAGGTTTTCTTTTCTTTTTTTTTTTTTTTTTTTTGAGACGAAGTCTCACTCTGTCGCCCAGGCTGGAGTGCAGTGGCGCGATCTCGGCTCACTGCAAGCTCCGCCTCCTGGGTTTACGCCATTCTCCTGCCTCAGCCTCCCGAGTAGCTGGGACTACAGGCGCTCGCCATTTCGCCCGGCTAGTTTTTTTTTTTTTTTTTTTTTTTTTTTTTTGTATTTTTTAGTAGAGACGGGGTTTCACCGTGTTAGCCAGGATGGTGTCGATCTCCTGACTTCGTGATCCGCCCGTCTCGGCCTCCCAAAGTGCTGGGATTACAGGCTTGAGCCACCGCGCCCGGCCATATTTAAGGTTTTCTAAACACCTTTCAAGTCCTGCAATAGAAAGTAGAGGCTGCTACTAAGAAGTTGACAGATAATATTAGTGATTTTAAAAGTAGCAACTAATGCAGCTACACAATATTTCAGTTAAATGTAACTAGTGATTTTTTTCCCCTTCAAATTTCTGATTATCTTTCATCTTCCCAGCTCTCTATGTACAAGCTGAAATGCTCCAGCAAGGAACTTCCTAGTCGTCAAATACGAGGCCCTCGTGCCAGGCGTTTTGCTGACTTTTCCTTTTTTGGACAGGCCACATTTAAATGCTGTCTGGAGATGTGAATGTCCATAAAATTCTGTTCTCTGTGTATGTTTAAGGCCCAATCAAAGTAGACTTTTTTTTTTTTTTTTAGCTTTCTATGTTTGTACTTTTAATTTAACATTAGTGGGACATCTGCCAAGCTAATACAGGCTCCTTTCCATGCACTGGAAAACCCAATTAGGACTTGTTCTGAGTTTGATTATCAGTCAGAAACATGCATACAGAAATATTCATTAGAGAGCTACTGAGAGCTGTGATAAAACAGCAGACGGCTGAATTATAGCATCGCTGTCACTCTCCCGCAATGCAGTTTCCATTGGCTTCATAAAAGACAAGCAACCGAATATCCTCGTGTGACGCGATGCCCATTGGAAGTGTGTTCCATTATGAGGAGCATTGTTCTGACTTTCTGTAGAATGTTAGTGAGCATCTCATGACATGATATGGCAGACAGATGATAAGCTGCAGCACTGACTATAGCTGTGTGAGGCTGTGTTGATTCGCAGCTCTCTCACAGGCATTCTGCATGCTTTAGTTGTGGACTCTGCAGACCGTCCATGTCCATATGCTACCCAGAGGCAGGTGTGGGTTTACCACCTGGTGTTCTTTATGGAGCCCCTTCAGTGTGATCTCTTTCTACCCTCCTGCCTCAGGATTTGCAATCCTCACCATGAATTTAGCCTACAGATGAATATGTTATTGTCATGAACTTTGGGTTTGACATGATTTGTTGGAGTAGTCCCAGACATTCTGAGAGGACTCTGAGAGACGGAAGGAAAAGGACTATTATTTTTTGGTGGGGATGAGAAGCAGGAAGATGAAATGGAGTGAAAGATTCAGGGGCTGCCTAGCATGAGGTTTCTGGGAGATGGGTATGGGAGCCCTGGGCATTTTAGGGCCAGCATGAGGTCCCTGAGGGAGTGCAGGAGAAAGGGTACACCAGGAAGGGAAGATCAGTGAGTGCTTTAGACTTGCCTTCCCCAGGAACATTTTCGTGATCTGGGTTTTAAGGTTATTCATGATGCTTTTCTGATTTTTTTTATTTTTGGAATACAATGATTTGGCAATAATAAAGCGAAGTTGTCTGATTCAGCACACTAAACTAAAGCCTCCATCCAAATGGTAGAAAGGCCACTTTTTTTTTTTTTTTTTTTTTGGTCTCACTGAATGTTGGGTTTATAAAGTAGCCTGAGTATTTCTTACTGGCTTCTTAATTGTCTTCTGCTCCCAATCTGGCTCCCAGGCAACTGAGCATGTGAAGGAATGGCACCGACTTCCTCAAAGCAATCAGAAGAGTAAGCCCCCTTGCTGTCACTGAGCAGTCATCTAACAAGATCAAAGTCTTCTGAGCAGTTTATTTGAAAGGCGTTTGGGTGATTTAGCTTCTAATGGCTTCAATATGTTTGCTATCACAAACTTAAATGTGTTATATTTTTAAAATGAAATAAAAGGATAATAAAAGGATAAATACATTTTGTTGTTTCATTAAAAAATGGCCATTTCCTGCATAGTATGAGAAATGAAATTAAAAGATACAACTTGCAACACAGTGCAACAGAGTCTCTAAAATGATTAACTATTTGGGAAACAACTGTAGTGAAAAGACAGAATTTGTATTTTCTGTAGGAAGTGAATCGGTCTCCACTTATTAGTGTAATCTTTCCCAGGTGGTGAATAGAAATAATGAAGGGCCTTGTGAGATTTCCAAATGATCAATATTGTGAGTGGGCTACATTCACGAACTTTAACTACCTCAGGAGGACTCAAGACGTTTTATAATAATTTAAGTGCTAAACCATATTGCTAGCATATATAGTAATGGTAAAATGCTTTCCTCTAGATAGATAGTGAAACTTTTGTATTAAAGAAAAGGCATTTGACGTGATGCATTTGCTTTGTTTGTATAGCAGGAGTGCTCTATATAACTTAAAATGTCTTTATATTCTCCTTTGGAAAGACAAAAAAGATGAGGCACTATTTTTAAAATTTAAATTAAATTATATTTTATTATTAGTATTATTTTTTCCAAGATAGCAGCATAGGGTTTGAGTTTCTCTAGGGAAAGAATCTTCCTCCTTGCCTTGTCATTATTTAGGCAACATTTTGTATTTCTTAAAGGTATGTTGGCCTATCCCATTGTGTCTGCAAGTATTTGTCCCACTAAAATCTGGAGTAAAAGGTGAATAAAGTGGAATTTCTATGAAGAAGGTAGAAGTTCCTGATGTTGATCATCAGGGATCGGTCAGCCTCTTCATTGACATGGAAATTTGAAAGTGATAACAAGTGGAATAGGAAACACTCTGTCATTCTGGTACCTGCTCAGGTGTTTGGGAGTGGGTCTGAGGTCCACGAGGCTGCTCTGCAGGGAGGACACACGGCCTCTACTCCAGGGAGCAGGCTGAGACTGACTCCTTCCCTGAACTCGTAGGAGAATTCAAAATGAGATTGAATCGACTGTATGCATTTTAAAATGCATTAACTCAATCTCACGTTGCTCTTTTTGACTTTCATCATTTTAAATAAATCTTTAGTAAAATCTCACATTTTCAACTTAGTCTTGGATGGGAATTAAGGGAAAAGGTATGCGTTTCTGCCAAACTAGAGCAGTGGTTCTCAACTGGGGAAGAAGAGACATTAGTAAGGTCTAGAGACATTTCTGCTTGTCCTGTCCAGAAGAGGAGGATGGGTGGTATATAGTGGGTTGAACAACAAAGAATTATCCAGCCTCAAATGTCAATAGCACCAAGGGTGAGAACCCCGGTCTAGAGTGCTGAACAAAAGAGCGTTATTTGCTGAATTCAGCTTGTTTTTCGTTGATGACAGCAGTAGTTAGTGAGGGATCCCCAAGGAGAAAGTAAATTTTAAGAGATAAGTACAGATCTTTCTTGTCTGAATGTTTTTTTCCATGTGGTCTTGCTATAAAATATGGGCATATAAATGAATTTTTTACAAGGTTATAAAGTCTTTTAAGAACAGCCTGGATGTAAAGGCATTTTGAGCCTGGTTATTTAACAGTAATCTTACCAGCTTTCAAAGAGTTGGTTTCACTATTGTACAGGTAGAAACTAAATTAACAAAGTTGTTCTTATTGAGATTCAGGGAGGATACGTTGGACATTGCTCTGTGCCAGTGTATGTGCTAAGTACTTTATAGATAATCTCATGCAAGTCTCCAAACAAACCTTCAAAATAAGAAGTCATTTTTCTTTTAGTAAGAGGAGGAAACAGAGGCTCAGACTAAGTAATTTTTCCAGGGTCTTAAAGCTTGAGCATATAGATCTGAACTATCCCTTTCTCTGTCCCGTCATGTTTCATCACAACCCCGTGGTCACTGGTATTATTAATTCCAGTTGTGACCTTGAAATCCGGCAGAATATCTACCATCCCTTCCATCTTCTGCACATAGGACAGCTAATAAGTTGAAGTCAAGGCTGAACACTCCTATTGTCTCTATAAAGTCTTAGAGTTAGACAGTCACTCCTTTATCCAGCCTCATTTCCTCCTCATGAAGCTCTCTTCTGGCCATGCCCCTCCTGTAATGGGAAACCACATGGGTACCATGCCCCATCTGAGGCCAGAGTGTGGGGTCTCGCAGAGTCCACCAGGAATATTATGTCCCTCAATGAGCAGACAATGTGCTTTTATTACCAAAGACTACTGATTCTGGAAGCCAAGTTATTAATGATGCTCCTGGTCTTTGATGACCTCAAAATACCTAAAGTGCTGCTAAATAAAGCTGACACACACACACACACACACACACACGCACACACAATTTAACATAATAATTAGATTTTTATACATTTATAAGTATATAAAATACTTTGTTTTATTTCTAAAATAATCTTTGCCTTTCTAGCTCATTTTTATTATATATATTTAAGGTGTATAGTATGGTATTTTGATACACATGCTAAGAGTTAAATGATTACTACTGTCAAGCAAATTAATGTATCCATTATCTCACTCCCTTAGCAAGTTTTCAGCACACAATATAATGATATTCTTAATTATAATTCACATACCCCACAGCAGATCTCTAGACCTATTCATCCCATATAGCTGCAAGTCTGTACCCAATGACTTACATCATCCATTTTCTCCCCCTCCTCACACCTGGTAATCACTATTGTTTTCTCCACTTTTTGTGTCCAACTTTTTTTAAAAAATCGTGTATGCTTGAGATGACACAGTACTTTCTTGTATATCACTGGCTTATTTCACTTAGCACAATGTCCTGTCAATGCTGTAGCGATGACAGGATCTACTTGTTAAGGCTGTATAATATTCCATGGTATATATATACACCATGATTTATTTATTCACCTATAGATGTACACTTAAGTTGTTTCCATATCTTGGCTATTGTGAGTAATGCTGCAGTGAATGTGGGGGTGCAGATATCTCTATGAGGTGCCGATTTTACTTCCTTTGAGTGTATGCCCAGAAAATGAACGGCTGGACCTTATGAGAGTTCTATTTTTAGTTTTTTGGGATATCTCCATCCTGTTTCCCATAAAGGCTGCACCAATTTACATTCGCACCAACAGTGTAAAAGGACTTCCTTTTCTCTACACCCTCTCCAAAACCTGTTAGCTTTCAGCTTTTTAAGCCCCATTATCTGAATACATATAAGCTAGTATCTCATCCTGGTTTTGATTTGTATTTCTCTGATGATCAGGGATGCTAAGCACATTTGCATATATCTGTTAGTCATTTTAATGTCTTCTTTAGAAAAATGCCTATTTGGATCCTTGGTTCATTTTTTAATCAGGTTGTTTTTTTCCTATTAAGTGGTGGGAATTCCTTTTATATTTTGGTTATTAGTCCTTTATCAGATATACCATTTGCAAAATTTTTCTCTCAATCCATAGGCTGCCTTTTTGTTTACAATTTTTTTCCTTTGCTTTGGAGAAGTTTTTTAGTTTGATATGGTTCCACTTATTTATTTTCATTTTTGCTGCCTGAGTTTTTGGTGTTATACCCCAAAAATCATAATTAAGGACATTTTCCCTTATGTTTTATTCTAGGAGTTTTATGATTTCAGGTCTTATGCTTAGGTCTTTATTCCACTTTGAGTTGATTTTTGTGTATGGTGTAAAATAAGGGTCCAATTTTATTCTTTTCCATATGGATAGCCAGTTTCCAGTTTTCCCAACAGCATTTATTGAAGAGACTGCCTTTTCACTGTTGTGTGTTCTTAGTAGGCTTGTCAAAAATTAGTTGACTATATATTCTTGGGTTTATTTCTGGGCTCTCTACTCTGTTCCATAGGTCTACGTGTTTGTTTTTATTTCAGTACCATACTGTTTTGGTTAATATAGCTTTTAAATATAATTTGAAATTAGAAAGTGGGAGGTCTCCAACTTTGTTTTACTTTCTCGGGATTTCTTTGGTTATTTTGTAATTCCACATAGAGTAAAAATTTTCTTTTCTGGCAGGGCACGGTGGCTCATGCCTGTGAGGTCAAGCCAGGTGGATCACCTGTTGGAAGTTTCAGCACCAATCTGACCAACATGGAGAAACCCTGTCTCTACTGAAAATACAGAAATTTACCCAGGCATGGTGGCGCATGCCTGTAACCCCATCTACTCAGGAGGCTGAGGTAGGAGAATTGCTTGAACCTGGGAGGTGGAGGTTGTGGTATGCAAACCATAATTATGGTGGTTAAAAAGAAATGAGTTATTCAGAAATTGTTGATGGAGAGGAAAAATATGATATTTAGGAATTACTATTGATGTTTTATTTAGAATACTCAATTGGAAAGAACATGATTAATTTTAGCTAGTTAAAGCAAAAAAAAAAAAAAACCCCACAAAGTTTATTAAACAACATAAGTTAGTACTTGGAATCTCCAGGAGAGCCAGAATCTGAATTCACAAACAATGTCCACTACACCAGAGGGGTTCCTTTCCTGGAAACACCCCTGCCCCAGCTTCTTGGCACACATGCCAGTTAAGATTGGATGTCATAAGCTCAGCATGGCACCCCTGGAAAACTGACAGCCTCTGCCAGAACTTTGCAGAAGGACCAGTTTTTTTCTTGTGTGGCTTGTGTGTACTCTGAACTCACGCAGGAGGGCATGAGTGATAGCTTCTGTGTGATTCGATTACACCCTATACTTAAGGGAGTCTGGGTTTCTCACTTGGGAAGACCAAACCTATATGAAATTACCAAAATCTTGGAAGAAGTTTCAATCCTATTGAGACCACAAATAATAAATGCCAGAGTGACCTTAGAGTTTTTTAAGCCCCAGCTTGATATCACATCTAGGATCTACTATTTATTGTGTTTCCTTATAGAAATCATTTACCACAAATCTCATGCTTCTCATCTATAAAGCAGGAATAGTGACATATCGCCTGCAAAGAATCATGGCAGAAATTGATCAGTAATGCTGATTACATGGCAAGTGCTTGCCCAGCATGTGCTGACTCATCAACCATCCCACCTACTTTATCTTTTGGGGAAATACCGAGGCTTGCCATCACTTCCAAAGTGCTTTTGGCAGACGTCCTCCAAATTACCAGGGAATTTGGATGTCCACAACCACTGCCAGAAATAATAATTTTATTGGTTTATAAATATGTGTTTTTTGTTTGTTTGTTTTAGTTCCCCAGATGGTTTAATGTGCACCAATGTTGAGCACTACTGGCTTCTTGTCTCTGTTCTACCTACCCATCAGCTTTTCTTAACTAGGGTTCTGGAAAAGAATTGAACCGTATAAAACACAATTTAAATGATCACTGTCTTAATCTTCCCAAAGATGGTATATAGAAAAGATTATCTAGTACCCGGAAATATGTGAATTCATTACTTACAAAGGATATCTCAGGGTAGGAGAATGAATTATTTAGTGGAGAGAGATGATGTTTATGATTATTGAAAGATATGTCAAGGACCAGTGGTGAGTTGGTAGCCTGACTCCCCAGTGGAGGGAAAAAAGGCCCTGAGTGGTTGCATCTGCTGCTTTCTGTGGTATAAATGCTCCCATTATGACTGATTTCAACTTACCAACTACTTATGAACTGGCTTACAAAATTTCCGAGTAGTTAAAAATTAGCATTGACAAGCTGGTCTCCCAAATTGACAGGACCTGCCTCCAGTGCACCATATATTTTTTGAGAAATTTGTTGATTGAGTCTACAGATAACATGCCATGAAACTAGTTTTTGAAACCATTTTGCTGTGGCTACTCTAAAAGCATCTAAGGTATATGATTCGTACCTATTTCGTCTGGAAAAAGGCAGCTGGACCAGCTCTTAAGATCTCTTCCAAGCCTGTAATACCATAACCACCACCTGGAGAGGAGTGGGTTACTGGGTCCAGACAAAAAGAAGCCCTAAAATTATCCATAAAGAGCCTTAAAAATAATTCTGTACATCACAGGGTGGGGAAGACCAAACCTAAAAATTGGAGGATATAATACTACTTCTGTTTCTAAAATCCTAATTCAAAGCAAGGAATAGTGTGTAGAGTAGAAACAGCTGCAACTTCCTCCCCTTTAACTTAACAGAAACACCCACATTCAATAGACTGAATAGTTTATTTAAGTTCCTCAGAACATATGGTGAACTCTTGAATCACCCCCACGCAAATATAGATGGTATAAGAAGTTGAAGATCTGAAAAAGTATTACATGACACTAAAAATAGGGATTAAAAATCACGTGCCTTGAAAAATTAACATGCCATACAAACAATATAGAACTTTGAGAATGTTCAGCTTCAGAAAAAAGTAGACCCCAGAATGCATAATTATCTTCTTTAAATAATTGTTGTGAATGAGCCTAAGGACTGTGGAAATGGTCACGAACACCGGGAAATGTTTGTGTTTAAACATAAGGATGGGCTTTTCTGGAACTTCGTTGGAAGGTGGCAAGCATTCTGGCAGAGACTGGAAAACATTTGGTGACATTGTAGAAAGGATTTGGGTATTACATGAGAGGAGGCTACACTGAATGGCTTCTTAGAACCTTACCAATTCTAATGTTTCATAGTGTTGTTAGTCATGAAACACATAAATGAATCAGCTGATATTAGGTAGGAAGTTTTTATTTCTCTGCGAACACAAATTGTGGGTGAGATTTGAGCAGATGACCTTAATCACTTGCTTTATAGGTGCCTTTGACCCGAGGGGCAGTTTTCATCACCACCCAGTGGGGGAGGGAAGCCCATGTGCCATGACAGCCCTCAGGGGAGGGGGAAGTGTCCCCTAAGCAAGAGCCAGCCTCACAGAGCTCCTACCTCAAACTCCACACCACAGAAATACTCTACTCAAGCATTGTTAGAATAAAGACACATGTGCACACATGTTTATTGTAGCAAAATTCATAATTGGAAAAATATGGAACCAACCTAAATGCCCATCAACCAACGAGTGGATAAATAATATGTGAGATATATGTGTGTGTGTGTGTGTATATATATATATATATAATGGTATGATACATATCTATCATACACACATGTATGTTATACACACACACACACACACTCAATGTAATACTACTCAGCCATGAAATGAAATGAAATAATTGCCTTTGCAGCAACTTGGATGGATTGGATGGAGGTGAAAGTCATTATTCTAAGTGAAGTCTCTCAGGAATGGAAAACCAAATATAGTATGTTCTCACTTATAAGTGGGAGCTAAGCTATGAGGATGCAAAGGCATAAAAGTGATACAACGGACTTCGGGGACTTGGGGGGAAGTGTGGGAGGGAGGTAAGGGATAAAAGACTACATATTGGGTTCAGTGTACACTGCTGTGGTGATTAAGTGCTTCAAAATCTCAGATACCACCACTAAAGAACTTTACCATGTAACCAAAAACCACATATGCCCCCCAGAAATTGAAATAAAATTTTAAAACAGCAGGTAGGATTCTTAAAGCACCATTTGTAAATGGGAGTGAGGCACTCCCCTGTGCTCCTCTATTTGGATGTGTGGACTCACGGCCATCTGTGGCTTGTATTCCCGAAGGAAGAAGTTGCTGGGTCAGGAACAGGAGGAGAGCTCATACACTCTCTGTTCTGATGACTCTTCCTGGACTGTTCCTGAACTTGGCCAGTTTTCTTGAGCATGGAAACATTCCAAGACCACCCACAGTCATAGTTAATGAAATGGAGATATACTGATGGATGCTTTCATCTCTTTAGAAAGCCTTCATGCCACTAGGTCTCAGTGGATCCTGCAATGGCTTTCCAAGTGTTACCAGATATTTTACTTTAACAAATTAGAAGCATATGGAATCATAAGACAGTAACAAGGGACCCTCCCTAAACCAGCTGACTTCTTCTCCAAACCCACAGCATTGCACAGAGAGGAGAGTTCAGTTTGGTGAGTTTTATCTTTCAGGTAAGTATGACATCACTGTGACCAGAATTTAGCTAAAAGGGGGGAATATTGAATGGAGCAGCTTTCTGTGTGAAATAGCTGCCCAGATATTGTGAAGTAGGCATTCCGATAGATACTGTTCTTACTCTATTAGTTTGTTTGTTTGTTTATTCTGATGGAGTCTTGCTCTGTTGCCCAGGCTGGAGTGCAGTGGAACCATCTCAGCTCACTGCAACCTCTGCCTCCCCGGGTCCAAGCGATTCTCCTGCCTCAGCCTCCAGAGTAGTTGGGATTATAGGTGCGCCACCAGGCCCGGCTAATTTTTTTGTATTTTTAACAGAGATGGAGTTTCACCATATTGGCCAGCCTGGTTTTGAACTCGTGACCTAAAGTGATCTGCCTCCCTCGGCCTCCCAAACTGCTGGGATTACAGGCGTGAGCCACTGTGCCTAGCCCCTATTAGTTGAAATCTGCCACACATCTCATTCCAGGTAAAAGTGATCACTGGGCATCCGCACAGAACTGTCCTCTTCTCTCACTTTCTTTGGTAAGTTCACACCACAGTTCCCTTTAATCCTTCTCTGTCACGGCATCTTCTTAGGTTTGTTTATGGCCCATTATTTTTGCCTATGTTACCTCCGTAAACTAACTTTGGTATCGTGCCATTTCTTTGTGTTAAAACGTTTTCTCTCTGGAAGGACTGTATCAGTATACAAATAAGTAGCATGGGAGGGATAATGCATTCGGGAGGTCAACAGCAGTTTATCACGGCACGTTTACACTGCACTTCCAAAAGCCTGGGTAGAGGCCGGGCGCGGTGGCTCACGGCTGTAATCCCAGCACTTTGGGAGGCCGAGGTGGGCGGATCACGAGGTCAGGAGATCGAGACCATCCTGGCTAACACGGTGAAACCCCGTCTCTACTAAAAATACAAAAAACTAGCCTGGTGAGGTGGCGGCACCTGTAGTCCCAGCTACTCAGGAGGCTGAGGCAGGAGAATGGCGTGAACCAGGGAGGCGGAGCTTGCAGTGAGCCGAGATCACGCCACTCACTCCAGCCTGGGCGACAGAGCGAGACTCCGTCTCAACAACAAAAAAAAACAAAAAACAAAAAGACTTGGTCCTCGATGGAGGTACCACTCATTGGCAAGTTAGAAGGGATGCGGATCTTCTGTCTTGGTTTTTGTTTAAGCTTTTCTGCTCTACTCTGGTTTTAATTTTCTTTCTTTCTTTTTTTGTTTTTTTGTTTTTTTGTTTTTTGTTTGTTTGTTTGTTTTTTAATGCTGGGGTTCCTCCCAATACTTTACTTTAAAAGAAAGTCTTGTTTTGATGTTTGTTTAATAAAAATACAATTTTTTTTTATTATACTTTAAGTTCTAGGGTACATGTGCATAACATGCAGGTTTGTTATATATGTATACTTGTGCCATGTTGGTGTGCTGCACCCATCAACTCGTCAGCACCCATCAACTCATTATTTACATCAGGTATAACTCCCAATGCAATCCCTCCCCCCTACCCCCTCCCCATGATAGGCCCCGGTGTGTGATGTTCCCCTTCCCGAGTCCAAGTGATCTCATTGTTCAGTTCCCACCTATGAGTGAGAACATGCGGTGTTTGGTTTTGTGTTCTTGTGATAGTTTGCTAAGAATGATGGTTTCCAGCTGCATCCATGTCCCTACAAAGGACACAAACTCATCCTTTTTGATGGCTGCATAGTATTCCATGGTGTATATGTGCCACATTTTCTTAATCCAGTCTGTCACTGATGGACATTTGGGTTGATTCCAAGTCTTTGCTATTGTGAATAGTGCCGCAATAAACATACATGTGCATGTGTCTTTATAGCAGCATGATTTATAATCCTTTGGGTATATACCCAGTAATGGGATGGCTGGGTCATATGGTACATCTAGTTCTAGATCCTTGAGGAATCACCATACTGTTTTCCATAATGGTTGAACTAGTTTACAATCCCACCAACAGTGTAAAAGTGTTCCTATTTCTCCACATCCTCTCCAGCACCTGTTGTTTCCTGACTTTTTAATGATCGCCATTCTAACTGGTGTGAGATGGTATCTCATTGTGGTTTTGATTTGCATTTCTCTGATGGCCAGTGATGATGAGCATTTTTTCATGTGTCTGTTGGCTGCATGAATGGCCTCTTTTGAGAACTGTCTGTTCATATCCTTTGCCCACTTTTTGATGGGGTTGTTTGTTTTTTTCTTGTAAATTTGTTTGAGTTCTTTGTAGGTTCTGGATATTAGCCCTTTGTCAGATGAGTAGATTGCAAAAATTTTCTCCCATTCTGTAGGTTGCCTGTTCACTCTGGTGGTAGTTTCTTTTGCTGTGTAGAAGCTCTTTAGTTTAATGAGATCCCATTTGTCAATTTTGGCTTTTGCTGCCATTGCTTTTGGTGTTTTAGACATGAAGTCTTTGCCCATGCCTATGTCCTGAATGGTACTACCTAGGTTTTCCTCTAGGATTTTTATGGTATTAGGTCTAACATTTAAGTCTCTAATCCATCTTGAATTAATTTTCATATAAGGAGTAAGGAAAGGATCCAGCTTCAGCTTTCTACTTATGGCTAGCCAATTTTCCCAGCACCATTTATTAAATAGGGAATCCTTTCCCCATTTCTTGTTTCTCTCAGGTTTGTCAAAGATCAGATGGCTGTAGATGTGTGGTATTATTTCTGAGGACTCTGCTCTGTTCCATTGGTCTATATCTCTGTTTTGGTACCAGTACCATGCTGTTTTGGTGACTGTAGCCTTGTAGTATAGTTTGAAGTCAGGTAGCGTGATGCCTCCAGCTTTGTTCTTTTGACTTAGGATTGTCTTGGAGATGCGGGCTCTTTTTTGGGTCCATATGAACTTTAAAGCAGTTTTTTCCAATTCTGTGAAGAAACTCATTGGTAGCTTGATGGGGATAGCATTGAATCTATAAATAACCTTGGGCAGTATGGCCATTTTCACGATATTGATTCTTCCTATCCATGAGCATGGTATGTTCTTCCATTTGTTTGTGTCCTCTTTTGTTTCACTGAGCAGTGGTTTGTAGTTCTCCTTGAAGAGGTCCTTTACATCCCTTGTAAGTTGGATTCCTAGGTATTTTATTCTCTTTGAAGCAATTGTGAATGGAAGTTCATTCATGATTTGGCTCTCTGTTTGTCTGTTACTGGTGTAAAAATACAATTTTTTGGGTCAGATTAGCCAGCCTCAGAATGTTGTACTGGAACACTGAATCCCATGGCTCAAAAAGGTGACCTCTAACGTTTCACAGGATAAAGTAGAAAAAATAACGTTTAGAGATGGGAGTGAGGGATTTGCTGTATCCTGTGGTGAGTTGATGGTAGAGCCAAGACCAAATATGCCTGCTACCTTATTCCTAAATATTGGGTTGAGTTGGATATTTTCAGGACTCAAGCACACTCTAGACACAATGTCCTGAAGATGGGTAATCTCTGAATTTTGACTTAATGCTCCTTGCAAAAAAAAATGTGAATAAGTCATCATTTTAATATATTATGCTTAGTATGAAGTGGAAGTATGTACACTTTCCTAGGGAAAGATCAGGACAGATACAGCTCAGTAGAGGTATAAGTGAGAGGTAGTCCAGGAGCACTCATTAGCTGGAATTTTAAGCTAGAATTTTAAAGAATAAGATTTAACCAGACAGCCAATTAGTCAGTCACTGTGTGTATGTGTGTGTGTGTGTGTGTGTGTTGGGGTAGGAGAGGGAGGAAGATATTTCCAGCAAAGGAATCAGAGCATGATAAACACTTTTAACATCACTTTAAAATTTAAACAGAATTAATCTTCAGCATTTAAGTGCAAGGTTTTTCTCTCTTTTTACCTTCAATGTTTGCGTGGAATTTTTTCTTTGATAATTATAATGAAAGAAGAATGGCATGAAATATATTTGATCCATTTGACTAGATCTAAATGAATGTCACTGCATCACACAACTAGAGTGTGGTGCAACAAACAACTTTCAGAAAATAAATTTTATCTATAAGAGATAAAAGAAAACTAACATGAGAATCTCTTTAAAAATAAATAATAATAACAATTAAAAACTCTTTCTTCTTTCTTCTCCTTTTTTATCACAGAAAGAACATCTAAGTGGGAAAGTTTTCTGGATAAAGGAAATTTGCAAAACATCTGAAAAATCAAATAACAATATTGAAAAAACGAGCACTGTGAAAAGTTTGGGGCAAAAACCCAAAATGGGCTAAGTAAACTGCAGAACTGACACCTTCACGTGAAACATTTCATGATATTTGATTTTTATGTAAAAAACACATAAACAGTCAAGAAAGGGAAGAATATTTGTGCATATAAGTTATTGTCTCTTACTTTCTTTAAGATAACATAAAAATTATGTCTTGCATTTAAAAATGGAGCAGCACAATTTGTATTTCCCATCAGTAATTTTGTTGTCACAACCTGATTTGCCAAGTCGCTTATGGAAGTGCAATTTAGATATCTCCTCTCCATAGCATGTAGTCAATCATTACACTGCCTATTTTATCTTGATGTAATTAACACTATATTAATAATTTTTGCAGCATAGCATCAAACCTGAAAATCTTTGTGATTTACCATAACAAATATTCATTGTCTTGCTCCGGTTCTGTGGTCCTCCTCTTGCTTTTCTGGTCTTGCCTGAGGTGGGCTCGTCTTGGTCCCAGGCTATGTGTCGGGTTCATGTCTGCTACATATGCCTATGTTTTTCTTGGTCCAGCAGCTACGTGGGCATGCTCATCCAATGGCTGACCACAGGTGTTAGGGAGGTCAAGCCAAATCAATCAAGCATCTTTAAAGCGTCTATTCAAGAAAACATCTGCTAATACTGCATAAGCCACAAACCAACATGAATGGCATGGAGAAACAGACTTCACCAATGTAGTGTAATACAAGGTCACAGAGCAGAGAAGGAGTGATGACTGAGAACACTAATCCAATCTACCAAAAATAGTATCTGCACAGGTTTTCATGGATTTTCTTTGCTGCAGCTATAAACCACTTCCATAAGAATTACATTTATTAAGCCATATGATATAGCCTCTGATTCTCATATATTTATTGCTGTGACATATGCCCTATGTCATGTTTCATTATGTTTTAGCTAAAAATGTAGCCTTAGCTAAAATAGATATAAAATGTTTTTCAAAGACAGAAACTCAGTTCCTTGCCTCTCTTTGCTCTGGCTTGCTCTGAAGCCAAAGAAAATCTATACAATTCTGTTCACAAAGGTGGCACCTATAAATCCTTGCTGCCTTCCCTCAATCTGACTCATGTTTCTCACCAGTCTTCTCATTTAACATTTTAAACTGGCTGCTCTTACTTTCTTTCTGTCTCTCAAATATGTAGCTTCAGGTTAGAACTCTTTCTCACACTGCCGATATACATGCAATGGTCTAATGGGCATTGTCAACTACATTCTTTCTAAACACCCCAAATTATACCCACCTCAAACTAAATATTGTCATCTTTTACAACAACTTCTTCCCTTCCTCATTATCTTGGCTGGCAAAGTCACTATTTTTCTGGTGTCAACCTGGACCTTTGATATCAAGTCATTGTTGATCCTGTCCTGTCTTGCATTCCTAATATTTCATAAAACAAGCATTTGTCTCTGATATATGTTTTTCAGATTCTTTTGTTTTTTCAATACCTATTGATCTACTAATAATAGCTACTATGTAGTCATTACTTAATGTGTGCCAATCAGTATGCCAGCATTTTACTATTAATATATTATTTGTCCTTTGGGGCAAATATTAGTCTCATTATGCTCTAGGTGAGAAGAGATCTCAGAGATTTGGAAGATAAGAAAAATTAAGCTTCAAGAAATTAAGTAATTTGCTTGGGAGCTGTGGTCATAAAACTGTCTAAAGTCAATATCTGTGCAAGTTTTTACTCCTGTATCTATACTCTTTGTAGACAAATAGATGGTGTTTGGTTTGAATAATATACTGTATTCCAATTCTCTTGACTCTATACGGTTGAAAGAACCAATATTTGTTGAATGCTTACTATATTCCAGGAGTTGTGCCAGATGCCAGATAGAGAAATGCAGAAAAGACAGTTTTTGTCCTCAGTAGCCCACAGATCAACAACTGCTCATAGTCAAAGAGAAAGTTATAAATAGAAAATGTAGTAATAAATAAGATATCCATTATTATTGTTCTAGAAATCTAGTGACAAAATAATTTGCATTACTAAACCCTACAAATACTATATTTGGGAATATATACGCAAATTAAGCAGATGCTTCAGGCCCAAAACCATGTTAACCCAAAATAACTACGTAATTAAAATAACTAGGTAATTACCAACTATGTTGTTATCTTAGTCATCAGGACAACTTCTATCTGTTGGTTCAAACTTAGTTAATATGTCTCATTTATAAATGAACAGACATTTTTAAAAAATTAAATAAGGTCTGGACTGAAGCAAAATGGTGAAGGCTGAGGAAAGATATTGCAGCAACTCGTCATTTTCAGAAAAACACCCAGATCAATGGGAACTAAGCAAATTCATGTGTTAAACACACTCCTTTCGCACCTTCTAAGATGTAACCTTGTGAGCATTAGTTTTAAGTGGTAATCAGCAATAACGTATTGCTTTTTCTTTAATGTCAGTATTGGTGAATTAGTGATTAATTATTTCACTACAGTTTAGTACTTAAAATAATCCAAATGCACGAAGTAAATGAGTTGATAGGTAGGAAATTCTGTCATGCAAATTCATGCAATACAGACCCTCACTGTCACACTCATCGCTGACAATCTAAGTGGGTCACCAGAGTAGCTGCCCCCTGTTAATTTATTTTCTCAGATGCACCATACATATTCATGATACCCTGCTGTTTGTCTGTCACCTCAAAGAAGCCCTCTCTATCGTCAGAATCACAATTAACAGAAATGTGCACATTTAGCCAACGAATAGTAATAGACTCAAAGAGTTATGAGTCTGGTTTTATTTCAGTATTTTTTTTTTCAGGTTTTTACTACAGACTGGAAGCAGCAATTATTTGTCCATATGGTATTCTTAAAATGCTAGCTTGTGGGCAGTCATGTACAAGGCTCATAGAAAAAAGATTCTGTGAAAACAAAATATTCATTCATGTTAGGGTTCCATGGCTTGCTAAACTGCAAATTATTCTATTCTAATCAACATTGCATCAATGTAGGTTAAATAAATGGAACTAAGCACATGGGTGTGATGCAGAGTGAGCATCCAGGTCTTATCCTTCAGGTGTGATTCATGTTGACAAGACCGTGAAACAGCTGTGACTATCATAGCAGAGGTGGGACAAGGGACTCTGCCAAAGAATATTTTGTTCACTTGGGCATTCTTTTTCTTTCCAAGAATACAATGAGTTTCATTAGCAAAGAGCTAGAAGATGGCATCATTACTTCCATCTTGCTCAGGTACACAATATAGTTATTGATGGCTTCAAAAAACAAATACAGAAGTTGGAAAAGAGAGGAAATTTGGTTAACATTCATTATTTTCCAAGATTATGTTTATCCACCATGAATCCTATTTGCAAGAATGGGACATTTCCTGAAGGTGGACACTTGTTTCACTTTAAGATTTTAACCCTTATTTTTTTTCACTTTATATCAAATTCTGTGTAATAATATCTCCTTTTATGAATAAAAATAGAATATTTTAAAAAAAGGAACTTGTCAATTATTTTTGAGTCAAGAAGTAAAGTAAGGAGTAAGAATGGAGGCATATTATCTTACTTCTAAAAAGATACAAAAAATTAAATAGTAAAATATATATTGCAATTTTCCCCAGAGCCTTCTTGTATCCTTGTTGATATGTGCAAAGCAAAGGATTAGCTTCATTGGCAATATTTGTGTCAGGGCCACACTGATTAATTTAATATTCTGATTGGCTGAGCGGCAGAGCTTTAACGGCTGTTAACTTTTTGGCAAGTAGCTCTGAGAGGGCGATAATGAGATTAACATTCAGAGGACCTGATTTGCTTTTTTTGCTGTATTTAATTACTACTTTGACACCAAATAGTATTCACTATGAGTTGTCTAGGTAAGATGCCATTAATCCACTTCTGTGTCACATGGTGGGGCCTGCTTTGAAAACCTATAGGAGATGGGGTCTTTAAAAATTGCCCTTTACAAGAAGAGGGGACATTTATGATGAAGGTCAAGTTAGCGAGAAGTGCTTGAAATTGAGTTTTGCCTCCTGCATAGTCTTTGGTGGTATGGAAATCCAATGCCAATTTCTTATTTATATTTTGCCTATTTACATAGCATTTTTACTGTAATCGTGTCATTTTCTTATGCCTCAAATCATTGTGGATGAAGTCTTATTGTGCCTAACTTATAAATGAGATCAATAAATGTGGATATAGATACTGGCCAGAGGTTACATACCTTTGTGCCTCTTGAGCTTAAATTCAGGCCTCTCTGCATCACAACATAGACTCTATTTGGCAGTAGAGAAGTCTAAAGTCACTTACTCTTGTATTATCTTCCCAGCTCTCTGGATTTGTAAACAGGCACTCGTGTCTTCTCATACAAGTCAGAAAATAAAGGAGACAATTACTATTCAATACAGAGAACTATATGGTTAAACTTATTGAGAAAAATTACAACATTTCTTTCATTTGGTCATTTAAAATTATATTTTTTAAATATATATTTTTAAAATTATATTTTAAGTTCTGGGATACATGTGCAGAATATGCAGGTTTGTTACATAGGTATACATGTGCCATGGTGGTTTGCTGCACTCATCAACATGTCATCTACATTAGGTATTTCTCCTACTGGTATCCCTCCCCTAGCCCCTCACACCCCAACATGCTCCATTGTGTGATGTTCCCTTCCCTGTGTCCATGTGTTCTCATAGTTCAACCACCACTTATGCGTAAGAACATGCAGTGTTTGGTTTTCTGTTGTTAGTCTGCTTAGAATGATGGTTTCCAGCTTCATCCATGTTCTTTCAAAGGACATGAACTCATCCTTTTTATGGCTACATAGTATTCCATGGTGTATATGTGCCACATTTTCTTTATCCAGTCTATCATTGATGGGCATTTGGGGTGGTTCCAAGTCTTTGCTATTGTGAACAGTGCTGCAATAAACATACGTGTGCATGTTTCTTTATAGTAGAATGATTTATAATTCTTTGGGTTTATATCCAGTAATGGAATTGCTGGGTTAAATAGTGTTTCTGGTTCTAGATTCTTGAGGAATTGCCACACTGTCTTCAACAATGGTTAAACTAATTTACACTCCCACCAACAGTGTAAAAGCGTTCCTGTTTCTTCAAATCCTCTCCAGCATATGTTGTTTCCTGACTTTTAATGATTGCCATTGTAACTGGCATGAAATGGTATCTCATTCTGGTTTTGATTTGCATTTCTCTAATGACCAATAATAATGAGCTTTTTTTCATATGTTTGTTGGTCACACAAGTGTCTTCTTTTGAGAAGTGTCTGTTCAAATCCTTGTCCACTTTTTGATGGGGTTGTTGGTTTTTTCTTTGCAAATTTGTTTAAGTTCTTTGTAGATTCTGGATATTAGCCTTTTGTCAGATGGATAGATTGCAAAAATTTTCTCCCATTCTGTAGGTTGCCTGTTCACTCTGATGGTGGTTTCTTTTGCTGTGCAGAAGCTCTTTCATTTAATTAGATCCCATTTGTCAATTTTGGCTTTTGTTGCCATTTGGTGTTTTATTTATGAAGCCTTTGCCTATGCCTATATCCTGAATGGTATTGCCTAGGTTTTCTTTTAGGGTTTTTTATGGTTTTAGGTCTTACATTTAAGTTTTTAATCCATCTTGAGTTAACTTTTGTATAAGATGTAAGGAACGGGTCCAGTTTTAGTTTTCTGCATATGGGTAGCCAGTTTTCCCAACCCCATTTATTAAATAGGGAATCCCTTCCCCATTGCTTGTTTTTGTCAGGTTTATCAAAGATCAGATGGTTGTAGATGTGTGGTGTTATTTCTGAGGTCTCTGTTCTGTTCCATTGGTCTATATATCTGTTTTGGTACCAGTACCATGCTGTTTTGGTTCCTGTAGCCTTGTAGTATTGTTTGAAGTCAGGTAGTGTGTTGCCTCCAGCTTTGTTCTTTTTGCTTAGTATTGTCTTGGCTATGCGGGCTCTTTTTTGGTTCCATATGAAATTTAAAGTAGTTTTTTCTAATTCTGTGAAAAAGTCAATGGTAGCTTGATGAGGATAACACTGAATCCATAAATTACTTTGGGTAGTATGGCCATTTTTACTATACTGATTCTTCCTATCGATGAGCATGGAATGTTTTTCCATTTGTTTGTGTCCTGTCTTATTTTCTTGAGCAGTGACTTGTAGTTCTCCTTAAAGAGGTCCATCACATCCCTTGCAAGTTGCATTTCTAGGTATTTTATTCACTTTGTAGCTGTTTTGAATGGGAGTTCACTCATGATTTGGCTCTCTGTTTGTCTATTATTGGTGTATAGGAATGCTTGTGATATTTGTACATTGATTTTGTATCCTGAGACTTTGCTGAAGTTGCTTATCAGCTTAAGGAGATTTTGGGCTGAGATGATGGGGTTTTCTAAATATACAATCATGTCATCTGCAAACAGAGACAATTTGACTTCCTCTCTTCTTGTTTGAATACCTTTTATTTCTTTCTCTTGCCTGATTGCCCTGGCCAGAATTTCCAATACTATGTTGAAGAGCAGTGGTGAGAGAGGGCATCCCTGTCTTGTGCTGATTTTCAAAGGGAATGCTGAACTTTTGTCCATTCAACATGATATTATTGGCTGTGGGTTTGTCATAAATAGCTCTTATTACTTTGAGATACGTTCCATCAATACATAGTTTATTAAGAGTTTTTAGCATGAAGTGGTGTTGTATTTTATCAAAGGCCTTTTCTGCATCTATTGAGATAATCATGTGGTTTTTGTCATTGGTTCTGTTTATGTGATGGATTACATTGATTGATCTGCGTATGTTGAACCAGCTTTGCATCCCAGGGATGAAGCCAACTTGATTGTGATGGATAAGTTTTTTGATGTGCTGATGGATTCGGTTTGCCCGTACTTTTTTTGAGGATTTTTGCATTGATGTTCTTCAGGGATATTAGCCTGAAATTTTCTTTTTTTGTTGTGTATCTGCCAGGTCTTTGTATCAGGAGGATGCTGGCCTCATAAAATGAGTTAGGGAGGAGTCCCTCTTTTTCTATTGTTTGGAATAGTTTCAGAAGGAATGGTACCAGCTTCTCTTTGTACCTCTGGTAGAATTTGGCTGTGAATCCATCTGGTCCTTGGCTTTCTTTGGTTGGTAGGCTATTAACTACTGCCTCGATTTCAGAACTTGTTACTGGTTTATTCAGGGATTTGACTTCTTCCTGGTTTAGTCTTGGGAGGGTGTATGTGTCCAGGAATTTATCCATTTCTTTTAGATTTTGTAGTTTATTTGCATAGAGGTGTTTATAGTATTCTCTGATGGTAGTTTGTATTTCTGTGGGATCGATGGTGATATCCCCTTTCTAATTTTTTATTGTGTCTACTTGATTCTTCTCTCTTTTCTTCTTTAATAGTCTTGCTAGTGTTCTATCTATTTCATTAATATTTTCAAAATCCAGCTCCTGGATTCTTTGATTTTTGGGAAGGTTTTTCATGTCTCTACGTCCTTCACTTCTGTTCTGATCTTAGTTATTTCTTATCTTCTGCTAACTTTTAGGTTTGTTTGCTGCTGCTTTCTAGTTCTTTTAATTGTGATGATAGGGTGTCAATTTTAGATCTTTTCCACTTTCTCCTGTGGGCAGTTAGTGCTATAAATTTCCCTCTAAACACTGCTTTAGCTGTGTCCCAGCAATTCTGGTATGTTGTGTCTTTGTTCTCATTGGCTTCAAAGAACTTATTAATTTCTGCCTTAATTTCGTTATTTACCCAGTAGTCATTCAGGAGCCAGTAGTTCAGTTTCCATGTAGTTGTGTGGTTTTGAGTGACTTTCTTTATCCTGAGGTGTAATTTGGTTGCACTGTGGTCTGAGAGACAGTTTGTTATGATTTCCATTCTTTTGCATTTGCTGAGAAGTGTTTTACTTCCAATTATGTGGTCAATTTTAGAATAGGTGAGATGTGGTGCTGAGAAGAATGTATATGCTGTTGATCTGAGATAGAGAGTTCTGCAGAGGTCTATTAGGTCTGCTTGGTCCAGAGCTAGGTTCAAGTCCTGAATATCCTTGTTAATCTTCTGTCACGTTGATCTGTCTAATATTGACAGTGGGGCATTAAAGTCTCCCAAGTCTAAGTCTCTTTGTAGGTCTCTAAGAATGTGCTTTATGAATCTGAGTGCTCCTGTAATGGGTGCATATATATTTAGGATAGTTAGCTCTTCTTGTTGCATTGATCCCTTTACCAATATGTAATGCCCTTTGTCTTTTTCGATCTTTGTTGGTTTAAAATCTGTTTTGTCAGAGACTAGAATTGCAACCCCTGCTTTTTTTGCTTTCTATTTGCTTGGTAAATATTCCTCCATCCCTTTATTTTGAGCCTATGTGTGTCTTTGCATGTGAGATGGGTCTCCTGAATACGGCACACCAATGGGTCTTGACTCTTTATCCAATCTGCCAGTTTGTGTCTTTTAATTGGGGCATTTAGCTTATTTACATTTAAGGTTAATATTGTTATGTGTGAATTTGATCCTGTCATTATGATGCTAACTGGTTATCTTGCCCATTAGTCAATGCTGTATCTTCATAGTGTCCATGGTCGTTACAATTTGGTATATTTTTGCAGTGACTGATACTGATTTTTCCTTTCCATATTTAGTGCTTCCTTTAGGAGCTCTTGTAAGGCAGGCCTGGTGGTGACAAAATATCTCAGTCTGAAGTCAATCTGGGTTACTTGGGCTTGGTGAGGGGAGGGATGTCTACCATTACTGAGACTTGAGTAGGAAGTTTTCCCCTCACAGTGTAAACAAAGCCGCTGGGAATTTTGAACTGGGCAGAGCCCACTGCAGCTCAGCAAAGCCACTGTAGCCAGATAGCCTCTCTAGATTCCTCCTTTTGGGGCATGGCATCTCTGAAAAAAAGGCAGCAGCCCTGGTCAGGGGCTTAAAGGTAAAACTCCCATCTCCCTGGGACAGAGCACCTGGCAGAAGAGGTGGCTGTGGGTGCAGCTTCAGCAGACTTAAATGTTCCTGACTGCCGGCTCTGAAGAGAGCAGCAGATCTCCCAGCACAGCACTTGAGCTCTGCTAAGGGACAGACTGCCTCCTCAAGTGGGTCCCTGACACCCATGCCTCCTGACTGGGAGACACCTCCCAGCAGAGGTCAACAGACAACTCAGACAGGAGAGCTCCTGTCTGCATGTGGCATGTGCCCCTCTGGGATGAAGCTTCCAGAGGAAGGAACAAGCAGCAATCTGTGCTGTTCTGCAGCCTCCACTGGTGATACCCAGACAAACAGGGTCTGCAGTGGACCTCCAGCAAACTCCAGCAGACTTGTAGCACAGAGGCCTGACTGTTAGAAGGAAAACTAACAAACAAAAGAATAGCATCAACATCAACAAAAAGGACGTCCACACCAAAACCCCATCTGAAGGTCACCAACATCAAAGACCAAAGGTAGATAAATCCACAAAGATGAGAATAAACCAATGCAAAAAGGCTGAAAATTCCAAAAACCAGAACTCCTCCTCCAAAGAATCACAGCTCCTTGCCACCAAGGAAACAAAACAGGACAGAGAATGAGTTTGATGAATTAACAGAAGTGGGCTTCAGAAGGTGGGTAATAACAAACTCCTCTGAGCCAAAGAGGCAAGTTCTAACCCAATGCAAAGAAGCTAAGAACCTTCAAAAAAGTTAGAAGAATTGCTAACTAGAATAACCAGTTTAGAGGAGAACATAAATGACCTGATGGGGCAGAAAAACACAGGAGAACTTTGTATGCTCCTTGATTGCTACCTGGTTCCCGCTCATGGTACATGAACTCTGTGCTCATTTTCTCAAGTGCTCTCCTCCTGATGATGGTCTTGGAGTTTCCTCTTAAACCAAGTAATCCTCTAAGAGTCCCATCCTAGTCTTGGTGACCACATTCTCTTTACATCATCCCAGCTGCTGTCGGCTGCCCTGACTTGAGTGTGAGAGTCCCAGCTCCTCATTTTGCCTGCTCTGGCTCCACATGGCTGCCTGTGCTCGCCATAGAGGCAGGGAAAGCAAACCCTCTGCTGGGGAAATGTGGATGGAGTGGCAGTGAGGACGTCTTGCTATGGTTGTCCTGTTTTCCTCCTCCTAAAGTTTCCTGCCATGTACTTCCCAGCTACAAGTAAGATACAACATCAGAAGTATGTTTGCGGCCATGCACTTTCTCTAGAAAGGCACAGGAAAACATCTCAGTAACTGTAGCCCCTCACAGTGCATCAGTTGCCAAAAGGAAAGAAAAATGGGATCTTGCAACAATTTATTATTATATATAATATATTAAATATAATATACATGGGAGTAAAACTGCCTGCAGGATTATAAACTAGGCTTTTAATGCATCCCTATGAACTTAGCATAAATTTTTATAGAGAAAGTTAGAAAGGCTTTGACCTGTGCTCACTTATTATGAGTTAGATGAATACAGAAGTCAGATTTTCATTTTGAGATGTCATTAAGCCTGCAGAGGCTGAGGGGTTTTTTTGGATAATTTAATAAGACAATGAGAGAAAAGTCCTTATCACCATGCCTGCCAAAGCGTAGCCACTCCCTGACTGGGGTAGTGATTGCACAATGCCAGTGGCAGCAGTGATGATAATGGTCATAGCAGTTGTTGTTGTGAAAGTGAATGGACTGAAAAAATGGTAAGCTCAGATAAACAGTAGAGAGGGGTGTGTGTGTGTGTGTGTGTGTGTGTGTGTGTGTGTGTGTATGTCTTTCTAAAACACCAGAGTCCTCGCAGAGTTCAAATAGGCATTTTAAAAAAACCACTCTATATGACTATTGTAACTCTCTAACCCCACAATCTAGTAACTTCATTGATAAAAAGAATTGTTTCCTCTACTTTCTAACGGTCACACTCCCCTGGACTTTTGCTCTCCTTCCTGGATACCACAGTATCAGAATACAGAGAAGCAGAGGTGTGGTCAGAGAAGAATGGGCATGCTACAAGAATGGCTGGGCCATTGGAGAAGTCTGCCTGGGAGAACAGAATCTTCAGGAATTCCTGAGAGCAGGATTCACTTTTGTGAAGACTGTCACAAGGGATGGGGTGGGCATCTTCCCATAGACCCTAACGGTTGGTGCCTGAACCAGTGGGAAGTAGATTATGTCCTGATGAAATGAGTTTCATAATGGTCAGAGCTTCCAGGATGGAACCAGGCTGTCACAGGAAGAAATGAATTTCTTGTTGTTTAGGATACTCAGAATAAAGGGCTCATGGAGGATGGAAAGGAGCAAGGGGTGCTTTAGGCCCATGTATTTGTTTGAGAATGTCTGTATCTGTGTGTGAGACACAGATGAGTATGTATGCAGATATGTATACTTACATGCACAGAAAACAGGGTTGGGTGGATGACCTCTTAGGGCCTTTGTAGCCCTAGGATGCTATATTTTTTATGAGTAGAGGTTATTTATCCATGTTCTATTTCTTTTCTCTGTTCTTTTTCTTTTTTTTTTCTTTCTTTTTTTTTTTTTTTTTTTTAACTACATATAGTAAATCAAATCCAGGGCTCATGGATTTTATTTTATTTTATTTTTTAACAACCAGTGACTGCTGATAGATGGAAGGACAGTAACCAGGAATTTAGGAGATACAGTTTTAACATCTCCTAAATTAGCGTTGCCACCTACTAGTGGTGTCACCCTGGGCAACTAAACTTTCTGTAAGACATAATTTACCACATTGATAAAATACAATCTTAGGACAAATCTGATCTATTTTTTTTCTTATTTAAAATTCTATGACTACACAGGCTACTCATAAACGAGTCTATATACATTTTATACATTTATTAGTTTTGGCCAGTGCAAAAACAGGGGGGAAATTATCTGCACTTAGGAGGATAACGAAGCCTTCCCATCTGAGGATATTTCATATGTAGACACATACCTTTATTTTTGCATTTTTTTTTTTTTACAGACTCTTGCCACTAGTTTTTTCTCCAGGCAGCATCTTTTACTTATTAAAAGAATTCTGGGTGAGACACTCAAGAATAAAATAGCACTTTTGCTTACTTAAAGCACGAATTTTATTACCATCCAATAATATACGTGAGAGTTGCATATTTATATTTGATTTGTAACATTTGTTTGTGGTACGACGTCCTGGGCTGCAGATTTAAATGGATTCCTACCACTCTTCTCCTGGCATGGTGTAGTCATTACACATCTGTCTGCAAAGCCATATCAGGGTTTCTTCCCTCGACTTGACTTCAATCTGGGTTCCAAGACTTTCTGATTATTAAGCTGCAGAGAGTTCAAATTTGCTATCAGACAATTGGAACTAATTGTCTGAGACGATTTACATCCATCAGTGCTGGGGTTTATGGCTTTTCAGACTCTGCGTAAGATGAATAAATAACGGAGCTGGAGTCATTACTCTGCTTTATGACCTGTGATGTGCCGCGAAATCCGAAGATAATTTGGGCACTATGACTCCATCGGATAGTGGACGTCTGTCAAGTTGTGGGTTCTGGTGGTATTTTGCAATCTGTCCACTTTCACCCTTTACAATTCCCACCTTAAAACCAATGAATTGAGTTGTTTTGTTTTGTTTTTGCCATTGTTGTTTTAAGTAGGGAATTCTATTAAAGAAATGAGATTAACTTTTGCTTTTCTTTTGGTAAATCGGGCTTCCATTTCCATCCTCTTCAATCCTCATCTTGTCCCATGCACACATACACTTCATTCTTTTGATCACTTCGTGGACCCAGAGAAAGCAAGTATCATCCTTGTTCTCTCGCTGCTTTGACTTTAGTGCGGCCGAGGCTGCCCAACCAAGGAGCCTGCAGGTTAGCAAGGTTACCTCACGCCCACGCTAGTCAGTGAGAAGGCTCACCAGCTCTTGCTTGGACAAGCCCATTTTAAAGTCTTTTAATATAGCTTTGAGAATGAAGTTTTCACTCTTTCTAGGGAAGTGTTTTCATAGTTAAATCATTTTACTGTCTGGAAATTCACCCCAATTTGGATTCATGTTCTAAATTTATTTTTAGAAAGAAATTTTAGCTTTATATTTTTCTGGCCCCAATGTTACACATACAACTAATGCCAAGATATTTGGTTCGTTTATTAAACATAGTTAATGAGGGTTGTTTAGTCAATTCCTAGTTTCCTTTTGAACAATTCTTACATCTGTATTATTATATGACTAGGATAAAATCCACATTGAACTTCTATTTCGTTTTAGAGAAAAGAAAAGGATAACATGGCTACATTTATCTGAGAGAAATAAATTAAAAAGATACAAAGTTAGGACAAAAGTGTCTTTGTGTATCCTTCTCTAAGACAATCTTGTGTTCACACGCCATTAATCATGAGAACAAAAAATGTTAGAACTCAGATTTTAGGGGTGAAGGCTACATATGTGAAAAAGACGAAGTCTGGATGTGAACTTTAATAAATGCGAAATCAATACAAATTTACCGAATGCGTAATTTAATGATTAGGCATACAGGAATGAATAAGACACCTTGACCTGGCTTCAGAGAACTCACACTCAGCATACAGTGGATATGCGACAAAGAAATGTAACCAGATGCAGCGATTGCTTCAGTAGACGAAAGAACAGCTTGCTTCTAGTTGACTTAGGGAGGTATTCTCAGAACTGATTCATGGGACATTCCTTGAAAGGTGAATTAAAGCTTACCGGAAAGACAGAGTGGTAAAACGCATTCTGGTCAGACATACCAGCGTGAGACCAGCTCCAGCCGGCGGCTCATTTCCTGATTTCAGATTGGAAATTTAGTTTGATTTTCTCCTTGGTCCTTTTTCCTTCTCTTCCTATCGCCTATACTAATCTTGTCTTTTAATCCTAATTAAGGGTTGAAAGTGCTGAAATAAGCAATTTTCCTCACTCTCTAGCCCTGTCCTGGGCAGTCTCAACTACAGAGAAGCCTGCGGACATGAGGTTGGTGTTGGCGATGCCCAGATTCGTCCCCCACCCGGACCCTCTTCTGGGGTACACCTGCCTCCAGCTGTTGCTTCCCATCCACGGGAGGTCTCTTGGGCTCGCTTGGTCTGAAACAACAGCCTCTTGAACTCTCTTCTTCACCTCCTCAAACTCATTCTTCAAACAACCCCAGGATATAAATTCAGATCGAGTCACACTACTCTGCTGCCTAAAAGTTTCAGTGGCTTTCATTTCCTTTGAGATTAATTTTTAAAACCTTAACAGCATCTGCAGAATCCTGCTCAGTTGAATCCCAGGTTCCCTCTCAGCTTCCTCACTTGGCTCCCCACTCCCTCCCAGCTCTGCCCTCACAGGGCCTTTGCCCTAGAAGGAGCACCTCCGTCCACCTCAGGGCTCTCCCATCTGCTTCTTCTGCCCATAATTCTCTGTCTGTTGTTCTGTGCATCAGGAATTCTTTTCCCATCATTTGTCAGGGAAACCTTGCTAGGTCCCTCAGATTAGCTTCTATCTCCACTTAGTACATGCAGCATGTAATACAAGCACAGTTTAACTGCAATAAATCGGTTCATTGTGCAAGATTCTATGTTCCCAAGGGCAAGGATTGTATGCTCTTCACTGCCATATTCCTGCAGTTGAGGAGTGAATCAATGAAAAGAAGAAAGGAAAGAAGAGTGGGAAAAAAGGCAGGCATATCAGAGGAAGATAGAAGAAAAATTTTTAAATGATAGATTAATATCATTATATATTCACCAAATTGTGAGTAATCCAAGAAGGTAGGTTCAAGAGTTGACAAATTAGAGAAAAATATGAAATTAAGATAAACATGAGAAATACAGGTCCTATGTTATAAACTCTTGACTAGAAGAAAGGATACAGAGCTCCATTCTCTGTCTAAGTTAACTGTGCCATTCTGAGGAGTCACTTAAGTTTTTTGGGTCTGAGTTTATTCAACAGTGAAAAGAGGAAAAAATACACCGTGGAATACTATGCAACCATAAAAAAGAATGAGATCATGTGTTTTGTGGGAACATGGGTAAAGCTAGAAGCTAATTATCCTTAGCAAACAACTGTGGGAACAGAAAAACCAAATACTGTATGTTTTCACTTATAAGTGGGAGCTAACTTACGAAAACATACAAACACAAAGATGGAAACAGACAGTGGGGTCTACTTGAGGGTGCAGGGTGGAAGGAGAGAGATGAGCAAGAAAGATAACTATTGGGTACTGGGCTTAATATCTGGGTGATGAAATAATTTGTACAACCAATCTCCATGACACAAGTTTACCTATATAACAAACCTCATTATGTATCCCCAAACCTAAAATACAAGTTTAAAAACTCCTCAAAATTCCAAGAGTCTAAGAGTAAGTGGCATGGCCAAAAAGGGAGAAAGAAGAAAGCCTAGGGGAAGAATAGAGAAAAAATGGAAAAGAAAACAAGCAAAAAAGAAAAGCCACTAGGAGAGCACATGGACCATACTTATCAAGCAGATGGTGGAAAAGCTGCATGACATGGAGCTTTGCCTTATTGGTCTTATTGGAGTTAGTGAGAAATAACTACGTGTCTTGGATGTGATGAAGGAGGAAACCAAAAGTGAACTCTGAAGAGAGTGACATGTAGAGGAACCATCATGAGAATTGCAGTCAACTGATCTTGGTTTTAAATCCAGTTCTCATCGCTTCTAGCCACATCATTTGGTGACCAAATCAGGGGCTCAGACCCCTCAATTATTAAGCAAGGATAATAATATCTATGTTCATTTCACAGAAATTAAACAAGTTAATATAAACAACAGCATCTGGCACACTTTATGTTCTGAAATACTTGTTCAATGAAGGAAGACAGCGTTGAAGAGGACCGGGGTGGACTGTCTGGGAACCATCACTGCATTTAGGAGTCTCGCCATCTCTGAGTAATTTGACAGTGGTGGCAACTGACTAGCAAGGAAAAGATTGATTATGCCACATAAGTAAAAAACTGATGAGATCGAGTAATTGGACATGCTAAGATGAGTTCAGAGACATTTCAAAAGTGGCTTCCAAGTTGTAAGCATAGATAATTTTTTAAAAACTTGGGATCATTCATACCCCACAATGGTAGGACTAGGAGTTGGCACTATATAAAATGTCAATAAGTATCATTTTCAATTTCATAAAAATTATTGATGATGGAATACTCAAGTGTATATATATATATGTATTAATAATAATAATAACAAGCCCACATGTACCGAACACTGACTTTCTGCGGGTTCTCCTGTAAACAGAACTTGACGTATAATAGTACGTGCAGGCAGGTGGTTTGTTGAGAGAGTGGTACCAGGAGATAAGAGATGGACAGAGAGTGAAAGATGGAAGAAGGAAAAACAACACAAGGATGGGTTATCAAGTCAGTCCATATTACAGGCAATGACCCTCAATTCTGTGGGACATTTGTAGCAGATTTAGGAAATAATCCTCAGAATGGTTCAAAGGAAAAGAGGTGAAAACATCTATTCCGTATCTTCCATTCCTCTTGGTCAAGGGTGGTACAAGGCATTAACTCCCCTGCACTTCCAGGTCCTGCGTCTTTTATTATCCAGCAGCCTTGGTGGGTTTTCCTGAATGAGGCATCTTCCTCAAGGCATGGGAAGCCCTGAGGCAGGAAGAGAGAGGAGCACAGCATGGGGCTGAAATGGGCAGAAATCATGTCAAAGACATCTGTGGAGTCAGATTATTTGAGAAGTGATCCCATCCAGCAAGGAAGAGGGACACTGGAGTCACTCAGGGAAGAAGAGAAAGACAACACCAGGATGCAAGTGGAGTGTGCTATCACCTTAGGAAAACGGGGCTCCGATTTGTGCAAGCTTTGGGTAAGTTTCATGAAATATCTCAGAACTGTCCACGCAAGGAAAGATAAGAAACAGTATCTAATGGCTCCCACCCCCGTTGGGTAAAGCCGACTGTTTCTGAGTTGCAGATCATGCTGCAAGATCAGGGAAGACCAGGCAGGCAGTCTTCACTGTGCACCAAGGGCTCTCAGACTTAGACACTTTCTGGTTACATTCTGTGCAAAGACAGTGAGGGTCTGCAGTCGAAGCTTTGGGAGTAACTCGAGATGGGGTTAAGAGATTAGAGGTGGGGCGTAAGACGTGTCTGAAACTAGCACAGGCAATTTCAAAAATAGTAAACTTTTCTTGCAGTTTTTAATTTAGTATATTGTTTTTCTGTAGATGATAGAGACCTAAAATATTAATGATATAATATATGTAATATATATTAATATATAGTATTAATGATATAATGTTAATATATAATATAATATAATAGATAGAAGTTCAGAGGCATTCAGTCAAGGCCTGCTACGGTGGCCATTATTCAGGAGAGCCTCTGGGACTCAGACCTTTCAGCTTTCATTAGCTTTCATTTACATGTTCCTCTGGTTCTTCAGCTTCACCATCTCCACGATCGAGATACAGGATCTCATGTTTTTTTTGCAAGCGGTGCAGCACAGGAAGGCTTAAAGAAAAGGGAAGAAGGCTTTTGATTAGGGTCTTGATGAAGCCATGAGTCAACTTCTTTTGTATTTAATGCCGCTTTTATAATCAAACTCTGCGCCTGATTTTTCACACAGCCTGCCTTCCTGGGGCAAGATTTGACTGTCATTAAACGTTTCGAGAGAAGCACTCTGGTAGCTCCCTACTAAAAAAAAATCTCAGAAGCTGCAATTCAAAACTTCTAATTATATCCGACTGACGAGAAGTTAGTCTCATGGCCACACTTAGCTTCAGGACAGGCTGAAACATGTCTCTATTATGGGTGCTGAGAAGTCATGTAAAAATCCTATCCCTGGGGAAAAAGGACTTTGGGAGAAATTTAGCAGCTTCTGCCACATGTGAATACTTCCATTTAATCCTTCTACAGTCTTTCTGAGTTACTGTTGTAATCTCGTTCCTAGTGTCTGTTTGATCACATTCTCTTTCTTACCTTTTGTTTCCCATTGTTTTGCAGTTAGAAGTTTTATTTTAATTTTTAAAATGCATATTTTATATTTTGCTATTTGTGTCTGAAGTTCATCGTTTTTAATCTTTTTTTTCTAATAAGACAAGGGCTTTGGAACTCGTTAAATTCCCTCCATACTCATGGACACCCACAATCTTATTTAGGTTTGTTAATTTTCACTTTAGAATTTTTATTATAAATTATATCTACACAGAAATAGTGCATAAAATAAAGATGGAAAGTTGGTACAAGTATCATCCTAAGGTGAATATTGGTATAACTACATGCAGTTGAAAATGAGATGATACTGCCCGAAGCCCAGAAGCTCTCATTTGCTCCTCTTAGTCACTATCACTTCCGGTCTCCTCAGTGTAAGGAGCCACACTGTTACGGAGATTTTTTTCCTTTCCTTTAGACTTTATCACATAAGCATGCAACCATAGACACTACAGTTTATTTTTTCATGTTTGGCAAACCCTGTTTGTCTCTGTATTTGAAATCATGATATATGAGACCATGATATACATACAATCATAAAACATATTTTGTGTATTACTTTTGTGTTTTTGCTTTTTTTTTTTTTTTTTTTTTTTTTGGAAACAGATCTCACTCTGTCAACCAGGCCGAAGTGCAATGGTGTGATTTTGACTCACTGCAGCCTGGACCTCCCGGGTTCAAGAGATCCTCCCACCTCAGTCTCGAGTAGCTGGGAACACAGGCAAGTGCCACTATGCTGGACTAATTTTTGCCCTTTTTGTAAAGGTGGGCTATTTTGCCCAGGCTATTCCTGAACTTCTGAGCTCAAGCAATCTGCCCGCCTCGGCCTCTCAAAGTGCTGGCATTACAGGCATGTGCCACCATGCCAGGCCTTGTATTGCTTTTTAAAATAAACAATATGTTTGGGAAATTTATTCATGTTGTTTCACATACCTATGGCTTGTTGATTTCATTGATGTTTAAATCCCATTGTCCCATGTACGAATATAACTTAATATTTAAAACTATATGTTTTAGAATCTTGCATTTTAAGTCTCTGATTCATTTTAAGCAGGATTTTGTGAAAGGTGAAAGTCTGTCTAGAGTTTTTTTCTTTTCTTTTTTTAGGGGGAGGAGGCATATATATATATATCTAATTGTTCCAGTACCTTTTGTTAAAAAAAACTATCCTTTCTCTATTGAAGTGCCTTTGATTCTTGCTTTTGTGCAAGTATGATTTAGCTGTATTTGTCAGGGTCTACTTCTGGGTTCTCTATTCGGTTCCATTGGTATTTGTTTCTTCTTTTGTGCTTATTACTGTAGCTTTAAGTCTTCAAGCTAGGCTGTGTCAGTCCTCCAACTTTGTTCTTCTTCAGTATTATATTGGCTGTTCTGATCTTCCTGCTTTTCTACATAAACTTTATAATCAGTTTGTTAATAACCATAAAAGGATGTGCTGGAATTTTGATTGGAATTGCACTGAATCTATAAATCAAGTTGGGCAGAATTATCCTCTGAAGAATATTGTCTTCCAACTCCATGGACACAAAGTATCTCTCATTTATTTGCATCTTTGATTTATTTCATCAGAATTTTGTAGCTTTCCTCATATTGTTCCTTTATATATTTTGTTAGAATTTACCTATTTCAACTTGTTTGGTGATAACACTAATGCTATTTTGTTTTAATTTCCAGTTCCAATCGTTAATTATTGTTAAATAGAAAAGTAATTGAGTTTTGTATATTAAACTTGTATCCTGCAACGTTGCTATGATCAATTGTTAGTTCCTCAAGTTTGTATTGATTTTTTGGGATTTGATACTTGTGAACAAAGATCATTTTACTGTGGTTATATTGTATAACCACATACGATTTAAAATTAGATGGCATTGCTAGCAGCCCAAAAGCTCTCCCATGCTCCACTCAGTCACTATTCCTTCCCTCTCTCCTCAATGAATGGAGGACACCATTAGGGAGATTATTTCCTTTCCTTTAAGGCCTTATCACATAAGCAACCATAGACACTATAATGAATTTTTATCTCTTGCTTCCCAGTCTTTGTACCTGTCATTTCCTTTTCATGTCTTCATGCATTAACTAGGATTTTCAGCATGATGCTGAATAGAAGTGGTGAGATGGGGCATCCTTGCCTTGTTCGCAATCTAAAGAGGAAAACAGAGCTTTTTTTTTTTTTTTTTTTTTAATCTTAAGTATGCTCTTAGCTGCAGGTTTTTTAGATGTTCTTTATCAATGTGGTGCTATTTTCTAAATTGGTTGATTTTTATTGTGAATGGGTGTAGGACTTACCAAATGCTGTATTTGCATCTGTTGATATGATCAGATGATTTTTCTCCATTAGCTTGTTTATCTGATGTACTATATTATTTTATTTTTGAATGTTGAACCAACTTAGAACATCTGGAATAAATCCCACTAGGTTATATCATTTTTATACATTATTTTATTCTATTTGTTAGTATTATTTGAGGATTTTTGTATCTATGTTTATAATAGATATGAGTTTGTAGTTTTTCTTTCTTGTAATATTTTTGCTTTTTGTTTTGGTAGTAGGGTAATACTGGCCTCATAAAACGAGTTGGAAAGGATTCCCTGTACTTCAATTTTTAAGACATCGTAGAGAATTGATATCATTTCTTTTCAGTTGGTAGAATTCACCAGTGAAATCATCTGGGCCTGATGTTTCCTGTTTTGGAAGGCTATTATTTATTGATTTAATTTCGTTAATAAATATAGCCATATTCTAATTTTCTGTTGCTCTAGATGTGAATTTTGATATTTTGTATATTTCAATTATTGGTCCATTTGATTTACATTATCAAACTGGTGTTCATACAGTTTTTCATAATAATGTATTTATTACACTTTTAATGTTTTTGGAACACTGGTAGTGATGTAGCAATAACCCTCTTTTATTACTGATATTATTAATTTTTATTTTTTTCTTATTATTTCCTTGAATGTTCATCAGTTTTATTGACCTTCAAAAATCAGCTTTTGGTTTCATTGATTTTATTGATTAATTTTTTATTTCAATTTCATTAATTTCTGCTTTATTTTTTATTTTTATTTTAACATTTTTCTCTGTGCATTAGGCTTGCATTGCTTTTCTTTCTCTGGTTTCCAAAGATAGAAGCTTATAGATTTTAAATTTTAAAAAATAATATATGAACTCAAACTTTAAGCTATACATTTTCCTGTAAGCACTGCTTTCATCGTATTCCATAAAATTTGATGTCACATTTTCATTTTAATTCATTTTATACATATAAGTATATATTTAATTTTTTTGAGAGCTGTTCTTCAATCCATGTCTTATTTAAAAGCATTACATCAGTGCTTCCAACATTTGAGTATTTGTAAATGTTTTCATTCTGATTTCTAGTTTAGTTCCACACATGGGCTGAGAGCATAGTTTGTATGATTAGTTTGTATGATTTTTATTCCTTTAAATTTGTTAACATGTATTTTAAGGCTCAGTATATGGATGTCCCATGATGGCTTGGGAAAATTATGTATTCTCCCATTACTTCTATAAGTGCTGTTCAGGTCAATCATATTTGTGCTGATTTTCTGCATGCTGAATTTATCAATTATTGATAGAGAAATGTTGAAGTCATCAACTATAACAATGGATTAGTCTATTTCTCCTTGGAGTTCTCTCAGTTTTTTTCCTCACATATTTTAATGTTCTGTTACTGTGTATTTTTAGAGAATTAACTCCTAAATAATTAAACAATGCTTCTCATGTTCCCTGGTAATTTCTTTTGTTCTGAAATCTGCTTTGCCTGACATTAACATCACTTCCACTTTCTTTGGTTAGTGTAGCAAGATATACCTTTTGTACTCCTTTACTTTTAATCTATGTCTTTACATTTAAGTATTTCTCTTATAAATTTCATAATTTTATGTCATCTCTTAATTCATTCCTTTAGTTGGAGCATTCTGAATTCTATATTTTAAGATCTGTCTCATGTTAGCAGCTTCTTTGGGGATGGGGTTGCTCTTTTTGACTAAACTAAAATTGTCTTTTAAATAAATTATCTAGTTTATTTATGCTTTATGCAATTACTGATATATTTGAGTAGATCTTTGTCACAAATATTTTGTGTTTCTCCTTTTCTCTTCTACTTTTTTTGATTGCTCTAATGTTTCTTAATATGTTTACTTTGCCTCTCCTAGCATACTATTTATGCACTTTTTTTAGTGGTCACTCTAAAGATTTCATTTTCAATTTATCACATCTAATATTAATGTTGTTAAATGTTATTGAAAGCAGATATTTTACCTCTGCCAGATAATTTCATGATATTAAAACACTTTAACCGCACTTAGTCTAATTTCTTCCCGGCTTATATGCTCATATGCATTTAATGTGGGTGAGTGTTTAGCCTAAGCAGACATTATGATTTTACATTATAGTGTAACACTAAAGATTAAAAAAAAAATTATTTAGCTTCTACCCACAGACTTACTTTTTTCATCTTTCTTTCCTGTTGTAGCTCTGTGCTTCCACCTTGGAGCTGAAATTCAGTCCATCACTTATCCAGAAGTCCACTATGACTATTCCAATTTTGTACACGGAATGATGGAGGCCAGAAAATATTTAGCAACTTATTCATGTCATGTAGCTAGAAGATACTATTGGGGATCTGTAAGAATCCCAAGCTTATACGATTAACAACTTCCATCACTCATTTATTTAGTCATAAGCTAACACTTGAGAAAGTGGGAAGGACTACAAAATTTTGAGGAATGCAAAGATGTGTTCATTGGCTTTATGAGATTAGGTATCCAGGTGACAGAGGAGCAGTGGAAGATAGAAATTGGCCAAGCTCCTTCCTTAGGGCAAAAATGAACCAGGAAGATGGGGACGGCATCGCAGAAGGCAACAGAGAATTTCCAGGACCTCTTCGTGATTTGGGGAGTGAAATCACAAAGTATCAAGATGAACATTGTTAGTTTTGGAAAAAAACATTTATATAAAAATTAAGTATGCTTGAATGTATAAACAAGGAGAAAATATTATGGTCATTAGTTGTAGTAGCTCAGGCAAAGCAATGATCACATGTGGCGTGAGGAACAGTGTATGTTCCAAGACTAAGGGGCAGGAATGGATGGAGGAAGAGAAAGGAGGGAGGGAGGCAAGGTCTAGAAATACTTGGTGAAAACCTCAGCATTTTAGAACATCATATAGCTATGATCCTCTAACACAGGACTCACAACTCTGCTTTCTGCAAACCAAATCGGCTCTTAGCCTGTTTTCTCTGGGAAATAAGATGGTTTTCATGTTTTTAAGGGTTGTAAAACATACAGACAGCAATAATATGATAAAGAAGAAATGCAATTCAGATCATAGGTGAGCAGGAAAGCCTAAAATATTTACTATCTGGATCTTTACAAAAATTCTGCTAATTTCTGCCTTAAAGCAAAATAATATATACTTAATGTTATTAATATGAAGTTTTATTTCACTTTCAATTTCAAGTAGAATTGCTGAGGATCACATGATTCACAAAACCTCATTTTCCCTAACGCCATCTTCCTAAACTCCTCATCCTGTCTTCAATTCCTTTACTCTGTGTTATATCTGAGACTTCTTACATAATAGCCTTTCTGCTTAGAATTCCCTTTACTGACTTTTAACAATTTAATAGCCACTTATAATTTGAATCTCTGTACATTTTACACTTCTTAAAATCTCTTTCTAATATTTCCAAGTATTGTGTAGTTTTCCTTTCTTTTTTTTTCCAGTGTCTAGGATTATGTTGTGCCATTGTCATAATTGTTATGCTTTGGTTGTGTTTGTCTGTCTCCTCTACTAGACTCAAGCTCTAAGAAGTAAGCAGCTGTGTATAATCTGTATATTATATAACCAGAGACAAAGCTAGTGCCGGCTAATTAGTTATTACTTACTAAACAATGAACGAATGAAAGTGTCACACTATGATTTCATTTCTCTTAGTTTTTAGTAATGGATGAACTTAAGGAGAACTCTTTATCACTGAAAACTTTTAAGAATTGAAGACAAGTTTTAATCCTTTTTGATTCACTGAAAAAAAAACACAAAAAGTACAGTATTCTCTGCGAGAAAAACATACAAAAGTCAGAGTCTATGTAGCACATAGTTGTTTCATTTTATAAGTTTTTTTTTTTTTTTTTTTTTTTTTTTTTTTAGGAAACAGTGAAAATACCAATGCTTTAGAAAACCAGAATCCGTTTGAGCTCCGTTACTTCCTCTCTTTTCAATATACACTTTTATGTTGATTCATTTATTCGTTCTTTCACTCATTTCAGAAACAATTGTTCAGTATGTGCTATATTGTGAAATATTGTGCTAAGTACAGAGAGTGTAACATGATTAAGACTCTTCACTGTCACCTCTTAGTGTGGGACCTGAAACCTTTCCATTCCTAATTTAAATGTTTCTTCCTTGATGAAGACTTCACAGGTCACCAGAGTCAAAAGTCATCTCTTCCTCTTCTAAACTTGCACGTCAATTTACACAATAGCACTCACGGAATTTTCATGTCAAGCGAGAGCTCTTTGAGGACAGGAATTTTCCCTGATGTATCATTGTATTCTCCCACAGCTCCTAGAGTGCCTTTCACATAACGAGCATTCAGTGAACACTGCTATGATGGACTGAAAACATGGAAACTAAATGTATCCAGCAAGGAGGAAAATGTCTCAGGATTTCACATGCATTGTCTTAAGCAGTGTTGCATTGTTTGATAGTCAAGAAGCTCTTTAGGAAGTGTGTAATATATATATTTAAAAAATGTTCAAACATCGTCGTTTTAGAAATGCCTAAACACAGACTGTGGAAAAAAAAGAAAAAGAAAAAAAGATCTTCCAAGTCAGATGTAAAAAAAAAAAAACAAAAAAACAAAAACCCATGACCTCATTTAGGATGTAGTCATATGGTTTACAGGTTACAGATAACTATAGGGGAAGATTCATGACCTATAAATTGAAGAATAATTTTGAATTATTATTTGAAATAATAGTGAAGAATAAAAATCTTCTCAATTTGAGTAATGATCTTTTTATACACTTAAGCAAAATCAAATAAAAGATCATGCCGATTCACATAAAGCTACCTTATATTATTGGTCTAAGTTAAATAAGCATGGTTAAAATACATATTACATTACTTCTCATATTTGTGATCCTGAGTGTGTCTTCCAGTAGCTTTGTGACTTTCTCAGGTGATGGAGTCTTTCAGGATGTCTGCATCATTATGTGTTAGGTGTGTGATCAGAAGGAACTGGGTAAAACTTCAGACAGTGGAGCTTCCTGAGCCTCTTTACAGAATCCCTCTACTCAAGCACTCGCCAGCTCTACCTCCATCTGAACACTGCTCTGACTAGTATTCTGGAAATTTAACCTTGTTGTCTTCATTTCTGTGTCAAATACTAAATTTGATCATATTTATGGTGATCAATCCTATCCATACATACTACTTTTAATGCAATGAAAGTGTTATTTTGTTTTATTTAAGTATTCTTACCTTTTAAATAAATGCCCACACTGTAAAATGTAAAAATTATTTTACTATTTATTTTGCTATTACAGTGAATATTTGTTTTGCTAGCAAACAGGTATCTTCCTCACCCCAGAGCTGTTGTATCCTCTGAGAAGCCAAAGCATAATGGGCTTCTGAGTAGGAAGATCATTAACGCAAGGAAGGCACAATGCTCAGTTTTCATCCCATCACTATTGCTAATTAGCTACTTAGCGCATTAGCAAATCATTTGCATCTCCATCTCATCAATTCAAATGTGGATGACTTTGCCATCCCTAATTCACAGAGCCATGATGAGGACAGGTAGTAGACACAGGTGTGCCACTGTGTAAAACCAAAGGCAACAGTCTGTCCTTCAAAAATGGAAAAGGGAGAAGCACTGGGTTTCCTCCTTGTGAAGTTATGACAATTATAAATCATAATAATCTCTGTTGAAAGTATCAAATTACTGAAAGGAAAGTTAATTCTCTTTTTTCTACATAACTACCATCAAATTATTAGAAACAGCTATTAAACAGAAAGTAAGCTATGATTCAAAACTTTTGCCAGGTGTGGTGGCTCATGCCTATAATCCCAGCACTTTGGGAGGCCAAGGCAGTTGGATCATGTGAGGCTAGGAGTTCGAGACCAGCCTTGTCAACATGGTGAAACTCTGTCTCTACTAAAAACACAAAAATTAGCTGAGTGTGTTGGCGGGTGCCTGTAATCTCAGCTACTAGGAAGGCTGAGCTGGTAGAATCACTCGAACCTAGGAGGCAGAGTTTGCAGTGAGCCAAGATCATGCCACTGTACCCTAGGCTGGGAGACAGAGCAAGACTCTGTCTCAAGAAATAAACGAAAACTTTTCAATCAGTAACCTTACAAATTTAAATAAGCAAAATAGTTTCTCGATTTCTAACTTCAAGGATATCTTTATTGTTATTCATGAAATACAGTGAAAACAGAAATTATATCAGTGAGTTACAATCTGATTACATTTTTAACAAGGGGAACATTTCAATTTATTGTTCCATAATTGGAAGAACAAGGAAGGATACAAAGTTCCATAAGAAATAAAAATAAATGAAAAGGAGGGCAGGAGACTTCCAAAATAATCTCTGGTGCCCCAGTTGCTCCATTTCAGTATTTTTAAAAAGGTTTCGAGGGCTCTTGAAGAAAGTTTAATTTTTGTTGCTTTTATTGTTATTTTTTTATTGAGGGCAAGTTTCAGTCTGTGGCTTCTTAGTGGTCGGCTTTTATAGTTAACTCCAGGAATAGCAACATCAGCACCATTAGACTCAAAGGGTTTTTCCTTTATCAAGTGCTGATCATTTCAATCACAGGAAATAAAAACTGAGGCGCTTTCAGGATGTTGTAAGAAGTCACACAGAAACATGACCTGGTCATTCTACTTCAGGCAATCTATGGAGATACTTATTCTTTTGTCTGTTTTGCAAGCCCAGTTTTATAAGGTTAAGCATTAACTTCTTCAAAAGGAATAATTTAACTAAAAAAATTAATTTGATTCTTTCAGTCATCTATAATCATTTATAAATCAAAACATATTTAACTTAGTTTTGTCCATATCTAACCCAGGCCTGCAAAGATGTAGTATCAACTTTTCATAAACCTCATACGGTTTTTAGCATCTGTGAGAGAAAGAGTATAGAGGTGAGGAACACAGGGAAGAAGTGGTATTTAGGCAAATAGGCATCTGGAGAAGTTTGGAGGGTGAGGCTTGCATGGTCATCACGGCCAGCTGACTGCTTTCAACTCTTTGTCCTTTGCATTTGTTTTTTAAAAAGTGTGTTTCATATAGAAGAATTTAAACTGTTAGTAAATTAAAATCACATTAGTTTTGTCTAGGTAGTTTTGAAAGCATGCAAATCAAGCTGTTTTGATCGCTGTTCACCAGAAAGCACAATACTCAATGTGGTAAATAAGAATAAACCGTTAAGGCCGGGTGCGGTGGCTCACGCCTGTAATCCCAGCACTTTGAGAAACCAAGGCGGGTGGAGCATGAGGTCAGGGGTTCGAGACCATCCTGGCCAATATGGTGAAACCCCATGTCTACTAAAAATACACAAATTAGCTGGGCGTGGTGGCGTGTGCCTGTAGTCCCAGCTACTTGGGAGGCTGAGGCAGGAGAATCGCTTGAACTCGGAAAGCGGAGGTTGCAGTGAGCCGAGATTCTGCCACTGCACCCTGGCCTGGGAGACAGAGCGAGACTCCATCTCAAAAAAAATAAAATAAAAAATAAACCATCGAAAACTCTTGGAAAAAGCAAATAAACAAAAATCAATACATCTGGTGATCTAAACAGCTAATTCTTTCACAGGGTTTATAGTTTTTAATGTTGAATCTCCTATATCAAATATTGTAATATTTAACAAATACAAGAACACTAGAGTTAAATGTAAGATTTTTCATCTTATTTCATTACCTAAGTCTGTTATTGCTGGGCTTCTCAGTTCTTTCATTTAATCTTAAAGTGAAGCTAATAATTTTCCTTTCTAAGTCAAAAATTAAATATTAAACAGAGAAAATTTGTTCACAACTTCTGTCTAAATAGAAAACATGGTGTTCGAGGTCTTATAACGCTTTCCTAGATTATAGATTGTAAGTATATCATGCTGATAATAACAAGTAGTACATAACGATTTATGAGTTGCACATTACATAGAGGAAATAAGAGAATAAGGATACTATTTGTTAAATACCTGTTCTGTGACAGCAGCTGAAATAATAATAATAATAATAAATCATCTTTTACTAATCCTTTCTACCAGATTGAAGTAGCCATTTTATCATATAATTCTAATAAGAACATTGAGGTTTAGGATGATTTCAAAATTGCCTTCCATCTATCCTTTCACCAAGTATTTGCTGAGAGAGTTGGTCTCATAGAATATTGTTTGCCTCTGTCACACTGAAGAAGGTAAATATATATTTTCTGAAATGTATTAATCTGCATCACTTCTATGCACAGGAGATGACTTATTCTGTGCTTCCAAGTATTTATATTGTTCTTGCATCAGGCCAATTCACTAAAATTTTGTATACTTTGATGTTATTAGTCTAGTCCTTCAGAAAATACCTTCACTGAATTTCATTTCAGAAGATTGTTTTAATAAATGGCCAGGTAGAATTCACTATTGCATTCTATGAAATAGTATTGCTGTGGACAGAGTCCAACATATCCCTCTGAAATACTTCTAGGAAGTTCAATGAAAAAATTATTTTCAGAGAAATTCGGAGTAAGATATTTGTGATTGATTGAAAAGCAACATATATAATAACACAATAACATGATAGCTCAATAGCATCACATTAATATATCAGATAATTTGTTTGGAAGATATTTCTGTGTACTAAGTTTAAAATTAAATTAATTTAAGAGAGCATAACAGAAGTAATATATCTTCTTTTAATTTGGCACTATAATTTACAATGTACTTCTAAATGTGTTATCTCAATTTTTCTCATAGCAACCTCAGGAGGTTGTCAGAAAAGGATAATTATGTACATTTTCCAAATTACATTACATTTTCCAAATAAGGAAATAATTATGTACATTTCTGTATGTATATAATTACACATGTATATGAAAGGGAAGATTGGCAGTTTTCAATAACTACTTGCTTATGAGCCTAGAATTAAAGTTTGATTCCTATCTTTGAATCCAATGTTCTTTCATTATGCTAAACTACATTTCTTTCAGTTTTTAGTCCATCCCTCTTAAGACATTGATCTATCTTTAGTATTTGGTGTGGGAGGTGGCCTTTCTTAAGGGAGGGGAAAATGATGGCTTCATATCCATAGTGTTTCATTTGCATATGAGCACACGCAGATCATCAAGGAAGAGTGAGCGCTGACACGGGAGGGAATTGGTCTGAAGTGTTGGGTTTACTTCTTATTAGCTGTGTGACGTTGGACATTTTAAAATGTAGAGCTATTAATAAGGTTATTCAAAAAAGCTAGTAAATGATGATGACTAATAGCAATAGGTCTAGTCATTGTAATAGTTATTACATGCTAGTGTTTGCAAGGAGACAGTGAAAATAATATAAGGAAGAGACTGATTCTGCCCTTGGTACTCACAAATATATCTATATAATCCAGGAAGATGATGAGGTTCCATTTTGTTGAGTATTGTCTCCTTAAAGTCAGTAACTATTAAAATTGAAAATACACATTTTTGTTTCTGCAATACCATTCTCGGGAAACTTTCCTGTAGATATTATTGGATATAAGATATCTGCATAACAATATATGTTACAGCAATATTTGTAGAGGCCTAACCTACAGCAACCTTACTGTCTGTTGGTGGGGAAATACTTGACCTTGAGGCATGGCCATATAAACTGCAAAAGCAAATTACAGAATAATGTGTATAGAATAGCACTGTTTCATAAGAACAAGTGAGACAAATCCATATATTCATGTATATATGGATATATATGTTTGAAGGAAAATAGAGACAACTATTGAATTCTATGCAGTAAGATATAAGATCAGCCTTCTTAAGGAAATAGCATTGGAGGCTTGGGTAAAGTTTTTTCTTTTTTTTACCTTTTCTTTTTTTAAATCTTTGCAATACGTCATTAGTTACAGTGAAGCCGTACATCAGTTAGAATGCTTTCAGTTGCGTGCAACAGATTACCTAAATAGAAACAGCTTAACAAAATGATTAACTCCAAAGAACTTTGCTCTGACCTTTTCTGCCTGTTGACTTTCATCATCGTGTTGTTTCCTCATTATTCTCGTGGTTTCAAAGTAACCACCCTCTCCAGACATCCCATCTGTGATGGTTAATAGCCTGTGTCAGGTTGAGTGGTCTAAGGAATGCCCAAGTATTTGGTAAAACATAATTTGTGGGTGTGTCTGTGAGAGTGCTTCGGAAAGAGGTCAGCACTGCGTCAGTAGACTGAATAAAATCAGCCTCGCCAAAGCAGCTGGGCATCATCCAATCTGTTGATGTGCCAAATCGAACAAAAAGGAAAGGAAGGGTGAATTTGCTCTCTCTGGTTGAGCTCCGATATCCATGTTTTCCTGCCTTTAGAGATTAGAGCATCTGGTTCTCTGGCCTTCAGATTCTAAGACTTACACCTTCCCTCCCTATTTTCAGACGCAGAGGGAACTACATCACCAGCTTTCATGGTTCCCTAGGTTGCAGATGACAGATTGTGGGATTTCTTAGCTTCCATAATCATAGGAACCAATTTCCATACTAAATCTCCTCTTACAGATCTATGTATCCTATTGGTCCTATTTCTTTGGAGAATCCTAATACACCATCCTATGTAATGATGTTCAGAGGCAGAGAGGGCGCTCTCACTCTCTTTCTCTGCTTGTCTTTCTCTTTCTCCCTCTCAAGGCTTTGACAAAAGCCAAAAACCCCTCAGCAGTATTCCTTTCAGCTTGCAGACCACTTTGTCCAAGAAAGGCTGAGAAAATGAGGATGGATTTTTGCAGTCTGCTGTGGGAAGCAGAACTTGGCAGTGGGGAAACGAGGGTGGAGGGAGGGGAAGACTGCAGGGAAGGCAACCAGGAGAGTCTTCCACAGCCCTTTACATTTTTACTTAAAACAAATATAGTGCTTTTGCAAACTAGAAAAAAAATAGAACACACAAAAAGTAAAAAAAAAAAAAAAAAAAAAAAAAAGAAGAAGAGCGAAAAAGATTCCAATTTAAAAGTCTATGATGTGTGCATTTGTTTAAGACATTTCCCAGAATGTTCTGTGGGCATTCCCAGCAGAGGAAAGAATAGACAGAAATCTGCTCTGTTTTAGGATGAGTCCACTGGTGGGCCAGGACAGCTTTCAGAGACACACAGACACTGGGCCGCGGAGGACTGGGTCCAAGCCAAGTGCACCTCTCAGAGCCTGCACCACTGTGTGCGAGACAGCTGTTTTAGGTGTATTGAGTCTCCACTTTGGGTCACCACCTTATTGGCAGAGGAGGAACAGCAACTTTCCTTGAGGGACACGGGCCCCACTTCTGGGAAAGGAGAGACATGCTTGTTGTCCCGCAGGACCCAGGAGGGGGAAGCTGCGCCCTCGGTGAGGATCGTGATGGTCACTGCTGATGTGGAGGTGGGAGAGCTGCCCACACCTAAACTCACAGACTCCACATTCTGTGAAGAGTCCACTGCTAACAAACTAGTGTGTCATGCTAAGGACATGGGACACCTCCCTTTAGTAGGGTGTGCAATAACAACAGCTTGGTTACCGAAGGGAAAACAGCGAGACAAAGAGTTTTCTTTGTGAAATGAAACTATTTTGTTCAGTGGTGTTTTGTGGCTTCGGGTGATGCTTGGGAAGCAGTTGATGAGAAGTGCCCAGGTGGGGTAATGCTTGCCTGCCTTACCATCTCTTCAGCACTCACCTGGCAGCCCCTCCAGGTAAAGGTCCAGAAACTGCTTGATGCAAAACTGTTTTCAAGGAAAGAACACTAACCTGGCAGGGATATGACAGACTCGTTTTGTCGCCCCCATCTACCACTTATTGATTCTGTACCATCCATAGAGATCATTTTTGCCACATAAAAAATAACATTCAGTTTGCTGTGCTTCAGCCAGCTCAGCTCTGATGGGCACGCCACCCTCCACACTGGAGCCTGTATCTGCTCTGAGGCCCCTGCCGAGGCACCTGCCTGCGACTCAGGTCTTGGCAATTCTGCAGTTGCATTGAAGAGAAAAGGAGGATGACCTTCTTGGCTTTTCGATGTGCTTTGTAAGAGTAGCTCCCAACAAGTTAAACTGGGCCTCCTGATATGGCACAAATTGGCAAAACAACTCTTTTAACTGATGCACAAGGATCTGGTCTCCACATTTAGAGTAACTCTGCTAGAATGGCTCCAGTAACATCCCTGATTCTAACCCCAGAAACAATCCCTGCCTCAACCCATAGGCTCTTCAGCTAAACCAAGCTCAGTTTACCTGGGTTTTCACCTCTGTGCAGAGTTCTCTCTCAGATGTCCTACAGCTGACTGCCACCATTGGGCTTCTGCATTCCATTAGACATGTCTGTTCTTTTCCACACCAGAAGACCTCTTAGTAAACACAAAGTAAAGGCAAAGGGAAATGCTATCCCTTAGAACAATGTGCCAGAGTAATAACTAAGTCACGTATTTGGCTTGACAGAAACTCTAATGAAAAAAGCTATGCCACATTGGTCTTTTGCTGCCAACTTTATATTTGAACTGAAATTATTTTATCCAATCTGATGCCACGCAAATTCCTGAAGTTGAGTGGCACAGGGCAGGTACGTTGGGGAGCAGCATGGAAAGACTTGATGCAGATGTGGATGAGGAAGGCTGGCCTCCATGGTGCTTAAAACCAGGAGGGATGTGTGGGCCACACCGTACAATTTCCCCACAGTTCTGAGCTCTTATTTGGGTGAATGAGAGGTAATGTATGTGCTCCAGAGTTTGTAATTTAAAACAAAAGTTGTGAGCATACTTGATTCTAATGAGTTGGAAGAGTCCAAGGGAAGAGGGAGGGCAAGGCATCTTCTTGGAAGCAGAGCCCAGGCCCTCCCCAAACATCCACCTGCCAGGCCTCGATCTTGGACTTTCCCACCTCCAGACCTGTAAGAAATATTTCTTCCTTACTCAATTACTCAATTTCAGGGATTCTATTATGGCAACATAAAACGGGCTAAAACACTACTAGATTAACATTTGCAATTTAACAAAATACCCAAATAATTGATGTGGGCCTTTAATTGAGAAGCAGTGAGTTAATATATCTTACCATGTGTACATAACAATAAAGAAAAACACAAAAATAGAGACACAATTAAGATTGTACAAAGAGATTTAGCATTATTCAATTATTTGCCTTAATCTTTCCTAATCTAAGAAGTATTAAAACATCATTCTTATAATCTTAAATTTGAAGCAACTTTCCACAAATTGCTTAACAAAATAAAATCAAACCAGTGTGTGTGTGTGTGTGTGTGTGTGTGTGTGTGTGTGTGTGTATATACATAAGCTTAGGTTATTAAACTCAATTCACATGAGAAATAAGAATTACCAATCCATGTTTAAAATGTGTTCAAGGTATCTCATATCAGGAAAACAATAGTTAAAATAATGAGATACCTTTTTATTATGTAATAGATGCAAAAATTAAAAATATCAATAACATTCAGTGCTGGGCATGGTCTGCAAAAGGGCACTCTTTTTATGCATGGCTGATGTGAGGTAGTAAACTGCTATTTTTTTGGGAGGGGGATTAAATCTGCTAGAAGCTATTAAAAAGAAACCTTATCTTTGTCTTAGCAATCCCACAGAGTTAAAAAACACAAAATGCTGACACGTCTGGGTGAAGTCAGGTGATGTAACCTACAACACTGTTTCTACTGGCCCAAAACAACATGCCTATTTATTAGTGACAGTTACTGAGTTAATTGTGGTTCAGTCATTACAACACAATGAATTAGTTGTATATCTATTATCAGAGCATGGTTCCTGAGACATATATCTATTATAGCATTTGTGTTAGATGTACATGTAACTGTATTAACTAGTGCTTACTATCTATTCCATGCTATCCTAAGTGCTTGCAAGTTAGTATGGTTTTGTTTTTGCACACTTGGTGAACTTACATATGTTAATTTTTATAAGCTCAAACTTTTAAAGTCTTGCCAAAGTCATTGCACAGGCTTTCTAGTGGAGTGAGGAGAAGCCCGTGGAAGTTGGGGCCACTATGGGTCAGTTCTCCTCTCTGAACAGGTGTTCTCATCAGCTGGGCAGGATACTGCTCTGAATAAGAATATCTGACCAGATGTGTGATCTTGGGCAAGTATTTACTATCTCTGGGCTTTGGTTTGCTCTTATGTTTGATAAGAATGATCATGATGATTTAAGAAAAACATGGTATCTACCTCTTAAATGTATTGTGAGGATTAAATGAATTAATGCATGTAAAATGCTTATAGAAGTGTCTTCTATTTCATACTCAGCAAACACTACCTATTACAATATACATGTATGTGGTGACAATTTTTGCCCTTTCTACTTCCAAAGATCAGTGAGACAGCATATGTCAAAGTTACTTATCAACTGTAAAACACAATTTTAACTTATTATCATCCTAGAAAATTATGTGTGCTGGTAAATTATATTCATTAGTTGATCTGGTTCATTATTTCCTTTCTTTTATATTAAAAAATAATAAGTATTAGAAGAAATTTTAAATTCAAGTACTCAAGAAACTTGAGTATTTGGAACTTTTTCAGCCTATGTTTGCAAATGTATTTAATTTCCATTAACATCTGAACCACTACACACCTCTTTCTCTTGTTGAGTTGCTGGAAACTGCATTTTATGGAGTGACATCTATGGCTGCCTTCATGACTCACTAAGGAGTCCTGTTCTTGGTTGGTGGCAAAACCAGCTCACCTGAACCCTGCAGACCTGCCCAGAGGTTGCCCCTCACCCAGCCCTGGCCTTAATGTCACTTGGCTGCCTGGGGAGCTTTGGTGTCTCTTTGCTTTTTCCAACATATTTACGTATTTTCCAACAAACTTTTCTTCTAGCATTTAGTAGGCAGAAGTTACCTTTCAGTCTTCCAAACCATTTCCATCCCCACCCTCCAGTATCCACTTTCTCTTGTCTTTGATCCTACATTGTATTGGAATGTCAATGCACCCACCCTTGTTTCCATTTTTCACTAAAATGCATGGATCACAGAGGAAAAACAAAATGAGAGAAACCATGGGCTACCTCAGGGATTGGGCATGGGGGGTTGGGTTCCTAGGCAGGAATCAAAAAGAGTATGACTCCTCTTCAAGGAGTCCTTGGTGACAAGGAAGGGGTCCTTGGTGACAAAAGGAGCAGGGTTAAAATTGAACGCCTTCCCCTCCCCAAAACCACATGTACCATTTATGTAAAATCAGTGTTTCCAAGGAGCCCAGCTGCAGCAAGGGCAGTCAGAGGCAGGCCAAGTACTTCTATGTGTGGTTTCTGCAAAGATAGCATGTGGAGGTTCATCAGGGTACTCATTGGGTCATATTACTTGGTTATGAGGAATAATTTTTGTCATCTCTCTTAAGTCATATCCAAACTCCAGCTCCAGAGGACTAGACTCACAAGAGGAAGGATTGAAGAGTATATGTATAAAGAGTTTTTGTTTTGTTTTATTATTGGACTGAGAGGGTGGAAGAAAATGAGCAGATGATGGCCCCTTCCCATATGTACCCCTTAGTCCAAAAAGTTATTTGTGAACCCAAAGGATGGACAGAGCTACCCAGGATGGGATGTTTTAACACTGCAAAACCATAGGCTCCACCCAAGGAAGAAGGAGACTTGACCAGCTGTGGTTACAGTTGGTGAATGGGAAAACAGTCCTGATTGTACTCTATCTAAAGTTCAGATTGTTGAATTAATGGGTGTCTCTCTGTGTGTATGTGCATGCACATACATGCCCTGTTTTTCTTAAATGCAAGTGGAAGTTAATTCAACACATGAAACCACAAGTCAACAAACTTTTTCTCTAAAGTTAGCAATTATTTTGGGCTTTGGTGGTCATAGTAAGTCCCTGTCACATTTTCATTTCAATTCTTTTTTAAAAAAGGTTTTAAAAGTGGAAAAGTCCTTCTTAGATTGAGAGTCATAACAAAGTGGGCTTCAGGTTGAATTTGGCAGGTGAGCAGCCTTTTCCTTACCCTCACTCTAAGCTCTTCTGCAATTTTTTTCACTTACTATAACTTTACAGTATTTCTGTAAAATACATATCAATGTGATTCATCTTTACATGATTTCTTGGATTTGAAGGTTTCATTAATAAAACTATCTTGATATATAGATTTATAGGTTTCATTAATAAAATTATTTAACAAAGTATTCACTGATAAATATTTAAATGGTTCTCATTTTTGTCCTAGCAGAAAGTTACAAATGATTTTTGTTAGTATGAGAAAACTAGAGGTGATTTATTTGTATTCATTTCTTTTAAGCACAGATATTTAGTGGTGGTTGAGTAGAAAACAGAATCTATATTCAGGCTGTCCCTGGCACCCACAAGAATGTGATGGGTCAGAGACTATATGGACAAGTCATTGGCCATCCTGTGTTTTCATTTTCTCATCTTTAAGTAAGTAGAGACAAAAAAATAGCTATTATGTCAATGAGTGTTGTGAGAATTAAGTATATTTATATAAAAAGTGCATAAAATTGTAAGTGACATGGTAAGAATTAGTATGTTTTAATAATATTATTTATTTAATTGTATGTTTCTATATTTTCCCAAAAAATCTACAGTGGAATTCTATTATAGTAAAAACAACTTTTAAAAAATTAAGAATTATACCCCCAGCATACTTCAACAACAACAAAACTTGAAGTAAGACTAATATTTTAACATTCATAAATTATATATATAAAGTTTTATATATATATGTGCAGCATAATTTACATACAAAATGAATCAAAATAGCTATACCATACGCAAAAAGGAGAAAAAACGATAATCAAAATATTTCAGTACAAAAAAATCAACTTAACATAAAAGGAGATGGTAATGTAGAAAACGAGGGACCAAAAACATATAAGGCATATAGAAAAATAAAGCAAAATGACAGAAGGAAGCCTTTCCTATTAGTAATTGTTTTAAATGTAAATAGATTAAAATTTCCAATCTAAAGATAGATATAGAAGAATAGATACACAACCCTCTCTGGTTGCAGACCCCTATATATCGTTTTGAAAGTTTAATGCTGGACTGCACTCTGCCCTTGGGCCAAACTCAAGCTGATGCTGCTGCAGCCACTGCCTGCCCAGGACAGGGGATGCCAGGCACCACTGTGCACCTTCAGACAATTGCCACTGCCAAACGAAAATGTGATCGAATTATATGCTGTCTGCAATAGACCTGGATTATACCCAAGGATAGAGCAGGTTAAAAACATGTAAGGATGGAAAAGATATTTCATACAAATATTAATCAAAAAGAGCAAAGTGACTATACTAGTATCAGACAAAATAGACTTAAAATCAGAAAAGATTAAAGAGATACAGAAGAATATTATGTGTTAACAAAAGTTTTAATACAGCAAGATGTAACAATTACAAACATTTAAATTAGCCAGGCATGGTGGTGCATGCCTGTAGTCCCAGCTACTTGGGAGGCTGAGTCAGGAGGATCGCTTGAGCCCAGGAAGTTCAAGGCTGTGGTGAGCTATAATCATGTCACTGCACTTCAGCCTGGGTGACAGAGTGAGACCCCTCTCTCTCCAAAACAAACAAACAAACAAAAACCAAAAACTAAATACATGTACACACTTAATAAAACTAATAACTAATAACAGACCATCAAAATACATGAAGCAAAACATTACTTTGAGGGTAAGAGTATATGGGTCTACAATGGTAGTTGGAGGCTTTCAATATTGAATAAGGGAAGAGTATATGGATCTACAATGGTATTTGGAGGCTTTTAATAATGAATAATAATGTTCAACAGAGAACAACCTGACATGAAATAAGTAAGGAAACAGAGGTCTAGAGCAACACAATAAAGCAGTGAGATCTTCAAGACATTTACAGAACATTCTACCCAACACCAACAGAATATATATTATTCTCAAGTGTACATGGAACATTTTCAGTGACAGACTATATGTTAGGTTACAAGCTAACTTTTAATATATTTTAAAAGATAGATATCATACAAAGTATCCACTGTGAGTACAATGTGGCAACGTTAGACATTAGTAATAAGGAAGACTGGAAATTTCATAAATGTTTGGAAATTAACACATTCCTAAATAACCAATGGATCAAAAAAATTTTAAAGAAATTAGAAAATACTTAGAAATAAGTGAAAATAAAAACACAACATACCAAAGCTTATGACACACAGCAAAAGCAGTAGTAAAGGAGGAAATTTATAGCTCAAAATGCTTACATTAAAAAAAGGAGGAAGCTCTCAAATCTACAACATAACTTCACAAATTAAGGAACTCAGAAACTAAGAACTAACTATACTCAATGCTAGCAGAAGGATGGAAATAATAAACATTATAGTAGAAATAAATAAATGAAAGAATAAAAAAGACAACAGAGGAAATAAATGAAACCAAACACTGGTTTCTAAAAAGATCAATACAATTGACAAATATTTTGCTAGACTTATTAAGAAAAAAAGAAAAAAAAGGCTCACATTGTTAAAATCAGAAATGAAAGTGGGGGCATTACTACTAATTCTTCAGAAAGAAAAAGCAGTATAAGAGAGCACTATAGACAATTATACACTAACAATTTGGTTAACCTAGAAAAAACGAACAAATTCCTAGGAACATGAAAACCTACCAAGACTAAATTACAAAGAAACATAAAATCTGAATAGAAATATAACTAATATGGAGATTGAATTAAGTAACCAAAAATCTCCCAATAAAGAATAGCCCTGGAATTGTTGGATCAACTGGTTAATTCTACCAAATATTTAAAGAAGAAATTTTGCCAATCCTTCTCTAACTTTTCTAGAAATCGAAATGGAGGGGGACACTCCCTAACTCATCCTATGAGACCAGCATGACTCTGATACCAAAAGCCAGAAAACGACATTTAAAAAGCCAAAACCAAAAGAAAAAAAACCAAATTAGAAACAAATATTGCTTATGAACGCTGATCCCAGAATTCTCATTAAAATTCTAGTATGCCACATTCAGCAGAATATTAAAATGATTATACACCATAACCAAGTGGAATCTATTCCTGGAAAGCAAGAAATGCAAAAACCAATGTATGTAATACATCACATTAATGGAATAACAAGGAAAAGACAAACATGATCATCTCTATAGATGCAGAAAAAGCATATGACAAAATTCAACACACTCTTATGATAAGAACAGTCAGTGAAGCAGGAATAGAACAAAACTACCTCAACATAGTAAAAGTCATACATTAAAAGCCCACACTGAACATCATACCCAATGTTGAAAGACAAGGCAAAAAAGCCCACTCTCACCATTTCTATTTAACATAGAACTGGAAGTCTTAGCCAGAGAAATTAAGTAAGAAGAAATACAGGTCATACAGATTCAAAAAAAGGAGGTAAAATTATCTGTTTTTAAATAGTATAATCTTTTGTAAAATGTGCTAAAGGTTGTGCAAACAAAAAGAAATCCTGCAACCAATAAGTGAATTCAGCAAAGTAGCAAGATAAAAATTCAACACACAAAAATCAATGCCATTTTTATACACTAACAATAAACAATACAGAAAGGAAATTAAGAAAATCATGGTATTTGTGATAATACCAATTAAATAAAATACTTAGCAACTAACTTAGCCAAGAAGATGAAAGACCTGCACGATAAAAACTACAAAACACTGCCAAAAATATTAAAGAAGACACAAATAAATAGAAAGACATCCCCTGTTCATATTTGGAAGATTTCAGGTTAAGATGTCAATACTACCCAGTGCAACTCTTACCAAAATCCTAGTAATGTTTCTTGAAAAAATATTTTTAAAATTATCTAAAATTTATAGGGACTCTCAAGGGATCCTAAATCTTGAAAAAGAAAAGCAATGCTAGAGGACTCATTTTCTGATTTCAAAATTTCTACAAAGCTACAGTAATCAAAACAGTATGGTGCTGGCATAAAGACAGACACATAGACCAATGGAATAGAATAGAGAGCACATAAATACACGCTTGCATTCATGGTCAAATGATTCTTGACAAGCGGAAAAGACTATTCATTGCAGAAAGGACAGTCTCTTCCAAAACCTGTGCTGTGTATCCACATTCAAAAGCCATATATAACAATTAACTCAAAATGGATCAAAGACATAAATTACAAACTATAAAGACCAAAACTATAAAACTCTCAGAAGAATACATAGAGAAAAATCTTCATGACATTAGATCTGGCCATCATTTTTTGATACCACAGCAAATGCACAGACAGCAGTGAAAACAAAGAAACAAACAGGACTTAATGAAAAATAATTTAAAGAGCCATTATCAAAACCCTATTCACAAAGTAAAAAGAGAAGTGAACAAAAATCAGAGAAAACATTTACAAATTGTACATCTGATAAGGGACTAATGTCCAGAATATACAGAGCATTCCTGAAATTAACAACAAAACAACCCAAGTAAAAATGGGCAAAGGACTTGGATATTTCTCCAAAGAAGTTACATAAATGGCACATGAAAAGATGCCCAACATCACTAAATATTAGGAAATAAAAATCAAAACTAGGAGATACCATCTCACACTCATTAGCATGGCTACTATTAACAGCAACAACAACAAACCCCCAGAAAATGACAAGTGTTGTTGAAGAAGTGAAGAAATTGGAATGCTTAGGCCCTGTGGATGAGAATACAATATGGTGCAGCCACTATGGAAAATAGTATGTTGGTTCCTCAAAAAATTACAAATAGAATTACCACATGATGCAGCAATTCCCCTTCTGGGTTTATATCCAAGAGAATAGAAAGCAGGATCTCAAAGAGATATTTGCATACCCATGTTCATAGCAGCAGTACTCACCATAGCCTAGAGGTGGGAGCAACCCAAATGCCCCTTGACAGAGGAATGGAGAAGCACAATGTGGTATATACATGCAATGGAATATTATTCCAGCCTAAAAATAAGGACATGGCAACACATTGTACAACATGAATGCAACTTGAAGACTTTATGCTAAGTGAAATAAACCAATCAAATAAAGAAACATACTTTATTATTTCCCTTATATGAGGTACTTAGAATAATCAAGTTTATAGAGGATGGTGAATGCAGAATGGTGGAAGGAACAGGAGCTGGAGAAAGGGAAATTTGGGAATTATTGCTTCATAGGAACAGAGTTTCAGTTTGTGAGATGGAAAGAGTCATGGGGATGGATGGTGGTGGTGGCTACAGAGTAATACGAATGTACTAATATCACTAAACTGTATACTTAAAAGCAGTTATGATGGTAAATTTTGTGTTAGGTGTGTTTTACAATAAGAAAACTTTAAAAAATGTTTTCTATTAGGTGGTATTATTTATTTTTATATATTTGTTTACTATATTGTTGTCTACTCTGTCTTAATTCCTAAACTTAATTACAATGTAATAATTCCTGAAATAAGATTGTCCTGCAAATTTGTTATTTTTCAAGATCATTTCAAGTATTATAAATCCTCTTTATTCTCTGCATTTCCCTGTACATTTTAAACTCAGTTTATTTTCTTCAGAAAAAGACTACTATATTTTTATGGGAATTGCATTACATCTATATATTCAATTTAAGAAAAGTAGACATTTTAACAAAATTGAGTGTTCTAATCCATTAATGTGGAATATATCTCAATTTTATGGGTCCTCTATAATATCTTTCAGTAATGCTTTATAGTTTATAAAGATATTGCAATTTTTTATTAAAGTTATTCTTATAAACTATTTTTTGTATCCTCAGTGCTTATATAAGTTATCTTATGGCCGGGCGCGGTGGCTCAAGCCTGTAATCCCAGCACTTTGGGAGGCCAAGACGGGCGGATCACGAGGTCAGGAGATCGAGACCATCCTGGCTAACACGGTGAAACCCCGTCTCTACTAAAAAATACAAAAAACTAGCCGGGCGAGGTGGCGGCGCCTGTAGTCCCAGCTACTCGGGAGGCTGAGGCAGGAGAATGGCGTAAATCCGGGAGGCGGAGCTTGCAGTGAGCTGAGATCTGGCCACTGCACTCCAGCCTGGGCGACAGAGCGAGACTCCGTCTCAAAAAAAAAAAAAAAAAAAAAGTTATCTTATTTTTCTATTCTGTATAATGTATTTTTTTATTGATTTTGTGTTCTATAGCTTTTCAAGTAGTTGCTTCATGAATGCAGTAGGTTTTCCTGTATATCATGTGGTCTGTGAAAAACTCTAATTTTTCTTTCTCTTTTCCAAACTTTATGTCTTTTGTTTCTCCTGCCTTACTCTAGTGGCAGGAATAGACAGGACAAGTTGAATAGAAAGAATGAAGACTTCTTCTTCATCTTAATGGGAAAGTATTTAGTATATTGCAAATAAATGTGTATTTTCCCTAGATGCGCTTCATCAGAGTAAAGTAGTATCTTTCCATCCCCGGTCTTTGGGAAGTTTTTAATCTTAGAGAAGTATTAAGTGTTTTCAAATGTTATTGTTGTTTTGCATCTGTTGAAATTATCATTTTCTTGACTTTGATAACATACTGAATTATTGCAATAATGTTTATTTATTTATTTAATCTTTTGAAACGGAGTCTTGCTCTGTCACCCAGGCTTGGGTGCAGTGCAGTGCGACAATCTTGGCTCACTGCAACCTCTACTTCTGGATTTAAGCGTTTCTCCTGCCTCAGCCTCTTGAGTAGTTGAGATTACAGATGCATGCCACCACACCAGGCTAATTTTTGTATTTTTAGTAGAGACGGGGTTTCACCACATTCATCAGGCTGGTCTCATACTCCTGACCTCGTGATCTGCCCACCTCGGCCTCCCAAAGTGCTGGGATTACAGGCGTGAGCCAGAGCGCCTGGTCTCAGTGATTTTTAACTATTAATGCAAATTTAATCCCCTTGGTCATGTTGTATTACACATTTCTGTTGCAGATTATGATTTTTGTTTCTATGTTTATGATAACCATTCATTTTTTATAATAGATTTCTCAGGTTTGGTGTTATCTTTATGTTGTCCTAAAAAATGGAAGCATCTGTTCTTCCTGCTTTCTGAATAAATATTTGTAGTAGAAAGATTATGTTTTCTTAAATTTACGGTAGCACTAAACATTAAGCAAATTGCACCTGGAGTTTTATCTCTGGAAACTTAAAAACATTACAAATCTAAATTATTTTTTTAAGAAATGGTTACTTAGAATTTTTATTTCTTCTTGAGTCAGTTCGAGTGAGTTGTGTTTTTGTCAATAATTTATCCTTTTTTATGTTATAAAATTTATTGTTAATTATTCATTGCATTCATTTGATTTAATGCAATAATGCTGCAGTGGACATTTTGGTACAAACATTTTATGTGCACATATGGCAGTCAAAATAGATTCCGCAACATTTATCAAAAGTAAAATATACATATTTTTGGATCACCAGTTCTATGACTAATAATTGACCCTACAAATATACTAACACATTACAAAATGCTATGGAGTTAGTTTGTAATAAGAAAGACTAGAAACAACTTAACCACGCATTAAATTAGATGAGGTTAATTTATCTACAGATTTAAAACTAATGTAGCCTTTAAAATAAACAAGAAAACACACAGATTAAAAGAAACAGATATGGAAATATCTTCATGACAAGTTACAAAAAGAATATTCTCACTTGTGTAGAAGATCTAATTCAAGTGTATGTGCTTATATGAGCAGAGATTACCTGTAAGGCTGGAAGAAAACAAAAACTACAAGATGAAGGTCACTTTAATCTCTTCTGAATTTTGCAGGGTTTGCATTTACTTCCTACTCTAAAATTGATTTTAAAAACCCTTAAAAATAAAAGACAAACTTTAAAAAGCATGTGCACTTTATTTTTAATAGATAACACTGTTTTTTTTTTCAAAGTCTCTACATCAAATACAAACCCACCTACAATATATGAAAGTGACGTCTTACCAATTCTGATTTTCTGTGGAAAAATTATTTACTTTTATTTACATTTTCATAAGCATGAGTGATGTTTCACAACTTTCCTGGTATTTATAAGACATTTATTTTTCCTTATTTGTATGAAATACATACTTCAGTGCTTTATCACTTTTTTTTTTTTTTTTTGAGTTGTGGACCTTTAGATCTTTTCTCTTACTTCTGCATTTTCTCTCCACATTATGAAAAGTAAGCCTTCCCTTCATAATGTTTTTAGTTGGTACAATTTTTATATAGCCAAATTTATCATTATTTTTATGGGTTTTTTTTGGTCTTACTTGAACTTTCTTCAACAAGAGTATGTACAAATCCATTACTTTTCTGAAGTGTTTTTAGAGTTTTAATGTTTTACTGTGAAAATCATTGATCTAGCTACCTTTTGTTTTTATATGAGCAGTGAGATAGCAATTAAGATTTATAACCTCTTCTTGTTCTGGTTGTGGTGTCTCAGACCTTTAGGTCAGCAGTTCAAGATCAGCCCGGCCAACACAGTGCAATCCCGTCTCTAGTAAAAGCACAAAAATTAGCCGGGCATGGTGGCATGCGCCTGTAATCCCAGCTACTTAGGAGGCTGAGGCAGGAGAATTGCTTGAACCTGGGAGGTGGAGGTTGCAGGCAGCTGAGATCTTGCCACTGCACTCCAGCCTGGGTGACAGAGTGAAACTGTCTTTAAAAAAAAAAAAAAAAAAAAAAAGTATCACCTTTTCTCTTAGGTTGCTTAGATGTTCTTCTAATATCAATTCTTAACTAATATTTTTGCCTTCTGATTGAAATGCTTACTAAATCCTAATACCTATGTGGGATTGTATCCAAAATTTCTGCTGATCCATTGCTCTGTTTTTCTTTCCATATACTAGTACTAAATTATTACTTGAAAAGTATTTTTTTTTATATCTGGTGAGGCATGTGCCGAACCACACCATCATACACAATATACTTTTGTATTGATTACAAAGTTCTTTCTAGTTCTGGTATTTTATGGCTATAAATTGGCAAAGATTAGGCATTTTTAACAGACTGTCTGAAGTTCCTGAAATTTTTGTTCAAGAATAAGAAACTATTCATCTTATTCAATGTTGTTCCCAATATTACCAAGTAGTATCTAGGAGAGACACAATAATATATTTGCAGAAAGAATAAGAAGTAATTTTCCTAATACACCTGCAGTTGGAGACAGACCTCTATAAAATCTCTGCTGTTGTCAATGTTTCAGGAAGTAACACATGTGAGAATGCATTATTCAGGATCTAGCACATAGCAGGAATCTGATATTTAAAAGTTTTATCTTATTATCCTTACATTTAAATTCTTAAAAATTTTTTAACTCTGGAAACACATCACTTTAAATAGAAAGTGTGGGAATTTAAAAATATCTAACCGGTTTTTTTACTTTTTCAGTAGACAAATTCATCATAAACCAAATTAGGAGGACAAAATTAATTAAATTCACAAGATAAGTCTTAAAGACCTATATTTTTCTTGTTATCTCCATATTGTCCCTGACTAATGGAATTATATCCACTGGCTGACAAATAATTAGATGTCTCTGCTTCTAATTACTAAGAAAATTAGGGCATTCTGCCTAGATCATACATACATTTTCTATAACAGAAATTCCAAGCATGCATTTGGGGGACTATGTCATTCTATTATTGCTTTAGATACATGGCAGGGTTCTTTTAGACTAAGCGGTAATTGAAAATTACTTTTATTCTAAAGAAATTTTTTTTTCGTTTATGTTGGAGAATGACTCATACCACAGAGAACCCGCGTTTTGGAATAACAGCCACTTACATTCACAACATTCTATGATATTCAATATTCGAGTCAACTTTCTAGAGTAAGAGATTATATTTCCTTTATTTTTGGACTGAAATGAAAGGCATCCTTCCTTCTCTGGTGCAAGAGGGACTCACAGTCTCCTGCTTATGAATTGCATGTTTTGCTGCCAGCAACACTTTAGCTGCTGAAATATTCATACAAGAGCCTGGGCTTGTGTTGCAGTGATTCACATGAGGGGAAAAGGAAAGCTGTTATTTTGAATGTAGGGGTGAACTTGAGCTCAAGTAAAGCTTTGGCACTGATTTTAACTTTGAGGAAAACCAAAGATAATGGAAGATAGTTTTTCCTGGTTAGGGCGCTGAATTTCAAAGCTGGGTTTTGAGTGAGCTGCTCAGTTGTAATTCCTGATGCAGAAGTTTCAAGAGGCAGCAGGGGAAATCAATATTCATATGAGGCCGAGAGTAAAAGGCTGGCCCGTCCCAATCTTCAGGTGGTCTTCACTTTGCATAGGGGCCTGAGGGCAGCAAGGAACTGCATCGCAGGCAGCTGTGACACACCTGGCATCTGAATTCAAAGATGACATTGGCCCTGACTTCATTCCCTTCCAGCCAGTCCCAGCATTGAATGTTCACTGCTGAAATTTATAAAATGTGACATCCAAATGCCTTAAGACACTGTGTGTCTGTGTTTATAAATACCTACACATGCCTGTGTGAATAGTGTGTACGCAACAGGGATGGGACAGCCAAACACCTGCTTTCACTATGCTGTACAATTCCACTTGGCGTTCTATGATTTTTCTGGGAGTATTTTAGAATCAGTTCCTTCTACAATTTCGTATTTATGCTTCAGTGCCACAGTTATTAGAAACACCTGAAGTCTAGCTGAAGCATTGCTTTATTTCCCCTGCTCCCCTTTAATTGATAAAGATGTTGAGAGAAAGGGATCCTTTATTGAAGACGAGCCTGTATTCCCTGCTAATGAGCCAATTCCCTTGTCACCCCTGACAGGAAAGATGCTACTGTTGTGCATTTGCAATAGTTAAGATACTAGAGAGGGAAAAATGTTACAGGTGATACATTGAACATCTAATAGCAGCAGAAATCATACACAGGTTTTGCCCTTAAAGGTAGCTGGGATGTGAGTAAATGTGCATTGTTCTGGTATCACGAGACAAATTTTGAAAATTTCTAGAGCTTATTGTTGATACATCCCCTTCACCAATTTAAAGACCGAACACCCTTGAGATTTTACTTTTAGGCAATTTGACTTCCCCAGTCTAGACCCCAGAGAAATCTCCTGAGCACATATATCAAGATAAGCCTGGGAGTGTCACATGCAACCACCGTTATGCTAACACTGGGCAGGCAGATGGAGGAGAACCATATTAAGCAAAACCCAGGGCTCTGTGGGGCAAAGACAAGACTGCATTCGTTTTGACAGCTCTCATTTGAAGGAGGGGTTAGAGCCTCTGCTCTGCTGGTGTCTTCTAGTCTCTGGACTCCCAGGAAAACACTTCCCGGAGCTCCTCCTATCCTTTCCCCTCCTAGTTCACTTCTGACTTGTATTTAAAACTGCATGGGGAGCTTTTTCTTGCAGGGAGTATGTTTCTCATTGTACATAAGGTGTGAAGATCGCAGAAGAGAAATGCGAGCACCTACGACAAATACTAACAATAAATACTACATGAACCCAGAGATACAGGACGGCCCCTGGGCATTAACAGGTGAAATGCCCATCAGTCCCTGACACGGGCAGGCTTCCACATTGGCATCCTCATGCCTCTTTGTGCTTGGATCAGATATATGGGTATGGCTCCAGGCAAGTTCTCTGGTTTCAGGGACAGGTACATCCTGGGGAGAGGCATTTGTCTTCTCTGGCCATGCAAACTGAAAGACGGAGTAAAGAATGGAGTTGATTAATCCAAACAATGGGAAGATTCAAGGTCTGTGACCCTTACCTCTGAATTTCATCATAAGACTGCTTTTCAGCTTTCAGGGTATGGGCAATCATTGTAATGTGGTGTTTACTGTGTGTGTGTTGTAATTGCAATTATTCATGTTAAGCTGGTTAAAATGCACAGAATAAGAGCTAAAGGAAGAAAAAAAATAAAGCTGAGTGACTTAATGCTACTGTGTGTACACGCTGAAGTTGGCTTTCTGTTTACAGAAGGGTCAGCAGATAAGGCTGCTGAAACTGTGCAAAAACCATGAAACATCATTAAATCATTCTGGCTTACTCTAATGAATAAGGTGGTTCAAACCCCAGAAACAGGGCTGAAGGATCCATCCATACATTTATGATACAAAATAGGAGCTTGTACTATAAGAATCCAAAAATCAATGAAAATTGGGAACTAAATATTATAAACATTCACCCAGAATTATTGAAAAAAATTATTAATGTCTTTTATTTGGGAAAAATATCAAATACTTCTAAACTGAAAGGAAATGTTAATAGTTCTTTTTCATATGCCTGAGAAAAGGGGAGAAACACGTTTCCAGTTAGAAAAGTAACTATTTCCAGCTAGAAAAATAACTAAGATTATTGTTATTCATAATAAAATAACATTTTAAGAGATCATGTAAGACGTTTGGTCAAATTTGAAGTGAATTTTTAATAGTACTAAACAAAGCACTAAGCAGTTTTTGTTTATTAATTTTCGGTAATGGCCATATTTCCTCCCATAGTAACATTGTATGATGTGTTCACTAACATTTGTTTGATAAGATTAGGATAGGTTTAAAGAAAAATCATTTTTTTGTGTGTGTTTGCAAAATTAAAGACAGCTAGGATTGGCAATTGTACAGTAGTAAAGGTAAATAGTAACATTTCTCAACTCTCTTTGCCTAAATTCAGACACAATACTGTTGTGTCTACAAACAACAATATCGTTGGGGATAAAAACATTTAATTTTTAGAACATGCATCTGACAGTGATTAACACCTGTATTGCGAGTTGATTAATTTGACATAAAATTAAGAATGCTATTCCTAGTGTAAATGGTGCTTTTCCTATAAATGGGGAAAGAGAAAACAGGTATTTCAATTTTCTTTTATGCCTAGCTTGTAATTCTTTCATTAAAAGCACTAATTTGTTTATCTACACTAATTTTTCTGCCAAGCTGCTTATTTTACTATTATTTAATGGAAAGTGCTCTTTTTAATAATTTAGAGAGTCTTCTCCGTAAGGCATGAGAGAAATGAGTTACTTGGATGAGATAATCCTCAGCATTTTGCTGGAGATTCCGAACCTGGTGTTTGGTATTGAAGGTGACCTTTCCTGTGTGGGGATGGAAAGTGGAATATGTCTATTAAGGAGTTGATGAACTCTAACTGATAGAAATGTGACTTGCCATGTTGGATTTTGTACAGCAGAAAAAACGTGACATTCACAATTACCCTTCTCTCTAACTCCTCAAATTCCCTTCAAATCAATCAAGCTATATTACCACCAATTTAGAGTACAAATGTTATTAGGTCATTATTTCAGTGAAGGATTCTATGAAATTATTTTCTAGATGTCAATAATTTGAAAAAAAAAAAAAAGGCAAAGCGTGATCATCCATTGAGTGCACTGAAGAAAACCTTCTCAATCTGATTCTTTACAGAAGTTTGCTTGATCTCTTTAAACACATTCTTCTCTATCACCGTCCCACCATGGAACTGCTCACTTGGACATTTCCCAATCCTTTTTTCCTTTATTTGAGAAAGTGTCTTGCTCTCACTTTGTTTCCCAGGGTGGAGTGCAGTGGTGCAATCTCCTGGCTTACTCCCAGCTTCAAACCATTCTCCCACCTCAGCCTCTTCAGTACCTGGAACTACAGACATGAGCCACTGTAGCTGGCCCTATTGATTTATTTATTTATTTATTTATTTATTTATTTAAGTTTAATGACACTGGAGCTGTCATCTACTCCTACTCATTTCTGCGTCTCAGAGACCTAAGAATCAGAATGAGCCAGCTGGGTTAGAAAACCATAAACCACAGTTCAAAACCCAAGTAGGTGGGGCTAAAGATCTGAAGTCATCCTAGTCAAGGGCCAGAGGGAGCCAATAAGAGAAAATATTCAAGGGGAACTGAAAGCATTCGGCTGAAGAGTTCCTGAGCCAGGGCTCAGACCGTATGGACTGTCTTGGTACTTTCTGGATGGTGGTGGGAAAGCAGGCCTGGGAGCAGAATCAAGTAAATGGCTCTCTGACAGTCATCCAAATCAATCAATAATGATCAATTACACCTGATTTCCGGACTGCTGGCTGCTTCCTGTGTGATCCTGGGTTAGTGAATGAGTGGGACAGCCCCAGGGATCCATTTTCCATTGCACGGCTTGTCATCTGGTGACAGAGCTTTTATGACTTGTGTTGCAACATTATTGAACTTAGACCAGTGGTTCCTGAACATCGGGTTTTCAGGTGCCATCTTCGTGATGCATGCTCTATTGAAATTGCATAGAGCAGTGCCTGCCAATGGAAATGTAATAGAAGCCAGTAATGTAATTTTAAGCTTCCTAGTAGCTCCATTCAAAAGTCAAACAGATAAATGATTACATTTTTTAGGATATTTATTTAATCTGGTATATTGAAAATATTATTATTTCACCATGTCTCTGACCACATTGCAAGTATTCACTGAGCACATGTGGCTCAGGGAAACATGCTAGAAGCACAGAATATTTACTTTAATTAAACCTAATATTTTTCACTTTAAAGTTTTTACTCTGAATTGAAATTTTATGTCATCAGAAAAATAGTTAAGTTTGAGGTGATAAACGTTTTTTCTACCATTTACCGTTCCTTGTCTACTAAAATGAAATACAGTATCCATTTGTATACTACTTAAATTCATCTTAGATGATACTAGTGATACATGTACCAGATACGGAAAAATCGGAATGAACCAATTAAAGTTAGTTATAGAAAGCTCTATATCTCAGAAAGAATGATTTTCCCTGAAATCTCTTAAAAAATGATGTAAGAAGTCATAATTTCCATAATACATTCTGAAAAGCAAGAAAACTAAAGAATGAAATTAGAATGAAATTTCAGCCAGCTTGCCTTGTCCACAGCCATTTTCCATTTTTCAATTGTCTCTGCTGTGTTCTAGCATTACTCATTACAGTGTTTCAGCTCACATTTACTCACATTACTTTGCTGACGGAAAGATTTAAGACCAGGCTGACCAGCATGGTGAAACCTTATCCCTACTAAAAAAATACAAAAATTATCCAGGAGTGTTGGCACCTGCCTATAATCCGAGCTACTCAGGAGGCTAAGGCAGGAGAATCACTTGATCCTGGGAGGCAGCAGTTGCAGTGAGCCGAGATCGCGCCACTGTACTCCAGCCTAGGCGACAGAGCAAGACTCCGTTTCCAAAAAAAAGAAAAGAAAAAAAAAAAAGGAAAAGATTAAAGATTAAACAATTATATAGTGATGTTTTTTGTAGATTCCCTTCAACTTTCTAAATACACATTTTGCCAACTGTAAATAATGAGAATTTTATTTTTCTGTGATGAAAGGCACTAATACAGATATCCATGAAGCTCAGAATATCTGAAACAAAACAAATATGCAGAAAACCAGATCTAGCATATCACAGCCAGAATACTTAGAGACAAATGTGATAAGCAATGATAAATGATAGTTGGTGTATCCTCAGTATCAATGTGGACAGCTCCATAGAAAAACTATTTTGAGAATGATGGGACGGTGGGCACCTTGTTAGGTCTAGGATGTGGTGATCTGGTGTTCTGGAGATCAGTGATGAAAAATGCAAATATTTGAAAATATTCTTTTTCCCCATTTATGAAAATATTGGCATATTATCTTAGAACCAGAGCATGGCCTTAGGAACGAATAGAACATTGTCTATGGTAGCCATGTGTGTTAATTCTGCTTGAAATCTTCCCCTACCCCCAGTTTTCTCCATCGCCTAGTGCGAGGAGACTTAGAAATGCATTATTATAAATTCAGCCCCTAGACTTTAGGTGTTGACATTATTTGAAGTGCAAATAGTGCCTAAAAGTGAAAACTTTAAGATTTTATTTTATTAAGTAACTAAATTCATTATGTACCCCAAACTAACAGATTTTGATTTTAGAAAAAATTACAAGGGCATTGGGTTGGATAGGGAGCTGGGAATGAATGCACCATATTTTATGAACACATTAACCTTTTAGCTAAGTAGTAGTTATCTGGTATGGTTTGGCTGTGTCCCCACCAAAATCTCACCTTGAATTATAATAATCTCCAAGTGTCCAGGGTGGGGCCAGATGGAGATAATTGAATCACGGGAGTGGTTCCCACCATACTGTTCTCCTGATAGTGAATAAGTCTCGTGAGATCTGATAGTTTTATAAACGGAAGTTCCCCTACTGTGCACAAGCTCTCTTGCCTGCCACCATGTAAGACTTGACTTTGCTCCTCATTTGCCTTGACCCATGATTGTGAGGCCTCCCCAGCCATGTGGCACTATGAGTCAATTATACCTCTCTCATTTCTAAGTTACCCAGTCTCAAGTATGTCCTTACAGCAGCATGAGAATGGACTAATACATTATCCCAAGTTAATATATGGGTACACATTTAAAATTATGTTTTAAATTTTCCATAATGCTGATATCTATTATTAAATGCATTATTTTTATTTCTTGTTTTACTTTTTCACATATTTGTTCTTTGAAAGGCTGTAATATTTCATCTTTTCTCTATTTTTTTATATTTTTTCCTAATACTGCAATATCCAATGCAAACAGTGAACGTGTACCTGCTCTTCTTGCCATTCTTTTTTATTCCTATCAATCACTCCGTGACAGTGCTATTTCATTCAGTAACAGGTAAACACTGAGCGGGTAATCATGTGTTTCAATTTCTAATTTCTTTCTTATATGAGTCTACTTACTAAAAGTCATAATAGCTTAGTTTTGTCATCCTTCCTTCCTTCCTTTCTTCCTTCCTTCCTTCCTTCCTTCCTTCCTTCCTTTCTCTTTCTCTCTTTCTTTCTTTCCTTTTCCTAGACAGCGTTCTACTCTGTCTCCCAAGTGGAGTCCAATGACGTGATCACAGCTCACCATAACCTCGACCCAGGCAAAAGTGATCTTCCCATCTCAGTCTCTCAAGTAACTGGGACCACAGGTGCCCGTCACCATGCCTGGCTAACTTTTGTATTATTATTATTATTATTATTATTATTTTAGTAGAGATGGGTTTTTGTCGTGTTGCTCAGGTTGAGCTGCAGCTCCTAGGCTTGAGTGACATTCCCATCTCAGCCTCCCAGAGTGGTGGGGTTACATACGTAAGCCACTGTGTCTGGCCTGATAGTTCAGTTTTCTTAACCACATTAAAAATATATCTAGGATCTTAAACTGACACTTTTAATTAAGAAAGCTCGCATTCATTTATTCATTAATATGTCAACTTTTTCAAATTAAAAAGTACATTAAATTTATATTAAACATTAATCCTGAGTTAATTTATTAGATTATCCATAACACTTTCTTTTCATGAATAAGCAGTTACCTGCCAGTGGCAGCGACAGCATTTATGTTCTGGTGTTGGGAATGGCCCTCCATATGGCATCCTGCAGGCACGCTGGGAAGAAGCAGTGCGTTGGGTGAGGTCTCACCAGGAGACTGTCCCTGCTGCTCACTGCACAACGCTGGGAAAGCTGCTTAACTTTTTCAAACCTTGGTTTCCAAAGCTATATTAAGAGTCCTGTGGAGCTGAGCTATCTGAAGGCATAGTCCATCCTTAAAGGTTTCTTACTACTTGTTCCATAAGGAGTAATGGATCATTTAAAGAATAAGATCATCAGACGCTATTTTACCTCAACCTCTGATAAACCTTCCTCAGTAGCTTAATGTGAAATGATGAGGAAGCAGCTTCCACTGAAGATGAGCTTCCAAAGATGAAAAGAAAATACCACTAGTTTAACATTTTGCACGAGTTTTCTAATCCTGAGAAATATGAGCATGCTGTTCTGAAACCTGGGTAACCACAGCATATTTAACCATTTGTTTTTAAGACAATGGTGTGCAGGCCTGGCATGGTGGCTCATGCCTGTAATCCCAGCATTTTGGGAGGCCGAGGCGGGCGGATCACAAGGTCAGGAGATTGAGACCATCCTGGCTAACATGGTGAAACCCTGTCTCTACTAAAAATACAAAAATTTAGCCAGGCGTGGTGACGGGCGGCTGTAGGCCCAGCTATTCGGGAGGCTAAGGCAGGAGAATGGTGTGAACCCAGGAGGCGGAGCTTGCAGTGAGCCGAGATCCAGTCACTGCACTGCACTCCAGCCTGGGTGACAGAGTGAGACTCTGTCTCAAAAAAAAAAAAAAAAAAAAGACAGTGGTGCAGAACTCGGAACGGCCTCACGTATTAACTGAGGAGAATGTGCCTCCCTGCCCTGAAGGGTCAGCCAACCTGATCATATCAGTGGGCTTGCTCAGGTCTCCTGGAGAAGCTGTAAACACACAATCTCACACCGAATGTGCCAATACGTCTATTACTCTTTCATGTTTGTCTCATTGCCAAAGGCTTACTTTGATCTTAAAACATATAATTTTTTTCTTACAAAAAATATTAAGACATAACCTAGTTCATCCTCTTCTGTATCACAATGCCAAGGTTTCTCATTCTTTCTGATTTTAATTCCCTGCTTTCAAAACCCCTATATTCCGGTGATTTTTTTCCTACTGTGAAAACAGAAACAACCAGAAGGAGCGAAGAGGGAGTTTTTCCCTAAATACACAGCCATCAGTTACCCGTGAGCCACAGGGAGCCTTTCTACCTTCCTGTGACTTGCACCTGGGCACAGGTGTCACTTCTGCACCACAAACTATTCATGTAAACAGCTGTTATTGGAACTTTGCTTCTGGATTGGTGAGCAAGTCATTCCTTCTAAGAGAGAAAACAATACTTTCTGTAACCTGCTTATCTAGAGCTTCCTGAATGTGCTTATCATTTATCCTACCTCAAAGAGGTTAAAAGTCACTCATGCAGCCATGGTAGGTCATGCTATTTAAAGCAACAGTGAAAAGAGAACGACTTGGATCTTTTTGGACTCAGGAGCCTTGACTGCAGCCCCCACAGCCAACACCACGAGCACAGGTCAGGAAAATTGGTGTGTGAATCGTGATGTCCACTTTTCTTGTCTGGTCTGGAATCAGTGCACATTAAAACTGTCAGTTCTTGTAAATACAAAGGGCTCTGACCTCTCTCTGCCTACCTCTGAATTCAATGTCGTTTTCTCTTGTACATATGAGATTGTGCTTCCTGCAGACACAATTGCAATCATCCAGAGAAAAGCGTGCCTTTAACGTATGCATCAAGTGTCATTCACATTTCCGTCTTTCTAGCAAGCATCCCCTTAAGAATAATGTGACCAATGTAAAGGAAGAGGTTATGAAAACAGTTCATACATGAGAAGGTTGAAGGCTCATCTCTTATGAAACATGTCACTATGGGTCCCTCACATAATATACCCCCACTGCAAAGGGGAGGGCAAATGACACGATAAAACCTGCAAAAGAATGACCAGAGGGAATGTCTCATCTTCTATGCTCATCATCATCATCATCATCCTTAGGATGCTTCCAACTAGTATTAGACATTGAGAGAAAACCACAAATGAATAGTGTATGTGTAGATGGAAAACAGACCACGCCTTGGCCATCTTGGGTCAACCAAAGTCACTCTTTCATCTGATCCCCCTCTCACATATACATTCAAAGAAAAATAAGCATACAGGCATTGCTCCTTAGAACAGATTGACAAAGAACTCCTTGGGGTAGGGTGGGGATTGGGCTGGAAGTGCATAACTTGTAAGGCCAGAATGTACACATATATAATAATATATATATTATATGTATATATAAAATATATACACACATGTATATATATATACACTGGCTCTGTATATATATACGTAGCGTGTATATGGTATAAATATAGTTTATACATCCATGAAGTTGAGCTCTTTTTCTTTAACATTTACTGAAACATAAAAACGATAAACACCTCATACTAGGAAAATGATCAGAGCTTCTTGCCAATTAACCATGGACCAGAATTACGTTCATCTTTGCTGTGTTCCTTTTTGTAAAAGGGGCACTAAGAGCAGAGGAGCAGGCTGGCTGGACTAGCACACTATTAGCATTCACTGCACATCCCGTGGTTGAGATGAGCCCATGGGAATAATTTGCAACTTTTGCTAATCATTCTTTATAGATTTACCAACATATTTGCAACATCTAAGGAAGTAAAACTCCTTACTGTGACCATGAGCCATTCCACGTGTTGTTTGTGCCTGTGCCTGGATTCCCCCTTGCTCTTCTGCTTCTATCCACTTGCATCATTTTGCATCTCGAGTACCAACCTTTATCTGATCATGTTCCTGATGTAGATTCCAAGTTCCTGATACCAAGTCTTCGTGACCTACATTCCTGGCAACATTGTTCAATGGGTGTTGGATTTTTCCCAATTCTGGAGCGTTTTCTTTCTGTCTTACTTACTGAATTGCTTTGTGTTTGTGTACACACACATGTGCATGGCTTCAGTATATTCCACGGTGATACGTGATCCATATAAGCGAATATAGTGACTTAGGGTCTTGATTCATTGAGGAATACTTGCATTTTTCAATAGGGAATGCTGGAATATTGAAAATAACCTTTCAAAGCCCGGTAATTCTGGAATTTAGATTTTCAGGTTGAATAGTTTGGTGTGATGTAAGTCATTTATTTGCACGTGCCCATCTAACAGGCCAGTCTATGTGGTCTATTTTTATAGGGTTTTGTTCTCACCTGGGCTTAAACTATTATCATTGCAACTGTTTTGCAGACTATAAAGTCTTGTGAGCATACAAATGGTTCTTGACTTTGCATATTTACCACTCCTGTGACAATTCATGGATCTGTATTACTTATTTCAATGAAACAGTGCTAGCCTAATGATGCTCTTCTGGAATCTACACATCCTTAAATCTCAGCAGTAGCCTTTTAACCATGATAATTAAAGCAGGAGTTGCTGTGAATTACCTGGATCCTGAAATACTCCCTAAAACTCACCGTTGCCTGTGGTACCTGCACAGAAAGCCCGCTTGGATTTATGGCCCTGGCGTGGTCCCCTTTGGTAAGTCACATGGCAGAAAACCACAGGATGTACCATGGTGGCTGATTTGCTTTTCCTCATGAACTGTATATTCAATGTCTATTTCTGGTAAGTACCAGCCCATTATAAATCATTGTATTCCAAGTCCTTGGACACAATACTTTTAATCTAGAAAACAACCTTTTTTTTTTTTCTTGGATTAGTTATCAGTCTTAGAAATAGCAATAATTCAGTTCCTGATGCATGGTGACACACGCTCATAATCCCAGCTACTTGGAAGGCTAAGGCTAGAAGATCATTGAAATCCAGGAGTTCCAGGCTGCAATGAACTATGATCGTGCCATTGCACTCCAGCCTGGGTGACCGAGTGAGACCCTGCCGCTGAAAGAGAAATAAATAATAAACAACAAGAATTCAGATGTTGAATGTGCTGCTGTTTCTTCTCATGGAATGTTTTGAAAACTCAAGAATGTAAAAGTTATGGGACACACAAGAGAGATGAGCGCAGATCAGCTTTTCAGTGTTTGGGGCTCAGTGTGGCCATGAGCATAATCTTCACCTTCCTTCATTGCTGCTTTTCTTTTCTCTTTCACCTGCAGCATTCCCAAGCTCTATTAATTCCTGCAGAAGCAAGAGGGTTGTAAGATCACCTGTTGGTGATGACTCTTCACCTCTGAGATCTCTAGGTAGGCTTCCTTAGAAAATGTTTTAAGAAGCTCAGTTTCCTGCTTCCACTAATGCGGGTATCTCGATCTTTGATTTGAATTTTCTGAAACCTGTTATTTTTCTTGTACTAGTTCTGAAAAGTAAGACACAATTTTTTTCTGCCTTGAGAGATATTACAGTTTGGACCCTCTAGAAGCTGACTTTGAGGGGGATATTGGTGTTTTGGATTTTTATTGGAGTTATCACTGGGCAGAGAAGGCAAGACTGAGCAGAGAGATAAGTTAAATGTCCCTTCGAACAAGACAAAACATTAGCTAACCTCCCGTGGAGTTTCTGGAGTGGAAATTATTTGCCACTCCCGAACAGTTTTGACCATTATGGAATTCTGCAACCAGTCATTGGATGCAAGTGGCCCCTGAGAACTGCATGTTATTGCGTGAGGATGCTCTTGTCAGCTGAGGCCAAGCCTGATGGAGCAGATAGCTGGCAAGGTGCATCTCTGATGCGGGATCTGAGAGGAATGGTGGAGGCTCCATGTCTGCCACAAAGAAAGTGAGGTCCTATTGTGAAAGTACTCCACACTTTGAATGTAAGACTTTTTTTGATCTCTCAATAAACGTTTGCTATTTTCTTTATGTCATAATATAATTAGTGAAGCAGTAATGAGTAGGTAGAACATAGAGGATTTTTAGGGCAGTGAAACTATTCTGTATAATACTATACTGATGGATACATGACATTATATATTTTCCAAAACCCATAGGATGTACAACACCAAGAATGAACTCTAATGTAAACTATGGACTTCAGTGAACAATAAGATATCAATATTGGCTTAGCCATTGTAGCAGATGTACCACTCTAGTGCAGGATGTTGATAGTGGTGGAGAGTTTGTTTAGGTTTTGAGTATTCAGGGAGTATTTATTAGTCTGTTCTCACTCTGTTGATAAAGACATACCTGAGACTGGGTTATTTATAAAGGAAAAAAGGTTTAATTGACTCACAGTTTCACATGGCTGGGGAGGCCTCACAATCATGGCAGAAGAGCAAGGGGCGTCTTACTTAGCATCAAGCAAGGGAGAGCATGTGCAGGGAAACTCCCCTTTCTAAAACCATCAGATTTCATGAGACATATTCACTATCACGAGAACAGCATGGGAAAGATCCACCTGCATGATTCAATCACCTCCCAAACAGGTCCCTCCCAAGGGTTGTGGGAATTGTGAGAGCTACAGCTCAAGATGAGATTTGGGTAGGGACACAGCCAAACCATATCAGAGTATATGGAAACTCTGTACTACCTACTCAATTTTCCTATGAGCCTGAAACTGCTCTAAAAATAAAATCTTTCAAAAAATGTTTAAAAAATGGCAAGGTGTATCTACATACAACAGACTAAAAACAGCATTGCAACATTGCAATCATGAATTTGATTTGCTAATGTGAAATACACAACTTTATGACTGGAAGGGCATGCATGAATTTAACCATGTTTCTGATTTTGCACATAATGTTCTTTTGAACATTTGTGCAAAGGACAAGTGTATAAAACTTAAATGTGATCAAACAAAAAAAAATCACTCACCCATACATCAACTCTGTGTAAATAAGAACACCTCTATGGTCAGGAGGTTTAGAAGATGGAGCTTCTTCCTGTGGGTAGGAAGCAAGTGTAGCACTTGATAAGCTGGGAAGTCCTGGCAGCTTTATGTAATGGACAAACTGCAACCATATGGAACGCAGACTAAATCAAATTCACTTGGTGACTTCTGTACTTATATGATGAATCACTCAACACCAGAGCTTTTGTGGTTCTTGGTCTTCTCATAGTCAACCTCTATTCAACCTCAGCTACCCACTTTCAGTAGAGTTAAGAGTGACCAGTAGCTGGGCCATTTTTAAATGTTCACTTGAAGAATCCTGCATTGTCAATGAGAACACATAGACACATGGTGGGGGAAAATATACACTGGAGCCTGTTGGAGAGGGGAGGAGGCGGAACAGCAGGAAGAACAGCTAATGGACGCTGGGCTTAATACCTCGGTGATGAGATGACCTGTAAGCCATCATGGCATACATTTACCTATGGAACAAACCTGCGCATGTACTCCTGAACTTAAAAAAAAATTAAAAAAGGGAAGAATCCTGCCTTCTCAGTCTCATTTCCTACTCTTCCAGCTGGGTTTCTCCAGCTATTCATCAATCTCCAAACCACTCATTCTCTCACTTTTTGCCATCTTTACATTTGCATTGTCTTCCTGCCCCAAGTTGAGAGCTCATGGTTTGGACATAAACCACTCCTGTGAAAGCATTTTTAACTTCCTTACTCATTTCTTTGATTATTGTATTCACCTTCCAATGCAGAGCCCATTTAATTATCTTCTTACAACAAACAGCTGAACATTGTTGAAAAAAAAGCTCTCAAAATCATTTCAATTGACCTTGCTTGAAATTTATGATCAAAAATATCAAATAAGCTCTTGGCATGTGCCAGATCTATCTACAATAAGAGGAAAAAGACAAAAAGGGAGAGAGGAAGTGACAGCTAAAATAAGGAAGAAACAAAGGATAAAAAAAAAGAGGAGGAGAAAGAGGAAGAGGGGCAAGTCTTTTCTCCCTCCACACTGTAAGCATTGCTCTCTGCTGGCTGAAACACTGGGTCTTTTGTTGTCCTCATCAGAATAACAGATAAGCATGAAGGAGAAAGAGCACCTTTTAGATCATGCTGGACTGATTCAATCTAGAAAAGATGATATACTGTTACTGAAAGGAATAATAGACCATGAATGACCAGTGTGGTAGATAAAAGCGAATTTATTTGCAACATGCCAAAAAGTTTATTGGTTTGAAATGACTTCTGGAACCACTAACTTGACAGAGGGAAAACAAATGGCAGCTGTACCATGCCCAGAGCTTGCATTTCTTTACCTCCTCGGATTTGTTCTTGGATTCGCCAAGCACTCGTCCTATTTTTCACATGTTTTGCCATCACCTGTCATATCCCCTGGACAGTTTGCAGAAGCAATAAAACGTAGACTAGGGTCATGGATTATGAGTCCGGAAAACATTTGTCGAATATATGGCTTAAATTATTTTTTCTGTGTCTGGAAAATTAGGAGGATTCTAACCTACACAGTACACAAATAATATAGGCACAAGTATTTCCTGGTAAAGTCACAGGAAACTGTTACTCCAACATCATCAAATTTATTTGTATAACAGGCTGTAGATGTGTTCAGGTATTTAGAAAAGCCTCATGTCATGGGACAACTTCTAGATCGTGTGTGCCAGGAGAGTCGTTCAGAACAATGCCTGCAACCAGCCAACAGTACCCGGTGCAGATGTGAACATTCAAGGAATATTGAATGCATTCAATGAGTCAACTGCAAAATCAGAGTTGTCTCTTGTAATGTAATTAATTTAATAATTTATCTATAGGAAATTTTGGTGCAAAATCATTTTGTTATCTTACAAAGCATCATAACACTTCACACAAGAGAACATTAGTTGACAATAAATAAGATAAAGCAAAAGAAAATAAAGACATGAAAATAATCTCTAAAAGTTAAGAAAAAAAGAAGTGTGATTTATGGATTACTGGAAAGTTTTAGATAAAGTTAGTAGCACTTTGAATATTATTTGAAATTATAAAAATTCATCTTAGATTATTTTTCTGATAATTCTTAAGTCTCTATAGTTTGGTTGTTACATTTTCTGTAATCTCTTCTATAGAGATTCATATGAGATTATTAAAAACAGAGTTGCAGGGGTCATAGCTCAGTACGGGAAGGAATCACCTCTGGAATTGTCTCCTGGGAAGGTACGTCTGGTCTGATTTGGGGAATAGTTTTCTCCTCTTCTGTATGTCTAATTAGAATGCACGATTTTTGCTTTTTAAGGAGGTCACATATTAAAATTATTTCACCATTGAGTGTGGTCGTCATTTCTGAAAATAGTGACAGTCATCAAACAAATTCTGCTGAAAAGGTTTCTGATGACAGCCAGCTGAAGAACATGGGGTGGATTTTCAAAGCCATGATGAAGGGTCACCATACACAGCTAATAAGACGACTGCAACTGACATTTCAGGGAAAAATTCCAGAAACTTAAAGATACAAAGCAGCATCATCAGGACACAGCTATGATATCTGCGGGTGGTCTCTTGGAAGGGGTTCTCGTGATGCACACGTGCTGCTGTGTTTACCTGAAAACATCTCTGCAGGAGCAGCTTTAGATTAAGGAGGAAATAAGAAGGAAGAGCCGGTGAACCCTGGACCAGGAAAAAGATGTTAAAAGGTCAGTGCTGGGAAAATTGATGACATTTAAAGACAGACTACGGATTGTATCCTATTATTGCATTAATATTAAATTCCTGGTTTTTGTGATAAAGTTTGTGGTTATGAATGAGGAGGAAAACCCTTGTTAGAAAATACACACTGTATTATCAGAGGGAATTAGAGACTCAGGGTGAGAGTGGCTTAAAGTTAGCCTCGAACGGTTCAGAAATACAACGTACATAATGTGTAGCTCCGTGTGTGTGTATATATACATGCATCTGTATGTGTGCATATGTGTTTATGTGTGCATAGATATATAGATATATATAAAATGAGATAGAGAGGAGATGGAAACTAATGAAAACAAATATCGAACATTGGTGAATATGCATAAAACATGTTTAGGAGTTCCTTGTTCTATTCTTGTACCTTTTCTGTAAGTTTGAAATTATATCAAAACAAAAGTGGTTTTTGTTTGTTTGTTTGTTTTGAGATGGCTTTTGCTCTTGTCACCCAGGCTGGAATGCAGTAATGAAATCTTGGCTTACTGCAACCTCTTTCTCCCAGGTTCAAGTGATTCTCTTGCTTCAACCTCCCAAGTAGCTGGAATTAAACGCATGTGCTGCCACACTTGGCTGATTTTTGTATTTTTAGTAGAGACAGGGTTTCACCATGTTGGTCAGGCTGGTCTTGAACTCCTGACCTCCAGTGATCCACCTGCCTCAACCTCCCAATGTGCTGGGATTACAGGCCTGAGCCACCATGTCTGGCCTCAAAATAAAAGTTTAAAACCCCAAATAACAAGAAAAAGTAGTGTTGGTGTGTGAATGTACATCTATGTGTGTCTATGCATGCATAACTCATGTGTGTGTCTAATTTGATAATACAAGTCATATATACTTGCACATAAAACTGGGAAAATAAAAGCAAAATCTGTACTCTCAACATTTTATTCTATCTAGTCACTGTTAGCACAAATTGAGCATCGTAGAGTCGAAAAGCCAAAATCTGAAATGCTCTAAAACTCAACACTTTTTGAGCCTGAATATGACCCTTTAAAGGAGATGCTGCTCATTGAAGCCTTTCAGATTTTAGATGTTCAGATTTGGGATGCTTAACTGGTATGATGCAAATATTCACAAATCTGAAAAAATCTGAACTGCACAACTGGTCCCAAGCATTTTGGATTATGTACAGGTCCCAACCTGTACATTAAGTGGTTTCTTCTAGAAACTAGATAGATAGATAGATAGATAGATAGATAGATAGATAGATAGACAGACAGATGCTTTGTTTTTGAGATGAGATCTTGCTCTGGTGCCCAGGCTGGAATGCAGTGGCATGATCTTGGATCACTGCAGCTTTGATGTCTCAGACTCAAGCTATCTTTCCACCTCAGCCTCACGAGTAGGTGAAACTATAGGTGCATGTCACCACACCCAGTTAATTTTTGTATTTTCTATAGAGACGGATTTTCACTACATTGCCCAGGCTGTCCTGAACTCCTGGCCTCAAGTGCTCTGCCTACCTTGGCCTTCCAAAGTGCTGGGATTGCAGACCCGAGTCACCACACTTGGCCTAGAATTTTTATAAATGATAGATGGCTTAATAATTTTGAGATTTTAAAAATTAATTTCATGCCCGATATTTTTATTTAACATTTTTCTTAAAGTTTTTTTCCATGTGGTTAACTATTATGCATAATTCTGTGAGGAGGCAAAGTATTGCTTACTTGGGATCAGCTGCATTCAGCGAGCTGCTCTACTGACGCATGCTCTGAGAGGCGGGGCCCCGTGGCGACAGCTCACAGCCTCTGAGTCTGCTGACCTGTATTCTGAAGCCAACACTTCCTGGCTGTTGCGATGGTTAAATTTAATATGTGTCACCTTGGCTAGACTATGGTGTCCAGTTGTTTGGTAAAATTCCAGACTAAATGTTGATGTGAAGGTATGTCTTAGATGCAGTTAATATTTTCAATGAGTAGACTACGAGTAAAGCAGACGACCCTCCTTAATGTCAGTGAGCCTCAGCCAATGAGCTAAAGGCCTTACGAGAAATATACTGTCTGCCCAAGTAAGAGGGGATACTGCCTTGGGGGCTCCATCCTGTGGGTCTGCTCTGCCCACTTTGGAGTTGCCAGCACCCACAATCATGTGAGCCAACTTCTTAAAATAAATCTTTATGTCTGTGTCTCACTGTCTCTCTGTCTCTGCCTTTCTCTTTGCCTGTCACTTTCTTTTCTGTCTATACACACAAACCCACAGAAACATTATCTATCTATCATCTATCTGTCTATCTACCTATCTATTTATCTATCATCTATTCTTTTTTACTGGAGAAACCTGGTTAATACAGCTGTGGACTTCAAGTAACTAGTTAAACATTTTTTGCCTAATTTTTTAATCTATAAAATAGAAATAATGAACCTATTTACCTCACAGAGTTGATACGAGAACAAGATGCATCATGCCTTTAATGTGCTTAGAATATATCTAACTGACCTCATAGCTCACGAGTGTGAGCTATTATCATTACACCTATTTTAGTTCTTCATTTCCAGTGTGGAGACTGTATTTATAACATTAGAATATGCATTATTGTGCATACATCTCCCTATTAATTTCTGGATTATTTCTTTAAAATATATACCAGTGTCTAACCAGGGTCAGTTCCAAATCCCACATGCTGTGGTTTTTACCACCTGTCTGACATCCGCCTCATTTCACCATTACTAGCTCTATTGCCATTCCTCAAAATTAGCCATGCACTTTCCCGTAGAAATTTGTTATTTTTGATCATGTCTCCTGTCCAGAAGCAAGGTATTACACAGGTGCATTTATTTGAGTTACATTATAATGGCTGTTTTCTTTTAAGACCATTCTAGATACTGGATGAAACAGAAGACTCATAATTTCCCCATTCATAGACTTTATTTTTTGTGATGATTTTGACTGATAAATCTGGATTACGTTGTCTGGCTTAGCTTAGAAATACAAAGACATACTCAAGTTTTCACAAATAATGGGGCTTGGTGTATGAAGAGAAGCAAGTAACAGGATGCTGTCTGTAAGCGGAGTGGCCAGGCCCAGCGGGCAGATGTGGGCATGTTGCTCAGGCAACCCCGGCCTTTGATTTTGCTATGAGGGGGTTTTCTCTTGTCCTTCATGAACACACTGGAGGATCTGGGGAATCCACCTGCCTCCCTTCTCAGGTTGTCTCTGCTTATCCCTGGATCCTCCTCCCCTACTTATCATCTGGTCTTTGGCTTCCTCACACCTTGACTCTGGGTTCTTCCCTGTGAGCATGCCCCATCCCCTGCGAGGGTGTTCCATGCCCTGCAAGTGTGCTCTATGCCCTGCGAGGGTGCTCCATCTCCTGTGAGGGTGCTCCAACCCTTACAAGGGTGCTCCATCCCCTGCAAGTGTGCTCTACGCCCTGCGAGGGTGCTCCATCCCCTGTGAGGGTGCTCCAACCTCTGCAAGGGTGCTCCATTCCCTGTGAGGATGCTCTATCCCCTGTGAGAGTGCTCCATCCCCTGTGAGGCTGCTCCATCCCCTGTGAGAGTGCTCCATCCCCTGTGAGGGTGCTCCATCCCTTGTGAGCATGCTCCATCTCCTGTGCGGCTGCTCCATCCCCTGTGAGGATGCTCCATCCCCCGATGCCTCCACTCTGTCCACAGAGAGGCTCCCATGGGGACCGACTGGCAAAGGATACAAAATCTCAGTTTGTCAGAAGGAATAAGTTCAAGAGATAAATATTATACAACACAAAGACTAGGATCAATAACAATATATCATATTCTTGCAAATAAATGTAAATTTTAAGTATTCTCACAAAAAATAGTATATGAGGTAATGCATATGTTAATTAGCTCATTTTAGCCATTCTATGTTGAGATATTGTAGGTTCAATTCCAGACCACAGCAATAAAGCAGATATCTCAATATAGAAAGTCACACAGTTTTTTTTTTGTTTCCCAATGCATATAAAAGTTATGTTTACATTATACTCTATTAAGTATATGATATTAATATGTACTCTATTAAGTACTCTATTAAGCATGAGATAGCATTATGTTGTTAAAAACAAGGTACATATCTTATGGTCTCTTGAGCCTTCAGTGAATCATAATCAAGTTGCTGGTAGAGCGTCTTGCTTTGATGTTGATGGTTGCTGACTGATTGATGGTGGTGGTGGCTGAAGTTTGAAATGGCTGTAAGAATTTCTAAAAATAAGACAACAATGAAGTTTGCTGCATTGGTTGGCTCTTCCTTTTATGAAGGACTTCTCTGTAGCACACAATGCTGTTTGACAACCTTTTACCACAATAGAACTTCTTTCAAAGTTGGAGTTGGATCTCTTAAACCCTGCTTTATCAGCGAAGTGTATGTAATATTTTAAATCCTTTGTTGCCATTTCAATGATATTCACAGCATCTTCGCCAGAAGTAGGTTTCAAGAAACTCTTTGCTCATCCATAAGAAATATGTCCTTATCCATTCACATTTTATCATGAGATTGCAGCAATCAGTCACATCTTTAGACTCTACTTCTGATGCTAATTCTGTAGCTATCAAATATGTAGCTCCCTCCTCCAATGAAGTCTTGAACTCCTCAAAGTCATCTATAATGGTTGGAATCAACTTCTTCCAAACTCCTGTTAATGGAGTTAATGGAAGTTAATATCTTGACTTCCTCCCGTATGAATGACAAATCTGTTTAATGGCCTCTAGAATATTGAATCCATTCAAGAAGGTTTTCAATTGTCTTTGCCAAGATCCATCAGAGAGATCACTAATCTATGGCAGTTACAGTCTTACAAAAGGGATTTCTTTTATAATAAGGCTTGAAAGTTGAAATTTCTTCTTGATTGATGGGCTGCATAATGGAAGTTGTGTTAGCAGGTGTGAAAACAAGATCTCCTTACACATCTCCATCAGAACTCTTGGGTGACCAGGTGCATTGCCAATGAGCAGTAATATTTCAAAAAGATTTTTTTTTTTTCTGAGCAGTAGGTCCCAAAAGCGGGCTTAAAATATTCAGTAAAGCATGCTGTAAACAGATGTGTTATTATCTAGTCTTTGTTTCTCCACTTTAGAGAACAGGAAGACTAGAATTATCATAATTCTTAAGGGTTCTAGCAATTTCAGAATGGTAAATGAGCATTGGATTCAACTTGAAGTCCGTAGCCTGCATTAGCCAATAATAAGAGAGTAAGCCTGCTACTTGAAGCTTTGAAGCCAAACATTTGCTTCTCCTCTCTAGCTATGAATTCTGATGTTGCATCTTATTTCAATAGAAGGCTGTTTCATCTACATTGAAAATCTGTTGTATACCATAGCCACATTCATTGTTGGTCTTAGGCAGATCTTCTGGATAACTTGCTACAGTTTCTCCATCAGCACTTACTGCTTCACCTTGCATGTTTCTTTTATAGAGATGACTTCTTTTCTTAAATCTCATGAACAAATCTCTGCTAGCTTCAAACTTTTTTCTGCAGCTTTACGCCTCTCAGTCTTCACAAAATTGTAGAGAGTTAGGGCCGTGCTCAAGGGAATGAGGTGGCTGCTTTGATTTTCTGTCCAGACTATTACACTTCTCCAGGTCAGCAATAAGACTGTTTTGCTTTTGTGTTTTTTGTGTGTTCACTGAAATACCACTTTAAATTTCCTTCAAAAACTTTTCCTCTGCATTTGCAACTGGGCTATTTGGCACAAGAAACCTAGCTCTCATCATATCTCAGCTTTCTACATGCCTTCCTCAACAAACTTACCCACTTCTAGCTTTTGATTTAAAGCAAGAGGCATGCAACTCTTCCTTTCATTTCTACACTCAGAGTCCATTGTAGGGTTATTACAATGGACTGATTTCAATATTGTTGTGCTTCAGGGATAGGGAGGCCTGAGGAAAGGGAGAGAGATGATGTATTTGTCTGTTCTCACACTGCTGTAAAGAAATACCTGAGACTGGGTAATTTATAAAGAAAAGGGTTTTAAATGGCTCATTGTTCTGCAGGCTGTACAGGAAGCATGGCTGGGGAGGCCTCAGGCAACTTACAATCATGGTGGAAGACAAATGGGAAGCAGGCATGTCTTCACATGGCAGAGCAGAAGAGAATGTGAAGACGGAAGTGCTACATACTTTTAAACATTCAGATCTCCTGAGAACTCACTCACTATTATAAGAATATCAAGGGGAAAATCTGCCCCCGTGATCCAGTCACCTCCCACCAGGTCCCTCCTCCAACACTGGGGATTACAACTCAACATGAGATTTGGGTGGGGACACAAAGCCAAATCGTATCAACTGGAGAATAGTCAGTGAATACAGCAGTCAGAACACACACAACATCTATGAATTAAGTTTTCTGTTTTATGTGGGCACGGTTCATGATGACCCTAAACAATTATAGTAGTAATATCAAAGACCACTGATCACAGATCACTATAACAGACTTAACAATCATAAAAAAATTCGAAATATTACAAGACACAGAGACACAAAGGGAGCACATGCTGTTGGAAAAATGGTGTCAATAAACTTGCTAGATGCAGGAATGTCACAGAATTTCAATTTGTAAAAAGCATACAATCTGTGAGGAGCAATAAAGCAAGTTGCAATACAGCGGAGTATGCCCGCATACAATTTTTATGTGTTAATTAAATCAGTATATTTTTCAAAGAGGACTTCTTGGAGATATTTCACAATATTAAAAGTATAAAAGTTAAAATGCTATGCAATGATGAAGAGTCAGCATTTTTCAAACTACTTAATACATTTTTAAAAAGAAATAAAACCCTTTAATGGTTCTCATGCTTTATAGTATAGTGTACAAACCAAATATTAGGTTTGCTATGTTTTTATACTCCTATTTGTTTATAATTTATAGGAAGACAAAATTGTAAAGGTCAAAGGACAATTCTCATTATTATCACCTGTTGTTAAGATTGTTTTCCAGAGATTGTAAAGTTATTTCAATATCATGGAAAGTGAAGACTGCCTATACTTTGTGCAGGTACATATCAAAATAACAAGCAAGGTACTTTGACTGTATAAGTACCTATTGAAATAATAATAATAAACAATGTTGAGAACATGATTTCAAACTTAATATAGTCTAATGACTTCACATGCAGGATTAGACCTTAAATTAATTATTTTACTGTTTAGTTGCTGCTTAACAGATTACAATATTAATCATTATCTTATTACAATTCAACACATATTACTTCTTACACTTCATGTCCAATAATGCTAGGACCTCAGAGCCCTTTAATCCTATTTCACTTTCTCTCACCTTTCATGTTACTGTTGCTATGGGGTTTAATTCCGTGTTTCTTTAAACTCTAAGACAAGCTTGTCCAAACCCATTGCCCACCGGGTGCATGCAACCCAGAACGGCTTTGAATGTGGCCTAACGTAAGTTCATGACTTTAGCTGATTGCATCATTTAATCTTCATAATAATCACATAAAATATGTTTGTTTCTTTTTTTTTTTACTGTATAAGAAAATTGTGGCACAGAGAGTTTAAACTATTTTACAATACATGGGTGAGGGAAGCCCTAGAATGAAGCAAATAATAAGAGAAACACAAGGAAGAGAAAGTGGACCAGGAATGGAATTGTACTGGCTGTTTTATGTTTGTTTTTCCTTTTGTTTTCTTTGTTTGGAGGGAAGGGCCACAGTGTTAATTCTTTATTATAGGAGCTTTTGTACATTAGAAAAGTTTATATAATGATATTATCCCAGAAGTTAAAATCAATAAGTAATTTAATTGTAACATTTTAGATGAACATATGCATTTATTTTTCTAATTTTAATTTTAATTTTTTAAATTTTGATTTTATTTATGTATTTATTTTTGAGACAGAGTCTTACTATGTCATCCAGGCTGGAGTGTGGTGGTGCAGTCTCAGCTCACTGCAACCTCCACCTCCCAGGTTCAAGCAATTCTCCTGCCTCAGCCTCCCAAGTAGCTGGGATTACAAGTGTGCACCACCATGCCCAGCTAATTTTGGTATTTTTAGTAGAGACGGGGTTTCACCATATTGGCCAGGCTGGTTTTGAACTCCTAACCTCGTGATCCGCCCGCCTCGGCCTCCCAAAGTGCTGGGATTACAGGCATGAGTCATCACACCTCATGCAATTTGTGTTAATAAGATTCATCAACTTTATTAGCTTTCAGAGACTCTTAATATCTTGAAGAAAAAAGGAACTGTGAATAAAAATGATGTTATTTGTTAAGAAATTCTACATTCTTATTAAACAGTGCTGGAATAATAAAGTGAGATGACTGATTCAAAATGAGAAAATGAAATTCTTTCAGGTGACCTTTAAAACTAAAAACTCTTTGCTAGGAAACACATTATGGATTAAGTAAAAGCAATACCACTTAGTATAAATCCTTTTGGTTTTTGGTCAATGATTTGATTTACTCTAGAGTCAACAATTTGGTGGTCCATTTTGAACGTAAAAATATATCATTAAACTTTGTTTCATCATTTCACTTATAACTTCAGATGGAATTTAAAGTGAAGGCACTCTGCTGTCTCACATACATTATATTCACCAATCTTTTTACACTGAACTGGAGTGAGTGTCATAGATTGTGCCTACATACCAACCTGAAAATGTAGATTCTATATGCTACATATCCAAAAGAAACGTCCATATTTTAATGTAGTAAGTAAGCCAGATTCTTTGTTACCAGAAACTCAGGCTGTGGACTGCCAACGGCAATATATCATTAATGTGAAAGTACGTAAAATGGAAAGCATGTAAAAAGTCACAAGAAAATACAGAGAAAATATAGAGAAGTGTCTATCAATGCCAAATATGCATATATGTATATGGGGGAGTATCAACACTAAATAATATATCCTAGATAGAGAAAGAGTTCAGATTTTGACTAAGATGGGAAAACATATTCTAGCCAGAAGGATAAATATTTGAAAAGATGCAAAACCTTGACCCATAGCACAGGGACAAGTATGCTTTCCAAATGATATGGACTGGATCCTACAGATCAGTGGTCTGCAAACGTGATTCCCACACCAGCAGCAGCACTTGTGAATATACTTAAAATGCACATTCTCAGGCTTGACCCTAGATCTACTGAGGCTCAGAGTCAGGAGGTGGGTCCGCTAAGGTGTGTGTTAACAAGGTTTCCATGTGATTTGAGAATCGCTACCATAGAGACTGAATTTTAAATCAGGTGAGTGATGTGATCAAATCTAACTTGTTGAAAGATAATTCATCAAGGGCAGTGGGGCCTAGGAGTCTAATTGGAGATGGTAGTTAGAGATAGGGAACCCATCAAAAATCTATTGCAATGTCCTCTGATACACAGTAGTTACACTATGAAATAAACAAACAAAGAAACAAAAAGCCCACAGGCATTTTTTAGGATATGGATCACATTCTACTTCATATTTATTTTTCTACTTCATATCAGATGGTGTCTGCTCCAATATCTGATACACAGTTGGTCTTAATTCATGTTTGTGGAATAAATGCTGAATAGTATAGGTGATAGAAGGGAATGCTTTAACCAAGCCAGAAACTAGAAGTGGCTTAAAAGTGTAAGAATGTTGTGACATATGGCCTTATATAACTAAAATTCTCAATTTGATTCTGGGGTGGGTGAGTTCAGTGGCTGAATAACATTTTCAGAGTTCTCCCTGTCTTCCTACTCTGCCATCCTCAATGTTTGGGCTTTTTCCCCTCCAGTTTGTCCCGTCATTGCTACAAAATGGCTGTAACTGGGAATAAATTCTCCCACAGCCACTCACAAAGGACATGAAGAGAGGACTGTCTCCTTCTTGTGTGCTTCCTTCAGCAGCAGCAAAATGTTTCCAGACCCTCACTTCCTCCTCCACGGTCAGAAAAATATTATCTTGTTTGCTTTTGACCAGAATTGTACCATATGCTCATTTCTTAAACAACCACAGGCAAGAGAGTGGAATTACCAACGGAGATTGATGCTAATTAAGATTCACCTTGGTGGCTGGGGTTACTTCCAGCCCTCTTGGAAGAACACGGTTTCTGATACTAACCGAAAGTGGCGGGGAGTGGAAGATCATGGCCACGGGCTAGGAAAGCAAGGGAATTACAGCCATCATGCCTTCTTCGAGAGTTGTTGAGAGGGTAATGCGTGTGAACCCTAGGCAAACATTAATTATTAATAATCAGCCCTTTTGGAGCACCTACAGTCTCCCTTATATAGCACTAAGTGCTTTTAGGGTTGGTTTAAGAGACAGTGCATTATGCAGGAAGAATTGCAGGCACACAACCCATTCTTAGGTATTTTCAAGGTCTGCCTTTGTAACTAATCGGCTTTCTGACTTCCATCACTTAGGAAATCTGTGTTTCTTTTTATTGATGATAATACATCTGTCTTATATCCATCTCTAGGTCACTGTGCACATAAATTTTCCCTGATAAACAGGAAATTACACTATTGATTGCTTTGTCTATTATCAAAGGCCATCAGTCCCAGCTAATCAAGTGGGAGGATTCTAATCTTCTGTGACTATCTATTTAATTCGCCAGTGTTACACACACTCTCTCATTTAATTCTTACACACAACCCCGGAGGAAGGAGTTATTATTCCCACTTAACAAATTAGAAGTCTGTGACCCAAAGACTCTAAAGTCCTTGATCTAATTGACCCCAACCTATAGCTTATGAGTTGTGGGAAAGGATTTGCACCCGTGGCCACTGGAACCCAAGCAGATGTTCTCTCCTCCATACATGCTGTTTATTAGATAGGACTGTATGGGCCAACTGAGTCAAACCTGAAGAGGCAGAGACAGTGTGGCCCGTTCAAACATCGATTGTTCCGTTCTTTTCTCTCACGGTCCAGGGCTCTCAGGAGCCATCTCTCTAACATAGGACCACGTAGTCTTTAATAAGGGCTTAGAATAAGAAGACTGAGCTTTTAAGTTTATTTTCAAAATGAACTTTTAAAACTTGGCTTTCCTTTTTATTTATCTGAAATGAATAAGACAGTCTCCCAGGCGAAGAGGCTGGGGAAATACAGGATTGTAGAATTTTGCTGGAATTTCTGGAATTAGCTCTGTCCTCGGGCATTCCTGCTGCCTCCAGTGTGGCGCCTTTCATGTAGGAGGGGATGTGGCTGAAGAAAGGGAGGCTGGGCGTTTTGAAAACAAAATACTTTGTATTATCCTCAGGGCCTGATTCACTGGGCTGCGTGCAGGAGAATTAAGAGAATTTACTTTTAAAAGAAACTCTTGGTAACTGCAGGCTGTGGCAGCTTGGTTCGAGCAAGCAGCACCTACTTCAAAGGGTTTCCCAGAGAAATGCCGGTGCGTCTCCCGCTGCAGCTGCCGCTCCTGCATGGTTTGTGTTTTCTCTGATGCTCAGGCACCAAATGCTTTAGCCTCTGAGGACAGCAGAGACGGGGAAACCAAACAGTGATGTTGTCTGTGTAAATGGAAGAGCAGCCACTAACATTCAGCAGGAGAGAGTGCCTTCTAAATACATTTGTACAAAAATACTTCTCTTTCTATTCCTTTAGCCAACTATGGTGTGTGGTGCCTGAGTACTCTCCAGTAGGATGTGCAGCTCATCTGTCTATCATCTGCCTATCGAGAGAGATTTTAAGGAATTGGCTCGCAGGATGGCGGGGGCTGGCAAGTCAGGGTAAGAACACAAGCTGGGGTTCCAGGAAGGAGAAGTTGCAGTTTGAGCCCAAAAGCCGTCTGCTTGGACGAATTTCCTCTTTGGCAGAAAATCACTCCTAGTTCTAATAAGACCTTCAATTGATTGAAGGAGGCCCACCCACACTGTGGAGGGCAGTCTGCTTACTAAAATTCCACTGGTTTAAATGGTAATTCCATCTGAAAACACCCTCTAGAAACATTTAGAATCATGTTTGACCAAATATCTGGGTATCATGTCCCAGTTAAGTTGACACAGAAAGGTAACCACCACATGTGGCTTAGCCTACATTTAAGTGAAGACTTTCATCATTTTTTAAAGTCCCAGATCCATTGAGCACCACAGGTCTTTTAAGCCACGTTTTTGCTGTCACGAAGCAGGGATGAACCATCTTTACCTGTCCACGATGAGCCTTGCAAAGATTAAGAGAGTTTCTGAGCAAATAACCTCATCCTATACAGAATGTGAGCCAAATCCTCAGACAGCCAGGTGTTCACAGGTAAAGTAGAGCTAATCTCAAAACATCTGCTTTGTGAATGTTTTTATCTTAGCAATAAAATAATAATCCATCCATTCACCCATGTAATTTCTTATATTCCATTTTTTAGGCAAGCAAAAAAGGTGTGTGATATAAAACGTTGGCTTCAAATTGAACATTGAAATGCACAAAATGTAAGGATTGAAATGTCACTAAATCAAATGTTTACATCTTTAAGAACCATGGTACCCAATACCTACCAAGGCTATTTGCGGTGTGGAAACTTTAAAAGTAAACCTGCTGTTTAAATACATGATACTTTTACAAAGAAGTTGCTGTCAGTTTTACTTTGAGGAGTGTAGCTATTTTTACATAAGATCTCAATAGAATTCCTAGCCGCATGTGGTTGAGACTTGTCTGGAGATGACATGCTTCTCCAGCTGTTGTAAAAGGATAACTTATTAAAATGCCCACCTCACTTCTCTTTTTGAGCCTCTCTCTAGCCTGGAAGGGTTTCTTATTTCATTATGATGCTCTAGGTAGTTTGTCAGCTGAAGGAGAACTTCCTATGTTGAAAACAAAAGAGGTTACTGCACTTAGGACCCTTGATCATAAAATGAATTGAAAAGTCACCGTCTTCTTGTTACAGAACTGCTCAACTGTAAACATTCTCTTTCTGATGCTTTACTTTAGCTATTTTCTGCCGAAGCAAAGGGTGATGCCTATTTGAGAAGTCCCACAGCCTGCAGTTCCTCACCTTATCACTCACTCTAAACCATTCCTGTGTCCCAATGCCGTCTGCAAGACAGGCTGCTGCCTTTATGGCTGCTGCTGGGGGACAACGAGGTCATTATTTTCAAGGCCAGTTTTGCTGTATGTTTTGAAACAATATTCATGGTAGCCTACAACTCTATATCTATTTATCCGGATGATCAACTAATATGAGGCAGGAAAAAGATGCAACAATATCAACAATGTTAGAGTGATGTTCAAATACGATAGAAACACGATGCTTGACACAAATTTCCTTAGACTATGAAAATAAGTCAAAATAAAAGTAAACCATTCTGTAATTCTAATTCTTGATATGTGTCTTTCTTTTACTGTCTCATAGATCTCAGAAGAGTTGGGCTACTTAGCTTAACAAGAGGGCACTGCTCCAGATCTCAAGGGTATCGACCACGTAGTGTCTTCTTAGGTCACTTGTAGACTGTGTTTCCCGACGTCTCTCCGCCAGGCATATGAATGAGTTCCTTCCTCCACTGTCCTGGCATACCTTCTCTGAACATATATTTACCTAAGCTGATTCAGACCCATCCTTGAAGTTGAGCTCCAGCATCACTTCATTCAGAAAGCCTTTTCTGACTCCACATTTGATTTGGACACCCTTTTTACACTTGGTTTCATAGCCTCCTCTTCTTTCATCTCAATAATTTTTCATCACCAGGCTATCATCATGGTCATTGCATTGTGAACACAGCACAGAAAGGGATGCTGAAACTGGCTGAGAGTGTAGACTTTGCTATCATTTAGCCTTCACCTCCTACTCATCATGTACACTTTCATTGTCAGTCTTCTTCACTATCTTCTTAGTTGTCATTCATCAGTGCTATATTTGCTTTGTATGTATTGTGTTATGTAATCTCCATGTAATCCCTATGACATCAGTGATACTACATATTCCTGTGCAGCATGCAAAGGCTTTCAGAGATTAGAAACATGCTAAGGTTTATGCTGCGATTCATACCTGTAGCCTGGCTGACTCTAGAACTCTGAGCAGAGTGTCACAGAACCCCAATAATAGCAATTAATTAACATTTTTAAGAGTAGGGTCCTTCCGTTATCCTCCACAATACTTATTAATATGCCACATAGAGAGACAAAATTGCAAAGCATCTGTTGATATAACAAATTTGAATGTCATGTGCTAAGAAAAGCAAAACCCGCTTCTTCATGGCCACAGTTTCTGCTTCTCAGAGTTAGAAGTACCGAATTATGGCACAAGTTTTCATCTTTCCTTGGACTAGCATCAACACATAATTTCTCTAATCTTTGGGATATCAGAGATCAGCCCTCACTTTCTATCCAAGGCTGGTTACATATACCTTGACCACATTCTTATGAGTTGAGAGTCTTGGTTAGGAAAGTGTCTATAGAATAAACCAGAGTGATTGAGTTGTAAAAGCCACCCTACACTCATATGTTTAAGGCATTATTTATTCCCATCAAAATAATTTGTATATAATAAATTAAAAATCTAATTATTTGAGAAATAGATAGTGTCTCCTGCACATACAATCCTTTCTGTTTGCCTTTGCACTGCTTAGGGGAAGTTACATGTATGTCTGTGGAGGTATCAACAGATGAAAGTATATACAAATGACCCTCATCTTGAAAACTAATGAGGAAAGACTGGGGGACAGTGTCCTATTATCTGAGTGACAAAAGAGGTAGAAAGAAGGATAGAAATAGCAAGTGGTGACAGTAAAGATAAAGGCTGGGAGAACAGCTCCCAGTAGAGAAGAACACTGGAAAAATCACAGAATTTGGACAGAGAGAGAGATTTGGACAGGGTTTCAAAGCCACATCTGCCATGTCCAGACAGGTGAATGTTGGCAAGTTTCTTAAATTCTGTTTCAGGCTTTTCTTACATAAAAATTTGCATCAATCTTGTTTAAAATTGTTAGAATTCAATAGACACTAAACTTAAGACGACAGGATCTCTCACCTAGCAGGAGGTTAAAATACATCTACTTTCCTTAACTTTTGGTATATAAACACATTTTAAATGATTTTTTTAAAGTAAATATATTTTTTATTCCTTAAAGAGAGAAAGAAACCCTCCAGCAATGTCTTTCTACATTTGCAATTATAATCTCTGATTCTGGGGTCAAAAATTCTTGGGAGCCACCAGGGCAGCTCACTACTCAGGGCAGCACAGGAGAGAAGCTCTGGATACCTGCAGACTGTCTTCCTGGAAGAATAACACTCAGGAAAGCTAATTAAAGAAAAGAAATGTTTCCCTCACATGCTATTTGGGGTTATGATAACAGTTACCTTACTTGTAGCATAAATCATTTTCACAGGCATTAAAATTCTTAGTGATTCTTTTTTCCCCAACTTTTTATTTTGAAATGTTTAAACAAAGAGAAAGCTGGGGAAAGACTACAATGAACACAAAGTAGCCTGTTTCTCAGGCTCAGTATCTTTTAGCTCTTTGCTATATTTATCCATTGATTTATTTTTATATGTATGTTTTTTTGACGCATTTATTGAAAGCAAATTATATACATGATGACAATCCATGCATAAAAATAAAATAGTCCCCTAGAGCAACCCAATACCATTTTTATGCTTTGAATAATAACAGTAATTCCTTCATAATTTATAATACCAAGCCCATATTTAAATTTTCCAATTATCCAAAAATATTGTTTTTGATGGCTTTTGTATTGGACAAGAATCTGATCAAATTTTATTCAATTCATTTGGATTTCATTTCTCTTTTGCCTCTTTTAATCTAGAAAATTCCCTGCATTTTTTATTTATACTTACTATTGTTTGGCAAAACATTGAAATTTGAAGAGCACAGGAGTATTGTCCTGAAGAACATCTAAAGGCTGAGTGGGTCTAAGTCGTTCTGGCAGATAATTCTGTAACTCCAGAATGTCCTGTAAACTAGACGTTAGTTTATTTGGTTAGAATCAGGTTGAACCAGTTCGGCGAGAAACCGTGTTATTGATTGAATTGTGCCTCTTCAAAAAAGATGCACTCACCTTCTTAGATTATGACCTTATTTGGAAACAGGGTCACTGTAGATGTAATTAGTTATAATAAGGTCATATGGGAGTACGGTGGCCCCTGTAAGAAAATGTGAAGACGAATCTGCTCAGGGAGAACAACCTGATGACAAAAGCAGAGATGAGAGGTAAGCAGCTGCACACCAGGGGCTGACAAGGATTGCCAGCACCCCACCAAAACCTGGGGAGACAAGGAAGACCTGCCCTACAGGTTTCGGTGGAAGCATGGCCCTGCTGATGTCTTGATTCCTGACGTGCTTGAAGCAACCCAGTCTGTAACTGCCCTTAGTTAACACAGCCTAGAAAACTAGTGTCAAAGCAAACTAAACATGACCCGAGAAGGCCTCCGTACTTCTGTATTTGAGGCCTTGCAGATGGACTGTAGCCTCGCTTAATTGTCAGACAAAACTGAAAACCTAACTTCGTAGTGTGCACCTGTCACAATAGCTGAGTGTTGGCCAATCCAGCGGCCATACTTCAACCACTCGTAGACTGCTGAATGTTCAAAATGCATTCAAATAGGGCAAAGACCAGTTTGTAACCAATCCCACTGCTTCTGTGCCTCACTTCTGATTCCTGTACAACACTTTACCTTTTTTGTCTATAAATTTGTTCTGACCATGAGGCATCCCTGGAGTCTCTGTGAATCTGCTGTGATTCTGGGGTCTGATTCTCGAATCAGTCATTGCTCAATTAAACTCCTGTAAATTGAATTCAGCTGAAGTTTTTCTTTCATCACTAGGAAGGTAGGCAATGCTGTGCACGTGGCGCTGAACTGCGTTGGAGGCGCATGGCGCCACATGCCTCATTATTTATGGTGCTAAGTCTGATAACTTGGTGAAGATTGAGAAGCTTAATTATAATGCTATGTTTTATTTTGTTGTCCTTTCCAATTAACAAGTAGAACTAACCTTTGGAACTGTGGAAATAGCCTTTCCAACAAGTGTTCAGAAAATGACTTTAGTGTCCGTGTGATAATTCTTGACTGAATCAATTGTTTTCTTTCAAGTTGAAAGAGGGTATTTTCTAGCTTCTTCCACGTTTATAGACTAGTCTTTTTCTGAAAAGAGAAATTTTTTTCCTCATGAACTGGGATGAACTACGATTGTTCTACCTGAAATGCAAGAAAAACATTTAGTTGTCACCAATAACGATGTCAAATGCTGTGCATTCTCCACCCCACCCCAACCTCACATCGCCACAAACACATGGCTTTTTATTGATTCAATGTGGCATGATAAAATACAGTGAGTATTCACTTTTGATGTTGATTTATCCCACATTTGGCCAATAGAAGCAACTTTAATCTAACTCTTCTTTTAAACATACCCTCCTTGGTTTTTTGTATCTTGCTGTTTTCTGGAATAAGACATTCCAGGATCTGTCCTCTGTCTTAGAATTTCTCCAAGTGTTTTTTAGTTCATTTACTGGAAAATGGTATTTAGAAACAATGATTTAGATACTAGTGGTTCTGATTACTTTTAATGTTTATTTCTTTTAGGTTCTTTCAGCAAAGAGAGCTAGGAGTTATTTTTTAATAAAAGATCCTTACCTCATAGTCACATTTCCAATTTAAATTTAACATTTCAGGGTATTTTCTTAACTTCTTATGTGCTGTTATATCTGTATCTGTTTTTCTTTCTGACACTAGAAATCTCAGTTTCTTATGTAACTTTAACATATATTCTTATATGTTACATGAGAAACCTTATCATTTGTTTTAACATAATTTTGTCTTTTTTTCAGGAATATTCCAATGTTTCCATCATAACAATTTTACAAATTTATGTTTATTCTTATTTTAAATTTTGTTTCTTTGTTACTATAAATGATCTATTTTCTTATAGTTTCTACCTTGTGTTATTTTAAGAGTGCAGACAAGCTTAGTATTACATCTTCTTGTGTTGTTGAAACTATTATCATTAGAAAACATTCCTGTTTAACCCCTTTGATATTTTCTGCTGCCTGGTATAAAACAGCTGCTTTATTTTGATTGTTTGTCTGTTTGTTATGGTTGGCATTTGCCCATCATAAATTTAATTCCTTCTTTCTTTAGATTTCAGTATGTCTACCAAAATTTTCCTATATTTATTTATCATTTATTTATCTTTTATTTATTTTTTTGAGACAGAGTCTTGTCTTGTCTCCCAGGCTGGAGTGCAGTGGTGTGGTCTTGACTCAGTGCAACCTCTGCCTCCCAGGTTCAAGCAATTCTCCTTCCTCAGCCTCCCGAGTAGCTGGGATTACAGGCACATGCCACCATTCCCAGCTGATTTTTGTATTTTTAGTAGAGATGGGTTTTCACTATGTTGGCCACGCTGGTCTTGCACTCCTGACCTCAGGTTAGCCGACTGCCTCGGCCTCCCAAAGTGCTGGAATTACAGACCTGAGCCACCATGCCCTGCCTCAAAACTTTCCTTTAATAGGATGATTTAGTCTATTTGTATCCATCATAATTACTTAATGAGTTTCTCATATCTCATTCTTTAACTTTCTTTTTATCCTGTTTATCTTCCTGTTTTATGTCTCACCTTCTCTTAGAATGACTTTTTTTCCCTTCATTCCATTTTCTTTATTGGTTTCTGTGCTCTGTGCCCTAATTTTGTCTTTCTGTTGGCTATTAAACTAATCTTAAACATTTCTACTTAACTTGTCAAAATCTAAATTAAATCAATAGTTTTGTCTTTTTATTTGAAAATAAAAGGAGCTTTTGGTCATTTGTACTTCAAAATTAAAAAGCTTTTACTCTACTATATTATAATTTCAAAATTAATATCAAGTTCCTTCTAATAGATTATTCCTGAGCCAAAGTAAAAATATATTTCTATATAGATCTCTTAATTTGCAAAATTAATGATTTCAAATAACACTGCTTCACAGTCAGTAATTCAGGTCTTTATGACTTATGTGAAAATGTCCCTCATTATCACAAAAGTTTTATGTCAAGAAGACATAGTTTTAGAGCTTCTTGTTACAAATTTTTGAGTGTTCTGATTCTGGACATAATTATTGGTTAGGGCATAAAAATTGCATTTGGGTTGTGATTAACTTGATTTAAGCTGAAGGCCAGTCTGTTTTAAACTGGTAATAACCAGAATTAAGACCTCAGTATTTAGGAAGAAGTTTTCTTCAAGATTCATCAATCAGGAAAATTTGCAGATGACCATATGTTTAAATTTGCCTTTTTGTAGAAAAAAAAATAAAGAATTCATTATAGTTTGCTGCTTTGAAGCACATGAAGATACCGTTGGAAGCTGCAAGGATATGTGCTCAGTGACTGTTAGTGGTACAATGACAACCAGGACGGCACAGCCCAGGTCCCACAGAATGCACTCAGCCAAAACATCGGACCAGTGTGGAGCCAGGCCTAACACATCTTCAAACCCTTGAACAAAACATGCTGGTGGTTTGCAGATACGCCACTTCCTTTCATTGGCATGCAAATGACCTTTGATCTAATAAGAAGTGAAGACAACTGGTTTCTGCTGAAGGAAAAACACTGTTGTTCTGCCTTGTTGGTGAAGTAGGAGAGAAAGAGAGCAATGATATTTAAAAGTAATAAACTGTGTGTGCAGAGAAAATAACTTCGCTCCCTGTGGTGTATTCAGCGTATTACATAGTAAATTTCATTTGCGGAAAACATACTACCTTTAACACCAAATATTGGAATCTCAAGTGGTAGTTATTGAACATTATTTTATGTGCTTTTCACTTCGACATCCCTTGGCTTCAGCTCAGAGGACTAGTTTATCAGTGACACATCATGGCAAATTAATAGGTACAGATAAAACCTTCCATAAATATTCATTACATCTCATTACTGCAAATTAATGAGATATTTTAAAATTAAGCTTAGTCACATTTGATACTGAGGATCTTGTTTTAATATATGATGCTCAGAGATAAATTATAATCTTGAATAGGATTGAGCTCATTATGAAAAACTTTTAGATAGGCATTGTAGTAACAATTTAGATAAGGACTAAGGACTATTATACCTGATTTTAGAAATGATGAGAAATTCTATTTATGTCTCTATACTTCTAAACCACTTCAATAACACTTTAACTGTTCTCATATAATATTACAAAGCAAAGAACTTCATATTTAGGATACCATAATGTGTTTCAACAATTCAGAAAATATGTCTGTATTTAAAAGTGCATGCCATAATAAATAAAATTTAATAGTAAATATGATTTTTTTTGCACAAATAATGATTTGGCTTGGTTTTTTCATCTGCTTTAAGAACCTGAGCAAGTATTCCAGGATGTTTTAGGAAAATAAATGCATATAGGATAAATTTCATAAACCAGTGAGAACGGGTTTCACCCTCTTAGTGAATTATGCAGTTCTCTAAGCGGTGACTAAGTGGTAACTATGCATCTAGGAAGGCCTCAGGTTCTGTTCTAGTGAGTAACACAATGAAGACCGTCCCTGTCCTGCTGGGACCTGAGAAGGTCATGTAGATTGCCTTTGAATTGGGTCATTTTTATGTAACTTGGTTCTCACACCTTCTCTCCAGCCACATATCCTTTTAAAAAGTGATTTTTAAGAGACAGATCTCCCTATGCTGTCCAGCCTGGAGTGCAGTGGCTGTTCACAGGCACTTTCATAGAGCCTCCAATTTCTGTGCTCAACTGATCTTCCTGCCTCAGCCTCCTGAGTAGCTGGGACCACAGGTGCACATCGCTGTGCCTGGCTAGATATAGCTTATCGAAAAACTTCACTTTTGCTGTTTCTTGACTTATTTCAAAGAGATTGTAGCATTCTTGTTTTTCTGATATAACCGCTCCAACGTAAAGGAAGAGCCTTTTGTTAGCACCTCTTGATAAGCACATTTGACGGTCTTCTTTCAGTCAGGCACACGAGAGACACTGCGGCCTCATATGGGAATCAGATCAACCATCCTATGCACACCGATAATGAAATTCAACCCTTCATGCAAGATTTCATTATCTAACTGTATTCATCATCTAAGTTCTTTCCTCCAAAAAATACGTTTTAGTCCAAATGAAAAAATATCCAGAGTCAAATGCCCTAAAACCAAACAAACCGTCTTGCACTCTCTGAGCCCTTTTTTCCCTCATCTGAAAATGGAGGTTACCTGATTAAATAATATCTGAGCTGATTTCTAGCTTTAACATTCTATTATTCTAATTATATGTAATGCTAATAGTTTTAGGAAGCGTAGTTTTTATATGTTTTGTTACATTTACTTGTCTGATATATTCTAGAGCAAAATAATTTTTACTCTTTGGCATTTAAATCTGTGTCCCTTCATTCATTAAATGTTTACATAAGTAGCCCCTCTAGAATAGAAGTTCGCGAGAGAGCAGTTTTACATGTCTTGTTGACTTTTGTGTCCCTAGGACTCAGAAGGAGGCCAAGCGTTCAGGAAGCATTTCCGGAACAGAGGATGAGTGAGTGTGAGTCTTCTATAAAAGGTTCGGAGATCATTACATTTGGTCTTTTTTCATGAAACATTTATAATCAAGTAGAAATGGTAAGAAAGATACAAAAACAGCCATCATACAAGAGATTGCATCGTGGATGTTGTGAAGTCATTGAGAGAGAACACAGAGAAAGTAGAAAGCTATGCACCATCCCCCGAGCAAAACCTCTGAAGAAGAGAATTTGGGTTTGTAAGGCATGAACTCCTGAACTCCAGGATAAGGAGTTTAAAATCCAGAGAAATATCTTGCCTGTTGTTAACTTCTGTTGCTTTGTTTTAGAATCAGCTTACTTGATACCATCAAAAACAAACAAAACCCCCTCCGAAAAACAAATGAAAAACAATCAGAGTACTTGTGGAATGCAGTTGAATACACAGGTCAATTTGGGAAAAACTGGTATCTCTCTCACATTATGTCTCTTTAGGCACAAGCATGTTTTATCTTTTACTTTATATGGACTTCCTTTAACATGTTCAATATAAAGTTTCATTCTTCTCCATAGTATATTTACACATGCATTTTTAAAATATATTGTTAGTTACAAATAGATTTTTCTATTACAAATGACAAACTTGTGACATGTTTTCTATTTCAGTATAAAAATCCTATTACTTTAAGTATTAATCTTATAGTGTGTAACCTAGCATAATTTCCAATGTTCTAGAGATTTGTCTGTAGAAGTTTTTGTGACTGCTACCTAAACAATCATATTATGTGTGAATAATGACCATTGTGTTTTTTCCCTTTTTGATTCTGACACATTTTGTGTATTTTTTTTCCTTTCCTTACCAGAAGACACATATATGTTTTTAACAGGTGTGGTGAAACTTGGAAACTGGCCTTGTTTCTGACTATATTAATAATTTTGTTTTGTTTCATTATTTCATACGCTTTCGGTAATTCCTTCTACACATTATTGAAGTGCTCTTCTTAGAGTTTTCTGAAAGTTTTTTTATTATGGGTTGTCTTCTAATACTTGAATCAGTTTTGGAGATTCATGCTTTTCAAGAAAATTTTCTGTGTTTCCTAGGTTTTAAAATGCGCTGGCACATTTTTTCATAATAGTCTGTCATCATTTTAGTCTTTATTATATGTAGTGATAATTCCCATTTTCGTTTCTAATATTGGTTATTTGCACATTTTCTCTTTATTTTTACTTTGACCATCATTGCCAGAGGTTTGTCCATCTTATTACCTTTCAAAACAAAGAATCTGGCACTGTGAATGATCTCAATTGTATCTTTGTTTTCTATTTCATGAATCTCTGCTTTCATACTTATTACTTCCTTTTTCCTGCATCTTTGAGTGTATTCTGCGGCTATTTTGCTTACTTCCTGTACCGGATGCTTGACTCATTAATTTTCAGTCATTCTTATTTACCCATATAGCTATGTTTGCTTTAAATATACACTTAAGGCACTCTTTAGTTGTATCCCCACTTTTTTGGTGTGTAGAACTTTTATTATTATGTATTTTAAAGTATTTTTTATTTCAAGTGCTTCACATATAATATATGATATTTGGAAGCGTGTTTTTAAATTTGTGAATGTGTATTTAAGAGCTATGGTTCTTAAAACGTGCTCCCTTGATTAGCAACATAAGCATCACCTGAGAACTTGCTAGAAATGCAAATATGGGCCTCCCCTTACACTTCCTAAGGCAGAAATTTGGTTGGGTCCAAAAAATGTGTTTCAAAAACTCATTCACTGGAGTTTGATATACAGTAAAGAATCAGATTGTTTTAAAAATAGATACTTGAAAGCAGAGAATACGCATGAATAATAGTGACTTTAAAAAGTCGTTTTATATCTTGATAAGTAGCCCCTTTTTCTAAATGTCCTTTGTGTGCTTCTGAAGAATATCACCTTCCAATCATTAGATGTGTAGTATGTATTTATTTTACCAAGAAGTTAATTGTGTTGTTTCAATCTTACTGTATCTGAATGTTTTTCTCTCCATCCATTCTATCAAGTGAGAGAATGAATAAAAACCTCTGATTTGATGGATTTTCCAATTTCTCCTTTTTACCTGTCATGTTTTATGTCACATATTTTGAAGGTTCATTATTATATGGGTTTTTACTTTTCTTTTAAAAAACAATTATGTTGAGATATAATTTTCATATTATGAGATTAGCCTATTTACAGTTTACAATACAATAATTTAACATAGACAATTATGTAACCATTACAATAATATCATTTAAAACAATTTCATCAGCTCTAAAACTTCGGGCAATCACTTTCCATTTGTTCCCCCAGCAAAACCAGTTAGCCATTAATCAAGTATTTATCCCTAAATATTTGTCTATTTTTGATACTTCATATAAATTGAATCATATGAAATGTGGGGTTTTATGTCTGGCTTCTTTCACTTAACAGAATGTTTTCAAGGTTCCTGTAGGCTGCTGCGTGCATCAGTGCTTAATTCCTTTTCATTGTCAAATAGCACTCTATTGTAAAGATTTACCGTATTTTGTTTATTCACTTATGAGTAGATATTTGGATTGTTTTCACTTCTGGACTTTATGAATAATGATGCTAACACTAGTTGTGTGCAAGTTTTTGTGTGGACAAATGTTTACATATCTCTTGGTCTAGCAGTGGAACTACTGGGTAATATAGTAACTGTATTAAGCATTTTGAGGAACTACCATAGTGTTTTTCTAAGTGCACCATTTAGCAGTGCATGAGGGTTTCAGTTTCCTTACGCCCTGGCCAACACTTGGTTTTGGTCTGTGTTTTTTTTATTACAGTCTTGCTAGATCATGTGAGGTGGAATGTCATGGTTCTCTTGATTTGCATTGCTCTGATGACTGAAGATGTTGAGCATCTTTTCATATGCTTATTAGCTGATTCATGTGTTTGGTGAAATGCCTATCAAAAGTCTTGCTCATTGTTAAATTGGGTTGATTACTGAGTTGTATATGGTCTTTGTATGTCCTGGATGCAATTCAATTATCAGATATAAGATTTGTAAATATTTTTATCCATTTTGTGGGGGAGTCTTGAATTTCTTGATAGTGTCCTTTAAACATAAACATCTTTAATTTATATAAATTCCAATTTATCAATTTTTTGTTTTGTTGTTAGTACTTTTGGTGTCAAATATAGTAATTAATTGCTGAATCTGAGATTATGAAGACTAATCTGTATGTTTTCTAATAGTTTGATACCTCAATAATTATTAAATTATTAATAATAATTAATGATGTAATTACTGATAAGGCTCCTGTTTGCAGTGTTCTCTACATGTCAGTTGGATCAAGTTCATGAATCATATCATTTATATTTTCTATATTCTTAACAATTATTTTGAATACTTATTAAATTAGCCCCTAAGACAGTATGATATACTCCTTTACTTGTGAATATGTTTACATCAATTTTACTTATTTAAATTTTGCTTTATATATTTTGGAGCTATATTATTAGTTGCCTATAAATTTAGATTTATTATATATTTCTTATAGAATATATTTTCATCATTATGAATTGCCTCTTGCCTTAAAGTCTACTCATCTATTACTTTAATTATATCTCCTTTTAATAATTAGTATCTCGTATAACCTTTCCATCTTCTTATCTGCAATCTTTTGAGGTCATTATGTTTAATTTATGTTCTAAAAGCAGTATAAAGTTTTTATTTTAATATAGCCCATCAGCCTTTGACTTTTTAAAGTTTTTAATACATTTACAGTTAATATAATTGCTGACATATTTGAATTACCCCTAATTCTATCATGGGTTTTTATACCTTCATTAATGAACATACTTCAAAGTGAAAATCTCCTTGTAATGTTCATATTAGCATGGGTTGCAATTAAATCTTTCACTTTTTTGTTTCTGAAAACATTTTGTCTTCATTTTTGAAGAATGTTTTCACCAGGTGTAGAATTCTAGATCATCAGTTATTTTCTTTCAGAACTTTACATTTGTCATTTCTTTGTCATTATGCTTTCTTCATTCTGTGGAGAGTTAACCATAGGACCTGTTGTTGTTTCTTTGCAGGCAAAGACTTTTTAAATATTGTTTCTGCTTCATTCTTGTTATATTCGAACATTCCAATATTACAAAATATTAGACTTTTTCACAAAGCCTTATCTTTAGTTGTATTTTCCCCCTGTATTTCTTCCTCCCCCTTTTTATTGTCTCTCTATACTTGGTTTTGACATTTTCTACTAACTCTCTCCAGGCTAGTCAAATATGCTAATAGACCCATATGCATGGTTTTACTCTCAATTTATGATATGCTTTTGTTTTCAAATATACATTTGTTTCTCTTTAATAATCCCAGAGGTCTAGTAGAATTCTTCATGGTTTCCTGAAACATTTTGATCATGATTACTTTTAAGTCTCTGTTAACACTAATAACTGGATCACTGATAGCTTTACTATTGCTCTTGCCTCTCGGGGAGTCACATAATTTTTGACAGAATCTTTCATATTTTCTATTAAAAACTATAGAAGTCCAGATTTTTTTTCTGGAAAGCATTTTGCTAACTTTATGCTAGGCAAATTAAGTGCAGATCATCTTAATTCTGTCAGGGATTAAGTTGCTTAGAGGTGGGGTTTTGTGTAGTGCTTGGTCTACTTGCCATTCATGCTTAGTTCTAGAGTCCATTCTTTGGGAAGTTTCAACTAAATCCTCTAGGGCTCATCAGGGTTACTCTAGGCTGACAAGACCTGAGTCAAATTTTTGTTTCCCAGCCTCATGAAATTCCCCGTATCTCTGCTTGGATTGTCAGCCTCTATTGGTCATTTGCTTGTAATATAATCTACCCCTTGTACTACTCTGAAGTTTCATATGTCATGAGTGGCAAAACAAGTCATATAGAAGTACTAGGTTTACTTCACCATATTTCCCTTTTCTTTTGTCTCTTGGCTTAAGTCCTGACTGTCTTTGCAGGTATTTGATACTTTCAAACAGATATTTCTGTGCATTTTGTGAAGGATTTTTTAAATTTTCCTAGAACAACTTTAATCTATTACAGATTATTTCTCATTGCTTAAAATTAAATTCTCTATTTTGTTATTTATTTAATTATGATTACAGATGCTTTTGGTGTTTTTTGTATCATTTTAATTTCTGTTTGTCCCCATTTTTAATTTTTGCATTTGTTTTGCTTGCATTTAGATTTAGTGTTTTTAAAAATATTGCATTTTAACTCTTCATTGTTTGGAAGTTTTATATTTGATCATTATTCTTTAAGCTTTTATGGTAAAAATGTATACATATTTACATTAGTGAAACATAAAATTAATACATACCTTCTTCTGTATATTTTAAGATTAAAGATATTATCATATACCTTTGGACTTATAAACAATTGTTTTCTAGTACTTCAGTATAAAATATGTATTTAAATCTATAAGTTAGGTGTTATTATTGTAAATTGTTGTTTAAATAACAGAGAATAATGCCTTAGATTCCCTTTTTAAATAATTGATTTTTTCATTTTTTCTGATTTTTTTTAAAACATTTTTTGAGTAAGTGTCCATTAAAAAACTCTCTCCTTATCTGAATTTGTCTTTACTTTAGTGCTACTTATAAAAAGATTTTTATGGTGTACAAATTCTTGGGACATAACATTTACTGAAAGTTTTATTTGTGAAATTGCTTTTGGCTGTCATAGTTAATCTTGAAAACCAGGTTGTTATTATATAGGTTGGCTGTTTCAAAAAAAATAGTTTTCTTGTTTTTGTTTGGTTTAATGTATATACTTTTTGAATAACATTTTATTTATCATGTTTAAGACTTTCAATTCTTAGATTTTTAAAATTAATTCTGAATAATATTCTTCCATGTGTCTTTACATATTGCCTCTTTTTCATTCTCTTGTCTCTCCTCCTGGAATTTGAATTATGTTATACCTTTTCTTATTCTCTATGTCTATTATATTTTATGTTATTAATTCCCTTTCTACTATGTAATTAGAGATACTGCATTAGTCCATTCTCACGCTGCTAATAAAGATGTACCCAAGACTGGGTTATTTATAAAGGAAGGAAGCTTAATTGACTTACAGTTCAGCATGGTTAGGGAGGCCTCAGGAAACTTACAATCATGGTGGAAGGGGAAGCAAATGCATCTTTCATCACATGGCAGCAGCAAGGAGAAATACTGGGCAAAAGGGAGTAAAGCCCCTTATAAAACCATCAGGTCTTTTGAGAACTCACTGACTATCATGAGGATAGCAGCATGGGTGTAACCATCCCCATGATTCAATTACCTTCCACTGGATCCCTTCAACAACAAATGGGGATTATGAAAAGTAAAATTCAAGATGAGATTTGGTTGGGGCCACAGCCAAACCATATCATTCTGCCCCCGGCCCCTCCAAAATCTCGTCCTCACTTGTCAAAACACAATCATGCAATCACACCCTTCCAAAAGTCCACCAAAGTCTTAACTCATTTCAGCATTAACCCAAAAGTCCGTAGTCCAAAATGTCATCTGAGACAAGTCAAGTCCCTTCTGCCTATGAGTCTATAAAGTCAAAAGCATGTTAGTTACTTCCTAGATGCAATGGGGGTACAGGCATTAGATAAATACACCCATTTCAAATGGGAGAAATTGACCAAAACAAAGGGGTTATAGGCCCCATGCAAGTCCAAAATCCAATAGGGCAGTCATTAAACATTAAAGTTCCAAAATGATCTTCTTTGACTTCATGCCTCACATCCAGGTCATGCTGATGCAAGAGGTGAACTCCCATGGCCTGAGGCAGCTCTACCCCTGTGGCTTTGCAGGGTACAGCCCACTCCAGGCTGCCTTCCTGACTGGTGTTGAGTGCCTAAATCTTTTCCAGGTGCACAGTGCAAGTTGCTGGTGGAAACACTATTCTGGGGTCTGGAGGACGATGGCCCTCTTCTCACAGATCCACTAGGCGGTGCTCCAGTGGGAACTCTGTATGGAAGCTCCAACTCTATACTTCCCTTCTGCACTGCTGTAGCAGAGGTTCTCCATGAGGGTCCTGACTTTGTAGCAAACTTCTGCCTATACATCCAAGCATTTCCATACATTCTCTGAAATTTAGGCAGAGGTTCCCAAACCTCAGTTCTTGACTTTTGTATACCGGCAGACTCAACACTACATGGAAGTTGTCAAGACTTGGGACTTGCACCCTCTTAAGCAATGGTCTGATCTGTATGTTAGCCCCTTTTAGCCACAGCTGGATGGGCTAGGATGCAGGGAACCAAGTCCCAAGGCTGCATACAACAAAAGGGTGCCTTGAGCCTGGTAACCATTTTTCCCTGCTAGGCCTCCATGCCTGTGATAGGACGGGCTGCCATGAAGGTCTCTGACATGCCTTGGAGACATTTTTCCCATTGTCTTGATGATTAACATTTGGCTTGATGTTGCTTATGCAAATTTCTGCAACTGGTTTGAATTTCTCCCTAGAAAAGGGGTTTTCTTTTCTATCGCATTGTCAGGCTGCAAATTTTCCAAACTTTTACGCTCCATTTCCTCTTGACTGCTTTGCTGCTTAGAAATTTCTTCCACCAGATACCCTAAATCATCTCTCTCAAGTTCAAAGTTCCACAGATCTCCAGGGCAGGGGCAAACTGCTACCGGTCACTTTGCATAGCAAGGGGGACCTTTACTCCAGTTCCCAACAAGTTCCTCATCTTCATCTGAGATGACCTCAGCCTGGACCTTATTGTCCATATTATTATCAGCATTTTAGTCAAAGCCATTCAACAAAGTCTCTAGGAAGTTCCAAACTTTCCCACATCTTCCTGTCTTCTCAGCCCTCCAAGTCTCTAGGAAGTTCCAGAATTTCCCAAATTTTTGTTTCTTCTTCTGAGCCTTCCAAACTGTTCTACCCTCTGCCTGTTACCCAGTTCCAAAGTTACTTCCATATTTTCAGGTGTCTTTACAGCAGTGCCCCACAACCCGGTATCAATTTACTATATTAGTCTGTTCTCATATTGCTAATAATGACATAGCTGACACTGGGCAATGTATAAAGGAAAGAGGTTTAATTGACTCACAGTTCAGCATGGCTGGGGAGGTCTCAGGAAACTTACAATTATGGCGGAAGGGGAAACAAATATGTCATTCTTCACATGCTGCCATTAAGGAAAAGTGCTGAGTAAAAAGAGGATCTCATCAGAGCTCACTCACTATCATGAGAACAGCAGCATGAGGGTAACGAGCCCCATGATTCAATTACCTCTCACTAGGTCCCTCTCATGACACGTGAGGATTATGGGAACTCCAATTCAAGATAACATTTGGGTGAGGACATAGACAAACCATATCACCGTACTAATCTATTTTCAATCTCAGCAATTGTTTTATCAGCTGATTAACTCTTGTACTGATTAACAATTTTACCTAATACATTTTATCTCAAAAATTCCATTTTCTGTAGAAAATAGAATTCTAATTTCTTTATCAAATTCTATTTTCTGTAGAAAACAGAATTCTAATTTCTATATCAAATTGGCCTGTTTATTTTATTTCCCAGTGATAATTTTTGACACCCTCCTCAGTTTGTTTACACATATTAAACCTACCTATTTTATATTCTGGGGAATATCATATTTTCTTGCTTTATTGATCTGATTCTAAAACTTTTTCTTTGTTTATTTGACTTGCTTATTGTACTTTTTGCCTTAGTGGTTTGTGACTTTAACACAGTGTGATCATATTAATTGGAACTTTATTTTTGGGAACCATTTAAAAACTGGCTATAAAAAAGTGTTCCTCCAGAGAAAAAGTGTTACCTCTGCCAGATATCTGTTATCTCAGGGACACTTTATTACACTGATTTTTTAGGACAATACATTAGAATCAATAATATCTCCAAATAAATATGAAAGTCTTGTTACCAATTCCTAAATTGTTTTTCTTTTTTTTTTCTCTCTTTTCTAAAGATGAAGTTCAAGACAGTCTTGCACCTCCGTCTCTGATATGGTTTAGATATTTGTCTCCATTAAATCTAATGTTGAAATGTTATCCCAGTGTGGGAGGTGGGATCTAGTGGGAGGTATTGGATCATGGGAGTGGATCTTTCATCAATGGCTTAGCACCATCCCCTTGGTGGTGAGTGTGTTCTTGCTCTGCCAGTCCATGAGAAATCTGGTTGTTTAAAAGAGTGTGACACCTCCCACATTCTCTCTTTTCTTCCTGCTCTTGCTATATGATGCATCTGGTGCCCCTTCACCTTCCACCACAATTGGAAATTTCCTGAGGCCTCACCAGGAGCGGATGGTGGAGCCATGCCTGTATACCCTGCAGAACCATGAGCCAAGTAAACCTGTTTTCTTCACAAATTGCCAAGTCTTAGGTATTTTTTAATAGCAATGCAATAATAAACTAATGCAATCTCCCTCTTCATTTTAAAAGGATTGTAGATTTATGCAGATTCTTATATCTTATCTCCTGTATTTCTGGAATATCAGATGTTTATTTCTATACCTCGAATATGTGGTTTCTTAAAGTCCAAGGAAAAGATAAATGTATCCAGGGAAAAGGCAATTTCAGTGGCTATGTGACCTTACTGGAATCATAATTTTATATAATGTCTGACTCTGGTCTTGTGAAAATAATATAACCCTTTAGATGGGGGTATGGATTTTCATGCATCACAGCCATCTTATATACATGTCATTTCATCATCATGTTATCCCAATCCTGTAAATCAGGTAATGAGAATATCACTTTTAAAGGAGGAAAAACAAAGACTTAAATAAATTAAATCTTTTTCAAGGTCAATGTCTTATTAATTAGAATAGTGATTTTAATGTCAGGCTTCTAAAAAGCATTTAAATATATATTTTAAAAATTTAGAACTTCTTGTTTCTCTCTGTATTATGACCAAAGTTGCAGCATCTAGAATAGTGCTTTGAGTATATTAGAAACTCAAAACATTTATCGGATATAAAGTGATTAATGGGAATACTTACTAAGATAATCCAAAATAGTTTTTCCTGAATTCAAATAAATTTACATAAATAATACGGAAACAAACTTTTTTACAGATTATGAAGTTTTAGATAAATAATATCATGGAAACTATAAAAGTTGTATGTATATGACATTTAATCATGGGTATTGCTTTATATTATTTGTGGACAGGGGAATAAGAAATGGTTGAAATTATACCTGTTATAGTTGAATTGTGCATCTCCAAATCCACATATTGAAATTCCAACCACCATTATGTAATATAAGGTGTTTGAAGAAGTTTCTAATTTAAATGATGCTGTTGTAGTGTGGCTTTAATCCAGTATGACTGGTGTCTTTATTAGAAAAAAGAGACCACAGTGATGTGCATACACAGAGAAATGACCAGGTAAGGATATAGCTAAAAGGCATATCTACAAGCCAAGGAGAGAAGTTTCCGGATAAACTAACCCTGCCAACACTTTGATCTTGAGCTTACAACCTCTAGAACTGTAAAAAAAATGTTGTTCAAGTCATTCTGTCATACTTTATTAGATTATTTGGAGATGGGGTCTTTTGGAGGTACTTGGGTTTAGATGAAGTCCTGCGGGTAGAGTCATCATGATGAGTCCAGTGTCTTCACAAAAAGAGATACAAGAGGATTTGCTTCTTCTCTCTTTAACTCATGAGAATACAGAAAAAAGGCAGCTGTCTGCAAGCCAGGGACAGAGCCCTCACTAGGAAAACAAATCAGCCAGCACCTTCATTTTGGACTTTCCAGGCTTGAGAGCTGTGAGAAATAAATTCCTATTACTTAAGCAACAGTACTTTTTTAATGCGAGTATTTTGTTATGGCAATCTGAGATACTGTAAACAAGCAAACCTAACATCCCTTCATTTAGAGAGTTTTCAAGTGTAGTTTCAGTAATTTACTTAAAATATTTAAGTGCCTACTCTATAAAGATATAATATTGAACATACCAGATACTGTCATTTTTCTCATAGAAGGTATAATGCATTAATAAATAGAGCGCTATATAAATTGTTAAACACTTTTGCTTACTTCCAAAATTGTTGTCACTATGATTGGATTTTGTAATTATCATATATTCCCATCAAGTTCTTTTTTTTTTTTTTTTTTTTTTTTTTTTTTGAGATAGAGTCTTGCTCTGTCACCCAGGCTGGAGTGCAGTGGTACGATCTAGGCTCACTGCAGCCTCCACCTCCTGGGTTCCAGTGATTCTCCTGCCTTAGCCTCCCAAGTAGCTAGGATTACAGGCACGTGCCACCACATCCAGTTAATTTTTGTATTTTTAGTAGAGATGGGGTTTTACTATATTGGCCAGGCTGGTTTCAAACTCCTGACCTCAGGTGATCTGCCTGCCTCAGCCTCCCAAAGTGCTGGGATTATAGGCATGAGCCACCGCACCCGGCCAATTCCCATCAGCTTCTAATGAGCAGATGCCCCTACAGTGCGTGATTTCCACAATGCAAAACGACCTCACAGTTTGCTTGGTTGAAAATCTTCTGCATACTACAAAACTTCATTTGTCCCTCTCTCTAGCATGCCGTAGAGATTTCCAAAATGAAACAAATTTTATCAAAATAATTGTATTAATAACGACTAGATCACCCAATGCAAGGCCACACATGCTGTATCAGGTACTTAACTAGGCTCTTTATATGGATTACTTATGTTAAATCCTCATCATAATCCAAGAGTTAGTATTTGTATACTCTCCACTTTACAAATGGTAACACTAATACTTAGAGAAATCAAATAATTGCCTAAATTTGTATGGGTAATAAATGGTGACTCTGGAATTCAAACTGGAGCAGTCAGATCCAGAGCCTATGATCTTAAGAATTCTACTATCCCTAAATTTATGAACACTTAGTTGTTCATGAAGAAAGAGGCTAAAATATTGTTGGTGAATTCGAGATCATGAATATAAATTATTCTATTCATGGTATTCTAGAAGCCATGTAAATGTCAATATTCTCTTTATTTGATGTCTTGTATTTAAGTTTTATTGTGGAAATTACACAATTCATATGATGTTTATTTTATTTCCCTTCATTTTGGAAGGTCATCCTCCCTTTTCTTCCTAAAATATCATGTTTCTCAAATACAATTTGTCTACCTTTGAGATTCTGAACATAATACTCTTGGAATTAAATATCATAGAAAAAAGCTGTGATGTCCAGATTTGGTCAACTAGGCTCATACAGAAACAGTCATAGCAATTTGCTGACAGGCAAAACACCATTTCCTTAATTCAGTGTTATTGGTTTAGGCAGTTCAGATGATTTGCATGAAATTTTAAATCTTTGGAGACACAGGAGTGTCCTTAGAAATTACTGTTTAATCAATTCTTTTTGAAAGAAGCATTTTAATTTTTTTTTCAAATGTCTTCAGATGCTTCTGAACTCTGCAAAACATCCTAATAGAGTCTAAGATAACTTTGTTTAACCATTAATTGGAGGCTTCCTATCTGACAAGCTTAAAATAAATTTCAACATGGCGACGTTCCATTTGAAAACTTGGAATGAAGTAGGTAGTGGACAATTAACCAAACTTAGAATCAGAAAAATGGGGTTCTGGCAAAACCTGACTGTTAACTACCAGGTTACACTAGTCCTTAACTAGTCATGTGCACTAGTATTAGATGGGCCAGGACCAGGAGTCAGGGGTGGCTGTGGGGGACTCATGTTGAGCATTGTGCGTGGTGCCACCTCCCAGACACTCTCTTTACTTCCCCCGGCCTGCGCAGGTAGGCATTTACCCTTCACCTCCTGCCTTAGCTTTCAGAGGGTCCATGCAATCGTCTTGTAATTTGTTTTTCTTTACTATTATTTAGAATAACAATATTACAAATAATAGATTTAGAATATTTGGATTTCAGAGTAGTTTTTAATGTATATTAATTTAATTTTCTTAAAATTAATACACAGATGCTTAGAATCAGGATCAATCTCAGAATCCGCTCATGGATTGACACCTGCTGGGTGAATGAGAATTGCTCAGGAGATCACATCACACATCGGGGCCTGTGGTGTGGTGGGGGGAGGGGGGAGGGATAGTATTAGGAGATATACCTAATGTAAATGACGGGTTAATGGGTGCAGCACATCAACATGGCACATGTATACATATGTAACAAACCTGAAGGTTGTGCACATGTACCCTAGAACTTAAGGTATCTATACCTATAAAAAAAGAAATATATATCAAGCAAATAAATGAAAAAAAAAGAGAATTGCTCAGGAGATAGAAAAGTATTTTTGTTGTTGCTGTTTGCCTGGTTGGAATTTTTGGTTTTTTGTGGTTTTTTGTTTGTTTGTTTGTTTATTTGAGATTTAGAGACCTCCACTTACACTCCTACCTGAGATGGAACATTTTCTGCTCATCCTAGGAAACAATAACAGAAAATGTTCTTCAAATTTTGAAAGATGAGTGATTGGCTGGAGATGGGGAACGAGAAAACATTTGTATAAGCTTCCCTGTTTGGTAGAATAAGAATATTTTATCAGACTAGCAGTGACAATTGTGCATGCTGAGTAGGTGTGGAGATGTAGATTACTCCATGCTCCATAAGTGACTTCAAAAGTCGCTTTTCGAATTACTCTCGGTTGTAACCGTGGCTAAATAAAGATTGTGACTCATATAGACAGCTTCCTGCTAATGTAAAGTTTTAAACAGTAGAAACTTCTTGTTATTAAAATACTTTCCAGTTTTCTAAAGTTATTATGCTACATCTCCTGCTTTCCCTTGCTGTTTGTAAGTCTATGAAGGTTTAAAGCAGAGTTGGACGAGTCTCTAACTCACTCAAAATGTGCAGGCTTGGCATTTCTGACAAAAGGCGTAGTATTTTTTCCTGTTCCTTTGGTTCAGCAAATAATGCTTAAAGATGAAACAATCTTGCAGTGAAAATAAATATACAATTCAATATATCAAGCAGGCCTCACAAAAAGTTCGGTTAATATTTTAAATGGAAATCAAACAGAAATATAAAATGTTCCTTAAAATACAGATTTCTGAATTACGGAAGCAGAAGTTTTGCAAAATGCTTGACAGCCTTTGAAAGCCATTTTCAGCACTTGCTAAATAGTTAATTTTTTCAAATGCAGTAACAATAAATTATAACAAAATTTTGGCATATCTGATTTGTTAAGAAAGGAAAAGATGAAAAGGAAAAGAAAACCTACAGGCTGGGAGAGAGTAAAGGAGAAGGCAATTCCAACCTCACAAAGAGCCTGGTCCCATTTGGTAAAATTTAGTGATTGAGTTTATTTTATTTCTCTAAAAAAAAAGGCTAGGAAGAGACCGTTAACTGGAAGAACCGTGACAAATCTACATCATTTTCTTAATGACTGCTCCCACATCATGTTGCTTTATTTCCTAAACTGACTACCATTGCCTGATTTAATGTGGTCTAACTAGTAGTTACGGCAATCAATATTCTGGCTTTTGACCAACATTTTCTGAAATGAAGGTTTAGTAATACACCAGCATTGTAGATATTTGAAAAAAGAAAAGAAATAAAACAAGGGAAAAATGACAATTTCATTTCTTTGAATGCAGAGCTGTGGTCATAAAACCTTTCAAGAAAGTATAAATGGTAATAAAATACAACAAAAATAAAAATATTCTAGAAGGCAGAGGAATGTTGTAAAAACACCGAATTTTGTTAATCCATGTGAACTCCAGCAATTTCATTTTCGTTGTTTTCTTTTTGCCTTGGGTCATGGAGGGCTTCCGGAGCACCAGGCGGTTTGCTAGGTGTTATTATGGCTTTGCATGCTGGGGTTGGTAAGTTGTAGGAGCGATCTCTTTGGGTATCCTGCAGAGTTTTATGTGTTTGGTGAACACAAAGCATGACCAATGTCTCCAACAGATCTTCTTTAAAAACTTACTTTAAAAAGCATGTGGACACTGCTTACGAAGCATTCTTTAAAGCTCAGTATTTAGTTCATCTTTTTTACTTCCAATATTTTAAGTGTGTAGATCTGTTTCAGATTCAACTGGGATTGCTATTATTACATTCAAGTCATGGGTATTGAGGTCAGAGATATCTGTGTTTACAACCTGGCTCAGCTGATTACCAACTGTGTGGAAAGTTTCTTAATCCCTGCCAGTCACATGCACCTGCCAATATAACAATATTTATTTTTGCATTGTTGTTACTATTAATAGATAACAATGAAACTTTCTTTGCATAGTTGTCATTAGGGTTAAAATTTCATTTATGGAAGCACTTCTCACCATGACTGATTTGTGGGAATATTTCCACATACAGAAGCTATTTGTTTGGTTCCAGAATCTTGATTAAAAGTGAAAGCAATGATTAAGCTGTGTCAAAGGGGAAAGTTTTTGTTCATGCTACCAAACTGCAGAAAGGAAGTATGGAGGGAATTTCTGAGGACTTTGAACTTGGGGGTGAGATGATTTATTCTGAGTTTTCTGCCCCTTGGCTGTTGGTCACATTCCACGAGGGTGGAAGACTGTTTGCATGACAGTGAGCACAGCCACAGATACTGTGGTTTCTCACCTTCTAGCTTCATGGGTGAAGACAAAAATGGACCTACTCCACCAGTTCTAGTTTGAAAAACTCTCTAGAAGACCTCCAACGATGCTAGTCTTAGACCATGTTTGGTCACTGAAAGATGTCACGGTCCAGATCATACATCCAGCCCTGTGACCAAGAAGCTGGAGGCTGTTACAAGAGTGAGGAACACGAGGAGGATACCGGGTGAACTCGAGCAATCATCACTGTGCTCTTTTAATGAAACCTGATGATCATGCCATTCTTATTCCAATATCTCTTGTTTGTTCTATCAGAAACTTCTGGGGTTGCACAGTTGGAGAAGAGGATATGCACTAGCAATGATAACACTATCAGAAGTTCCTCGATGTGAAAACAATGCTGAACTTAGGATGTTGCTCAGCTACTTCCCCACTCAGAATTTTCTCATTCCTCTAAGTCCCTAAATCTTTAAAATGAGGATAATTGCCCTTAGACCACATCACATGATTATTACAAAGATAGAAAAACAAATACGATGGATTTTTAAAGGTATCTGGTGCTATATAACAAATCATTTTAATATTGTGTGACTTCAAATGATGTGACTGTGGTTCATGCTACCAAACCACAGAAAGGAAGTATTGAGGGAATTTCTGAGGACTCGGAAGCCGGGGATGAGATTATTTATTTTGAGTTTGCTGCCCCTTGTCTGTTAGTCACGTTAGCTGTACCATATATGCAGCTATACCACACAAGCAACTTAAGTGCACACATTCAGGTATAGCAGACATGCGGCCATACCTGACATACGGCTGTACCACATATACAGTTGTGCCACACATGCAGCTAAGTGCACACATGCAGGTACAGCAGACATGCAGCTATACCACACATACGGCTGTACCACACATGCGGCTATACCACACATGCGGCTGTACCACACATGCGGCTATACCACACATGCGGCTGTACCACACATGCGGCTGTACCACACATGCGGCTGTACCACACATGGCTGTACCACACATGGGACAGAAATAATGTATTGTCTTTGACATGTTCTATAGGCCAGGAATTTGATGGGGCGTGGCCATGCATTTCTGGCTTCAGATCTCCCATGAAGATACAGGCAGACCCTGTGGTGCAAGGATGCTGTCATCTTGAAAGCTTCCTCACTCCCATTGCTAGGGCTTGGACTGGGGGACTGTCATGTTATGTGTATTTTACTGCAGTTAAAAAAATAAAAATGTATGTACTATTGTTTGAATGTTTGTTCCCTCCAAAACTCAGGGTGAAATCTGATTGCCGTTGTGATGGTATTAAGAGGTGGAAACTTTCAGAGGTGCTAAACCACGTGGGCCCTGTGGATGGGATTGGTGCAGCTGTAAAAGCATGACCTTGAGCCTTCTTACCATCTCTTACCCTTTGCCAGATGCTGGCAACTTGGTCTTGGACTTTCCAGGCTCCAGAATTGTGAGCCAATAGACTTCTGTTCATTATAAATTACCCAGTCTCAGGTATTTTGCTGTAATACCACAAAACAAACTGAAAGAATGCATTAGAAATTGTACTCATGCAGAACTGTTGATTAATGGAGTCATTAGGAAAAGGAGATCATAGTGTAATGCTAAAATAAGGGATCTGAAGACCTGAAGTCAGAGACCCTAAAATTTGACTTCCAGGCTTACTACTTGCTCTGTGAATTGAGAAAAAAAAGTAATATCTCCAAACAGTATTTCCTATTCTGTAACATGAAGATGCTGTTATCTAACTCTGAGAGAGAGAGAGAGAGAGAGGATTAAATTAGACAGTACACTATAAAATGCTTAAAATAGCATTTCACACATATTAAGTACTCAATATATTCTGTATATTTTTGTCAGAAAATCATAGCAATATCTGTAAATGGGCATGACAGAACTTCTATGTTGCAGGTGATTTATTTAACAAAAACTAAGTCAAGAAGAAAAGTCTGTGACATTGGAATTTGTTCATTTAACAATAAGAGCATTTTGAGCTTATTTTATTATATTTATTTCTCAAATGTGCTGATTTCTATTTTTAACATGATGCTTTGTCTATTTCCTTTTTGCTTCCTCAGCTTTGTAGCATGAGCAGACACAAATGCCTGAGGTGGCAACATCTATACTACACATGCAGCTGTATCACACATGCAGCTGTATCACACATGCAGCTGTATCACACATGCAGCTGTATCACACATGCAGCTGTACCACACATGCAGCTTAACTGAACACATGCAGGTATATCAGACATGCAGCTGTACCACACATGCAGCTTAACTGCAAACATCCAGGTATACCAGACATGCAGCTGTACCAGACATGCAGCTGTACCACACATGCAGATTCCTTCACAGAAGGAAGTCAGAACACTTTAAGAAACATTATGCTGTATTTGTTAGAATGCTGGCCTTCTCTTTTCAAAACTGTCATTTTTTATGTTATAAATACAATAGACCCATCCAATTAATTCCATACAGCTTCCTGAAGTGCATCTGGTTAAACATTTACTGTTAGACCTTCTTACCTCTAACTTTCTTTGTAATTTTTATCATAAATATTTACTGTTGTCACCTGAAATTTACTAATAATTGTTTAAGGTGTTGGTGATGTCCTATTTTATAGTTTTGATATTTTAATTTTTAGCCAAATACAGAGAGCACTACATTTTCTGTAAAAGAAAAATAATACTGATTTAGCAAACATGAAACCCCTTCTAACACTGTAATGCTATTCTTGATTTTCTTCTATATTTTTATTACCAAAAAAGAGTAAAATATAATTGTGGAATATTTTATATCACCAAACCATCAGACATTATTGAATGGAAGATCTCTTAAAAAATAAAAACATACTATTTTCAAAATAATGAATATATGAGGAATAATGAGGAAAATCTTTTCTAAGTCAAATAGTCTTCATGTGATGCTATGAAAGGAAGCGCTGGTTTCTTAATCATGTCGGAACACAATAGGAGAAAGGTGGGGAACTTCACTTTTTAAATTTTTAATCCTGGAATCTATTTTAACCTAGAATATTTTGATTACATAAAGTGCCAAGCTATAATTACAATAGTACTCTTAGTTAAATATATCTTTTAAATCCTCAAAATATCTCTAAAAGTTTTTTAGGGGTCTCAAAGATTAATTGTGGGAGAATTACATAGCATGTGGGGTCTTTATTAAGATTTATTGTTTATATCCTGTCTCTGGGAGCACTGTATCTTTTAACTAAACAATATTCCTTGATTTTGCTGAAATTAGACCTTCTAAATATAGTGATCATTCTTTATAAACCTAAATTCCATTTTGTCTTCGGATCCTAAGCTTGCAACTCATTATTTAATACTGAGCTTCTTAATGCTACACTTGAAATAAGCAAGAGATTCTCCTGTAGATAAATGATATCTCCCCTACAGCAAAATTACCTCATCACATGGAGTAGAATGTCTCTTAAGGCCATGGAGTGAGGAAGGAGGGTAGGTAAAGAGGGTGATAGGAGATTTTACTTTTAACTATTGTGCAACAATTTTAAAATTATATTTTCCAATACCATAAAGCAATTTTTATCTAAGCTTCAGAAGCATATTATAACACTTTGTATTTCAATAAAAGGCAAACATTTATATGGTGATTTCTGAAATGTAATAGGAAACGAATTTCCTTAACACGGCATTTTGACATAAGGGAACTTGCAAAAATATAAAGCAAGGCCGTCTAGCAAATATTAATTTTAGATCCTACTTCACCTTCTCTGAGCATTCTTGATGGATATGATCAGTTGAAGGCTGTATCAGCCACACTTGGTGATTTGCATCTAGTGTGACACTTTCATGTTTTATTCATCTGCTTCAAATTGAATTATTTTTGCTAAAATTATTTTGCTGCTCTGTTTTTTCTAGTGTTCTGAGATACAGTAGATATAGTTCCACAGACCTCTGAAAATAATGGATAAAATAGCATCTTACATAGAGTTCATTATAAGCAATAAGTGGTAAATAAATACTTTCAAAACAGATAAATGAAACGCTCTTACCTCAGCAAAGACTGCCAAGGAGTAGATTTTTGTATAAATGTCATATGACTTTGAGCCTTTATGGTTTAGTTTGTGCATATATAATAGTGTGTTTGTGGAGTTTAGAGATCAACTTGTCCAACACTCATTCCACAAATGTGGTGAGTGAGTTGGGTGCTGCATGACAAGAGAAGTGGATTTCAAAACAACATTATGCCATGTGCAACTCTAGGCATTGAATAAAAAGAAGTGGGAGACTGAGAATTAGACAGACTCAATTCAATCAATTTAGACAATTCAGAGTACCCTTAACATCCACTCTCAACGATTATCCCTTGCTAGTGGAAGACAGCTCTCTTTCTCCGTCTAATGAAGCCTCGCATATTACTCGGAGGCCCGATAATGAGACCGTATATACCTCACTCGGGGTAATTATCATAAAAAGAGTAACAATTCTCTTTTTGCAATATATTTTTCTTCTCTCTTTTGCTCCCACATTTGTAAATACTGTCAGATCTCAGCATGACCCTAGAACATATACACAACTTCTGACCCAGAAAGGAAGAAAGCTAACACCAAAACTCTTCCTCTCTCTCTCTCCCTGTCATAAAATATAAGATACCAATACCAACATTTCCTTGTATGTAAAATAGACACACAGACACACACACACAGACACACACACACACAGACACACACATAGACACAGACACACAGACACAAACACACAGACACACACACACACACACACAGACACAGACACACACACACGCAGACACACACACACAGACACACAAACACACAAACACACAGACACACGCAGACACACACATACAGACACATACAGACACAGACACACAGACACACACACACAGACACACAGACACACACAGACACAGACACACACAGACACAGACACAGACACATGCACGCAGACACGCACACACAGACACACACACACGCAGACACACACACATGCAGACATCGACACACAGACACAGACACACACATGCAGGCACACACAGACACAGACACACACACAGACACAGACACACAAACACACACACACACAGACACACACAGACACAGACACACACACGCAGACACACACAGACACAGACACACAGACACACACACACACAGACACACACACAGACACACAGGCACAAACACAGACACACACACACACACACAGACGCACACACACACAGAGGAACTTGAGGAATATGTATACCAGTGGGCTCAAAGTGTTCTATACCAGTGAACAAGAAACATGATTTCAGATTAGGTCAATTTATAAACAAGTATGTTTTTATTAGAGATAAGAGTTTCAGTATGCAAGTTCAAACATGTTCTCACTTTTTGGTTGAAATCTAGACTCTAAGGTGACACATTTTTGTGAGGTTGAGATGTCAGATATCCTTGCTTTATTGTGGAGTAGTAAACACAAAGCCTTCAGGAAACAGGCGAGATTCCGCATGCACCCAGTAACTATGGCCTTGAGAGGATACAGGCAGCATTTCTTTCTTACTACAAAGGTAGTGAGAATTACATCCATGAGTAGAAAAGCAGTGCCCTCGGAAGCACTGTAGCATTCGTCCTCTGTAGGTCCTAATAGACGTTCACAGTATTGCTATTGAAATAGCCTCCCTAATTCCAATGAGGACAATGTTACCCACAAGTCTCAGAGAATAAGTCCTCAGCTGCCTCAAACAAAATCCAACTGATATTATGAAGGAGAGAGGGCTAAAGGAATAATTGTTTGATTTTGGTGTGGATATTTATGCAACCTTTTAGAACTGAAATAGATGAGTAGACTTGAGTCATCCTGGTTTCTCTCGATTTCCAGACTTACTTCCCTGCTTCTGCTACACTGGGACCTCTCCCTCAATCCATACTATGGCTTCATGGAAAGACTTTTGCAACCAGTTTGTCAAGAAGAAAATATTGAGCTTGCTTTTTAAAAATATATATTTTTAATTTTAATCAGCAAATAATGTGATATGTGACATGATGCTTTAGCACACCTTATGGAATGTCTACATCAAGGGAACTTGTGTGCATTATTTTCTTACATACATTTATTTTGTGGCAAAAACACATAAAATCCACTCTCTTAGCATTTTTCAAGTATGTCACACAATGTTATTAACTCTAGTCACCATGTGGTGCAATAGATCTTCCGAACTTATTCCTCCTATTTTACTAAGATTTTATACTCTCTGATCAATATCTCCCCACTGCAACTCTTCACTGCCCCCAGCCTCAGGGATCCACCATGTACCCTCTACTGGTGTGAATTTGACTGTCTTAGATACCACATGTAAGTGACATTATGCAGCATTTGTCTTCTGTGCCTGACTTATTTCATTTAACATAATGTCCTCCAGGACTATCGTATTGCTGCAAATGACTCATGGCTGTTAGAATGACTACTACCAAAAAGATGGAAGATGACAAGTGTTGGCAAGAATGTGGAGGAAAGAGAAGCTTTGTACACTATTGGTTGGAATGTAAATTAGCACAGCCACTATGGGAAACAGTATGGGGCTCCATCAAGGAATTAAAAGCATAAAACTACCATATGATCCAGCATTCCCACTTTTCAGTATATATTCAAAGGAAACAAAATCAATATGCCAAAGAAATATCTATACTCCCATGTTCATTGTGCCATTACAACAGCCAAGATGTGAAATCGGCCTAAGTGCCCATCAATGGATGAATAAAAAGAAAGTGTGGCATATAGACACAATGGGATACTTACTATTCATCCTTAAAAGAAGGAAAGCCTCCCATAAGCCTCATTTTCTAACAGTTTGGTACAGTATGCTGACACTTGTGAAACAACATAGCAATATAGACTCTATAGACCTGATACTGTTTGACACTGTCCCCACCCGAATCTCATGTGACGTTGTAATCCCCAATGTTGTGAGAGGGACCTGGTTGGAAGTGATTGGATCATTGGAGCAGATTTTTCCCTTGCTGTTCTCCTGATAGTGAGTGAGTTCTCAGGAAATCCAGTTGTTTGAAAGTGTGTGGCACTTCTCCCTTTGCTCCGTCTCTTCTGCCACCATGTGAAGACGTGCTTTCTTCTTCTTCATCCTCTTGCCATGATTGTTAAGTTTCCTGACTTACATGGGCTCCCCAGCCATGCCTCTTGTACAGCCTGTGGAACTGTAAGTCAATTAAATCTCTTTTCTTTATAAATTACCCAATCTCTGGTAGTTTTTTTTTTTTTTTTTTTAATTTTACTTTAAGTTCCAGGATACACGTGCAGAACGCATAGGTTTGTTACATAGATACATGTGTGCCATGGTGGTTTGCTATACCTATCAACCCATCTAGGTTTTAAGCCCTGCATGCATTAGCTATTTGTCCTAATGCTCTCCCTCTTCTCGCTCTCCGCCCCACAACTGGCCCCAGTTTGTGTTGTTCCTCTCCCTGTGTCCATGTGTTCTCATTGTTCAACTCCCACTTATGAGTGAGAACATGTGGTGGTTGGTTTTTTGTTCCTGTGCTAGTTTGCTGAGGATGATGGCTTCCAGTTTCATCCATGTCCCTGCAAATGACATAATCTCATTCCTTTTTATGGCTGCATTGTATTCCATGGTGGATGTACCACATTTTCTTTATCCAGTCTGTCATTGATGGGCATTTGGGTTGATCCCATGTCTTTGCTATTGTAAATAGTGCTGCAGTAAACATATGTGTGCATGAGTCTTTATAGTAGAATGATTTATATCCTCTTGGGTATATAAATTTGACCCATTAATAAGATTGCTGGGTCAAATGGTATTTCTGGTTCTAGATCCTTGAAGAATCACCACTCTGTCTTCCACAATGGTTGAACTAATTTGCATTTCCACCAACAGTATAAAAGCATTCCTATTTCTCCACATCCTTGCCAGCATCTATTGTTTCTTGACTTTTTAATAATCGTCATTCTGACTGGTGTGAAGTGGTGTCTCAGGGTGGTTTTGATTTGCATTTCTCTAATGATCAGTAATGTTGAGGTTTTTTTCATGTTTGTTGACGGCAAAAATGTCTTCTTTTGATAAGTGTCTGTTCAAATCCTTAGCTCACTTTGTGATGGGGTTATTTTTATTTATTTTTTCTTGTAAATTTGTTTAATTTCCTTGTAGATTCTGGATATTATACCTTTGTCAGATGGGGAAATTGCAAAAATTTTCTCCCATTCTGTCAGTTGCCTGTTCATTCTGATGATAGTTTCTTTTGCTGTGCAGAAGCTCTTTAGTTTAATTAGATCCCATTTGTCAATTTTCACTTTTGTTACAATTGCTTTTGGCGTTTTTGTCATAAAGTCTTTGCCCAATGCTTATGTCCTGAATGGTATTGCCCAGGTTTTCTTCTAGGGATTTTTGGTTTTGGGTTTTACATTTAAGTCATTAATCCATCTTGAGGTAATTTTTGTATCAGGTGGAAGGAAGGGGTCCGTTCTCAGTTTTCTGTGTGTAGTTAGCCAGCCCTGTGGCCCAGAAGCTGAAGATTGTCACCAGAGTGAGGAACATGAGGAGGATACTGAGTGAACTGGAACAACCATAACTGTACTCTTTTAATGGAATCTGATGATCATGCCATTCTTACTTCCAGTAGTTCTTGTTTGTTCTGGCATACATTCCTGGGTTTGCACTAATGGAGCAGTGGATATGCAATAGCAATGACAACACTATTAGAAGTTCGTTAATGTGAAAACAACACTGAACTTAGAATGCTTTTTAGTTTGCCCAGCCGCTTTACAACTCAAAATTTTATCACTCTTCTAAGTCCCTAAATCTTTAAAATGAAGATAATTGTCCTTAGATCGACTCTTGTGGGGCCTAAGACAATTCTTTTTCCAATGTGGCCTAGGGAAGCCAAAAGATTGGACACCCTTGCAAAAGCAATCATTCAACTGATGTCTTTTTAATTTCAATTGCTCAAGTCTGCCCAATTATGTTTAAAAACACTTTTTTTTTCTTCTAAGAATATCCAGTGTATGTCTGATTCCTGCACTGAACTCTGTTTGATAAAGTTATTTACAAAGGTTGGCAGATTCAGAGCCAATACACATATATCAGAAGATTTTATATATATATAAATATTTTATCTCACTATGTTTGGCATGGAGAACAACAAAAATTATCCACAAACAAGCAGCCATGAACAATATTTTCTATATTCTTTATTTTGTGGATCACAGATACTTCTTTAGATGACTGATAATGGAGTACAAATGAGTACTGTGTGACTTTACCAGAGGGTGCCTTATATTTTAGCAGTTTCCTAAATTACCAGATACAATGGGGCATCCACTGAGTCATCACTATTACATGTCTAAACACGAAGCCCATTCGGGTGACTGCCTGACTTACTTAAAAGCAAGTCAATCTCTTTGATAGCCAGTAAAACTCAGACTCAAACACCAGAGGATCAGATCACTTATTGAAGCTTTATGTCTTGACACTGAATGACTGATTATTTAGTAGAAATTTGAACTGTGTGACATAAAACGTTAATACATTCTTAAAGTATCAAATATGATTTAGTAACACAAACTAAATGTGAAAGCTTACTGTGGAACTGAAAATAGATTTAAATGGTTTGAGGAAGCACTTTGGCCCAGAAGAAGATGAATTGGAGGGGTTTCTAAGAACAGATTTAGTAAGCCTGGGGTTTTGGGTGGTTTACATTGGCCAGATCTAACATTATAGACAATTTGGTACTTGAAGTTAGTTATTTCAACAGCAAAGTGAGAAATGAAAATGATGTTTTAAGTAGAAAATAACCACAGAGAGGAAAATAGAGTAAAGGAAGAAGGAGTCAAAGGCAATACAGGAAGATAGATGAGCTACACCAGATGGTGAGCCTTGACCAGGAGAGATGGGTCAAGTATGAGCCAAAAGTTGGAGAAGGCAGCATTTTGATGAACTCCATGAGAAAGAAGGGGATATCCCACATAAGGAATAAGAGGGTCCTCCTGCCATTATTCTGCATGTGGGGTTCTTACTGCCCTCACTGGGCACTCATTTTTATGCAGTGCTTCAATGGGTGAGTAGGTCTTCTCAGAAATTGCAGTGAAGCCAATGAGAACGTCAAACTTGAATTATCCTCTCAGGATTTATTTTTCTGCTAGTTAGAGACTGAATTCCCTATAATTTAACTACTGAGTAAGCACTGTTTGAGAAAGAAAGGAGTTAATTTGGCAAGAAGATCAGGTTCATTGAAATACTGAGTTTTTCTATTATACTATAGGGAGAAATTACATGGAATGAACAATAGCAGCAAATGTACCAACCCTGAGATAATAGCTGCTACGTTTCTGGTTGCACTAATACTGCTACCACTACCTGGTGGGTCCCTAAGTGTCACCTTGTTATGCAAATATGCTTCCTGGGGGCAATAGCTGGAGAATTTCACAATGGCAGCAGTCCATACAGACAGGATGATTTTTGGAATTAATGAGTTTAATAATATAATGTTTGCTTCATATTCATATTTGTTTCAAAGAAAGTAAGGTTTAAAACCTTTTCATAAGTTGTATTACTATGTTGACAATGTAGAAATGAGATGCTTTAACATGTATTTAGTTACATTGGCAGAGATGTTTCTAAATTTACATTTATATGTGTAAGTGATTATACTTACCCATAAATGTAGAGTTAAAACCGCCGTTGAACAATTCTTTTTGTGTATTTTTACCTTCACTATTTATAACTGAATGACATCTAAATGGAATAGAGAGAGAATAGCCATGGTGACAGAGCGCTTCCTTGCTGATTTAAAGAGGAAAGAGAATCATATTTATAATCTTTGGTGGAAAGTTGTGGGAAGAATTGAGTTTTCCATTGCTACACTTCCAAAAACAGATTATGTTGCCTACTCTGTTTATTTTATCCTTTTAATAATGCACATTCCTAGTCTGAAAAAATTTTCAACATAATCGTCCTGGGGTTTAAGTCGTCTACTACGACATGGTAGACACAAGGAAATTAAAGGAATATTCATTTAAGTATTTTTCATATACTGAACATGTCCCAAAGAGTACATTTTATCTCAGAAAAGAATAGTAATATATCCTGAGAAGCTTAAACTTTATTTCCAAGAAGTAGTTAAAGTCAAGTCTTATAAAACAGGTCCAAGTATAGTATTTGGCATATAGAATGTGCTGAGTTAGTGTTTAAATTAATTCATGGTAAAGAATATCATGACAGTCATTTAATCAAATACCCTTTAATATAAATGGGATATGATTATTAACACAAATTCACTCAAGCAATTGATTTCATCTTAGCTTACCAGCCTGGATCAGGTGTGGAACACATCTTTTACTTTGTATCTAGCGTCAATGAATGTTTGTGTTACCCACACTCCTGAAAACGCTCCTATAGTTTTATTCTGTGATATTTTACCAGCACAATTTGGGTGCTCTAAAAGACAGTAACGGACATATTTGTTATTGGTTAAATACAAAAAACATTAGGATGGAAGTGGATTGCTCATATGAGTTATAATTTTAAAAGTCCCTGTGAATATAAAAAAAAAAAAAATTGGTTCCAAAGGTCCACAGTGTTTCCCTTCTTCTAAAACCGATATTGCTGATCACTTCAAGAATAAATACATGTGCCATTGTTAAATTCAAGATCCTCTTTCAACTCATCCAGAATTCTCTTTCCAGCTTTGTTTTTATGAACTGCAGTATTGCACACAGCCAAAGTTACAAAAAAATATTCTCAAACAAGTGAATCTGGAATCTTTAACTGTGCTCATGTTAATTTTTCTACCCTAGCAAGTCTCCGATTCCACTGAAGTCCTAATCATTCAAGACCCAGGAGAAATGCTCTCTGCCATTGTAGATTACCATGCAAAATTGGACATTTCCTATGAATAAAATTACTTCATTAATCTTTTGTGTCTGACTCCTTTTGTACAGAATACTGCTTTTGAGACTCATGCATGGTGTTGCCTGTACCAGTGGTGCATTTCTTTTCCTTTTCCTTTTTTTTTTTTTTTTTTTTTTTTGTGATGGAGTCTCACTCTGTTACCCAGGCTGGAGTGCATGGAGTGCAATGGCTCAACCTCAGCTCACTGTAACCTCTGCCTCCCACGTTCAGGTGATTCTCCCTCCTCAGCCTCCCTAGTAGCTTAGATTAAGGCGTGAACCACTACACCCTGCTAATTTTTGCATTTTTAGTAGAGATGGGGTTTCATCGTGTTGGCCAGGCTGGTCTTGAACTACTGACCTCAAGTGATCCACCCACCTCGGCCTCCCAAAGTGCTGGGATTACAGGTGTGTGTTTCTTCTTATTGCTTAATTGTGCATTTTGTAGACAGAAAACAATTCATTTATTCATTCACCTGGTGATGAGCATTTGGATTATTTCTACTTTTGTTATTATGAATAAAGTTATTGGGAACTTTCATGTGCAAGTCTTTGTGAAAGGAGCATTTTCAGTTTTTCTGGGTAAATATCTAGAAGTGAAACTGCAGCATCTTATAGAAAGTGTACAGCTTTCTTTAGAAGACACTGACACAGTGTTTTCCAAAGTAGTTACACCATTTAACACTGTCACCAGCAATGAATGACAGTTTCGAACTGACACTTGTGTTGTCAGACTTTTCAACTTTAGCCCTTCTATGGTGGGTAGTGAGTGGAATCCAAATCTGGTGATTTCTTTCATTTCTTTGCTAACTAATTAGGTTGAGAATCTTTCTTCTTTGATGAACATCTGTTCAAGTCTTTTGTCCATTTATCATTATTATTATTATTATTTGAAATAGAGTGTCACTCTATCACCCAGGCTGGGGTGCAGTGGCGTGTTCTCAGCTCACTGCAACGTCTGCCTCCCAGGTTCAGGGATTCTCCTGCCTCAGTCTCCCGAGTAGCTGGGATTACAGGCATACTCCACCTCGCCTGGCTAATTTTTGTATTTTTAGTAGAGAAAGTGTATCACCATGCTGACAGGCTGGTCTCAAGCTCCTGACCTCAACTGATCCGCTTGCCCTGGCCTCCCAAAGTGCTGGAATTACGGGTGTGAGCCACTGGGACTGGCCTTTTTTTGCCGATTTTTAAGTTGGATTGCTTGTCTTCTTATTGTGTTGTAAGGGTTCTTTATATTCTGGCTGTAAGTTCTTTGTCAAGTATATGTATTGGGAATACTTTTTCCCATTCTGTGGCTTGCATTTTTATTTTTACATGATTTTTTTGAGTATCAAGTATTCAGACGTTTCTGATAAAGTCCAATCTATTTTTTTCCTTCTTGATTCATGTTTTTCATATTTTACCTGTGAAATATTTGTTCCCTCTGAGTAAAAATAGAAAGTTCTTCTGTTTTCTTCTAGAAGTTATTTAGATTTTTGCTTTTACATTTAGGTTTAAGATCCACTATGATTTACTTTTACATGTGAGAAAAGGGCCAAAGTTAATTTTTGTGGTTGTCTTAAATTTGTAGCAATAATTGCTAATTTTCCTTTAAAGCTTCTGTATGAATTTTTGTAAATATCCTCTAAATGTTTATTTTTTCTGACACTATGCCAAATATTATATTTTATTTCAAGTTCTGTTTACTGTTAGTACATAAAAATACAATTGATCTTTTATGTTGATATTAACATTCTGAAGCCTTGTTAAACTCATTTATTAGTTCCAGGAGTTTTTTGTAGGGATTAGCTAAGAGTTGAAAAAAAAAGTAATTATCATATTGACTGTGAAACAGAAAGTTTTACTTTTTCTCTCCAATCAATGTGCCCTTTATTTCTTTCACTTGACCAATTTCCCTGGTGAGGCCCCCCAGTGACATGTGGACCAGGAGTGGTGAGAAAGGCCAGGCTAGCTTCGTTCCTGACCTTAAGAGTAAAGGATGCAGCCTTTCATCATCACGTAGGTTGGCATCTGAAAGTTTTTCATGGATATCCCTCCACAGTCTGAAGACATTTTCTTCTACTCAGGGTTTCCTGAGAGTTTTGTTTGTTTGTTTGTTTGCTTTAAATCATGGATGGTGGTTTAGAGAGAGCAAAGGTAAACATCAGCTGTGCTGTGATCTATATTTTCCCTGATTCCTTGTAGGACCAACTTGAAGAAATCACAGAAGACAGGAGACTCAACCCGACATCCGCTCTGTGATAACTGGACCTTCGCATAAATTGATTAATGATATCAGCTTGGAGGAGAATCCACAGCTGTGGAACACTCTTCACAGAATGACCCTGGCTTAGAACTGCTTATGATAGACACACCCAAAATCAATGGCATTGTTATGAGGCACCTGTCCCTGAAGGATGCTCTGTAATCTATGCAGAAGTCTGTGGTACAAAATAGAAATGTACAAAAATAAATTAATTAATTAAATTAAATTAAAAAATAAAGTTTTCTAAGAAAAACTGTCTCTACCCAGTGAGGAAATAATCTTTTGAATAATAAGAATTTTAACAGTTTTGATAAAGTCTAATTTATCTATTTTTTCTTTCTTGATTCGTGTTTTCCTTATTTTATCTATGAAATATTTCCCCCCTAAGTAAAAATAAATGCTCCAGAGAGACTCGATCAACTCAGTCCTGACATCACATGTCAGAAAAGAGAAAATTGGATCTGTGAAACTATTCTCCATGTTTCAGTATTATTCCTGCTTTGATTATTCATATGCTTGAAGTTATTTATTAAGCTTGATGGTGGATAGATTTCTGATCAATATGAGTCTGAATTGACAACCCAATAATTTGTGCTAAGTGTGAAATTTTTGCCAAATGATTTTTCAGCCTGTAAAGATGTTAGTATAATGTTAAATCAACTTTGCATTGCTGAGAAAAACTCTACTTGGTCATAGTGTATTATAATTTTTATAGATTGTTGGGTTTAATTCGTTAATATTTTCTTGTGGATTTTTGCAAGTATGTTTATGAGGAATATTGATCTGAAGTTTCTTTCATTTTCTTGTAATATATCTAATAATCTTAGTGCAATCGTGGCATCATTAAGTAAGTTGTAAAGTAGTCATACTTCTGTTTTCTGAAAGAGAATTGTGTAGGTTTGGTGTAACTTCTCCCTCAAATTTTTGACACAACTCATCAGTAAAAACATTTGGGCCTAAAGTTTTCTTTATGGGGAGGCTTTAATTACAAATTCAATTTCTTTAATAGATATACAAACACTGTAATTTTGTATGTCTTCTGTTAGTTTTGTTAATATACAGCTTTCAAGAAACTTGGCATAATGTTTATAATTTTTATTTTATATCCTTTTATGTTTTTATGCTTATATAGTAATAACTCCTCTTTCACTTCTGCTATTAATAATTTGTATTTTCTCTACTTTTTTATGCTAACATAGCTAGAGTTTTATTATTTTATTAATATTTCCATGAGACAACTATTGATTTTATATGCTTTTCAATTTGTTATCCCTTTGCCATTTCATTGATTTCTGCTTTTATCACTATTATTTTGTTTCTTTCACTTAATTTGTAATAAATACACTCTTCTAGCTTCTTAAAGTGGAATGTTATACCACTGATTTGAGCCTCTTCTAAGTATTTATATTTTTTCTTTAGGAAGAGAATTTGCTGCACCCCCAAAATATTATGCATTGTTTTATTTAATTAAAAATATTTTCTAATTTTTAAAATATATCTTTTTGTTCCATGGATAGTTTAGAAGTGTATACTTAATTTTTAAATATTTGGGGATTTTTTTCCAGATGTGTTTGCTATTGATTTTTAATATATTTGCTATTATCATCAGTGTATTTACACTCTTTATGATTCTACATTTTCTATGTTTAGAAAGAAATATTTTCAGACCTAGTATAAAGTCTGTCTTAGTGAGTCTTCTATGTATATCATAAAAAATGTATTCTTTCTTTTTTGCTTTTAGTGTGCTGTAAATATTAAGTCAAGCTGGTTGATAGTGTTTGTTAGACATAGATAGTGTTTTATATTTGTATCCTCAATGATTTCCTTCTTTTATAAATTACTGATAAAAGTATATTGAATCTTTAACTGTAATTGTGAATTTTTTCTCTTTGCTGTTTTAATTCTATGAGATTTTATTTTATGCATTTTGTATCTCTGTTATTAGTTGCATACATTTTGAATTTCAGTGAGCTTCTCATTTGTTGATCACTTTACATTATGAATTACCCATTATTATCCTTGGAGATCGTTCTTGTTCTGAAATTTATTTGTTCAATCTTGGTATAATCATCTTTCTGTAAGGTCCATTTTTTTAAATTTAATCATCTAACTTTCAACTTACCTAAATATTTATATTTAAAGAGAGTTTTTCTTGTAGACTTCACATAGTTGAGTCATTCTTTTTAATCCAGTCTGACAAACTCTGCCTTAGATTTGGAATGTTTCGATATGTATAATTAATATAATTTGACATATTTGGATTTAAGTCCCAGGCTTAAATTATATGTACTATCTATTTATCCTCTTCGTTCATTGTTTCTTTTCTCTTATTCTGGTGCATTATTTTTAAAAACTTTACTTCAGGTGTTTGGTTGTTTGCTTTCCATTTTACCTGATTAGTTGGTTAATAGATAAAATTATCTGTGTGTGTGTGTGTGTGTGTGTGTGTGTGTGTTTAGTCATTGATTTAAAATTTACAAATGTACAATGAACTTATTATAATCTGCTTTAAAATTTTATTATACCACTTCATGTAAAAGTCAAGGAACTTTTAACAATAATTTCCATTACCCTCCTCTCAAAATTTGTGCTGTTGTTTTCAAATGTTTTAATTGTATATAGGTTATCAACTCAAAACTTCAAGTGGTTAGTTTTTGCATTTACAGGTTATTTTTAAGTAAAAACTTAAAAAAATTTGTATGCATATTTTAAATTTTTGCATTCATATTTATACCCATATTTTCTTATTTATGTGGCTTTCATTCTTGTAATGTTGATCTGCATCCCCCAAGTGTCTATTTTTTAGCCTAAAAAAACTTTCTTTAATATTTTCTGAAATGTAAATTTGCTGGTAAAAGATTACCTCAACTTTGGCGGCCCTGAAAAAAATATATTTTACCTTTCATTTTTGAAAGATATCACTTGATAAAGAATTCTAAATTGACAGTCCTTGTTTTAACACTTTAAAAGTTGGTGTTTAAATTTCGTATACCTTTCCTTGCACCTAATGATAAATATGTCATCCTTACACTTCTTTCCTTACAGAAAATCAATACCATGCTTTACTTTTTATAATGTATATACATTTTAAGTATTGTCTCTTCATGAGTGTTTATTAACAATCTGATCATGATATACTTCTTAAGGTTTTAATTGTTTCTATCTTGCTGGAGTTTGTTGTGCTTCTTAGATCTGTATGTTTAGAATTTTCGTGAAATTTAGAAAACTGGTGGCCGTTGTTTGTGTCAACGTTTTTGCCCCTTCCTCTCTTGCTTTTCTTCATTTTCCATGCCAATTAAATGTATTTTAGACATCCTGATATTATTCCACCGGTCACTGAGGTTTTGTTCTTTGTTTTTTTTTAAATCTCAGTCTTTTTTTATTCTTTTTCGTCAGGTTAGCTAATTTCCATTGCTATGTTTATGTTTTCAAGTCCACAGGTTCTTTCTTCTGCAATGTCTATTTTGCAGTTTATTTAATTTGGTGTATTTTGCATCTCTATTACATTTTTCAGCCCTATAGGTACCATTAATTTCTATTATCTTTCTTTTTCCCTCATTATGTTCATTAAAAAAGAACCATGAAGTCACTTATAGCACCTACTTTAAAGTCATTGACTGCTGATTTCATCAGTTCTTTTTTTTATACATTTGGATTTTTCTTCAGTTTATGGGTCAATTTTTACTTTCTTCCCCAAAGTTTTTGAATTATTTTTGTCTTCTTGAGATTTTAAATATTGATGGTTGTATGTTTAAATTTTATTGTCTTCTTTTAAAGGGTTTTGAAGTTTGTATTGAAGTTATTTGCAGATCAGATTAATCCTTTGAATCTTGTATTTTAGGTCTGTTAGAGAAGGTACCCTCTTTGAGGGCCAGTTTAGTTTTATTCCCAAGACATGGCTCTCCTGGGATCCACTGAATGACTTTGGGATTTTGACACAGTCTCTGGGTCTGGCTCTTAAAAACCATAACATACCCTCCCCACCCCAGCTCAGTAGTTAGTCCTTGCCCAGCCTAGTGGAGTTTTACTTTACGTATGAGCAGACTAAAATTCAGTCCAAGACAAATTTCTAAAATATTGCTAAGAAGAAGAATCTGAATGCGAAGTTTAATTAATAATTATGATGGAGATACTCACTCCCCTGTAGACCAGGCAGTCCCTTGCCGAACACACCCCAGTGCCGTTCAGACGCTTTACCTACCTTGCCTCCTCACTGCCTCTGTCTTCCCAGCATCTTCACAAAGACACTTCTCTCTTGCACTTGACATATTAACTGATTGCTAAAGACTCAAGTAACATATGTAAGCGCTCTTAGAAAGAAGTGCATTTGTGCTGGAGACTTTTGAAGGTGAAAATGATCCTACAACAATCAAGGAATAAGAGGGGTCATCTTCCATAGACTGGGTATGATGTGGACAAACACTCGTTCATACCACAGTGGAGGCCACAGCCCCAGAATGCTAATTCCAGAGACTGTTCTCTGCACTTCAAGTATTCTGTTGGCAAATAAAATAGTGTATGAAACATTAATACGTGGCAGCATCATACAATTAGTATACAGAAATCATTTAGTATATTCAAAAATAGATGAAGAAATAAGCAAGTTACTAATGGTTTTATATTTATGAGAATTAGGTTTAGTATCAGTGTAAATGCGTAATCTGCTTTCTTTTATTTCATTGCACTTATTTTTTCAATACCTAAAATTAAAAAGTTAGTGAATCTTTCAAATTGTGGAAATAATAGGCTTTAAAACTTTCAAAATGCAAGGGAATTTGAATGTGTACATTTGCTATTATAAATGTGATCAGCAACACATGTATTTTCTTCTTTAAAAATGTTTTTCTCTCTATTAGATGTATTTCCAAATGACTAATTTTATATACCTGGTTTTTTTTTTCTTTTCCATTGTGATCTTCTTAAGCAATTAGATTTTTTAAAGAACAGGACAAATGCAAAATAGTCTACTTCTAGGACAGAGATATCTGTCCAAAGGAAATTATATCTAATCCTATGTACTAAATATCAGTAAGTAAAAGAAGAAACACCGAATAAACAAGCTTTACTGAAGGCATACTTTTAATAGAAAATATATCCCAGGCCTGATGAAAATCCTCAGCATTTCGGAGCATGTTGTACCAGACCTACAAACTCAGTATCTTGTCCTGCTTGTTACCTTCTGAGTACCATTTATAATTGGGAAGTTAACTTACAGATCTTGAGTTTTTTAATTCTTGATTACTGGAACATTTCTCCTTCTCATATACGTACACACATCATTACCTTCAGACCATTTGGCAACAACTGAGATTTACATGCCTACTTTTATGATCAGCTCTTCATGTATGAGAATACACCAGCAATTAACGTTTCTAATTTTTTATTTTAATTCCAGTTTTACAGTTCAGCATCTAAAGTTAATTTGGGTGAAAAATAAAGCTTTCTTATTTAGACTCTGCAAGGAGAAATATTAAATATACCTGCATGTTTTAATGTAGGCTTTTAAAATAATTTATAATGTTTTCAATGTAGATTTTTTAACACATAAAAGCATTTTTATTTTGGGATTAAGCAGAATATAAATTACTTGAGGATACAAATGCATATAATTTACACATATGCATATGTATTACATATAATATGCATATGTGCCTGCATATACATAAGAATTTGGCAACTCTAATAGAAAAGTATTTACCTATCTTGATTTACTTTCACAGTATTGCCAGTCTCAAAAACCACATTTATTTTTCCTTTAGAAATCACTATTTGCCCAGCATTGCAAAGTGTTTGTTTTTAATCGCCATTCAAGACCAAATTTGACATTTACTTTTTCTGCGCCATGGAGAAGGCTAATGGGAGCTAAGTGAGAAGGAGTTGATGTATGTGTGTTCATCTCTTCATAACCTCTAACCCCAGAATTATAAGAAATATAGATTTAATGGAGGTTCTATTAGTTAGTGGCTACGTGGCTTTTTAACTTTTAAAAATCTCTCAGAGGCTTGACCAGGTGCGGTGGCTTATGCCTGTAATCCCAGCACTTTGGGAGGTCGAGGAGGGTGGATTACCTGAGGTCAGGAGTTCGAGACCAGCCTAACCAAAACGGTGAAAGCCTGTGTCTACTGAAAATACAAAAATTAGCTGGTCCTGGTTGTGAGCGCCTGTAATCCCAGCTACTCTGGAGGCTGAGGCAAGGAATTGCTTCAACCCAGGAGGTGGAGTTTGCAGTGAGCCAAGATTATGCCATTGCACTCCAGCCTGGGTGACAGAGTGAGACTCCATCTCAAAAAAAAAAAAAACAACTCTCAGAGACCCCACCAACTTATATATAAATGGGCATGATTGGTTTGTACATTCTTATCCAAGGAACTACACGTCAGTCTCTTAATTAGATGCTGAGAATGAGCCTGTAAGTTATGACAGACGTGAATCCTGCTGTGTCTTGGAATTTAGGATTAGAACAGGACAACTAAAGAGGAGGTTACAAAACAACATTAGAAAGTCTTATGAGGCCCGTAACATGGACTTTGGGGTTGAGGAAACCCTGAAGTTAGAAATGTCTAACTTAGGGTAGAAGACGAGTAGGATAGAGATAGGTAGGTGGGAAGGAAAGAAGAAAGTAGTGAAGGGACCAGGTAGGAGTTCTGCAGATTTTCCATGCTAGCGCTGACTGTGGTCCACCCAGGGATGTGGCAATGGGGACTGGAGGAAGTGGCTGGGGAGTAGGGAAATGAAATGATTCTTGGTCATTAAATTTTAAATGTACTTTAATGGAGTGGAGTGAAGTGAAGTGAAGTGAAGTGAAGTGAAGTGAAGTGAAGTGAAGAGAAGAATGACATCCATGGACCCAGAGCAGCACTTGGTTGATAGAAGTGTTATTCACTAAAATGGGGATACAAGAGGAGATATGGATTTGTTATGGAAAATCATAGTTTCAGTTTTGGACATTAGGAATTTTGCATGTCTGTGGGATGAGGAACCAAATGGAGAGATCCAGAAAGCAACTGAAGATAAATTCTGAGGCTCAGGTAAAGGATCTAGATCAGAGGTAAAAATGGTCTTTGGAGCCCCACAGGAGGAGGCAGGGGTAATGCAACTGGAATGACACGGCTGGAGCACAGTTGGGGGAGCACTAGCAGGTGAGGACTCCTCAGGCCCATACCAGAGTCTGAAACAGGCAGCTTTAGGAATCAGAGCAAAACCAGGTGTGTGGCAGACTAGAAACCAAGACAACAGAGTGTTTCTAGGATTGGGCCCTATTAGAAAGTGGGAGGTCAAGAAAAACTACGTATCAAAATGTTCTATTGAATGTATCAATAGGACTGTCATCAGAGATATTCACAAGAGGTGCTTGTATGTCATGATTCACCTAGAAGTCAGATTTTAAAATCCGAAAAGTGAATGGGAAGTATGAAAATGGAAACATGAAGTAGAGATAATAATTAAGAAGCCTGGGTGTGAAGAGAAAGTGAAGACAGAAACATAGAGTTTGCAGTAGATATAGAATCAGAAAAACGACGTGTGAGAACTTCTAACTTTTGGCATTACAGATTGAAGAGGTTGAGAAATCCTACTCTCACACAGCAAACTACTGAAACTGACAAAAAATTATTTGGTCCTCTGGTAATGGACCAACGGCACACAACAAAAACAAACCATTTATTCATAAGAACTACTAAAAGTTGAGTAAGGACAGTGTGAACCTGGGGTTTTTCTGCCTGGGGCTACTCCCATCGCTCCTCCCTCAGCTTGGTCAGTGTGGGGATTCAACTGGGGGCAGAGGAGAGGTGCAGCCCCTGAAAACCTGCAGCTTCCCTGGTGCTCCCAGCGTGAGCTCTCTCCAAGGAGAGCCCCATGAGTTAAAGTGGTGAGCTAGGTGCAAGCCGGCTGGGGGTGGGGTACGGGAGGCAGCAGTTCTGGTAGCTTGAGGTTCAGGTCTTGCGTCAAGCAACAGAGTGGCCCACTAGCTGGTAAGTTAGCAGAGAGCTTTGGGAAATGAGATGATTATACATGCATTGATAAGCTCTCCATTCCAGCATGATCACAGAGGCCCAGGCCACCACACCTTCTGGCTAACAGAGCCTGTGCCCATGCACAGAGGGCATATGTCAGAGACCAGCAGAAAATAAAACTGAGGCAGATCTGGAAACTAAGTCTAGTTTCAATGTACTCCCTGGTTCACACACCTATCTATCAGCAGACAGTGTAAACCACACTGACTTGAGGTTTTTGAATACAACTTCTGGCCAATCTTTAGTTGAACACTAAGCTATGCAGACATAGGTGTAGCCCCAACATTAAACCAAACTTAAAAAGAAAAAAATGACAAATGCAAAGCTGCCTACAATGTGTGGGAGATAGACTTTGAAGGCTGACTCCAGGCAAGTTACAAATTGCAACAATAACAACAACAAAAACCCACAGCAGGCTAAAGTTAACACACACACAAAAAGTGAATAAAACATGTTCTTTAAAACCAGAATCTCCAGCTCCCCGGCCGTGGACTTGATGCAGGTCCATGGACTGTTAGGACCCGGGCCACACAGCAGGTGGTCAGCAGCAGACCTGTGAGCAGAACCGCCTGAGCTCCCGCTCCTGTCAGGCCAGCGGCAGCATCTGATTCTCACAGGAGCACGGACACTAGAGTTGAACTGCCCACACGAGGGATCTAGGTTACAAGCTCCTTAATGAGGTGGAATGGTTTCATCCTGAAATCATCAAATACCACTTTCCACCTCCCTATCTGTGCAAAAATTGTCTTCCACAAATCTCGTCCTTGGTGCTAAAAATGTTGAGGACTGTTGTGTTAAAATATTCAGTAATTTTTTAAAAATCAAGATATTCAAATAAATAATAAAGAAATAGTCTGGAGAAAAAGTTAGCCAATAGAAAGCATTGCTGAATGTGCCCAGATGTTGAATTTAGTAGGCAAAGTCTTCATAGCAGAAACTATAGTTGCCTAAAAAACTAATAGAAGTCATGTCGGAAGTTTTATACAAAAGTATGACAATGACTCAGTGACAATATAGAAAATATAAAACACAAACAAATGGAAATTCTAAAATTTAAAACTATAGTAATTGAAATGGGAAAAATGCACTAGACGGGCTCAGAAATGTATTTGAAGTGATAGAAAAAAGAATCAATGAACTTGGGGATGCATTGATAGAAATTATCCAATCTTATGAACAGAGATAAAAAATGGTGAAGAAAAATAAAGAGAGCAGTATAGAGTTGTGGGATACATGAGCAATGGTAGTACCAGAAGGAGAAAACAGAGTGGAAGAATAATATTTGAGCAATAATGGCAAAAGGTCCCCAATTTGATAAAAATATGAATCTACAGACCCAATAAACCCAACAAAACTCAAGCAGGAAAAAATTCAAAGAGAATCACACCTAAATATATCTTGGTCAAGATTTTGATAGTTAAGGACGTAGAGAAAATGTTGAAAGCAACAAGAGAAATACTAGTTATCATGTGTAGAGGAACAACAATATGACTAATAGCTGACCTCATCAGAAATGAAGTAGGTCAGAAAGTAACAGAAAGACACAAAGTGATGGTTCAAAAATTCAATATCCAGGCCAGGTGCAATGGCTCATGCCTGTAATCCCAGCACTTTACAAGGCCAAGGCAGGAGGATTGCTTAAACCCAGGAATTCAAGACCAGCCTGGGCAACAAAGTGAGACCCTGTCTCTACTAAATATTTTTAAAATATTAGCCAAGCATGGTAATGCGTGCCTGTTGTCCCAACTACAAGAGAGGCTGAGGTGGGAGGATCACTTGAGCCCAGTAGATTGAGGCTGCCATGAGTCATGATCTCACCACTGCACTCTAGCCTGGGTGACAAAGCAATACCCTGTCTCAAAAAAGCAAATCAATATCCAACAAAGCTCTTCTTCAAAATGAAGGTGACATAAAGATATTCATAGATTAACAAAATCTGAGATATATTAATGCTACTACACTTTCAAAAAATATTAAAGAAAGTTATTCCAGTTAAAACAAAATGACACCAAACTACTATGCGCTGCATACACAGGAATAAACAAAGGTAATACAAAAGTATGTGAGTTAATATAAAATTTCACTTTGTAAGTGTGTGGGCTTATATAAAATTCTCCCCTCCTCTCTCTCACACATGCACGCACACACACACACAAACATATGTATGTGTGTGTGGATATGTATACATGAGTTATTAAAAATATTATATGTATATGTTTATGTATCTATCTATATATCAGTTATACATATCAGTTGTTTTTCTCATTTCTGTTTTTAATCTTCATATGACTCAAGATTGCATAAGGTAATAATTAAAACACTGTATTGCTGGGCTTACAACATAAATAGATATGAAGATTATATATATAGTAATTATAGCCCAGAACAGGAGGAAGGAAAAGTACTGGAAAAAAAGTTGCTATATTTTATCAGAGTTAAGTGAGCATAATGCCGAAGTATATTGTACTATGTTTAGTTGCATATTTTTATCCCTAGGACAACCACTAGGAAAATAACTGAACCTATAGCCAATGAAAAGAGGAATTAAAAAGACACACCAAAAATGTTTATTTAACACAAACATAAGGCAGTGAAAGAAAAACAGGGGAACATGAAGACACAAGGCAAACAAAAAAATAGCAAAGTATCTGCTACAAATTCTACCACACAAATAATAATATTAAAACTTTAAATGGGCTAAATACACCATGAAAAAGGCAGAAATTATCAGATTGAATAAAGAGAAATGTATGTAAGAGACATACTTTGGATTTAGTGATGCAAATAGGTTTAAGGAAAAATTGTAGAAAAAAGATATACCATGAAAAAAATAGTCATAATAAAACTGGAGTGACCATATTAATATCAGACAAAATAAAATTTATATAATAAATATTAATATAGAACAACAGAGGTAACGTGATAATCACATGGTCAATATATCAAAAAGATATAACAAAAATGTATGTACACTTAACAATGGAGTACCAAAATACATAAGAAAATCCTAGTAGGAATGGAAAAGAAAACACAATTCAGTGATGATAAAAGTTGGAGATGTCAATAGAAAACTTTTAGTAATTGATAGAACAACTAGATGGCAAATCAGCAAAGATGGAAGGCTTGGACAATGCTTTCAACCAACTTGATCTAATTAACAGTTACAGAACATCTCACCAAATATTAGCATAATATACATTCTTTTAAAGGATATATCTATTTAAATAGATTGAAATTCTATAAAATAGGTACCTTGATCACAATGAACTTAATTTAGTGATCCACAATTGAACAGAAAAAGTGAAAAACTCAAAATATGTGTATACTAAAAATTACGATACCAAATAACCCATGAGTCAAAAAATATATAACAAAGAAAATTTTAAGACATTTTTGACCTGAGTGAAAGCAACAGCACAATATATACAAAGGGATGATATGTAGGTAAAATTATGCTTAGAAGAAAATGTATAACTTTAATGCATATACCAGGAAAGAAGAAAGATCTCTACAAATGATAATAATCTATGCTTCCATCTTAAGAAACTAAAAGAAAAATAATAAAAAGATGCTCCACATCATTAGCCATTAGGGAAATATAAACCAAACCACAATAGGTACCACTGCACACCTACTAGAATATCTATAATAAAAAGACAAACAATCCCAAGTGTTGCAGGGAGGAAAAGGAAGCCTCAAAGATTTCTCTTGGGTGGAATGTAAAAGGGTGTAGCCTCTTTGGAAACAGTTTATTAAGTTAAACATAAACATGTCACAGCAAGTGTACTTAAAACATCTACTCAATGAAAATATGTGTCCACAAAAGACTTCTGCACAAATATTTGTAGCAACATTATTCATGATAGCTAAAGAGTGGAAACCACCCAAATATGCCTCAACAGGTGAAGGGATAAACAAAATATGGTATATCCATACCGTGGAATACTTTCCAGCATGAAAAATGAATGAAATGCTGACACATACTAAATCATGAATGAATCCCAGGAACATGACACTAGTTGAAACAAGTAAGTAGCAGGAGACCATTTATTGTGTGGTTTCCTAGATATGAAATGCCCAGAGAAGGAAGATTGAAAACAAATAAATCCAGGGAGTTCAGAATATTAGCAAGAGAGTGTTTGAGGCAGTAGACTTTTTTATTTTTATTTTTATTTTTAAAGTGGAGGAGTGTTTGAGGCAATAGACTTTTTTATTTTTATTTTTAAAGTGGAGTATCACTCTTTTTGCCCAGGCTGCAGTGCAATGGTGCGATCTTGGCTCACTACAACCTCTGCCTCCTGGGTTCAAGCAATTAGATTCTCCTGCCTCAGCCTCCCAAGTAGCTGAGATTACAAGAGTCTGCCACCACACCCAGCTAATTATTATTATTTTTATTTTATTTTATTTTATTTTATTTTATTTGAGATGGAGTCTCGCTCATCGCCCAGGCTGGAGTGCAGTGGCACGATCTCGGCTCACTGCAAGCTCCGCCTCCAGGGTTCACACCATTCTCCTGCCTCATCCTCCTGAGTAGCTGGGACTACAGGCGCCGCCACCACACCCAGCTAATTTTTTGTATTTTTAGTAGAGACAGGGTTTCACCAAGTTAGCCAGGATAGACTCGATCTCCTGACCTCGTGATCCGCCGGTCTCAGCCTCCCAAAGTGCTGGGATTACAGGTGTGAGCCGCCGCACCTGGCCTATTTTATTACTATTTTTAGTAGAGATGGGGTTTCACCATGTTGGCCAGGCTGGTCTCGAACTCCTGACCTCAGGTGATCCACCCCCTTCGGTCTCCCAGTGTGCTGGGATTACAGGCGTGAGCCACTGGGCCCAGCCATGAAGCACTCAACTTTTAAAATCTAAGTGATATATAGCAAGATGTGAAGTCAGGAAGGCACCGATTGACAGAAACTGGAATTATCATTGCCTTGATGGGTTAGAGAAGAGTGATGTAGCAACTCCCAAAGACAAGGACAAGGACAGGAAGTGGAGGCCAGAGAGCAAGCGTTGAGTTCCTAATTTTACTAGTGGAAAGCTCTGATGAGGCCCAGGGAATAATGGTGTCTCTGTGGAGTTAGACTCCAGAGATTTTGGTCCCGAGAAGCCTGGGGATGAGGGTGGCGTCAGAGGAATGGATACTGGCATCACACAGATGATGCTGAATGAGGCCATTGTGGGAATGAGAATATTATATCAAATGCTTGCGTTGTGGCTTTTGGGCTTCATACCCCTCTGGTTTCTGGTTTTCTGAGTAATCTTTGACCTTTTTTTTTCCCATGCTTTTGCTCTTTCTGTATGCCTGGATACCTTTTCGACAGCGTGACTCTGACTCATAACCTTCTGTTCCAGAATATGCTGTCAGTATAAATTGATGCCCTAATTCCAGACTCCCAGATTTGCTTTGACAATGGGCTCTTCCGCCCTGCCCTGGCCTCACCTATCTCCATGGACATGTTCTTGCTCCTGTGAGGGTCCTGCTAGCTCCCTGGTTCGTCCTTCTCAATCTGCCTGTGGGACACACTGACACCCAATTTCTGAGTATATGTTTGTGGAGAATAGAGGGGAATCTTAGATCTGGTGAATAGGGCTAGTAGCAATCCCTAATGAGTGATACAATGGTGCTTCAAACTCCTGTCTCGGTGTCAAATGTGGGTCTAAGTAAATTAGTAAACTAGTTTTAAATATTCACCTTTGCCAGTCTTAGTCTTAATGGAATGATTTAATTGATACAGTGACTTTCTCTTGTATATCTCTGAGTAGCTTACATTTCTGAGATATATTTTTCTTCAAGATACTTTATTAAAATAGCCCCATTACCAGTAAGTATGGAAAAGAATAATATAAATATTATAATGTACTTTTCAAAGCAGAGTAAACCATTAAAAAAAGAAAGTTCACTTAAATAGATGATACTATATGGTATGCAACCAAAACTTATTTGTGATATGTATTTGCTACAGAGCACACTACATCCCAATGTGATTATGGCTGCATGCGATGTGACAGCAACTTAATTTAGCGATGAGGTTTCCTACTTCTTGCTCTTATTTATAGAAGTAGGTGTTTGGTCAAATTAATTTCTGTTAACCAAATAAATTAAATATACTTTGGTCAAAATGTATTGATATTACTTTTTCAGATTCTACTTATATAAATCTTTCATTATATACTATTTTAATGTATAAAACTAATTTTCTCTTGATATAAAATTTATAGTAATTGTAAAACAGTGTACATTGAAAGACCAAATGTTCCATAATAAGCCTAAATGTTATCTAAGTGAACATTTCTGTAACCTCTGTAGGTTTCTTTTTGTGCTGTTACTGATCTGAAAGAAAAACAGATTAAAATAGGTGTTTTTTTTTTCTTTTTCCTTATTCTCGATATGATATTTCAGGGGATATTCAAATATAAAGTTTAAGAGAGCCTTCAGGGAGTATTTTTTCACAGCAGCCAAAGTGAACAAAAGAACAGTAAAATAATTTTTTTCTCTGCAGAAAAATCATCACGAGGCTGGGCACAGTGGCTCACATCTGTAATCCCAGGACTTTGGGAGGCCAAGGCCAGTGGATCACCTGAGGTCCAGAGTTCGAGACCAGCCAGACCAACGTGAAGAAACCCTGTCTCCAATAAAAATACAAAAGTAGTCGGGGCATGGTGGTGCATGCCCGTAATCCCAGCTACTTGAGAAGCTGAGGCAGGAGAATCACTTGAACCGAGGAGGCAGAGGTTGCGGTGAGCCGATATCATGCCATTGCACTCCAGCCTGGGCAACAAGAGTGAAACTCTGTCTCAAAAAAAAAAAAAAAAATCATCACCTTCTCTGGTGGAAGGTGGCTGTCTTCACAATAAATACCGCACATCTCACATAGGGAAAGACACCACAGACGTATAGGATGAAGGAGGTATAAAGGTGATAACCTGAACTAACACCAGATCACAGGCTGTTGATGTGGTGTGATGCTCTGTGAAATGAATTCAAGCATTCAATCCAACAAGAATGAGTTCAAGCATTCAATCCAACAAGAATGAGTTCAAACTTCAATCCAACAAGAATGAGTTCAAGCATTAAATCCAACTCTGAAATGCAGGTCTCTTACTTGCTATTTCTAGAACTTTGAACAAGTGTTTTGCTCTCAGAATCTAAGTTCAGTATGAATAAATGAAAGTAACTTCTTATAACACAGTTTATTTTGAGGAACAAAGACAATATTTAGCACCTGTAATATAATTGGAACTTAATAAGATTATCTAAGGAGGGCAGTAATTAGGAAGGAAAACCCGTGAGTTGTTATCCCCATGTAAAATATGACGGATTTAGTGAAGTGAAAACCAAAGCATGTAATCAGGTCCTAATGAATCATCTTTAAAAAGATACATAACATTATATTAAGGAATAAGCAACTATCAAGAAATATCTATTACTTAGTACAATGTTTAATATTTGATGTTACGACTTGTTTGTAGGAAATGAGAAAGGGACTTATTTCCTTAGCACACATTATTACGTAGAAGATCAACAGGGAGAATTACTGTTTATGAAACTATTCAGAATAAGTAATTTCTCATCATCACAACCACTCTTTGAGGCAGACATTTCATCCCCGTTTTACAGGTGGAAAGTATGGGCTCAGAGAGTTTAAAATATTTGACAGTTGACAGATTCCAGAACTGAGATTAAAGCCCAGGTTGACTCTCATAGTGACTTCTTTCCAAAGACTACAATGTGGAAAGGGGAACAAAAGAGTGAGTTTACAGAGAAGAAAGATGACCTCCCTCCTCCACCAGGTGAAGACGGCGAGTACCTACAGTGAGCATGGCCCCTTGCCTCTGTGGGCTACCTCCCCAAAACCCACAGTCCAATCTATGACAAAAACATCAGACAAATCTCAATTATGAAACATCCTACACAATACTCAGCCAGTAGCACGTAAAACTGTCAGGTTCTTCAAAAGCAAGAATGCCTGAGAAATTGCCATCGCCTTGAGGAGCCAAAGGAGACATGACAACAAAATATAAGGCGAAGTCCTGGATGGCACCTGGAATAGAAAAAAGAAAAGCAAGTAAAACACAAAACAAACAAACAAACAAACAAGAAATACAAGTAAACCATGGATTTTAACTAATGACAATGGACCAATATTGGCTTATTTATTTTGTCACACGCCCCATATTCACGGAAGTTAGGAACCACTGGGTACAGAGCAAAGGGGAACTCTGTTCTGTTTCCATTATTTTTCTACGAATCTAAAATTGTGCCAAAATGAAAAGTTTATTTTAAAAAGTAGGCCTATAGTAGGAACAGATCCTATCTATCACTGCCTGGAGTTTTACTTTGGCTGTGGAATCTACAATCTTATGTGGAGGAAAAAAAGTAATGTTTAATTTGCTGGAAACATTAAAATCCTTGGGCCTGAAACCAGGTAGAGTGCTTGCTGATAGCAAAAGATCCGCATGATGGCTCGTGAGGTGCCAGTGCTAAGGCAGCTTCTCGGCCTGTGTGGTGAGGCAAGAAAGACTCAGAAATGCATTTAGTGATGACAACGCCCTGTGTCTTCTCATTCTCACTATGTTCCCCTCAGTATCTGACAGAGACACTGCACGTCAGCGATCATTTAAAAAACGATGAATGAGGGCCGGGGGCAGTGGCTCATGTCTGTAATCCCAGCACTTTGGGAGGCAGAGGGGGGCGGATCACGAGGTCAGGAGTTTGAGACCAGCCTGACCAACATGGTGAAACCCCATCTCTACTAAAGATACAAAAAATCAGCCAGGCATGGTGGCAGGCCTGTAATCCCAGCTACTCAGGAGGCTGAGGCAGGAGAATCACTTGAACCTGGGAGGTGGAGGTTGCAGTGAGCCGAGATCACGCCATTGCACTCCAATCTGGGTGACAGGGTAAGACTCCATCTCAAAAACAGAAAAACAAAAACAAAGAAAAAACCATAACAACAAAAGAGGAATGAATGAATAAGTTAAAATAATGTAAATCCAGCTAAAATTTTTAAACAATATGAAACAACTACCAAAAGAAAAACAACCCAATTTTTTTAAAAGATAGTGTTTAATGTAATGTTGGGAAACACACCCAGAAAATTGATTTTCCCCTCAGCCCCACATTTGGCGGCTTACTGATAAGAACTATGTTTTCCTAATGTGTTAACAATCTTGTAAAAAATAATCTCCAATAACAAATGCATTTAAACTTATACCACCAATATTCTCCACCTTGCGCCATTAGCACAAAGTAAATTTTCTCTCACACAGACTGAAATCAGAGTCTTTCCATTTAAAATAATGTAAAATAAAAATGTAAAACATATTGTTTTGAAGAAAGAGGATGCATGGGGAAGATTAAGTGTCTTGAGATGTTAGCATGGTTTTCAGGTAAGTGGACAGAAAAACACTCTTGTTGTGCAATTGTCTTTCTCTACAACAATTTACTTTCTGCTTAGAATTGGCTATTACATATAAGTAAACAGAAGTGTCTACAATATGCCAGGCTATTTCCTACTGAACAAAATGGTGTTCATTTTTTATATAAATGTTGGACTTCCTTCTAATGCTCCCTAAATTATAGTCTGCTGAAAAACTGAACAAGACAACTTTTGTGAAGACCCATAATACATGTAAAACCACAAGGCAAAGAATACTGACTCTTCAATAATTCAGATGCTTGCACTGATTTAGAATAAAAATTGGGAAGAATAATAGAGAAGTACAACCACATCATTGTGTTTAATATGGCTAATGGATAATAATTTACATGAATTTCTTTGGTATGCCATGATACTAAAATATCTTCCTGTTTATTGGTTTGTTTTGTTTGAAATGCAGATGTTTCTAAGAATGTAGCTTTGTAGGACTTCTTACTTCAGGACCTGAACCATATTTGTGAAGGTCAGAGAAGGGTGGTCCTAAAAATAATACATATGAGAAAGAAAAGAAAAATATTTTACATTTCCTATTCAATTCCCATCTACAGGCATCCTTCCAAGCTATTACAGGTCTGTTCCAGACTACTGCAATAAAGTGAATATTACAATGAAAAGAGTTACATCGCTGGATGTATTTTGGCTTCTGAGTGTATATACAATTTATGCTTATGCTATGTTGTACTTTAAGTGTGCAATGACATGTCTAAAAACAGTACATACCTTAATTTAAAATATGTTATTGCTAAAAACTGTTAATGATCACCTGAGCCTATAATACATTCTAATCTACTATTTTTGCTGGTCGAGGATCTTGCCTCATTGTTGATGGCTGCTAACTGGCCAGGGTGGTGGTTACTGAAGGCTGGGGTGGCTGTGGCAGTTTCTGAAATGAAACAATGAAGTTTGCTGCATCCATTGACTCTTCTTTTCACAAAATATTTCTCTGTAGCATGTCATGCTGTTTGGTAGCATTTTTGCCCATTTTTACCCACAGTAGAATTTCTTTCAAAATTGGAGTCAGTCCTCTCAAACCCTGACAACTGCTTATTAACTAAGTCTAGGGACTATTCTAAATCGTTTGTTGTCATTTCAACAATGTTCATGGCAGCTTCACCAGGTGTAGGTTCCATAGACTCTATCTCAAGAAACCACTTTCTTTTTTTAAAAACTTGTATCTTATTTTTATTTTTTATAGGCAAGCTTTATTATGTATGAACTTTATTTCACATACAAAGTTAGAATAGCAATTTTACTTAAAAATAATTCATTATAAAGTGTAAATATCACAGCATAGATATGTTATCCAAAACTCCAAAAGGTAGTGAAACTGGTAACAGATGCTGCTACTCATCTATGGATACCTACAACCAACAACAGTATTAATGAAACTGGTCCCAGACAAGTATGTAGTATGTACCACTCATCCCTGTGCCTTAGGTAAGAGAGGATGTTCTAACACAGGCATTGCTGATGCAAAGACTCATGGAGAGTTGCTCCTTATTAACACTGCTAAAATTAGGTTCACATTTGTTACTTTGTGTAGGAGCTGATGACTCTTGTCCTTTTGTTTTTTTGAGGGATATCTTTCAATGTGTTGGCATCAAACCCACTCATTCCAAAATGTATCACAGATGGGAATTTGAGCTTCTTTACAAAGCAAACCACTGAAAATTCACTGGTAGTATCCAACATTGGTCTGTAACTGATCTCCAATAATGTGGCAATGTCATTTATTTAGAACATCATTTTCTTGATCCCACAAGAATTGACAGGAAAATAAAACTCGTAGTTAAATGAGAGCAATCATGTTATAGGACAGTTACCTTCCAGGTCTATGTCACCAATTCTAATTTCCGTGTTGTTATCAAAGGGCCTTATTTTCATTCTAACAACCAATCATCAGAACACATTGAAACTATTGTTGAGTTTCAACAGTAGTTGAGTCCAGAAGAATTCTAAAACAGTAAAGAGGAAGGACCTGCCTAAGAGCACAAGGTCTTCATCATTCCAGACTCCAAGACACAACAGAGGGAACAGGAAATCTTCAACTTTTATTTTAAGTTCAAGGGTACGTGTGCAGATTTGTTCCATAGGTAAACGTATGTCATGGTGCTTTGCTGCCCAGATCATCCCAATGCCTATGTATTAAGCCCAGCATCCCTTAGGTATTCTTCCTGATACTCTCCCTCCCCAACTCCCCTTCCAACAGGCCCCAGTGTGTGTTGTTCCCCCGTCATGTGCCCACGCATTTTCATCATTCAGCTCCCACTTGTAAGAACATGTGGTGTTTGGTTAAGAAATCACTTTCCTTTATCATCCATAAGAAGCAACTCCTCATCCCTTCAAGTTTTGTCTTGAAATTGCAGCAATTCAGTCCCATCTTCAGGCTTCCTTCTAATTCTAGTTTTTTCTTTAATTTTGTTTTGCTTTGTTTTTGCTATCTCCCATACATCTGAAGTTAATTCCTCCACCAAAGTCCTGAACTCCTCAGTCATCTGTGAGGATTAAAATTAACTTTTTCCAGACTCTCTTAATGTCGATATTTTGACTTCTTCCCATGAATTACCAATATTCTTAGTGGTAATCACCATCTACAGCAGGTATAGCTTTACAAAATGTATTTTTCAATAGCAAAGTTAAAAGTTACTCCTTGATCCATGTCTGCAGGATGAATGCTGCATGAGTAGGCATGAAAACATTGATCTCCTTGTACATTTCCATCAGACCTCTTGGGTGACCAGATGTATTGTCAATGAACAGTGATATTTTGAAAGGAATTTTTTTTTCCTGAGCTGTATATTTCAACAGTGGACTTGAAATATTCAGTAAACCATTCTGTAAACAGATGTGGTGTCATCCAAACTTTGTTGTTCATTTTTAGTGTATAGGGAGAGTCGATTTAGCATAATTCTAAAGGGTTTTAGGATTTTAAGAGTGGTAAATGACCTTGGCTTCAACTTGAAGTCACCTGCTGCATTAGCCCCTCACAAGAGAGTCACCCTGTCCTTTGACACTTTGAAGACAGACATTGACTTTTCTCTAGCTATGAAAGTTCTGGATGACGTTTTCTTTAACAGAAGGCTGTTTTATCTAAGTTGAAAATCTGTCATTTAGCATAGTCACCTTCATCAATGATCTTAGCTAGATCTTCTGAATAATTTGTTGCAGCTTCTGTATCAGCACTTGCTGCATCAAGTTGCACGTTTATTTTATGAAGATGGCTCTTTTCCTAAACCTTGTGAACCAACCTCTGCTAGAATTGAGAGTTAGAGACTTGCTCTGGACTGGTCTTTGGCTTGAGCAAATGTTGAAGCTGTGTGATCTACGCAGACCCTGAAAACTTTCTCCAGTCAAAAATAAGATTGTTTTTCCTCTCATCTTTTGTTCACTGGAGCAGCACATCTAGTTTCTTTCAATAACTTCCCCTTTGCATTCTCAACTTGCCTAACTGCATGACACAAAGGGCCTAGCTTTTGGGCCATCTCAGCTTTTTTACTGCTTTCCTTACTAAGCTTCACCAACCTTTTCTGCCTTTTAATTTAAAATGAGAGATGTAAGATTCTTACTTTCACTTGAACAGATAGAGGCCATTGCTCAGTTATTAACTGGTGTAATTTTAATGTTGTTGTGTCTTAAGAAATAGGTGGGACAGAAGAGAGAGAGAGGGGGATGGGGAAAGGCTGGTCAGTGGAGCAGTCAGAACACACACATTTATTGATTAGGTTTGCCATCTTTTATGGTTGTTGTCATGGAGTCCCACAACAATTACAACATTCCATCAAATGTCACTGCTCAGAGATGACCATATCAGATATAATAATAATGAAAACGTTGGCAATATTTTGAAAATTACCAAAATGTGAAACAGATAAAATGTAAGCACAGGCAGTGCTTGGAAAAATGGTGCCAATAACTGTTTGATGCGGGGCTGCCACAAATCCTCATTTTATGAAAAATATATATGGTATCCGTAAAGCACAATAAAACATAGTGCAATAAAATGACTTGTGCGTATACTCCACTCACTGTGGACTTAAAAAAGGGGCATTCTTTTCTCTTTTAGAGACAGAGTCTCACTCCATCACCCAGGTTGGAGTGCAGTGGTGGGATCACAGCTCACTGCAGTCTTGAATTCCTGGGCTCAAGTGATCCTCCAGCCTCAGGCTCCTGAGTAGCTGGGACTACAGGCGTGTGTCACCATGCTTGGCTAATTTATTATTATGTTCTTAGAAATGAGGTCTTGCTACATGGCCGAAGCTTGTCTTAAACTCCTGACCTCAAGCGATCCTCCTGCCTTGGCTCCCCAAAATGGTGGAATTATAGGAGTGAACCACCATGCCCAGCCTGGGGTCATTCTTATTGCCATGAGAAAACTCAGTTTGTTGAGTTCTGTGACCATTGTCCAACTGAAATACTCTTTAAAGGAAATTTTACGCTCTAATTCCTTGTTTCGTAATTTCAATTCCTAAATTATCAACATAAATACATTCTAAACACACATGTACATTTGCAGAAATAATACATGAAGTGCACCTGTCCCATTCTCAGAAGTAACTATACAAGATTTTACTATGTATTTATAGAAATTATCTATGCTTGTATAAACAAATGTATAGATGTTGATGCAGATAGAGACATGTATTTGTTTCCTGTGGTTTATATAAACAGGTGAGCATTAAACTGGTGGCTTACATTCTTAAGAGACCAGAAATGTATTCTCTCACTGTTCTCAAAGCCAAAAGTCTAAGGTTAAGACTTTAACAAAGCTGTGCTCCCCATAGATGTTGTAGGAGAGGGCCCTTCCATGCCTCTTGCAGCTTCTAATGGCTTCAGGGGCTCCATGGCTTGTGGCTGCATCATGCCATGTTCACAGGTCCCCAGGGTTGGGACAAGGGCATATCTTTAGGGACAACACAGTTTAAACCATTCCAGGGTGTATGGGCACATGTATATCTACATAAATACACAGAGATTTAGAAATTCTTGGTTTCAAATGGACTCCCAGCAAGAGACAAATGGAACCTTCAAATTGAGATAATCTGAGGAGCATTTACTAAAGAGACCATGTGTATAGGTCTTGGTAGGATAAACAGCAACAACAACAGCAAAACCCAGAAGGGGTAGTGGAGTACCCTGCAGCCAAAGGGCAGAGAGAAGGAAGTGTGAGCAGAACACAGGAGGAAAAAGTGGTTTAAAGACAAGTTGATCCTGAGAGGAGCAACTTTCTCTGGTCAGGGGAAGCCGTCAGATCTTCTCGGAGTCCTGTCCTCCACGAGGGATCAGCAAGGAGGCAGAATAGCAGAATGAGCCAAAGAGATCCACGTATGTCCAAGATGACAAGATACCATTTGCAAGGGAGCAAGCACACTACTTCTCTCTCTCTCTTTTAGAAACAGGTCTCACTGTCATCTAGGATAGAGTACAGTGGTGCTCACTGCAGCCTCCAGCTCCTGGGCTCAAGCAATCCTCCCACCTCAGACTCTCCAATACCTGAGATCGCATATGTGCGCCACCACACCTAGCCTGAATAATTATTTCTCTTAAAACAAACAAGAATTGAAGATCAGAAAGGGCAGGATTTACAACTTTTTGTCATTACAGTTATAGACAACCTGGTCATATTGCAAAGACATTTAAATATATTCTAAATGACAAAATATTTTTGAATTCCTCAGAATTAAATATATACATTTTTGATTCATCCCCTCCACCCACTGGATTTTAGAATATAGCTTTTAACTTTACTTATTGCCTAAAATTAATTGTAGAGATAGCGTGTTGTTAAGTAATCAATGATGGAGGATAACATTATGTGATCCAAATTACTGAATAGAAATTAAAGACATCTTACAATGAAAGTCATGTTCTCCCAAATGCATTGGTTAAAAAAAGTGGCAGGCAAATCTGGCGGTATTCCATTCTGGCTTCTTTGAGTTTTGCTAGTAAAAGAGAATGATTTATTCTGCTTTACAAGTTTGGTTAAATTGCCATATATTATACTTTGTCCATTCTGTCCAAAAACATAATGCATGTCAAACAGATGTAATTCTGTAGTAGAGTGCCAAAATCAAGCTTTCTTCATGTTATAAATTATTCCTTTCCTATACAGAAGATACACAAAACTTTTTGCCTTGGGCCACTAAATGATTTACTTATTTATTTATTTTATACTAAAATAGCTTGAGTCTCTTTTTGTAACTAAAGAGATTTAGTTTAACTGACTTACACTGTCCGTGTATTTGCTGATAATTCAAAAATAATGAAATCTAATTTATATTAAAATCGTACTGAACTAATTGAGTTTCCCTTTGCCTACTCCTATATTTTATCAAAATTCCAAAATATGAGGATCATCTTTACTTTTGACTTGACAATGTGCAGTTAATAAACATTCCTTGAAAACAAAAGTTTCATGTGATAGAAATGTAGGTGAATTTATTCCTGTCACGTTGCATATCTAGAAAGAAATGTCCTGAGGATGTTTTTTTTTTAGCACCTGGAAAGAGTTTTGGAGGCAGGAAATGAACTCTCCGGCACTAACCCTTCCTCTGGCCTTCCATTACATCTTGTATATTCACTCACATGATATTCATAGCAGGATATAATATTAGCAATTTTTACCGAGGAACCAAATAAAAAAATTGAGGCACCAATAACAGTTAGGTAAAACCATCAAAATGAATTTTGAAATAGACCATTGACAGTACTTCCAAACATTTAAAATAGGATGCTCCCTAAAACACCCAAAGGGCATAGCAAAAGCTGAGGAGAGGAGTTGTTGAAGATTCTTCAATAAGAGCTGCTGGGATCCTGTGAATCTCACCTCCAGGGACAAGGGTAGGAGGTTCTTAATTCTCGCCTTGCACCTAATGAGATGGGCTTTCTTTGACAGGACCACCTGCAGAGATTAAAGTGTGCCCTCTGGACTTTGTGGGACACAGTGAGCTGTCCCTGAATTGTGCCAGTTAAGTCTTCAGATGGGGAGAGAAACTGGCAGGCTAGATTAGCCCTTGTGTCAAGAGTCTCTTCAAGGAATGAGTGAGTGTTCGTAATGGACCGCATGTAAGCCGCGCACCAGCCATCTGGTGTGGAGTCCTCTCAGGTCCTTGCCTATGGGCGGACTGCCCAGAGTGTAGAAGAGCCCTCAGCAAAGGAGGAACTGAGCTGGTAGGTAGCCCCGGAATAAAGGGGATCTTCCATGTCAAGGTACAAGGGGCTTCTGAAGAACCCACTGAGGATTCACAAGATCCAGATTTTAATGCGGGCCAGACAGAAGGGTGTGAAGTCATTTTACAGCAATACCAGTTAGTTAAAACCTCTCTCTCCTCACAGCTACTCCTCCCTGCAACAAAGTCAGAAAAGGCGGTGGAGGAGTGGAGCAGGAAAGGAGGTGAGAGGAGGCAGGAGGCTGCGGGCCCTGGCTGCTCCCCGGGCTTCTGGAGTTGCCTCACCACGGAAAGAACAGGGTGCATTTATTGATGAATATATTGAAATGTGCTTTCTAATTTCTGACTCAAGATGGTGTTTCGTTCCTTAAAATGACTCTAACCTTTCAAATTATCTGAGAATAATTAGAAAATTCTTGAGCCTGTCAGAGTTTTCATTCATGGACAAGGTAAGAACTTCCCCTGTGAAATCAATTTCCAAGGGATAATGGGAACCCAAGTGACAATGGCTCCGGGTTCCCCGTGTGCTGAGTGTTCTCATCATGCACCATAACCAGCAGTTGGCCTGTGTGTGCTGTGCAGAGCCCTGTGCGCTTCCAAGGACAGCAGCTCTGCTGTTTCCACTGTGCGTTCCCAGGCTGGCTCAGTGCATTGCAAATACAGCTTACTGAATAAATATTTTACATTAGTTGGATGAAAAATTTAGCATAAGGCTAAATATCTCCAGTATTCAAGTTAGTGCATATGTGTAGTGGGTGGTATTTTGTGTGTGTGTGTGGTATACATGTGGGGGTGGTGCTGTGGTGTGTGGTGAGTGTAGTGTGTGGTCTCTGTGGTGAGTGTGATGTGAGAGATGTGGTATATATATTGTGTGTGGTATGGTGTGTGGCATGTATGGTGTGGTGTGTTTGTGGTATGAATGGTGGTGTGGTGTGTGGTGTGGTGTAGTGTGGGTGGTGGTGTGGTGTGGTGTGTGGTGTGTGTGGTCTCTGTGGTGAGTGTGATGTGAGCTGTGTGTGGTATGTAGTGTGTGTGTTTGTGAAGTGTGTGTGGTGTGGTGTAGGATGGTGCGTGTGATCTGTGTGGTATGGTGTGTGTATGGTGTGGTGTGGTATGTGGTGAGTGGTGTGATATGGGTGATGTATGTGGTATAATGGTGTGCTGTGGATGGTGGTGTGTGTGTGGAGTGAGGTGTGTGTGTGATGTGGGTGGTGCATGTGGTATAGTGGTGTGGTGTGTCATGTGTGTGGTATATGTGGTGTGGTGTAGATGGTAGTGTTGTGTGTAGTACGTACAGTGTGGTATGTGTTGTATGTGGTGTGAATGGTAATTTGTGTGCAGCACGTACAGTGTGGTGTGTGTGGTGTGTAATGTGTGTGGTCTCTGTGGTGTGATTTGAGGTATATGTGGTATGTAATGTGTGTGTTTGTGGTGTGTGTGTGGTGTAGTGTAGTGTCTGTGTGGTATGGTGTGTGTGTAGTATGGTGGGTGTTTGGTGTGATATGTGGTGAGTGGTGTGTGGTGTGGGTGATTTATGTGATATGGTGGTGTAGAGTATGTGGTGTGTGTGGTATGGTGGTGTGTGTGTGGTGTGGTGTGTGCAGTTTGTGTGGTGTGGTGTGTGTGTGTGGTATGGTGTGTATGATGTGTATGGTATGGTGGTGGTGTGTGTGTCTGTGTGTGTGGTGTGGGTGATTTATGTGGTATGGTGGTGTGGTGTGTGTGGTATGGTGGTGTGGTGTGTGTGGCATGGTGTGTGTGGTGTGTGGTATGTTGGTGTGGTGTGTGTGGTATGGTGGTGTGTGTGTGGCACGGTGGTATGGTATGGTGATGTGATGTGTTTGGTGTGTGTGTGTGGTGTGTAAGGTGTGTGTGGTGTGTGTGGTGTGGTGCGGTCTGTGTGCTGTGTGTGTGTGGTGTGTGTGTTATGGTGGTGTGGTATGGTGGTGTGGTGTGTGTGGTGTGTGTGTTATGGTGGTGTGGTATGGTGGTGTGGTGTGTGTGGTGTGTGTGGTGTGTGTGTTATGGTGGTGTGGTATGTGTGGTATGGGGTGTGGTGTGTGTGGTATGGTGGTGTGGTATCATGGTGTGGTGTGTGTGGTGTGTGATGTGTGTGGTATGGTGGTGTGTGTGGTATGGTTGTGTGGTGTGTGTGGTGTGCTGTGTGTGTGGTGTGTGTGTAGTGTGTGTGTGGTGTGGCGGTGTGTATGGTGTGGTGTGTGTGTGGTGTGGTGGTGTGGTGTGTCTGGTATGGTGGTGTGGTATCATGGTGTGGTGTGTGTGGTGTGTGATGTGTGTGGTATGGTGGTGTGGTGTGTGTGGTAAGGTGTGTGTGGTGTGTGTGGTATGGTGGTGTGGTGTGTGTGGTAAGGTGTGTGTGGTGTGTGTGGTATGGTTGTGTGGTGTGTGTGGTGTGTGTGTAGTGTGTGGTGTGGTGGTGTGTATGGTGTGGTGTGTGTGGTGTGGTGTGTGTGTGGTGTGTGTGTAGTGTGTGTGTGGTGTGGTGTGTGTGGTATGGTTGTGTGGTGTGTGTGGTGTGTGTGGTGTGGTGTGGTGTGTGTGTGGTGTGGTGTGTGTGGTATGGTTGTGTGGTGTGTGTGGTGTGGTGTGTGTGTGGTGTGGTGGTGTGTGTGGTGTGGTGGTGTGTTTGTGTGTGTCTGTGTGTCTCAGGTCTGAGTATAAGCATCACGTTAGTGATGTATAAGCAGGACTGTGGAGCCTCCCTTCTTCCCTTCCTCTGGGACTCCGTGTCCCTCCCGTCGTGAAGCACAGTGCACGGGGACCTGCCTCCGCTGTTCTCAGGAGTGCGGCCTGGGAGACAAGCATAGCTCTGCACCCTCAGGGCCAGGAACACCGAAGACCAGCCACCATTAGCCACAGGGTTTAAAGCACAGTGGGAGGAAGCCTGTCCTTCCGGAGTCCACCGGAAAAGAAAGCAGCAAAATTAACTCACATGGTAAGGAGAGAGAAGCGAGTCCAGGCCAGGACTAAGCAAACCTGGGCCTTTGAGCGAAGCAATGTCAAGACCAGCTGCCAGCCTCAGGTGTCCTACAGAGGACAGGGCCAGACCTCACAGTATTGGGACTATGGGCTCTGTGGAAACTGGGACTGGCTGGACACCCACTGAGCCAGGCAGGATCACATCCTCATGAGAAGGCTGGCGTGTCTGTGGCAGAAGGCAGCAGTTGATGGCTGGAGGAATCGCCTAAGCACCTCATGAGTGCAGTCTCAGTGCAGGCTGCCTTCACAAAGCATCGTGGACAACGAAGCTTATGAACAAATCTGTCTTATTTCTCACAGCCCTGGAGGCTGGAGAATGAAAGATCACAGCACAGCACCAGCAGATCGGTGTCTGGTGAGGTTCTTTTCTGGTTGAGGGACAGCACCTTATGGCTGTGTCCTCACATGTGGGAATGGCAAGGCAGCTCTCTGGGTCCCTTTTACGAGGGTACCAATCCCATTCACCGGGGCTCCACCCTCTGACCTCATCACCTCCTAACACCATCACCTTGGGAGTGAGGATTTATTTTCAAGGACACACACATCCAGTCCATAGCAGTGCCTTTGCCCTAAGCACAGACATGACTCTCAGGAGTTCTTGCCGTTTCAGCACAAAACTTCCCATTCAGTGGGACTTTGTTGGTTCTGTCAACTGAGGTATGATGAGGTTCCTAAATTTCGAAAAGGGAGCCTTATTCTCATAAAGGGCTACAGGCTGTGGGGTAGCTATTTTGACTGCCTGGGAAGCGTAGCCTCCAGTCAGAGGCCAGAAAAGGGCACTTGGAGGGAGGAGCAAAGGGCACAGGAATTCATGCTGAGCCAGAAGGTCAAATATACATGTTCAATAGGCTATGGGTAAAGTCATGAATATTTGTGAGGAAAACCACAGGTTTGTGCAGTTGAGCTTCAGGCCTCTTCGGGGGACCCATGTTCAACAAATGGTGGCCTTAGCAAGATCAGAGGGTGGAGTTCTTGGCACTCTGATGTCAAAAGGTGCAGCAGAGGACACGAAGACTCTTACTGTGCATCCACCCAGCCATGTCAGAGCCACTCGGTGGCCATGGGCTCTTGTATCAGGAAGAAATGCTGGTGGGTTGTTCTGCAGATACCTCAAAAGGGAGGGTCAGCATCAGGTGGTTGGTTGATGTCAGTGGTGGAGTCTTTTGAAAGGGCTGGTTTCTATTCGGTGTTAAGGAGAAAGCCTAGTCATGGTTAGCAAGGGAGAGGGTAGAACCTGGCGTGTCTGACCTCTCATCCCATCACGGCCAGAAATTCAGTCTCCAAGATTACTCTTGAGTCCCCTTGGCCAAGAGGGGCTCCATTCAAAGAGCTGGGTCTTAGGATATTATTGTTAGCTTACAGGTCTTAATGGCATTGGTTTTAGGACCAGGCACCTGGAGTCAGCTAGGTGTCCATTCTGAGTACCTGTGCTGGGACCAGAACCAGGAGGAAAGTGAACTGTAGATGCTGCCATGCACTTCTGTGAGGCGAAGGCATGGTTTATCTCAACTTATATGGAGCCTTGATTTTAACATCATCTCTTGGGCACACTAGGTGAAAATAAGGGTAGACCCTTACTTTAATTCAAAATTAGCCTATGCTAATTACTTGCATGCCTTGAGAAAGCTTTGTTAAATATTTCTAAATATAATCATAATTTTGTAGAAAGTCAATCCTTGAAGCACATCCACACACACTCATGTTTTCATATGTTTAAAATGAAGTCCCACACAGCCTACTTGATTAACCCCGTGTTATAATTTAGAACTATTTTTCAGGGTATCATGAGGTGTGAAGGTCAAAGACAAGACTGACAGGTTGAACCACTTAACAAATTCCTGGGGCAAGTCACCCCGACTCCCTTGCTGTCATCTCTCCACATCCAGCCACTGCACCCAGCACAGGCCCCACTGACCTTCTCACACTCCTACGGTCGTTGGTGACCCCATTTGTGGTGGCCCTCAACATTTTATCATATTTACATTCTCCTCATAGATTTGTAGAATGAAAACATGAATACATGAACACACTTTGTTTCCCCTCTCAGCTTTGAAAGCCTTGTTTTCAGCTCCATAGTAATTGTGTTTTGATTACAACAGATACAAACCTGCAGGAAGTATTACCCAGAAGCCTACCCCTGAGATAAGGCATCTTCAGCTTCCCAGTATCCACAAAGATAAGGGAGCCAAAGACAAACGACATTCGCAGCTATCCTGTCTCGCAGCTATCCTGTCTCTAACATTTATAGCCATTCATTTATTTGTAATTTAAGTCTGTGATTTTATTCAATATTTATTTACCTCATCCACAATTTCCTTCTCAAACATGTACTGCTATTAAACATCTTCTACTGGATATCTGTTGACACATTGATTAATAGGCATCATAGTAAACCATCTCATAGATATTCAAGTTCTTTTTAGTGCGTGGATAAGAATCCACTGACTAATAAAAATTATCACTTATTTCAAAGTCCTGTCAATATATTGCACTTACATTAAGTACAGGCAAAGACAACTTAGATGTGTGTTGGTGTCTGCCTCTTTCAGTTTCATGACTCCTCAGAGGACCCAAGCTCAACAAATGGTGGCCTTACTTATCATGATCAGAGGGTGTCGTTCTTGGCCGGCTGATGTCCAAAGGTGCAGCAGAGAGCATGAAGACCCTGACCGTGCACCCACCCAGACTTGTCAGTGGTCTCGGTGGCCGTGGTCTCTTATCAGGAAGAAATGCTGGTGGGTTGTTCTGTGGAAACCCCAAAGGGATCTTCATTGCCAATTTTCATACTCTAGAACACTTTAGTTGAAAATAAAAATATGGGTTAAAATATCTCACTGGATAAAAAAGGGGAAAGTTGTACTGGGAATTCATTCATTCGTGTTTCTAATTAAATTAGGGGATCAAAATATATGACAAAGTAAGGAAATGTCCAGTGAAAGAGTATTCACATCTACCCCGTGTTACATTTCTTATCTCTTCTTTCTTCTGTCATCCTGCCTGTCATCTGTGGGGGTGCCATTCACAGCTCTGGAGCCTGTTCGACATTGGCAGAAAAATCTGTTAGCAGGCATTGCTCCAACATCCTCCTGAGACCACACCCAGTGGCCTCACCATGACTGTCAGCACATAGAGGGAGTGTTTGGGAGAGCCCTGTTATTCTAGGGTTAGAGCAACACTCTCCCCAAAGCTACCTGACATGCAGTCATTTTGTATTATTAAACATAATGCACTGCAAATCACAAAATGACCTTTTGGTTGAGTTTCACTTTATAACCAGTGCCTTGGTGTAATATAGCTGCAGTTACAGTAACTGTTATAAAGCATTGGTATCAAAGACAGAGTTGAAAGGACAAATGAGGTATTTAAATAAATTCATCGGAGAACAGAGGAGATAGAGTCTTCCCCATCCCCAAGACAGTGACCTATTCACCTTGGTTACCTATTTGTAAATTGTTTGGTATAAACTACTGTGTTAAGGATAGAAAACCAGGTCTTGAGATGAGAAGCAGTCCTGTTGGTCTTAAAAGATCCTGTAGTTTTTGGCATTGATCCAGAAGGAAAGCATTCTATTTAATGCTCAGTTACCTCTGTCCTCAAGACCCTGTGAGTGTGAGTGTGTCTTCATAGGCACTAAGCAAACTAACTTTATTTTGAGTGCAACTCAGGCCTCAAAGCCAGTTTCCACTAGGTTGAGCAAGAAGCCTGACTATCTCACCATGTCTGGGTGCTGTTGAGGCCATGGCGTCAAGGGCAATCTGGAGTTAACTGCTTCTCATTCTTGCTTTGTGTTTCAGACAGGACCAAATGAGAGATCAGGACTTCAAGGCAGAGGACGAACGTGAGAGATAATTTAAATGTCATTAATTCATTGAGATTCTTAATCTTATTTTTCTGAATAGTTGATTAAATAGGTAGTAACACTTTTGGTTACATGCCTGGGAACATCTCAAAAAATTGATAGACTTTCTGAGCTCCTCATGGCCAAAGCCTCTTTTGGAATAATTCATATCTGTTAGTCAACTTGTAAATTATTCATTTTTTGATTAATATGCTAATTAAACATTTGCTGTTAAAAAGGTATAAATATCTCTCATTGCCCAAAGTAATTAGAATAAGTAATTATTTAAACATTATAATTCTGATGTTAAATAATAGCTATGAGATTAAAGGGAAGGAGATGACATAAAAATATGCTTGATATAATATCAAATGTTGGACCAAATAACAATATTTCATGTTGTTTATGTAAATGTAGACATATGCTTTGGAAGGCTGTAATATCTATTTCTTTTTGGACGAGTCATCAGTTTTCATTTCACTGAAATGTACAATCTAGAATTGTAATTTTGCTCTTCTCTAGCCTCTTTTAAAAAGAAAATATAAATTATTTCAATCCATCTATCATGTAACTTGTGTGTATTTTATTTAAACCTTTATTCGACAGTGAATTTTTAAATGACTATTATTACCAAGTGTGATGCCAGGTGCTGGGGATGCCAAGTTGACCAGGGCTTGGAGCGATCCACACAATTTGCAAATTTATCAGGGTATTACTCGGATCACTGGAGTACAGAATCTTGCCCATCTAGTAGGCAATAATGTGTAAACTTTAGATCATATGACTTTATCTGGTAAAAAAAATCATTGATACATACTCGATAATACACCTACATGTATTCCTATAATAAATGCATTTTTTATTACTATAAGTAGAAATGTTAAAGTCAATTTTTGTGTGAGATTAGGCTTTGACATTCCCAAATTTGCAAGTTGATGAATGCATAGAAAAATATCAAGACCCATGTCTTTATCACTAACATATTTTCATCTATGAATCTGACTCATTTAATGCTTAGTTTTACTTACATTCTAAAGAAAAGCCTAATTTCTAGATTTTAGTTATTCATTCATCTGTCCACCAATATAACACTTGCACATTTCTTAATAAATTCCATATATAAGAGTAAAATATACATGTTGGATGAGGTAGATACTGAATAATTGTGGCTGTAAATCCATAATTAAAATAGTCTTACTGATTATTTTGGTTTGGGGGTTCTAAGTGTCTACAATGTGATTGAAAGTGAACTTGTACGAAGCATTTGAAAGAAAGTTCTGCCATGTTCTTATTGATGACTTTGTAAGATCATCTTTAATCCATGTTTTCTAGGTAGACATTTTCAAACTACTTGTACATTTCTCTACGTAACTTAATTAAAGCCAAATAATAGACTCTGTAAATCCTATACACTCAATCCTTTTCTGTCACAGGAGGAGCTTATCTAATTGGTAAGCTGGGAAGAAGAAAAAGGGGCTGCACTGCCCAGGCCACCTCCCTTCAAAACTCTTGGTAGTAAGCTGCTCTTTCCAGGGGCACTTGTTCTTCCCTGCCCTCAGAGGTGGATCTTTTTTTTTTTTTTTTTTTTTTTTTTTTTTTTTTTTTTTTTTTTTTTTTTAATGTTAACAAGTTAAAGGAGTCAGTAGAGGCAAAGTATCAGCTCCTCCATCTGTCATGGAGCTCCGCCCTTCCCTGGACACAACTCACGTGTCAGACATGACACTTTGTTATGGGTGAAAGTACCAGTCTCAGTAGTAAATCAAGTGTTAATGTAGTTTAAAAATAATTTAGATAAAAATTATTGTATTTCCAAATTTCATGTTTTCTTCTTGTAACACAGTTGGCCACCTTCACATCTCAGAAGCATGTGCACATATGTTTAAAAACAGAACATTAAAGTACAGCCCAATGCCACTTTCTTTCACTAAGATGTTCCTAATCCTGCCATCCTGAAATCCTGACTTCTTCTAATACCTCATGGTCTTTTACTGGCTCTGGTTTGTGACAACCACTTTCATTTCAGGAAATAACAGCTAATATGTAATACTTGCTAATCACAGGCATTCGCTTCATATCTTCCAATGATCTGGTGGCCACTGAAGATCAGAAATCTTCTCCTATTCATGTTCGCATCATCCTAGCACCTGTGAACTGTATGCCATGAGGCTTCTTTATAAATGCCAATAAAAGAATGAGTGAATATTCTATCTCATCTCAACCTTCCAATGTGTACAGGACAAGATAGGATAGGCGGCCTTGAGACTCCATGGAGCATGACATGACTAAGACAGGAAACAAGCGGACAATTGTGGTTTTCAGTGCAGAGAAGAACCCTGGGCCAGGAGTCATATTTTTATCCAGAACCCCTGTGTAACATTTAGGTGATGCAGATGGCTCTTTGTCATTTGTCTTTTTGCTTTGCTGATAGAGTATCTTCAAATGCAACAGAAGAGATTGTAAAGTGCATTTGTGGGCAGGGTGGTAATTTTTCTGGATCAAAATAAAAAATATAACTAAGTATCTTGAATACAATTTCTCTTATAGTATATGTAACTCTGTACATAATAATGCATAGTGGAATCACTGGAACACAACACACTCAGATTGAATCTCTGAGCTATTATCTGTGCCCAGATAACTGGTGAAGTTACTTCTCCTGCCTATGCCTCAGTTTCCTCCTCTGTAAAATGGGTGTAAGCATATCAACTATCAGAATAGTTGTCAGCCTCGTATGAGGTAATGAATGTTGAACTATTCCCCTAATTATAATTGAGCAAGAATCAAACTATTACCAAGCTTATTTCATTAAGAAAAAATGCCATTTTAAAAATAACATTGAAAAGTTAGCCCAAGACAACAGTTCAAGAGCTTAGAAGAGTTTCCAGGAGTGAATACAGTTTTTATAAAAAGGAATAAATAAATAAATCATTGAGGGGGATAGCCCCACAGTAATTGCTAGGGAAAGATACAAAAGAAAAGCAGACAAGTGATACACATCTTCTTTTCTTAATATGTTTTCTTAAGATTTACTGCTTCCTATATTATTGTTGTAAAACTCTTATGAATTTCTTCATTTTTTAAAAGCAAAGCCTGTCAAGTGGTTCATGAGCTGAAATACGGAGATAAATAGCCAAAGAACCAGGAAAAATCTTAGGACCTAAAAGGTGCTCAGGTAGAGCAAATACACAGTTTATACACTGTAAGGGCAGCAAGGGTCGTTTATAAAGTAATATTGAGCATATCTGAGTTTTTACAATTTCTTTGTTGCAAGAAATTTTTTGAATTTGCCTCCTTTACCCAACAATAGACACAGGCTAATGAACAGGTGTCCTCCAAATGCCTGAACTCCAAAAGAGAAAACAGTATTTGCAAAAGATAACATGAAATATGCAAATGAAGACATGTCCTTGCTATGGTATATTTTTCCCATTAGGAAGAGGGATTGGTACAGAGAATAGGCATTTCTCACATCACTTGGCCCCACCATTCTCTATCAAAGGGTGATCTCTGGACTATTTGCATCAGTATCCCCTGGGAATTTGTGAGAAATCCAAATTCTTGGACCCATCTAAAACTGACTAGAGCTGAAAATGTTAAGGTCAGGCCCATCAATCTGCATTTGAATGGTCCCTCTGGGTGGTTCTGATATACATTCAAGTTTGAGAACCACTGATATATACACTTGACACATTAAAATATGAGTGAGCATCCTCACATTTACACCATACAACCTCAGGACTGGAGGGTGCTGGTAGCCCAGGACGCTACCTGAGTTGCTCTATGAACATCCTTGTTTACAACTTGTGCCTTATTTTTGAATTTTAATATAAATAGCTAGCTAACTAGACAGACACAGATGTAGATACAGACAGTGGATACAGAGAAGTGTAGACCTGTATTTCAGCCCCAAGTTAGTGATTAATCACAGAGAAGAGAACCCAAGACAGAATGGAAATAGACTTGGATTCCTATAGAGCAGAATTTGAATGAAGGTTGTTCACTTCCTTCTCTTCTCCCTCTCCAGTCTTCCATAGTGCTTCATTCTCCCCGCACCCCTCCAAGCTAATGGTTGTTTTGTCAACATATGTGAGATGAATATGCAGATTAAAGAATCTCTTAGGTAAAGGTAGGCAAGCTTTCCCAACCCATTTATTTTTGTGAAGAGAAAACCAAGGCTCAGAGAGACCCCTCTTGCTCAACTGGATTTTACTAACTCTTTGGAGTGCCTCAGATAACCAGCAAGAAAATTCTGTTTTCTATTCTATTAGTGCTGGAAAACATGCTGTTCACCCAGGGGACACTCAACAAAACCAGGGAACAATCAACAAAGAGCAGTGGTTGGTGCCAGTCAGCCTGAATGCAGGCATCTTGATAACAATAGATGGCAAAGCTAAAGTTCACAAAGGTGAGGATTTAATTCTCTTCTCAGGCTTCACGCTATTTGTTTTCATAATGTCTGAAATGCTCTCTACATCTTTGAGGAAACGCACACTCTCAGTGCCTTTTTCAGAGAAAAGAAAAAGTACAGCATTATTCTGAAGAGTAATTACATTTAAAATATGTTCATCTAAATTATAAAAAAATCTATAAAATTTTATATAATAATTTTGCAAAAAATAAGAAATATGTCTTTTTCATTAAGCTTATGAATAAAATAAAAAGCTTATTCATTCCTTTCTTCTCCAGAGATTTGCATAATGCGTAGCTATAATAGATGCTCACTGAATCTGTTAATTGGATGATTGAATGAATTAATACAGGAAAAAACCCTCACTGTTCATGAGTTGAGTCTCAATTTCTAAGAATTCATTTATTCATGGCTTCTTATCACACCACCATCTGAGACAGAAGGTAATACTTGATTCAACAAATTTCTACTGAGTACTTAATCTATACTCAACACGGACTTCTAAACAAATACTTGTCAGTGTTGGGTAATAAATGCAACAAAAATAGTATTTACTTGGCACTAAAATAATACAGGTGGTATCATTTATTTTTTCCAAAGGGTCAAGAAATTCTTGTACCTAAAAATAAAATTGAAGCTGGTTTTGAAGAGTGAGTGTGAGTATTGAAAGGCAGGCAATGGAGGGCGTTTCAGGAGCTAGGAAGGGTGTGCACCAAGGTTTAGAGCCATTCAAAGGTGGCACCTTGCGTCTGCTCTGCTGTGTTTTTTGAATGAATCACAGTGGTCCAATTTCTAGAACTGATCAAGAGGTACATTTTTTTAAACCACATGCTTGAAGGAGGATCCTATACATCCAACAAACCCTTATTCCAAGACACTTTTCTGAATGTTTCCTTGGATACTGGGTGTAGATGCCCTCCAAGAAACCAACTCCTCTGTGAACTACTTAAGTAGTTCTCTGTGTAGATACAGTCCTTGAAGCAAACGGTGTTATCTTATTTTCAGTGATAAAGTACCTGCTGTTCTCTTCTCTCCTAGCCCTGTCCTGATATTTTCTGTAATTGTATTAAACGGATTTGTTCCAGGAACACCTTTACTGTAATTATCGTTAAGGAAATGAACTTCACACCTGAGTATCCAGACCTGCAAGATTTTATCTGCACATCAATGTTGAATTATTAGTTTGTAACACTGGCCAGGTTGGTGAGAAAATAAATGCATGCAGGCCACACTGAAGAGATAGGAATCAGCAAGCCCTGATTACTGGAAACAGCCTTTGAGATCCTTTGCTAGGCATTGTGCTGTACAATGTCACTTGAATTGCTGCCTGGCATCATTGGCAATAAAATGTCCTTGCAGAAACGTGTAGTTTCCTGATGAGCATGCACTCACAGCAGGAAACAAGGAACATCATCTTACTTCATTTGATTCATTACCTATGTGTTCTTTCATGCAGTAGATTTGCAGAGGTTTTATTACATTTAGAATTTTGGGAGATATTTTATAATGCTCGTTAAAAGGATTATACAACAGAGAATGTCTTTCTCAGGAAGAATGCACTAAAGCCAGTTACTATACCAAGATGTACCACAGACTGGTTAACTTGTGGGTTAAACGACATCTTCCTATGATAATAATGACTTGCAGAAATATACTAATCCTTTATTTTTACTTTTTTTTTTTTAGACAGTGTCTTGCTCTGTCGCCCAAGTTGGAGAGCTGTGGCAATCTCAGCTCACAGCAACCACCTTCTCCTAGGCTCAAACGATGCCCCCACTTCTTAGCCTCGAATTACCTGGGACTACAGGCATGCACCACCACTCCCAGCCAATTTTTGTATTTTTTGTAGAATCAACATTTTGCTGCGTTGCCCATACTGGTCTTGAGCTCCTGAGCACAAGCCATCCACCTGCCTGCCTTGGCCTCCCAAAGTGCTGGTATTACAGGTGTGAGCCATGGTGCCTGGTCTAGTCCTTACTGTTTATTGAGAACATGTTTAGAAATACCAGTTAGTAAGTGAAAAAGCCATGATTCAAACACTGCTGCTGCCAAAGCCCAGATGCTTCCGCCTTATGTGTATACTTGTGTTTGGGGATGGAAGGAGGATGTTGTCTGTCTACACTAGCCAGAAGCACAACTGCATGTCTTCAACTCCTTCATCTCTTACCCTTTGCTTTTATCCCACTAACCTTTCTTGGGTCCTCTGTCACCTAAACAAGCTGAGTCCCAGTTTACTCATTAAAAAAAAATAATAATAAAAGGAGTAGAGTAATAATTCTCATTCCATAGGGTCCTTCTGAAGGTTAAATGTAATCATGTCTGTAGATTGCTCGGTGCATGCAAATTTAATTTCGTCTCCGTTTTGTGCCTCCTTGTTATGAAAATTTGCTCAAGGGATTGTGCTTATTTCTGTGTTTATTGTTGTTTCAATCATGCTGGTGTTTAGGATCATTGAAGACCCATGACTGCCTTCTTGATTCTAGCTACAGGAGTATTAATATAAATGGGGAATAGATTCTGACTCCAGGGTCTTCCTAAGTGGAGTGCAAAGTACACAGAGACAGTTCTGTGTGTTAAGCTCCACAATAGCAATGTGAGATAAGGTCTGGGAGGTCACAAAGAATAAATAAGCAATTATACATGCAAGTCCTAGGGAAAGAGTGTGGTCCTGATGTTAACACCTTTTCTTCTCCATTTTATTGCCTTAGGCTATTAGTTACTTAGCACATAGCCCTAATAGATATTGATAAGATATAGTTATCAGGAGCAATGCAATCCATCAAAAGACCCTCCTCTGAATCTTGTTTTTTTAAAATATATTGTTGGTTTATAGGTTTATAAAGCATATAAAAATATCTGGATCTACTGTGTTAAATAAGTAAAAAGTAAATGTATTTTGCCATTCCTCGTTAACTATATTAATTGATAGTATCTATTTGTAGACAATCTGATTGTTAAGACTTTTAAATAATGAGTCTGGTCTGCCCAGAATTGCTGACACTTACTGAATACATAAAATAAGATTTCTGTCAAATGTACTTTTTAAGTGATATTTCCCATTATTCTGACCATATGCTATTGCAATGTCATTTTCTGTGTATCATGGAAACTTGTGCTTTCATTTTCCATGCTGGGGACGTTGCAGGGCTTAGGACCTTTGCCACCAGGAGCACGTACAGCTGACAACACCAGCTCTGTGGCCACTGGGCTCTACCACAACCTGGGACCTCCCAGATGGTAATCATCTGGGACAGGGCTGGCTCGTAGCAGCTCCTCTATCTATCCTTGAGAGAAAGATTGCAGGGAGTGAGATAATAGAGTAGATTTTCCTAGGGTAAAAGCTCTCAGAAGTAAACATTCCAAAGCATTATACATCTGTGTCTATTTTTCTTTAGTCTTAGATTACAAACAGGCAAACATTTCCTGGGAGCGTTGATAGCACAAGTGTGGCTTGCAGAGTAGAAAGGATTTTTCATGTTACCATGGGGACACCTGAGTGTGAAAAAATATAACCTTTCTCTCCCCTTAGCTCTTAAGATAAGTGCAGAGCTTGAAGCCTTTTATCTGTGGCCATTTATTTATTTTTATATATCTTTTCAAAACTACAGCTTGCTTCATTTTCTTTCATGACAATTTCATGAAAGGCAGTGTCTTTTAAGCAGCCGTGTCTTTACTGAAGTGTGAGTTTTCACTACAGTGGACGGACCCCTTGCTGGACGTCAGCCCGGCCCCTGGCATGTGCAGCACTGAGCCTGGGCTCCTGCCCCACAGAGACAGGCAGTGGAAGGAGAGCAGCATGACCAGAGCTCAGGACTTTGTGAGACCCCCTGCATCCAGATCCCGACGTTCCTGCTTCAGAGGACAAACATGGTTCCAACTTTCTCACAACTGAGAAAATGATAGCCAATTGCCTAACACACAGAGGTGAACTGCTGATGATTACTCGTTATAAATGAAGTGACTTTTGACCCAGCATAAACCCTAGCAGATTGCACACCCACCCTGTCTCTTGAGTCAAAAGACGCTGTGCCACCCAGATGCACTGTTCGGCAGAGGAGCAAAGGCGGTTCCCTGCAGGGAGAGAGGATGCTCCATGTCCCCGGGGATCCAGGCATCCTCCTCCCTTCTAAGGGGCATAGAACATCTGAGGAAAGTTGATAACTTTCTCAAGAATCAGCTCATTTCAGCACAAATCTTGATGTATAGATTTGCTTAATAAAATGAATTTATGAATGAGGAGCGAGGGACATCATGCTTCAAAAGTTGCATCCAAAAAACACCGAAGAAGAATCCCATCTACTGAGGAGGCAGAAAGTGGGTCAGAAAGTGTCACTTCCACACAACTGATAAGAAAAAGTTGGCCGGGCGCGGTGGCTCAAGCCTGTAATCCCAGCACTTTGGGAGGCCGAGACGGGCGGATCACGAGGTCAGGAGATCGAGACCATCCTGGCTAACACGGTGAAACCCCGTCTCTACTAAAAATACAAAAAACTAGCCGGGCGAGGTGGCGGCGCCTGTAGTCCCAGCTACTCGGGAGGCTGAGGCAGGAGAATGGCGGGAACCCGGGAGGCGGAGCTTGCAGTGAGCTGAGATCCGGCCACTGCACTCCAGCCCGGGCGACAGAGCGAGACTCCGTCTCAAAAAAAAAAAAAGAAAGAAAAAAAAGAAAAAGTTAATATAGTTACAGAATTATAACCTGTCCGAGTCCCCTAAAGAAGTGAAAAACTCCACAGACGAGAGAAAGGGCTCAGAACCCCATTCACATCTGGAAGATTTGGGGGGTGAAGGTGATGGACATAAAGGCACTGAAGAAGGCTGTGGACATTTCATTGCCTTCTGAAAGTCAGGTGTAGGCTGAGGGCACAGTGCCTGGGTCCCCAGAGCCTCAGTGAGTCCTCACGCAGGAGTGCCTGCCCCTGGGGCACCAGTCCCCCAACCTCCCACCTCTCCAAGGCCTGGACTACCACACTTGGTTCTCAGTTGGCTGGAGTCTAGAAATCGTGAATATATTTACCCTCCGTCCAGAAGCAGAAAAGCCCTACAATATTTTAATTCCTCTCTTCCTGTCTTGGTTTATGTAATGGTTTTGAGTATTTTAGCTGCGTTGTATTTTAACCTGATGAAATGCTGGTATTATTCTAAGTCAAGCTTGTTTATATTAATTGCATACTTATCATTCTTCCCTCTTTATTCCTCCTTCAAAACTTTCAGCCGGGATTACTCTCTTTCGACCTGATATACAACTTTTAATATTTCTTTTAAAGCAGATCTTCTGGTGGTTCATTCTCTTGTTTTTTGTTTGTCTGGATTTTTTTTCCCCGTCCTCATTCTTAAATTAGGTCATATAATTACAGGTTGAGAAATGTCTTTTCTCAGCACATTGAAGGTACCTCACTGAAATCTGGTTTCCATTAGTGACATTCAAAATCTTGTTGGCCAGGCATGATGGCTCACACCTATAATTCTTGCTCTTTGAGTGGCCGAGGTAGACGGATCACTTGAGCTCAGGAGTCCAAGATCAGTCCGGGCAACATAGCAAGACCTTGTCTCTACCTACCGCCTCTGCTCCTCAACAAAAAAAATCTTGTCAATGTAACTCTGGCTCTTTTGCAGATACATGTCTTTTTTGTCTTGCTACTTTCTAGGATTTATTTCTACACTATCCATTCCGTTCCATTTATTTATCATTTTGCTCATTGTAGTAAATTTCAGTGATATTTCTGATGTTGAACATGGTTCTTACATTACTGAAATAAATACAAGTTAATTAAGGTATATGTTTTAATACAACTTTTATTTGTTTATCTAATACATATTTAAGGATTTTGCATTTACAATCATAAATGAAATAAGTTCTGAAGTTTTTCATTTTCCTCCTTCATTTTTAGAATCAAACTTGTATTAACATAATAAAATGTTTATTGTATTAAAAAGTAACAGTGGGGAGAGGAAAAAGTGTTTATAAGATCTTTGATGACTGTTTCAAATCCATTTAAGGTTGTTAGTCTACTCAGGAATTTTGTTTCTTTTCAACCCATTGTTAACATTCTGTATTTTCTAGCAACTCATCTATTACACTTGGACCACCAAAGTTATTCATATATACTTATTTTATTTATTTTTTCTGTAATCTCTGTTATCTGCTTGGCTGTTTCCCAATTTCTTAATTTAGTGTTGTATTTTCTTCTGTTTTTCTTTTCTTTTTTTTGCAACGTGTGGTGCATGAGCTTGTTACATCCAACAACTGGAGTTGTTAAACTTCTTAATTGCTTTGTTTTCGACATTATTTGATGACCCGGGCTTGTAAAACTCTTTTATTACTTTTTTTCAGACATTACTTTCTGTTAAACTGATTTCTGCCTCGCATTTATTATATGTCTTTTCTACTTTCGTCAGTATTTTAATTTGTTCATCTTCCAACAATTTCTTTTGAAACCCTAGCTCATTCATGTATTCTGACAAATGTAAAGGTATAAAATTATTTTCATGATCTGATATTAGTATGTGCTCCAAATTCTGACACATAGCATTTACAGTGTTGATTTATAATTATTTCCCAATTTCCTCAATGCTGTTTTTCCTCAACTCAAATTATTTTATAATGTTATATAATTTTCAGATACCAGAAATTTCTTTTTGCTTTCATTTTGTTAACATTTTCTCATTTTATTGCATTCAATAAAGTGGGTATAAAGTTGATCCTTGGAAATTAATGTGTGTGTTTGTGTGTGTGTACACTAATGCCCAGTAAAATTTCATGAATAATTCATATATTATTTTAAAAACAAAGTCTCTGTTTTGTGTAAAGTTCATGCACACATATCTATATTAAACCTTATTGTTATTCATATCTTCTATGTCTTTGCTTATTTTTTACTTTCTTGATCTACCTATTTAGGAAAGTTATGTTAAAAAAATTCCCAACTATATTTGTTAGTTGATATATTTTACCTGGTAATTTTATCTGTTGTTGTTTTATTATTTGGGGTTGGTTATGGTAAAAATTCATATGTTCATCAATATTATTTCTTCTTGATGCATTTTTTTTCTCTTGCTGATACGAAATGTCCCTTTCTATTCATTGTCATTTTTTGTCTTAAAATTAAATCTATTTTTTTGATAGTCAAATAGGTACTCTTCCTTTCTTTGCTCTATACTTCTTAGCTCTCTTTTTAAATTTTCAAAGTTTATGTGTCTTATCTTTCTGTTTTTAAGTACTTCTCTTATAAAAAACAAGGGCAGAGAATTGTATTGTATTGTTTGTTATTATTTCATTTTAAACAATCCCAAGAGTTTATATTTTGGTTGGTGGATTTAATTCATTAGCATTTATTGTAATTACCAAATCTTCATTCCCAAACATGCTTTATAACTTTATCTTTGTATTTTCTAGTATTTCTCACTCTCATTTTTTATTTCTATTTTTTGGACATCAAGTACAAAAAATAAATGGGTACTTCTGCTTAGAGCATGAAATCATTATGGGTACATGCAAAATTCTTTCTTAGTTTATGAACTCATTTACTATTTTATCTTTTTGCTTGTTTATTTTTCCTTTTTTTATATTCCTGTTCTACATGCTCATTTCTTTCCCCACTGTAGAAAACCAACTCATTGTGTTCAGTTGTGCCTATCATTACTATTTGACTATGATTTTGTAAAATATCTACTGTCGTTTTATACTGTGACTTTAATTGAGCAAAATACTGTAATATCATGCATCTCCTTCAATTTATTTCTTTTGTCTACTCTTAGTGCCATATGTTGAAGATGCATACTTATTACTCTTAACCACCTTTTATAAGCTCAGACTCATATATCTCAGTATAAACTGGCTATTTACACTAATGGCTACAACATCTCATAAGAGACACCCAAATGGAAAGTCATCAGGTTTACTGAAAATGGGCATTTCTTCCCACGTAAACTATGTCATAATCCCCCAACCCCCTGCTCAAGTATAAAAATCTCACAGTGAAAACAGAAATCTAAACTCTATTATGGACTAAGTCCATGCTTTCATTCACTGTATTAGAGTATTCAGTTAATCACCTATTGCTGTAGGTTGTATTTCCTGAACAGCTCTCGGATCACTACCTGTGCCTAAGTGAAGTACCTCATTGCCTCTGTCTATGTCATTGTAAAAATAATCTAAGAGCCCACCTCTTTAAGCCTCCAGAAGTGGCTCTGTAACATCTTACATGTTGTTTCTGGTGTACTTTCTAGAGCACATGTCTGGTCAGCTTATGGGTCTTCAGTGCTTTCTCGTCACATATGGGGTACAGTCTAAGTTTCTTGGTTAAAACCAAACCCTCCCTGTTTTTCCTTTTTCCACTTTTACCTGGACCCTATGATTTAGCCACACACAAAGGCTGCTGATCCCTGGGCCTCCTGCTTTACACCTCTGTGTTTTGCATATGACAGTTTATCCACTGGGCTCCTTTCCTCATTCTTTTTTTTTTTTTTTTTTTTTGTTGTTGTTGTTCTTTGCAAAACTACTCATTTTAAAGGATTTAACTCAGAAATCCGCTCTTCTATAGAAGGCCATTCTCCTCTCACGTCCACCCCCAACCTAAATTTAAGCTTTCCTCTGCTAGAGTCCCTTTGTTCTTACATTCCGTTTTCTCTGACATCAGAGCATTTAAACTTGTGGCTTCCTTGCTTGGAATTCTCTTCCACAAGCTATTTGCAGAGGTCAACTTTTGCCCAAATACCACTTTATAAGAGAACCTCTCTCTGCAGTGCTATAACATGGCAACTCGCCTCCCATACACTCTCACCCCTTCATATCGTCCTTTGTTCTCCTTGACTTGTAATGTTCATGCATTGCTCCACTGTGGTCTGCACCTGCAACAGTAACAGTCAATGAACTCAAGTGAATTCAACTCTGTTGCACTATGATTTCTCTTACTTTAAGTAGACCTCTAAGAAGGTTAGAATACATTCTTTGTTATATCCCAATCAAAATGATGAAAATCTTCTAAAACTTCCCTTACAAAGGTTATATACTGATTGTAAACGTTTGCAAAACATAAACATAGCACAAAAATATAAATAATTACTCATAAGCTTACCACTCAAAGGCAACCATTTATTTCTAGTATTCATCTATCATTGATTTATGTTCATTTTAATGCTTATCTAGTTATTGTTCTAGCTGAAGAATTGTATTATCTGCACTTTTTCATGCACATGCTATATAAACTCTTCATAAATATTACTTTTAAACTGTTGTACTTTATTCTGTTAAATATAAACATCAAAATCACAATATAGTTAATAATTTCAAAGCAGTTGGGACCACAGGCTATTTCCAATTATATAAACATCACACAAGATGTGTATTTTTTAAAGAAATAATTTTTCCTGCATTTTTATTCTTTCCTTAAGATAGTCTCTTATAATTATCAAAATAAGAGATATAAATTATTTTAGATTTCTTTATGTATCACCCATTTAAAAAATAACTTTTCAAATGAGGTCTAAATTTCAAAAATTCAGACAAATTTTCTGGTCTTAGTGGGCGAATTTTATGGGCTTAGTGTCCCTATGAAACAGTTCCAAAGGAGCTTGCTCTCCCCTTCCACAATTTGAGGACACAGTTAGGGGCCACTGTCTGGGAGCCAGAAAGCGGGCCCTCGTCAGATGCCAAATCTGTCAGCACTTTGACTTTGGACTGTCTTTTCTCTGGAAGTGTGAGCAATACACTTCTGCTGTTTATAAGCCACCCAGTCTATGTTGTTTTGTTATAGCAGCCTGAACAAACTGGCACTCAGATAGCTGTGGTAATATATTACAGATACCATGTTCCTTTTCCAAGATGATGAGTTGTTTTATGTGTATTTATATGAATGAAATAATTAGTTCTCTTAGTTTATTCACACAAGAGAAATGATCAAAGAGATTTTAATATAATTGCCCTGTGTATTAGTCAGTTCTCACACTGTTATAAAGAAATACCTAGACTGGGTCATGCATAAAGAAAAAAGGTTTAATTGGCTCATAGTTCTGCAGACTGTACAGGAAACATAGCAGCTTCTGGGGAGATATCAGGAAACTTACAGTCATGACAGAGAGAGAAGGAGAAGCAGGCACATTCTGCCCATTACCTAGTTCCAAGGCTGCTTTCAAATTTTCAGATATCTTTAGAGCAATGCCTCACTCCTCAGTATTAATTTTCTGTATTAGTCAGTTATCATACTACTATAAAAATACCTGAGTCTGAATAATTTCTAAATAAAAGAGGTTTAATTGACTTACAGTTCTGAAGTCTGTACAGAAAGGAGAGCAGCTTCTGAGGAGGCTTCAGGAAACTCACAATCCTGATGGAGGGCAAAGGAGAAGCAAGCATGTCTTACATGGCCAAATCAGGAGAGACATGGGGGGAAATGCCACACTTTTAGAAATTCAGATCTCATGAGAACTTGGTCACAAGAACAGTACCAAAGGGGGAAGCCCTGTTACGTGATCCAATCACATCATACCAGACCCATCTTCAGCATTGGGGATTATATTTAACATGACATTTGGGTGGGGACACAGATCCAAATTGTATCACCCTTCTTTCTATACACTCACAATAGTGAAACCTAGGGCAGTTGATACCCAAACTTTTGTCATAAATATCAATAGAGTTACAGATTCTCTCTGAATTTTTATTATCTTAATATTTTCTAGCCATTGTTAATCTTAATTATCCAAGCCCTTTTTTACATGGCAAAACTAGAAGAATAAAAATTTTATAACATATTCTATGTATCTAATTTATACAGTTTGCATTTTTATAAATAGGTAAACATGACCAATATAATTGTGTTTATACACAAAGAATTTTTTTGTTTTTTAGCTGTACTAATTTCTGGATCATTACTTGCATAGAGAGAATACACACTTTTCTGAGACATAGTAGTCTATGCAGAGATCACAACTGAGTTGGCATTAGCTAATGGTTTTTACTATAAAGGCCATAGAATATCATAAGTAAGCATAATTAGTTAAGATTAGCTGTTGCCTTCTCAATAGTTCTGAAGAGTCATCTATTTAATTTTCTTTACATTAGCTAAATATAGTTGTAACAGACTTTAATCTGAATCACCACTAACTAGATGTCCCAAAGCAAACTGAGCTTACTTATAATCAATAGCAAATAAAGAATAATGGCTATGAAAGTCATAAAAAGGCCAAATTTCTATAAATTATGTCAAGAAAAAAAGTCAAAGTGTATGTTAGTTCAATTTTGGATAATGCACAGCAAAAGCTTGTTATAAATAGCAGAATATGATTTAGTCCTCACTTGATTTATATGGTTAATGGTTATTTTGCTTTCATAGGATAATTTATGGGTAGTTTTAAGAATCTCTTTTATTAGATAAAAAATAAAATTAGAGTGCTAAATAGAAACTTTAAAGAAATAATCAAAAGTACTTTTTCATCTTTAAATTAGGCTTTAAAGGGGGTTAAAAAGTATTGCTTTGAAGTCATGAAATGAATGCTCTAATTCTACACTTTGCATATAGCACTTTATTTTTAGATCACATTTTATAACCCCTTATTTTTTAACATAAGTTTTCAGAAAGAAGATATGATTTACGTGTTTAAAACAACCTGACAATACTCTCTCCGGTTTTATAAAATTGAGATGAAAAGTTGAAAATAGTATACCATTTCTTTAAGCAAGAGATTATGGATTTTTACTTTTACTAGAAAATATGTGTACATTAGAAGAACAGGGAGTTCCCTTCTCTCTTGCTATTAATTGTCTGTTTTAATGCTGTCAGCCAATTCACTGCTTTGCCCTGCTATTGTAAACATCAAGGTCATTTTGAGGTTCTGCCAAAATGAAGATCATTATCTACAGAGCAGTATTAAAATAGAGTGGCTCAGCCCTGGGGCTGTCAAGAGCTCTGAAGAATGAGCCACTCAGTTAATGCTGTTTCTCTGTAAAGGCAGACTGCTGCTTAAGGAAGATTCTTACATAGTCAGGTGAACTGACAGCAACTGCTATGGAAATATTTTTCCCTTGCATGCAAATATGTGTTCAATGTTGTTTCTCAAAGCCCACATGAAAAAAAGCAATGGTGGAGGGATGTGTCACTTGGGTCCTCCAGGAAATAATTGCCAGGACATCAACTTCTAGTGCAGCAACAGGATGATCTCCCTTGACCATCTCCCCTGAAAAACTAGAAGAAATTATTATCATTACTATTGTTGTTATTTTCAGACAGGGTCTTGCTCTGTTGCTCAGGCTAGACTGCAGTGGTGCAATCTTGACACACTGCAGCTACCAACTTTTAGGCTCCAGCAATCCTCCCATCTCAGCCTCTGGAGTAGCTGGGACTATAGGCACTGTGCCACTATGCTCGGCTAATTTTTAAATTTTCTGTAGAGATGAGGTCTTACTGTATTGCCCAGGGCTGGTCTCAATCTCCTGGGTTCAATTAATCCTCCTTCCTCAGCATCCAAAAGTGCTGCGATTACAGACATGAGCCCCTGAGTCTTGCCACATTTTTTTTTTAATACCACCATTCAGAGGTTCTGGGAATAGTCTTAAGAAAAACATCCACTGAAGAAATATCTATTCAAGAAAATCTACAAAAAACTTGGTAAGACACCAAGAGTCTATGGTATTTGAACCAAGACATCCCCCTCCCTCTACTTTCTAGCTCTGCAAGGTAGAGTCAACTCTAGCCTATTGCAGCCAAGAATGCAGGGCTCCCTCCTCTCTCCCCTACTCCAGCTCTTAAATGGAAGGCTTTCTTCTATTTAGAAGTAGGACATGGCAGTTTTCATTAGACCTATAGCTATGCTTTGTTGTGTCTTAGCCTTGGGCAAGGGCAGTCAAGAGATAAGAGCTTCATTCTCTCATCCAGTTTCCAGTCATGAAACAATGACTTTACCATGGGTATAATACTGGTTCCTTAATAGACATTCCCTTACCTGTAGGTCTATGACGGAAGAGGCAAACTAAAAGGTCCATGCTACTGCCTCTGCTCCTTCCATTAAACTCTCATGTGCTAGAACCGGAATCACTAGACATAAGCTCGCTGTTGTCCCTAATTCCACCTTCTGAGTTCTTACTTGGAAGTTGGGAGGAGGTGGGGAAGCAAGCTAAAGAGTAGAAAGCTCTTAATCTCTTCCCAAAGTAACTGTCTTCTCTTGAAACAGAGCATTGAGAAGTTCAAGCCTAAGGGTTCCCTTAAGAAAAAGAGTTTGCAGTGAAAAGTCAATTGTGAAGAGACTCGTGGATCTACTAGAGATACAGCCAGACTTCAGGACAGTCCGTTTGCCTGGGTACTGGAAAATAACACAGCTAGATGGAGTCTTTCTGATGTCAAAACAAACATTAAACACTGACCACAGAAGGGAATCCATCAAAAGAGTCATAACTTGATTGAAGTAGTTTGTAGCCAAATTCATGCCCAGAACAATATAGAAGACAATAAGCAATAAGTTGGCATTAGTGAAGTCTATCAGCTGGATTTGGTCAGGTAAAGACTGGAAGAGACCCTCATCAAAGCTATTGTCATCACAGGGTAAAGGTGGAGATATCCCAAATATCATCATTTTGGAGGAGCAACAACAAAGGATAATAACTGTGAGGGAGGAAATAGATTTCACTAAAATAATTCAGCTAGTCACTATTCAAACGGAAAAAGGAAAAACAAGTAAATAACAACAGCAAGTCTTGGATATATGTTTGATGGTGAGACAAATACCCGGAGTTGCTACAATATGGTGTTTAAAATGTGTAGTTTCCAACAACAACAACAAAGTACAAGGCATACAAAGAAACAGTAAAGTATATCCCACACACTGGTAACAATGTAGGCAACCATAAATTTCTGTGAGAGTGACCGATGTCAGGTTTAATAGATCAAAAGAGCCATAAGAATTATGTTCAAAATCCAAAGGCATGCATGATAAATGAAATAATTTAAGGTATAAATACAATATCACACCAAATAGAGAAAATCAATAAAGAGATAAAAATTACATTAAGAAAAAAAGAAACTGGAAATTTTGGAGTTGAAAAGTATAACAACAAACCAAAAACATTCTCCAGAGGGCCTGAACAGTAGGTTTAAACTGTCAGATGAAGGAATTAGTGAACTTGAAAATAAAGCAATAGAGATTATACAATAGAACTAAGTATCACAATAAAACAAGGCATCAGGAAAATAAACAGTAATTTTCAAGGCAATCACAATATAAGATTAACAGCCGACTTCTCAGCAGAAATAATGGAGGCCAACAGGCAGTGAGATAACACATGGAATTCAAAGGCCTCAAAGGAAAATTAAAAAATAAAGCAAACAAAAAGGTTTTAAACAAAGATCCAGCAGAGCTATTTTTCTAAATGCATGTGAAATAAAAACACTCCCAGATAAACAAAAACTGAGAGAGTTTGTTTCTGGTAACCCACCTTACAAAAAATGCTAAAGAAAGTTCTTCAGACAAGTGACCCATACAGTAATCTGAATCCACACAAACCAAAATTACTAGCAAAAGTAATTATGAAATTATAAGAGACAATATGTATTCATATTTTCCCTTCTTAAGGTATTTTAAAAAGCAATTGTATAAAATAATACATATACAATATGTTAATGGGCATATAGCATATAGAAATGAAATACTTGTGTAATATATTTGCCAATAACTTTACAAAGGGTGGTAGGAGAAAATCTTAAGATAGCAATGCAATAATTCTAATAATGCATTTCTGGGTTTATAACATTAATAGATGCAATATGCATAACAATAATACCACAAGAAAGGGAAATATAACAGAACTATATAGCAGTAGTATTTTATTTGGATTAAGCTAGTATAAATCAAGCTTTTTGGATAAGATATGATGTGTGTTGTAAGCCATAGAATAACTACAACAAATGTTTAAATAAATACAGAAACAATGTTTGTTAACAAATGTAAATGTTTTATTAGAAAAGATTCACTTAATACAAAACAAAGGTATAATGAAGTAATAGAGGAACAAATAAACACATGGACAGAAGATATAAAATGACAAACATAAATCAAACTATATCCAGAATAATATTAAATGTGAATGGAATAAATAATCACAAGACAGAGATTGTCAGACTGAATTAAAAATTATCCAATTATATGCTGTCTAAAGGAAATGTTCTTTAGATTCAAAAACACAAATAGATTGAAAGTGGGTTGGAGAAACATATAGTATGCAATCAATCAGTAAACCACAAGAAAGATGGAGTGGCTATACTGATACCAGACAAAACAGACTTTTAAGCCAAAAAAAACATTTTTCAGAATAAAATAGACCATCTTACAGTGACAACAGATAAAGCAGTTAATTTATTGGAAAGATAAAACAATTATAAACATATATAATATGTATAACAATTATAAATTATATTATGTACTTCAATAAAAGAACATCTAAACATATGTATTTAAAACTGACAGAATAAAAAGTTGAAATAGATGAGTCAACAATAATATTGGAGATTTCAATACTCCACTTTCACTTGTAGATTAAATAACTAGATAGAGATCAACAAGGAAGTAGAAGATGAAACTACAAAGCAATTATAAGTAACAGGTATGTATAGAATACTTCACTCAACAGTAACACAATATACATATATTCTTAGTATATATGTATATTGTATAAGTATATTGTATAAAATAATATAATAATATAATATAATATATAATATAATAATATAATATAATAATATAAAAACACAATATACTTCTCAACTGTGCATAGAACATTGTTCAGGATAAACAATATGTTAGAACATAAAATGAATGTAAAGGAATATAAATAATTTAAAACATGTCCTTCAATCATAATGGAATGCAGTTAGAAAACAAATGGGACGATTGCAAATATTTTAAAATTAAACAACACAGTAACAAATAACTAAGGTGGAAAAGAATAAATCAAAATGGAAATCAGAACACATATTGAAATGTGGACACAAAATACCTCTACTTATGGTATGGAGCTAAAGAAGTGTTCGGAGAGAAACAGGAGCTAAAAAGTGTTCAGAGAGAAATAGTACATGCTTATATTAAGAAAGATAGGGGAAAGCAAGATGGCCCACTAGTCAGAGACAGCTGCCATCGAGGGAGCGAGACAACTGGTGCACTACTAACATCTTCAGAGCGAAGGCATTGAGAGTGAATGGAGGGAAGACACAGGAGCTGAGCTAAAGGAGCAGGAAGCTTGGAACCATGCAAGGGCCTGTCACATATTGGGACTTGTTCCTGGCCCCCAGCAACTCTGGGAGAATGAATAAATTGAACTAGCAAGAAGCAATCTGTTCTCACCATGGGCCTCTGTAATCCCAGCAGGGTGAGACCTCTTGAACACTATGGACACTTAAGTTAGCAAGGATGCTGCTTAGCAAAGTCATAGGGGCAGAAAGCCAGGTGATGTACAACCCAAAGGGTTTGGTGTAGGAGCATCAGTACTGGAGCATGGGAAGGGATAGCCTTAGGCTCCAATTGTTCCCATAGAAGACTTTACCCTTAGTGGAGTTATTGGGCCTGAATTCCACAGGTGGTCTTCCTCTTCAGACAGGGCTGAAAATAGAATTCAGAATATGGACAGGAAAGAAAATTATTGAGATGCAGGAGCAGGTTGAAATTCAAGCTAAGGAAGCTAAGAATCACAATAAAATGATGCAGGAACTGACAGACAAAATAGCTAGTATAGAAAAGAACATAACCAACCTGATACGGCTGAAAATGCTACACAAGTTTCATAATGCAATCACAAGTATTTATTAATAATAGAACAGGACAAGCAGAATAAAGAATGCCAGAGCTTGAATATTGGCTTTCTGAAATAAGATAGCCAACAACAACAGAGAAAAAAAAAGAAAAGAAAAAAACAGAACCTCTGAGAAATATGGGACTATGTAAAGGGACCAAATCTACTACACATTGGTGTCCCTGAAAGAGATGGGAAGAGTGTAAGCAACTTGGAAAACATGTTTCAGGACGACAACCATGAAAACTTCCCCAACTTAGCTTGAGAGGACAACACTGAAATTCAGGAAATTTACAGAACCCCAGTAAGATACTCCACAAGAATATCCAAAGATAAACATCATCAGATTCTCCAAGGTTAAAATGAAGGAAAAAAATGTTAAAGGTTAGGTCACCTACAAAGGGATGCCCATCAGACTAACAGCAGAACCCTACAAGCCAGTAAAAATCAGGGGCCAATATTCAGCCTTCTTAAAGAAAAGAAATTCCAACCCTGATTTTCATATCCAGACAAACTAAGCTTTACAAGTAAAGGAGAAGAAAGATTGTTTTCAGACAAGGAAATGCTGAAGGGATGCATTACTAAAATAACTGCCTTACAAGAGCTCCTGAAGGAAGCACTACAAATGAAAAGGAAATAACATTACCAGCCACTACAAAAACGGACTTAAGTATATAAACCAGTAGCACTATAAAGCAACCACATAAACAAATATGCATAGTATTCAGCTAACAACATGATGACAGGATCAAACACACACATATTAGTACTAACCTTGAATGTAAATGGGTTAAATTCCCCAATTAAAAGGCAGAGAGCAATAAGTTAAATTAAGAACCAAGACTCATTGGTATACTGTCTTCAAGAGACCCATCTCACTAGCTACAATACCCATAGGCTCAAAATAAAGAGATGGGGAAAAAATCTACAAAGGAAGTGGAAAACAGAAAAAGGCAGAATAAGAAACTCCATAGTCTTGGCCCCAAAGCTCCTTCAGCTGATAAAGAGTTTCAGCAATGTTTCAATGTACAAAAATCACTGGCATTCCAATACACTAACAACAGACAAGACCAACAACAATAGCCAAACATAATTCCATTCACAATTGCCACAAAAAGAATAAAGTACCTAGGAATATAGCTAACCAGGGAGGTGAAAAATCTCTACAAGGAGAATTACAAAACAATTCTCAAAGAAATTAGAGATAACACAAACAAATGGAAAAACATTCCATGCTGATATGGTTTGGAACTGTGGCCCCACTCAAATCTCACATTGAAATATAATCTCCATTGCTTTCGGTGGGGTTTGGTGGGGAGTGATTGTGTCATGGGTGTGGTTTCTCATGGCTTAACACCATCATCCCTTGGTAGCAATAGTGAGTTCTCTTGTGAGAGCTGGTTGTTTACAAGTGTGTGGCACCTCCCTCCAGCTGTTGCTCCTGCTTTGGCCATGTGATGTGTCTGCTCTGGCTTTGCTTTCTGCCATGAGTAAAAGCTCCCTGAGGCCTCCCCAGAAGCAGATGTTGCCATGCATGCTGTACAGCCAGCAGAACGATGAGCAAATTGAACTTCCTTCCTTATAAATTGCCCCATCTCAGCTATTTTTAAAGCAATGTGAGAATGAATTAATACACACACTCATGGATAGGAAGAAAAAATATTGTTAAAAATGGCCATACTTCCCCAGGCAATTTATAGATCCAATGTTATTCCTATGAAACTACTGCATACATTATTTTCAGAACAAAGAAAAAAATAAACTTTAAAAAAATTTACATGGAACCAAAAAATAGCTAACGCAGTCCTAAGTGAAAAGCACAAAGCTGGAGACATTATGGTACCCAACTTCAAACTACATCACAGGGCTACCAGAACCAAAAACAGCATGGCATTGGTACAAAAGCAGAAACATAGACCAATGGAACAAAATAGAGAGCCAGAAATAAGTCTGAACACCTCCAACCAGTTGATCTTCAGCAAAACTAACAGAAACAAGCAATGGGAAAAGGACTCCCTATTCAATAGTGTTGAGATAACTGGCTAGCCATATGCAGAAGATTAAAACTGGACTCCTCCCTTACACCATATACTAAAAGCAACTTAAGATGAATTAAAGTTTCAAATGTAAAACCCAAAACTATAAAAACTCTAGAAGACAGCCTAAGCAATACCATCCTGAACATAAGAACAGGCAAAGATTTCATATAAAGACACTAGAGCAGTTCCAACAAAAGCAAAAATTGACAAATTGATCTAATTAAACTAAAGAGCATCTACACAGGAAAATAAACCATTAGTAGGATAAATAGACAACATACAGAAAGAGAGAAAATTTTTGCAAACCATGCATCTGGCAAAGGTCTAATAATCTGCATCTATAAGGAATTTAAACAAATTTATAAGGAAAAATAAACAATAAAATGTGTGCAAAGGATGTGAACAGACACTTCTCAAAAGATGACATACATGTGGCAAGAAGCATATCAAAAAAAGCTCAGCATCACTGGTCATTAGAGAAATGAAAATCAAAACCACAAACAGATACCATCTCACACCAGTCAAAATGGCTATTATTAAAAAGTCAAAAAATAGCAGATGCTGGTAAAGTTGTGGAGAAAGGAAAACTCATATACCATTGATAGGAACTTAAATTACTTCAAGCATTGTGGAAGACAGTGTAGTGATTCCTTAAAGTGCTAAAAGTGGAACTGCCATTTGACACAGCAACCCCACTGCAGGGTATATACCCAAAGGAATAAAAATAATTCTATTATAAAGACATGCACACATATGTTCACTGCAGTACTATTTACAATAACAAGGAAATGGAATCAACCTAAATGTCCATCAGTGGTAGACTGGATAAATAAAATGTGTTACACATTCACCATGGAATATTATGCAGGCATAAAAAGAACACGGTCATGCTGTTTGCAGGAACAGAAGCTGGAGGCCATTATCTTTAGCAAACTGATACAGAAACAGAAAACCAAATACTACATCCTCTAACTTATAAGTGGGAGCTAAACATTGGATACACATGGACACGAAGATGGCAACAATAGACATTGGGGGGTACCAGAAGGGGTATGGAGGGAGGGGGCCAAGATTTAAAAAGTAACTATTGGGTACTATGCCCAGTACCTGGGTGATGAAATCATTCATATCCCAAACCTCAGTATCATGCACTATACCCATATAACAAATCTGCACATGTACCCCAGAACATAAAATAAAAGTTGAAATTACTGAAAAAAGAAAGAAAGATAAAAGTTCTGAAATCAATAACACTGGACAAAGGAGAGAAAACTAAAACTGAAATAAGTAGAACAAAGGAAATAAAGAATGCAGCTGAAAGTAATTGATTATAAAATACAAAAATAGAGAAAATCCAAGAAGTAAAATGCTGAGTCTTTGAAAAGATCAACAGTGTTGAGAAACACTTAGTTATAATGGCCAAGTGAGAAAAAGCAAAAAGAAAGAGAAATCTCAAATTACTAGGATAAGTAATGAACAAATGCAGGTTACTATTGGTGCAACAGAAATAAAAAAAAAATACCAATTAATATGAGCAATAGTGCACTCATTATAAATTAGGTAACTTAGACGACATAAACACATTCTTAGATAGACACAAACTAACCAAACTAACTCAAGAAGAAATAAACAATCTGAATATACTTGTAGTAGGTGAATCATTGAATAAGTAATCAATACAAAATAAAACAAAATACTATTTGCAAAAGAAAGCCCACACGCAGATGGCTGCACTGCTTAACTATGCTAAACATTAAAAAAATAATAATACCAGTTCTTCAAAGACATTTCAAGAAGTAGACAAAAAACAAAAAGAAAAGGAGATAATATTTTCCAGTTCATTTTATGAGAAGAATATTACTATGATACCCAAACCAGACAAAGATATCACAGAAAAAAAACTACAGATATGTCTCATAAATACAGATCCAAAAATCCTGGACAAGATACTAGCAAACTCAACCCACCAACCTATGTAAAGAATTATATACTGTGACCAAGTGGAATTTATCCCAGGAATGCAAAGTCGGCTCAATATTTGAATTGAACTTTTTTTTAAGTGGAGGTCTTGCTCTATCTCTCAGGCTGGTCTTGAACTCCCGGGTTCAAGAGATCCTCTTACCTCAGATTCTCAATTATTTAGGATTGCAAATATGTGCCATTACACCTGGCTAACATCTGAATTTCAATTAATACATTACTCTATTTCAATAGAATTTTTTTTGTTTTTATTTCAGCTTTTATTTTAGATTCAGGGCAGACATATGCAAGTTTGTTACATGGGTATATCGCAGCATGATAAGATTTGGGATATGATTGATCCTGTTGCCCAAGTAATGAGCATGGTGGTCTATAGGTAGTTTTTCAAACTTTTCCCTCCTCCCTCTTCCCCTTCTAGTAATCCCCCATGTCTATTGTTCTCATCTTTATGTTCACGTGTGCCTAATGTTTAGCTCCCACTTGTAAGTGAGAACATGTGGTATTTGGTTTTCAGTTTTTGTGTTAATTTGCTTAGGATAATGGCCTACAGTTGCATTCATGTTGCTGCAAAATACATTATTTATTTCATTCTTTTTTATGGTCTGTGTAGTATTACATGGTGTATATGTACCACATTTTCTTTACCCAATCCACCACTGATGGGCACTTAGGTTGACTCCATGTCTTTGCTATTGTGAATAGTGCTGTGTTGAACATACACACGCATTTGTCTTTTCAGTAGAAAAATGTATATACTCCTTTCAGCATATACCTAGGAATGGGATTACTGGGTCAAAAACAAAAACAAAAACGAAGTCAACAAACTAGGAAAGAAAGTATATTAATCAGGGTTCTCCAGACAGACAGAATCAATTGAATGTACTGCCTTAGATATAGTTATATGAGAATAAGTTTATTAGGGGGATTATTTCTCATGATTATAGAGACGGAGAAGTCCCATGACAGGCCATCTGCAAGCTAGAGGACCAGAGAAGCCAGTATTATGGCTCAATCTAAGTCCAAAGGACTCAGAACCAGGGAAACTGATGGTGTAATTCTCAATCCAAAGACATGAGAACCCAGGGGCTGCTGATGCAAGCTGTGGAGTACAAAGGCCAGAGGACCTGAAGTTTAAATGACCAATGGCAGGAGAAAAGCCTAGTTCTAAGAGACAGAGAGAGAGAGAGAGAGAAAGAGAGAGAGAGAAAAGAAAGAGAGAGAGACAAGGAGAGAGAAAGAGAGAGAATTCGCTTTCTTTTGACCTTTTGTTTTATATGGGCCTCAGCTGATTGGATGGTGAGCACTCACATTAAGTGAGGGCGGATTTTCCTCACTCAGTCCACTGATTCTAACGTTAATCTTTTCCAGAAATGCCATTTCAGAAATAATGTTCTGCCAGCTATCTAGGTATCCCTTACTCCATTCAAGTTGACACCTAAAATTAACTATCATGGAAGAGAATGTTTTCAATTGATATCTATGAAGAAAGTAACATTATACTCGATGGTTAAAGGCTGGATAATTTCTTCCTAAGATCTGGAATAATAAAAGTATATCCACTGTTGACACTTCCATTCAACAGTAAACTGTATATTCTAGTCAAGGTAATTGGTCAAGATCAAGAAATAAGGCATCCACAAGGAAGAACGAGGAGTAAAACTATTTGTATTTGTAGATGGCATAATTCTGCATATAAAAAATCTGAAAGAATTCACACACAAAAAATTAATAAATGAATTCACCAACATTGAAGGATACAGGATCAAAATGTAATTTAATTGTGTTTTTGTACAATTTCAGTAAGCACTGTGGGGATGAAGTTAATAAAACAATTTCATTGACAATAGCTTCAAAAATAATAAAATACTTGGCTGGGCGCGGTGGCTTACACCTGTAATCCCAGCACTTTGGGAGGCCGAGGCGGGTGGATCACGAGGTCAGGAGATTGAGACCATCCTGGCTAACACCGTGAAACCCCGTCTCTACTAAAAATACAAAAAATTAGCCAGGTGTGGTGGTGGGCGCCTGTAGTCCCAGCTACTCAGGAGGCTGAGGCAGGAGAATGGTGTGAACCCAGGAGGTGGAGCTTGCAGTGAGCCAACATTGCACCACTGCACTCCAGCCTGGGCAATAGAGCGAGACTCCATCTCAAAAATAATAATAATAACAACAACAACAACAACAACAAAATACTTAAAGGGATTATAACGGAAAAAGGATGAAACATATTCTAAAAACTATAAAATGTGATTGAAAGAAATTGAGGACTATGTATATAATTAGAAAAGCTTCCTATGTTCATTGATCACAAGACTTAACATTGTTAAGATGGTATTATTCCTCAAACTTATCTTCAGAGTCAATAAAATTCTCATCAGTACCTCAGCTGTTTATAGAAATTGACAAGCTGATTTTAAAGCTCATATGGGATTTCAGGAAAATTAGCCAAAACAATCTTTACAAAGAAAAACAAAATAGGAGTAGTTATATTTCACGATTTCAAACTTACTTCAAATCTACAGTAACTAAGTTAGGGTGAAACTGACAAAAAGTCAATTACATAGGACAACAGAATAAAACTGAAAGCCCCCCAGAAGAAAATCTATCTATTTATGGTCAAGCGATAATCCATAAGAGCACAAAATTATTCGATGAGGAAAGAATAGTCTTTTCAAAAAATGGTGCTGGAAAAACTGTATAGCAACATGTAAGTGGATGAAGTTGGACATTTACTTCATACCACATACAAAAATTGACTGAAAATGGATCAGACCCAAATGTAAAAGCAAAATTTGTAAAATTCTTATGATAAGACAGAGGTATATAAATCTTTATGACCTTAATTTTACCAAAGGAGTCCTACATATGACACCAAAAAGCACAGCATCAAAATAAATATATAAGTTACATTTTATCAAAATTTTCTTTTTCACAGTTTTTGCTTTCAAAGCAGCTTTAAGACAGTAAAACATCAACCCTCAGAACGGTAGAAAACATTTTTAAAGCATCTATCTGCAAGAGACTTGTTTCCAGAATATATAAAGAACTCTTACAATTCAATAATAAAGAAAAAGAACCGAATTAAAAAAAAAAATGAGCAAAGGACCTGAACAGACACTTTACTATGCATAACATACAAATGGACAACAAACACATGAAAATGTGCTTGACATCATCAGTCATCAGGGAAATGCAAGCCAAAAATCACAATAAAATACTACATTACACCTTGTAGGATGGCTAAAATCAAAAAGTCACCTAACAACAAGTATTGGCAAAGGGGGAAAAATCGTAACACTGGCACATGGCTGGCGGGAATGTTAAATGGTATAGCCACTCTGGAAAACAGTCTGACATGCCCTCAAATGATTAAGCAGAGAATTTCCATATAACCCAGCAATTCCACTACCACATTCATGCCCAAGTAAAATGAAAACATGTCCACATAAGAGCTTATACACAAATGTTTATAGTAGCATCAATCACAATAGCCTAGAAATGGAAACAACCAAAATGCCCACCAACTATTAGATTGGTGCAAAAGTAATCATGGATTTTGCCATTACTTTCAATGGCAAACCACTATTACTTTTGTGCCAACCTAATAACAAATGTATAGGAAAATATGTTATACCCATACAGTGAATATTATTTAGCCATTAAAAGGAATTAAGTACTGACACAAGCCATGACAGGGATGAACTTTGAAAACATTATGCTGAGAGAAACTTGCCATGAAGCACAAAATGTTGTATGATTTAATCGACATAAAATGGCCAGAATAGGCCAAACCATAGAGACAGAAATCAGATGAGTGATGGCTTAGGGCTGGGGATGAGGTGAGGGACAGGAGGCTAGAGGAGTAAAAGCTAAAAAGTACAGAGTTTCTTTTTGAGATGATGAAAATGTTTTAAAATCGAGGATTGTGATGACTGCAGCACATTGGCATTTTGGCCATGGCTACTGTCACTGAAGAGGACATAGTTGGTGCACTTTGAGGACACAGCTGTCAAGGAAGGAAGCTGTGCATCCATGCACGGGCTTTCCAACAGTCACGAAATGGAAATGCCTCAGCTCCTTGAAAAAAATAAAGGTTAAGGAGAAGTTAAGATGTCAACATTACTAAATTTAAGAAATGTCTTATCTATGATTTAGAATTCTTTTTTTTTTTCTTGCAGTCTATATTACTAAGACTATGAAAATGTGAGTGAAATATTTTAGAATGTTTTATGGAGCCAAACATACAGTTATGCTCATGGCAGAAACACAGAGTGAAAACTAATTCCAGAAAGTTCTGGAAGAGGAGCAAACAACTGTGTCCGAAGAAAGTCAGGAATCCCATGGTCTCTCATCAGAAAACACCCTATGATGGCGATTAAGGGTAAGATTTTTGGAATTCCTCACACTTTGATCTAGGTCTCTCACTAACAAACATGGAGTTTCTGAGCAAGTAACAATTTCTGAGGCTGTGATGCTTCATCTGTAAAATAGGGATAATATCTATTTAGATAGGTTATTGGAAAAATTATATTAGATCTTGTGCATAAAGTACTGTATTAGTCGGGTTCAATTAGGAAACTGAAGATATAACTGATATAACTGAAAAACAGCAAATATTTTAAGAGAAAGTATATAACATATGAGAGAGAACATAATTTTAAGAGAGGACCTGAGCAGGTTTTTATATAAAATTAAGTAGGGAACTGAAAAAAAGGAAGAAAACAAACAAACCACAACACTAATACATGAGGGTAGCAACTACAGGAAGTAGCTTGCCCTACTCTTTAGGACTGGCAGAACTAGAAAGAGAGATGTGTACTATTGGAACTTAGAAGCCTCAAGGAGGGGTGCATGGAGCTGAAACATAAGACTCCCAAGGAAAGGCAGTTGCTGGGCTCTATGAGAAGACAGGATTCGTCTCTGGTTCTCTGAGTACTGAAGAGCTGCTAAGTGTCTTTACCTGCTGCTGCAGACAGAAGCATAGGGTGATTTTAGGATGATGTTTGTAGGACCAGGAAAAAGACAGGGAAAAAGCAGAAAAAAACAAATCCTTACCTCCTTTTGCCTGCCTTGCTCTTGTAAGCCTTTTGCCAAAACTGAATTTAGAGTCAGCTGGCACAGCAGAAAAATTATCTGCAGAGCCTAAATCCAGCATCACAAAGCAAAGGAGCAAACATTGTGTTTGGAGCTGGGAGATAAGAGCTTAATCACCATCACAAGCAGTTTATAAAAAATTAGAATTGATAAGTCTTAATTATTATTGCAAATATCATCATGACCAGTGGATAATCTGGAAGTGAAAGACCTCTAGAGTCAACTCCCTTATATAAAGGACATCAGATTTGGGGGACTCCTAATGCCTAAGGGATTTTTACTTTTTCATATGCCATGCATTCATAACAGACTTGTCAAACATTGATGTCTCTTTTAATTATTCTACATTAAGAAGCCTAAAAAGGGCTGGGCATGGTGGCTCACGCCTGTAATGCTAGCACTTTAAGAGGTCGAGGGAAGTGGATCACTTGAGGCCAGAAATCTGAGATCAGCCTGGCCAACATGGTGAAACCCCCTCTCTACTAAAAATACAAAAATCGTCCCAGCATGGTGGTATGCACCTGTAGTCCCAGCTACTCAGGAGGCTGAGGCACAAATCGCTTGAACCCAGGAGGTGAATGTTGCAGTGAGCTGAGGTCACACCATTGCACTCAAGCCTGGGTGACAGAGCGAGACCCTGTCTCAAAATAATAATAATTTAAAAAGTCTAGTAAGAATGTTGTATCAGCTGTGCCTGTTCAATAGGTCAATAATCTTTACGGTGCTATAAATGCTGTACTAAGAGGAAATATTTCTAAACTATGCATCAGAAATTATATGATTTCATAATTTAAAAATTGATCAAACTATTATGATTTGGGATTTAGGATTTAGAAAATAAGTTCCATATACTCATGACACTGGATTTACTGTCATTTTCATCAGAATCCTGATGTTAGAGTGGGTAGCTAAGCAGACATGCGCAGGGCAGGAGGGAGCCCCCTCTGAGGAATGGAAGGCAACCATCAGGTGATGGTCAGGAGGTTGTTAAACTGTTTGTCTAAAATAATAATTGCTCACATCTGGAGCTAGGGAAAGGTAGTCTTCCAATATATAGAAAATGCCTGCAGCTGATGATTAGCAGCTTCTCAGTAAGATTCAAGGAGTTGCGTGAGTAGGCTTGAGCATGTGCACTAAGAGGCAAAATGGCATAGTTTAACTGGTATAATGACCCTCCTCTAGGAATACTTGACTGGTAAGAAATGCCTCAAATGACCATGTGCACAACTCCAGTAAACACACTGCATTTGTAGCCCCTCCTAAGTGCTTGCAGGCCACTGCTCATTGTGGGCAGCCCACTCCAGTGAAAAATCAAAGAAGGAGAGATGCAAAAAACTCTGAAATATGTCAACATATAAAATCCCAAGTCAAAGGACTAAATGGTGCACTTGAATCTCTCAAGTTGCCCGGCTGGACCTCTTCCAAGGGTACTTTATTTCCTTTTGTTCCTGCTCTAAAACTTTTTAATAAAACTTTCACTCCAACCCTAAACCTTGCCTCAGTCTGTCACTCTGCCTTATGCTGCTCAGATGAATTCTTTCCCGTGAGGAAGCAGGAATTGAGTTGCTGAGACCTGTACAGATTCACCACGGCTAACACTGATATTTCCTCTGTAATGATGATTTCAAGATCTAAAACATAATTTACTTCAAGGCTCCTTGTGGCAGACATGGACTTATGATACTCCAATTTATCTTTAAGAACTTGTTGATCAGCTATAAGAAGGGTAATTAGCTGATGGCCTTCAGCAATTGCACCTTTGGGATCCACGACAGTGTTTGAACTGAGGTCATGCTTCTCCTGGCAGCTCCCAGCCAGTGACTAGGCAAGCCAGCAGTACAAGAAACCATCCACCCATGCAAGACTCATTAATAGCCATGCTTTATGCCGGAGCTCCTTTTGAGGCTGGGTTAGAAATGCTCAGAGCTTCACTGCACTCTGAGGCTCCTTCTACCCAAGCATCCCCCGCTTTTACCCTCCCTTAGTTCAAGTCAGGTCTGTATTATGCTCTGAAGGCTCTCCTTGGCAACGCTGCTTGCTCTTTCTTTATCCTCCATGGGAAGAACCCCGAATAATTTTTTTTTCCTCTAACACCATCTTGGCAACTGTTCCTTTTTGTTTTGATATCCTTAAGTCTAATCTGTTTTTCCTTTTCTTTTTTTTTAATAGCTTTATGGAGATATAATTCCCAGAACATAAAATTTACCAATGTAAAGTGTACAATTCAGTGGATTTTAGGATATTCACAGATACATGCAAATAGTATCACCATCAATTCTAGAATATCAATATTCCCTTTGTCCCCAACCTCAGCCCTGAATAACTACTAATCCACTTTCTATCTCTGTAGATATATTTATTCTGGACATTTCAAATAAACTGAATCATATAATATGTGGTCTTTTGTGTTGAGCTTCTTTCATTTGGTGGAACGTTTTTAAGGTTCATCCATATGCTAACATGTATCAGTACTCCATATTTGTTATAGGCAAGTCATATTGCATTGTATGGTCATTTCATATTTTGCTTATCCATTCACCTATTGACAGACATTTGAGTTATTTTTACCTTTTGGATATTATGAATGATGCTGCCATAAACATTCATGTACAAGCATTTTTGTGGACATATCCTTTCATTTCAGTTGGACACATACCTAGGAGTGGAATTGCTGAATGATACAAAAACCATTAATTACTATGGGAACTGACAGGCTGTTTTCCAAAGGATTTTACCCCATTTTACATTTCTACCAGTAATGCACAAGTGTTCCAATTTCTCCAGATTCTTGCCAACATTTATCTGACTTTTTGATTCTAGCCATCATAATGGGAGTGCAGTTGTATTTCATTGTGGTTTTGACTTACATTTCTATGATGACTAATGATGCCAAGCATATTTTCTTGTGCTAATTGACCATTTGTATCTCTTCTTCAGAGATTGTGGCTTCTTGGATGAATCTGTTTCTGAGGTCAGTTGGTTTTTTTTTTTTTGTTTTTTTTTTTTTTTGAGACAGCGTCTCACTGTCACCCAGACTGGAGTGCAGTGGCACAATGTCGGCTCACTGCAACCTCTGCCTCCTGGGCTCAAGGAATTTTTCTGGCTCAGCCTCCTGAGTAGCTGGGATTACTGGCACACACCACCACATCCGGCTATTTTTTTTTTTTTTGTATTGTTGGTAGAGAGGAGGTTTCACCATTTTGACCACGCTGTGAAGTCAGTTTTTGATATTTGTTCTGACACTAAGAGGACTCTACCCAGCTGTTCTGATCTACAGTTGACCTTTGAGCAACACAGGTATGAGCTATGATAAAAAAAAAAAAAAAATCTACTCATATGTGGTTTTTCTTCTGCCTCTGCCACCCATGAGACAGTAAAACCAACGCCTCTGTAACCGGTGGAAGGTATCCGAGTTACTGATGGCAAATCCTCATGGGTCTGCAGCAGCCTCAATTCTTGCCTCCTCCTCAGAAGAAATTTGACTGAGGGGCACAAGGCAGAAAGAGACCAAGACAGGTTTCAGAGCAGGAGTGGAAGTTTATTTTAAAAGGATTTAAAACGGGAAAGAAAATAAGGAAAGTACGCTTGGAAGAGACTCAAGGGGGCACCGAGGTCACGTGCAGTGTTTAACCTTCATCCTAAGACTTTTAAACGCTGGGCCCTTTCCCATGGTTTTTCCCTTAGGGTGGAAGTAAGGAACCTCTTACCCTGGAGAGGTGAGCATGCGCGGTATGGACATGCGCAGTAAGGACGCTCTTACCCTGGAGAGGTGAGCTTGCGCGGTATGGACATGCGCAGTAAGGACGCTCTTACCCTGGGGAGGTGAGCATGCGCGGTATGGACATGCGCAGTAAGGACGCTCTTACCCTGGGGAGGTGAGCATGCGCGGTATGTTTAGGAAGTTGCAGACAAGCCTCTCTGAGGCTTTCTTCCGTTTTCCAGGGGACTGTCCTCAGAACGTCATACTCTGCCGTTTTGTCTCTTAATGCGCACGCTCAGGAAGCTGTGTCTCCGTGGTGCCTGCATTCAATTAACATTTTAGTACAGCACTTGTGAATCTTCCGAAAATGGCCTCTCCCTGGCACCGGCTGCGAATTTATCACTTTTAAAGAGGCAATGTGGTAAGTGCCAAACCATCACCGGATATTTCTAGTTGGTGGGGAAGGAGCCGGCCCTCTCCTGCCCCGCTCATGCTTGTCTAACTACCTGTAACACCTCCTTTTTCTCCTCCTCTCAGCCTACTCAGCCTACTCAGCGTAAAGACGATAAAGGTGAAGACCTTTATGATGATCCACTTTCACTGAATGAATAGTAAATATATTTTCTCCTTCTTATGATTTACTTAATAATATTTTCCTTTCTCTAGCTTACTCTATTATGAGAATACAATGTGTAATACATATAACCTACAAAATCTATGTTAGTCAACTGTTTATGTTATCAGTAAGACTTCCTGTCAACAGTAGGCTATTAATAGTTCGTTTCTGGGGCAGCCAAATATTATACACAGATTTTTAACTGCATAGGGGGTCAGGGCTTCTAACTTCCGTGTTGTTCAAGGCTCAAGTGTACATCTGTCTTCTGAAAGCTAGCTGGATCATGGTCTAACCTGTACCATTATGTGACTCATAAATTCCTTTCAGGGTTTTCACCACAACTCCATTCTTCTTGAGAAAGCCCTTGGTCTTGACTTTTTCCGTATTTTATTGCAAATGAAGTCAATGCCTTTGGGAAGGGATCAGGAGCTGTTTTAAATCTGTTTCTCCCCCAGCATATCTCTTAACCAGGACTCTGGAGCCTGGGTTGGGACAATGACAAGTCTCTCTTTGAGTGACATCACACTCTAGTCGGTGGTGCTGGGTGGGCTAGTGAAGCAGCCAGCTGAGGGACTCTTGGTTTATGTCTGCAGGCCTAGGATCACCACCTCATTAGTTGGGTCAGGGTTATGAGGAGCCTGGTGTCATCAGCCTGCCATGTTTTGAGTGGGCAATGCAGTCACCCAAGACTCAGCCCCAACACAAAGTAGCTGGAGGGGAGATGAGAAATGTGGATGTTCTGGGAAGACAGCCTCCAGCTGAGAGCCAGGGAAAGGGACCCCAGTGCTTGGCAGCACCAGCAGTCTGGAGTGGAGAGTCTACCTCACTGAGCTGTAGCCATCTTCATTCAAAATAAGACAGATTCTGTTCTTCCTTGCTGATTTTTGTAATTGTTCTTGAATAGATGTTTCTTTATTTGCTATTTGTACTTTGTACCATTTCCAGGGATCTTTAATTTTTTTTTATAGTTTTCACCAATTTATCTGGTCAGTGGAGGTCCACACCATCAAGCTATCATAATTCTCTTTTTATTGAAAAAATAACATATGCAAACAGGACTAATTTAGAAACCAACCCACAAACAAACATTGGACGACATAATATCCACCACTCAGAATTATAATTATATTTGAACATGTGTCATGGATGTAAAGTGATTATTGTAGTGCCTAACAAATGGTGCCTATAACAGATAGTTCCAAAGATAATGTGGGAGCTAAGAATGGTGAGTAATTTTTTTAGTAACAGCCAAAGAAATGGTGAGAATGAGCTTTCTCTAGAAACTTGTGATGGAGCAGGCACAGGAAAAGTAAGATATGTAGTTTAACTGAAACACTCCACTGCTTGTGAGGAACAAAAGCAGCATGAGATGTGGTCCCTGCCCTCCAGGGAATTGCAAATTATTTTAGAAGACAAGATGCTGACTTTCAAAATATGTACTTAATCTGTGAGGCCACTGAGAAATCATCTAATACAATGCTCCTATTTTAATATAAATGAGGAAATGAAGGCTCAGGGATTCACTTTCTAAGATTTCTACATGCTATAGTAGAAGCGATCTAACCTAGAATGTACACCTAATTTGACCTAGTGATCATTCTGTAAATAACTATATTGTGAAACTGTCTGTAGTTGGTGTTCCTGAGAAGTAATTACTGCTAGAATTCAGATGTAGGAGCCATCACTACAGTTGCTGTGATTAGAGAAGGCTGCAGCTTAGAGCTGAAGGTTTATCCCAGCTGTGAGGCAGTGGGGTTCAAAATGAATGTAGAATAAAATTAATGAGCAGTTTTCAAAAACCCCACTGACCATACCTCACCACGGGTGTCAGGATTGTTTAATGTGCTCCAGTCGATTCTAACTTCTAGCCCAGGTACAGAAGCACCATTGTAATGGAAAGATAGGAGCGATCAGCAAAACTTAGAGGAAAGTATTTCCAATGAGGAAGATTGATTAGCTAGTGCAAGGAAGTAGAAAATTGCATAATGTGTTGACAAGACTGAAAACATAGACATTTACAAATATATTTATTGTTAAGTAAATCAATACTACCTGTGTACCTATCTGGATTTATTTTACAGTGGTCAAAAGCCATTAACTGTTTGGGGAGGAAGCAATAGAACTGAACCCTATTGCTTAGAAGATTAAAATGAGAAGACACAGGGACCCTCCTCCAAAAGCAGGTGTTGTGTTTCTACAGTTCCTGCAGTGGCTTGTAGGTATCTGTATCCCAGGGTACAGTCTTGTAGTTTGGTTCTTCCAGCTAGAAGGATTTTAGGCACTCTGAGACCTCTGTTCTCAGGTCTGGAGTCAGTCTTGTCCATTTTGGAATAAGGACAATTGAGGCAACAGGATGACAGCTAATATCTATAGTAGACCCACAAAGGGCATGCACATTATCTCATCTAGCTCACCGAGTTAGTGCTACGCGAGGAGTCAATAGGTATTATATGCTGAACATTGGCCAACCTGATTACCAGTTTTTTTATGTGATGTGCCCAGGTGTGAAGCTCATGAAAACTATGCTGTCTTTCCCTTTCTCAATTCTTCTAGTGTCACTTCCTATGATACATTATCAATGTGCATTGTGGGTTACATGCATATTTTGTCCTAAATTGGATATCATATTGTACCTTTTTTGAATTTCTATTATCTGATACATAATACCCCACAAATATTTGTGTTATTATCACCACTCTATGACTGGAGGAGCTGAAGCTCAGGGAAATACCTGCCTGGAGTGACAGGCGGATTAAAGCATAACTGGAACTGGAGCCCAGGCTGACTATGGATGCCGGCACTTACAAGCTGCCTCCACTGGGATGTGTTTTCAACCCTACACTGGTGAGACTGTGCTCGCATGTCTGGCCTGTTTTCCTAAAGCCTGGTGCACCTGAGAGCTAATAGGCTCCAAATAAGTATGTATTGATTGAATAAGATCTCCTGCCAGCCTTGCTTCCTGCCCTAGAACTATGAAGAAAGTGTGGCCAGCCTAGAGAAGAGATATCAGCTAAGCAGAGATATATTCTAACAGCCCATGGGCCAATTTAATCCATAGGGAGAATCAGGACCATGACAATTAGGTGCCATGAAGCAGATTCTGGTTTCAAAAAAATTTTTTATTTTGCTACTGGACCCTCCAAATTGAAGTTGACTTCATAATGACGAAGGAGATTCTGTGTCACTGGGGCCTTTAGAAAAGGAGGGCAAACTTCCCTTCGGTCTGCATATTATTGAAGATACTCCTGCATCAGAAGAGGCAGTTTTCAATATGGATTGCATGCAATATTCATGAGGGAGATTTTGCTAACACCTGGGCTCTGCTTAAAACCAATAAAAACCAACCATCAGCAGGGAGAACTAGCCATTGGTAGTGTCCAGGTTTACCTGGCGATTCCAGGGTGCAGCCAGGATTGAGATTGACTGAACTGGGGAGTGAGACAAGAGTGAGGAATAATTAATAATGATTGTTATGTGGGAATGCATAAAAATATGGACAGACTCTCGGGTTACCCTCTGAAATATACTAGTTTATGATTCCTGGAGGAAGGAGTTTAAGAAGGAGGAAGAAGAACCTTCTAATTTAAAAAGTCTCCAAGGTGATTCAGATGAGCCTTGCTAGCCCTAGGATGTAGACCAGCATTCCAGAACATTCAGACCAGAGCTCAGCGCCTGTGTGACTTCTCCTGACTGTCCCAGGTGTGTGGTACCACCCAATCTGGACCATGCCCAGAACACAGGGCCCCTCTAGCAAAAATATTCAGGTACCAGTTCCATCCATGCCCAGCTTATGTCATTGTCTTCTTTCCCCAAAATTGGAGTATACCTTAATCCAAATTCTGCTTGTGCTGGCTTCTGGGTTCCCCTCAGTGTCTTCCAGCCTGTAGGGCCCAGGTTGGTCTGGTCTCTGGGGTCTAGCACAGTGCTGTAAAAGAGACGTCTTTCTCCTGGTCTCTGCTTTGACAGCAAAAGCTTTTAACTCCCTGTGTGTTTGATTTTAATTGCTTTGTAGTATCAGTGCTTTCTGGGAACCTGTCAGGTCAGCATATCAAAAGAGATCTGCAAAAGATTAAGTTGTTCAATACCAGGTCTTTTTGAACTGCAGCATACGGGGAGGGAGTCTCATTTTTATAATCTCTTTCTCCAAGATGCAAAGGCCTAAAAGCTGGCCTTTCTCTTCCAAACATGAATGCTTTACCTAAGGGAGAAAGGGTCTTTCTTTCGTGTCAGTTAGAGTCAGCCATCAGGCACAAACACACACAAATAGAAATGCATCAGCTTATCATCGGTGGCTCTTGATTGTACACAGCCAGCCCCTGGGCCCTTTTCCATCACAGGTAATTACAGGTGAGCTACATGACAGAGCCTCAGTCAGTGCCATCATTTCTAGAATATGCAATTTTTTGAATCCTAATAAAATTTGTTACAATATATATGAGAAAAGTTAATCATGCTTATAAACCAGTTTATAGATATAGATGTATTTTGTAGATGTACATAATTTCAAAAATAGTCAATATACACAGACTAGCAGACACTTCAAAATGATGAATTGATAATTTCTTGCTTATCTTGGTATATTGAGCAATTACCTAACATCAGAGAATTTTGGCTGTGTGTTAAATAAGCTCATTTACATTTTTATTTTTCATTCTTTTGTTCTCTCTTTCAATGTTTCAACTACACAGAGGTTCAAAATCACTAAATGGAAACACCAAGACATTAGATCTGGAATGTAGTCTTCAAAACCGGTATCCCCCAAGATGCTAGGCACAGGCGTTGCGCGCCAAGAATAACCACATTATTTCAGACTTCTCCTTTAGTCCTCAAAGTCTAATTTAAATGCTGATGATGTTTGTACATTGGCTTAAAAAAGAAAAAACTCTTTACAGAAAACTCTTCACTGCTTTCACATAGGACTCTGCTTTAGATTTTCTCAAATCTGTCACTAATCAACCATAGAGTCTTTCAATACTGGTAAAGTTAAATATTGGTATTTTTACAAGGTAACTCATGCAGGGATAAGCTTTGGTGTCATTTAATCTGTGTCTATAGCTGGACACTGACTGGATCTTTTTTGTAGCTTTTGAGTAGCCTTCTGGAGATTAATCTGGGGATGGATTGTAGCCTCAGAGTCCAATCAGAGTCAGCCCGTTTGGTGGTTTAGATAACCAGGTCTACTAGGCTCTTTAATCTTATCCTAGGAGATATGACTGGCATTTAGGATCTGCTTTCTCAGTGGAAGACTTGGCAGCATCCTTTTGTTGAAGGATAATATCAGTCCACCTTCTAGTATCACCTTGGTTCTGTTCGTGGTTTGTTGTTGATGTAACTCTAAAGTATGAAACAGTGGTTGGCACTTAGGAGATGACCTGTAAGCATTTTTCTTGTTAATTAAATACTATTGACATGTAGCCATAGTTAAGGTATTGTATACTTTTTTAGATCCTAAGTGTTCTTACCAAATAAAGGTAATCGTGAGGTGACAAAGATATTAATTAGTGTGACTCTGAAAATCATTACACAAGTTATACTTATATCAAAATACCACATTTTACATCTTAAGTATATAATTTTTTTATTTGTCAATCATACCTCAATAAAGCTGACAAAAATTAGTTAATTAATTAATGCTATTTATTGCCAATTCTTCCTCCAGCCAAATGTTGATCTACGTGTAGTTCAGTGGAAAATTTTATCTCGGACACTGATGTGGTTTGGCTCTGTGTCCCCACCCAAATCTTATGTTGAATTTTAATCTCCCCGTGTTAGAGGTGGGGCCTGATGGGAGGTGATTGGATCATGGCGGTGGTTTCTAATGGTTTAACACCATGCCCCTAGTGCTGCCTCATGGTAGAGTTCTCATGAGATCTGGTTGTTTAAAAGTGTGTAGTACCTCTCCCTTCATGCCCTAGTGCTACCTCTCTCTCTCTCATTCTCTCTCTCCCTCCTGTTGCCATGTAAAGATGTGCTCACTTCCCTTTCCACCATAGCCTTCCGTCATGATTGTAAGTTTCCTGAAGCTTTCCAGTCATGCTTTCTATACAGCCTGTGAAACTGTGAGTCAATTAAATCTCCTTTCATTATAAATTACCTAGTCTCAGGTAGTTCCTTACAGCAATGTGAGAACAGACTAATACAGACACATTGCTGTCTCCTTGAACACAATACATCTTAAGCCAAAGCATATTTTCTTTCTTATGTGGCTTTTTTGGCCTAAAGCACATTCATCTCTTAATCTATCTATATATTTTATATATATAAACATATATAATATATAAACATATATAATATATATAAACAATATATATATGTAATTTAGGAAGCCCTGAATGTATTTAGGGTTATGATGAAAAAAATAACCCTTCCTATAAAGTTTTCCCAGTTCCCCTTCCACCAACCTATAATCATCACTCTCCTTTCATTCCACTGTTCACTGGTAGCTTTACCACATTATAGTTTTGTATTAGTGATACTAATAATTGTCATTTACTGAGTGTCTTTGTGACTGGCATGAATGGTTATATTATTACAGATTGGCTATTCCAAACAATATTTTTGTATGAACTTCCAAACCTCCAAGCCTCCAATCACTCCTCTACTGCCTGTTGACCAAGGTCTGGTGACTTCCCCTGGAGAAGACCCTGCCAAAAGACCAACCCATTGTCCTCTTCATGAAGGGGCTAGACTAGGCCTCCTCGGTTTGGCTGTTTGTCCTCCTTGTCTCCCCTGGCTTCTTGCTAACTACCCCCCACCGAATCCTGAATATGACATAGTAAGTGTTTTACCACTGCCTTAACTCAGACGCCTGGGGTCAGAAATGGACCCTGGATCTGCATGGAGATGCTCTCAGATTCCATACTCTGACGTAGCTTTTGGTTCAGTTCCACGCCTGGGTTCTCCACTCTTTATAGTGTGTGTTACTCTAGGGTCTACACAGTGCTTTCATTATTACTTTATTCTTCAAAACAAGGCTGTAAAGGTGAGTAGAGGGTACTGGCGCCTCCTGTTGGTGGACAGGAAGATAAAGGGGGGCTGTGCAGGATGTCCAATTCAAGCATAGAAAGTGCTCAAGTTGAATTCACGTGTTTCTTTTCCTGTCCCACCATGCTGCCTCCAGTTCTGGAGACTGCTTGTTTTGCAGAGACTTGATTGGTTCTCAGTAAACAATCTTAAGTCCTGGAAATTCTGTCTCCAATATAGTCTCCAACCTTCTGAAATTACTGTGGCAGGTCTGGACCTGATGCCTTCCACTTATGTGGATTTTTTTTTTCAGACACTGGCAATATTGCAAGTATAGTTATCATTCAATCTCAACAATGTGCCTTCCAAATATAAAAATCTAAATAAAAACTGTCTCAAGAGATTTGAAAATACGATAATCATTTTGGTGATTGATATGATTGTTCACAGCTGAAACTCATCAGTTCTCTAATGTCTATTTCAAATAAATGTATATAATTTGGGGCAAGTCAGCTAAATTTGCTTAGCATCAGGAACTTCGAAATTGGTACAATAAAAATAGCTAATACTTATACTAGAGACTCTTCATGTAGCATCTTTTTTGATCCTCACAACTTTGTGAGGCAAGTACTATTATTACTTTCATTTAATGATGGGAAAACAGAGACTCAGAGAGCTTAAAAGTGTCAGGGCCACAAAAGTAGTATGTGCTGAATTCAGAAATTGGATCCATGAGCAATGCTCCTAAATACTGTGTTGAATTTTACTGTAATAAAACGGCCCCTGCCATCAAGTACAGTTCTACTTATTAAAATGAGATGTCGTTTGTTAAAATTCAGCCTATGTAATTGCTCATTATGGTGAATATGAGTTTGTATATACAGTGAGTCCTTCCTTATGTCATCAATAAGTTCTTGGAAACTGGGATTTTAAGCAAAATGATGTATAAGGAAGTCAGTATTACTGTAGGCTAATTGATATGAACATGACTTAAATTCCTGTGGCATGCTTCTGGTCACAAAAACATCACCAAACTTCAAAAATAAAGACCCTAAAACACTTCTAATATTGAACGTTGGAATAAATGTGAGCTATGTGTACATTTAAGAAAGGCTAATAAAAACAAATAAGATATTTATCTGGTGATTCCAGTTCAGGGGTGCAGGTGACTACAGCCTGTCTGGGCAGCTCAGGGTCAAAGACCGGAACCAACCCTGGACAGGACGCCATCCCATCGCAGGATGCCCTCATACACACACTCAGTTCGTGCAGAAGGAGGCCACTGTGACACACCAGTGAACCTAACGTGCCCTACTTTGGGATGTGGGAGGAAACTGAGTACCTGGAGAAAACCTACACAGAGAGTTGCACTGGCCAGGGGCAATGTTTATTCTCATAAACTTTATTACAAAACAACATTGAACAGAATGACATTATTTGAGGACCTGCCATACCTCTGCCTGGAAAAACAGGGCTGAATTAACTTAAGTGAAGTGTTTTCCTTAATTAATGTTTCTATGTGACAATATTAGTTTAGACACACTCTCTGCTAAGAAAGACATTTGGAACTCAAACTTTAAAGACTAAAACATTCTTCTCTCAAAAGCAATTACTCGTGACTGAAAAATGCAGGAGAAAATTGCATGGAAACAGCCTACCATCACAATGAAGCACCTTTCCAACGCTTATCGTCGTAAATGCTACTCTTGGAATAAGTCGTTTCTTTTGATAAGACTTTGAAGTAAGTATTATTAGTTTCCCATGCTATAGGTGAAGAGATAGAGGTGCAGAGAATGTAAGCCACTTGTCCAAAACTAGTAAGTGGCAGAGCTGGGATGGTAACCCAAGCAGTCCAGCTCCAAGCCTGTGTTTTACCTTCTTCTTGCACTGCTCCTCTCCCAGGGATTGGGAACCATGTAAAGCCAGAACCAGTTTGTAGACATAGCCTTCATGTGGGTGAAGCTCAAGTCAGAGGAATGAGTTCATCCAGTCCCTGTGTGGCGAGCACTCCTTGCTACTGTGATGCTCTCTGTTCACTGGCCACACCCTGTACAGGAGCACTTGGCTCCCACCTGGGATTTCTCATGGCATTTTCACCTTTGTCTTGCTTGCTCTTTATTCCTGCATCTAAGTGACACCTGACTTTTTTTTTTTTTTTTTTAATTCCCCATTCCTGCACTGTGCTCACCCCTGGGTCAGATTCCTTGTGTTATTTTCACCTGGCCCTTGGGCTCTGGATTTCCAGAGAACACCCCTCTGACTGTGACCTGTGCTTAGCACTTAACACAGGTGGGCATCGTCACCAGATTCAAATTATGTGAAATGCAATCGTGTGTGATGGGTAGGAAATCGCCACTATGGATTAATACCATCTATGGCGTTGCCTTTTTTAGAATTCCGTCAAGGTTCCAGCTATGAATACAAGACCTCTCACACCAGCTACGGGCAAGGACTTTTCAAGTCCAATGTACAAAAGAATAGATAAGAAAAACAACAGAGGACTTACAGAAAAATTCCATTTTACTTGAAATAAAGGTTTGTCTAAAGCCTAGTACGTTTTGGTTCACCTAAATCTTTCTGGTTTGGAAAAAAAGGACCAGGGATTAATTTTTCAACCCATGTCTGTAACTCCTATAAAATCAGATTTATTTTACTTTCCATTTGGGAAAGATATTCTTTTTAATGGCCATGTCTACTTAAGAAGCCTTCAGCTGAGGTTTAAATTAGATTGAAATACGACCTGGATTGTGAATGTATCACTCTGTCTTTAATACCATAATCCTTTCATTTCCTAGCGTGGTTCAATAAATGAGAGAGAATTCATGCAAAAATGTACGTCGTTGAAAAGGTTGACTTGGAATTATGCTCATGATTGGTGGAGAGATTCATATCCATGATGTCATACTCATTTGACCCTGTTGCCATTCCTCGACTGGAGGAACTAGAGCAGGAGAACATGCTTGCACCTCACTGATGCAGGACCTGCTTCCTTCAGCCCATGATGCATGGAGCAGCCTTTCAGAGTATGTAGAAAAATAAGATTTCTTTTCTTTGAAATTGCACATGAAGGACTCAAAATCAAATATATCATTAATGTTGCTTCGGAAGTTTTAATAGAAGGGGGTTTGTAGCTAACTGGAGAGACATGATTTTGCATGTTAACATGCTGTAAGCCACTTGCTAATATAGCATAATGCATGCAAGAAAGAACACCATAGTTAAACTTTTAGAAAATATGTAACTCCATTATCTAAAATGCATGCAGGTGCTATAAAACTATAGTAGAAAGCTCATCCACCCTATCCAGTTTAAAGAAATGTTTGTTTTTCCTGCTATATCATATTGGTTAATATGTTGTTATTGATTACGTTTTATGTGACTTGAATTAAATTTGGCAAGTTGCAGCTTATTTGGTATAAAACTTATCAAAATATATCTTTTTATACAAATATATTTATATGGTTATAAAATAATATATGTATTTATCATAGAGAGACTAAAGCACAATTATATAAAATTACACAAAAGTATATAAAATATAAAAACACACAAGTATATAAAATAGGTTTATATTTATACATATATATACACAAATTAATACACAATCATTTATAAGAAAGTGGCCATGGTAAAGAGTAAAATAAAATTTGACTTAGCAGTGTAAGACTCGGACTTAAATTCCAGATCTCTCTGTTAATGGGTTTACCTCCCTCAGCTCAGAATGCTCAATTTGTTTATCTAGCAAAAATAAAAATAAAAAAATCATTTCTATGTTTCTATTTCATAAACAGAGTGTGAAAGAGCTTGCAGCAAACTCTAAATTGAATATGTGCATCATGACATCTATGTATATTATATACAGATTACCCATATCTATATTATGTGTTTACAAACTATGAAATAAACCAAACCTCTCGCTCCCCATACCACCGCTCCCTGTTCTCATTTTGAACCTAAACTCCTCCCCCGACATCATCATCAGCCTATCAGCTTCTCTCTCGTAATTGAAAAGCAGCATACCAGGCCTGGCATGGTGGCTCACGTCTGTAATCCCCGCACCTTCGGAGACCGAGGCAGGCGGATCACTTGAGGTCAGGAGTTTGTGACGAGCCTGGCCAGCACGGCAAAACCCTGTCTCTAATAAAAATACAAAAATTAGCGTGGTGGCGGCCGCTTGTAATCCCAGCTGCTCGAGAGGCTCAGACTGGAGAATCACTTGAACACGGGAGGTGGAGACTGCAGTGAGCAGAGATCGGGCCATTGCACTCCTGCGTGGGAGACAGAGTGAGACTCAGTCTCAAAAACAAACAAACAAACAAACAAAAAAGAAAGAAAGGAAAGAAAGAAAGAAGAAAGAAAGAAAAGAAAGAAGGAAAAAAAAAAGAAAGAAAACCAATACACCTACTGGAAAATTTCTAAGACAGGACAAAATTGAGCCTTAAATAAAAGATATCACTCAGTGAGTTGATGTCACTCAGTTTTGTGTTTTAGCTGACATTTATTACTACTTGGTGTCACGTGCTGGTTTAAGCACGTTTAAACTAAATTCTGGAATAGCCATATGACATAACTACTGTTGGCATTTTACAGAGGAGAAAAATAACTCATGGGAAGTTATATATACCTGCTGAAGAGCTTTTATTTTGTTTTATTTTTTTCTGTTTTATGATGTTGTGGCTGTTTTATTTTGTTATGAAATTTAGTTTATGTCAGGATGTTCAGACAAGTGGATTACATGCAGCTCCATGAAATGCTCATTGTTCAATGTGCTCAAACAAGCGAGAAGCCTCCCAGGGTGCCAACTGGGAAATGTTTATAACCAAACATGTTTTTAAAACATGCACACAATGGAAAAGGCACAGAGAAATCAACATGCTTTTGTACATTTTTCCAAAATAACAAGAAAATATTGAAATCTTGAGAAAATTATTTTTAATGACTTCTCTATTGGAAATTTTTGATATTTACGAAATGTTATCATTTCCCAGAATAAACTATTGTTTCTACAAAGCGCTTTTCAATTCTTCCTCCAGAAAAATCCTATGAACAATTGCTTAAGGAGAAATGTAATTCAGAATGGAAGAAGAAAGGGGTAACACTAATTTACCAAGTTGCCAGCAATTTTTGGTATTCATAGTTATTCAATAATAAACTGTTCTTATCCCAGTCTTTAGAGAAATTAAGTTATTTGACTAAATACAGATTTTAAGGGGTAAAATTAATATTTGAATTTTTAGTAGATTTTTGTAACTCTAAGTGCTATGATTTTTCATTGATTAAAAGAATAATAAACTCAGTGTTTTAAAATTGTGAATTATTATTCAATTTGTGATAACATTTTTCAATTAATTTTCAGGCACACAAGATAAACTTATCATAAGTCTAAATATAAATATTTTTTGATCTATTCCACTGGACCTAATTTGTATCTCAAAAAATCCTAATAATTAAAATGGTTATTGGTATCAATAGCATAATTAGACCTTGAAATATAATTCTTCTGCTAACATTTGTTGAAAGACTAAAAATAACACTTTCCTGTATCTATTATCATGTGCTGGACCCTATGCTAAGCCTTATCTGCTAACCCTCATTGCCACCCAGGGTGAAAACTGCAATCCCCATTTTTATTTTAGAAATCAGGATGAGAAAGGCTAATTAAGATTTTCCCAAGGACTTACTGTAAATTAAGTGGTGATTCCAGACTTTATATTCAGCTTTTACTGACTTTAAAGCATAAAGTGGTTCCATCAAACCATGAATCATGTATGACTGAGTCCACGAGCCCTGTGGAGTTCATTAGCGCTGTCAGAGTGACCCTTAGCACTTTGGGGAAAATGGTCTGATTTTCTATGTCCCACAGAGTGCTTTGGACATCACGTCTGTCTTCTTCATATCTCCTTTTCCGATTACCATCTTAGTCCACCACATTTGTGAGAACCATGCACCACCTGCTACAGGAATCAATGGCCAACTCTTTCGAAAGATGCACAGAGAAACTTTTTTTCTCTCCAATCTTGAGAGTCACTTGTCAGAGAGGCACAGATAAACATAAAAATTTGAGAAAGAAAAGCCACGTCCAGCTGGAGAGGTGGAAAATTCAAATATACCATTTACATTAATAAACATTAAGTGTCTCTGTGTCTAGAACTCTGCTAGGTCTCTTTCTGGAGATGGATAAATGCTATTCACTTGTCAGGAAAAGAAGCTGTTCAGCATGGCTGGCTGAAGAATAGGATACTTAGAGGAGAGAGTGGCTGGAGTTACATGTGCAAGTTGAGTAGAGAGTGTAAGAGTCTGTGTGCTCTATTGAGGATTTTAAACCTTACATCATCAGCAATGAGAGTCAACTAAGTTTTTAGTAGAAATGATGTGTGTTCAATTTTGTATTTTAAACAGCAACTCCAGGAGAAGAAAGGTGTGAGATTGGAAGCTATAAACATAGTTGCTGGCTGTTGATCAGATTAGTTTAAAAGTGAAGAAGACCTGAGCTAATATGAAGATGAAAATTGAGCGGTAAGACAATATTTGTAAATTACTTTCCTGGAAAATTACAATAAACTAAAGGATACATTGGACAGAGGGGGCAGTTAGGAAAGAATCAACAAGGCTGGAGGTTTCGAATTTGAGTGACTGGGCGGATGACGGAGCCGTTAACTGGTTGGAAAAGGAGCTATTTTGGTGGGCCCGTTGAGTTTCCTTTTGGAATTGGGACTTAAAGTTGTTTTTGAATAGCCAAATGAAGGTGCTTTTGGACATAAGTGTCTATGGTTAAGAGAGGTAGAGGCAGGTGACTTGAGAATCTTGGCTATTGTGTAATAGTGAAGTACTTTCAAAAAATTGATGCAGGCAATGTTTCTATCTAGTATACAATGGTTGGTTATCTTTCCAGTAACATTGCATCTTTCTTACCAGATAATGCATTCAGCTAATTTGTTTTTGTTATCCATTAATGAGGATATAACAAGGAAAGAAAATCAAAGAAATGGTATGATACTGGTGGGTGCTGATCCTCAGTAGGATAAGGGGAAAGACAATTTCTGCCAGATACTACTTTGAAACACAATGGATGGTGGCTCTGATGAGAGGAAGTAAGAGAGTGGGGAAATGTAGAATCATAAATGTTTTTTTTAAGTGTAAAATGAAACCAACGTCTTTGAGAAAGATGGAAGTGAGAGGGAGCCCAAGAGAAAGTAGGATTGAGAATAGAGCATAGATACACTTTCCTGGGAGCAGTATTCTTCTGGGTGAAAAATGGCATACATCATCTATAATTTTAAGGCATATTGCCTATTTCAAAAAAATGCTGCTATCAATTATTATATAAGATTAAGTGAAGTTAAAATGTTACTTTAATTTCTTTATTAAATATCATGTGTCTAAATAGATAAAAAAAGAGGGGGCTGAAAGGTGCGTCACATGATGCACCAAACTTTTCAGGGTGGCTGTGGCCTTTGGTGTAATTTATTTTACCCTGAGTGGCTTGGACAGACCTACAGTTAAACACTGTCCCCCAGCATATCAGCCATGTGAGCTTGTATACACACATGCACACACACCCCACACACACAGACACTAGACACACACGTACATACACACACACACTTTTCCTTAACCTCAGTTTATTTAATCTTATAAAGTGCATTAATATCACCTAAGAATATAGCAGGGATTAAAATAAACCAGGTATGTAAAGAACATTAATCTGACAATCCTTTATGTTACATTTCCTGCTTTCAGTTTGAGAAGAAATTTAAATTACATCATCTGTTGCTTTCCACTTATTATAGGCAATTCTAAAATGCCACATCCACCTAAAAAACTTTGCTTTGTCGTTGACTTTATCCCTTGGTTTTTCCCACTGCATGTCTAATGGAAAGACTGTTCATTTTCCCCAGTATATCTCATAAGTTGCAGATGAACAACTGTCTTCTTCTGGTCAGAGTTCTCTCAGGAAGATGTTTATATCCATAAAGAAATCTGACTTCCCATCAGCAACTTCCTGGCTTTATCAGTTTCAAATATCTCTGCATACCTACAGCATTGAATCACAGGAAGTATCTTCCTCCAAAACTTTCATGGGTAAAAGGATCTCTTTAATTATTTTTTCTTCTCTCTCTCGCTCTTTTTTTTTTGTCCCCTGTTGTCTAAGGAAGAAAGGGTTTCTCTGTGTAGCCTTTTTCTATGCACAGGATGTATGTTAGGCTAATGTTAAATTGAGGCACAATAAAATTTTAATGAGTTTATTTAAACACACAAAAATTCATGAATCAGGCAGCTCCAAACCAGAAGTGTCTCAAGAGCTCCACCGAGGGGGAGGCATTTATAGGATGTACGTGGAAATAAAGCAAGGAAGATGTTTGATTGGTTACAGGTATACAGTGACCTTAATTCGTATATCCCGTTGGGAAAAGTCCCTAGTTCCATAATTATAGGTTTGTTGGCTACTTCTGATTGGTTGAGCTTGAGTTCTGTTTTTTTCTTTTAATGTAGGTATTTATAAGAAATAAGTTAAGTTTTGCTTATGTTTATAAATCAAGCAAGGTTGAAATTATTTATGACACCACACTGGTTTTGTCTGTTCAGGGATTCTTCAGGCCTGGTCTTCATTTGATTATACTTTGACCCTAATAAGCAAAAGCCTTTTCTTTTTTTTTTTTCTTTTTCTTTTCTTTTCTTTTTTTTTTTTTTTAAGACAAGTATATTTGACTTATTGATTTTGGAACTATGCATGCTATTGAATTAGAGGCCAGCAGTGAATGCCAGTCTAAACTGTTGAGTTAAGGAAGTGGTTGGCACATGGTCCCAGCTGAGGTGTGATAAAGTTTGGTATCCAGAGACCCTTTCTTCCCAGGAGACACTGTAGAGAGTTGGTTCAGGACCCAGGCATGGTCCGGGTCTGGCCTTAGTGAGAAGCAACATTTGAGTGAGTAGCTAAGAATGGGCTCTGCAGAGACAGAAGTCAGATAGGAGAACAGGTAGAGGCCCTTCGAGTATCCAGGAGGGGTCAACCTGGCAAGAAAAAACAGGGAAGGCGGCAGCCATCCTAGGGAGGCCACGCCCACTCAGTAAAGTCAAACTACATGAAAATATGATCTTTATTTTCTTACAGTGGTGTCTTCATGCATTCTGCCCAAACAAGAAGCCTTCCTAAATTAAAGAAAGAAAGAACACTGCTTGCGGTTGATTGTGGTAGTCCTAGGCCTCCTGGGTCTCAGTTGAAGGGCTACATCCACAGTGAGAAGTCTAGGTGCACCATCTCACAAGTGTACTTACCTCCATTATAATAGTTATTTTAAGGACATCTTTGTCCAAATCCTTAACTCTTTTCCACCAAGCCACAAATTCTCTCAAAGCATAGTAATCAGGTTTACATTAATCAAATTTGCATCCTTGGCATGTAACTGGCCATAGAAGTGTTTGGAAACTGTATTTATATTACATTATAATAACACAGCTCTGTTCAGTATATACAGTGCCTTTCACTGATTCATAAGGTGTGAGAATATTTAAATGTAATCTCTGATTGGTTTGTGTTTGTTCTTCATTTCATTCCTATTTCATGTCTGTGTATCTCATTGCTGTTTTCAAGCCCAAAGTGCATCAAGTACTTATATTTACATACAGAGTTTCATTTTTGTACAATCAATACAAATTATATGGATGAAAGCAATGCATACTTAATTGGTACATATTTTTATAGAATAATCTATAGCCTAAATAATGATCGTTTTTAAAAGAGGAAAGTGGGATTTTTTTGTTCTTGTCTTTTTCTTCCTCGTTTCCTTATGAAGTAGTCTCTGCAAGTTGAATTGCAAAGTCAATATCATTTTTTAAATATCTGAAATAAAATATATAAAAGCTTTCATTAATTTCCATGTTAGGCAAATTGAGATTGGAAAATCGCACTTTGACTAATTAATGTGAACTATAAAATGTGTAGACAAAAGTTAAATATTATGGGAACAAACCCATCCTCCTTAGTATTTACATGAACCTTTTATATACAATGAGGTAGTATAAATAAAAGCATAAAGGACATAGTCTACTGCATGAGGTGCTTGATGTAATTTAATTTATATTCTTTCATTTTTAAAACTTCAAGTAATTATCAAATATGTGCATAATAGAAATTGTCTTGGAATTTGCTTTACTTAACAGATTAAAAGAGAAATCAATAGAGAAAGCCATTTGCCATATTTAATGGCTTGTTTTGCTTTTATTTTTTAAACTCCACTATTCAAGAGGCATCTAAGTGCGCAACTTACAATCAGGCTATAATATGAATTACGTGTTGGCAATTTTTGCATTAGGGCAAATGTGCACCATTTACATCTCTGCAGTTTTCTATTCCATTTTCAAAGGAAATAATTTTATATTGTAATTTACTGTTTTTAACTTGCATCACCATTTTTAGGAAAATGTAGAGGGGAGCAGCTCAGGTCAGATGAACTCCATGGTTCCTCCTAACTCTATACCACTATCATTTATTTTCTAAGGGCATCTGAAATAAGGGCAGAACATTTAAAAGCAATCTCTGGGAATATTCTAAGAGATATATAGATGATTGCATCCAAAGATCTCTTTTAAGCATAACCTCTAGTGTATTTTTGAAAAGAATATAAGAGAATACGATCAAAATGCAGAAAACGTTTGGCTTTTACGTTTATCATTCTCTGGACACAAATCTCTCCTGATCTGTGTGTCAACAACAAAAACACAAACAACAAAAACCACATTAATTGCAGGACACACACCGCTCCTGTGTTTTCTACCTAATTCTCCTTCACAGGCCATGTGTAATCCTTATTAAAATCTACAAAGCACATTTTTTTGTGAAGTATTTTCTTTCGTGCTATAGCATTTTTTACAGCTGTGAATTGATGGTGTATGGGGGGGAGCTGGCTGACTTAGAAGATAAGCAAGACTCCAGGGCTAATTAGCTCACCCAGCTGGTCATCCTGTACTAGATAAGAACACCAAGGCGGGAACTCAGGCTGCCAGTTGATATTCATGGTGTTCATGTGGCTAACCAGATAAACTCTGTCCCTTTCTGGCTTTCCTTGAGTCCTCAGCCTTTGGGCAACTGTATAAAGCTATAGGCTTACATTTCTCATACCTAAAGATACATAAGCATCAGCTGGCAGGAAAAGGTCTGTTTTAGGCCAACTAAAATGCATAGGAAAGGGGGTTGGGTGCTACTTCTGTGTCAGTAGATGGAGGTTGGATTTCTACTCTACGATCTAACAAATTAAATTCAACGTATGGTAACTGATCATCTATTAGATGCTTTCAGGCATTGGAAAGTTTTTAAAAAACACCTCCTGTTCCTAAAGAATTCACAGAATTCTGAAGAGGTCAGATGGGGACACACTAAAATCATTATCATACAGATTCTGCATTCATTAAATCACAAGGTGCAAAGCCCGATTTGGCTATCAGGAGAAGGAAGATGGAAGAACAGCCAGAGCTGACTCTGCAAGATGAGTAGGAAGTACCTGCTAGATTCTGAGGAAGAGGATTTCTAGCCAGGAAGACAGTTAGTGCACAGCTGTGATGGTAGAAACATAACATTCTTGAAAAGTCTGAGAGTGAGTAGTGAGCCCAAAAGTGCCGAGGTGAGGGTGTAGCAGTAGCAGCCTTGCAAGGTCAGAACAGACAGGGTATCTTGTCAATGACTGTCAGAAGCTTGAAAAGTTTACCCAAGTGCCACACACTTATGAGGGCTTTCAGTATCCCCCATCTTCATAGGACCATTTTGTGTTATTCGTAGAATTACATACAGTTCTGTGTACATGTACATGTCAGTCAGCTCGCAGGAGATCTTGGTAATTGGAAGTCAAACATTGGCTAACAAAAGTATGACTCAAATTTCCCATTTTCTCTACCGTTTTTAACCTGCTTACTTTGCCCCCAAGGGTGCTACACCCCATTTGCCTGTTACTAAATGACCGTCTTTGAATGAGACAGAGCAAGTGTGACAAAATCATCACTTCCTTCAAGTATAAACACTGTGTAATCAGTAAAACTGACCATTTAGAGGCGTTTTGTATAAAGTGCATTCCAAAATCAGAAGAAACAACTGAAATAAGTGTTTGATATTTAATGAACCACTTCAAGATTTATTATTCCTGTCTTGGAAGATGAGTATTTTAATGGTTGAGATTTTTCTTTTTCTTTCTTTCTTTCTTTTTTTTTTAGCTAGAGAAAAGATAAGAGAAAAAAGAAATGAAAGACTTAGTCTTAATTCAAAGATAATGAACAACAAAGCCATATTTTCAAAGAGAATATTAATGCTCATGAAGACACTCATGCAACATAATCCTGTACCCAAAATACCATTTTGCAGCGCATACAAAGCAGGTGAAAGTTCAGAGTGTAGGTCATTTTTAAATAATTCGTCATCTCAGTAACCTACCCATTTTCATTCTGCTTAGAGAAAACAAGAGTCTAGTAATTTTATTTGTATTATTCAGAAAACGGCATTGACGCTGGAGAGAGGTGAGTTGATACCACAGTGCCTGGCACATGAAGATCCTTAGTAAGAGCACATTATGGGAGCAAGATGGCAGAGGAGGAGGTGGGCCTTGGGGTTAGGCAGACAGGAGTTCAAGTCGTGATTCACCCCTCACTTTCTGCGTTTACATTTTAGTCCACTCAGGCTGTTCTAACAAAATACCATAGATGGTTTCAACAACAGTAACTTATTTCTCAAATGTCATGCAAACTGGGGAGTCCAGGACGATCAGGACTTAGAGCCTGGGGTGGTTCCGCTCCCTGTCCTTCATCAACAGTCGTCTCCCAGGGCAGAGAAGAGAGAGCGAGGTCTCTTGTTTCTCTTCTTATAATGACCCCCATCCCTCTCATGGATGCTCCATCCTCATGACCTAATGATCTGCCAAAGTGCATGGCTCCTGACATCATTCCATTGGGGTTAAGATTTCAGTGTATAAATTATGGAGGAACACTCCTTCCACAGCATATAGAGAAGATTTTCAACCGTGCTAAAGCTTACTGTTTCCATTTTCAATGTAAATTTCACTCTACTGTGTACTTAATATTAACTCATAACTGGATCTCATGAATGGGTAAATGGAGAAATGTTAATCAGCTGCTTAAAACTTTTTCATTTAATAGTATCAATTTGTGAGTTCATTGAGTATTTGGCACAGCATATTTAGTGAACAAAAAACCTTAGAAATAAACACTTCACAATGATGTGTGTGTGTATTCATGCGTATCTGCATCTGTGTGTACATTGTGTGTGTTTGTGGTACCTCTGTGCATCTGCAATTGTGTATTTGTGTATTTGTATGTATGGGTACCTGTCTGCATCTGCAATCTGTGTGTTTGGGCATGTGTATATGTGGGTACCTGTGTGCATCTGCATCTGTGTGTTTGGGCATGTGTATGTGTGGGTACCTGTGTGCATCTGCATCTGTGTGTTTGTGTATCTGAGTGTGTACCTGTGTGCATCTGTATCGGTGTATTTGTGTATATGTGTGATACTCATGTGCTTCTGAAATTGTGTGTTTGTGTATGTGTGTGTAACTGTGTGCATCTGCATCTGTGTATTTGCATTGTGTATGTGTGTGTACCCAAGTACATCTGCAGTTGTGTGTACCTGTGTATGTGTATGTGCTTGTGTGCTTGTGTGGATCTGCATCTGTGTATTTATGCATACATGTGTGTACCCATGTATGTATCTGTACTTGTGTGTATTCGTATGTTTGTAGGTGTGTCTCCATGTGCCTCTGCATCTGTGTATGTGCCTGTGCATGTGTATGTGTACCCGTGTGTGCATCTACATCTGTGTGTGCATCTGTGTGTGTGGATGTGTGTACCCATCAGTATCTGCATCTCTGTGTGCATCTGCATGTATATTTGTGTGTGTGTGTGTGTGTGTGCGCCCATGTATGCATCTGCTGTGTGTGCGTCTCTGTGTGTGTTCCTTTGAGTAACAGATTGCTCTCCTTGTTTTCAATGTAAAGGTCCTGATAAGAAATAATGAGCATAGGTAAACTGCTCACAGAGCATAAGGGTTATGGAAAATAACTATGAGCTTATGGCACCTAGGTACAACATAGAGGATAACTGAGGCCAGTCTTCTCAAGCTTGGAGCTTAGGTACATAGATCCTAGAAACTTCTCCCCCACTGAATTTGGGCATCACATCCTTTGCAGAGGCCGTGAGGAGCATAGCTGTCCCATATGTGCCATAGCAGGCAGAATTAGATTTGTGTACGTATTTTTATTAGGAATGGTTAGTGAAATTACAAGACTTTAGTTCTAGACATTAATTAAAAGTCAATGTAGGTCAACATTTTCTTACCATCAATTTATAGGCAAGCAAGGTCTTCCCCTTTTGCTTTGTAACAAACAGCTTTCTTCAAGTAATAGCCATGGTCTCACTTTCCCTTTTTTGTCTCCCATCTTGCTGGAGTCATGGTAGAGATCTTGTATGTGCCAGCATAAAGCAGGATAATGCACGTTGAGAATATAGGTCTTGACCAACTCCCTCACTGTGTAGCTGGTTACAGTGAAGCTGTAGTGGCTCATCTCAGCTACAGAGCTGTGTGCCTTTCAGAGTCCCTGCATCACCCTAGTTGGCCTCATACAACCTACAGGTGGTGTCTGTCCCTAACACTTCCTCACTGTATCCCCAACTAGGCTGGCTGTGGATTTTCAAAGTTTTAATTTCCCTAATATCCATCAAATTATATCGGCCTCCAATGCAGAGAAAGCCATTATGTAGGTACTTAACTAGTTAAAATGAAAAATATTGTATATTAAATTTAAGAGTAGTTAATTTTCAAGCTTAGCCAAATCAAACAGTGTGGTGTGGTGGCAGTCGCTGTGGCCAGGGAGCTGGGAGACGTCATCCTGGCTTAGTTGCCCGTTCACTGTGTGATCTTGGTGAATATACATTTACTCCAAGTTGTCATTTATTTTTTGGTTTGGTAAAATAAGAATTTTGGAAAATCTCCAAAGTTTCTCTGACAGCATAATCCTACAAGTTTTGTTTTAAAGTTAGTAGCTGATAAACGTGTCCTTTCTCTAGAAGTTTTTTTCTGAAATATTTCAAAGTATGGGAAAATAATGCTCTCTTCCATGTGAGGTCAGTTTCTTGCTAAAGTACATTCTGTAGTAGTTCCTTGTACAATCAAGGATATTTTAATTATATTTTTAATTTGGAGATATTTGTAGGTTAACACATAAATATCAGAGATATCCTCCACCTTTTACCGAATTTTCCCGGAAGGCAACATCTTGAATAACTGTCCGGCAGTGTCACAGCCAGTGATACAGAACATTTCCAAGAAGTAGAATATTTCCACCCCATGAGTTCTTTCCAGTTGCCCTTTACCACACCCCCTTGCTCCCTGCCTACATTTTTCTCTGTAACCCTTGGCAATTAGTAATTAGTTTTTCGTTTCTACAGTTTTCTTATTTCACACGTTATAAACACGTTTCAAATGTTACATACAATCCTTCTGGGAGGGGTTTTATTTACTCAGCACAAATTCCGGAAGAGGAATTCAGGTGGTTGATTGCATCAATCGTCTGCTGGTTTTGTTTGCTGAGTCATATTTCACGGTAGAGTTCACCACAGTTTGTTTGAACAGTCACCTGTTTAAGGACATCTAGGTTGCTTCTTATTCTTGGCTATTAAGAATAAAACAATCCTTGATATTTGTGTATGGGTATTTGTATGAACACACTTTTTCACTTCTCTGGGATAAAAGCCTAAGTGTGCATTACTGAGTTTATACGGTTGTTGCATGTTTAGCTAAACAACAATTGAAAAACAAAAACCTTCCAAACTTTTTTTCCAGAGTGCATGTCCATTTTACAGCCCTACCAGCCAGGTATTTGTGATCCCATTTATCAGCTTCCTCACTAGCATTGGGTGTCATCACTGTTTTTTATTTTAGCTGTTTTCATAGGTGTGTGGTGATGTCTCACTCTGGTTTTAATTTTCATTGCACTAATGGCCAACATTATGGGCTGAATCATGTTTCTCCAAAATTCATATGTTGAAACCCTAACCCTCAATATCTAAGAATGTGGTTCTATTTGGAGACAGGTCCTTGAAAGAAGTAATTAAGTCAAAATGAGGTCTCTGGTTTAGGCCCTAATCCAATCTGATGTGAGCCTTTATAAGAAGAGGGATAAGGACACCAGGGAGACATATCCAGAGGGGCAGCCATCTGCACAGGATGCAGGAGGGTGGCCATGATGAAGCCCCAGAGAGAGGCCTCGGGAGAATTCAATCCTGCTTGATCTTGGACTTCCAGCCCCAGAACTGTGAGAAAATAAACGTCTGCTGTTCAAGCTGCCGGTCAATGGTGGGTGCTATTATGGAGGCACAAGTGCACTAACAGCCAGTGATCTTGAACTTTATTTTATTTCACGTGTTTATTGAGCATTCACACAATCCTCTTTGGTGAAATGTCTCTTCATGTCTTTCGACCCACTTTGTAATTGGAACGTTTGTACTTTTACTATTGAGCTTTAAGATTTCATCTATTCTAGATACTCATTCTTATACTCATTCTTTTTTTTTTTTTTCTTTTTTTTCTTTGAGACGGAGTCTCGCTCTGTCGCCCACGCTGGAGTGCAGTGGCACAATCTGGACCCACTGCAAGCTCCACCTCCCGATCTCGGCTCACTGCAAACTCACACCATTCTCCTGCCTCAGCCTCCCAAGTAGCTGGGACTACAGGTGCCTGCCACCACGCCAAGCTCATTTTTTGTAGGTACTCATTCTTAAAAGCTATGTAGTCTACAAGTGTTTTCTCCTAGTCTATTGCTTGCCTTTTTATCCTGTTAGTGGGGTTTTCTACAGAGCCAAAGATTTTCATTTTGATGAAGTCTAATTTACTACTTTGTCCTTCCGTAGATTATTTGTTTTAGTGTCAAGTCTAAGAACATATTGCCCAACTCTCAATCTCCAAGGTTTCCTCTTATTTTTTTTCTAAAAGTTTCATCAGGTTACATTTTATATTTACGTACAAGATCTATTTTGAGTTAATTATTATATGAGCTGTGAATTTTAGGTCAAAATTTTTTTTTAACTCTAAATATTAAACTGCTCCATCACCATTTGTTAAAAAGGGTATTAATTTTTAATTGCATTGCCTTAGCACTTTCATCAAAAAACAGTTGGTCATATTTATTTTGGTCAATTTCTCTTCTGTTCAGTCGATATATGTGTCTCTCGGCCAATACCACACTGTCTCAATTAATGCAGCTATATAATAGAATTTAATATTGGGCGGAGTGATTTTTTCCACTTTCTTTTTCATTTTGAAGGTTATTTTTAAGCTATCCTGTGGCCTTTGTATTTTCACATAAATTAATAATAAGCTTGCCTACAATGGAATAAATACTGCAGGAAATGCTGATCTAGGAGAATCATAAACTTGTGTCCAAGCCTAAGTCCCACCTAAGCCATCTGGACGCAGGCATTTGGGAGGCCAGCTTCTAACACCGAGTTCAAAGGATAGGGGAAGAATTCTGAACAAGAAACAAATCATAAATGGCCTGGTCTTGTTTCAGAAGAGGGATGTGTAATAAAAGTGTCTTAGCCATAACTCTCTTAGTGACAAATGACAGAAACCTATTCAATTTGACTTAAATAAAAAATGAAATAGAATACGTCAAGAAACTGAGACGTTTGAGGTAGAAATTCAGTGGATCCAGGTGGTCTTTATTATTCTTTCAAGTGAGATTGCCTTCCTGCAGACTCATACATGTACAACGTCCATACCCGTCAGCACCTCCTAGTACATTCTTTACAAATAGCAGGAAGTCTCAGCATGAAGACAATGACCCTTTCCCAACATTCTCAGCAAAAGCAAAGGGAAGACTTGGTGAACTGGCTTTGGTCCTATGACCATGACTGAGGCAGTTCCCATGGCTGCTGAATCGGTCCTTTTATTGCACTAACATTTAGTTAATGTATACTTAGAATTTTCAGAATTCCAGCCATGGCTCGAAAGCCCAGACCTGGAACCTGAAAATTGGGTGATCTCCTCATTTTCAGGTTCCAGTACGTTTCCCATAGTTCCATTTCCTGAGAGGGTGTTTTGCTGAGGGAAGAGATTTGGGTTCTGAAACTAGAAGTTGAGCAGCTGGGCAGTGAGACAAAATAGAATGAGAGCAACAGCAGTAACACACATTCAGCCTAGCAGGAGGATCTGGTACAATAGTCATCCCAAAATAATAGCTGCCACTGGTAAGTTCTCCTGTGCCTTCCTTTTCATTTATCCTCATAATCATCATTGCAGTTGGAGTTATGAAGGATATTTTATTGATGAAGAAAATCTGCTCAGTAGCTTAGATCACACAGCTTGTGAGTACAGAGCTAGTCTTTACATCTCGCTCTCTATGATCAACGCTCATGCACTTAATCAATATGCTATACTGTGTGGATATGCCCCATTGGCTTACAAATAGAGTGCCTAGATTAATTAGAACATATATGAACAATATGTCCAGAAGCACCTGTTCTCTCTTGCTTGTGAACAGATGCAGAACTAAACTACTGCGAATCTGAATTTCACACTACGATTCAAACCCAGACTTTTCAATCCTGTCTAATGTTCTTTTTCCTGTATCTACCATCCAGTGATTTTTGTGGTAAAAACTGGCATTTACACAATTTGTAATTTTGTCTGCTATATGTTTGGTGCAGATCTTTGAAGTCTATTTTTTTTTTATTTCAAAGTTTATTCTAGATGAAAAGGTATACATGCAGGTTTGTTTCATGGGTAAATTGTATGACATTGAGACTTGGGATTCCAATGCTCTCGCCACCCAGGCAGTAAGCATAGTTTCCAATAGGTGGTTCTTCAGCCTACATCCTCTCTACCTCCAACCTCCATCTAGTGATCCCCAATATCTATTGTTCTCATATTTATGTTCATGTTTATTCAATGCTTAGCTCCCTGTTATAGGTGAGAACATGCCGTATTTGGTTTTCTGTTCTTATGCTGGTAAGCTCCATTTATGTTGCTGCAAAGGACTTGGTTTTATTCTTTTTTATGGTTGCATAGTCGTTCGTGGTGTAAGTCCACCACATTTTCTTTATTCAATCCACTGCTGATGGGCACTTAGATTGACTTTATGTCCCTGCTATTGTAAATCACTCCGCAAAGAACCTATGAGTGCAAGTACCTTTCTGATAGAATAAATTATTTCCCTCTGGGTATATACCCAGTGATGGGATTGCTAGATTGAATAGTAGTAGAGTAAGACAGTATTCAAGACATTGGTCCACCCATCAGCTGTTTGGTTCCAAAGATATGCACCTCCAAATCACAATTTCCCACCTTTTCTAGGATAGCGAGAGACTCCTACCCAAGGAGATGACTTATCCTCTTTGATTCTCAGAAACTCTGACTAGCACAGGAAATCTGCAGAAGTTAATGGAAACGTTTTGCTTTCTCTAGCCTAGGTCCTATGCCATGTCTCTGAGAGGTAGGAATATGCTGAGATGAAAAGAAGATGCTACAGAAAGGAGTAAAGAGGAGGACTGTTTCTACTCCACATGGTGACAGCCTCTGTCATTTGAAACAATGTTTTATATGTAGGCATTGGTGCAGAGAAACTAATAAATGAGTTTTCACATTTACCCAGAAAGAATTCAAGTTCCCTGCATCCTTTGAGCCAACAAGTCTTATGCCAAGGTAGTGCCAAACTACTAACAATCTCCTGGGTTTCTCTGTGGGTCCCCATGCTGTGAGTGAGATAGCCAGCTAAGGCACTCTGGCTTCCAGGAAACTCATACCTCTCTGAGTTACAATACGTAGTGCACATTGGAAGCAAGGACATCTTTATAAATGACAGTACCAGAGCTTCAAAACACAACACATAGAGTGTGGCATTTTATACATTTGCCGCAACACTAACAACTATGTAGAATTCAGGAAAATGCCATGTTTCACGTTTTCAAGCTGCCATACCTTACTTGCAAGAATGCAGGATTCAGCACGTTAGAGAAACTCTAAAAGAGAAAATCTACATCTGAAAATGATCATGGTAAAAAAAAGTTTTTCTTGTAAAAGATACAGCATCTCAGAAAACTGAGGAATATAGGAAAGATAAAATTGCCGTCAAAGTGCTAACCTCAGCTCTGCATTCTGCACCCTTCGCCATGTTTTTCCCATCATTCTTCAGTGAAACACTGTGGGAAGGTAGCACATGGAAGCCCCAGGTCTGTGATGAGAAGCAACCTGGCCCTTTGCTGAAAGGCAGTATTGAGCTTTTCCCCATGAAAGCAAGGACAATATATACAGCATTGTCTTAAAGTTTGAATGGCATTATCTATAGTGATCTACATAGGGAAATGGGTAACATTGCTATTTTTAACAAACATGGTTTAGTTCAACATGCTTTCAGCATCTAAAAAGTCATAGTGCTTTTACTTGGCACTAGGGACACTGAGATGAAAAAATAGTCTGCCACTGAGGGAGAGGCAGCAACAGAGCAGAAATATTAGTGCGTGTAGCAAGGTGAGTGACTGAGCTTGGAAAGCAAGGTCTAGATATGCAACTGTATTTTCCAACGAAATGACAAGTCAGTGATGAGCTTCTATGCCTCAGTTTGCTGGAAATTGAGTATGGAAATATTTATGTTTTACTTTGCTCCCATTTCCTTTCCTTTTTCTTTCCTGGAGTATTTGCATCTAGTGGGAGAAGAAAAATACTTTTTTCCTTAATTATCATGAGTTTTTCATTGAAATGAACCCCTATAACAAAAGACAGACTAACAAGTGAAAGACAAACAGAAGTTTACGAACATGCATATTTCACATATACATGAGAGATGCCTAGGGAGTGAGACATTTTCAGTAAGATGGCTCTGATTTCCAGCTTATGTAGCATCCTCAACAAAGAGCAGTAAATTTTTAGACAAATGGCAAGACATGGGAAAGGAATCTGAGTTCCTGGGGGTGGCAACCCTTGGGAAGGCAGATAACTGGCAGATGAGTTTTTTCTGCCTTTCTCCAAGCCAGAAAGGGTCTAAACTTGCCTTAAGGGGGTTAACCTTTGTTTTCCCTTGTAGAAAGGGAGGTGGAATATCTCTGGTCTTCGTAAATCAGTTCCCTGCATTTAGGCAAACAGGCAATGCAGAGAGCACTCTTGCATCTGCTGTTTCTTAATTGCCTTGAGCTCAACAATCCTTAGGCAAAAGAGGCATATTTTGAGGTGGCATATTCTAATTTTCTACATATCTTAAGAGGGGAGTCTCGGGGACCCCAAAGCTTCATTTCAAGCCCTGAGAATGGCAGTGGAGAAGGAAACTTTGAGTCAGGGTTCAGTGCCAACAATTCTACCATGTCTTCATCCACTGCTACTTGTGGTCGATAACACTGTAAATGGTAAATCCAAGGGAATTCTACAGTCAGTGATATGTAACACCCTGGACAACTTATTAGGACCACCCACAAAACAATATTAATCTTCCACCAACTATGTTGACATGCCATTTATATATAGCGTATCTCAAGATATTCTGTTTCTAATGAGACACATTACATGTAAGATTACACATTATGTGCAATGATTACTCATTGTGTGTAAGGAACTCATTGATGGGAATCTGTGTTCATGTCAATGGCTTTCTGATGAGAGTCCACTAGCAATAATCCAGATCCAGTCCTGAATGTCTGGTGCCGTGTGGGCTCTCTTCTTAAAGTTTGCTCATGTGACAAATAAGTTTAGTTATTCCTCATTGCACTATTAGCTCAGTTTTTTCTTAATATGGAGCCTGGTTCCAATGCCAGAAATCAAAAAAAGAAGTCATCTGTATCTATATCTATATCTACACATTTATGGAATGGAGTAAAATTCCGGTGACGTTGATTCTTATTATTCAGATCTTTCAAAAGATACGACTTACTATTGTCCTTGAATCTTTACAACTCAAAACTAGGCTTCTCAATGAACCGAAAATTAAGCAGATGTGCAAGTACAGTGGCCTAAAGAGAAATCAGAAGTTCTTGAATTTTTCTTCTAAATGATACAGTTTGTTTACTTTTCAAACAGAGCTGAAGAAAATAGTTTCAGCCTTCCAGTTCCCCATCCTTAGCTGTCCTGCGGCACACACGTGGAGTAAGCAGAGAGGGGCATGGTCCAGCCTGCTGCATCGATGATGGTGCTGCCTTGTGCCTGTTCAGCATTGAAAACTATGTTCATGTGAAAATCACGAGTAAAATTAATGAATCATAAATGTAGGACCCAGCCCAGGATCTGATTTTAAAGCTAAGGTACTACAGTAATACTTGCACTGCCCTGCTGTGGGTTTTTAAAATTTTTATGTAATTATGTCTCCATTGTAATGATGAGGAGCTTTAAAATGCCTGAGTTGTTTGTAAAGGTCCTTATTGATTATCCTAGTTGCGTTCTGAGCCTCAATGCTTTTACGTTCATTAGGAAGAATAAGACGAAAAAATACAAAGCACAACGGCACTTAGAGATTCAGCTCATGCTGGTGCAGGGGGTTGAACTGCGTGCTTTTTTCTTTTTAAGGATTCATTCTTAACGTGTATCAAACTTAGAGATTAACACAATAGCTGGGACAGGAGATAATGTGCCTCATATCTATTTTTTCCTAAGCAGAATGGTCTTCACTGACCTCGGGATGTTAGTCCCTGGGAGTACTGATTCATTTTACCTTTATTTCATATGATGTGAATGGGATTCACTGGTACTTTAGCCTGAGTCACAAGTGGTTTTTTACTGATAATGAAAACCTTTATCCATAGTTAGCAGATTAGCAGATAGAGAATGGCAGAAAGAAAAAGGGTGTCCCTGAATCCTAGCTAGGGTGTGCATAGTGCTCTTAATGGAAATTGATTTTGATTATTTTGACTTTTCACAAACTGCCAGGCAGAATTGTGCCTATAAATGAATAAGTCAAATGTTAACAAACAGCTTCTCACTTGATCGTTTGAAATCTGAAGGCCTTCAGCAGTTTTCCCCCATCCTAGTGCTACGTTATCATCACCTGAGAGCTTTTCAAACCCCACGCGTGGTCCACACTGTAGAGCAAGGACAACAGATCTTCAGGGGTGGCAACTGGGCATCTGTACTTTTTAGGTCCCTCCCCCGCTTCCAAGTACAGTAAAGGTTGAGAATTACTACCTTAGGCATTAAATGTGGAGTCATGTACTTGTCATTAAGGTAGAACTACTACCTTAGTTAATAAATTTGAAGTGCATTTAAAAACAGTGTGGTAAATAGTAGTATTAGCAGTAGCAGTAGATAATTATGATGATGGTGGTAATAAGAGTTCTTTAGTAATAACTACTTAATTTCTATGTTCATAGCCCTGTGATAAGCACATTATATTTATTTTATCACAGATTCCTCACAGCAACCTTAAGAGGCAGGAATTTTTACTGTCTCCATTGCATAATAAGGGAATTTGGGTTAGAGAAAATGTAGATAACTTGTCCAATATTATATATTTATTCAGAGGTAGAGCTGGGCTAGGATTTGAATCCAGATCTGTCTAACTGGAGTTGTAGAGCTTGACCATTGAGGTTCTAATTTCAAAAAGCCCTGCACAGCTAATATCCCATCTTCATTCTTCTAAGATGTGTTCATTTTACCTAACTCAGCACTAATTTTTTTCACTTTTCGGCATGGAAGAACACCCAGTGATTCCAAATATACCCCAGCAACCTATATTCCTAGTCTTTATTGAGATCAACACACATGTTATGTATTCCAGAAATGAACACTACAAGTTTACCTTTCTGATGTACAACTGTTTCATTCTTGTATTCACATCACACACACACACACACACACACACACGACTCACGTCTAAGTTTAGAACTTTCTCTCTTGCCAACTACTTTGCTATATATAGACACGGAACCTGACCCCACTTAGTTCCTGGTCAAGTGAGATATACTGGCATGAACACACACAAATGTATAATATCATATATACAATGATTGCAAATAATATAAATATTAAGATGGTGTTACAAAATAGCTGGAGGACTCTAAAACCATGAAAAATATTATATAATTTTTTTAAGAATGAAAAAGAAAACAATCTGTAAAAGTAGAAATAAATGAACCTAAAATATATCAACTAAGTAGTACAGGAAGTCAAATAATGATTAAGTTACTCTAAAACCCAAGTATAATCTAAGCTAAAAGTAAACACAAGGTATCTGGTATGGTTTTGACATTCGTCCCTCCCAAATCTCATGCTGAAATGCAATCACCAGTGTCAGAGGTGGGGCCGGCTGGGAAATGTTTGGATCGTGGGGGCAGATACCTCATGAATGGTTTACACCATCCACTTGGTGAGAAGTGAGCTCTTGCTCTGATTTCACAGGGGATCTAGTCATTTAAAAGCATGTGGCTCTTTTCCTTACCTTCCTTGGTCCTTTTTTTTTTTTTTTTTTTTTTTTTTTTTGAGACGCAGTCTTGCTCTGTTGCCCAGGCTGGAGTGCAGTGGCGCGGTATCAGTTCACTGCAACCTCCACCTCCTGGGTTCACGCCGTTCTCCTGCCTCAGCCTCTCAAGTAGCTAGGACTATAGGTGCCCGCCACCACACCCGGCTATTTTTTTTTTATTATTATTATTATTTTTTTTTATTTTTAGTAGAGACGGGGTTTCACTGTGTTAGCCAGGATGGTCTCCATCTCCTGACCTCGTGATCCACCCGCCTCAGCCTCCCAAAGTGCTGGGATTATAGGCATGAGCCACCTCGCCCGGATGGTCCTCCTTTTGCCATTGATGTGTTTGTTCCTCCTTCACCTCCTGTCATGGTTGGAAGCTTCCTGAGGCCTCTCCAGAAGTGAATGCCAGTGCTATACTTCCTGAACAGCCTGCAGAACCATGAGCCAATTAAACCCGTTTTCTTTATAAATTATCCAGTCTCATGTATTTCTTTACAGCAATGAAAGAAAAACCTAACACAGTATCTTATATTGCATCTGGTAATCTATAACAATTTTGTTATAATATATTTGTTCTGTCAGCAATATTGACATTACTACTTTGTTTTTTGAGACTATTGCATATGCCTAGCATAGTTTAAATAGGATAAAGAAAATATGTTTTTATTAGTATAATTAGAAAGGAAGATTTTCATAAGAGAAATGAAATACAAAAATAAAAAGAATTTCAATAAAAGTAAAATCATATAATCTTTACATAAATTGAAAAATTATTACACACTTGTGTTTTTTTTTCTCTTTTAAGAAATATATATTGAAGTAATCAAAAGCCAGGACCAATTAACATTTCATCCCCTATGATATCTAAACACTATTTCACTATAAGGAACCAGGACTCCCTGAACTAGCTCACTCTACTATAGGAGCAAAATATGTATTAGTTTGAACTGTATTACATTGTCCCTTTGTAGGTCCAAAATGATTGAATTTCGGCAATTTAAAAGGTCTCATCTAATAAAATGTGAGCCTGGGACATTTGGTCATGTCGAAAGCAAATAAATTATCACAGATGAACAAGAGGCCATCTGTATAAGAAGCAACTTGCAAAACGGAGTTCTACTGCCCTTGATGAGAAAATTTGAGCAACCAAGAGAATGTCAACTGCAGTGGAGTGAATTACACCATAAAAATATTTTGAAAATGTACACACACATATACATACACACAAATGTGCACACGTCCATTCATTTATAATAATACATTTTTAAAAGTAATAACCTTATTGATCAACTTTGGAGTTTGCTAGGGCACTCACTGATTATTCTAAATATTGCTAAGTAAAAGAAGATAACAACATTTATCCTGCCTTTCTAATACAGACTGCATTTTAGAAAAAAAAATACTTGGTGAGGCTAAGTTTGTTACAGAAAAAAATTACAAAAAAGGACAAATGTTTGAATTTAGAAATTACCATTTTGCTACTTCCAATGAAATAATGGTGCTAGGCAACAAATATTTGTTTTCTTTTGTTTACTACTTTACCACGGGTGAAATCCACTGGGAAAGATAGACAGGGATGTCATTAATGAATGGATCAGATTGATAATGTCTGAACCCAGACATTAACTTTACTGTTTTAAAAGTGGAACAATAAGATTGTATGTATTTCTTTGAGATGGTGCAATAGGAAATGCTTGATACCCCATTTCAATTATTCACATATACATACATACAAAATGTATTTAATCAAGCATTTAATCAAGTTTCATCTATCTATATATAAAGACCGAATGTAATCAAGCATCTAGACTTAATTGCCTAGTTAATAAGAAATAAGATAAAGGAACATATTAAATAGCAGGAGATGCAATGAATCAAATCCAGACTTTGAGAAATTCTACCATTTCTTCAAGAAAGGAAAAGCATGGGGGAAATGTCGGAGGTAGGTGGGGAGCCTGCTATAGACTGAGGGGGATACAAGTTCCACATCAAGAAGGTACAGTATGAGAATCTCCTCTAATTCTTATTTGAATAAGCCAACAGAAGATACATGTTGAAAAAACTGAGGACAATTGATGACATACTGGGAAAGAAATGACATAATCATAAATAGGTTACAAATGGGAAACAAAATGTTTTAGAATGTATATGAACATATTCACAGATGTCTAAAATTTGTTTTGAAATTTTCTGGCAAACAGCAACACAAAACCAACAAATACATCAAGGAAATGATGGAAGAATCACAAAGGACTGAAGATTGACAAATGTTGAGGCTGAAAGAAATTCTATTTTGGGGTGTGTTTGGGCATTAAATACAAAGCTTTAAAAAAATATGGAAAGGTGTCTGGAAATGTGATACTAAGGAGATGATGACAATGAAGAATTTTAGAAGATCAACAGGAGCTTCATTGTTCACCTGGAGAAGAATTCCAAGCAATCAGAACAGGCTGTGCAAGCCATGGGCTTCTGGAATCACATGGCAGGTCTGTTCACCGACAGCATTTCAGTGTTACTGAGGCATCAACCACAAGGCATGGTGTGGCAGGGGAAGGAACAGATTTTTTAAGGGACAGAGAGACAGAGTTGGAAAAGAAAATAAAATGGAAAAGAAAACAGATTTTGAAGCCAGAATTCCAGCCTAGCACATTTTAGATTCATCTTCAAGAAGAGTCACTTAACCTTCCTGAATCTTCAGTTCTTCATGTGGAAAATGAAGTAGAGCTTGTCTACCTCTCAGCATAATCAGGATGATCAAAGAAGGGACCAGGTGAGCAAATTCATTTCAGACTCCAAAGCCCTGTGCATGTGTTCGCTCTCATCACTACTATTGTTGGTTATGTGCAGTGCGCACACAGAAAACTCTGGGCCTAGAAAAATGGTTTCTGAAGCTAGAAAATATCTAACTCCACTTCAATTTAGTATTTGCTGTTTTGTTGATATTGTTGCTGAATCATGGTAAAATCATTTCTGAATGTACTTTGATGAATTATAATCATGAGATTGTAATGACCAAATAGTACTTGTTTCTGTCACTAAATACCTAACGCAAAATTATGTTACATAATTAAGCATATTCTGGGATTAGGTTAAAAAAACTAATTTACTAGAAATTGAATTTCACCATTGTGCTCTGAAAAACATCCATTAAATATTTGATAACTTCATTAAAAAAAAAACTCTTGTAATTGATTTATGAAATTGTTAATTGAATTTTTACACAATAGAGAGAGTTATAGGGGATACAAAGAAAGCAATTGGAAGACTCATAAGGAAAACATTCAATATTTTATTTTTTTATTTTTATTCCTTTTTGCACAATACTGATCTATCATCCTTCTTTAATGCATAACCTTTGCGGGTGTTGGTGTGTGTGGGTGGGGTGTCAACAAAGGCTCCTTGATTTTGGTCACAGCTCAGGGACATCTGGTGGGTCCCGATACTCAGCTGTGATGCTGTCAACATGCAGATCTTTTTAGTTTCCTAGCAGTCTGTGGCTCATAGACAGCCCCATTAACTCAGCCTTCCCTATTCTTTTCACGTGTCATATAATCATGATAATGAACCAGGAAGTGGCTATTTGAGAAACGCACAATAGACAGAACCAATTTATCATGTTTTGTTAAATGAAAGAGTAACAATAAAAACAAAATTGCCCATGACAGTGCGAAGCCTTCTGAAGGATTTATGATGAGTGGATGGCAGCAAAACAGCCTTACCAGCCGTGGCCTCTGCCCAGAGCAGCAGATGACTCTTAAAAATTTATGGCACGCATCAGTAACCTTTAACAACCCTGGACAAGGCATGCACACTTATTTACATATGTGCAAACACCCTTCATTGAACTCTGTGACACTAAGAATTTTTGTAAATAGATGTCAGAGCCTTTAGAAAGAAGCTAAATGAGGAAGGAGCGTTGGTCTTTTGTGGGAAGTGAGCTCCCTCATTCCAGATTACAGAGAAGATTGGCATAAATATCAAAGGACCAATATTTATAGATTTATGGAACTGGAGAGTTGGAAAGAAACTTCAAGATTTTTCCATGTGTACTAGACATGCTCATTAGACATTAATGATATGTTTCAGTCCATCTTGATGGTTATGATAACTAGAAAGTTCTTTCCTGTATTGCATTTTTACTCATCGGTGTTAGTTGTGCCTTCTAGGGTCAACAGATAAATTGTATACACTTCTCAAATATTTGAAAACATAAAAATAAGTTCGCTTATTCTCTTAGCAAATTTTTCTGCCATTTTTCTCCTTCAAAGGATTTGTTTTCTTATTCTTTTACCATTCTGACCAGGTTCACCTTGGTTTAGCTTAGTTTGTCCAAGATTTTATGTAATTTATTTGAAAAACAAAATGGGCTATAAGCTCCCAGGAAGCCAAAATAAAATGAAAAACAGTTACATATTTGTCATTTTCCTTGAGGACATATGTATGTATGTAGCCCCCATGCCCTCAAAATCTAAGGCAGAGCTCCACATATAACTTAAAAAATGAATTCAGTTAGACAAGTGCAGAAGTGAATATAAATTAATATGATCTACATAAACAGTACATCATATTCATTCCCAAATCATGTAGCTTGAATTTACCAAATCATGCAGCTTGATTTGGGAAATTAATATGAGGTACTCTTTATGATGTTTTTTAATATGATGCACTTGCTTTGGGAAATCAAGCAGCATGGTTAGAAAACTGATACATATATACATACATACATACATTCATATATACATATATACATAAGTAATACAATGTGATATGAGATCTACTTTTGTAAATGTCTCAGTGTTAAAGTATTTTACAGGAGAGCTCTGGTCCTAGTACATATTGGCAAACCTTAGAGATAAACAAGACCCAAGTTGAAAGGAAAATGAAGTCAAAGTTTTATCTCATTTCTCAGGCCACTGTCTTTCTTGCTTGCTTTGTTTTTCTCTGTAACATCCCCGCTACTTAATCTATCATCCCTGCTTTGAATCATTCATTTACTCCACTTGTTTATCATCTGTCTGTTCTCACTGGACTATAACCCACCTGGTAACATGGTATCATTTTTTAAACTGCTCTATCCTCATTTTTTAGACAAGTGTCTAACTCGTAATCGGTATTTTATAAATATTGATTGGTTGAGTAGTAAAACAAACAGGGAACCACATTTATTTGCAGAAATCATTTATAGCTGTTCACTTGAAAAAAATGTGTCTCATGTTAAAAGATCTCTGAGAAATACTGAGTTTAAAGGAAATAATATGTTATATCCCAAAAGAACAATGCAATATGCCAAACTTCCAAAGTTGTTTCTCCTCTTTATGTTAAAAAATCATAAAACATTTTAAATTTCAAACACACAGGAAAGCAAATAGGAACCAATATATGCACAGCTGAGGTTAAAGTGCTGTTAACATTTTTGCATTATATGCTTTTTGATTATTCACTTTTTAATGAGACACATTTAATAGGTATATATAAGCCACCAGCTTCTAATGCTGTCTGCATTCACCACCCTCAGTGGTAATTGCTTTCCTGGAATTGGAGTGTGGATTTCCCATTTGTTTTACCATTCAATAAACTAGTATTTATTTAGTAACAACCACGAGTTAGACACTGTATAAGAACTAAGGATGAAGCAATTTTAAAAAAAGATATTAGGTGGTTGCAAAAGTAATTGTGGGTTTTGCCATTAGAAGCAATTGAGGTTTTTGGCCCTCACTTTTAATGGCAAAAACTGCAATTACTTTTGCACCAGTATTATCACATAGGTAACAGTTTACTAGGAGCAAACAGATGATTAATGAGATAAATAAATGAATGAAGACATGAATATTAGATTATGTAGTGATGATGCTTTGAAGAATAATAAAGCAAAAGACAGACAGTGGCCTGAGAAAGCTTCATTGAAAGTGGAACATTCTCATCAGGATCTGAAGGAAGTGCTGCAGTGGCCCTCTAGCCATCCGGGGAAGAGGGTTCTCCACAGAAGGAGAGCCATGCAAAGACTCAAAGAGTGACCTTGCCTGGTGTGTTCAAAACCAGCATGGCAGCCAGTGAGACTAGAGTGGAGACAGTCAGGGGGTGGTGGCCAGTAGAAGGTGAAGCCAAAAGCAGAACTGGGAGTCTGATGGTTTGGCCTGAGACACTGCTACACTTCAATGAGATGAAGGGATTAGGACAGAAGTGTCCCCTGATCTGATGGTTCAGAGTGACACAATCACACTGGAAATTTCACCTTCTCTCTTGGGCCTTGCCTTTCTCCTCAATAATATGCTTTGTTGAATATTCATGTTGTTGAAGATAACTGTAGTTATTTTATTTTATGTAATATCATTTGTATAAACATACCACAATATATGTATCTATTCTATAAGGCATAGTAATTTGAGTAGTTTCTAGGTTCAGACTATTTCAGAAAATGCACCTATGAATATTCTAGGATATATCTTCGTACTCATGAGCAATAACTTCTCAGGGGCAGATACCTAGGAGCAGAATTGCTGATCATACATTCACACATACTCAAGTTTTACTGGATATTGCCAGAAGACTGTCCCATGTGTTTGCACTGGTTTTTATTTTGGCCAACAGCATACAAGAGTTCCCATTGCTCCACACCGCCGTAAATGTTTGGTCAGACTTAAATGCATTCCTAGTTATGGTGTCTTGATGTAGATACCTTGTTTTGTCAATTTTATTTGTTATTTTTAATCCATAGCTGTATGTATCTTTTTTCATTGGTATATTATAGTCTCTTTTGTTTTTTACCATAGATTGGGTATTCATTCTTTGTTAGCTATATGTTTTGCAAGTTTTTCTTCCCATTCTGTGGCTTGACTTTTCATTTTTCTTACGGTATCTTTAATTTTTTTAATCTTAATTTTAGTAAAGCAAATTTTACAATATTTTACTTTATACTTAATAATTTTGTATCGTTTTGAAAACCTCTTTCCCTGCACTGAGGTTATGGTCATATTTTATATTTTATTTTAAAGGCTTTCTGCTATTTATATCCTCATTTTTAACTTAAGGGGAATTAATATACCCATAGCCTAAAATAAGTGTTTAATTTTACTATTTTTAATAACCTAGACACCCAATTAAATAGATTAGTTATAGCTTTATTTAAGTCAATTTGCATATTTACATAAAATGGATAAATTCTTAGAAAACTACAACTTAACAAAACTAGCCCACAGTGAAATCTAAGTAATCTTAAATTCAGTAAAACCACATCTGCAGTAAATTCATGTCACAATCAAAATGCAAAGCTGAAAGACTTTACCAACAACTTTTGCCAATTATTCAATAACGACTTTAAAAATTTTTAAACATTTCCAGAAGATAGGAGATGAGCAAATACTCCTCAACTCATTTTATAAGGTTATCATAACCACGTTAATCAAAGAAAAGTAACAAGAGAAGATACTGTGAGAAAGAAACACCACAGGCTAATCTCACCTATGTCAACATGGGTAAAAAATCTAAACAAAATACAGACAATCAAATTCAACAATATTTAATAGGGCTCAGTTAGAAGATAATCATAATCCCAAAAGGCACAATCTCAGGTGCTAAAATCTTGAGTGCTGAAATCCGGGAAGACTAAAATCCTGAAAATATAATTATGTATATTTATATGATCGTATCTTTAGAAAGAGAGTTATTCTCTCTTTCTAAAGATACAAAAGAATATGCGTAAATATTTTTCATTTTTATTATTTTTCTAGCCATATGTAGAAAGCTGAAACTGGATCCCTTCCTTATACCTTATAAAAAATCAATTCAAGATGGATTAAAGACTTAAATGTTAGACCTAAAACCATAAAAACCCTAGAAGAAAACCTAGGCAATATCATTCAGGACGTAGGCATGGGCAATGACTTCATGTCTAAAACACCAAAAGCAATGGCAACAAAAGCCAAAATTGACAAATGGAATCTAATTAAACTAAAGAGCTTCTGCACAGCAAAAGAAACTACCATCAGAGTGAACAGGCAACCTACAGAATGGGGAAAAAAATTTTGCAATCTACTCATCTGACCAAGGGCTAATATTCAGAATCTACAAGGAACTCAAACAAATAAGTGTATTACAGGGATAGATGTTAGGACGTCCTCTTTTTAGAGAATACATTCACATTCATTTTCTGTGTGGCGCTACTCAGTTTGAAATTCTTTCATGATCTGATATACACCAACAAGAGCATTCTGCAATAATTTTTCCTATCTTCTTTGCCACACTTCTTTGCTGTTTTGGTCCATAGAAATTTATTCCACGTGTGCTCATATACAGTCCACACATTTGGCAGGAACAATTACTGGTGATCAACCAACAACACTTTTGTACGTCTTGTCATCCCACCATGCATGTAATTAGTTTTGAACCAGTCAGTAACTTCGCTGGCTTTTTACAGCAAATATGGCTTTAATTCATTAAAAGGTCGTGACATGTCATCAGTTGGAATGAATGCCAATGCAGGCGAATAGCATATTTTTAAACTGAAGTTTCCATTGTTTTCGTATCTTATGGCCAATCCACTCACCTGATTTTTCGGCCAAATGCATTGGGCTGAAGGTTAAAAAACAACAACAACAACAACAGTAACAAAACCCTTTACTGGTAACATCTTGAAATTCACTTTTCAAAGTCTGATTGCACCTAATTCCAAATCTGACATGGTTTGAGGATTCAGCTGAAACCCATTTTCTGCTGCATAAAGAAAATAACAAGGTGATAGTTCTGCCTAACATTAGGCAATTATCCTGTGATAGTGATTTTCAGGATTTTAGACATTAGGAATTTTCAACTTTAGGGACTTACACGTTAGGGATTCTCATCTTTAGAGATTTCAACATTTGGGATTATGGCATTCAAGATAGTGTCTTTCCAGATTACGATCCAAACCCAACGCAGTTACATCTCCCTGCTTCCAGTCCCCTGTAATCCATACCTGATTTAACTTTTGAAAGTCAATAAATGTCAGAAAATACATTAACAGATTAGAAGTCACAGAATGGGAGAAAAATATTGCAACACGTATAGTCAACCAAGAACTAGTCCCGGACTATATAAAGAACTATAGCATATCAATAATAATAAAGAAGACAAATACAAATGTAGACAAGAGTTTAACTTATTTAATATACTTAACAAAGTCAGACTTCTGCATCCCATTAAATGTATGAAAAGGAGAAATGCCATATGAGAATATTTCTATACAGTAAAAAAGCTTTAATAAAACTTGTATGTGAATTGTGTTAAATACACACACACACACAAACACATTTTGGTAATGAAAGCATAGAAAAGAACTTCTTCACCTGATGAAGTTCATCCACAAAAAGTCTACCGTGAGCTTACCTCTTCTTCTTCTTCACCTCTCCATCTCCTTCTTTCCCAGCTTCTCTCCTTTTCCTTTCTTTCCCTTCTATTTCTGATGAATTTTGTGCAAAAATCCATCAGATGGGGCAAAGTAGGCTTCTACACTAGCCCGGCAGTGGAGGGAGCAGTGGCTCAGGGCAAGGCGTTAACTCCCAACCAGAGTGAGAAGAAGGTCCACTCTAGGGGGGTGGCCTAGTGTGAGGTGTGGGGATGTAGCTGGGTATTCAGGTACCCATGCAAGGGCATCCATGCTAAGATTTCCTGCAGGGGGCGTCTCAGAATCAGAAGGGAGTGAGGAGGATGTAGAGCCAAACAAACAGCTGGTGCAGAGGATAGAAGCCCAAGGAGAGTGAGCACGACACTCATGTGCTAGGGTAGATGGGTAAGGAGGGCTCCTACATAGGGGTGTGCCTGTAGGTGAGAAGACATTGTTTGCATAAGGGGAAATTGATCAGATAAAAAAATAGAAGTTGGTTTTCTCACCACTGGAGAAAAGAATTGCAAATATGAAAGGAAGAAAAACAAGAATGAATGTGTAGTGTTGGATTGCGACTGGAGTGTGAAATCATGGTTAGAGAGAGAGGGAGTGAGAGATGAAAATTCACATATGTATGTTGACCTTAACTATTGAATTCCTAAATTGTGCAAATGGATTCAGAATATGACTCACTACTGTCTTCTCTGCAGAGCAATGGGATCCCTTTTATGATGTTAATTCTGGGCACCATATGTGTGTTTCGATTGCACTGGGAAGAGAAAAATGTTCACAGAGAGAATGAGATGGCAGATTGTACGGTTTTACTTTTTTTTTTTCTTCCATAGCCTTGAAGTAGAAGAAAGGCTAAAGCTGCTTTTATCTAATAAAATGTAATTTGTATTTTATCATGATATCACCAAATCATAGGTCAGCAACCTCTTTGAATTCTGAACCTATTTTCACATCCACGAATAGAAATGTATTATTTAAACTGGTCCCAAAATGCAGTTCAAAATGCAGTCCTCTCTCTAGGAACATAAAAGGTATTTGCAATCTGCTTTTTCTTTCTTTCCTTTATATACACAGTAGAAACTCTGGAGGTATTGCAAATGAACAACCATACCTGGGTGAGAGGCTATCAATTCTCAGGACTTTTTCAAATGGTGAAGTCTAGCCTGGTCCATTGCATGTAATACCTCTCACCTTTGCTGTGAAAGCCTCTCTGACACCCTGTGGTGTGCGATGGAAGGTGCTGAAAACTAGCAGAGGCTTCTCTTCCAGCTGCTGGTTGAAATGTCAAAATGTCAAAATGTTCCTATTGGTTGCTTCCCAACACTCTGGAGACGAACTCACAGAAACACTTCATTAAAGAAGAATCTTTTACATCTGTTTTGCTTGCTGTCTCTGCTAATCCTTCCTCCACTGGCTAAAAAGCCCTAACAACAAGTCTCCTTTGAAATCTACATTTAAATCTCTTAATTACACTTTGATTTTTGCCAATGTCTTGCTTGCAATCTATGTTCAAAGGCAATTTTAATAATATTAGTCTCTGTCAGTATGCAGAGCCAGCTCTGTCCTTCAAAGTGAATTTTTTGGTCCTCATCGGGCAACTATTGGCATTGGCAGGCATCAGGAACACATTTCCCAGAGCCTCTACCCAGTAACATTTTACATTTGCAATTAATTGTGTAGGCAATTGGACACTAAAGTAATTGTGGGCTAAGCAAGCCAATTGTACTCTCAAAAATGAAAGAAAATTATGGCCACATTTAGTAAATTATAGTATAATTCTCCCTACGTGCAATTGGATTCCCCAAATTAAAGGCGGACATAAAACTGGAGTTGCAGAAATGAAATTGTGGCTTCTCATTTTCATTTTGGTTTATGCAGTATTTTAATGAAGTTATCTTTTTTCCAAAAATCTTCATAATCTATATTTCCAGTTTTCTCATAAATTGCTAACGGGAAAAAAATGTACCCCTTCTGCGATTTTCATATTGTTTTGTTTTTTTAGGATAAAATCAAGATATTGATGCTAGTTTACATTAGTCACAGTCGTTTTTATGTTGTCTGTTGGTAAAAGTATTTTTAATGCTAAACATTTGCATGGGATATTTTGTCACTAATAGGTCATTGGCTTTACCATATAATTAAATCGTATTTGTTCAAAAGCAAGTGGTCCTTTTGACCTCAACTCTTGAGAAACTGGACATAGATTTTGTTAAAATGGGGTAAAAGTATATTTTATACTCAAAATTCATATTCCAAATCCCATGTAACCCGTATTTCATAATTCATATTTTCCACATTTAAATCTACTCGGCACTTCTTTTGACTATCTAGTTTTCCACCCACAAAAGATTAAGTTCTGCAGGTTGTGACAAGGGCACCTAGAAATAGAAATACTGAGAACAAAAAGCAAATATAGCTGACTACCTTACAAAAGGAAAAGACAAAAATAATAAAATCAAAACCAACATCAAAAATTGTACAAGCTTGGAAAACTGTCAGAAATTTATTTTGTATAGCAACTGTCTCAGAAGGCAAAGTACTATTCCAATAAAATCTTCACATTTTATAGTTTATAGTTAGTGGTTTACAAACAGCACTCACTTGTATTAGCTGGGTTGGTCCTGTGTCATAAGCAGGGTAGATATGGAGCATTCCCTTCAATAATAAATTATGTAGCATAGGGCCTAATAGATGATCTTTAGAATAGAATTTTGGATTTTCCTCTAGGTTGATGTGTGACCTTAGACAGTAATGTAACATTCTTGACACTATGCAAATGGTGATAATAATAGTTACCTAACACGGCTGTTGAAAAGACTAAGTCAAATAATGCACATGAAGCATTCAGCAACACTCAGTAAATGGGAGCCATTGCCATCATTGAATGTCATAAATGGAAGCTCAGTTGGAGTCATCACATTACCTGATTTCAAGTTATATTACAAGGCTATAGCAAATGAAAATATCATGATATTGGTATAAAAATAGACACATAGATCAATTATATAGCTTCTTATATGCTTTTAATATTTTAGGTATGTTTCTTTGATACCAAGTTTGATGGGGGATTTACCATGAAAAGATGCTGAACTTTATCAAATGAGTTTTCTGCATCTATTGAAATTATCATATGGTTTTTGTTAGTAATTCTGTTATGTGGTGAATCACTTGTTTAAGACATTACCTGGATGCAATTTCCTTTTAAATCCTAAAGACTGCAAGTCAGCTTGCAGACAAATGGCAGAACTGAAAAAACAAAACAAAGTGACTTTATCTCTTCTTAATTTTGTGACATCAAACAAGTCAAACCTGAATAGACAAAAGAAATTCTAATCAAAAGAAAAAAAGTTGGAGTCATCACATTACCTGATTTGAAGTTATATTACAAGGCTATAGCAAAGGAAATATCATGATATTGGTATAAAAATAGACACATAGATCAATTATATAGAATACAGAGCCCAGAAAAAAAGACACAGGCCCACGACCAACTGATCTTAGACAAAGTCAACAAAAATATACACTGGAGAAAGGACACCCTACTCAATAAATGGTACTGGAAAAATGAGAGAGTCATATGCAGAAGAATGAAACTGGACTCTTTATTTCTCACCAAATATAAAAATTAATTCAAGATGAATTAAAAGATTTAAGTGTAAGACCTGAAACTATAACAATCCTAGAAAAAAAACTAGGAAAAACTCTTCTGGACTTTGGCCTGGGCAAGTAATTTATGAACAAGTCCTCGAAAACAAATACAACAAAAGCAGACAAATAAGACATAATTAAACTAAAAACTTCTGCAGAGCAAAATAAACAACCTAGTAAACAGATAGCCTATAGATGGGAAAAAAGTATTTGAAAACTATGCATCTGAAAAAGGGATAATATGTAGAGTCTACAGGGAACTCAAACAACTCAACAACAACAACAAACAAAAATCCCATTAAAAAATGGCAAAAGTCATAAACAGATATTTTTATTTTTTATTTTTTTAATTTTTTTTATTTTTTTTAATTTAATTTTTTTTTTTTTGAGACGGAGTCTCACTCTGTAGCCCAGGCTGGAGTGCAGTGGCCAGATCTCAGCTCACTGCAAGCTTCGCCTCCCAGGTTCACGCCATTCTCCGGCCTCAGCCTCCCGAGTAGCTGGGACTACAGGCGCTGCCACCTCGCCCGGCTATTTTTTGTATTTCTTAGTAGAGACGGGGTTTCACTGTGTTAGCCAGGATGGTCTCGATCTCCTGACCTCATGATCCGCCCATCTCGGCCTCCCAAAGTGCTGGGATTACAGGCTTGAGCCACCGCGCCCGGCCAACAGATATTTTTAAAAGAAGACAAACAAGTGGTCAACAAACACGAAAAAGTGTTCAACATCACTAATCATCAAAGAAATGCAAATTAAAGCCACAATGAGATACCATCTTACATCAGTCAGAATTGCTATTATTAAAATGTCAAAAAACAGCAGTCGTTGGTGAAGATGCAGAGAAAATGGAATGCTTATACACTGTTGGTGGAAATGTAAATTAGTATAATTTTTATGAAAAACCCTATGAAAATTTCTCAAAGAGCTGAAAAGAGAACTACCATTCTATTCAGCAATCCCACTACTAGGCATATACCCAGTGGGAAATAAGTCATTATATCAAAAAGATACCTCCACTCATATGTTTATCACAGCACTATTTGCAATAGTAAGATATGGAATTAACCTAAGTGTCCATCAATGGAGAATTAGATAAAGAAAATGTGTGTGTGTGTGTGTATTTCATTCATGTGTGTAGTGTTGCATATACACCATAATACTATATATAGTGTGTGTATATATATACACCACATATATATATATACTATAAAAGTATTATGGTATACTACACACACACACAAACACATACATACACATTACCTATATAAGTACTACCATATATATAGCATTTATGATATACTACATGTATGTATATACACAGTACATATATACTGTATTATACATATATAAATTACACATATACATTATACTATGTATGTATGTAGTATATACATATACTGTGTATATAGACTATATACATATATACATATACTGTGTATATACATATTATATATACATGTATGTAGTATATACATATACTGTGGATGTATAGTACATGTATATACATATACATATCTATACAGTATATCTACCTATACATACATATATATGAGGCCCATTGAGGAGTTAGTATATACAGTATATGTATATACTACATACATACTATATGTAGTATATATGTCTATATCATATATGTCAAGTATAGTATATATAGTGTATGCATGTACTATATAGATGTATATATGTTTATATACACATATATACATAGAATATATGGAATGCTACTCAGCCATTAAAAACAATGAAATCATGTATTTTGCAGCACCCTGGATGGATCTGGAGGCTATTATGCTAAGTGAAATAACTCAGAAAGTCAAACACTGCATATTCCCACTCATAAGTGGGAGCTGAACAACAGGTACACATGGACGTAGGGAGGGGGAGAGCAGACCTTGCTGACTACGAAAGGTGGGAGGGTGGGGAGGGGGTGAAGTTTGAAAAATTACCTAATGGGTACAATGTTTACTATTTGTGTAGTGGGTACACTAACAGCCCAGACCTCACCTCTACACAATATATACGTGTCACACATCTGCACTTGTACCATCTAAAACTATAAAAATAGCAATTATTAAAAGAAACTAAACTTAAGATTTTTTCCTTATAATCATAGGGTCAAAGATTGGTTCCAGCTGGAAAAAGTAATTACCTACAGTGACGTAAATAGTGAATGCCAGAGGGTAGAAGACAAAGCATTACCTTGGATGGGCCCTGAGGGTTCATTGACCTATAAAGGATAAGCACCGGGAGAGAGCTATGGAAAATAGTAGATTCTCAAAGTCAGCCCTTTCTAATTGATTTTCTCCTTTTCCTCTTTCCTTCCTCTCTTCTTTTCCTCCAGTCCTTTGTTCTTTCTTCCCCTTTTTCTTTCTATTCCAACAAGAAAAATTAGTTTAGGATTTATTATAGGCCAAGATTTACACTAGGTATTTACACTATATTAACTAGAATCCTTAGTCGAAAGGAGTTTATATATAACTGGGTAAACAAAGAATTAGACACCTTTAAGAGAGTGAGGAAAACACCGTGACAGAAATAACACGGTGCTACAGATGGAGGAGGAGCAGTGTTTAACCTTTATTCGAGAGCTTGGGAAGGTTTTTATGGAGAAGAGTTACTGATATTGAGGTCAATGAGTTCCAAAAGCAATATATGGCAACTGGGGGGTGGTAGATAAAGAAGCCCAGAGGAAACTGAGAAATCGGTTTCTTTTTCAAAGTTGTGAGTAGTTAAATAGGACCAGAGAGAACAGTGGTGAAAGACGCCCACAGAGGAGTTAGCAGATAACGGCGACAAATGGGTACGTGTGCAAACTGATGGCTCCATTGGCAAATTTGACTAACTGGAAACTGAAGTCCCTGGAATCCTCTTCTTTCTGTATTTCTGGGTTGTGCTTGTCCTTTTGGGCCACTAAGTTGTGCTAGGTTGGGAGATGGAAGTGAAGTATCTGCATCACACTCTGAAGGTCATCATTCGTGGCAGGCAGTGACAGACAATGAGACAGAAGGCTTTTCATTTTTCTTTTCTGCTCTGCGTGCCCTGTTCTTTTCGACTATTGACTCTGTAGCAATCCCGGCTGATCACCAGAAGCTTTGCCGTAAACCCAGAGGCAGGCGATAGTTGCTGACACCCAACAAATTCCCACAGACGACCATGTCTGACCCTTCAGGTTCTACTCCAGCATCTAGGCAGGTCCAGCTCTGAGCTTCCCCCAAGCTCCAACTCATTCACATTCTCCTGAGCTGGTGAGTGACTTGTTTTGTTTTTCACATTTTCCTTATTAGAACTTTACTTTTCAGTTTTTACCACAATTTTTATGATCTAATTTATTAATGCAGAATATTTTATAATTCTATTCTGCTTCCATTAATATAGTTGGTGATACTAAGAGTAGCTCTAGGGCAACATAACTTTAAGGATAAGAAAGTGAAATGAATTCTTTGGATACTCTGATGAGGTTAAAGGGCATCAGTGACCATGTTGCAGGGGCACAGGAGGCACTGAGGGCCCTTCCCAAGCAGTGACAAAGCTCTTGATTAAATTTTCACCTGTGAGCACCAGTCAACATGTGCCTTTGGAAACCAACTCCATCATAGTGAATTTCACCAAAAATAAGTAGAATGGAATTAATTGGCTGCTTGCAAACATCCTAGAGATCTTGGAGGAAAAAAAAAAAAACAGGTAAATTTGCATGGATTTAAAAATCTCAATTCTAGGCCCAAAATGTACCGGAAAGCTATGAGATTGCCCTAAAAGCAATCTGATCTCTAGCTACAGGACTGAGATTTCTATAAGCTGAACCTGAAGTCTAATCTAGTGGGTGGCCAGATTGCCATGAAAATTGGATCAGTACAGCTAAGGATGGGAGCAGGTGGGAAGGTCCCTATGAACTGAGGACCTCAAACATTCTGCTGAGCCTCTTCTGCCCACAGAAACAGCCTTTTCTCCTGTCTGAGGACATTAGCCAGCCCTTGCCTGAGAAAGCTGGAATAGCATTCTCTGAAGTAATCACCTAAGGAGAGTCTTAGGATCATTCTTTGGGCCTTCTCTCACCAAATCTCATTGCTTCTAGTCCAGAAATTTCCAGATTTCCTCAACTGATGGCTACCTTAGCATCTCTAATGTTCTGCAGTGCCCTGGGCCAAATGAAATACCCAATAATTCTGTTCATGAAGTTTACCCCTCAATATTTATTGATTTATTCATTTATTTCTTTTTATTTTGTTATTACTTGAAAGAATACTACACATAAACCAAAAGAAAAAATAATTGTATTTCATTCTTAAGCAACCACAAATATTTGCTAATGGCACGTGCACACCTAAAATCTCAATCTAGAAACACGGGACACCATGGGAGGCTGCAGCATGATCTCATGCTGAAACTGGACGTACACCAAGCGAGTCGTTCCCATGGAGTCTGACAAACATTGACTATCTCTGTATTTTCCTTAAAATATCCTGTAGAACCCTTGTAAAGCTATTGTGGTACCCTGGGGCAGGTTGATGCACAGGCTGGGAACTGTAGTTTTAAACCTATAACCAGATTCAAGTCCAGGCATTTCCCAGAGAAACAGGAAAAAAGTGTGACCCAGGAGAAAATGAAGTATATACAAAGGAGTTGCGAGACTTGGCCAATTTACATTGACAGAATTGGGAGCTACCCAGGGAAGGGAATCCTGAGTGTATTCGATTACGCCCTGCCCAAACTGCTCTTGGTGTAGACTACTCAGTTTAGGGTGTTTTGTTACATTTCCATCAATTACCAGAGACATTAGTAGAATCAGTAATGTTATTATAAGATTTGTTTTAGCAGGACCACATTGGCTTTAATCTGGAAGATGTATTGGAAGCAGAGGGCAAGATGGGGCACATGGGAATCAGTTAAGTCTCGAAGAAAAATGGTCAAGGGCATACTTAGGCAACAGTCAGCAAATATTCATCAGAGCAATTTGCCACCCATTGGAAATGTGGGATTGTCTTAGTCCTTTGAGACTACCATCACATAATACCTTTAGGTAACTTATAAACAATAGAAATTGGCTCGGCGTGGTGGCTCACATCTATAATCCCAGGACTTTGGGAGTCTGAGACAGGCAAATCGCTTGAATCCAGGAGTTCAAGACCAGCCTGGGCAATTGGTGAAACCCTATCTCTACAAAAAAATTAGCCCCTGTGGTGGTGTGTGCATGCAGTTTCAGCTTTTGGGAGGCTGATGTGGGAGAATCGCTTGAGCCCAGGCAGTGGAGGTTGCAGTGGGCCAAGATCGCTCCCCTGCATTGTAGCCCCAATGACGTAGCCAGACCCTGTCTCAATGGAATGAGGCAAGGGAAGGGGAGAGGAGGGGAGGGGAGGGGAGGGGAGGAAGGTATTGCTCACAGTTATTAAACCTGCAAGTCCAAGACAAGGCACGAGCAGAATCGGTGTCTTGAGATGGTCTGTTCCTCATGAGTGATGCCTGCTGTGTCCTCAGGCAGGGAAGGGATAAATAGGCTCCCCAAGTCTCTTGCAAAAAGACACTCATCCATTCCTGGGGACAGAGCCCTTATGACCTAATCACCTCGTAAAGGCTCCACTTGTTAAGACCATTACACTGGGGATAAGGTTCCAGCATTGGAATTTGGGAGGGATACCAACATTCAAATCATAGCAAGAGTAAATGAGTCTTAGACTCTGCTCTCCGGGTTTACACTTGGCCGGAAAAATCAAGTATTAGACCACTAGATAAGCAATTCAGTTGATACGGGGGACATTTTTAAATGGCGAATACATAGACAAAAGCAGTATAGATTTCAGTCTTAGTAATGTTTAATCTGAGGAATTGACATGTAATCTGGGATCTTAAGATCAGAGACTTGAGGAATTGGCCCAATAAAATATGCGGTGGAGTGCAGAGGAAGCGTGCTTGAGTCTTAGGAGAGCCTGGTGTCCCTGCAGCTGGGTGGGTGCGGAGCCACTTCTAAGAAAAGGGCATGCAGCAGTTTCTAAAAATCACTTCTGTGGAATTCTCATTTTCCCAAACATGCCAAATGACTGAAACTTATGACTATAGTAGTTTTTCTGTGACTTGAGATCTTACTTAATAGTATGCAGACTCAGAGTTTTTGAGTGGATTGTATATTGGCTTTATTTCCTATCTAAATGAGTACAGGAATATCCTCTGTGTCCTTACCCATATGCCTTCTTGTCATATTAAAAATACTGGCAGTCATTTGTATGTCTCATCAATCTCCCCCATTAATTCACTCAGAGCTAGTGCTAGACAGCAGATGGGCAAAAATGTGCTCCAACCAGTCAGCCCCTCCCTGAAGACGGGGGCCGTTAGCATCCCAAGCCCAGGATTGTTAATTACCCGGTAGGGCTAGTAGATTGCGGCCTGCTTGGAAGACGGGAGGTTTTGAATGTCTGTTCACAGGTTTATGAAGCAATGAGTGTCTTCTCTTGGACCCTGCTGGTTCATGGTGTCTTTGGGCTTCTATTTCTTTCTCTAATCAGTGTAAGTGTTGTTTTGTGTCTTACCTTCTGTAGTGAAAGGGCACTTCAACCAGTATTCAGGCATCCTCAGGTTGCATTCACACTCAACCTTCATATAAGATTGGAATGCATCGTCTTAGTACTTATGGAGCAGACTTTGGAACTAAATAAGGGAAGAGGGAATGGGGTCAGGCTCTCCTAGTCCTCTCCATTCGGGAACCCAAATAGAGGAGATAGAGCTGCAAAGTTCTCACAGGAGGTTGATTAGTATCACCTCAAAACTTATGGACTAAATTTCTGAAAAAAGAAAAAGTTCCATAATGGGGAGAGCTGATGGGAAGTGTCCTATGCGCAAGATGCTGCCTTCGTCCAAGATGATGACAGGCTGCTTGGAAGGACCTTTATCCGCTTCACTTAGGATACTCCTTGAGCTGAAAGGGGTTGAGTACTACAGTACTTTGTCACCTTTCCATCTCCCAACCCAGAAAAGCATCTCAATTATTTTTTCAGAGGTCAATCAAAATCAAGGGGAATGCTTGAATAAACCAGTTTACCTGAGAAGAATTACTAAGACTAGTTACTGTGGTGATAAATCTATCAGTTATTCAGTCAGGTTTTCTTGTTTGTTTGTTTTCCTCCTTCTAAAAGTATTTAAAGACACCTTGGTTGCCAGGCACTGACTCTGAATTAGTCACTGAGGGCCTGAGAGAATCCATTCATTGCTTCATTCAAAGCTCTGAGTGAATTAATAGGGGAGAGATTGATGAGACATACAAATGTGCCTTCATCCCTTCCGTGAGCAGCTTCCTATTATGACACACACACTTTTTATTTAATGAAAGAAAGAGCAGGCTGTACCTTGCTTGTATTCTGCAATGAACTGAGAATTATTCACAAGCCAAGGATTTGCTGTCTGAACTGCAGCAATCCGAGAGCACATACAGTAGAAACTTTTAGTTCTGCATCTGTGTGACTTTGATAAGCTCACAAAATATTCTCATCTTCTATGTCTTTAGCTGTATAATGAGGATAAAATAACACTTGTGTCATAGATTTGTGTTGTACAGTGAATGAGATGATGCAATTAAAGTGCTTAGCATGGTGGCCAGCACAGGCAGACTGCTTAGTGAACACTAGTGTTGCTCTGATACACACAGATGCAAAGCACATTAAAACAACATGGTTCTCACTTCACCTTTGGAATGCACCACATCTTTTGCATTGTTCCCTGATGGCTTTCATGAGCAGATGGTTCTAACCCTTAGATTCCAGAGACTGATACCGAATACTGAGTCTTACTGAATGAGAAAATAGTAAGAACTGGCGATATGGTTTGGCTCTGTGTCCCCACCCAAATCTCACCTTGAATTGTAATCCCCATGTGTGGAGGGAGACAGGTGATTCGATCATCTGGGCAGTTTTTCCCATACTTTTCTCATGATTAAGTGAGTGAGTTCTCACAATATCTGATGGTTTTATAAAGGATTCTTTTTTGTTTTGGATTGTAGAAATTTATTAAAATTAGAAGACATTGTTTAATTAATCTTCTTGTGCCATGAGACTCCATCAGGCTGTCTGCAAAGACTACTGGGAGGCTGAGGATCACTTGAACCCTAGAGTTTGAGGCTGTAGAGAGCCTCAAAGGATCACTGCACTCCAGCCGGGGTGACAGAGTGAAACCTTTTCAAGGGATAATTTAAAGGGGGATTCTTCCCCCTTTGCTCTCACTATCTCCTGCCACCATGTGAAGAGGATGCCTACTTTCCCTTCCGCCATGATTGTAAGTTTCCTGAGGTCTCCCCAGCCATGTAGAACTGTGAGTCAATTAAACATCTCTCTTTTATAAATTACCCAGTCTCGGGTATTTCTTTATATCACTGTGAAAAACTACTAACACAATTGGCAAACAAGCAAATGAATCCTAAATATATATAGCTTTTAAAAGAAGGCATTAAGAGAGCACATGATTGACTCATGCTTCTCGGGGCTTTCTTTTGGCCTCCAAGGTGAAGAAGGAAGAATTATTTGCTCTAAGCAATTGGGCATGCTTGTAGGACCAGACATAAAATTGGACCAGACATAAAATTGATCAAATGTCTGATTAGAAATTATTAGAGTAGAGGTTAAGTCAGTCTTAAGGCCAGCAGGGGCTAGGACATAGGTTAAAATCACACAGTATAGAGACTTCGAGTTTCGGGTCCTCTCTACTTCCCTTCTTCCCACTCTTCTCTCGTAATGCGTTGGATCACGTGTCACCTAGACCGCCTTCTGAAACTCAATACAACCTTCCTCCTATAGCATTTGACAGTGATTCTCTTTCCCTAGTTTAAAATTAAATTTCATCTGTTTTGCCTCAGGCTTCTCCAAATTTTTATTAGCGCTCTGCTTCTCAGCCCTGTGGGAAGCCATATTTGGAGTTCGGGTTGGATTTCTGTGGAGGAGATGGGATGAAGCAGGCAAGCCAGGAGGCTATCACAAGTGGCAAATCCTGGGACATGTGGAATAAAAGCAGATCACCAGAATACCTATGAATGTCAGAAGTTTGAACTAAAAGGGAGGTAGAAAACATTGCGTATTTTACTATTTGGCTTGGTCTGGTTGGCCAGCAGGAAAGGTAGCCTGTTAAATGTACAGCCATCTCCCGAGAAGGCATCTGGGGAAGACAGCCTGATCTTCTCGTGGCCCTAGCCGGCCGAAGAGGATCCTGGAAAGGCAATAAAATCATCATAGGCAATGGAGGGATGGGATCGATAAAGGAGTCTCCTATGTAACTGAATCATAAATTAATAATGGAAATAAAACACAGCATAATAAAAATGATCATTTCTTGCATACTTACTGTCAAGTAGTATACCAACAGCTTTGGAAAATATTACTTTTTTTTAACTTTTCCTCTATGAATTATTGTGTGGAGATTACTCATACTCTTGATGTTTGGTTCTTCTGTATTTCCTGCACGTGTGAACTGACCAACCAGCTTCTCTCAGAGTTTCTTTGTAGCCATTGGAATAGTTATAGCCAATTGAGGAGAGAAGCTGTGTGTCATTTCCAAGCACAGGCAATTAAGAACAAGTGCAAAATTCTCACATGATGTGCAGTGGTATCTTTTTTTTTTTTTTAGATGGAGTCTTGCTGTTGTTGCCCACACTGGAGTACAGTGGCGCGATCTCAGCTCACTGCAACCTCTGCCTCCCGAGTTCAAGCAATTCTCCTGCCTCAGCCTCCCAAGTAGCTGGGATTATAGGCGCCTGCCACCACGCCTGGCTAATTTTTTTGTATTTTTAATAGAGATGAGGTTTTACCATGTTGGCCAGGCTGGTCTCGAACTCCTGACCTCAGGTGATCCGCCCGCCTCAGCATCCCAGAGTTCTGGGATTACAGACATGAGCCACCGTGACCAGCCGTGCAGTGGCATCTTTTGATGGAGGCAGCCTGGATCTCAATGTTACCATGCAGAAGGCAGGTGCTCTTGGGGTATTCTGACCCACTTTGGAGGTTAGGAGAGTAAGAAATGAACATTTATTGTGTTAAGTCACCAGGATTATGAGGTTTGTTTATTACAGCAGCAGAGCCTTACAGTCTCGAGTAATGGAAAAAGAAGCAGGCATGGTGCAGGGAGGGTAAAGAATGAGCCTAGATCAGAGATTGGAAAATCGTAGGGCCAGGTTTTGAAATCAGGCTAGTATGACCCCCACATAGCCAAGTGCATAATTAATATATTCTCCTGGCTTCACTCAGATAGGGGACCTGCTCAGTCTCCAGGAGTCAAACCAGAGCAAAAGCTTCCCAGGGAGCAGGTCTGCAGACACAAACAGATGGCTGCCCATGCACATATGTACAAGGCCCATGGGAAGAAGCTGTTCCAGCAATTCCCCACCTCCTCTCCCACAGTTTGATGACTTCTCTCATTGGTTTAAGCTCTTCGTATTTTATGTTCGTCTTAGAAATAATTTATAAAATATGAGTTTACATCACTTGCTGAGCTAATAGATTATAATAAACAGGAGTAAATTCTTGCATGTTTATTGTAGCTTGGAAGCAGAAATAATAGTCAAAATATTGGAGTATCAGTGAAGTAGATATACAACCAATCAGAATAGACCATGGTTTGATATTTTAAGTACAGAATACCTTGTTTGATCCTGTAAGTACATACTGGTAGAGTGTCAGCACTCCTTAGAAAAATTTCAAAGTCATTACTCTGATGTTTATCCAAAAATAGCAGTGGTTATACTGAATATGTAGATCCAAACAGAAGGTTAATGACTCCAGGATAAACTTGACTTTTAAAAATTAGCTTGCTTTTTGTTAATTTTTAATATGAATATCTGATCATCTCTTGTTATTTTCTTTTTTATGTTAAAAGTCTATTGCAAGAAGAAAACATTTTGTATAATTGACAATGTTGGTTATTTGAATTCTTATTAATTACAATATTAGCAGCTTTGGATATATCTGGTAAATATTAAATTGTTATGCATGTTGTCTGCAAAAATTTTGAGGAATATCTTAACTTCTTGTGTTAAATACATGGACATGTGAAACTTCAACACTGTGTGTGTGTGTGTGTGTGAGTGTGTGTGTGTGTACACATACAAACAGTCTATTTTGGAAGTACTTATAATTTAATATTGTAATTATGTAACAGTTTATCTTTTGTCACTTCAGAATGATCTTTATGTGATCAAATAAAGAGTAACATTTCAACCTAGCAATTAAAAAATAGTTTGGCTCTTTCTAAATGGAGAACCTTGTTCTGTGAGGCTTAATATGAGAGCATTGCTGCTTCTCTCAAAGTCACCAGAAGTCCCTCTGGAATATGCTGGTGCCATCCATGCTGGTTGACCTTTACCATGTACTTTTTTAGACTGGCAATGAGACCAGGCCAGGCAGGTGGCAGAGATTGGGTGTCATTATCTCCATGAACTTGGTGCTCACTGGGGAGGGTGAAGGGAGCCCTTGCTTTAGCCTTGCCTGGATCACATTACATAAACAGAATTTGGCTACCTTCTTCCATAGGAGCATCTGCTGTACGAATGGTCCCTCGTGTGCCCATTTTGTTTTGTCCAAGACAGTGATCATGAGTAATGGATCGGGGTGAGCCTGCTAATGCATGATGTAATTGTCAGAGGGATTTAATTATCAGCACATTACATATGGGATTATTGTGCAGTGCCGTCTCCAGCTTACTCTCAGGCAATTTAGAATGAGCATGAACCACAGGAGGGGGAGTCCTCCAAAAAGTCACCAGTAATACATTTGCTCCTCTCTTACCTAAGAGCTTGGAATAACCATGACTTATTTTACTTGCTAATTTTAATAGAAAATCTATAATAGATTTCTGTTCCTTATGCATCATCCCATCTCTGCATAAAAGCCATTCATCTATCATGCAAGGCTTTTTGCAAAATACTGAGTGTTGAGGATATTCACTCACTGAGTGCTAGCCACTCAGGCACGGACTCTGTAAAAGCAATAATTATCAATAATTATCAGACATATTTTTATTCTTCTGGCAACATTCCGCCCTGTGAATAATGAAGTATGGCTCTCTGGTTTTAAGATGGGTTAAAGAAAGGCGTAGTGAAGCCGTCAAATTTTACCTTTACCTAACAAACTAAAATTATTATTGATATCAGTTATTGAGATCAATTAATTATCAAATTATTTGTAAAACACAGAAGGCAAAATGCTATACTTACTGTAATTGAAGAAAATTTATTTTAAATTGAATGTTATATACTAAACTAGCTATAGCATATAGTTGTATAGGTATTATACATATATTAAAATACTTGCATTCATAATCATGAAATCCATTATATGGATGAGGGAACAGATTCAGGGATGTTAGGTAACTTCTCAGGGACATGCAATAAGAATTTATATAAAAGAAGTGAAGACAAGGCCGGGTGTGATAGCTCACGCCTGTAGTCCCAGCACTTTGGGAGGCCGAGGTGGGTGGGTCCACTGAGGTCGGGAGTTCGAGACCAGCCTGGCCAACATGGTGAAATCCCATCTCTGCTAAAAATACAAAAGAAAAAAAAAACTTAGCCGGCCATGGTGGCCGGCACCTGTAATCCCAGCTACTCAGGAGCCTGAGGCAGGAGGATCGCTTGAATCTGGGAGGCAAAGGCTGCAGTGAGCTGAGATCACGCCACTGAACTCCAGCCTGGGTGACAGAGCAAGATTCCATGTCGAAAACACCACCACCACCACCACCACCACCACCACCACCACCAAAAAAAAAAAAACAACAAAAAGCCAAAGTGAAGATGAAAGTCAGAGATTTAGATTAAAGATTGTTAAAGATTAAGGAAGTTAAGGAAGTAGTTAAGGAAGTGAAATATATACGATGTATTTTTTTTTAACCTATGTGATTAACAATTAACCTGTCAGCTCTGGGATTCAGAGTTTCTGCTTCACAATCTACAGGGTTCCCAGCCACGTTCAGGGTCCAACAGCCTGCACAGTGGAACCACTTCATCCTCATCTGTCCTCCGCTTGATCTTTCCTGGGTGTCTACATTCTGCTCCCACACCGACAGCCCCGCACCCCACTTCTCACACAGGCTTCCTTCTATCCACGTTTGCCAAGACCCTTTCTCACACCACTCCATTAGTGTTCTCCTCTCTGTTCAGATTAGGAAACCATTGTTAGCAACACTATTGGGTATACACTTTCGCTTTATAAATTATTAAAATTATGTTCTCAAAAGAATTTCTAATTCATGATAATATAAAAATATTAACCTGAATTCCAAAAAGCTTTATGAGTCCAGTTTTCATTTTTAAATGGCTATAAATATGCAGAAAAATAAGTTTATTTTTAAATTATTCTAGATTATAGCATTTATATTTCTACAATAAACATGAACTATTTTATAAATAATTTTTAAAAACCTTCTTGCCTCCAATATTTAATAAAATTGGAAAGCAATTTACTTGATGTGAAACCTGATAATTTTCTTATATCTTTCTGATAGATATAACTATGTATCAGTGTATGTATATATGCATGTGTGTGCTTACGTGCATTAGCTGTAGTTGTCTGATAGCTGTATGAGGAAAATCTGATATTACATAAACTAAGGATTTTTTTTCTTAAATCAGAAGCTACTTGACCTGACCCGTAATTGTAAATTTTCTGTATAATTTACAAGCCCAACATTCAAATGATTATTTAATTTACATTTACATAAAATTAACTCTTTGAGAATAACTTCCTTGTTTTCTTTAAAAATCAGATTTGAAAGATAATTATAATTTTTTTGGCATACAAATATTTTTACATTGTTCTTTTAATATTTAATATTGACCTCATATTCCTTTTTAACTAAAGGTGTATTGTATTTAAATTGTTTCTTATTAGAACTCATATTCCAAGTTTCTGTTTTGTTTTTGGTTTTTTTTTGGCTATAATTCAGTTTCTCATTTGTGAGCACCAGAAAAGTAAAGTCTGTTTTTTAATCATTTTTAGTTTTTCAACATCAAATGGACTTCCTGATATGTAGTCAGCATAGGTTGATTTTGGATTTTGTTTTCCCTTTATCAAGTCAAAAGTTTGTGAACAAAATAAGACCAGTTCCATGTCACTAATTATTACATGTCATTAATCTTCAGCTTTCAAAATCATGCATTCCTTTTTTTTTCAACATTTTTATGTGTCATCATTTCTGCAACGTAAGTCTTCCTCATTGGTACTTCCTTATCCTCCAGGAACCACTCCGATCTGGGGTAAGAATGCTGGATGAAATTCTAGATGATCTGAAGCCTCACCACTGACTTGCTATATGATTTGGGCCAAGCCAATCTCACTGAGCTGCCAATCATCTGGAAAGGTAATATTAACATATTTGTACCTAACCCCCAAATTCTTAAAGGTATACAATAAGTTAATGTTTATGAAAGAAGTGTTATAATCCCAAATATGTTATATAAATGCAAATTTTAGTATCTTATTTTATGCCAATATGTAATTTAATTGTTGTTCTTTCTGAGTGTTTGAAATTATCAAATGTATTATATTGCACTGTTTTATCCTATCTGTACAATAATCAGATTAATGTGATAATGTAAAATTTAAATCTTTTTTATTATGTATCTTTTCTATTATATGATTATAACATAACTTTTATTCTCACAAATTCAATACTTTCAGCCAAATCTTTAGGCACATTCTAGTTTCTTAGGATATGTGTGTGTGTATATGTGTGTCTGTGTTGTGCATGTGTGCATGAGTGTTCTTCATCCTCTTTCAAACTTAGAGTGATTTTTTATGAAAACTATAATTAAGGGGCTTCAACAATTTTTAAAAATCATTTTCCAACTTCAGGAAATATTTTCTGTTGAGAGAGAGAGATTGAGGATATCATTCTGTTCTATTTTTATAAATCACTAGTTACAGAAAATTGTTTCCAACTTTAGATAGTCCCTCAATAATAGGGTGAAGTTAAGGGAGAAAAGCTAGAAAATCAACAGAAGGACGTATTTGGTATTACCAAATGGCTTGCTTTTTGTAAAGGCATCCCCAAAGTCACGGGGAGGTCACCTGTAACACTAGGGTGTATTTTTCTGAAGACGTTGTGCTGTATTAAAGATGGCTCAGCCAGAAGCTTGGTATCTCCTTCCCGTTCTTTCACTAAGTAGCTGTGAGATCTCTGGTAATATAATTAGTCTTCCTGGGTTTTGACTGATTTATCCAAAAAATGAGAAGACTGGACTACACAATTCTAAAAGTCCTTTCAATTCCAGCAATCTAATAATAATTCTATGACTACTTTAGGGCAAAAAGGTTTTTTTGTTACAATAATCCATTAAGACCCCAAATGACTCTCTGATGCAAGCCTCCTGGTAACCATTGTCTTTGAATATTTCTATAGATAGGGGCTCACAAGGTGACTTCCTACCATCTAAGAGTCAGTCAAGGAGAGATACAGGTTTGGAATCAGTTGGTAATTCCATTTCATGGGCTAAATTTATCTGTTCTTTTAAGAATTTTTTCTTTTATAGTATGAGAATGTCACATCTGAGCAAAAAAAAAAAAAAAAATGGGCTTGAAATGCTATTCACTTTGATATTAAAAATCAAGATTTTTAAAAAAATCCCACAGAGTGAAAAGTAGAGCCCTGGTAAAAATGTCCACATTTGACCTTGGAAAATTGGTCTGTGTCCTCAATGGCCTATTTTTTGTCTATTAAACAGGGAGTAAAGTCTTCCTTCCTCATAATTTTTTTCCAGAAGCAACCGTCTAAATAACAAATCGACTTACTATAATACAGTAAACATCAACAAGCACAGTGAGGATGATGGAGATGGATCATCTCTCTTAGGTCTCCATGCTCATTCTCAGTTCTTTTTTGCCATGTGCAAATCAAAACAGCCATCTGATGATTACCTTGTCAGTTCAACAAACATTTATTTGAGTATTTGCTATGTACCAGGTACTGTGTTGGTGATGGAATTAGGAGTTCTCTCCTCTAGAAGGTCATGAATATATAACCCTCATTTTCATATCAAAGTTCATAGTCTCATCCAAGCTCTTAAAGCCCACACATACTATTTCATGAAACATTAATTTGGTGGTAGGCATCTCTGAAAAATCACAAAGTATTGAGACAGAAATATCCAGAAAGAAAGAATAAAGAGAATATAAGTTTCTAATATGCATTCAAAGTCAAATTCAAGAAAAGAATTAAAAATATAATCCACAGAGCCATAAAAAGGAATGAAATCATGTTCTTTGCAGCAAGATGGATGGAGCTGGAAGAATTAAGCTAACCAAATTAATGCAGGAACAGAAAACCAAATATCACATACTCTCACCAATAATCGGGGGCTAAACTTTGGGTACTCGTGGACATAAAGGTGGACCCAGTAGACATAGGACACATAAAGGTGGACAAAGGGCTCAGGGACAACCCTGAGCAAGGGTTGAAAACTATTGCTCAGTATCTGGGTGATGAGATCAGTCACACCCCAAACTTCATTTTCATGCAATATAACCAGGTAACAAACCTGCACATGGACCCCCTGAATCTGAAATAAGAGTTGAAATTACTACAAAAATAAATAATAAAATAAAATATGTATAAGAAATTAGAAAAGGGGAAATACATTCTTTCCAAATTTATCTTAAATAGCATCCTGCCTAATCATGGAATGCAAGAAAGGATGTTGGCTATTACAGCTATTCAGTGTTTTCCAGATGTTCTGGCCAGTGCAGTAATATGTAAAACAAATAGGCCAGGCTCAGTGGCTCATGCCTGTAATCCCAGCACTTTGAAAGGCCAAGGCAGGTGGATCACGAGGTCAAGAGATCAAGACTATCCTGGCCAACATGGTGAAACCTCGTCTGTACTAAAAACACAAAAATTAGTTAGGCGTGGTGGCACATGCCTGTAATCCCAGCTACTCAGGAGACTGAGGCAGGAGAATCGCTTGAACCTGGGAGGTGGTGGCTGCAGTGCACCGAGGTTGTACCACTGCACTCCAGCCTGACGACAGAGTGAAACTCCGTCAAAAAAAAAAAAAACCACAAAAAACCCCCAAAAAACCCAAATAATAATAATAAACAAATAAAAAGTATCACAAGGAATGAAAAGAAAAAAAGAAATAAGATCTAAACAGAAAACAATGAGGCCTCCTGCAGATGGTGCTGAGCTGACTTGCGCATGGTCAACATTGTCTTCCTCTGGATTCAGCACTTCCTTGCCTTCTTGTGCTTTGAAAGATGAGTTCAAGAAATGTCAGTGAGGACAACAGGACTGACCATGTTCACAGTATCTGTTGAGCCTGGTCAATATTTGGAAACAAAATCCCTACTGGGCATCGGGGAAGGAAAGGGAAGCTATTACTGTTGTTGTTATACCTGCTTGTAAAAGCTTAATTATTATTAGATCAGGATGTTATTATTTACTAAAAATTAATGTAACATGCAAAAACATTTATTACAATGCATACTGGTTTACTTAGTCAAAGACGATAACAAACCTTCCTTCAGTACTAAGGAACCATCTATGGATTGTCTCATTTAATGCTGACACAATTCTATGATAGAAGATCTGTATCACCATTATTATCACCATTTCATCAATTACAAAAAAAAAATGACATGACACTGAGGGAAGATAAATAACTTGCATCATGTCTAACTAGTAGTTAGTGACAAAATAGTGATTCAAATTAAGAACTGCCTCTAGTCCCCATCACTAATCATTATCCTAGGCTGCCCTGTCTCACCAGACTTGAAGTTTCGCTTGCCTGATCTAGTATTACTGTGGTTTCTGCCATCTTCCTTATCCTGCAAGACACTGCAAAGTTCAGATTATTTAGCCACAATGGTGTCTTCTTCCCTTGCGCTGGAGAAGAAGCACCAGGCGGCTGAATCTGCTCTGTCCTCAACAAGAATACAGCCGACGTGTGAGTCAAACCCTGAGAGAACATTAGGAGCACACTAAATGATTGATGAGGCTGGAGCTTGGTCCTAGAAAAAACATGAAATCTTGACTTTCTGGGTCCAGGTCAACAGGAGTTAATGAGAAGACAAAGCATGGAACTCGGGTAAGGAAGTGACCTTGTGAATTCTCCTACTGCTAACCTACTTGTGCACTTTCATAAAGCAAGTGCTTCTGTTGCTCTTCAAGTTAATTTCCAAGTTGGTACCATGCCTAGTTATGTATTCCAATGTTTAGCCTGAGGAAGCATTTGCAAACTTGCATCTTATACATGGTCCAGGGCAAGGGTTTTAGAATCACAGAGCTCAAGTCTTAAGCTCCAGCTTGGTTTCTTACTGAAAAGGTGACTTTGGTGACGCAACTTTCCCTGATAATTAACCTCAGCCTCAGAATACTCATAGTATTGAGCTTGATTTCTTACTGAAAAGGTGACTTTGGTGATGTAACCCTCCCTGATCATTAACCTCAGCCTCAGGATGCTCATAGTATTGGGGGTAATAAATGAGAAGATGCAGTTTGACTTTTGTGTCTATGACATCTCAATTTATTTCCATTTTCCCCTTCCTTGTGATCTCAGTACCTACGATCCTAAGCATGTGATCTTTTGAGATAAGAGTTTCTGAAAACAGACAAGGAAAAATATTCCTTGACTCAATATTTAAGTATTAAGAGACTACTCTCTATCACAAGCTGGGCTAGATGAGTGTAAGTCAGTGACGATTAGTCAGGTGAGGTCCCTAATCTTGTTGTCCTCATGGAATAAAGTGAAGATGACCAAGTTCCTTCCTCTGGGAAGAGTTTATTTTAATGGAATAAAGTGGAAATCACCAATTTATCCTTTGAGTATTCTAGTGGATAATGTGTCCTCAGTTTGGCAATTCTTAACCCTGTGTCATATCTCAGCTCATTCCTGCCTTCCAGAAGTCTTCCCTAAACCTGCCATGAACATAGGAATCTACTATAGTAATTAATTTAGCTTCATTGCCTTGTGTTTGCTCACCTACCTGAATGCATGATTTTTGAACTCAGATCTGCCTGTCCAAACTCATTGTTTACTACTTCCCTTCATACAGTTTATTCTCCAGATAAGCTGACAAGATCTGAAAAAACTGTACACATTGAAGAATGAATGAGTTAATTTATGAATGAGGGAAGTAATAGAGGAAAGAGGGAGAGAGGAAGGGAAGAGAGACGGAAGGCTGGGTCTTGGCCAATGTTCTTTCCACCTCTTTAAAATATGTGCTCTGTATGCAAAAGTCCAGGAGAGAACATTACATGTTCATTGCACTTCGTAGGTGGTTTTGTTTGTTTGGTTCATATGTTGTCTAAAAAATTAGGACTTAGATAATATTTTTTAAAAATACATTCCCTTGTGGAAGATAATTCTCTTCAATTTTCTTTCTTCAAATGTCCTCTTCTTTAGTTCCCTTTTCATACACTCCCATATTTTCTATTACATGATCATTTATTAAACAGTAGAGACGTGAAAAGAGTGTGGGGTTTGGAAACAGATGAGAAAAGTATTTAAAATATAAATCTATCCCGTTTTAGTTATATGACTGAGGGGTAGTTATTTACCTTTCTAAGCTACGTTTTATAAATTATATAACTGACAAACATTTTAACTCTAGAAAAAACATAAAATCTTGACTTTCTGGGTCCAGGTCAACAGGAGTTAATGAGAAGACAAAGCATGGAACTCGGGTAAGGAAGTGACCTGGTGAATTCTCCTACTGTTAACCTGCTTGTGCACTTTCATAAAGCACAAGTAAAGGTTCAGTGATATAATTCATGAGGAGTTTCTCAGATTTTGAATGTGCAGTAGATAGTAGATTACTGTTCAGAGAAATTTGATGTGTTGTCAATTTTGTCACTATTAATATCAAGAAGATAGTGACCGTGTCCTCCAGCAATGCACAGGGGCAGGTATAGAAAAATAAACCATCCATCGCTATATTCACACTATGTCCCAGGGGCTAGTGGCTGCCCTGGTTTCTGCAATATGTGATTTTTAATGTGGTACCACAGACTCAGACTGGTTTATAAGAAGACAGCCGTACCCTAAGTGATGATGTACCTCTATGTCCTGATTTACAGATGCGAGCACAGAGAGGCAAGATTGCACAGTGGCCTCATGCCGGACACCAGGCCCTGGACTCCAGATTTTCCAGGAGCCTAGGGTGCTTTTCATCTTCTCTCATCCCTCACAGCATCTTCTCTTACGGTGATGAACTCAAGTTCACAGACTTCATCTTTTGCAGGTGCGCAAAATGTCCTTCTCTCATTACTGCAGCAGCCTTCTCAGTGGCCTCGGTCCTGTGCCTGGCAGCCTAATTGATGCTAACTGATGCAATACGGCTGCAGTTGCTAGAAGCTTAATTTGTCCTCTAAGCACTTTCCCTGCGCTCCTTCCTGCTGCTGCTTTAGCACCAAAATGGATGGATTCAGCACACTTCATTCCCCACACCCGATTGTGCTGTCATCCTACGTGGGTTCTATGATTCTTTCAAGCCCTCTGACTGTAATTGCATTTCTAATTTTATATCTAAGTATCACTATTTTAATGCTACAACTTAGGATTCATTTCACGTGAGAGATTAGCAGACTGCTTTGTAAACCAGACAACGTCGAAGTCTGTAGAATCCTTTTTCGATTGATTAGAACATTTCATTCTCTATTTCTTCCTGAATTCTAAATTTTTCTTCTCCCAAACAACCAGCAATTATACTGAATATTTGTGTTAGAAAATCAAGAATTTCTTAGCATTTGAAACTCGGCGGTTAACCAGTAAGAAAGAGCTCTGGATGCACTAAACTTATCAAGGTAGCTAAAAACATGGATCGTTGTACGTTATCTCACTTCGGAAACTTTGAGAGGGACTTTTTAAATCAAAATATTACACTACATGTAGCATCTACTTGTCAAGACACTGTTATTAGAATGACCGCCTTCTCATGATTATGCTCATGACTTAATCTTATTTCTATTTTACTAGATTTATTTGAGGATGAAAGAGCACTCAAATTTCTTTTCTTTTCTTTTTTTTCTTTCTTTTTTTTTTTTTTTTTTTTTTTGAGACAGAGTCTCACTTTGTCACCCAGGACCCAGGCTTGAGTGCAATGGCGTGATCTCGACTCACTGCAACCTCTGCTTCCCAAGTTCAAGCGATTATCCTGCCTCAGCCTCCCGAGTAGCTGAGATTACAGGCACCTGCCACTGCGCCTGGCTAATTTTTGTATTTTTAATAGACACGGGGTTTAACCATATTGGTCCGGCTGGTCTTGAAATCCTGACCTCATGATCCACCCGCCTTGGCCTCCCAAAGTGCTGGCATTACAGATGTGAGTCACCACGCCTGGCCTTTTTTTTTTTTTCTTCTTTTTTTGAGACAGAGTCTTGCTCAGTCGCCCAGGCTGAGTACAGTGGTGCGATCTCGGCTCACTGCAAGCTCCACCTCCCGTGTTCACGCCATTCTCCTGCCTCAGCCTCCCGAGTAGCTGGGACTACGGATGCCCACCACCACACCTGGCTAATTTTTTGAAGTTTTAGCAGAGATGGGGTTTCATCGTGTTAGCCATGATGGTCTCAATCTCTTGACCTCGTGATCCGCCGGCCTCAGCATCCCAAAGTGCTAGGATTACAGGCGTGAGCCACCATGCCCAGCTCCAAATTTCATTCTTTCAACATGAACACTTACTGAATTTCTACTGTTTAGCAGGAAATTAGCTATGGCATTGAATATGCAGACGCAAAAATGGACAATTCATAGACTTCACATAAATTGAATTTCGTAAGTTTCCAGTGAAATTCCCTAGTTAGGATTTCTTAAATCATTTCCACCCAGCCATCCACTCCTTCATTCAATTCGTGTTTGTTGGCAGCCTGGTGTACATGGGACTCTGTGTTGAGAGCCTTTTCTTTCTGGGAAACAAAGAACAGGCCCTAACGTGAGGCAAGTCCCGAAGTTCGTGTTCTCAACCAAGGAACGAGAAAGAGATGGGCAGGGCCCTGAAAGGGACGCACAGTGGTTTGGAGGCCTAACTTAGGTAGTTGGCTTTCTTTCTAACTCTCACAAATTTAGATTTCACAAATTAGGAAAGTGACATCTCAAAATAAATAAATAGGAGAAGTTATTTTGTCTTCTCTATAAAATTATCTTGAAAGATTTAAAAAGTATATATACATGAAATAACATGAGTGTTTATTTTGCTGGGCTAATTACAGTGCTCTCACCTCATCAAAGTCAGCAAAAGCAGTACAAAATCAGCTTCTTTAACAACCTTTGAAAGAAAGTGCCTATTCGTCTAAAAATTCCGTATTTTTGACTTTTCACTAATTTCACCTGGTATCACCCAAATGGTCACAATAAGCCAGTGCTTAGACCAGGCTGTGTATAAAGTGACATGCGTAAAAGTCTGGAGCCCAGATTTACACTGAGAATATTATTTATCAGCTGGGTTCTAAAAGGAGTCTCAATGAACCTCATCCTCGCACATTTCCCCCAAATGTCTCCATTGGCCTTAAACCCAGGTAACTGTCAAGAGAAACCAACTCAAGAATCCAATTCATCCCATGCATTTGTGGAGTGTTGACCACACCTTACAATCCTTTAGGGTCAGTAATGAGAGTGAAATCAGTTCCCACATACAACACTTTCTAGAGCTGGACCCAGCATGTAGTGAGCGTTAGCTCTTGTTGCTAATATCCTCATCTATAAAGGGGAAGGACATCCTCCTCCTGCATTTCCTCTGAGGGCGAGATCTCCTTTGAAGCTCAGGAGAGAGGTTTCTAGAGGCTGACGGGTGATGCCACCCTCCCCTGAAACTCCTCAGCATGCTCCCCTGCTCCCCGGGACTGTTCACCATAGCAATGGGTCCTACCCTGGGAGGTGTCTCAAGGGAGGCACATCTGATGCCCCATGATGACACATTCGGGATTTATTTATTGTTACTCATTTATTTTATTTCATTTTTCCTTCGAGGCAGCCCTCAGCACCCTGTGAGGAGTGAGGGGCGAGGGTAGGGCCTGGGTGCTCCGCTCCTAGCCCCCGTGTGACCAAATCGCAGGATTTCCCAGACAGCTGACATGCAGGCAGCCATGTGCCCCAGCTGGCTCCAGGGACTTGGGCCCAGCAGGCTCCTGGCGCCAACGTGGCCAGCTCCCGGGGCCCAGCTGGTCTCCGGAGGAGGAAAACAGAGACAAGGTAAGAAGTCCCAGGTGGCAAGAGCCTGTCCATGAAAGCAGCCTGATGGCATCAAATTGATTTTCATTGCCTTGTTTCCTGAAAGTGAGCTCAAGGCAGGAGGCAGAGTTGTGCTCCAGGTGTGAGATGGTTGTGACAGGCCAATGTTAGCAGACGAGGGCAGAGCTGCCCGTCGCTCCCCAGCAATGGACCACGCATTGGCCTACTTCCATGATTCTCAGCCTCAACACCAGGGACATTCGGAGTTGCATAATTCTCTGTTGGGGGCTATCCTGTGTGGTGTTGGGTGCCAGTCAGCACCTCTGGCCTCTACCCAATAGGTGCCAGTAGCAACCACCATTGTTGGTAATCAAAAAGAAAACCAAAAATCTCCAGACATTACTACATTTTCCTAAGGAGACAGGCAAAATCACACCCCGTTTTAGAACTATTGCATTAGAAATCAGATTTCATGATCCAGCAATCCCACTACTGGGGATATATATCCAAAGGCAATCAGTATGTCAAAGAGAGACCTGCACTCCCATGTTCAATGCAGCACTAGTCACAATATCAAGATATGGAATCAACCCAAGTGTCTATCAACAAATGAATGGATTTATCAATAAATATGGCATATGTCACAATGAAACACTACTCAGCCTTCAGAAGATGGGAAAAACTGCCATTTGCAGCAACACGGATGAACCTGGAAGACATTATGGAGGTGTAATAAGCCTAGTACAGATGGACAAATACTGCGTGATCTCACTTGTATGTGGAATATATTTAAAAGTGGGACTTATAGTAGAAAGTAGAAAGGTGGTTACCAAGGACAGGGGTGGAGAATGGTTGGGAAAATATTGGGAAAAAATAAAGAAAAAAATGAGATTTCCTTTTTGGCATAAACCAATGAGTTAGACATCCTTTTCCCCATTATATGAATTATGATTAAATAGTAATAGTAGTAGTAGGAAACGGGGGAGGCAGTAGTAGTAATAGTAGTAGTAGTGGTAGCAATAGTAGTAGTAGGAGTGGTAGTCATAGCAGTAATGGTAGCAGTGGCAGTAGTAGTAATAGTAGTAGTGGTAGTAGTAACATTAGTAATAATGGCAGCAGTAATAGTAATAGTAGCGGTGATGGTAGTATTAATAGTGGTAGTAGTGGTGATATTAGTGTCAGTAGTAATAGTAGTAGTGGTGATAGTAGCGATAGTAGTAGTAATAGTAGTAGTAGTGGTGGTAGTGGTAGTAATAATAGTGGTAGTAGTGGCAGTAGTAGTGATACTGATGGTGGCAGTAGCAGTACTACTAATAGTAGTAGCGGTGGTGGTGGTAGTAATAGTAGTAGTAATGTGGTAGTAATGGTGGTAGTCGTGGTGGTGTTAGTAATAGTGCTGATAGTAGTAATGAGAGTAGTAGTGGTTGTAGTAGTAGTAATAGTGGTAGTAGTGGTGGTATTAGTAATAGTAGTAGTAGTGGTGGTTGTAGTAGTAGTAATAGTAGTAGTGGTGTTGGTAGTAGTAATAGTAGGAATAGTAGTGGTTGTAGGTGTAGTAGTGGTGGTAGTAGTAGCGGCAGTAGCAGTAGTGGTGGTAGCAGTGATAGTAGTAATAGTGATAATAGTGATAGTAGTGGTAGTAGTAGTCATAATAACAGTAGCAGCAGTAGTAGTAACAGTAGCTAACGCTAATTAAGAGCAGCAGGCTTTCTGAAAAGGTGGCCACATGAACTCATGAGGGCCTCACAGTGGCCTTGTGGCACAGGCGCTGAGATGGAGGGTGATTCCAGTGTTTTGCCTCCAAGGTGTGATTCCCGCTTTTACAGAGGCCTTCAAGGTGCAACACAAAACAAACTATTTTACATATCGTGGAAGAGCCAGCGAGGGAGGGCTCAGGACAGAGAGTGTCTGCTGGCTGACTTCATTTCATTCCTTGGGCATCTAAGCCTAAGGGTTTGTGCTAGGTTATTGGGAGGTACAGAGACGGCATAGTGCTGCTCCTGTCCTCTAGGAATTGACTAGAGTTCAGTAAATGGAAATGTAGACAAGTAACCACATGTATTGTTGAGGGCAATGTCCTTTCTCATAAGAAGTCACCTGGAGACAGATACGGATATGAATGTAGTCCTTGGTCAGAGTTCCCTAATCTGGGCACTGTGGGCATCTGGGGATGAATGACCATTTGTTTTAGGGTTTGCCCTGTGTATTGTTGGATACTTCTCAATATCTCTAACTTTTACTACTGGATGCCAGTACCACCTTCTCACCAACCCCCTCCCCCAAGTATGGCAACCCAAAATGTCTCAGATGTTGCCAAATGTCCCCTGGGGTGCAAGGTTGCCACTGGTGGATGGCCCAGATCTGGTAGACTTGCAGAAAGGTCTCTATAACTGATACAAACCACACTGCTCGTCTCCAGCTGGCCTTCCTCCATCACACCCCAGTGGAGGAGGTTGTGGGGAGAGACACAGAAGTTCCCTTCCCTCCCCGGGTCTCGGGACATGCAGGCTTCCCAGCGCAGAGGAGAGCAGGTGATTGTTCACTTTAAAGTCATCAAAGCAGAACCAATGGCAGTAAGCAAGAAGCCCTTTTCTCTCATTGAATTCTATTTTAATTGTCATTGAGAAAATCAAGAGAACAAACTAGGAAAAGGTAAGACACATGGGAGAAGCGTACAGAGGGAACACAGGCATGGATTCCTTCATCATTAGTCATGAGTGCGAAGACTGAGATACACATTATTTACCAAGTAGACCACAGGTGCGGGGAGCACACACGAATATTTGCTGTGCTCATTCTCCAAACAAGCTGTGGACTGAGAATGAAATACATGCTTTTGGAATAAATTAATGTTTGTCATTCTGGAATATTTTGTGCTTATGAGGAAAATGTCATTTTTTCACATTTGAGAAGTTTTTACCTTATCCAGCACTGCATGTCTTTAACTGCTTGTAAATATAGAAATACTATCCACTTTATATCTCTTTTAAAATAATTATTCCAAAGCCCTGCCCTGTACCTTCCAGCTGGGAAGTTGATATTTAAGGCACACTTAAATCAAATACACGAGGACACTAGACTGTCTTTAATAAAAACAAGCTGCCCACATAATACACTTTGTACGAAAGAGAAAGGATTAATAAAAAATGTCTCCCCCACCTGCCTGCCGCAGCAGGGGAGGTATTTCTCTGGGTTAAGTCATTGTCTGCAGATGGTCCCATAGAAACACAAATATGTTACTCAGAACAAGATAATGCATTAATCAACACATTATCACCAAGTTATTAATGAGGTAAGCCAATTAGGACATTCACTCACTCAACATTTACTGAAGGATTACCATATGCCCACTGCTGGTTAAGTGCTGAGGGCACAGAAGGAAAGCAGACGTGAGCCCTTGTCTCCGGGAGGACACAGTTTGCTGAGAAAGATAAACTTATAAACATAGAAGCTGCAGTTGTGACATGACACGCTTCAGCTTAAACTGTTGATTTCCCTCGAGTGCTGTTGTCAGTCCCCTTCTCAGGAGGACCACATCAGCGCTTCCCAGCCTGGCTGCATATCAGAAGCACCTGGGCGCTCTTTAAATCTACAGATGTCCAGCCTTCCCAACAACCCCAGACAAATTAAATCCTAATCTCTGGAGTGGCTGGGAAGCAGCAGAAGTTTTAAACTTCCCTGGGTAATTCTGTTGCACAGTTAGGATTAGAAACCACCATTCTACTTCTTTCCCTTGGATAATTACACCCCAAGGCAAGGCTTCAATTTCTCTGTTTCCTAATCTTGCCTAATCAGTAGAATTACAGTGATGACAATTACTGTAATATAATTTCTCAGGGCTCTCTCTTGAAGGACTGATTCAGCTTGGGTAAAAACTAAGAGATCTGCATTTTTGGAAAAGGCTGTATGTGATTCTTAGGATGAAAGTTTGAAAATAACCGAGAAACATACGTGTAGCTTCAGAATTGACTTCACCTGCTCATTGCCCTGACTGCTTGTTCCCACACATACGACCAATCCAAGCTGCAAACTTGTCCTGGAACTCTCATCAGAGTCCTGAACTCACAAACGATTCTATCAAAACACCTCTCCTCTCTTCCATTCTCATCCAGACATCTAGGGGAAGCTCTCTACTCCTCTGTTGGAGCTTCTCATCTCATAAATTCCCCAAATAATAGGAAAGTCCACAACCCTCAGTGTGTGGCTGGAGCCAGCTCTTCCAGCTCGTGATGCATTCACTTCTTCCCAACTCTAAGCTCAGTCAAACTGGTGGCTTTAATTCATCAAGGGTGGAAATAGTTACACCTCAGGAATTGACCAAGACCACAAATTACGACTCTTCTTTTCTTTCTTTCGGATAGCTGGTGCTCAAACATTTACCAGCAAACCAGTGGCATTCACCCATTTTCCTCAAGGCAGAAGAGACACTAGTCTTGCTGGGATACACTCAAGCAGAATCTGGAAAGACTTCAGGTTGAGTAAATGCTCAGAAAGGTAAGAATAGGATATTTGATATGGTGTGGTTAGAAAATAAGTCAAACTTCTTGACAGTAACAGACAGACAAGATGTCAGCAGAGTGATGGAATCAAAAAAGATTTATCATCCACTCGAAATAATGCCTCACAGTTTTTTCTGGAGTTACTCCTGAATGACATCAGTTCATGTTATTTAAACAGCCTCATTTTCTACTTCGTAACAAAATACTTCCTGATAGTTAATGTGGCTGAAATGTAGAAAGTGTTTACTTTGTGGAAAAGGTTGTGAATTTTCCCCCTCTCAAAGGATGACATTAAGCATTCTCTTGGCAAAAGGATTTATATTAAGTATGTTAGATAGAAATTTTATTAGTATCACTACAGATTTTTTTTGATTTTTTAAATCATTATTCAGCAACTGCAGTTATTTTGTCATTGGTCTCTTTTTTTTAAGAGCCAATATCAAAGACCATTCTTTATTATAGTATTAGTTCATGGTAACTGCATGGAAACATTATTTTCTGGAGGAATGAACGTATTTTCATGATTTAAGTCCTGAAGATGTCATTTTATAAAAAAAGAGAAAACCTAACTTTGGGACTTTCGGGCTGATGGGACCCACACCTCGGAGTGAAAATGCCCGGTGTGGGTGAGTGCGGCGGGGCCAGAAGGCACAGGGCGTTAGGATCCTGCCTTTGACACCAACAAGTGCTCACATTCTACATGGTTGCCATCCTGATGACCTCTGCATTCTGCGCCAAAAATAAATGACTATTATCAGTCTTCTAGAAAACATACAGTCTGTATCATTGTCAGAGATGTTTAACACAAAATAAAGTGAATAATAGCTAAAATGGAACCTAGTAGAATTTATTATAGACAAAAGAACTGCCTGAGTAATTATGTCTTATTAGTAACACTAAAAAACTGCAAAAGATGACCTGGGAACAATTAGACATGTTTGAAATACTTGACACAAAGGAAAATACACTATAGCCTATAAGGATTTGCTTTGCAATAGAAATAAAAAAAAAAAAACTGAGGGAACTGAGTGAGGAAAGAACTGAGGAGACTAACTGAAAATCAGAAATGTTACTGTTAGAATAAGGAGAGGGAAAACCAGTCTAAGAACGTGAGGTGGGGGCAGGAAGAGCTAAGGAGATGCTGGTACCTTGCCCAATACATGGGAATCCCTCCCAGCCTGTCCCCCTCCACACACTCTGTACCCAGCCCCAGACAAATCAGCTGGTGTCTGACACACAGGGATTTGTGGGTTGGATGTACGTATGCATGCATATATGCACACATGCATGTATGTGTGTAGGTGTTAAGTGTGTGCGTATTGTGAAAACCAGCTAATGGGAAGGACTTTTCACTGAGCTTCTATTTCTCAATAAGGAGATATAGGAACTTTTATAGACTATTGGAGTGAAGATTAAGCTAAATAACTGGATTGACAACAGGCAGGGGCCTTCCTCAACATCTGTGCTGTCTTCACAGTGCACTGGCCTCTGGCAGTTGGGGCTGAATGAGGCAGGGAAGAGAACCTTGAGTCAGCCACACCTAGAATGGCTCCTCTTTGAGGGCCTCATCTGTTCAACAACAGGCACTGAGTAAGTACTTACAATGATAGGTCTCTATTATAGGTGCTGCGCATGTGATGTGAACAAGAACAACTGTCTCCCCTCAGAAAGTACAAATCTGGTAGACTTTGGTATGGAAAGGAAAATTAATTCTGTTTTCTCTGTGGAAGAAGATAACTGGACCACTGAGTGTTCAGTATTTTCAGACTTGAAACATCAAGCTTGGTTCTACCAAAAATGTCTTCATGTGACAAAACAAAAAACAAACAAATAAAAAATACATGTATCACCTGAATTCCCTAATCCTGAAACTCATTTCTGTCTCCTTCACTGACCTTTGTCCCTCACCCATCCTTCCTTCTAGGGTTCCACTGTATGTGGGGCCCTGCACTCACCACTACCTTCACACAGGTCCCATGAAATGATCGTTTTTGATTATCTATCTCCCCAGAGGATCTTTGACCTGAGAGCAGAGATTGAGCATTTGCCTACAGTGTTATCTGCCTTTAAGCTAGCCCATGATAGCATAAAGAGACTCCACATCCTCATTTCAGCACAGAATTCATCTCGGTATCCCATGACTTTACACGTCTTCTTTCCTTGGATTTCTCTCTCTTCCCTTGGCTTCAGTATTTGGACAGGTACCACTGTGCTTTCTTTTTTCATGCTGTTTGCTTCCTTAAGATTTGGTTTTCTATGTAATCCATATAGACCCCATTATTGTACTTAAATCATACAGTTAAAGTCAAAGAATATCCACATATCACTATTACCATCTGGATGCCGGTCACCTTAATCTTGGTCTCAAAACTGTTTGTGGGCAGTTTATAATTCCATTAATTTCTTGAAAAGAAATCGAGAAAAGACATGCAATTTATGAAGTTTTAATTTATTGGGTCTGTTAAGTTATGTATTTTTCTTGATATTTTAAAATATTGCTATATTTACTAATGTTAACTATTAAGTAACTTACAAGTATTTCCAAAATTAATGGTAATTTGAAGTTATTTAGTGCCAGAGTTACATTGCATTTGATTAATCTTCACCTTAATATAAGGAAACATATTGTTTGATGGGTTTGTGGATATTATTTGGTAAACAGTTATAAATTTACCACATCCCAGAAATTAAACATCTCAAGACTATCTCATTCTTTTATTTCAAAAAAAATTACACATTTTCAAATTCAAAAGCAATGTCATGTTAATATTTAATGGACTGATGTGTCCTTTTTGTTTTCAGATTTACATAGTCATTGTCTTTGGATCCTAAGCAAGAAAGTAATCTGGAGTGAGCTGTGGTCATCTGTGTGTGTTTGCATTTGTGGAATAATTTCCACCACTGCTTATTCTTATGAGAATGAGAGTAAGAAGCAGCTGACAGATTCAGATTGGGTATCATTATTAAAGCTGCTCTCTAACCTTTGTAAAACTTTACAAGCTTAGACAATAAAAGAGAGTAGAAATACTTTTATATGCATGACCCAACTTGGTTCTTGGCCACTCAATGTGGAGACCCAAGTAATGATAATATAAGGCAGAATAGAGTAAATGTATGATTCAGTCATAGTTTTATACAAATTTAACTTTCACTTTTCTGAGAAAATGTGTGCCTCCTTAGGTTAATCTTTTTAAGTCTATAGGGTTCCGAGGGCTGAGCCAACATTTTTCCTTGAATTTCTTCCCTTTAAAGTACTTATCTAAAAGCATGTGTACACAGACACACAGACACACACACACACACACACACACACACAGAGCACTCTATATATCCCTTCATTTGGTTTGTTTCTTAATTTTTCTCTTCTTAAAACAGCTTCAGTGGCCTCAGGGCCCAAGTTCTGTAGGCTCAGTTGTCTCGTTGTATCCCGCTCTCATCAAAGCACCTGGCACAGAATAGATGCTCAATAAATGTATTTTGACTTGCTTCCTATCTAACTATAAGTAACTGAACAGGTAAATGGATAGCTAAATAAATACAAAGAAAGTAAGCTTGAGGAATTAAAAAGATTATTTCTAACAATATATTTTGTATTGTATGGATATTTATGCCTAACTTAACAAAGTAACAGAAAGTGCTTATAAGCAAAAACAGTTGTTAGCAAAGTCATTAATTAGGGTCATTTGGGCTGCAATGTAAAGGACAATTACTCTTTTAGGTTAAGATTTAGCCATATTGAAAGTCTACCATTGAGTAAAGCTATTGTGTTAAGCTTATCCTCTTCTGGGAAATTTCACACATAATTACGAAATCCAAGAACTTTAACTCTTACTGACATGCCATAATGACTGTAATAAACTAAGGACTCTGAGTCCATAGACTTAGAATCTAGTTCTAACAAATAAACGAAAAAGTATTTAATAAGGCAAGTCTGAACACAACTAAGCAGGATACGTGTTATAAGTTTTCTCCTTTCTAATCAATAAGTACTTATTGAGTGTTAGGTACTTGTCTAGTGACTGCCACTTAGACCACTGGGCCCAAATCCTAAAGTTTAAAAAGACAACACCTCCTAGAGTAGGTGTGCCAGATTTAGCAAAGAAAGATACAGGGTACCCAGTTAAATCTGAAATTGAGATTAAAACAGGGATTTTTGTTGTTGCTATAAATACGTCCCAAAGAGGGAAATATGTGAACAAAAGGAAAAGGAAAGTAAAATAATCCAAGTGAAAACAGTATCCCAGATGAAGCACAGAAGTCACGTGAACAAGATACATATTTAGGGACTAAGGAGAAGCTTAGTTTACCTGGAGGAGAAGGTGTTATGTCTCAGAAAAGGACACTCATTTAATGTTTGTCTTGTGTATTAGATACTATTGCTAACTGTGTTATACTTGGATTAGATTAACTCTTTTTATCACTTTTGCTATATAGGAATCATAACTTTCATTTTACTGATGGAGAAATTGAGCTTTAGAGAGGAAAATCCATGCCCAAGTTTACACAACAAAAATCAGTGGGCTGGGCATGGTGGCGACGCCTGTAATCCCAGCACTTTGGGAGGCTGAGGTGGGCAGATCATCTGCGGTCAGGAATTTGTGACCAGCCTGGCCAACATGGTGAAACCCTGTCTCTACTAAAAGTACAAAAAAATTAGCTGGGCATGGTAGTGGGTGCCTGCAATCCCAGCTACTTGGGAGGCTGAGGCAGAAGAATCACTTGAACCCAGGAGACGGAGGTTGCAGTGAGCCAAGATGTGCTCCACTGTACTCCAGCCTGGATGACAAGAGCGAAACTCTGTCTCAAAAAAAAAAAAAAAAAAAAAAAAAAATCACTGAAGCCAGATACAACCTGCACTATCCAACTCCAAACACAATTCCCTTCTAGTGAGCTATGCTGCCTTACCTGTAGATACATAATTGTTAAATTTAAGACAAAATTGGATATCCAAATCGTAAGTGGTCAGATTCTGGAGGCATTCAAAGTAGAAATAATACATTATTCAACGAGTGATTATTTTTCCCCTAAAAACAGAAACAGATCACTGTGTGCCTCCAATGTACATCACTCACCTTGACTTCCCTGCACATCTCCTAGCAAATGCCTTAAGCTCCACCAACAACAAGACAGCTGTTCTGCTTAGGTCGGCCATTCTGAATTCAATTCTCACTTTCTCACAGGTGCTAACTTCTAAATCCCTGATCAAACACAACTGTTAATTAAGAATACTCAATATAATTCTCGCCTCCAACATGTGTCAACTCCACACTCCCTGATCAAGCTGAAATCTGGTATGATCCCCCCACAATAACTGTTTACATGCTAAGATCACACCCTCTGCAGTGAGGTAGACAAGTACTACACTTTCTCCATTTGGGGATAATTGTATTCACTGCTGTGAAATTCACCATAACAGTCTACATGAGGATCAATTTTATGGAAAATATAACAATCACAAAGCCGTGAAAAATAGATTGGGGCAAAACATATGGCAAGATGAGATTTCATTGTTCCCTCAATTGCTCTTCTAATATTCCTGATGAAATGTCCATGTCTAAAATAATAGCCAGGGGAGTTTAGAAGCATTGAATTTGATGCAAAAAATAAGCATACAACTATGAGATTGCCATAGATTTTTGGTTGTTTTTAAAGTTCAAAGAAACAGACAATAAAGCATGAATTCAGAATGACTTTTGAGAAATAATGACAATTCTGAGAAAACTGTTATACAAAAAAATAACAACTCTTGACATTAACTATGTTGGTCTGTTTCAGCTGTTTGACTTGAGTTTGGAGAATTTTGTATGTGGAAATGGCATAAGAGAATAATTCACAGGAATTTTTTGATTGACATTTATAAGATACAATGAAAAGAACATAGGATGTAGAGTTAGACAGACTCCAGTTTAAATCCCAGTTCCTTCTGATTTCAAGATGGCTTAATGCTGGTTCAGTTACTCATTCTCTATTGCTTCAGTTTTCTCCTCTGTAACATGAGAAATAAGAAAAGTACAGAGAGCAGTACTAGTCAGTAATTTATAAGTGCTAATATCCTGCAGTAACCACCTACATTCAATTCTAGACTAAATTTCTGTTTAACTTGGAGATGTATGAGTTACGTTAGTACTATAAAGGACTTTAAAATGTAGACTTTAAAGTGAAAAATAAGTTTGAAGTATTCAGGCTCAGTGCACAGCCTCACCCACCTGGAAGGTATTTCTACTATGGTAATAAGCGTTGGTTACCTGGTGTTGTCTCCTTCAGTTAAGTACAAGGGCTAGAATCAACAGACATTCCTGTCTCACTTGCTCTCTTTTGCTATAGTTTGTTCCAAATTGATATGGTGTGGCTGTGTCCCCGCCCAAATCTCATCTTGAATTGTAGCTCCCATAATTCCCATGTGTTGTGGGAGGGACCTGGTGGGAGATAATTGGATCATGGTGGTGGTTTCCCCTACATTGTTCTCGTGGTAGTGAGTAAGTCTCACAAGATCTGATGGTTTTATAAGGAGTTTCCCCTTTCACTTGGCTCTCATTCTTTCCTCACCTGCCGCCATGTAAGACGTGCCTGTCACCTTCCGACATGATTGTGAAGCCTCCCCAGCCACGTGGAATTGTGAGTCCATTAAATCTCTTTTCCTTTATAAATTACTCACTCTCAGGTGTGTTTTTATCAGCAGCATGAAAACAGACTAATACACTAAACTTTTAATTAGACCCTAGAAAATTTAGAACTTTTCTTACAAAGAGAGAAGATACTTCAGGTCCAAGATACCTTTCTTGTTCCATATTTGCCTCTTTGGTTTCCATTAATCTTCATGACTCTCCTGAGATGTGCACTCTCTTCCTCGTATTAGCTATGTGATCCCCATAATTCCCTATCCTCTAAAAGCCTCAATTTCTTCATTTGTTAAATGAGATAAGACAGTTATGAGGATTCAATAACATTGGCTCATGATTGGCACTTGTTCAGCATCAGCATAGGTTGGTGAGTTCTTTCTTCTCTCCAATCTTCTCTTCTGTTGTATCACCCCCTTCTATTCTAGCTACGTGTTTCATTCGGAAGCCAGTCTTGTCCACTTTGCTGCTTGATTTCTGACTTACCTATTTGCCCCTAACTTTTTGAGGAGTGGCCGTTCTTCTGTCTTGGCTGCACATTCACAGCTCATAACAACCCTGACTGCAGTGCTCTACTGAGTCCTTAGAACCAGATGTCTGCTTCATCTACTTCCTGTACCAATGCAACCTTCAAGAACCATGGCCTAGGAAAGGATCCCAAGCCCCTTCTCTGGGCAGGGAGAGAAAATATGGAAGGGTTAAATATGTCACACTTTTTTTCAGTTTTCTTTTGTCAAATGTTTTATTTCAGAAAAGTCACCAGACCTTATACCTACTACTTGTCAGTGAGTCAGACAGGTGACCCAGAATTTCTATTCTCCACAGTGATTGATTTAGTGAACTGGCTTATAAAGTGATTCTTCACTGACCATTTTTTTAAACTTTCATTTCTATTCTTCTGGACTTTTGGAATGACGTTTGGTATGCAAGGCTTGACTTGAAAGCTGGCATTTTAGTTTCTGTGTCTCAGAACTATAACTTTGCTGCTCACAAGAAGGGAGGCTCCATCCAATCATTAAAACTTCTGGACTTTGGATGTTGAAAGAGAAATAATTGTAATGGATCTGTGTTGCATGTTTATTCAAGGAAAAATATTCCTTTTTTGCTTCACATGGAGCCCACGCTTGGAAAAAACAAAAACAAAAGCAAACTATAATTCAATTGTATTGTATTCTATAAACTTAAGTACAGGTTTTCATTCAAGTATATATCAACAGAGAGCTGCTAGTCAGAGCTTCTAGTTGGCACATAAAATACAAAGCTACCAGCCATGGGGCTGTGCTGACAGAGAGGTTAGATGTTCAGAAATCACAGGTGTAGCTCAACCAAGAAAAGACAAAAGGGCAAGGTTGACTCTTGAGTCATTACTAAGGAATTCATTCTGGAGACCAAATGCGATGGCCTGGAAGAGAACATCTAAGATTCTAAAATCTAATAAATGAAAGAGCAGATGGGAATCAAGCAGGAAGTATCTGAGGAAACTGAGATGAGCACTGCAGTGTTGATAAACTGGACTTTCCTTATCAGTGGGTGCCGGAGATGGGAGAGGTAACTCAATGACGAAGCACAGAGAGAACACATCGCCACATTGAGTGAGACAGACAAAGTGAGTGGAAGGAGGGGAAAGAAAGGGAGGAAGGGGTACAAGGAGCAAGGGAGGGAGGGAAGAAATGAAAGAGAGGGAAGAAATGAAAGAGAAGGAAGGAATGAAGGGAGGAAGGAAGAAATTAAAGAGAGGAAGGAAAGAAGGGAGGAAGAAAGGAAGGAAAGAAGGAAGGAAGGGAGGGAGGAAGACAGGAAAGGAGGCAGAGAAGGATGAGAGGGAAGGAAGGAAGGGAGGGAGGGGGAAAGGGAGGGAGGAAAGAAGAAAAGGAAAGGAAAGGGAAGGAAGGAAGAAAGAAAAAAGAGAAATGAGAAGAGAAAAGAAAAGAGAAAGGAAGAAGGAAAGAAGGAAGGGAGAAAGGGAAAAAGGAAGGGAGGAAAATGGAAGAAATGAAAGGATAGAAAGAAAGAAAAGAAATAAATTGATTGTTGAGTCATTTTCTGTGACTTCAGTGATGAATGTCTAATTTTTTATTAGGCTCTTTAAAATACTGAAAGTGATGTCTACATTGTTAGAGTTTCTTTCTTAAACCCAGAGGCAGAACCGCTGCATTGGATGATTGATAAGGTAATCTTTAGTTATGTAGAATTCATAAGGTAATCTTTAGTTAAGTAGAATATGATATACTTATTTAACTCCACTTGGTGTTAGCCTTACCTCTCGTGTGGTACAAAGACATTCACCCATGTTTACTAAAGGCAATATAAAGTACACCTGTAGGTAAAAGCATATGGTTTTCACTAAATCAAGAAATGAAGAGCTCTCTAGGGAAAACTGAATTATCTAATCTGATAAGTTTGAGGCAGTCATATTACGAAGGAATTTTAAGTTTCAATAAATTTAGCAAAGTGGAAGCCCATGTTGTTTCCATTCCCACATCATATAAAAGCAGTCATCTAAGATTTCAGGAAATAAAGTTGTAATATTTTTGGACGATGGGAAAAATATAGATTAGCAGCCTATGTTAATTCACTTTTTTATGCGCTGGAACCCACTGCAAAGGGAGAAGCAGGCATTTTCACAGCAATTACAATTACATTCCTGCACGAGGGCCATGAGCCTCTGGATTAGAAGATGTGCCAGCCAAATATAGGAGAAAGCAACAGCCTGAGAAAGCTAGTAGTGGAATCTCCTCCATGCACCATCCATTATCACCAGGGCTGGCACTAAACGTTTCGTGCATTAATTTTTCAAGCTGCTTTTTTTTTTTTTCAAGCTCCTTCTTATTTGGGCACCTCCATTTCATGGCTTCAGAGGAATTCGCCGCATTATTCTCTTTAGCAATGCGGAAAAGGTTGGCACAATAATGTCTTTCCTTTAAAATATTGTAGATGACTATTATAAGACATTTATTCATCATTACAGGAGACAAATTTGGAGTCCTTTCAAATTTATCTTCATGACAAAGTTCTGAAATGATGCATTGGGAACATATTTGCATCCTTAGTAATAAGACACTGGTAAGTACATAACACTAAACAATCACTATCTCAGGTGTGAGAATGAAGTCCACAGCTAGAAGGAGAGTTAGGCAGGTGACAAATCCAAGGTGAAAAGGGCAGAATCTCCTCCATGATGAGGAAAAGACCTAAGACTGGTCTTAAATTTCAGTCACTGGGCTGGGTAAAAAATGTGGAGGGGGCGAATATTTAGGGTATGGGATAAATAAATGAAAACAGGTTTGAATTCTGACGAGGCAGTCTCAGAAATCAAGAACTGAATCCAGAACTAAGGCTCTGCTGTGGCCTGGGCTTCAGAAACAGTGCCCTAGTAGCCAGGAGGAAGATGTCCTTGAAGAGACACATTGCCCTAGTTCAGACGACGGGCCTTGCTATTACGAGTGTTGACACTGTAGATGTTTGAGGTGAGGGATGCAGGAGTATGGCTCCGGGATGAGAAAAGTCAGGAAAGGAAGCAAGGAGTTAATTAAGTGGAAGGGAAACAAAGAAGAAAATCTACTAGAACCTGGGTCCGTTCATAGAACCTGGGTCCGTTCAAACATCGAGGCCTTTCTGAAATTTGCTTCCCTCTGCTCCCACCGGCATGGCAGATGGGCAGCTGGAGGGTCTGATACTCACACACCCAGGCCCACAGTGAGCCCAGATCCTTTTCCAACTGACTCCACTTTGATGCATTTTCCTTCCTAGACTTAATCTTTTCCTACATCTGTTCTCTCTAAAATATTCATTCTAGGCTGGACATAATGGCTCACAGCTGTAATCCTGGCACTGTGGGAGGCCTAGGCAGGAGAATCACTTGGGCCCAGGAGTTTGAGACCAGTCTGGGCAACATAGTGAGACCCCGTCTTTACAAAAATATTAGCTGGGCATGGTGGCATGTGCCTGTCGTTCAAGCTGCTCAAGAGACTGGGGCAATAGGATCACTTGAGCCCAAGAGGCTGAGGCTGCAGTGAGCCATGATTGCACCACTGCACTGCAGCCTGGGCAACAGAGCAAGAACCTGTTCCAAAACTGAGATAATAAAATAAAGTAAAATCCTCATTCTAGGGCAAAGAGTGTAACATATCAATGATTATTTCTGGTTTTGTCACTAGTTCTCCCAATCCCCCATCCTATTTAAGTTTTGGTATCCAGAAGTTTTTCCTAACTGCTGTCCTGAGACCTTCCTACCATATGCAGCCGTTCTCTCCTACCTCACTCCCAGCGGAAGTTGAGGTTAGGTATTCAGCACTCGATATATAATGTCCCTAATGCATATTCCACCGTGTTTAATGACTTATCCATCGCCTTATGTTCCTACACGTTTGTAAATACCTCAGCTGCTGAAGACAGGAGGAAAGGGTAAAATCAGCCTGCAAGAAACTCTGGAAGACTTTTTACTGGATTCTCCTTTGAATGGTACATGTGGAGTTTCTCTTAATGAGCTAAATTGGTTTCATTATTTGTAATTGGGCTGCAGGTAACTCCTTTAAAAGGCAGGTTATTCCCCCAGAGATGTGAGCAGAACACTCGTGGCCTGCCTGTGAGGCTCTGGAATGCCCTGCGGGTCTCTCTGGTCCTGACTTGGAGTGCTTCAGGCTGATGCTTCTGGAGCTCACAGCCTTTCATTTGCAGACTATACTTTGTCCTTCTTTCTTGCAAACCTCATGCTTTCCTATTACTTACCTCACTGTTAAAAAGATGTGACATATTGTTGTCTGCTAACCTGGACGTACTTCAGAAACGCATAGTTCTCTTCCCTCTCCTCTTTTTCTACACTCTAGTTATATTGTTATTGTTTAGTACTTTTTTATTCCAAAATGCTTGGGAGCAATGCATAGCACCAACTGCGTGGACTCCTCTCTGCCAATCTCTGCAGGAAACGCTCCAGATTACAAACTGACACTCAGGCACCTCCGTGTACTTGGAACATCTAAAGGAGCAATATGCGTATGCTATACTTATATACTTATCACACACACACACAAGCCTGAATCTGAGGAGTTCAATATGTTTTACAGAAAACACAAAACAATCTTCAGCAAAGAACTTGGACAATCAAACGTTGTATTAGTTTGGTGAAAAGTAATTGCATTTTTTTTGCCATTAAAAGTAATAACCAAAACTGCGATTTCTTTTGCACCAACCTGATACAACTTAAATGCTATTGATTTAGTCACATTTCCTGAAGCATGACTCGTAAATGAAGATATTTAAAAAGGCAATATTGTTCACGGAGTGGGAATCTGGCCTGAGAACAAAAGAGATTATTTCTAAGATGTTTCGATTCCTGGAGGGATTTAGACAAATCATTTGACTTATTGGAGACTGAGTCTCCACATTTTAAATCAAGACACTGGGGGCTACAGGCATTCTGAGATGATGTCCAGCTCAAAAATCCATCTTCTAAATTCAAATACTTTACATTGAATGATTTCATCACAATCTATATTAATGTAACTGTCCAGAAATTGGGGTAATCTCACTATTTTGTCTTTTTAAAAAATAAATGTTTTGACTTTCAACAGATTTTGATCTACGGAAGAAATCACAGCCTCTGTAGAGAACTCAGAGAGTGCTGCTAAATCTCACTCTTGAGTTCTCCTAGTAAAGATCTTATTTACTATAGCATAGCCTTTTACAATTGAAAAACAGTATTAATACATTCTTATTAACTAAAATCAATGTTTTATTTAGATAGCTCTAGTTTTTACTTAATGTCTTTTTTTTTTTTTTTGGTCCAGGTTTGCAGCCACAAACCACATTCCACTTAGTCACCATGTTTCCTTAGGCACTTCTGGGCTGTGACAGCTTCTTGGGTTTTCCTTGTTTTTGATTACTTTATAGGTTTGAAGAGTATTGGCCAGGTATTTTGTAGCATGTCCTTTACTTGCGATTTGTCTGATGTTTATCTCATGATTAGATTGGGCTGTGAGTTTGAAAAAGGAAGACCACAGGGATCAAGTGTCATTTTTATCACCTTATATCAAGTGCATATACCATCAAAATGACTTCTGATTGTTGATGTCACTCTTCATCACCTGGCTGCGGCAGCGTTTGTCAAGTTTCCCCTTTTTCCGGCTGTACTCCTTGAAAGGAAGCCTAGGTATGCTCAGCTCACACCTCGGGGATGGGGCGTTGCACTGCACCTCCTTGGAGGTAGAGCATATACGTTGCTTGGATTTTTTTCTCTTTTTTTTTGCATAAGAGAATTGTTTCTCATTCCTATTTATTCAATAATATATTTACATCAGTATGGACTCATGGATATTTGCTCTATACTTTAACTTATAATCAAATCTGTCTTTGTTATTTTATTCCTCAAATTGTCCCAGCTTTGGCCATTGGGAGCTTGTTGCTTGGCTGTGTTAACTTGTCACATCTACATAACTGTGTGTGTGTGTTTCTGATTTTTGTGTTGTTTTGTCCTAGTTCATTTGTGCTGCTATGACAGAATATCACAGACTGGGTAACTTATAAATAGTAGACATTATTTCCTTATAGTTCTGATGGCTGCTAAGTTCAAGATCAAGGTGCTGACAGGTTTGACTCTCTCGTGAAGGATTTTTTCAGGAGAGTGGAATGTTTTGTCCTCACATGGCAGAACAGCTGAAGAGCAAGCTAGCTGAATGGGGAGTGAAGCATATCTTACCAGTGCCTTAATCTCATTAAGAATGGTGTGGCCCTCATGGCCTAATCACCTCTTAGAGGTCCCACCTTTTAATAGTGTCACACTGACAACACCTAAAGTTTGGAGGGGGCATGCTTAAATTATCATACTTACTTTCTGACATCATAAGATGGTCCAGGCTCATCTTACATATTTTCTGCTCTAGTCCTGGAAACATCCATTGATCCAAAGAATTCTGGGTTTGTTTGTTTATTTGTTGTTGTTGTTGTTGTTGTTGTTTGCATTGGAGAAAATATTAAAAACCAAGATATGGCTACTAGGTGTGTTTGTTGCAACTAAGATGTCATTGATTCCATTCCAGGCTTTCCATATATATGAATAAAAATACTTCTATATGTTACTGCATGTGCTTTAGTCTGTTCTTTACGGTCATGCCAGACTAGGTAATGTATTAAAAAACAGATTTATTTTTTATAGTTCTGGAGACTGGGAGGTCCAAAAGCATGGCACCAGCATCTGGCGAGGGGCTTCTTGCTGTGTCATAACACGGCACAGGGAATCCCATGGCAAGAGGGCAAGAGTGTGCATGTCACCTCATGTCTCTCTTCCACTTTTTTATAAACACACCGGTCCTATCATAGGGTCCCCACCCTGATGACATTATCTATTTCTGATTAACTTCTAAATGTCTCACCTCCAATCAACATATACATTTGGGAATTAAGTTTTTAACACAAGAAGTTTTGGGGACACATTCAAAGACTGTATCTTTCTTAAGCTAAAATGAGTTCATACTGGTGTGTACAACTTTAATTCATTACTATATCAATTATTCTGGCCTCCTCTCTCTTGGTTATCTGTAAATTTTCGTCCCACCATCTATTTACTTTATCATTAAATTCTGATGTACAGTTGTAGCAGTATCAGAATTGCTGACATGTAACTCCATGGGAAACAACTTTATCATCCAGGGTATAGTGCTTATGCACAGTTTCCTTTGTCTTAGTCTTACGTACCCACAGTGCTCATTTCACAAGTTACTGGAGCCAGGACCTTTACCCCTCAACCTCCTCAGTGAACTTGTTTCATGCATTTGTAATACAGTTCATTCGTTTTGTTACATTCTGCATTCCATTGTGGGAGCCCCTGACCTCATAAATGATTTATCAGATTTGCATACATTAAGGTTCACTGTTCGTGCTATAAAGTTCCATGCATTTTGACAAGAGCATAATATCATGAATCTATCATTCAATATCATGCAAAATAGTTTTACGATCTAAAAAGTCTCCTGTGTTTCACCTATTTAACCATTTCTACTCTTTGAAAAACCCCTGGAAGGCACTGATCTTTTTTCTTTACCATGCTCTAGTTCTGCCTTTTCCAGAATGTCACATAATTGGAATTATACAGCATAAAGCCCCTTCAGATTAGCTTTTTTCCCTTAACAACACACATTTAAGGCTCACTCATGTTTTTCCTTTTGCTTGATGGCTCAACTTTTTCATTGCTAGATGATATTCAGCATATAGATTTGCCATAGTTTGTTTACCCATTCACCTATTGAAGGAAACTTTGGTTGCTTTCAGTATTTTGTGATTATAAATAAAGCTGCTATAAATATTCAGGTACAGGCTTTTTGTTGGCACAAAGTTTCAAATCAATTTGGATAAATACCTAGAAATGTGATTGCTGCATCATATGTTAAGACTATGTTTAGTTTGTTAAAAATTTCCAAACTATCTACTAAAGCAGCCGTAGCTTTTACCATTTCAATCAGCAATGAGTGAGAGTTCCTGTTTGTTTGCATATTCTCCAACGACTGGCATCATCAGTATTTTGAATTTTAGATATTCAAACAGGTGTGTAGTGATATGACTAAAAACCTACTGGATGACATTATTATTTTAATTTTTAATTTCATAATGTCAAATGATGTTGAACATCTTTTTAAATGTTTATTTGCTATCTGTATATCTCCCTTAGTGTTATGTTGGTTCATATATTTTGCACATATTTAAAAGATTTTTTAATTTTATTATTCTTGTTTTAAGTGTTCATGTTTTTTAGACATAATCCTTTATCAGATATGTGTTTTGGAAACATTTTGTCTCAGCCTGTGTCTTATCTTTTGATTCTCTTCACAGTGTCTTTCATAGAGAAGAAATTAAAATTATGTTTAATTTTAAAATACACCCACTTAATATTTTCCCTTTTATGAATTACTCTTTTGGATTTGTACCTTAAAAAAAATCACCAATTCAATGTAACATAGGTTTTTCTCCTATGTTTTTCTCTAGATATTTTGCAGTTTTGTTTTGTACATTTAGGTGGATAATTATGATAATGACAATTTTATATAGACATTTAGTTGTTTCTGTACTATTTATTTAAAAAACAACCCTTTCTTTATTAAATTGCCATTGTTATTTGCCAAAGATTAGTAACTGTATTCATGTCATTCTATTTCTGCATTCCATTATTTTCTATCAATCTATGTTTTTGTTTGTTTTCCAACACCATGCTGTCTTGATGACTGTGGTGTTATGTCTTGACATCAGGTTGTATCGTTCCTTCAACTTTGTTCTTCTTGAATGTTGTTAGGTATTTTGGGTCTTTTGTTTTATCACATAAGCTTTAGACTCAATTCGTAAATATCTACAAAATAGTGTGCTGGAATTTTAATTGCAATTATATTGAATCTAAAAATCAGGATGGCAAAAATGGACCTTTAAACAATATTGAGTTTTTCAATCCATAAACACAGAATATATCTCCTTTATTCATATGTTTGATTTTTTTTTAGTTTTTTACATATATAATCTGTACTTAATTTCACATTCCCATTGCTAATTTTTTACATGTTGAAAACTGATAAACTCTATATTAACCTAGTGTCCTACACCCTTGCTATAATCACTTATTAATTCCAGAGGTTTATATTTCAATTATTTGAGATTTCTGCATGACAGTCATGTTAGCTGTGAATATACACAATTTTATTTATGTATTACCAATCTATATATCTTTTATTTCCTTTTCTTGCCTTATTGCACTCTCTAGGACTTCCAGTTCAATGTTGAGCGGGAATGATGAGAGGAGGCAGCCTGGACATTTTTGACTTTTACCTGATCTTGGGGGTAAAGTACCCAACTTGTCACCATTAAGTATGTTAGTTATAGGCTTTTTGTAGATATTCTTTAAGAATTTAAGCTTGCTTTATACCTATTTTTCTAAAAAAAAATTTAATGTAGGTGGGTGTAGCATTATATCAAATGCTTTTCCTGAATTTTTGCATTAATTTATACAATTGCATATTTTTTGTTTAGTCTGTTAATATGCTAGATTACATGAATTGATTTTTGAATGTTAAACTAGCTTTGGATACCTAGTATACATGCCACGTGAGCAAGGTATACATTATTTCTTACACGTTTTTAGGTTTGATTTGCCAATATATTTTGAGGCCATTTTGCATATAAGCTTATGGAATATATTGGCCTGTAGCTGACCTTTCTTGTAATGTTTTTGTTTGGTTTTGGTATTAAGGTAATGCTCACTTTATAGAGGGAGTTAAGAAGTATTTCCTCTGCTTCTGTTGCTAAGGGAGTACATGAAAAAGAATCATCTATAATGTTCAATAAATCTAGAAAGAGCAAATAAGAAGAAATATTACATTTTTAAATTTATCTTTTCTTTACATTTTAGTTTGGGAAGTTTCTATTGACTTATCTTCAAGCTCTTCGGTACTAGATTTTTTTCCCCTGAGATGAGTCCAGTTTACTGAGGACCCTATCGGTGCTGTTCTTCCTTTTAGTTACAATGTTTTTATTTCTAGTATTGTTTTATTGTTTCTTAGAATTGCCATTTATCTGCTTATATTACCCATCTCTTCTTGCAAGTTGTTCACTTTTTAAATTAGAGTCCTTAGTACATGAGTTATTTTAAATTCCCTCTGTGATAATTTGAAAATCTCGGTCAACTTTTGTAGCTTGTTTTGTCTTTTCTAACTGTTTTTTCTTGCATTTTACCAGGCCTTGTGTTTTGTTGTGATTGTTGTTCAAAGGCAGATGTGATATGTCAGGTAGTAATAGAAACTGAGGTAGACACCCTTTTATTTATGTACTTATTTTAATTTTTTTTAAGAGATGAAGATCTCTCTATGTTGCCCAGGCTGGTGTTGAACTCCTGGTCTCAAACAATTCTCTTGCCTCAGCCTCTCTAGTAGTTGGAATTACAGGCAGGAACCAAAATGTTAGGCTAAATAGGTTTTTAGTGTGAGGTTTTATGTTAACCTGGCTAGGAGTAAGGCTATATTTAATGTTTGTTGTATCTGTAGGTGCCAGAGGTTCCAAATTCCTTTAGTGCCCTTGTTTTCATCTCTTTTGTTGAACCTGAGCTTCCCCTAAGAACTCCTCCTTAAACAGTCTGTGACTTTTAGTTCTTTGAACTATAATCCACTGTTATCACACTGGAGCCCTGTTGGTGCCATGGTAAGGTTCCAGGAAGGGGAAATGTTCTATAATCATAGAATCTCTAATCTTACAAGTAAATCTCAAGCTTTGAGTGCACCTGAGTCCCTGGACTGTGACCTTCACAAGTGTTTCTTCAGTTTCATGTCCCCCCATGGATAGGCAACACAGTGAGCCCAAAGAGATCTGGAGTGAAGGAACGCCCTTTCCTGAGTGGACTAAGGCTCTGGAATAGTTTTTGCTTGGGTGATTGGCCTTTGTTATGGAGAATACTCTGTACTTCGCAAATGGTGCTCTTCCCCCTAGAGAGGGGCAGGCTCTTCCTAGAACCTTTCTCAAGAAACCTGTGCAGTGCCTGTAGGTAAAACCTATGCAAAGTGATGGATCTCCTAAAACTGCAACTCCCCCTCCTCTCATATATCAGCCTCCTGCTTTGACACACTTAGCCTCCAGCAATTCATTAAAATAATCGGTAAGATTTTTTACTAGTTTATGGCTCCAGCAGCTTCTGCTCCAGGTAAATTAATCTCAGCTGTGATTCTCTGTATTTGCTTTTCTTTGTAGAGTTCAGAATGGTGATTTGCAACCTCAGTTCTCTGAAGAATACCAAAAAAGTTGATTTTCCGTTTGTTCAGCATTTTTCTTTATTATTGTAAGGAGGAGAGTACTGACTTCCAGTCTCTTTACATGTGAGAACTGTGATGGGAATGTCTTATTCTTTTCTAAGTGCTTTATCATTTCCCTGGGTTTTTCAGCAAGAAGTTTTTATTAAAAATTTATTTAAACATAATTGTGTCAATAAAACACTAATAACTTGAAAACCATTTTTCATGTCAAGTGGCATTAGTTTAATGTACATTTACAAATAATTGTAAATGGTGGCTTTGCTAAATACCAAGCTCCCTTTTAAGAAGGTACATTTTACAACAGTCATCTTGCCTGAAAACGTAAAGGATTTAGTGATAAGACAGGGAGATAAAACTACAAAATGGGTTGTTTCCATCTCTCTACTAAATGCATGTTTCTAAGACTTGAGGATAAACTGTGTGCCAGGAGCTGACTAAATGTTTTTTGTGTGTGTGTTGTTGTTGCTGTTGTTGTCGTTTTGAGACGGAGTTTCTCGCTCTGTCGCCCAGGCTGCAGTGCAGTGGTGCAACCTCGGCTCATTGCAACCTCTGCCTCCCGGGTTCAAGCTATTCTCCTGCTTCAGCCTCCCGAGTAGCTGGGACGACAGACTTGCTCCATAGCTGGTTTCAACCCACCACCTGATGTTGCCCTTTCCTTTTTGCAGCTTCAACATTGCAGCTAAGCAACATTCCTTCCCGATAAGAGAACAAGACCATGAAGTGTATCTGTTCAGTTTACGGAGGCTGTGCATTGAGTGTCTTCATGCCCTCTGCTTCACCTTTTGATGTACAAGAGCCTAACTGAAATGTAAGGAAATGTTACATCTCCACCCCAGAGTGAAATAGATGTATGTAACATGCATGTTAGCTTACTGTGCATGTGTGCAGCACATTTGTGGCTATTCATAGTTCCTCCTATAACCTGTTGAATATGTATACTTAGCCAACTCATACAGCACAAATTCCTGTCTTATCCTTTCCTCCCTCAAAACACCTGCTTCTCATTTTCAGCCACGAGCTATGCTTCTTGCCTGCAGGTTGCTCTACCCAACTTTAGAATTAAAGCTCTCTTTTCTAAATTTACAGATTTTGTGACTTTTTCTGGTGACAGTAACAAGAACTAGAAAGAGATGTATCATTTAGGGTTTCATATGCCAGGCAACTGAGTTTGGAAGGGATTGACACAGCTTTGTTTAATTGTATCAAATTTGATTTTTAGAAACCTGTACTCTTCTAAATACAGATTCAAATCTGAGGCTTAAGAAAAAAATAAAGCAAAATATTCACACAACACTATACATTTTCAGAAGGAGCTTATATATAAGCACAGGACTATACAATCAGATATTGATGGACTGAGTAGTGATCAGTTCTTACTCATATGTTTTATTCTTTGTATTAAATTGTATTGAATGCAAGTGTATTTAATAGAATCTTCCTTATTTAAGAGGCATCAAGGATACCTCATCATAATTCAGTAGACTGATGCATTGAGAATTTTAATATTATTCTATTTGTTAATATTCCAACATGAATCAAAAGGTCTATTACTCTCAGATTAAGATATTTGGGTAATTAATGTTCAGATATGTGTTTATAAAGTATTGAGCTTTTGAAGAGGAACGTGGGTAATTATCACTATTAATTTTGCTCTAAATTATATTTCGGCTTGTGCAATTGTTATAAGCACAGATTCTGGCAAATATAAACTCTTTAAGCAAAACATATTTAGAGTATCACATTTTCTTTGGCTAATAAAATTATAGTCAGTCATGAACATTATTGATATGTTGATTTAAAAAGATATAGTAAAATATCTGGTTAATAGTTTTTTAAATGAGGAAATAAATGATTACAGAAAACAATAAAATGCAGAAATACTTTAAGATGACTATCTAATTACTCCAGAATTTCACTGCTCATATTTCTAATTTCTGCTATAAACACCCACACAGGAATGTTGGTAAAGTCTTAGTAAAAAGAAAAATAAAACTAATATCTATTACTAATGTCATATATTAAGCCCTAATATTGTTGTCTACTCTTTCACTGAGCAATGTACTCATCTTTTAACCCCTTAGCATCTATAACTTCAGCCACAAATTTCTTATTTTAAAATGGCTTTATAGTCTTAAGGCTGAGGTTATATTTGAAATGAACAAAAGTATAGAGATTGAAATTCAGCAGTGCAATTTTATAACTTTACAAATAAAGATATTATTTGAGATATTGAGAATTTTAACATTCTCTGAGTCTTAAGAAAAAATAAAGCAAAATATTCACACTTACACTATAAATTTTCAGAAGGAGCTTATATATAAACACAGGACTATACATTCAGATGTTGATGGACTGAGTAATGGTCAAGTTTACTGATATTTCTTATTCTTTGTTTTAAATTGTTGACTGCAGGTGTATTTATAGAATCTTCCTTATTTAAGAGACGTCAAGGTTAAGCTAAGCTTTATGGATAAGGGCACAGCCTAAGACTAGAGGAATATTGTCTGAGACCAAGGCGTTTTCCACCTCTTAACAGATATGTAATCTTTACTGCACTTCACTGAACATTTGCTTTCCATTTGTAAAACTGATAATAAAAAACTAACTTCTGGAGCTGCCATAAATATTACCCTGAGAAAAATAATTAAAACAGTAATGAAAACGTCTCAACACAGCGCATGTCTCTCTTTGCAAGTTCAATATGAGTTATTCTCGTTACTACTATTGAGTTAGTGACACGGAGACCCGCGGATGATTGGTGCTTCTGTTGCAGTGGTTTTCAAATGGGGTTGATTTTATACCTCAGAGGACATCTGGCAATGCCTGGAGACATTTTTGACTGTCACAACTGGGAGAATAGGGTGCTACTGGCATCTAGTGGGTAGAGGCCAGGGGTGCTGATAAATGTCCTGCAATGCACAGGACAACAAATAATTCTCAGGTCTATATTGGCAATAATGATGAGGCTGAGAAATCCTGCACTCTGGCACTAAGCTTCATTATCTTAAGAATAAATCTCATCTCTAAATAATCTTTAAATTCTTACTAGTGATCACAATGAATAGGCTTCTTAAGGAAACTCATTTTATTCTTTTCTGTAATCATTTATTTTCTCCTCTAAACAACACTCTTTATTAGACCAGGCATCATGATGCATGCTGGAGGTTCAAAGATCAAATACATGAAGTTTGCCCTTAGTAAGATCACAGTACATTAATTTATAGAGGGAAACACATAATTGCCCCGCACTGAGATGCATAAATCATGATGACAGAGATGTTGCTTATGATGGTGGCAGGAGTGGGGGTACTTAAAGATGTTGCTGGAGAGATGGGATGGAGTGTGTCATGCATGATCTGTTCCCACTAAAATGTCTGTGCACTTCACCTTCTAAACCAGGGGACAGGACTGAAAGGTTTGAAGCAGGAGGTACCATGACTCAATGTGTGCTTTATAAAGCTTTTTTAGTGTTAGTATATACAGGAGATGAAAAATGTGAAAGAAGAGATACACAAACCAAACAGGATACAACTTAAAAGTGCAAACTAGAGATTGTGAAATTCCAAGTTTGGCCAGTGACAGGTTCAAGGGGAGAAACTTATGAATAGGGTTTTGCACGAATAGTTGATGAATGAGTAGCTGAGGGAGAGAAGAGAGGAGTCCTGTGAGAAACCTAGATTGCTGTGTCAGAGACTGGACTGATACAGACTAGACTGATACAGACTGCGCTGATACAGACTAGACTGATACAGACTGCGCTGATACAGACTGGACTGATGCAGACTGGACTGATACATGTGGAAAGAGAAAGGTGGGGAGAAAGGAGAATGGGTTTAGTTTGAACATTCTGAGCTGTGGGGCTGATGTTCACAGAATTTGGGAGAGGGATTGTTTGGAGCAAAAAGAATAAAGGTTGCCAAAATACATATTTAGTTATTGGCACTGAGGGCTCGGTGCGGTGGCTCACACCTGTAATCCCAGCAATTTGGAAGGCTGAAGCGGGCGGATCACCTGAGGTTAGGAGTTCGAGACCATCCTGGCCAACATGGTGAAATCTCTACTAAAAATACAAAAAAAAAAAAAAAAGTATCCAGGCATCCCAGCTACTTGGAAGGCTGAGGCAGGAGAATAACTTGAACCTGGGAGGCAAAGGTTGCAGTGAGCCAAGACTGCGCCACTGCACTCCAGCCTGGGAAACAAAAAGGAAACTCCATCTCAAATATATATATATTATATATAGTATATTATATATAGTACATTATATATGTTATATATTATATATAGTGTGTGATATATATTATATATTGTGTATTATATATTATATATTTTATATATGCAAATATATATATTATGGGGACTAGGCAGCCAATGCAATAAAAACTTGAGTCTCAGTGGATTTTTGTCAACTCACTTTGGGGTCTGATGGTGGTAGAAATGTGGATGTCCGTAGGTTTTATATGGATACAGAGCCACATGTGAGAAAGCCTGGATTAGATATGGATTGGGTGCATATCAGCACCCAGGAGAAAGTGGCAGCAAGGGAGGAGGCTGGCAGAATGCTTTTTTATTTGTTTTTTAATTATCTGAGCCCATTCCAAATGTCACAGGTAAATATGAACACATAACTCATTAATTGTTAGCAATACATGAGTTTGTAAGGATGTATTATTAGTAACATTAGCATCTTTATTATAATGTTGTGCCCTGAATTCACAATTGACAGGTATACTTTCCATCTTTTTCATGTAATTATATCAAGTATGGTATTGCATACAATTATTGTCCATTACATATTTATTGATAAAAACTAAATAATTTTACAAAGGAGAATTTCTCAAGTCACATTTGACAGAGTTGCTCAAGTTTAAATTACATATACACATATATGTACAATCTCTACACATAAAAGACATATACATGCATTTATATGTATATGTATTATTTACACACCCATAATACTTACAGTACATAAACACAGGCACACAGACCTGTTTCTTTGAGATAATTTTAAATTCAAAAGAATGCATAATTGGTCAAATATTGTCAAATGAAGCCATGCTTATTTTAAAGTGAAAGATATAAAGAAATAATTGTGCAGACTGTTTGTCCTTAGACGTATGCAATTATACAAATTAGGAGAGAAAAAATTTAGTAAACCTTTAGTCCCAATCAGTCCATTGAGAAATGTTAATTTAAGGAAAGAAATAGAAGATAATTTGCACGTTTCCTTTTAGGTTCCTTGAGGAGAGGCTGGGTCTGGCTGGAGACTGCACTGCAGAGGGTAACCCCTGTCTCCTGGACCACCTAGCGATGCTCTAAAATCTCAAGGAGACCCTGCTAGCATTTACTTTATGCAAGACTAGCTCCAGAAAGCCCACGCGGCATGATGCATCTAGAGAGTGTTCGAAACAGGAAGAGTCTTCTCAATGTGCCTGAAGACTGAGAACAACTGCGCACATTTATGTGTCCAGAACACTTATAAATACACGTTAGCATATGATAAAATAGTAACTCATGGCCATTTATCATTTGACCAAAAGCTTTTCAGTGGAAAAATCTTTAAAACTTTTTTGGCGGGGGCTGATTCTTGGGGCAACGTTGTGCCTTCTGAAGTCCTTCAGTGTTGTTAATCTCCCCATTTCCGGTGCGAGAACTGAGGGTCAAAGATGAGGCTTCCCTGATGGAAAGCGTTGCAGCTGGCCAGCCGGCCTGGATCCCCAGCTCTGCAGCTGAGACTGTATCAGCCTAACCTCACTTCAGAAGACTGCATTCGCTCACGTTCTGAAATTCACTTCATTGCAAGAGCCACGTACTCTTTTTCCAAAAGAGGCTAATATACCAGGGCCTGGGCCATGCTGAAGCTGTGTCGTCTCTCCTTCCTCCTTCACGGGCTTGTTCTATGTGACTGGCTGAGGCAGGCCCCGCAGAGTCCTCTGGCCATCCCTCTACACTCTGCTACCTGCTGTTTGGGTAGCTATGCGCCTACTTAACAAGTGATCGTTTTGTTTTCACGGGTGTGACATCTGCTCGGTACACTGATAATGCCATTGCTTCTCAGCCTGGAGCGTCTCTCGCTCCCGCGGGCTGTTCATGTTCACATTGCCAGACCTGCGAGAGTAGCCTCGTGTCTCCTGAGTCATCAAAGGACTCAGGCCCTGCTCACTGCCTGTGATGAGAAAACTCCAGAAAGTGGACAGCAAAACAGCGCAAGCCAAAAGACAAATACCTATTTTCCAATAATCATTTGGAAAATGTCATAGTTTGGGATGTGAAGCCCAGAGAACTAGATTCTGGGCTGACTCTGCTATTTGGTGCCCATGATTCACAGGAGAAGTCCTGTCATTCCCCTGAGCTTCGGTTTTCTTACCTGTAGAAAGGAGACAGTAGCACTTGTCTTGCTTCCCTCAAAGGCTCATGAAGAGGGATGGCTGGGATCCTGGAGAGTTAGAAGCGGCTTCGTGTACATAAAGCTGGATAAGCTAAACCAACCTGAGCCCTGTCACCGCTGTCAGGAAAGGAAGGTGTGCTCTGGAGCTGGACCCCATGGCTTCCTCTCTGCTCAGACACCTGGACAAGCAAGTCACGGAGCTTCACTGTGCCTCAGTTTCTCTGTGGGGGAACTCCTTGTGGGAGAGCACTTTTACTTATCTGACATTCCTGCTGCAGACTTTATCAAGGTTAGAAATGGAAAGCCTTTAGATCCAGGGCTGGCATGGAGTGAGCTTTCAGGATTAATTAGCGTGACTTTGATTCGGAGCAGGCTGCAACTGAAAATGAGAATTGTTTTTTTGTTTTTTTTTTTCCTTGGAGTCAATTTGAATTTTACTTGGAGAAATCACAACACTGAACACAAATGGGTCTTTCACTGCCTCTTCTCCCCAGGCCTCTGCGTCCCTGTCCTGAAGCTCAAGCTTGCCTTGTTTCAGTGCCCCTTGAAATACGAAGTAAGTTCTGTGCTAAGACACTTGGTTCTCAGGTGAAGGTCTAAGAAGAAAGGAGGATTTTTACTACCCAGAAACTCACATTCTTTGGAGGAAATTGGAGAAAGAAACTTAGGATGCCCCAGGAACATTTCCACATTTTTAAGGTCAAATAACAGAAGTTAAAAAGGGAGTAGGTAGACAACATTGTTTTTTGACCTTTCCTTACATCGCATATGGGTCTAACATACGCCTCTTTACAAAACTGGAGTAGTTAGGCCTGGCGCGGTGGCTCACGCCTGTAATTCCAGCACTTTGGGAGGCTGAGGCAGGCGAATCACGAGGTTAGGAGTTTGAGATCAGCCTGACCAATATGGTGAAACCCTGTCTCTACTAAAAACACAAAAATTAGCCGGGAGTGGTGGTGGGAGCCTGTAGTCCCAGCTACTTGGGAGGCTGAGGCAGAAGAATTGAACTCCGTCTAAAAAAAAAAAAAAAAAAAAAAAAAAAAAAAAAAGGTGGAGTAGTTACTTGCAGCACAGATTTAACAACCCTCAATCTTTATCACTTACATCTTTTATTGTGCAACAGGCTATAACCTTGCTCTACCTACCCAAGTTACCTGTTTATTAAACAAACAAACAAAAACTCAGATTTGGGGGTTTAGGACAAAACAGGTAGGCCTCAAATCCATTTACAGATTAAAAGATGGTATTGATTTAAGGCTCCAGATTTTCACTCTCACACTCAGAGCCTGATAACAGTCTTCTAAAGTTGTACCCTACTCATCCTTTCTTTGCTAAGGTTAATAATTAACAAGTCAACCAAAAGGGGCACCTGCACCGGAAAGGTAATTTGACAGTGACAAGACAGGAAGAGCTGGCCCCCGTACAGGCTGTCTTACACCTGCAACTCCTGGTCGGGCGCAGTGGAGGCTCACGCCTGGAATTCCAGCACTTTGGGAGGCTGAGGCGGGCAGGTCACTTGAGGTCAGGAGTTCCAGATCAGCCTGGCCAACATGGTGAAACCCTGTCTCTACTTAAAATACAAAAATTAGCCAGGCATGGTGTCAGGTGCCTGTAATCCCAGCTACTTGGGAGGCTGAGGCAGGAGAACCATGACGAGGGGTGGTTGGGATCCTGGAGAGTTAGAAGGGAGACAGACGTTGCAGTGAATGGAGACAGACTCTGTCCAAAATTTAAAAATAAATAAATAAATAAAAAGAAAGACCTGCAACTCCAGCTGCGAAACTCCCTCATGATTCCCTTTGGTTCCCTATGATTTGCTTATATGATCTTAGCCTGGTGTGCATGTGGAACTGGTGACTGTGAGTGTCTGTGCAAGTGCATCTTCCTGCGAGGAAAATGAATGCTCTACATTTCCTGTGGATACAAAGATCTGCTCGAGCAAGTTAACACAATTAATTATGCAATGTGAAAATTTCTATCCCACAATTCTTATTTATTAGCACATATGGTTTTCCATAATTTTGGAAATACTTTGGAGGAAAATGTTAGTTAGAAATTTGCATTGTAAGCTATAGAATAAGTATGTATTAAACATCCACTATATATTTGTGTATACACATTTTTTTTTTTTTTGAGTCACAGTCTCGCTCTGTTGCCCAGGCTGGAGTGCAGTGGCACAATCTCGGCTCACTGCAAGCTCCGCCTCCCGGATTCACGCCATTCTCCTGCCTCAACCTCCCGAGTAACTGGGACTACAGGCACCCGCCACCACACCCGGCTAATTCATTTTGTATTTTTAGTAGAGACGGGTTTTCACCATGTTAGCCAGGATGGTTTCGATCTCCTGACCTCGTGATCCACCTGCCTTGGCCTCCCAAAGTGCTGGGATTACAGGCATGAGCCACCTATGCCCGGCCTCTCTATACACATTTTTATTTATGTCCAGACATATATACATATTCCAATTTTACCTGCTTTTAGTTTTTTGTAATTTACAATTGTTTATGCATTGGAGAAAAGTCATATATATTTGAGAATATTTTAAATTCATCATGATTATTACATTAATATAAATACATTTGAATGGTATATTATGCTTTTCCTGATATATATATGCATATTATACAATTTATATTGTATATACATGAACAAGTTCTATAAGAACACAATTATGTGCATTCACACATCATTTGTTCAAAAGCTCAGGAGAATGCTATATATCAGATAAATGAATTTTTCAGATCATTGAACCTTACTATTTCAAGCACAAGCATTTAATTTTTAATATCTGCAAGGAAATTTTCTGTAGGCCACTCCCTGGAGTTCTTGGGAAGATACTACTGAGCATAATAATAACAATGAAGAAAAAAAAACAGAAAATATTACCATAGAGTGAGTATCTATTATAGCCCTCACTTTGCACATACTTACGTCAGGAAATCCTTGAGATTTGGTGAACTGGGTCCTCCCATTTAGATGTAACTGTCAAACAAAGTGGGACTTGGAGAATTTTGGTAACAAGATTCAGTTATAAAACTAAGAAGTAGAATTAGGATTTAAAGGTATGTCTTTCTTGCTCAAATTTCCATTGTCTTTCTCATACATTTTCTTCCCTTGAGTACCTTACCATACTGGCATTTATGGTTTTGCCCACAGGCTCTGACACCCATAGACAGTTTCTGCTTTCTAGTTTTTCTGGGGCTTCCTTTGATGTTGAAATCTCCATGTTGTCTTCTACTGCATACGACTTTCTGTTCTAGTTCTGCCAGTTCTCCTCAATTTTGTTTCTTGTAATGTGCTCTGTGCTGGTTAATCAGAAAAGTGGGTTTGATAAAAACTATTGGTTAAAGTTTATTTGGTAATTAGAGGTAATTATTCCCCTTGTTTCTTATAAGAATATATATTTGTGTCAGTTAGGCACTGGACAGAATGACTTTAACGCAACCAGGGTTTTGCTGTGTGTACATATTCACTTGCTAGTCACATTTTACTGTAAAGAAATATTTAAAAGGAAATGCAAATCAACAATGATGCAAAAATCTCAAAAGAACTCACATTTAGAAATATTTAATAAATACTGTAGGTCAGTTTGAGTTCTTCCAAAATATGTTCCGTTAACAGCTGCTTTGTGTATTGTTTCAGACCTTTAAGAAAGAAAGCATGTTAATAAAGAGCAGTAGGCCACCTCCTTCCCCATCTTATTCTAAGGGATTTGTGCATACTTCTACAGATCGTATAAAAGTTTTATGTCCATGTTTCTGTAACTGGTTTGGCTTTTTCTAAATTGTAGGAGAAGAAAATCCAATCTCTAGTTTCTTTGTAGCATATAATTGGAACAAGATAGTCAAAGAAAAGAGAAAGCTTAGAGAAAGAAAAGTCATTTCTGAAAGTTTGAGGATTTAGTATATTATGAAAGAAAACTAGCTCAGGTTCAAAGGGTTATTAGAAAATCTAAGAGGCCCTGCCAGCAGAACTTTTCTGGTGCTATATAGACTTCAATGGGCAGTGTGAAATATAAAATAAGATTTTAAAGTTCAGTGATGAAAAGGACACAGATCATCCACAAAATTCACTTTAATTGAAGGTAGAATTTTGTTGGATGACGAGAGAGTTGAACATGTGGAGGGATTTATAGGTTCAATGTGGTGACACCAAAGTCTCATGTTTTCTCTCTCAAAGAATTTCGTATTTTGAAGATAAGCATTGTAATCCATTAACAATATATGACAATATAGACACATTGCTTCTTTTTAATCTTTTTACTGATTATGAAATTCCTTTTTTCATCAAAATTTATTACGACCAAAGAAGTAAAATTTTACAAGTTCGTGAAAAAAGTAGTTGTACCCAATTACAAGGTAACACCTCCCTAGTATCTAATTCCACATATATTTTCTTCACCACCTCTGAAAGAAATTCCAACATTATTTTCCAGAACATACATAGAGAAACAGAATTACTCTGTGTATGTGGGCGTGTGTATGCGCGCGCTCCTGTGTGCGTGTGCGAGCGCGCTCATGTGCGTGCGTATATGTGCGCGCGCGCGCTCGTGTGCGTGCGCGTGCGCGTGTGTGTGTTTTGGCTTTATCTGTGTTCTTCAGGGACTCCAGGTCTCTTCAACTTCCTCCAGCACAAGCTCTAGGTGTTCCTGAGGCTGTCGGGAGGCAGCATTCATAGGAACTTTGGGCCGCATTGTGGTATCAACCTGTCTTGCATCCTCTTCCCTGACCCGCTGCTGTGGGGCTACTTGCCAAGGTCACCAAGGAGATGTGTTCCGTCAGGCCTCTCAGTGAAGGTACTGACCTCCTGCAAGAACCGGGGGTCCCCCGCCCAGGGAAGAATTTTGTCAGTGGCCCTACCCTATCCCTTCCTCTTCCCCTGCAGGGCCAATGTGAGCGGCAGACCTCGCGTTTGCACTGCACTGTCCCTTCTGGCCTCCCCCTCTCCTTCCCACTCCCCAGTCCTCTGCCACTGCTCCTCTCGCTTCGCAGGCAACAAAGCCAGCCAGGTGACCCGTGTCCCAGAGAGTGTGCACTAAGGAGCTCAGCAGCTCTCTCTTGGATTTGCTCTTTGTCGAAGGCCTCTTGCATGAGAACACAGCTATTGATCATGGAGTCCAGACCAAAGGGAATGGTGGTGTGAGTAGCATTGTCCTAATACTCATGATTCCTTCCTGTACTTCTGGATTTTTGAGTCAAATGTTTGTGGTTTTCTCTTCTCCTGTAAAATGAAGAATTTCTCAGGAAGTCCTAGGTGATTCGTGTACATATGTGGCTGTGTAGTGGATTATTCACCAAATAAGTGGATGCACACTGGCTCTCCACATATGCACTAAATGAACCACTAACGTGTTTTATCCAGGCAGTCCTCAGCCCTAAAGCTCACCTTCTCTCAAATGCAGTTTCGTTTTTCTTATACATTTTGTGGAAAAGTTGAAGACTGTGAGCAGCATACCGCTTGCAACAATGTTTAAGGGTCCAGTAGGAAGATCAGACTGACTGACGTGAATCAAAGCTTTGCCTCTTAAGCAGAGAAGAGAACTGTGGGTGCAAAGGACCCAAGTGGGGTTTCCAAGGAATAAGGGGGTTTCTCATCAACATGTGTAAAATTTTAATTATGCGGTTATTTTAATTATAAGTTCTAGAGATTTGATGTAGCGTATTGAGCCTATAGACAACATGCTGGTATTGCACATTCAAAAATATGTGAAGAGAGAGAATTCGTATTAAATTGTCTTACCAAAATAAAAAATAAATTAAAATAAACTAGAAAATAAGTAAATAATTAAATAATTATTGCCTCTTACAACTAACTTTGGACAAACATCCTACCCTGGTAAAGCCAGGGCATTTTTCTGGCTGAAAGTATGTTTTAGGGCTGAGGACTTCCTAGATGAATCGCATTAGTAGCTCAATTAGGGCATATGTGGAAAGCCAGTGTGCATCGCATATTTTGTGAATAATCCACTACACAGCTACATGTTTACATGAATAAGCTAGGACCTCCTGAGAAATTATTCATTTTACATGAAGAAAGACAACCATAAACGTTTGGCTCAAAAATCCAGGGGTACAAGGAGTGATCCTGAGTATTAGGACAATCACATTCACAGGCATTTCTCTGGCTTTACCAGGGTGGGACACTTGTCCAGAGCCTCTGCCTTTTCCCATTTTCCAGATATTCCATAAAAAGAGTTACTGTCCAATACATAATTAATACTAATAGCTTTCTTAGTTTATTAGTACTAGTAAGAATGTGGCCGAAGTTCAGACTGACAAAGTTAAACCTGCAATCAGTGGGTAAGATACCAAAATCATTTCATAGCACTAATTTTGTGGACAATAACCTAGAAAGCCTCTGGAAAGTAGATGTCTTGTGGCCCGTGTGACTCACAGAGAATGAGCTGACATAGCTTCAGACTCCAGGGAGAAGGTTAGCCCTGTGGTCAAGGAAGGGTAGGTGAAAGTTGGAAAGGAATTAACAGTAGAGACTGGTATCGAGGGATTGTTTACTCAATTTCTTTGATGACACATCATTCTAGCACTAGATCTTTAATTATACTTGTAGCAAATATATACAATCTTTCATGTATTTTTTTAATTAAAGGATGTTAATTTGTTGACTTTAATATCAACGTAAGAGTTTGTCCTTCTTAGTGAATCCCTGTTCCTCAGCCTGGTCAAATCTAGTTTTCTCCTCTCCAGTTAACTGGTTGTTGAAAATGTGTTTCTTTCACATCAGTGATTCAGGAGATAAATATTTAGGTTCACATAAGGAAACTATCCAGAGTCTCTGTCATTTTGAGCTCTTGAGTTGACCAGGAATTAGAATCCAGTGATGATTATTTTGTGTCTTATTGACCATGCTGAACATAATATCATTTAATTGACTCTGAAAACATTTCAGTTTATAAAATTTAGCATCTATGACAATTAAGCAGCTTTCTGCCTCGAGGACTGCTTGTGGGTGCTTCTCCAAGTTCTATTTGACTCTCCTGAAGGGCTCCTTAGAGCTTTTAGTTTTTATTCATGCAAACCAGTTGTCTGCTCTAATTAATTAAGGAATCTGAAGACAAAGCTTAAGAAACAAACTCAATTTGGATTTTGAGATAGAAAAATACTATATCTCCAATATTTTTGAAAATACAATGTGAACTTCTTAATATACATGTTGTAGATTTCAATCTGAAAGTATTGATTACTCAATTATAAGAATCTAAATTAATAGGAATATCACTATTTAAATATATTGAACTTCCAGATATTTGGTATAGTTTTAATTATATATAGGTTACCTAAGCCTATTCTGTGTGTGAACTTCCACCAAATTCCATATCTTTCAAGTGGCATGTGTAATATTGGGCAGAGTTCTTATAATGCCTTAATCTGCATTTGTCTCATCTGCAAACCTGAGGATAAGATGCTACCTTGTGAGCTCTAAGCTCATGGATGCTGGCATTCAAGCCCTGGTTATTCTGTTTCTATTTTAAGGCCATGAAAAAAGCTTAACTTCTTTTTCTTCAATTTTTCCAACCTGAAATGACTTTTAATTACCCTAAAGTAACATAATAAAAGCATATACCTCTCAGGGTTGCTGTGGAAACAAAACAAGGTGATGCTTTCTGACTATTTGCGGTGTCTAACAAACAATTATGATCTTACAAAATGTTAGCTTTCATCATGGTCATTACCATCACCTTCTTTTTCTAACATTCTTTGACTTTAGGAAAATCAATTTTGTTATTTGCTGTGATTATTTTGTAAACTAAGTTTGTTCACATTTTCCTAACTTTTATTATAATGAAATATTTTTATTTTAAAAATTAGAATGAGAAGTGAAAATCAAACAAATGTTGAGTTGAATATTTTATTAGGTGCTTTGAACTTGGGAGACACATATAATCTATTGGATATAACTGGAATGTAGCTATGATTCTTAGTCTATGATTCTTGCTGTCTATTTGATCTATGTAATGTTAATGTAAATTACACTGTCTATACAGCATGCTTGACAGAAGTAGGAAGGAATAAGTGGTTCTCTGAATGCCTTCTATTTTGATTTAATTATTTTTGTATTACAAAGCAAGTTTATCCTTAATAACTGATGATTTTAAGTGTCACTCCCATTTTGCTATGAATTCTTAGAGTTTCCATTTATTACATGTTACTCAACATATGAGATTATTGAGCAATATTTCCATGTATTCTTATTAGTATTGAAAAGCTGTTCTCATCTAAATATTCTGATTTTTAGAGAGTTCAAGGCTTCACATTACTGCAAGGGTTAATGGCAGGTCTATCTAAACAAACTTGAAAAAGTCAGAATTTCTCATTTCATAAATATTGTTGGACCAAAATTAAATCAGAAAATAAACAAGTTAGTACTAGTTTGTACACACACACATTTTAGATAGAGTACGGTTTTCATGTAGGAGAAGTCATAAAGTAAATACAGAATAAATGGAATGAATATTACTACATTCTCTTCATGGAAAAGCAAAGCTCAAATAGGATAGTAAAATTCACAAAAAGGACCATCAGTATCTAATTATGTAATATTTACAAGTTATTTCTTTAAAATTATAAGCAAAGTAAAAGACAACTAACTAGCATATATTTGCCAGAAAATAAAAGAGAAAAAGCTGTAAAAGGAATAGCATGTAACACACCATGGAGACCAATACACACGGTAGCCCCAATTTAGGAATGAAAAATAAAAAGGACAGGAGCTACTTATGGAACAAAAAATTCACACAGGCAATTAACCCTGCCTCCTTTATTTCCATTTTATTTGCTATTGTGTCTTGACACAAATAATCTTCACCTCCATTCCCCATCCACCAGCCCCGGAGCTCAAAATGCACTGATCCTACTATTTTTCCACTGTCCCTAATCTTCATCACGTCTATGTTCCCTCCCTTCCCCACCCTGGCCTGCAGTCACACAGTTGGACAGTGTTTGGAGCTCTGTAGCTTACTAACCTTCAGCAACATTCCACATGAGTGAGTTGCCCACTGAGGCTGGGCCACAATATTAGTCATTTTTACACTGCTATAAAGAAATGCCCAAGACTGGGTAATTTATAAAGAAAAGAGGCTTAATTGACTCACAGTTCTGCATGGCTGGGGAAGCCTCAGGAAACTTACAATCATGGCAGAGGGGGAAGCAGGCTTATCTTACATGGTGGCAGGTGAGAGAGAGCAAAAGAGAGGACCTGCCAAACACTTATCAAACCATCAGGTCTCGTGAGGACTCATTCACTATCAGGAGAACAGCATGGGGAAAACCATCCCCAGAATCCAATCACCTACCTCCCTCCACACGTGGGGATTGCAGGCCCCTTCTTGAACATGTGGGGATTACAATTCGAGATGCGATTTGGGTGGGGACACAGAGCCCAAGCATATCAGCCACCCTGTCACTCTCCCACCCTCCTAACTTCCACTAATGTCTTCAGGCCCAGAATCCTCTCCAGCTCCTTCTTATCAGTTGATAACCGCTTTTATTTCTAGACAATCAGAAGAGGGCTTCTATGTGCTCCCACACCTCCTCTCTGCCTCTTTTCTTGGTAAATAGATGGGTTGTTCTAGCTGCTATTTAATGCCAAACTCTTCATTTGCACAATTGATCCAACCACCTGTCAGGTATTTAGTGACTTGCTCTTTCAGTATGCCTTTGTGTACTACATGCATCACAGTGTGCTTTCTTTCAACGCTAAATGAGCTTTCCCTCAGCCCCACAGACCTCATCTATGGCACTGGCTTAGCTCCCCTTTGCTGCAACTCCTGGAAACTGTCTCCTGGTTTTGTTGACTATCCTTTCTCTGCTTGTCTCTTCTTCCTTTCATCAGACATCCCACTTCACAAAAAACAGCTCTTATCAAAGTTAAGAGGGATCTCTATGGTTCAAAATCTCAGTCCAATTATAAATTTCAGTCCTTATCATAGTTGATGAGTAAGTAGCTTTCAGCAATTGATCACTATCAGGTCCTTGAAATATTTCTTTTCTTCTAGTTTCAATGAAACCACTCTCTCCATGCTCCTCCTTCCTCATAGGCAGCTGTTACTCCTTTCTTCCTAATCTTTGAGTATTGGTGCATCGCAAGTATCAACCCTCAGCTCTGTTATTTTCTCTCTCCATCCTCATTCACACAGGTGAGCTCATTCAGCGCCATGGGTCTAAATACTACCTATGCAATTAGAACTCCCAATGTCCACTTCCATGGAAGTGGAAGTGTGGAAATGAGAGGAAACCCTGGCGTTTCCTCTGATCTCCATGCTCCTGTGTTCATCTTTCTGCCAGGCACCTCCACGAAACTGTCTCATGAGTACTGAAACTATTTCCAAAAATGAGTCCTTGGACACCTTAACACCCAAAGCTTTCCCTCCCTCCCAAAGTGGCTCAGGTCACAAACCTTGGACACACCTGTGAGTCTCCTCTTTTTCTCACACCTCACATCTAGACAGCCAATCCCATTCAGTTAGTGTTTAGGATTTATTGTACCAAAATTTGACTCTTTCACTCTATTTTCAGAGATGCTGCCCTGGTCTCATCTCATATCTCCCTGAAATAAATATAAGAGCGTTCTGAAAATCTTTGTGCTGCTACCATTGTAGCCCTCCGACCACCCACAGTCTAATTAAACCACAGAGATTGTATTGGACCCTATTACTGTGTTTAAAAATTGCTTCCCAAATTAACAACTTTAGAAAACAAATATGTATGATTTCCTGCAGTTCTGCAATGTGGAGATTCACGAGAGGTTAATCCAGATGGTTCTGCCCAGGACCTCTCATGAGGCTGCAGTTCGCTCTCAGCAGCAACGCCGTGCAGTGGCCTCTGCCAGGCCTGGACTCAGAGAAGCAGGAAGGCATTTCCGACCTTTCCACTTCAGGCACTTCTTCCTCTGAAATCCCAGCACCCTCCGCCTCAGGCGCAGTGAACTGTAAAGGTATGCTCCCTCCCGAGGGTTTTTGTCTACATCTTCTTTTTGAGTGATTCACCTTTCCTCTCAGATCCCGACATGCCTCGGTTCTGGGCATGTATAAATTGATAAGAATGACATGAAAAGGGTCTTCTTTGTGTGTCTGTGAAGTGACCTGGGTTTATAAACGTCTGTGAGGGCAAGTAGAATTGGGTACCTATTCACATGGTTATTTAGCAAATGAACTTCTCTATCGCGTGCAACTAAATATTACCTTAAAACCATGGCAAAGTGTGAAGAACTTTAATAACACTTCACTTTTATCCTTTAAAATGGCCATGTGCTCTCCCATCCCTTGGCAAGGATCTAATTCTGTCCATTAACTCACTGTTCCTGGCAATATTGAGTGCGTTCCCAGAGGCTTCTAGCTGTGCCACACCTTTGAAGCACTGTTTAGTGCGCCATATTGCTATTCACTCAACCTTTATTTATCCCTTGAAAATATTTTATCAATGCCAGTTGTGTTGGATTGTTTTTGAGAAAGATATTTGGAAAGGGTTACCATAAATTAACAAGATCTTTCGCTCAACAAATTCATGGAGTGTGTGTATATGTGTATCCAAATGCAGTCCCTCTCCTTCAAAATGATCATCTTGGGAAATTATATACATTCCTCCAGTCATCATGACTCAAAAGACCTTTATTTCCAGCTGTTCCTAAAGAGTATGGGTCTGGGAAGAGAAAACTGTGTTTGAATTCTAGCTTTGTTTCTTAGTAAATATAGAAAAATTACTTAGACATACTGGGTCAGAGGGGTTCGTCCCTAAAACAGGGAGTGTACACAGGTGCTTTGGGGATGGCGGCAGGATTAGAGGCCACATATGGAAGGCATGCAGCCCTGTTGCTGGCAGTAATACCACGAATGAGCACATCGGCTCCATCTCTACTCCATGTTTGCCTCCTCTTAATGAGTCATCAGTGCCAGCTTCAGAGGCTGACTCTTGTGAGACTAGAAAACAAGTCTCCAGCTATTGATCTCAATCTGTTGTTTTGAAAACTCTTCTCCCTGATTCTGAATGTCTGCCTCCATATCTGACTCCACCCCTGTCTGACCTCTCTTAGGCTTGTTGGTTTTCTTTTTTCTTTCTTTTTTTATTTTTGAGACGGAGTTTCACTCTTGTTGCCCAGGCTGAAGTGCAATGGCCTGATCTCGGCTCACTGCAACCTCGCCTCCTGGGTTCAAGCGATTCTCCTGCATCAGCCTCTTGAGTAGCTGGGATGACAGGCATGCGCCACCACGCCTGGCTAATTTTGTAGTTTTTTGTAGAGACGGGGTTTCTCCACGCTGGTCAGGCTGGTCGCAAACTCTCGACCTCAGATGATCCGCCCGCCTCGGCCTCCCAAAGTGCTGGGATTGCAGGCGTGAGCCACGGCACCCGTCTGGCTTGTTGGTTTTTTTGAGTTTTCTTTCTGGATTTAGATGTCAGCCTCCTTGTCCACTGCTCTCTTACACTCCCACCCCTGTTCCTACCTCAGTGCATTTTATTAGCTTAGACAAGGTCTTCGTACTTCACATCCGGCCCCAGTGATTGTTCCTCAGTATAGCTTTTGCCTGGTTTAGCCAGCCTCCCTCACTCCTAAGAAAAAGGTGAACGTTAACAAAAAAATACTTGTGGAAATATTATGTATCTTTAGAAAACGTATTTGTATTAATTTATAATCACATGTATATAAGGAGATCTGCAAATTCTTTAGGGCAATATATAGAGACTGAGTATTTTATTTCATTGTAATTTAGTTTAAGCCTCATGGATAACAAATTTAAAGGCTGACAAGGTGGAGAAGCTTTAGTTGAACCCAAGAAGGTAGAAATCCTTAATTTCTCTTTAGAAAACTAAATTGTCTTCAACATATAAGTATTGAGTTACAAAAAAAAAGAAAGAAAAGAAAAGAAACCCACCCATGTGCCTTCTCGACATAAGGGCAGCCACATGGTGTTGGCTTGCACATAATGCCTGATTTTAAAACTGCTATTTATTTGCTAAAATATGTGGGCTGTGAACACCTGTCCTTTTTTGATGGCTTTTTTGTTGTTGTTGTTTAATTTATTTATTTTTAAAAGGAGACTGCAAGAGATTCTGGTTACAGACACATAGTGTATTGTGGGATTTCCTTATCAGCCGATGCTGGGGCTGGAGGTAGCTTGCCCTGTGGGAACCACTCACGTGAGACTCGGACCAAGTAGGAGACTGGAAACCCAAACATACTGATTTCCAGGGAGGAAAGAGAGGGCCATTAAAAGTCAGAAATTTGGTGACTTTTGGCATCACTGGCATTTGGGGCCCCTGACAGAGCAGATAGGATGCTTGGAGTGCGGAGGTATCATGAACACTGTTTCTTTGGGTGAATGCTAGGTTAGGTAGTCTACACATAGAGTCGGATCTCCTTTCCATCTCTTCATCGGCAAGAACAAAAAGAGTTTCATATGGGAATTTGTATAGGTGAAGATTTCCCTCCCCTAACGTCATCCCCTATTAAGCTGCCACAAAGGACGGGCTGCCCAGGGATTCCCTGGCCTCCTAGAAATACCTGTTCTGGGCTCCCTCCCCAGGCTACCATGGGGATGGCCAGCTCTCCACTTCCATCCTTCCTCGGAGTCAGAGGAGGAGCCGGATGGAGACCTGCCTGGGGGAAGGGGCATTCCTTCCCACTTGCAAAGCCAAAGAAGCCTTTTTTGGGCCTGAAATTTGCAATGGCTCGGTCCATTTGAGCTACTATAAAAAAACACCTCAAGCCGGGGGGATCTTACACACAAGAGAAATTTGTTGTTCACAGTTCTGGAGGCTGGAAGTGCAAGATCAAGGCACCAGCTGATTCAGGGTCTAGTGAGGGCCAGGTCCGGGTTCCTGGATGGAAATTACTGGCTGTGTCCTTATACCTGGGTAGGGCCAGGGCAGACCTCCCCTGTCTCTTCTTATGAGGACACTACTCCCATCATGGAGGCCTTTGTTATTCAGGGTTCTCTAGAGGGACGGCACTAACAGAATAGATAGATAGCTAGCTAGCTAGCTAGATAGATAGATGAAAAGGAGTTTATTGAGGAAAATTGACTCCCCACCACAAGGCGAAGTCCCTCAACAGGCCGTCTGCAAGCTGGGGAGCAAGGAAGCCAGTCCTAGTCCCGAAACTTCAAAAATAGGGGAAGCCGATAGTGCCGCCTTCAGTCTGGGGCCAAAGGCCGGAGAGCCCCTGGCAAACCACTGGTGTAGTCCAAGAGTCCAAAAGCCAAAGAACTCGGAGTCTGATGTTTGAGGGCAGGAAATCAGCCAGCACGGGAGGAAGATGAAGGTAGGAAGCCTCAGTACGTCAGCTTCTTCCACCTTCTTCCTTCTGTTCTTTCTAGCTGTGCTGGCAGCTGATCGGATGGTGCCCACCCGCACTGTGGTGGGTCTTCCTGAGAGGGGTCTTCCTCTCCCATTCTACTTTTTTTTTTGATGGAGTCTCACTCTGTTGCCAGGCTAGAGTGCAGTGGCACGATCTCGGCTCACTGCAACCTCGGACTCCCTGGTTCAAGCGATTCTCCTGCCTCAGCCTCCCGAGTAGCTGGGATTACAGGCGCCTGCCACCATGCCAGGCTGGTCTCGATTTCCTGACCTCGAGATCCACCTGCCCCAGCTTCCCAAAGTGCTGGGATTACAGGCATAAGCCACCGCGTCCAACCCATTCTAGTGTTAGTCTCTTCTGACAACACCCAGAAACACCCAGATACATTCAGAAACAATAATAATTAGCCACTGATGGCCAATGACACCTTAATATGTGATCACCGATAGCTCTACTGAGTACCTGGTGTGTTCCGTGGACAGCCACGTCTTGATTCTCATATGAAAGGATGTGCTTCATTTGGCACAGGAGAAATCTGAGGATCAGAGAGCAAGTGAGGGGCAGAGTCAGGATGCAAACTCAGACCTGTCTCATTCTAAAACTAAGGCTCTTTCTGGAGTGGCAATGCCAATGTCATTTAGCAGGATGATCTAAGGGGACTTTCCGGATACCTGGCCCAACACCCCAGCGTGCAGCATGGAAGCGCAAGGGAGAGACAAGAAAGGCAGGAGGCGTAGCATTGTGTGTGGGGGGGTGCCGGGCCCTTCAAGCTCTGGCATAAATGTGCCTCCCTTCCGGAAGTCTTCCCTGAAGACCCAGACAGGGAGTGGTCACTGTCACATGACCAAGACATCACACCCACACCTCCAACACCTCCCACACCACCCATACCACCCACACCACACACCACAGACACCACACACACCACACACCACACACTACAAATACCACAGACACCACATGCCACACCCCCACACACCACACACACACACCACACACACACACCACACACCACACACCACACCCCACACACTACAAATACCACAGACACCACATGCCACACCCCCACACACCACACACACTCCACACACCACACACACACCACACACACACACACACACCACACACACACACACACACACACCACACACCACACACCACACACACCACACACACACACACCACACACACCACACACACACACCACACACCACACACACACACACACACACACACACACACCACACACACACACACCACACACACACACACACACACACACCACACACACACACACACCACACACCACACACCACACCCCCACACACCACACACACACACACACCACACACACCACACACACACACACCACACACACACACACACCACACACCCCACACACACCACACACACACACACACACACACACACACCACACACCACACACCACACACCACACACACACCACACACACCACACACACACACACACACACACCACACACCACACACCACACCCCCACACACCACACACCACACACACACACACACCACACACACACACACCACACCCCCACACACCACACACACCCACACACCACACACCACACACCACACACACCACACACCACACACCACACACACACCACACACCACACACCACACCCCCACACACCACACACACACACACACACACCACCACACACACACACACCACACACCACACACACACACACACCACACACCACACACACACACACACACCACACACCACACACCACACCCCACACACTACAAATACCACAGACACCACATGCCACACCCCCCACACCACACACCACACACCACACACACACCACACACCACACACCACACCCCACACACTACAAATACCACAGACACCACATGCCACACCCCCACACACCACACACCACACACACACCACACACCACAGATACACCACACACACCACATGCCACACCCCAACACACGACACACACTCCACACACCACACACACTCCACACACCACACACTACAAATACCACAGACACCACATGCAACACCCTCACACACCACACACCACAGACACACCACACACACCACACACTCCACACACCACCCACCACAGACACACCACACACCACACACACCACACACACTCCACACACCACACACACCACACACACTCCACACACCACAGACACACCACACACACCACATGCCACACCCCAACATACCACCCACCACGGACACACCACACACCACACACACTCCAAACACCACAGACACACCACACACACTACACCCCACATGCTACAAATACCACAGACACTACATGCCACACCCCCACACACCACACATCACAGACACACCACACACACCATACACCACACACACTCCACACACCACAGACACACCACACACACCACACACCATACTGTATACCCCCCACGCTACACATACCACATACACGACACGCCATGCTCTACACCCCACACACTACACACCACAGACACACCACGTACACCACACACCACACACACTCCACACACCATACACCACACACTCCACACACCACACACCACACACACCACACACCACACACACTCCCCACACACCACACCCCCCACACACACACCACACACCACACCCCACCCACCACATCCCACACACTACACCCACCACACCCCACACACTACATACATACCACACCACATACCACATACATAAACATACACTACATACCACACTTATACAAACACATTCACACAACACACCACACATATACACATGCCACACATACACACCAGAGAACTCATACATGGACACAAACATACAGAGACACCACACACCCATACACACACTACATACACACACAAAATACACCACACCACACACATAGACACACACACCATATGTGTACACACATATACACACCACACATACACACATCCATCATACACCATACACACCACACACAATACACACACTCATATAAATGCCCACCACACACACATCACACACCCCACAGAATACATACATGCACACACATAAATACACACTAAACACATGCCGCATACCACATACACACAATACACTACACACACACACCACACATACCACACCACATGGCATACACAACATAAACACACATCCCTCATATCATATGTCTATACACACATACTACACATACATCAAATACCACACACAGAACACACATACCCACACATGCCCGCCACACACACCACAGGTACATGCACACCATGTATCAAAAACACGTACTCATACACCATATACACACCATGCATACTGCACACACACATGCACATATACAACACCCCCCATGCACACTATTGGAAGGACCAAATGATGCAAGAATTGAAAATCAGCTAAACTTAGTTACAATGTACTGTGCTTCAAATATCATATTCCCTGGATTCTTAACAACTGTTTGTGTCAACTTTAATTTAAAAATATTGCCCATGAGTTCATATTTCTGATTAACTGAATAAATGGAGCAGAGAGTGCAAATTTCCTATAAATAAGAATCCCAATTAATGTAGTTAGGTGCTCCCTCCTCATTGAAGTTGAGAGTAATTCCCTACCCTTTGAACTGGGCTGAGCATAGTTACTTCCTTCCAAAGGGTAAACAGGGAAAGGAGGAAAAGCAGTGCGTTTGTAATGAAGGTCTGGCACCTCCACGTCAGCCAGGTGACAGGTGAGTATCGCTGGTGACGAGGCACGGAGACAGCATATTCTGCCACCATGATAGGATGGCAAGTCCACTCCTCTGGGCTTCCTCCCAGCAACCAACAGCCCTAATCTAACCATGAAACAAACATCAGGGAAACCTACGTTGACAGGCATTCTGGCATTCTGAAAACCACCTGATCAGTACTTACCAAAACTGTCTCAGTCATCAAAAACTAGGAGAATCTGGGAAACTGTCACAGTTGAGAGGAGCATAAGGAGACGTGATGCTAAATGACACAGAGGATCCTGGATCTGACACCAGAGCACAAAAAGGACATCAGGAAGTACCTAAAGTGTTGAGTTCAGTGAATAGTCAAAAACAAAATAAACATTGGCTGCCTAATAAACATTGCCTATTAACTCAATAGACATGAACTGCGGTTGTCTGTTAGGTATAAAATTCAGGGGCAGACAAGCTTCACTGATAAAAGCGGGAGACATCTACACCATGATACAGATGGCCACAGCCACTTCCTAGAGAGGGCGATTTCCTGGGGTTCTAAAACTCGAGCTAGAGGTGAGGGGAGAGTCGGAAAAATCCAAGTAAGGAAAAACTGAGCAATGGAGGAGAAAACAGACATTTCTTGGAACATTCTGGAAGCGACAAGTGGTCCTACAACAGGAGAGCATGGGGTTGGGGGTTACCATGTTGTTTGTGATTGTGTGATTCACATCTTGTTTCCAAGCTAAATAAAAGTTCTAGGACTTATGTGAGGGTTTGCACACCAACACTGTTCCTAACACAGTTTCTAACTGCACAATTGCTTAAAAGGTAATATTGACATAAAAACAGGAAAAAAAGGAAGAGAGAGATGGCGTGAGGGAGGAACTAAGAGAGGGAGGAGAAGGAGGAAGGAATGAAAACTGAGTTTCCTGGGGCAAATCTTCCAGGGCCTATGTGGCCTCCGTGCTATGGTCCGTGCATGGCATCTCGTGACCCAGGAGAAAGAAGGCATTCCCTAAGCCAGAATAAACTGTCTTTTCTCTAAAATTGAGAAAAGGTACTTTACTTTTTTTTTTATAATTGTTTTTATACAATTTAAAAACAATGGAAAATAATTGTTTTTAAAAATTCCTCTTAAAATGTTGTCATCTGTTGCTATTTGCTGGTTTGGGGAGCATTCCCAGATTATAAAACAAATGAAAACGTTGCAAGTCACTATTAGTGGATACACATGAGATATTATTTTAAGATATTTTACTTTATTTTTAAAGTTTCTTCTCTTAGCAAGATTTCTTGCATGAATAACAGAATAACATGTGTCTGAATATAGAATCTCACAAGGACAATCTTCACTTCCCCTGAAATAAGCAAGTTTGAACCACTACTTTAGAAATGTGACCACTGAACATGTCTTGGATCAGAGTGGTGATGAGTGATATAAGACGAATTTAAGTGTGGTGGGAGACAGGTCAGTGTGGGGCACACAGCTTGGACAGTGCTCCAGACAACTGTAAGGGTAGTATCAGCAGACACGAGGGAGAGGAGGTGTGGCTTGGAGAAAAGTGAAATTACTAGGGTGAAGCATATTGGGTGGAAAGTGCAGAAATAGAGTAAATCTGAATGAAAAATCATGCCAAGGTCTTCAGCAGTTTAGGAATTGAATACGTCCCGTTTTGGTTTAGAGAGTCAAGGCCTTCATCTATCAATATGGCGGGATAAACGTCCAGAGGGACAAACATCCATTTTTACCTATTTATTATATATATGATATGATAATACGTTATAAATATAATATATACATCTAATGGAAGTAGACAAGGGCATGTTCCACATGCTGAAGGCAGAGCCAAAGTGAGAAGCCTCAGCAAACAATGGAAAAGACCGATGGGAGGACACTGAAGAGGCCAGATCACACAGGGCTTTGCAGGTTATACTACAAACTGGCTTCTACACTGACAGAAACAGGAAACCAGAGGCAGCTTCTGAGCACAGGCATGAGGCGATCGGACGGATTTAACATCAGCCCTCTGAATGGTAGGTTGAGAGGAAGTTTTGTTAGAACAAGAGTAAGAAAGAGCCTGGTTGGGAGCCTGTTGTTCTCCAGGTAAGGGGTGATGTTGGCTTGAACAGGATGGTAGGAGTGAAATGGTAATAAGCAGCCAATTATGGAAATACATTGATGTCAGGGTCAATAGGATTCCTAGAAGAATTGATGTGGGTTGTGAGAAAATGGTTTGTACTAAATCTCAAAAGAAACCTGTGTTTGGATAGTGCACATAGTAGGAGAAAAATGAAGAGAGAAAACAGGGAAGCAGGAGGAGAAAAAAATCTCCGGAAGGAAAGGGCAGTTGACTGTGTCCTGTGCTGCTGATGGACCCTGCAGTGTAGAGTCGAGGATTAGCCACTGGACTCAGTCACACCACAGGGATCACCGACCTTGAGGGAGCGACTTCTTGGATTAGGAGGCGTCACTAAGACAAAATGGCAAAACAGCATTTTAAATATACTAAAGAACAAAACTTATGTTTATATGCTAATGGGAATGAGTCATTCTAGAGAGAAAAACTTGCAATATGGCAGGCAAAGGCCAACACTGGAGGACTGGAAGCTGTCCATGAGTGAACGAGAGACAGAATCTAGGAAAAAAGTAGAGGGTCCACTTGATACAGGATTATAGAAAGTAAAGATTTACAGTTGATAGGCCATGCTGAAGAGAGCCAAGTGCAGAGACTGGCAAGGTAATTAGTGATAAATAGTCCCCTGATTTTATTATTAGAAAGGTAAGATAGCCTTAATGAGTGTAGCACTGTGGAATTCCTAGGGAGAAAAAACAGTTGAAGGAAATTTCAGAAAAAGATAAAACAAGTATAGATAACTCAGCACACATGGCTACAGAGAAGAGGAGGAAGCAATGAAGACACGTGATGTGGAAGCATGTTGGGAGGTTTTCACTGAGGTAAGATATACGTAATTAACCATTTTAGCTATTTTAAGTGTATAATTCAATAGCATTAAGTATATTCACAGTATTATGCAATCATCACCACCATTTATGTCCAGAATTCCAGGATATCTTTTTATCTTCCTAAATTGAAAGAGGGCTTTTTGAGGAGAGAATCTTTGGTACAAAGGTAGTCAATAAAGAAATAAGAGAGAGTTTGCAAGTAAAAGGGAAATTGAAAGAGATGAAAAAAGGGATGGCTAGCTAGATGGGTATGAATGGATGCATGGATGGATGGATGGATAATGGTGCCAAGATCCAGTCTGGTAAATAGGGTAAGATTCAAGCATAAAGGCAAAGTTTAGGCAAGAAAATGGAAAAAAAAAAAAACCTTTTTTAAGAGACAATCTATCTCTGTCACCCAGGCTGGAATCTCAAACTTTTGGGCGCAAGTGATCCTCCCACTCCAGCCTCCTGAGTAACTAGGATTACAGGCACACACTACCATTCCCAGTCCAGCCTCCTGAATAACTAGGACTACAGGCACACACCACCATTCCCACTCCAGCCTCCTGAATAACTAGGACTATAAGCACACACCACCATGCCTGGCTAAATGTTTTGTTATATAGAGACCGGGACCTTGCTATGCTACACAGGCCGGTCTCAAACTCAAAAGCACTGGGACTACCAGTGTGAGTCACCATACCCAGCCAGAATCTATTTTCAAATCAACTACTCCTAAGGCAGATAACATCTATTATCTAATGTAATCCTCATGACAACCATGTGTGGTAATTATTATTATAGTCTTTTTATGAATGGGGAATCTAACATTGAGAGTATGTAATGTTCCTTGAGTTGCAAAGCTAATAAGTGTTGAGCTTGAGTTTGAGCCTATATGTATTTAATTCCACAGCCTAGTCAGGAGGCATTGTCTAAAACGCCACTCATTCCTTTGTCCACTCAACAAACATAATAAATATCTGTAATGTGCAAGTGTCGTATTAAGTAACTGAATAAGATCATAGACTTTATTTATTTTTTCCACTTTGGACATTTTCCATATTGGCCATATCTATTTACATGATGAATTATTAACTGTCTAAAATTGGCACCTAAATCAATGTGTCCAATGCCTCCATTTAACCCATTGATTTACTTAATCAATTGCTTATATGGAATATTCCACAAATACTCACTACTTTCCGTCAATACTTTCATCGTTGTCTTTGTGCCAGGCACTGTGCTAAGCACAGGGATATGCACAGGGATATGCTGGTAACTGTTATCGGCATGTTTCCTGCTGGCATGGAATTCTATGGCTAACATGCTTGCGTTCATACAAGAAGGTAGGGAGTAGGATAAGATCGTGAGGGGAAAACTAGACATAAATAGACCTGGAGTCCTCCTTCCTCATGTAGGAAGGCCATCCAAGTAGATACTGAGTTAAAAGGGGTCTTTCAAACGCACTTTGTCTCTGGGCCAGCAGGAACCTGAAGTCAGTCTGCTCTGATGAGGAGAAGCAACATGCACCCTCTGCCTTCTGGAAAATGGGGCTCTTAGTGCCAGACGAATGTCCAGGAAGCTAAACCCAGAAATGCGAAGCCTCTGTAGGTGCTGCAATAAGAAGAGCCAACTTTGAGGAAGAGCTGTGTTAGGAAATGCGTGAGACTCCTGCTTAGTCTATGGCAGAACTGATGCTGGTCTCTGTGGGAGGAAAATGCAGCTGGACCCCAAGCCAGAGCGTAATGCCTCTTACAGATCCTCGCAACGCAGAAATGGTTAACAGTCGTGAAGCTAAAAGGCCAATATTCTGCAGAGTGCACGGGAGTTGAGTCTCTCCTGGAGTCAGAGGACTCACTGTGAGATGCCCTGTTGCTAATGGAGATGAGATGAGAGGCACCGTTCCCTTAGATGTGATTCCTTTTAGACCAGGTCCTGAGCTGCCATGGTATGGGACACTCAGAGCTGTGGGCGGATCCAGGTAGGAAAGGTGGAACAACAGAACACTGTGAAGCTCAACGGGACGCAATAGCAAGCTCCAGGGAACACTGGCCCTTCCGGAAGACTCCTTGGACCTGCCTTTCCAGGGATCCTGCCTTATGGATCGTTTATGAGTTTCCTAATGGAATTTCCTAGAAAGAGATCTATTACAAACAGGTCTTAATAAAAATGCATGAAAGAGAATGTTGATATTTGTACTAGTGTGATTACTGAGAAGGGAGAGCAAGTCAGAAGTCAGCATGATGTTCATCAGGGCAAATGCCTGTGGGGAAATGTGGGAAGGGGGTGGGAGAAGCTGGAACAGCCATTTAACTGCAATGCAGATCTGAGCTTGTGTGAAGGCCAGAGGGCCAGAGGGAAGGTTCTGTGGAAGCCCTCGGATGTCAGTGCATTCTGAGGAAAGTTTGGCCAGGCCTTCAGAGACTCTGGGAACCAAAAGAGCCCTGCAACCCCCAGGGACAAGCCAACCTTACATCTGCTACACTCAGTCACTAGCTGGGAACAGCCTGTGGGTTTCATAAGTTTGCAGCTGGGGCCGGGGCCAATGACGTTCTGCCAGTCCCAGAGCTATAAAGTGCCAATATGTAAAATTATTTAGTCTTCTTTTAAAATCTGCTGCACCCGAAAAGCATTATTTTTTATCATATGGATGAATAAACAGAGATATTTTTGTTAAGTGTCATGAATCAATCAAAACTAATCTGAGAGGAGAAGATATAACTAGAATCCACTTCATAGTTCTGCTTTCTAAAGATAGTGTTAACCAAAAATTATATACAAACAAACAGTAAATATGAAAAAATTATCTTCAGTAAAATAAAGCTACCATTGTATAATTGTTAGCCCAGCGCCCTAAAATAATGTATCCTGAGTTTGATATGGTTAATGTATGTCAGTGTGCCTAACGGTTTTTAGGCACACTGACTTACTTTAACTAATAATGTATAGCTAGTAATTTATTTTTTGCTGGCATCAGGAGTTTATAAATGCATACATAGACCTACGATTTTCCCATGTAGAATGATCTTTTTACTGTATTGCCATTAGAGCATACCAGGGTAGTCCAGTAGTCCACTAAATATAATAGGGACTTCAGTAGGAATATATATATATATATATATATATAGGCACATGAATATATATAGGCACATGAATATATATAGGTACATGAATATAGGCACATGAATATATATATAGGCACATGAATATATATACATAGGCACATGAATATAGGTACATGAATATATATATAGACACAGTAATATATAGGCACATGAATATATATATAGACACAATATATATAGGCACATGAATATATATAATAGGCACATGAATATATATACACATAGGCACATGTAAATAGGTACATGAATATATATATAGGCACATGAATGTATATAGGCACATGAATATATATAGGTACATGAATATAGGCACATGAATATATATATAGGCACATGAATATATATATACATAGGCACGTGAATATATATATAGGCACATGGGTATATATACATAGGCACGTGAATATATATATAGGCACATGAATATATATAGGTACATGAATATATATATAGGCACATGAATGTATATAGGCACATGAATATATATATAGGCACATGAATATATATACATAGGCACACGAATATATATAGGCACATGGGTATATATACATAGGCACGTGAATATATATATAGGCACATGAATATATATATAGGCACATGAATATATAGGCACATGAATATATATATAGGCACATGGATATATACACATAGGCACATGAATATATATAGGCACATGAATATATATAGGCACATGAACATATATAGGCACATGAATATATATATATAGGCACATGAATATATATACATATATAGGCACATGAATATATATATATATATATATATATATTCATGGCACTTCAGCAAATACAGGTGGTGGATGCCATAGTTATAAATGTGTATGTTTCCAGAATGTTTACCAAATGCCAAAATGACTAAAATATGTATAGGTTCACATAGCTGTGAATAATTTTGGTCAATAGAAAAAGAAACAGCAGGAGGGCTCTTATGAGAAAGAATCAAATCATGCTGGTTTGTTTTTGGTTTTGTCTTTAAAGGCAGTGCTGGGTGGTATAATCTAGTATGCCACCTAATGGATAATCACTGGGACGAGAAGCCAAGCCAGTCCACACTAGCTGAGCCATCTATGCCTTCTTCCCAGTCTGTGCTTGCTAGCCTGCTTGCTACTGGATGTCACTATTTTGTTTTAAGTAGGAATAGCTATGGAGATGACCAATTTTTCCCACATAAGAACAAATAACGTAATCGTAATGGACAATATTTGCAATAATAATGATTCCAGGAAAATTTACATTTCTACTGTATGCCTGTGACTTAAATGGTGATTTCCTCCTGGCTTTAGATATAGGCTCCTTTCTCTGTCTCTCTCTCTGTGTCTCTCTCTTTCTCTGTTGGACATGGTTAAAGATACAAGCCAGCTTTGTTCTCCTCTTCACAAAATGAAGCCCAGAAGCACAAGTAAAGACAGAGCTGGATGTGCAGGAGTGACATTTGCATACTGCAGTTTGTAGAGGCTGCAAACACAACACAATTAATGGATGGCTTACTCTGAAAATCTGAGGGAAAGAAAGTCTTGGTTTCATACAGTTTTTGCTAATTGGACAGAATGTTCATAAATGAATTACTGCCCATATTCAACTGTTGGTTTTTCAAACTTGGAGGACATTTCTTGGGAAAACTGATTTAATTAAGTAAGAAAGGATGGGCTGCTTGGACTGTTTGAAACAAATACTAATTTGTAAAGATCCACATGGCCACAAAATTGCTATCAAAGCAACTTATGCAGAATGTATGAAATTAACACATATACTTTCTTAATTCTCAAAAGGAGGGGGAAAAGATGGTGATGAAGTCAGCTATAATTACCTACAGGGAAATATTGGAATCCATCTTATTTTCACCCAGACCTTACACATTTGGTGCGGAGTGGATGCCTCAGGGCCCATGTATACATGGGTTCTGATTGGAAGTAGTAAAGTCTAGCCAACTTTGTTTTCTTTTATCTTAAAAGAGAGGCTAAGGTTATTTAAAGCAATTAAACCATGCTGGTTATAAGTAGATGTCAGCTTCTCATAAGTAGAATGTTTCCAAGGAAAATCTGTTTGAGAAGACAACGTTTTCTGTGGCCTAGCTTCTTTTTAAATGGGTGAAATTATAACAGGAACAGGATTAGTGTTGAATTAAAAAGACCCCACGACATGTGTCTCCGTGGCCTACAATCTGTCATGTTTTTATGGAGGCATAAAAGATGGACGAGTTTATCTTTGTGCATCTCCTGCACAGGTGTTCTGCCGCCACGTTGAAAAGCACCGCAGAATGTGAGTCTGCCCCACCAGGCAGGCTCCTGCGACCTCCCATTAATGTGCAGGCGTGGCGAGCAAGCTCCGGGTGCAGCCTGGGAATCGGCCTCCTGATTTCGAAACACTGGCTTTTATCTTCGCACTGAGCATTGTACTGCAGCTGTCATATGGCTCTGCATTTAAAATTCCATTGCCTGTCAATCCTTGGCAAATGAAGAAAGGAAATCAACCATAAACCGGGAGTTCTGTGAAGCGGTGATGCTTGCATCTTGGAGGACCTTGGGTGTAGCTTGTCTTTAATTTGCTCCAAAGTAGACAGTTATTTGTGTTTTAAAATGTATTTTAAAAGCTTTGAGTTCAGAATAAAATCAAAGGATAAGAAATAAAAAAATCGAGACAACAGAGGAAAAAAAAAAAAAAATCTGTGAAGCCGGAAGTTGCCCCGAATCACTGAAGACCAAAGGATGCGGTTTTCCAACGTGCATGCGGTGTGGGCTGAGGCCTCTTCATCATTAGAACGGAGCTTGAAAAGATTCGGAGGATGTATTTAAGATGGAAAGAAATTCTTTAATACACAGATAATCTGGAACGGGGTTGTGGTTCCCACTAGGCTTACTTCTATGGGAAAATTCAGAGACTCTTTGACTGTTTTTGCCACATACTTGTGGAGGAGCTTTGATGGCACATCTGCTCAGAGGCTGGAGAGCACAGGACCAGCACAGTGAGGCCTTTGTAAAGCTTTTCCTCTGAACCAGGTCTCTGTTACATGATACCCGAGAGTGCACATGCCTGCTTGCTTCCAAACAGCGAGACGGAGCAAATCATTTAAAATTCAGGCAAACCTCGAGTGGATATTGTAAGGCTTCATTGCAGTGATGCAAACCTTAGTCTTACTGCATTATTTTACAGGGTGTTTGGAAGATGTTTTAGAGGAAACTCTTTTCTTTCTCCAGGACTCATTGTTATGTATTAATATGAAATCTCTTCCCAATGCAGTAATCTATTTCAATATCAAAGTAGCATTTTAATTCTATGACACCCTTTTACTTAAAAAAAATGTGCTTTGGGAATGAACTTTACATCGACGGCATCAGCTGGACAGGACTGACACAGAAGCATCATGCGTAGGCTGTGTGTGAAGAAGTTAGCATTTTCTGAAACATAATTATTTCTCTTATCATGTAAAGTCTAGAAAAATTAAAAAATATAAAAAGATTACTTTCTTGAATGATGTATTAGTGCTACAAAACGCAGATACCACTATTAATAGTGTGATTTTTTCCATGAGAAGGTTATTAATTCAATTCATGATCATATTTATTGTGTAGTTGAAACTTTTCATCACATTGCTATGAAAACACTAACCAGTTTTGCACTTCTACCGACACAGTGAATGGGTGGATTCATCTATTGGATTGAACTTTCATCATGTATATGTGTGTGTGTGTTTGTATGTGTCTGTATGTGTGTGTGTGTGTGCATGTGTGTGTGTGTGTATGTGCATGTGTATGTGTGTGTGTGTGTGTGTGTGTGTAATTATGTGGATCAGTGTTTTCTGATTTGGTAATCAAAAGTGCAGTTCTCTGATTTCTAGTGTGTGAACATGTGATTTAGCCAGTCATGCTTCTTAAAATTATCTATTCATAGCCTTTGCTCATTTATTGAGGCTTTAGTGGTTTTCAATTAGAATTACACAAGCTCTTTATGTAATAAGTACATTAACCTTTATCTGCTGTGATTTCAATAACTTGGTTAATTTTATATAAATTTCACATTTGTGTAAATTAATTTTTTCAACAATTTTGACTTTGTAATTTTTTTCCATAGTTTTTAGACTTAGACAAGAGATAGCATTCTACTAAGGTCTTCTGATATAAATAGCTGCTTGAATCCTATGGCAAACGTGAATTTTGCCAATAAGAGGTCATTTCATGTCAGGGCACCAATCTATAATATAATTATCCACATAACCTCATTAAACTGTCATCTGGATTGGTGCTTATGTTCTGACACGTGATCATCTCCCCACATCAAACACGCAAATTCATCTTACCTCTTATCTGAACACTCTGAACATTCTTCTGTTAGACATGTCTAGACTTGGGGCAGTTTTTAGTTTTCTCAACCAAGGAAACTATGAAAACATAGAGTAGGTTAAAGTTATTTACTTGGACCTGAGCTTTAGGTGTTTTATCAGATTTCAAGGTCATTTCCAAGGAAATACACTCCTAGCTGAAACACAAAAAATATTTGGCAACTTTTAGCCTTCCCTCAATGAACTTAGAGAATTATAATATTTTAGAGTTTAAAAACTTAAAGACAACTAACAGTTTATTTTCTTTTTAAAATGAGGGATTATAGCAATGTATATTGTTGTTTTTTCATTTGTTAAGAGAGAATTAAGTCTGAGAGGGATTCAGTGACTTGCCCAGGTCAGCCAGAGAGGCTGCAGGCAATTTTAGTGGGGGAAACAACCAGGATTTGGAGTTGAGTGCTTTGTTTCATTTTGTTTTGGTTTGGTTTTATTATATGTTAGATACGACATGCCTTTGGTCAAATCAGGACTGACTTTGATCTTATTAGATAGCCCCCAATCAGAATAAATCAATCTATCAGTATCATTGTGTGTCACACAGTAGAGACTTGTTTTGATAGTGATGGGTTATGACTTTGAATTGCAAATAACATTTAAGCAAAGGACACTCTGATCATGGTTGATAGGAATGCTTTTTACCTCAAGGCCCTATTTCTTCCTGTGAGTTTGTTACCAGTACAATCTCCTTTATAAGCTTTGCATACTCCTCAGAGAAGAAGTATATAAAGAACCAAATTAAGGAAGGTGAGGTGCACAGCACTTAAAAAGATGAGCCTCTAAGAAACCCTCCTGAAGTACACTCATTCTATAAAATGAGTAGCCAGTTCAATTAGTTTGGTAAGTTTAAAATATCTAAAACATTCCTAAGTTGTTTGCAATTCAAAAAACAAATTATAGTGGTCACCAAGCCAAATTTATTTTTCTAACCATTATTGAAACCCAAGGAAGATGTAATGTATTTGTTGTTAATTCAATTTAGTCACTGAAAACCTTAAAAGAAAGATTTGCTTTAGGATCCTAGAAACATTAGAAGTCATTCTATACTTAATCTTTCTTCAGATATCTGACATTGAAAAGTAGGAAAACAAAACTTGGGAAGAGTGTTTTGCAAGAGACTCTTCCAAGCCTGCAACATAGGGAATGGCTCAGGCTCGCCGCTGGTCCCTCCTTTGGGCAACAGGAATCTCGCTGTGGGAGCAGCAGCCGCACCTGCTGGCTCCCACTGGCTGCAGAGGCGGATTAGAGGCACAACTGTGGGTAACCCTGCCAGAAACACACAGTTGCTCCTGGGACCCCCAAGTTCCATGATCAGATCTTATTTGTGTTTAGTGATCCAAGTCCAGTTATGGACTTCTACTCAAAGACCCTTCCTTTTCTCATCCTCTTCTCTCTTGGCATTTCTTATTGGCAATTTCTTTTTGGAAATGTTGGATATTGTGGTGCTAGAGAAGCAGCAGGTCCCCACAGCAGCCGTGCCACCCATGGGGGCTTTGTGGTTTCTCAACAGCTTCCGAAAACTAAAACTTGTCCTCCCGAGGGTAACTGGGAAAGGCTTGGAGGAGCCACACACCTAATACCTGTGCTGTAGGCATTCCTGAGAAACCAGTTGAATGGGTTTCTCTTCGTATGGACTTCTGGCTAAAGGGACAGAGAAAGACAATTGAGGAGAATGTCAGTGACTCCACTGTTCAGTTCCTGTCTTTCAAATAGCATGATCTGTCCAGGTTCTATCTTCTTTACCAAAACATCTGACCGTCAACATATCCCAAGGTACTCTTCGGGCAGTGAGGACTAAGGCACTCTAAGAAACTTTCCCTAACAGTTTCTAATCTTAACTGTCAGTAAGCAAACCTGATTAATATGCAGCGAACAAAAGCAGAATAAGGAAATGATGAGAATTTCTTGAGCGTGCAATAACTTCTCTCTCTAAACACTTTCATCTCTGAATGACAAGGATCAAGATACCTTAGTATTGCTTCATTCCATTCATTTTTCCTCATTCAAAAAACAATGAATCAAAGTACAGAAAAATTAGAGCTTATAAGGTATTTTTGGTAATCTGATTTCAATTTTCATAACATTTATGTGCAGAACTAGGGCATATGTTGTTTCTGTGTTTTAAGATGAGAGAAATATGGCCTAGAGGATATAAAGTGTTTGAATAAGGTAATAAGGCCACATGGGGACTGACTGTCAGAACCTGTCTGATATGGTTTGGCTCTGTGTCCCCACCCAAATCTCATCTCTAACTGCAAACTCCACCTGTCAAGGGAGGGACCTGGTAGGAGATGATTGTATCATGGGGGGTGGTGTCCCCCATGCTGTTCTCATGATAGTGAGCGAGTTCTCACGAGGTCCGATGGTTTTATAAGTGGTGGTTTCTCCTGATCTCTTCTCTCTCTTTCCTGCCCCCATGTGAAGAAGGTCCTTGCTTACAGTTTGCCTTCTGCCATGACTGTAAGCTTCCTGAGGCCTTCCAAGCCATGCAGAACTGTAAGCCAATTAAACCTCTTTCCTTTATAAATTACCCAGTCTTGAGTATTTCTTCACAGCAGTGTGAAAACAGACTAATCCAGTCCTCAGATTCTGCACCCAACTTCCTTTCTGCTGCATCCTCCTGGTCCCTCTCAAATACCCTCATGCAAATTTCCCAAACTCCCGTCATTTGTCCACTTTTACATGATTCTGAGTCTTTGGCTAACACAGTGCATATTCTGTAGTCCATTCGTAAATTATGTTACTCTCTGAAGAATCCAGTAAGTTTATTTGTCTCTTTCCACTGGTTTTTAGTTGTCTGATCGTAGCATAGCACACTCATATTGTTATATGGGATCCTAGCACCTTTTGCTGGTTTCAAATGATTTGTTTTGGGGATAGTGGAATTGTGTGATTGCGAAAGGCCCTCTTGAGATTCTACTTTTAACTTTATTTTGATTTCTAGAGAGAAAGTAGAATTTGATGAGAACTTTCATCATTCTGATTCTTGCCTCCTATTCTTTTGAAATGAATGTTACTTGATTCTCAAAGCATTGAAGGGATCCTAGTGACCAAGGAAACAGGACTGGAATGGTGGTCACAGCCTTGAGTTATCTGCTGGCTTGTCCAGTGTTTGGCTGTGTAACCTGGGAAAACATTACCCATCTGTTTATTCTCCTGTAAAATGTGGGTTTTGGAGTGAGAAAGTGTCCTGATTCCTACATCAGTGTGTAAAGGAAGCAGGTTTGGAATCACTTCTGGAAAATATCAGCTGCAGGATCCAAATGCTGGAAGTTACCCTCTCCACTCTCTAGCTATCAGGCTGGGACTGGGTTTTTATCAGATACACTGTTTCCCTTTATTTAGCAGGTATTATTTACCATAATTCAAAACAGGATATGATGTGAAATTTTAGGCACTATGGTACTGTGGCTGAATAGCTTAAAGGTAAAGCAATGCCCCCCAAACGTTAACGTGAGGAGAAAAGCTTCGAGAACTTGTTAAAATGCCGTTTCAGTTGCATAGCACTAGGGTATGGGCTGCACTCTGCAATTTCTAGCAAGTTCCCAGGAGATACTGATGCTGGGAATAGAAAGGGTGTAAAATAATTGTTGGGATTCTGAATTCAAATTGTTATTCTATTACTTAATAATTCTGACCTTAAGCAAGTTACTTAGCCTTTCTGCACCTCTGTGTCTTTTTACCTAAAGTGTTAACAATCATAGTACCAGCTCCCAGGCAGTATGGAAGGGAGAATGCATAGTGTTTTACAGTTTGGACCCCACTGGGCCCTGACAGGTGTACTATTTTGGTAAGGAGATCAATGTCTGAACCCACAGGATGCCTCTCCTTTCCACTTGCACAGGGCTTCAGTCTGGAGCCATCTGTGATACTTCCTCTACCACGTTTCCTGGAATTTCATGTTTTAAATATTGATATTCCTTCCTTAAAAGTTAAGATATATTAGGCAAAAACAGACCCAAATGCACCTACATAAGAAATTGAGATCCATTTAGAATACACATACTCATGTGACATCAGAAATCCTTGATAAATCCAGAAGATAGGAATGAATTTCATTTGTGCCCTTGTCCTAATCTTCCTGGGTGTGGGAAGGGCAGTCTCGACATGTTAGTGTAAATTGACACAGAGGAGAAATCAGGTTTGTTTGCATTTTAAATAAAGAGAGTGATACAGCTAGCTTCCAGCCTTGATTGGTTCTGCTAGCAGAACTCTAGGATAGTTGAACTGGGAACTATCGTTGTCTCCAGGGGTACTGTTCACATTCTCCCTTCATTTTAAGTATGATAAGATCTGCACGAAATATTTTATTGTTACTGTTCCTGAGGTTCTAAGATGCTAACGCAATTGTGTGTACATAAAAATGAAGGCTTACCTTCACCTTCAAATTGTTTAGAATGCTATGAACTGCCTGAGAGAATTTTTGTCACCGATTAGAATTTTGAGATCCCACCCCTGAGACCAGAGCCCTCTATGGCCATAAGAGAAATTATTAGTGACTTCTGAGCCTGTATAAATCTACATTTCAGTGCCTTGCATATAAATTAAACTTTCATATTATGAGTTTTAAATTAAATTCATTACACCTGCTCCCAGTTCTACTGACATTTGGAAATAGGTGTGCAAGGCTCCTGAAGTCTACAGTCATTTTATTGGTAAAATTTGTAGTATGAGGCTGGTAAGGGAAGATGCCAAATAATTGAGGTAAATTTTTCTCAGCTGCTAATAAGACCAATTGTTTAGTGACAGCTTACTATGATGATAGATACAGTTTTCAATTAATTATCTCAAAGCAGTATCAGTATCTCCACTTTACAGATGGGGAAACTAAATTACAGGGCAGTTAAACACTTGCCCTAAGGCACATAATGGCACGGTACACAGCTAGCGTGAGAAGCAAGGTAGAACTGATTTCATGCTCTTGGACCCTACACAAGAGTTCTCAAATTGAAGTGTGCACCTGAGTCACCTGGAGAGCTGGTCGGAGGTTGCCAGGGTTTCCCCCACAGTTTCTGACTAGGTGGGTCTGGTTTGAGGTTTAAAATATTGCATTTGTTTCAGGAATTCCCAGGTGATGCCACTGTGGCATGAAGCAGCATACCATGAGGAACCGCTGCTTTACCCTGTAGTGTTTTTATTTTTATTCTGGTAAAACGTGTGATGATTAATATTACGTGTCAACTTGATTGGCTGGAAGGATGCAAAGTATTGTTTCTGAGCATTTCTGGCTGCTTCTGGGTGTTGCCTGAAGAGAGTAACATTTGAGTCAGTGGACTGGGAGAGACCCACCCACAATGTAGGTGGGCACCATCCAATAGGCTGCCAGCGCAGCTAGAAAAAGCAGGCAGAAGAAGGGGGAAGAAGCTGACTTGCTCGGTCTTCTGGCTTTCATGTTTCTCCCATGCTGGATGCTTCCTGCCCTGGAATATCAGGAACCAAGTTCTTGGCCTTTGGACTATTGGACTTAACACCAGTGGTTTGCCAGGGACTCTCCTGCCCTCAGCCACAGACTGGAGGCTGCACTGTTGACTTCCCAACTTCTGAGCTTTTGGGACTCAGACTCAGCCACTACTGGCTTCCTTGCTCCTCAGCTTGTAGACAGCCTATCTTGGAACTTTACCTTGTGCTAGAGTCAAATCTCATTATTATATTCTCCTTCATAGATACATATATCCTACTAGTTCTGTCCCTCTAGAGAACCCTGACACATACAATATGCTTAACATAAAATTTGCCATTTTAAGTATTTTTAGGTGAAGAGTTTAGTGAAATAAGGTACATTCACCATCCCACTCCAGAAATTTTTCATCTTCCCAGAATGAAACGTTGTGTGCATTAAACACACGTCCCCATTCCCCTCAGCACCCCCAGGGCCCTGAGAGCCAACATTCTCCTTTCTGCTTCTGTACACCTGACGACTCTAGATACCTCATGTAAGTAGAATATTATACGACTTTTCCTTTTTGTGACGGACTCATTTTACTTAGGACAGTGTCCTCAAGGTTCATCCATGTTGTGGCATATAATTTCCTGTCTTTTTTGTTTTGTTTGTTTTTTTGAGACGGAGTCTCGCCTGTCACCCAGACTGGAGTGCAGTGGCCGGATCTCAGCTCACTGCAAGCTCCACCTCCCAAGTTAACACCATTCTCCTGCCTCAGCCTCCCGAGTAGCGAGTAGCTGGGACTACAGGTGCCCGCCACCTCGCCCGGCTAGTTTTTTGTATGTTTTAGTAGAGATGGGGTTTCACCGTGTTAGCCAGGATGGTCTCGATCTGCTGACCTCGTGATCCTCCCGTCTTGGCCTCCCAAAGTGCTGGGATTACAGGCTTGAGCCACCACACCCGGCCTTCCTGTCTGTTTTTAGGCTGATATCCATGATATGAATATGCCACATATTTTTAATCTCTGTATTTCCTTTTCAGAGACAGCCCTGGGATTGGAGCCATTGTCTCCAGGATTAGAATACCCCTTGCTCCTGCAGAGACCAAGGACTTGGTGACTGTGTGCATTGTAAATGCCCATTCATGGGTCCTTCCTGCACAAACAGGTTCTCCCTGTTACTCCAGCTGCTCTGACCACAATCTCCATGGCTGTTCTCACTGTTCCCGATTTCCCAAAGCAAGGAAGTGAAACTGACAGAAAGAAAAGCCTTTATTCTTGGTTGGATGTGATGGGACAATGATTGTAAAAATTGTTTGAAAAGACAAATTTCAACATAACTATCAGCTCTTGTGATGCCTCAAATAGTATTTTGAAGCCTTAATAATTGCTTTTTATTTGGAGAGAGGGTGTAAGGATTTTGTAAGATATTTTTCCTGTTTTTTTTTCCATTTCTACTAATGATATTTGTTAAATGTTAAAATAAACAAAACTTTATTTTGAAAGAGCTTTCCTGACATTTTTGTCTTGTATTCTGACCAAAGGGTGTCTATGATTGAATTATCACATTGAGGGGCAGAATTGATGTTGTGACACTAATCTGTAGTGGAAACAGAGGATAGATTTTCCTTTACAAGAGAGGCTTTCGCTTGTCAAAATGTGATGCAACCAGATTTGACTTATCTATCAAGTTTTTGTTTCTACATGAAGAAATGTAGAAAGGTAAATATCTTTCTCTGAGTAAGAAGTTTTAAAGCTCATTTTAAAGATTTCATAAATGCAGAACCATTTCTTAATGTATGCACAAGGATCTCTCTGAAGATAACTTTAATGTGCTTGAATAGATTTCTATCATGCAATTTGACTTTGTTTAAACCAGGATCCACATGTGTGAAAATCATTTGCAAATTAAAAGCCTTTCAAAAGGCCACAGTTTAATATTTTGAGATGTGACATCATAATTGAGAACTTAATATATAGCAGGTGAAAATGTTCATTGACTGAAATGCAAAGTTTTAAAATATTTGATATTTATTCAGTCTCATCATTTTTATATTGAGATAATCATTTTTGTAATTTTAGTTTTGAATTAATTAATTTATTTTTTTCAAGATGGAGTCTTGTTCTGTCATCTAGGTTGGAGTGCAGTGGCTTGATCTAAGCTCACTGCAACCTCCACCTCTTGGGTTCAAGCAATTCTCCTGCCTCAGCCTCCCTAGTAGCTGGGATTACAGGTGCCCATCAGCACGTCTGGCAAATTTTTGAATTTTTAGTAGAGATGGGGTTTTACCATGTTGGCCAGGCTGGTCTCGAACTCCTGACCTTGTGATCCACCCATATCGGCCTCCCAAAGTGCTGGAATTACTGGCATGAGCCACCACGCCTGGCCAAGATGGAACATTTATGTTATGTTTTCACTGAATAATTTTTATTTTAACAATCTAGTTGGTCTTAACCATTGTCATCACATAGAAATACTTGGGAGTTTAGTTTTGTTGGTGACAACAGGTGACACCAACTTTACACTCTTCATCTGAGAGTTTTCAGGTGCTAATGTTCATCATGTAGGAATTCCTGAATAAGTCAATGAAATGAAATTAGAGAATCAAATGTTCACATCTTGTCCAGTCCATCATTCAGGGTTTTAGATGAGTTCACTCAGGATAAGCTACTGTCAATTTGAGATGGAGCCTGAAGATATAAAATGGGGAACTTGTTGTAAAAAGATTTCATCTGTACAATTTCATTCTGGACCTACTTATCAGGATCTGAATTATTTTGTTCTATAAATAATTTTTAAATAAATATTTGCTTCTTTCAGTTTTAGATAAGAATTACTTTCTCTTGGAAGGAACAGTCCTTGAATATTGAATAAGTGCAAGTCAGCAATGCAAGCAGCTGCGTTCTCCAGAGTAAATCTCAGGGATGATGGAGTGTGTGGCTTTGCAAATATACATACAATTTTGTGGCCTGGGGCACCATCAATTTTGTTACAAGTGATAATAACCACTGTATAATAGATAAAGCTCACAATTCAGAAGAACCAGAGAATGGACTTTTGGAATATGCTCCCATTTGAATGGATTTTAGGAATATACTTCCCTTTAAAGTCGTGGCTCTTGTCAGCAAAACATAAATTTTGAAAGCATGAATTCAAACTGAATGGTTTCCTAAAAGAGCACATTTATCTTCTATTATATGGAAATATGCAGAAAGTAAAATTTAAACACCATGCTTTGAGGCAGAAGACCCAGGGACTTTGATACAGTTTGGATATGTGCCCCTGCCCAAATCTCATGTTCTACTGTAATCCCCAGTTTTGGTGGAAGGGGGAGTGTCTGCTGGGAGGTGATTAGATTATAGGACTAATTTGTCCTACACGGTTCAGCACCGTCATCTTTGTACTGTCTTTGCAATAGCAAGTTCTTGTTAATATCTGGTCCTTTGAAAGTGTGTAGCATCTCCTCCCTTGCTTACTTGCTCCTGCTTTCACCATGTGATGAGTCTGCTTTCTCTTTGTCTTCTGTTATGATTGTAAATTTTCTGAGGCCTCCCCAGAAGGTGTTGTAGATGTTGCTATGTTTCCTATACAGCCTGCAGAACCATTAACCTATGAAACCTCTTTTCTTTATAAATTACCCAGTCTCAAGTATTCCTTTATAGCAATGCAAGAACTGCTTAATACAGAAAATTGGCACCAAGGAGTGGAGCATTGTTATAAAGATACCTGAAAATGTGAAAACAGCATTGGAATTGGTAACAGGCAGAGGTTGAAGAGTCTGGGAGTCTCAGAAGAAGACAGGAAGTTGAGGGAAAGTTTGGAACTTCCTAGAGATTGGTTAAATGGTTGTGATCAAAATGCTGATAATGATATAGACAGTAAGGGTTAAGCTGATGAGGTCTCAGATGGAAATGAGAAACTTCTTGGGAACTGGAGCAAAGATCATTTTATTATGCCTTAGCAAAGAACATGGCTACATTGTGCCCCTGCTCTAGGAATATGTGAAACCTTGAACTCAAAAGTGATGATTTAGGGTATCTAGTGGAAGAAATTTAAAAGCAGAAAAATGTACAAGAAGTGACCTGGCTGCTCTTAGGAAGTTATATTCAGATATGAGAGCAAAGAAATGACTTTAAGCTGGAACTTATATTTAAAAGGGAAGCAGAGAGTACAAGTATGAAAATTTTATAGCCTGGAAAGCCCATTTAAAGGGGAGGAATTCAAGAGGCTGCAGAAATTTGCATAAGTAAAAAGGAGGCAAGTGCTAATAGCCACGGTAACGAAGACAAGGCCTGGGAGGTATTCAGAATCCTTTATGTCAGCCTCTTCCATTACAGGCCTTGAGGCTTATGAGGACGAATAGTTTCATGGGTCAGGCCCAGGGCCCAGTGCTCTGTGCAGTCTCAGAACACTTCTCCCTGTATTCCAGTTGTTTCAGCTCCAGCTGTGACTCAAAGGGGCCCAGGTACAGCACAGGCTGCTTGTATTAATAATCTGAATAATCCAGACCTCATCAGTTTTCATGCTGCTGATAAAGACATACCTGAGACTGGGTAATTTATAAAGAAAAAGAAGTTTAATGGACTCACGGTTTTATGTGGCTGGGGAGGCCTCACAATCATGACAGAAATTGAAAGGCACATCTTACATGGTGGCTGAAAGAGAGAGAATGAGAACCAAGTGAAAGGGGAAATCCCTTATGTAATCATCAGATTTCATGAGACTTATTCACTACCCCGAGAACAAGATGAGGGAAACGGTCCCCAAGATTCACTTATCTCCCACTGACTTCCTTCTACAACACATGGGAATTAAGGCAGCTAAAATTCAAGATGAGATTTGGGTGTGAACACAGTCAAACCATATCACTACTACTTTGGAGAACACAAGCCTTAAGCCTTGGCTTCCACATAATGTTAAACCTGCAGGGGCACAGAATGCAAGAGTTAAGGCTTGTGAGACTCTGTCTTGATTTCAGAGGATTTATGGGAAATCCTGGATGTCCTGGCAAAAGCCCCCTGCAGAGGTGAAGCCCTCATAGAGAACCTTTACTATAGCAATGCATAAGGAAAATGTGGGATCGGGGCTCCCACAGAGAGTCTCCACTGTGGCACTTCCTAGTGAAACTGTCAGAAGAGGGCCACTATCTACCAGACCCCAGAGTGGTAGATCCACCAACAGCTTGCACCCTGCACATAGAAAAGTCACAGGCACTCAGTGTCAGCCTGTGAGAGCAGCTTTGTGGGCTGAACCCTGCAAAACCATAGGGGAGGAATTACACAAGCCCTTGGGAGCCTGCCCCTTGCTCCAGTGTACCCTGGATTTGGGACATAGAGTCATAGGAGATTATTTTGGAGCTTCAGGATATAATGTCTGCCCTGCTGGGTTTTGAACTTGCATGGACCCTGTAGCCCCTGGTTTTTGGCTTTCTTGCGGTTGAAATGGGAGTACTTACCCAATGCCTATATTCCCACTGTATCTTGGAAGTAACTAACATATTTTTTATCTCATGGGATCATAGGCAGAAGGGACTAGCCTTGTCTTATATGAGACTCTGGACTTTGGGCTTTTAAGTTAATGCTAGAATGAGTTAAGACTTTGGGAATTATTGCAAAGGCATGGTTGTAGTTTGAAATGTGAGAAGAACATGAGATTTGGAAGGGGCCTAGGGCAGAATGACATAATTTGAGTGTCCCCACTCAAATCTCATATTGAAATGTAATCCCCAATGTTGGAGGTGAGGCCTGGTGAGCAGTATTTGGGTCATGGGGGCAGTTTCTCATGAATGGTTTAGTAACATCCCCCTTGATACTGTCCTCACCATAGTGAGTGAATTCTTTTTAGATTGGGATGTTTAAATCTATGTTGTGCCTCCCCCAATTCTCTTGCTCCTGCTTTTGCCATGTGTTGTCCTGTTCCTGCTTTGCCTTTTGCCATGATTGTCAGTTTCTTGAAGGCTCCCCAGAAGCTAAGCAGATGCTTTTATGCTTCTTGTACAACCTGCAGAACTGTGAGCCAATAAAACCTCTTTTCTTTAAAAATAACCCAGTTTCAGGATTTCTTTAGGGCAATGCAAGAATGGCCTAACACAGGCTTTATTTGTTTCCTTTTTCTCTTTTTTCCTATAAAAGGCTAGCTTTTGTCTAAGAGTGGAGGGAAATATGGTTCTGTGGTGCTGTCTTGTCTTCTTAAACACACCAAGAGGGCCTCCTCCTGGATTCAACCAGAATCTCCTCCTAGTATTGGGCACACAGGGAGGAACAAAACAGACCCCAGGCAGGCAAATCTGCCAGATGAGAAAGACATTATACAAATACACATCAAATAAATAACATATGAGTGCAAATAATGACAAGGGCCATGAAAAATAAACATAACTTTAGACCATATTGTTGAGTAGTTTGATGTTGAGAGCACTCTGAAGACATCAAAGCGTCCCTTAAGGAGTTGTTATTAAACTCTATAAATAGGTTTTGATCTTAGACTGCCAGAAAACTATCATTTTCTATGTTATTATTATTGTTTTTATAAATCTCTTAATATATGTTAAGAAACTTGGCCATTCTTGTAGAAAATACCACTCAGTGCTGTCAGATCCCATCTTCATTTCTGGCTTTTGGGGTTGGAGTCCCTTTTAGTCATTAGACAGCTGTTCTCACAGGTCATCAAAAATCTGTTCAGATTTATTCAGAATGGCATCTGAGAAAGCATCAAAGCAAAAGAGCCTTGTCCTCCTTCAAATGAAGAGAACTCTTCATCTCCCAGAGATGTGTTTGTTGTGGCATGTGTAGGGTCACAGAACCTCAATTCTAATGGCTTCCTTGCTTACCAGCTTGATTGGTTGACTGATTGCAGACACAGAGGTGCTTAGAGGCTTCTCAGGAAACCAAACAAGGTGGCAGCTTATCCTGATGGATTCTAGGCTCAGTTTATGAAACTTCTCCCACCCCAAAGTGAAGACATACTGAGGGTGAAAAAGATGAAATAGTTTAAGGAAAGGATATGGATAGATATTTGAGTTAAGGACCTGTGACGGTTAATAGTGAGGGTCACCTTGATTGGATTGAAGGATGCAAAGTATTTTTCCTGGGTGTGTCTGTGAAGGTGTTGCCAAAGGAGAATAACCTTTGAGTCAGTGGGCCAGGAAGGCAGACCCACCTTCAATCTGAGTGGGCACCATCTAATCAGCTGTCAGTGCAGCCAAACTAAAATCAGGCAGAACATGGAAAGATTAGACTGGTTTCGTCTTCCGGCCTACATCTTTCTCCCATGATAGATGCTTTCTGTGCTCGAACATCAGACTCCAAGTTCTGCAGTTTTGGGACTTGGACTGGCTCCCTTGTTCCTCAGCTTGCAGATGGCCTACTGTGGGACCTCACCTTGGGTTCATGTGAGTCAATACGCCTTAATAAATTCCCCTTTATGTATAGAACTATCCTATTAGTTCTGGCCCTCTAGAGAACGCTGACGAACATGGGACCCAACCCATAGCAACTGCTGTATTTTACTTCATGAGCTAAAAACACTGGTTGTGTATTGAAATCATCTTGTGAGTTGAAAAACCTACAGTACCTGTGGTCCATCCAAGACCAATTAAATCAATGTCTATAAAAGGTCACAGGTATCCTTCATACAGAGAGATGAGATCACAATTTGAAATTAATATCGTAAATGCATTCTTACAATGGAGGACACTGACTCACAAAGAAATTCAGATCTTGATAAGAAACCAGACTTGAAAGTAGGTAGATAGGCTGGGCAACCCATTTACTGACTCAAGAATGGAGATATGATAATAATTTACGGGACTCCATTGGAATGCACAGGGAGGCCAGAAGAAATGAAACGGAGACAAGAACAGTACCCTAACTTGATGTATGGTTGGACCCTGAAATAAGGTAGCAGTGGAGATAAAGCAGGAAAAGGTTTGAAGAGAGCTCTTATTTCACATTTGTGAATGCTCATTAATATAAACATGGGAAGACAGGAATATGAAGGAGAAAGGTCTAGGCTGATTACATGTTTCTTTTCGGGGAATTGGGTAGATAATAGTGTCATTCTCTAAGATGGGTGTTCATCTTATTCAGTAAGGGAAATAAAAGAATTGAGAAATGGAAATGAGTTCACTTTGGACACAGTGTATGTGGGATACAGCAAATCTGGAAGTTAGGAGAAATTTGAAATGGAGAGATTGAGTGTGTTATTTTGCACAAAAGCTGGCAGTTAAAGTTCCAAGAGTTGATAGGATCACTTAAGTTTTACCTAAAGATTGGAGAACAAAGAAGCTATGGTTACAAAGTAAGGGCACACCAAGATTTAAGTGATGGACGGAGGTAGGTTACTGAAGTAGATTTGTATATGGCTAGCATTTTGAGCACTATATTAGTCAGGGTTCTCTAGAGGGACAGAATTAATAGGAGATATATATACATATATATGCGTGTGTGTGTGTATATGTGTGTGTGTGTGTGTGTATATATATATATATAAGTTTGTTAAGTATTAACTCACATGATCAGAAGTCCCCAAATAGTCCATCTGCAAACTGAGGAGCAAGGAAAGCCAGTCAGAGTCCCAAAACTGACAAACTTGGAGTCCAGTGTTCGAGGGCAGGAAAATTCCAGCAGGGGGGAAAGATGTATGCTGTAAAGCTAAGCCAGTCTGGTCTTTTGACATTTTTCTGCTTGCTTTACATTCTATCTGTGCTGGCAGCTGATTAGACAGTGTCCACCCAGGTTAAGGGTGGGTCTGACTTTCCCAGACTACTGACTCAAATGTTAATCTCCTGTGGCAACACCCTCGAAGACACACCCAGGATTAATACTTTGGATCCTTCAATCCAATCAAGTTGACACTTGGTATTAACCATCACAAGCACCAAGAACATGTTGTGATTTAAACACCTGTACTAGTAATAATTCAATCTTTTAAGAAAAGGGAAGAGAACGGCTTTGATTTTAAAATTACTATACAACTAATTCAAAATTTCATTGAGTATTGACTCTATTTTCTTCACGATCACATTTCTGGATGATCAAAGGGAGAATTCAAATGCGGTTGCCCCTTTGTACTCCATGAGTAATTGGATCTCTCCTGTGATTAAAACTCTCCATGGCATATGTGTTTCTCTGAGACTTAGCATAAAGAACATAAGCTGATTTATAAAGCCTCCTTACCACTACAATCCAGAAACAACTGTTAGTAACATTGGAGTGAAAGTCAGATTCCAGACTTTCTCAAAACCAGATCATTCCCTAGTGTGGCTAAAAATCCCCCAGGAGCCCAGGAGGAGACAGCATACTGAGCTGAGAATAAGAAGTGTGGGGGCACCCAGATGATGGTTACTTTTATAGTGTTTTATTGAAAAATGAGGGCCCAGACAGGATTTTGCTGACAGTTTTCCTAGATCGATTAGTTGTTATATGAGATACTCCTCTTTCTAAGAACAATTATTGAAAATGCATTTTCATCAACTAAAACCCCTATACTTTTCACTCATTTATTCAATTAATATTTTTTGCATTTTTGCAAAGTACCTACATCTGAACTAGACTTAACAAATGTGTAAGATACATATCTGTTATCCAGGGCCTATTTGAATATATGCATGTTTCAACTTTCCTACTAATTTACATAACACATTTTATTTTGTTCCTTTCAAAGTATTCAGTACTAAAAATTAGAACATGAGTGTTTCTTACTTTTAAATTACCACATATTTGTGGTATTCTGTTCACTCATTCTTTGTTCTGAATTTGTTCACACAAGTAAATTTTGTGAACTAATTTATTTAGTGGTCAAATCCTAAAATTCATCCAAAGTAGATCAATTACAAATCATCTTCCTCATTGCTTTTCTTATTCCATTATATGTTGCTGGTTATATCATTTTTTTCTTAGAATGGTATTTAAAGTTTTTATTTCTAAAAATACAAATAACAAATGCTCTTTTTAAAGCCTTTAGATTATTTTTCAAATAATTATAAAACTAAGCATTGAAAATACATCTTATAATCTTTAAACACAATGATTTTTATTAACTGCTAATGCATACTCCTTCCATGTTTTTTTCCTACTTTTATTCATATAATTTATGCTATTTTCATTCCAAAGTGATTATAACATATACATAAATCTACCTCCTTCCTTTTAAAAGTATCATGTGCAGCATCCCATGTGATTAATTTTCTACCTAAGCTTAATGGCTGCATGATGTTTTGCATTATCCATGTGTTACCTGCTTTCTAGAGAATTGTGAGAGAATACATTTCTGTTGTTTTCAACCACCATGTTTGTATTAATTCTTACAATAGTCACAGAAAACCAATGCAGGAACTATAATCTTTTCCTTAGGATTTTGAAGTATAGATCTATCAAGTTTTCAGAAAAAAAAATACCTACTTCTTCCACTTTCTTATCTGCTGTGATTAAAAATTATTGTTTGCCAGCCAACCAGGAATCTGTATTCAATATAGAAATAAAGTTTCTGTCCCCATGTATTTGGGCTGAAGTGGAGACTAGTGTGATTGACAAGATAGCAGACCACTCATGGATTTCAAATCACAGCCCATAACTCTAAAATAATCACGGAATATTTATTCACTATGGCACTGCATGGGTGGGTGGGTGGAATTCATGTATAATAAAAGGGTCTGCCCTCCAGAACTGAGAATCTAATTAGGAGAAGGAAAAATGTTAGAAAAGCCATGTGTGTGCTACTGGATCATAAGCTCCTCCAGGGCAGGGCTTTGAATGTCTTTTATCCTTAGTATGCAGAAAAGTGTCCAATAAGCAGATACCATTTACAATGTCATTTTGTCAGTTACATGGTAATATGGTTAGGATTTATGCCCCCACTCAATTCGCATCTTGAATTGTAATACCCATAATCCCCATGTGTCAAGAGGGAGACCAGGTGGAGGAAATTGAACCATCAGGGTGGTTTCCCCATGCTATTCTTGTGATAGTGAGTGAATTCTCACAAGATCTGATGGTTTTATAAAGGGCTCTTCCGTCTTCAATCAGCACTTCTCTTCCTGCTGCCTTGTGAGGAAGGTGCTCGCTTTCCCTTTGCCTTCCCCCTTGATTGTAAGTTTCCTGAGGCCTCCTTAGCCATGCACAACTGTGAGTCAATTAAACCTCTTTCCTTTATAAATTGCCCAGTCTTGGGCAGTTTCTTATAGCAGTATGAAAATGGACTAATACACATATTGAGTTACACAACGTGGGTAATGTAGAAAATACACAATGAGGGAGGAACAAGAGAGGTTCCAGGGACAGGGGGTCCTAGAGGCAGCAGGTCTCACTCAGAGTCCATGAAGAAGAATGAGACCTCCTGGGCAGAGTCTGTGGGGGCACCACCATGCGCTTCTTTTCTCTGAGCCACTTTCAGCTCTTGGCACTGAAATGCTCATATGTTGAATGAGAGAGTACCAGGAGAAACGGATACCTTGGAACCAGTAACACAAGAAACGAAGAGTTGGGAAGATTTTCTCTGTTCACTGTGAGACTGTTCCTACTGGGCTTGCAATTCACTCCTAATCCTGTTGTGGAGTGAACTGTACTCCTCAAAAGAAGATACGTTCAAGTCCTAGCCCCAGTACCTGTGAATTGACCTTATTTTGAAATAGCATCTTTGCAGATATAATCAAGATGACTTCGTAATGAAGTAAGGTGGGCCATAAGTTCAATGTGACTGGTGTCCTTATTAGAAAAGGAGAAGAGACACAGGAAGAATGTCATGTGATGACAGAGGCAAAGACTGGAGAGATGCATCTTCAAGCCAAGGGCAGCAAGAAGCTGGAAACTACCAGAAGCAAAGAGAGAAGTAAGCAATGATCTACCTCTACAGCCTTCAGAGAGCACATGGCCCTACCAACACCCTGATCTCAGACTTCTTGCCTCCAGAACTGTGGGGATACATTTGCATTCTTCTGGAATACCTCATGGATTTGCATGTCATCCTTGTGGAGGGGCCGTGCTAATCTTCTTTATGTCATTCCAATTTTAGCATTCGTGCTGTGGAAACGAGCACCATTTGCATTGTTTAAAGCAACTCAGTTTGCGGACTCTGGGTGGGCAGCTGCAGGAAAGTAATCTAGGTCCCAACATCCATCTAGACTGTGATGCACACTCTTGTTCCTCCCACCTGAACAAACTGCCTCCCCTGCAGATGTCTCAAGCGGTGGTCATGTTCTCTCTACAATTATCATTACCACTGAGCTTAGAGGGAGGTAGAACGCCTATTAACTATTCCCTCATTTCATTTTCTGGCCATTCTTTCTTTCTCCTCCCTGAAAATCCCCAGTTCATAATCTTATGTTTTCCTGTTGCTGTTTTCTTCCAATGATTGAGTTATATTTTAAGACAATGTTAGCTCATGGCCCATTCTCTCAAGTTTTACACGGACCTAATTCCTCACAATTTCTTTTTTCATTTTTCCTTTTTTTTTGAGATGGAGTCTCGCTCTGTCGCCAGGCTGGAGTACAGTGACGCGATCTCAGCTCATTATAACCGCTGCCTCCCAGGTTCAAGCGATACCCCTGCCTCAGACTCCTGAGTAGCTGGGACTATAGGCAAGCACCACCATGCTCAACTAATTTTTGTATTTTTAGTAGAGATGGGGTTTCACCATGTTGGCCAGGATGGTCTCGATCTCTTGATCTCATGTTCTGCCCACCTCAGCCTCCCAAAGTGCTGGGATTTTATAGGTGTGAGCCACTGTGCCTGGCCCCCTCACAATTTTTAAAATGTTTTTAGATGATCCTTTTAACATCTTGGCCTTCAGATTTCCAGAACTCCTCTTTTTGAAAGAGCTTGTTCTTGGCGCTACCTTGGTTATTTGTTCTCACGTACATAGATTCGATAAATGCCTCCTATTTTCTCAGCTCTCTCCATTTTATATCTCTAGCCTAACAAAGCTTTACCCTCACTGGGATTTTCTGTATGTTGATCTTACAATGTGTCACTACCCTTCACCCTCTTGATATTTGTACTTTCCTCACTACCCTGCTTACATTTTGTGGTTAATCTGTACGAAACTCCTGCAAACACTCTTGACTCCTTTGCTCCTCTCTTCAACATACTTTAATGGCAAAACTACAACTCTAGTTGAATCCAAACTTTTGCTGACCAGATTTCTATATTTTTGTAGCTGATATGTTGGGGAAAGACAAGCAACTGCAGTGACCTGTTCTGAGGTGAGGTTCATGCCCATGGGCCTTCGTGCTGCAGGGCAGTGATGCATACACACACCACTACACATTGCTGGGTCAGTTAATTTTCCACTGTCCTAGACTATGATTTCTCATTGTCTCCTTTCTCCACAAACCTTTAGCATTTCCTCTCCACTTCTTATGCTCAGCCTGATGTCTTCCTTACTGAGAAAACTGAAGCAGTCAGAAGGGAAATTCTTCAAGCTCGTATCACATCAACTTACAAACATCTCTTATCGACATATTCCGGCTTCCTGTGTGCTGCCACAGATGAACGTCTACGCTCTTATCTAAAACCAGACTCTGCAATTGTACACCAAATCCCATCCACTCCTGCTTATTCAAAATCATCACTGTAACAATGTTTCTGCCTTCTCCTGCATTATCAGTGTTTCTTTTTAAATAATGGGTTATTCTCAATGGCTTAAAAACATCATGTAATACTTCCTTCTGTCAAAACTTTTTTTTTTCTTAACCTCACTTTCCCTGCATTCTATTTGTTCTCATTAGCAGCAGCAATCACCACCATTACCTGTATTTGTAATGTCCAATCCTTCTCTTATTCTGCCTTAACTATCTTTAGATCAGTTTTCTATAATTACAGAATAACTTTTGAGTAACCAAAGATCGCCACATAGCTAAATCCAATGATCCACTATCATTTTACTGAACCTGCTAGCTGTATTTGACAGCTTTAATCAAACCTCCTCCTCATCATCATCTTCACTTTCTTCGACTTACTGAAGAAGCAGTACACATAATTTTTCTTCTCACTTATGAACCACATTTTCTCCATAACCTTTGCTGATTCTGTCTCTTCTTCCTGTTCTCTTATTGCTGGGGTACTTTGGGGCCCTTGGCCCTCTTCTCTGTGTACACACGTTTGATGTTATCTACTCTCATATACCTTTAAATACTATCTCTATGCTTCTAACTTGAACACTTATATCTGCATGCCAGACTTCTTCTCTGAACTTGCCTCAATCTATACAACTCTGTACCTGGCATCTCACTTGTCTCATAAACATCTTAAACTCAACATGACATAAACTGAACTCATGCTCTTTCCCAAAAAAACAAACTCATTTCACTTGTAACTTTCTCTCTGTTGAAGGTAATGAAATCCTTCTAGTTGGGTTAGACTAAAAACAAAACAACAACAACAAAAAACGAGTTAGGATCATTTTTACCTCCTCCCTGTCTTTCCATGTTAATCTCTCAACATAGATTGATGTCTCTGCTTTTTAAGTGCTACTAAGAAAATCGTTCAGGCCACCATCCCGCTTTGCCCCCAGAGAACAACAATCACCTACTAGCTGATCTTCCTGCTTCCACATTTGTCCTCTCTACTTAAGAGTCAACATAATAGTCAAAGTGTTTTTGGTTTGTTTGTTTGTTTAAGATATAAAGTAGTCTGTGCTTCCTTTCCGTGACTCAAAACCCTTTCTTGGCTCCCTGTTTCACTCAAAGTGAAAGCCAAGCTCCTCACAATGGCAGGGCACTTAAGGAAGCTGCCTCCTTAACCTTTGCAACCTCGACCTGCAGCCTTCTACCTCACTCATCCTGCACAAGCCTCAGTGGCCATTTCTGGTTTGTTCCTTTTTTTTTTTTTTTTTTTTTTTTTGAGTCTTGCTCCGTCACCCAGGCTGGAGGGCAGTAGTGCAATCTCGGCTCTCTGGCACCTCCGTCTCCCAGGTTAAAGCAATTCTCATGCCTCAGCCTCCCAAGTAGCTGAGATTACAGGCATGCGTCACCATGCCTGGCTAATTTTTGTATTTTTAGTAGAGATGAGGTTTCGCCATGTTGACCAGGCTGGTCTCAAATTCATGACCTCTTGTGATTCACCCACCTCAGCCTCCCAAAGTGCTGGGATTATGGGTGTGAGCCACCGCACCCAGCCTTCGCCATCTCTTCATTTTGTGAGCACATCTGTCAAATCCAGTCTTGGGGCATTTCTACTAGCTGTTCCCTTGGAACACCCTTTTCTTCTCGTTATTGCCCTCAAGATCTTTCTCAAATATGTGTTTTTAGTGAGGGCTAATATGACCCCTTATTTTAATAACAAATTCTGCTTCTCACTTTTCCCGCAATCTCAACTCCTGTCACTCTGTTCTTTTTCTTTTTAATAGGGTTTGTTGCTTGATACTTCTGTGCACCATGCTTTCTGCTTGTTGCCTGAATCCTCCTACTATAAGGTTAGCTTAGTGACGCAGGGGTTTTCTTTCTTTCTTTCTTTGTAACATACACCAAACATCGAGAATAGCATCTGCAGCATTATTTTCTCCAGGTATTCTCTGAGAGAACAGAATAAACCCATGCTTCGGTGTTTAAGCTAGGAGGGCAATTCAAAAGTCAGGCACCACGGTCCTTCCAGCTGATTCAAACTAAGAACCTTAGTCATCCTTTTAGAATCACACGTTAGAATCACTGCGGGACCTTTAAAAATAAATGCTAATATCTGGGCCCCTCTCCCAGACCAAGTCCACGTGAGATCTCTGGGTGTGGAAGTCAGGCAGGATGTTCTGGAGAAATTCCCAAGTGACTTTTAAGAGCTATCAGAAGGAAGAGCTACTGCCATAGTGAGACAGCCATGAGTGAGGGGGCCCCCGGAAAACCTCCAACCGGGCTGCTGCGCACTGGGAAGGTGGACTGGGGTGGAGCCACAGAAGTTTGCGCCTTTTGCAGCTGGGAGGAGCCTGGTCCCTCCCCTTCCTGTGTGGAATTCGGGATTCAAGCTGCGAGGTGGGAAGCACTCTAGCAGGGACTCTGGCCTTGCCTTCAAACCATCTGGCGAGCCTAAACTTTCGTGGCCATGGGACAAGAACCCTGTCTTTAGATGAACCAAGAAAAAGTTCTGCAACAGTAAGTTCCTATGTCCTAAAACCTACTCTCGCCTCCTGTTTCCTGTTCCTCAGGTGTTTAGGGAAAAGTGGTCACTCACTGAAACTGGGCAAAGGATGACCACTTGACCCCAGCTGGCTGAGACCAGTTACCTGAAGGTGCCCACAGCAGCTAAGCTTTAGCTCTTCAATTAAAACTGATTAAAGTGGATGTTTATTTCTCTTCTACTGCTTGGGTGTTCTGAATATGTTAGTTCCCTGTTTAGGTTCGCTGTTTGTAAATTCTCTCATTCCAATCATCCCTCAACTTGTTCAGCACTGATGAAACAGGATGTTTTTCCTTAGGGAAATGTTTGAGACCTGATTCTGTGTGCTAATAGGTACCCAGACACACCCCCTTGGCATGTTCCTGAGTTCTGTTACCATAGTTTACTCTGAATAAATTACGACGTGTGGAGATAGGTCAGGAGTGACCTGTTTTTACTGAGACACTCTCCAGGCTTTGTCCCCTTAGATTTGCTGAAACTTCTAGTTTCTTTCACCTTCATCCTGCCTTCCTCTCCCTTCTCCCCATCAACCTCTACTCCTATGAGAATTACAGGGTTCCAAGCAGTGATGAGGTATCTTCACCCCAAGCACCTGGTCACCCATGTTTTACCCATGTTTTACCCATGTTTCACCCATGTTTGGATGTTTCACCCATGTTTCACCCATGTTTCACCCATGTTTAGATGTTTCACCCATGTTTTACCCATGTTTCACCCATGTTTCACCCATGTTTAGATGTTTCACCCATGTTTCACCCATGTTTAGATGTTTCACCCATGTTTCACCCATGTTTTACCCATGTTTCACCCATGTTTAGATGTTTCACCCATGTTTCACCCATGTTTTACCCATGTTTCACCCATGTTTAGATGTTTCACCCTGCTGCACAGAGAGTTTGTGGAAGGAACCTCTTCCTGACTTCAGATTTGGGGTATTGGACTTCAAGGACTTGCCAGTGGTTTGCAGGACGGGTGTGGTTAGAAATAGAGAACAGTGTTACCACTAGTCAGGGGCAAAGTCACGAGAAGGTACTAGTGTGATTTCCTGTCAAGGGCCAATGTTTGTGGAGGATGCCGCAGACTCATCCTAGTTTTGCTGTATGAGCAGAACACACAGGAATGCCACATTGCTTTGATACATGTTCTAAGTCTGTATTTTCTTTGGTAGCATTTTTGGTAATACTGAATCAGAAAAGCTATTTAATGAGCTCTGTTGTTGTCCCATGGCAAAATGTACCAGTCTTATGACTGAGAGCATTTAACTTGATATTCTGGAAGAGTCTTATTAAATTTGATTTTCTACTTGAGACTTCTCTTGGGCTTATTCAACACAGGAAACAAATGCCTCCCAAATGATATTTTTATGCAGGGGTCTGTTTAATCTAGGAATAAAAGCATGTATTGCATTCAGCAACAATTCTGTTTTTCCAGAAAAAAACACCATCAATTCTGACAACGTGAAGGTTAGGTGATGCTTTAAAGAGCCATCCCATTCAGCTAAAGTGGAAGCTTGAGTACAATGTTGTGTTTTAGGGCAAGAGTCTCCAACCCCTGGGCCACGAACTGGTATTTGTTTGTGGCCTGTTAGGAACCAGGCTGCACAGCAGGAGGTGAGCCACGGGTAAATAAGCATTACCACCTGAGCTCTACCTCCTGTCAAATCAGCGGAGCATAAACCCTACTGTGAGTGCCCATGCAAGGGGTCTAGGTTACATGCTCCTTATGAGAATCTAATGCCTGATGGTCCGAGGTGGAACAGTTTCATCTTGACCCTTCCAGCCCCAGTCCATGGAAAAGTTGTCTTCCATGAAACTGGTCTGTGATGCCAAAAAGCTTAGGGATCATTGTTTTAGGGCGTATGTCTTGGTGCAGGTCTGTGTGTACATGTGCGTGTTAATGTGCCTGCTTTTGGTGTGTGTGTGAAGGTAGGTCGTGACCTGTGGTGCTTGGTGTTTAAGCTTTCCATAATACTTCTATTGCTGATTAGCCAGAGTTTCTGTTCATTCCTCGTGACGTTATTCTCATTGCAACTCAGGGTCTGTAAGCAGAAGGATGGATACTCCTGCCATGTCCTTTCAGTGCCTCAGGGCCTCCTGTGGCTTCAGTTACATTTCAGCCTTTCCTATACCATCTGTCCTACAAACTGAGATGTGGGGATGAGTGCCCTCTGCCTCACGGAAGTATGAAGTCTCAAAGCCTGTGTATCCTTTGACCCAGCAATTTCAAATGTACATGCATCCTACAAAAAGCACTGGGGATGTGTAGAAATATGAGGAATTAAGGATGTTTAAGGTATAAAATCTCCAAAGCCTTTCATTTGAGAATGAGTGTGGAACTCCATCTTTCTTGTATTATTATTGCACAGGTCACAACATATTAGTTTGTCCGTAATACTTTCTATTTTTAATTTTTTTGGTTCCTTTAAAGCAGAGGGAGCTCTCCATGATTTTAAAGTAACTCAAATGATGATTCATGTTACACTTTGAATTTTTCTTTAGTCTTTACAGTTACCTTGCTTATGCATTTTTGAACAACAGTGGTCTTCTTTATATTGTCCTTCCCTCCATCTTTTTATTTTCTTTCTTTTACTCTTTTTTCCTCCCTTTTGTTTCCAAAGTCACCTTAATGGAATCATTGAACTTTTACAAAGCTTCAACTGAGCTTTCATATGAAAACAACTAACTTTTCAAAAAATGGGTACAATTACAATAGCAGATATAAATGTCCTAAAAGGTAGATAAGAACTGAAGCTGAATTCCAAGAAGCCTCACATGCCCAGTGGGAGCCAAGTGGGCAGTCCCCCTGGTGAGGGGCATGCAGCTTTGGCGAAAGCTGAAGTCTCTGGTTGTACAGCAAGAGGAACCTCCCCGCCCCGCCCCCTTGCCCCACGGCCACCTCCAGGTCCTCACAGCAGGTGCGTGGAGCTAAGATAACCAGGCACCAGCCGACAATTCCAGATGGAGAGTTTCCTTATTGGCAGAGGACACAGAGACCCACAGACAGTGTTAACGCCTGAGCTTCAGCAATAGCACAGCTTCATCAAGCTCATGGATGCAGGAGTGGTTTCTGGGTCCATAGAGCTGTATGTGATTCCAAGAACATGGAGCCTGGAGTGAAAATTCCAGGCAGATTGAAAATTCCCTTCTGAGGATTATTAGGAGACTGAGTTAAGTGGCAGTGGCTGGGTGAAACCTAGCTTCAGGCTCCTTTGCATTCCATGAATCCATTGAGTCCATTGAATGCACTTCTTTTTGCCTGTATGAGTTTTCTAAATTTTATAAACTAAGTGCAATAAAGAGAGGAAGATCTATTTTAATGAAATAATTAGATGTTTTCCCCATTATCTATCTGCTATTCCTCATTTGGTTTTCTCTCAGTTGATAGAGAAGTGGTTCCACCTGTTTTCTCTCCACCCATGAGCAGAGCATCAAGTGAGAGTTTGGAGTTAGCTGGATTTTGCAAAGGAAACTCAGGCCTTGGGCTGCTGCTGTTTGACAGTGTCTATGAGGGAGAGGAGAATGCCTAGGCAGGAAAGAGTTAGGAGTTTGATCCAGGCCTGTTGCACAGGGAGCCCCTGGGGCCTCAGCATTCCACAGCTAGCTGTGCAGTTTAGTGACTCTGTGACCTTAAGCAAACCACATAATAAACCATCTTAACATCCTCACAGGGCTCCTTTGCTGTTTTTCACCCACTTTGAGAGACTTGGAAATAGCTCAAGGCCTTGTTTTGCCAATAATTGCCTCAGGTCAATGACAAATCATTACCAAGTAGTGAAAACCTTCTCTCTTTCCTGAGTAGTCAAAAAAGATGGAATGCTTTGAAATGCAAAACCTCTAGAAGGGGAGGTTGTGCTTTACCCTCTCCCCCCAGGTAAGATTTCTATTTGGATATATCTTTTTCCCTCCTAACATCCCAGTCAAGAAGGAGCTGCTTGCAGGATGAGAGAGAATAGTGAGCATGAGAGATGGGGAAGTATATGGACTTGAACTGAATGAAGATTTTAACATTCTGACAATACCTTAAACGCACTTTCCGACTGTCCACGCCAAAAGGGATCTGAGATCCCAGGAAAAGTGCTGAGAAGTTCATGGAGAGACGTGATGTTAACATGAGGAGCAGTAATCAGTGTCTTTGTTGGACACCATTGTATAGTCAGAGAAAGCTGTGCTCCAGGCTTTGCCACTTAAAAGCAGCAGAAATTCAAGAAATTTAATCACCCTCTCTTCCTTAATTTCCTCATCTGTTAAATAGGAAATATATCTGACCTCGTAAGAATATTTTCAGAAAAACCCATGGCAGTCACATAGCAATTACCCAATAAATGTTAGCTGCTCACAGTGTTGACCACAGCCACCAGGGGGCCCCTGATGTTGTGGGCCCTCTGGGCTGTCGAAGATCCTTGTCCAGCAGCTTACAAGCATGGGGGCAGAGCAGCTGGGGGTCTTTTTCCTCACAGAACATTGAAGCCAACTCTCACAATTCTTTCCCACCCTCCACCTTCTGCCCCATCATGGATCTAGTCCATTGCTCAAAATACCCTCAATGATAAACTGCTGGAGCCTCAAAGGGGTCTTCAACAGCATTTCATCAGCCTCTTCATTTTGCAGAGAACACAGAGATCCAGATGTTGACCATGATTTGCCAAGGTGTCTTTTGCGTGGCCTCAGACCTCAGGGTCCCAGGAGTTTACCTATGATCTAATAAAAGAAATATTTTAGACAAATTAAATTTAACAGAGTTTAATTGAGCAAAGAATGGTTTGCATATCAGGTAGCCCTTGAACTAGAATAGGTTCAGAGAGACTCTGGTCCAGTCATGTAGTAAAAGAAGAAGATTTATGGACAGAAAACAAAAAGTGAGGTACGGAACACAGAAGTGAGGTACAGAAACAGCCAGATTGGTTACAGCTCGGCACTTGCCTTATTTATACATGGTTTGAACAGTTGGCTGCCTTAAACGGACAAAACTCAATGATTGGTACAAGAGTAAGTACAGTCTGTTTACACATCCAGCGAGGTGACAGTTCACCATGTATGGAGAGACCTTTAGGCTGAACTTAAAATATGTAATGAGACAACTTTAGGGTAAATTTTATTTAACAGATCCAATCAGAGGTCTTTAGGTTTCCATATTGGAGTAACGGAACTATGTCTTCCTCTTGCTTCTCCCTTTTTCTTTCAAAACCAAAATTTTCCAAATACGTCGTTCTCTTACAATACAATTTCTCTAAGTGATTATTCAGCTGTGAGTGGGGAGTAGGGGTAGGAGAGAGAGGAAAAATCTATAGAAAACAAATAGGAAAATGAAGGGCTCTTCAAAAGGTCAAGCATTTCGCATTCAAAGGCTTTCAGGGATAAGTCAGGAAAGAGATTTGCTAGAAAAGTGTTAACATTAAACACTTGTTCAGAAGAAGTGGATCTATCCATATTAATGCTCCTCTTCCTGATGGCTGGCTCTTCTCTACATGCAATCCCAGCAATTCCTACCACTGCGGTTTCAGGTTGTTAGCAGGTATTTTACCTATAAAATAGCAGGACGGAAAATTAAAGCTCAGGATTGTAAATAATGTAGAGATTTCAAACACAGAATATTTATATCTTTCCTTAGTAGTAAGAAGAGGTACTGCCTATGAGTTTCAAAAGACTAGAATCTTTCTAAATAACAGATGACAAGGAGGGCGTGTGGGGACTTGAGGACTCTTTCCAAATAATAGATGCCATGGAAGTGTCTGAGGACTTGAGTTTACCAAAATGAAAAATTTACCTAAATATGCTACTATAGAGTTTCTCTTTCTCTAGGTCTTATTCTTGTTTGTCTTAACCCGTAGGAGCTGAGCAACTCACCAGTAGATGGTAATGTGACCTGGTCTTACCCTGTGGTGGTGGAAATTGAATACAATTGTCCACCGTGAGCTGGATGTCTATGGAACCCTCCAGTTTTCTTTGAATGTTAAAGAGTGGGAAGTTTTTGATAGGAGGAACGATGTGGATTTTGTTAACCTACACTTGAGTTCTCCCCATATATTCCTTGGACACAAAAACAAAAACAAAAAAAACCTCTGGAAAATATTTAAAAAGGTTTATTCTGAGCCAGTGTCAGTGACCCTGGCCCAGGGAACAGTCTCAAGAGATCTTGAGAAAGGGTGCCTGAGGCAGTCAGGTTACAGGTGGGCTTTCTACATTTTAGGGAAATAGGAATTGTAGATGAAATCATAAATCAATACATAAAAGGTATACATTAATTCAGCCTAAAGAGGCAGGATATCTTAAAAAGGGAGGGACATTATAGGTCATAGGTGGGTTAAAAGATTTTCTAATTGTAATTGGTTGAAAGAGTTAAGCTTTGTCTAAAGACTCGAAGTCAGTAGAAAGAAATGCTTGAGTTAAGATAAAGGGAGGTCGTCGACCCCAAGGTTCTTGTGATATAGATGAAGCCTCAGTGGTGGCAGCTTTCAGAGAGGGTAGATGGTAAATGCCTGTTTTCCTTTCAGATGAACCTTAAAGGTATCAGACTCATAGTTAATCTCTCCTAGATGAGGAAAGGCCTGACTGTATTAATGGAAATGCTCTACAGATGCAAGTTTCTTCCATAAAAGATGGTGTATTAGTCTGTTTTCATGCTGCTGATAAAGACATACCCAACACTGGGAAGAAAAAGCGGTTTAATTGAACTTACAGTTCCAGATGGCTGGCGAGCACTCAGAATCATGGCAGGAGGCCAAAGACGCTTCTTACATGGCGGGAGCAAGAGAAAATGAGGAAGAAGCAAAAGCCGGGGGAGATGATGGGCGCGGTGGCTCACGCCTGTAATCCCAGCATTTTGGGAGGCTGAGACGAGCGGATCACGAGGTCAGGCGATCGAGACCATCCTGGCTAACACCGTGAAACCCCGTCTCTACTAAAAATACCAAAAATGAGCCGGGCGTGGTGGCGGCGCCTGTAGTCCCAGCTGCTCCGGAGGCTGAGGCAGGAGAATGGCGGGAACCCGGGGGGCGGAGCTTGCAGTGAGAGATCGCGCCACTGGCTCCAGCCTGGGCCACAGAGCGAGACTCTGTCAAAAGGAAAAAAAAAAGCGGAAACCCCCAATAAACCTACCAGATCTCGTGAGACTTATTCACTATTATGAGAATAGCACGGAAAAGACCGGCGCCCATGATTCAATGAGTTCCCCATGGGTCCCTCCCGCATGGGAATTCTGGGAGATACAATTCAAGTTGAGATTTGGGTGGGGACACTGTCACATCACACCAGGTGGCTTTGCAGGGCTATTTCAAAATATGCCCAAGATAGTTATTTTAGGGTAAAATATTTTAGTTTCTCTCAGGGTCTGCTATTTGTCATATGATGTTGGACCAGTGTCAGTTTGAAATGTGATATTTTATTGCCACAAAAAGTCTGTTTTGTGATCTCTGTTTCAATGTTAAAGCTGGTCAGTTGTATCGAAACTCCAGAGAGTGTGTTGGACCCCCTTCCCTGTCTTGCCAGGAATTCAGTTTTTCAAGCTTCTCTCAGGTCCCTTTGGCTCAGAGCGTTCCCCATTCAGTCGGTTTGGACGCTTAAAATTTTATTTTTGGTTTACAATTTCTTCATTACTTAGAATATACTTTTTTAGAAGAGTAACGGATGAATATATTTAATGTTTCAACGTTGTTCCTTCCACGGATCAATATCCCCTTAATTTAGAGAGGAAAAATAATCTGTCATTCAAGAGTTTTTCTTAAAATGCAAGGAATGTGCAGAGGCTTATGTTTTCCATGGGCTCTGTGGGAAGGTAATCTATTATAGATCAATAACTATTGGTTCATGATTAGCCACTGGTGTTCCCCATTAAAACAAAATTAGACTGTCACCCAGAAAATAATATTGGAACCATGTTTCAATTTCTGAGAAATCCACAACAAGGGCAGAATATTAATCAATGTGTGCTTTAAGGAACTGAAGCTAAAGTTATAAATATTTCCTCAGGATATATTATATAAGACAATTCGGTTACTGATGAGGCATGAATGCTTTTAATGGCATATTCTGTAGGGTGATTTATTTTAATTGTCACTCTGGGACCTGTTATTACACAGTGCTAGGATGGGTCACTGCATTAGAAAATTAAAGCTGATGAAAGGCATTCATTTTTAGCCTGTTTGTAAATTCAGGCTTTGGGGATAAAGAGATGCCGACTGTATATAAATCCTGCATGACCAGTAATTCAACATTCACTACATCTCCTAGTGTCAAAGAACTCAGGGGTATCTGGTCAGAGTGACTCTCACTGTGTGGCATGTACTGTATGGACACACTGCCCGTGGCTAGGGTACTGGGTCTGTAGTAGGACTTCATGCCTCTCACCCAGGAGACACCAGCCCACTGGCTACTGTCGGGCAGGCTTAAGGTTGAGAGTCCAGAACACAATCAGAATCAGGGTGAGGAGGCAGCTAGCACTTATCAAACGCTAGTGTTAATATATGACAGGTGCCTCGTATGTTATCTCACCACTGTCATCCTATTTTACCTCTACTGTCCCCTAAATTTAGTGGTGTTATCTCTATTTTCCAAATAGAGAGTCAGAGTGAATAATTAACTTAGAGAAATTTACAGTTACTAAACTACAGTGCCAGAAATAATTTAGTTTGTAAGGAATTTGTTTAGAAATACACATTCATATGCTTTATTTCTTTTGCCTTTTTAGTGGTAAGTGTTGCACTGCTGGTTGTATAATTATAATAAAAGTGATGTTACTAGGGCATGTTTTACATAACCCCTGTATTGTGGCCTTAGCTTCTAGGACAGTGTCTGTTTTTTTCAGTTGTTCATATAGAGCCTTGAGGCAAGTCCAGCAAGTCAGGGCTGGGGGAGAGGTATGAAAAAGACACCAATGACTCATGTCCAGGACTCGAGCCGGAGTTTTGAATGGACTTCTCCAGTTCTATAAATCCTGTGGACTTATACAATTGAACAAAAATACATGGTGAATTTTGGAGAACAGAAATGCAGTTATTCACTCTATTTTTGCTTAAATGAATCCATCTTTTGTGTGTGTTAAAATAGCAAATTGCCTGCAATGTAATGTCTAGTCGGTTTCCAAAGCAGAATAAGAAAGTGAGATGTCAAAAATCTTGTCTGCTATTTACATAATTACCAGATTTAAAAGGAATTGTGTAAATGCAAATGAAGGTACAGGTGCCTGCCACGCGGAGATTACCCAAATTATACCCAGTTTGTCTAGGAAAATTGCTCCTTTAGTGTCATCTGAAAGGTATAAAGCTTCAAGATTAGAGAAACTAGCTCTTCAAATTATAGCCATTGTAGCTGAAAAGGTGACGTCTAGCACGCCAGGGTAATGCTTTGCAGACTGCCTGCCGGTCTCCCATCTCCAGATGGCTCCTTCTGTCGAGGCCTGATGGGATCACGCCTCACCCGGGGAGTTGTAGTTCGTTTTGCCTGTCTGTGCTTACTACACTGGAATTAGGCAATAGATGTTTAATTGTACTTAGAGACTAAAACTTGAATTTTTCTGTCATTGATTTATATTACAAATCTAAATCAAGATGTTTATTTGCCAATTGTACCTCATTTTGAAGGCAGCAAATTTAAAATTCTAGAATCTGGTAGCCATTGATCAAAAAAGTTGAAAAGTGGCATACTACTTACTGCTTTATTGTTTAACTTTTTCTTTTTTTTTTTGAGGTGGAGTCTCACTCTGTTGCCTAGGCTGGAGGGCAGTGGCATGATCTCAGCTCACTACAACCTCCACCACCCGGATTCAAGAGATTTTCCTGTCTTAGACTCTCAAGTAACCGGAACTACAGGTGCTTGCCACCACATCCAGCTAATTTTTGTATTTTTAAAGTGCAGACAAGGTTTCGCCATGTTGGCCAGGGAGGTCTTGAACTCCTGACCTCAGGTGATCCGCCCGCCTCGGCTTCCCAAAGTGCTGGGATTACAGGCTTGAGCCACCATGCCTGCCCTATTGTTTGAATTTCTAAATGCACAGATGTCATTCAAAATGCTCTTTCTATTAAAATATTGCTTTATTTTTGTATTTAATTGACAAGTTTTAGAGGTTAAATAGCATATGTCAGTAAACAATTATTATTGAAAGGGTCTATACTTCAAAAATTTTAGCCACCGATCTGGGGTTTCCTTGGATACTCTTAGTTTCATCTGCTATGTTTATTTTCACAAATGATTTTTTAAAGGACTAACCAGAAATCATCTGCTATATGTATTCTTGTAAGTTTTTCTTAAATAAAAATTTTATTATTTTAAAATACGGGATACTTAACACATATATACCATGGAATACTATGCAGCCATAGAAAAGGATGAGTTTGTGTCCTTTGTAGGGACATGGATGCAGCTGGAAACCATCATTCTCAGCAAACTATCGCAAGAACAGAAAACCAAACACCGCATGTTCTCACTCATAGGTGGGAACTGAACAATGAGATCACTTGGACTCGGGAAGGGGAACATCACACACCGGGGCCTATCATGTGGGGGGAAGGGGGAGGGATTGCATTGGGAGTTATACCTGATGTAAATGACGAGTTGATGGGTGCTGACGAGTTGATGGGTGCAGCACACCAACATGGCACAAGTATACATATGTAACAAACCTGCACGTTATGCACATGTACCCTAGAACTTAAAGTATAATAATTAAAAAAAAAAATCTGAATGTAATATTTTACTTCCCCCAAATTAACTTACCAATAGCCTACTGTTGACTGGTCGATTTGGCAATAACATAAACAGTCTATTAATACATGCTTTTTATGTTACACGTGTCATATACCATGTTCTTATGATAAAGTAAGCTAGAGAAAAATAAATGTTATTAAGATAATCATAAGGAAGAGAAAATATATTTGCTGTTTATTAGGTAGAAGTGGGTCATCAAAACTTCATGTTGAGTAGGCAGAGGAGAAAGAGGAAAGGAGAAGTTGGTCTTGTTGTCTCAGGGGTGGCAGGGGCAGAAGAAATTCCATGTGTAAGTGAACCCATGCAATCCAAGCTTGTATTGTTCAACAGTCAACTGTATACTCTGAATTCAATTGAATTAGGCTCTTTATAGAATAATGATTTCTTTCTGGCCACATGTGGATTTTTTTCCTTTTTTAAATTGCTTTTATATTTGCCTTTTCTATTCTCTTTTTTTTCTATTAGCTTTTCTATTTTTGCCTTGGCAAATTAGATAGGAAAATACAACTATATTCTTTCAAGATTTTATCCAAATCCTCTGAGCTCACAGAAACATTTTCTCTGAGATTTGTGGAAATACTTTCTTTTCTTCAAGATTCTTTTCCTAGCACATGTAAATATGTGCACATTTATGGAGCCAATTACCCCTGCTGTATCTTTCTGCAATATCAGAGCATTGCTTCTGATATGGTTTGGCTGTGTCCCCACCCAAATCTCATCTTGAATTATAGCTCCCCTAATTTACACGTGTTGTGGGAGGAACATAATCGGAGATAATTGAATCATGAGGTTGGTTTTCCCCACACTGTTCTCCTGATAGTGAGTAAGTCTCAAGAGATCTGATGGTTTTATAGGTGGTTTACCCTTTCACTTGGTTCTCACTCATTCTTGCCTGCCGCCATGTAAGACATGCCTTTCACTTTCTGCCATGATTGTAAGGCCTCCCCAGCCACGTGGAACTGGGAGTCCATTAAAAGTCTTTTTCTTTATAAATTACCTTGTCTCAGGTATGTCTTTATCAGCAGTGTGAAAATGGACTAATACAGCCTCCCTCACATAATTAAAATACTACATCTATGTGTGTGTGTGTGTGTGTGTGTGTGTGTGTGTGTGTGTGTGTATCAGTTTTCTTGTGGTAAAGTTACCTTATAATAAAATTCACTATGTTTAGTGTACGGTTCTATGAGTTTTGACAAATACAGAAAGATGTGTAACCACTGCCTAGATGAAGACATAGAGCAATTCCAACACCCTTCAAAACTGCCCCCTCTCTTTTGTAGGAAAATCATCCCCACCTCTAGCCCCTGGCAAATTCTGATGTTTCCAGTCCCAGCAGTTTTGTTTTCTCCACAAAGCTGTAAACATGGAATCATACAATCTGTAGCCTTTTTGAGTCTAGCTTTTTCACTTCGAATCCTGCATTAGATATTCATATATTTTGTTAAGAGGATCAGGTAGTTTGTTCCTTTTTATTAATAAGAGATGTTACATTCTACAAATGCGCCACTGTTTGTTTATCTATTCACCAGCCAAAGAACGTTTTGGATGTTTCCAGGAGTTTTGAATTATGGATAAGTTTGCCAGAAACATTCATGTGTAGGTTTTGTTACAATTTAATTTATTAATTTAATTTAATTTATTAAATTGTAACAAATAACAAATTACAATTTGTTGTAATTCAGTTTCTCTTGCATACCACTTGAAAGTGGTCTCCTTGGGTCAAAATGGTAAGTGTATGTTTAATTTTCTGAGGAACTGCCAAAATGCTTTCCAGAGTGGCTTTAACGTTACCTATTCCCACCAGCAATAAATGAGAGTTTCAGTCAGGAGTTAGTATCATCTTGTGTATTTCTTTCTTTTTTATTTATTTATTTATTTTAATTTTAGCTTTTTGAACAGGTGTATAGTGATATCTCATTGTGGTTTCAGTTTTTAATTTCCTGATGAATAATGAATTTGAGTATCCTTTTAAATGCGTATACGCCATCTGTATATTTTCATTTGTAAAGCATCTGTTTAAATTATTAGCCAAAATTTAATTGCATTTTTTGTTTTCTTATTATTGAAATGTGAGAATTCTTTATATATTCTGGATACACGTCCTTTAGCATATATTTCTTTCAAATGTGTCAAAGTCTGTCATTTGTCTTTTTATTTTCTTAACAGAACCTTTCAAAGGGCAGTGTTTTTTAATTGTGAGGATGTTGCGTTTGTCATTTTTATTTTTAGTGATTGTGTATTTCATGTTACAGCCAAAAAGTTTTCTAATGCAATATTATGAAGATTTTCTTTTATTTTATCTTCTGAAAATTTCCAGTTTTAGGGTTCAAATTTAATTTTATGGACTAGTTTGAAACTTTTATTTAGATTATAAAAATATATACCCAGATTTTTGGTTTTTGTTGTTGTTTTATTAATGTCCAATTGTTTCAACATCATTGGTGGAAAATATTCTTTTCTCCATTGAATTTCATTTGCATCTTGGTAAAAATTTAACGAACCATATAGGTCTGGGTCTATTTCTCAATTCTATCCTATTCCATTGACCCATGTGTTTGCACTTCAGCCAGCACCACGATGCTGTGATCATTATGGATTTATAATAAGCATGAGTTTTGGCACTTTGATCTTTATTTTCTTTTTTCTGTTCAAACTTGTCTCATGTATTTGAGTTCCTTTGCTTCTTCAAATACATTTTATGAATGGCTTGTCTGTTTCTACAGATGAAAATTCTTCTAGAATTTTTATTGGGACCGTATTGGGCTTGTAATTCAATTTTGGGAGAATTGACATCTGACCTGGACTGAGTCATTCAATCTATAAAAATACTTAGCTGCTTTATTTTTTAGATTTTTTTTATTTCTTTTATCATTGTTTTATAACTTAAAATGTACAAGTCTTGCACATATTTTTTTAGATAACAAGGATAATGATTTTCTGATTATCTCTTTCTTAGTTCTGAGATAATATATTTTTAATATAGTATTAAAAGCACTATCTATTAATTAAAGATGAAGATAAATGGCATAGGATCTCTTAGTATTTTCAACTAGTAGCAGATAAAGCATTTTAAAGGAACATTAGGAGACAAAGCAGTGTTGATATTTTATTTCATGAATCGTTCTTCAACATACCAGGCTCATATTGCACCTAAATATTTATAAATTAATATTTATTTATTTAGAGATAGCGCCTCACTCTGCCACCCAGGCTGAAGTGCAGTGAAGCCATCACAGCTGTTTGCAGCCTCGAACTACTGGCCTCAAGCTATCCTCTCATCTCAGCCTCAAGTTGCTGGAACTACAGGCACAAGCCACTGAACCCAGCTAAATCAATTTTTAAATAATGAAACTTTGCCTTTGAAATGTTTAGCATAAATAATTAGTAAGTACATATTTTTGACTCTGTGACATTTTAGAAATTTTCAGAGTAAAGCTCTGCAGTTTCTTGACCTGAATGGTTGCAGTAGATGTGGAATACAGACCTTGCAATTTTTTCACATGCCCCTCTGTGTATTCCTACACAGAGCAAGATACTATGGATTAGCCTTTATTTTCACCCGAAGGGTTCTCTGCTTCAGGACTTGATTCCTTGTGCTATCAATGGCATCAGGGGGTGCCACTGCAATGCCAAATGCATGGGCATTATGAAAGAATCTGATTGGCATAGGGTAAACCAGTCCAGGACAATGAAACACTTTTGGGCTAACTGAGGGGTCTTGATATCAATTTTCTTATGGTTTCATTAATAAAGTGATGGAAACAATCATTTGAAACAGTCATTATGTATATTAATTAGTTGAAAAAATTGACACAAAATATTCTTGGCAGCTGCTGAAACTGCTTATGATGATATTCTGAAGCTGCACAATTTGACTGAAAAAAATCCCAGAAGTACACTTAATAGAAATAATGACTCAAGTCATGAAATGTGCAATGGCAGAAATTATTATTGATACATATTATGAATATAAAACAAATACATACAATGAATCTTATGATAAGATGTCCTCAGAATGATGTTATTTTGTTGGAAAAGGTGGTTCTAAAAAATGCAAATTAAAATAGACTCAGGAAGGCTTTTATTGTGCATTGTAGGTAAAGCATGAAATAATTTAATAGACTATATAACTGGCTTTGAAAAAATAATTTCTAAACAAAAATCCATCAGCTTTGTTATCCAAACCTAAGTCCAGCTCCTAATTATTATCCGTGGGTGCTGACTATTGGAATGGCAATCATTAGAGGAAGACGAAGGCTGACTTTGTGTGTGGGCAGGGTACATGCTAGGGTGATGATAAGGTCTGATTTAGACACACTGAGTTTAGGTGCCTGAGAAACATGTGAGTAGAGATAATGAGTTGGCAATGAGAAATATAATTGCTTTCTCTGTATTACATTCACTCAGCCTAAGTAGCAACTTAATGCATGTTTCTTTACTGAATTAAACTCATTCATACCATGATTAAAAAGTTGGATTTTCATGAAACATGTTAACATAGAAAGTAGGATCAGGAATTAAATTAAGAATTCTCTTGTTTAGAATGAAGTAGAACTAACTTTTTATTGCAATCTGTGCATGATGTCTTCCGATATCAGATTGCTTGCTCAGATTTCCTAAACTGTTAAAGGATTCCAGTTGCTTGGCACCACATAACATAGCATTGTAGTTCAAGGAAAAGTAAAATTGAGTTGCGAACTTTGCATCTGTGCTGCCACAGGGGCTCCTGGGCTTTGTATTCAGTTTGCCTAGTCCAAGTTGCTGCTTGGAATCATCTTCAAGAATCAATGTTAAGCTGATTTTTCAAAATATATTCTAATTAATTTATCAAATAGGTCTACTTGCTTTGGGACACAGTTGTCATCATGCAATAGACTTTGAATTGCTTACAAATGGGAAATCAACAGGCAAATAAGCAATTTATCAATATATTTCAAGTTCCGAAACAAAGGACACAAAGGAATAAAATACTAGTGACTTTTGGTTGCTGTGGTATGTCAATGTTCTGAATAAACAGAAAAGGTATTATATTGGTATTTCCAATTCTGAAAAAACACTATGTCATTTAGAACCATTTGATCAATGAGCAAATATTCTTTAGTTTTTGTCTGAGTTCATTTTCTGTTGCTATAACAGAATATCACCAGCTGGGTAACTTAGGGAGAACAGAATTTTATTTGGTGCACAGTTCCAGAGGCTAAGAAGTCCAAGAGCATGGGGCTGCCATCCAGTAAGCATCATCCTATGGCAGAAGGAGGTAAGATGGATGTGAGCACAAGAGACAGAGAGGAAACGGGGGCCAAACTGGCTCCTTTTATAACTAACTCAATTCAGTGATAATGGCCTTGATCCATTCATGGGGAAGAGCCCCCAGGGTCTAATCACCTCCTAAAGGCCCCACCTCCAAATGTCATCAGCATGAATTTAGGGATTAAGTTTCCAATACATAAAATTTAGGAGACAAATTCAAACCATAGTATTTTCCATGTGGGACGAAAAGCATAACATTCCCTTATAGAAGATCATAAACATTTTGTGGTAGGGAGAAGGAGAAAGGTCATGTATTGAGATGTGAAAATGTTTTTGAAAAAATAATAAGTTATAAGTATTTTTAAAGAAGAGAATGATTACTGTGAACTAGTATTTTCAGGAAGGACTTCTGAGAGCAGGACAAAAGTAACCTACATTATTGATATTTCTTGGGATCTGGGATTGGGTAAAAGCATTAAATGAAGATAACATTACGCAGACATAGAAAAAAATGATTTTCGGGTATGAGGTTTCAGAAGAAATAAATATTTTACTCAATTCAAAAAAATGATATATTGAGTCTTTTCTGTATTTCAGGTACTACACTGTATGGTAAGGCTACAAGAGTGAACAAACCTTAAATCTCTGTCCCTGGGGATTTTATTTTCCAGTGGGGAAAGCGACAAGCATTTGAATATTGCATAAGTGTTATGATAGGAGCAGATGCTCTGAAAAAATAAAAAAGAAACATAAGAGGGGAATTTGGTCTAGCCATAGTGTCACCATAAATCTTGGCAGAAATTATATCTAAAGAGAAGATTTGAGGGCAGGTGGGAATTACTGGGGTTGGAGAGTGAGGATTTTCCAGGCAAAGGGGAAAATTGTATAAAGGCCTAGTCTCAAAAAATTAAGGATATGTTCCTGAATTTGAAGAAGTTCACAATAACTGGAGCTTAGGAGTTTGTAACAGGTGGTAAGGAAAAAATGACTTTGAGCTTCCAGATCAAATCTCATTAAGATATGTAGGCCATATTTTAATGCCAAGATCAGATTTGCATTTTGGAAAACTTTGCTCTGAGGGAGGGTGAAATAGCTGGAACTATGGTGGATGGGATGGAAGGCCAATTAAGAAGCCTTCTATGTGCCGGGGTTGCAGGATGGGAATGTTGGCAGGAGAAAGATAGCATAGTGGGGACACAGCCCAATAAAGACAATGGAGATAGAGAAAATCTGTGGAACATCAGGACAGAGGGAGTGTACGCTCACAAATGGAAGAAAGGAGTGGACTTCGACAGTTGATTTTTTGGCCTGGACTAATTGATTGATGTTTGCATTTCTAGTGAAAACGGACAACATAGGAAGAGGAGCATGTTTGGGTACAAAATTATAAGAATTTTAAACTATATTGTTTTGCAAATGTCTAAATCAGTCTGTACAATGGTATATATGTACACAGAGCAAAAGAATAATCTAGATTCATGACTTGCAAGTTGCGATAACATAGATGTTATCTGAAACCACAGAGGAAGGGGAGACGATGCCCCTGTTTGTGTTCTGCAGAAGATACACATGAAGGGGTCATGAGAAATGAAACCTAGAGAGGCGAGCATGATATTATTTTTTGTGGAGCTTTAAATACCAGTGTATAAGGTTTAAAATAATCCTATAATTTTTGAAGAAAGTCCTGTGGTCTTTCCCTACCCTGCTCCGGGAAATTGGTATGAAGCACAGTACTGTGAAACTAAAACTCTGGTAGCCATGAATGTCTAAAGAGGGAATACGGAACTGAATACAAATGGTGGAAGAGGGGGCGGAACACAGGCAGGATGGTTGTGAGTTTGTAAGAGATGTTTTCTGATCTGTTACATCATCCAAAAAGTTATTAGTTTTCCTGCAAAATTTTCTGGGCAAGAGCAGGCAAAATAAAATTAATTAAACCCCAGTGAGAATTAAGTGGGCAGGCTCCCTCCTCATTCAGCATTTTATTGATTCTCTAGATTGAGAATGTCATCAACAAATAAAGATTTTTGTGAGCTGTAAAATAGTTGATCTTTCACAGAGCATTGACAGATTCCCAGGAGATCTCAAATTTCAAGCTGTAACACCATTGTTTTAAAATTGAAACAGAATTGAACTATAATTCCAAACTGAAACCACTCCCACCCCAAGATAAAGTGTCATCATTCTCTTCCCATGAAGAAGATTCCTTTGTAATTCATGGAGGTCTGTAATGGAAAACCCACACAAGGTAGGATTTCTGTTTTTTAGGTTGTGTATTTATTTAGACCATCTATTTCCTGATCTCGATGTGGCTATGAAGCTCACATTATTGGAATTGGTAGGATGCCCATGAGAATTACTGAGATGATTTTCTGCATATATTAGGTGATTCTTCTTTCACCATATGTAAACAGTAAAACATTTCTTGTTTTGACATAATCATTTATTTTTGGTGGATGAGCCTCTTCTCTATTAAAGAGAACTCAGATTTCTAGTCTGGAAGGCACAGTCATATTAATTTCTGATCTAGGTTGCATGATTCCCTAGGGCAGTGAGTCATCTCTATGGGACCTTCTTGGTCTTAATATGAAAGTTTACAAAACAGAATAGTGTGTTTTGTTTTAAGTCTCAGTACTTTCTTAATATCACTCTTACATCAGTTTTAATCTCCCAGGGCAGGCTCAATGAACCATGAAATCACATATCCTTTAAGCTGAAAAGAGCATTTAGAGGTCACAATATCCAAATTCTCCTAAGAATTTGGTATCTCTTGCGTATCATGTAAGATAGGTACTTACTCTTTTGAAATTTAGGAGTCAGCCTGTGTATGGATTTGGGAGTCACACATATATTGATTCAACTTCCAATTAGGTTATTATCTGTAGGATACCTCCATGACTTCAGCTGCATTCCCTTGAAACAAAGCTGATAATTGTTACCTGTGAATATTTAGTAATCTATGCACCACACCTGATCTATGCTCCTTCTCCATGCTTCTTCCTCCCACCACACTATTTTCTGTCAGTATCAGATAAAACCACCACAGTTCATTAAGTATAGCTAGCCCCAGCACTAGTGGTGAGTTTTACATTCTTGTAATTTTACAAATTTTCCAAAACTAAAAATCATAATTTTGCACAAGAATATGACAATTTCATTGCCACCCCCAGGGCGTGGCTGGGAACAGATTGTGAGCTGAGAGTAAAAATTGCCTCTAAAACAAACGATACCATGGGGACCTGTCTGCTCCGCAAGACTCACTTAAGGCTGCGGGCATCTTAATAAGTTAGAGCAAAGACTTGTTTACGGGAATACGTTTCATCATCAGTGTGCACCATGGATTGCCGTCAACCCTTGGAGAGAAGGGCTTGGGACATTTCCACCTGCTGAGTCATACAGTTGCTTCATCGTTACGGTAGCATTTCCTGGAGCTTCCACTGATTTCTAAATAATTCCTCCTAGAAAGCATAAAAAAGAGAAAACCTACAGAAGGATGAAATTTCTTCATCAAAGTGTCCTGGAGCTGGGCCAGTAGACACAATGCGTATACTCAATTGTCCCAAAGTCACAGTGGCAGCTTCACTTTAGGGGAGGCTCGTGTGCTCCTGCATACAGTCTGGGAATCTATGCCTCCGTGGATCGATATTTTCTGAGCTTATGCATGAACTTGCATAGGGAGAAAAACATCATGACATTTATGAAAGCTAATGCAATATACATGCGAAATTCCCACAAAAGGAAATTAAAATCTAATTTCAGAATTTGATATCCAATGGCTGTCTAAAAACGCAAAAGGCACAACAAATTAAGCTGAAATAATCAACTGCTGCCTGAAATCATTGATTTGAATCACACAGAACACATAATTGTCTCAATTGAATAAAGTCGCAATCCAAAACAATCCAGTTTTAATAACGAGGCATTTTAAATGAGTCACAATTATAAAGGCCCAGCTGCGACTGTATTCACCCTTAGATGAGAATATAATCTTCTGTCTCTAGCAGAAAGCAATTCTGTTTATCCTTTCCTGGTGCAAGAGAAATAAACAGGGATTTTAACAGGATCAATCTATAGTAACTTTTATAGATTGCAAAGCATCTTCATAAACATCATGATTTAATATCTGTAGCTATTAGTTTTTTCACGAACCTGAGAAGTACAATACTGGTACTAGACAAAATTGGAAATTTTATATCCAACATTCAACTTTGCTAGTATCTGAAGAGATAGAAAAGGTCTTGCTTAGAGCCAGGGTTGTTAATATGTGTACTGGAAGAGATCTCATTTTAGAGCATGGCTTCATAGAAATGGCAATTTTTTGTGTCCAGGCAAAACTGGGTGCAGACTCAGGCTCTATCAATTATTAATAGGTAGTTTAGGACCTTGGATAGATTACCTAACCTCTATGAATTGGTTTGCAAAGCTGGAAAAAGGATGAAGATAACATCTGCAAAATAGCATCCCACATAGTATTAATTACATTAAAGATAGGCAACACTTTCTTGTGTTTCTAAATTAACCTATAAACTCTTTTTTTCCTCTGTATTACTAACACTTAGCAATGCCTGTAAGAGATCACGCTCGTTACTTATTTTTTGAAACAAATAATACAAATGGAAAAACAAAGGTTATAGGTATCATCCGTTGGTCCCCAAATCCCAGGAGACTAGAACTCAATGTTCTACTACTGGGATTGCACCCTTGCCTGAATGACATATCCTGTGAGTCATTAAACCAGGGGCCTTAGGAAACGCGATTACAACCACTTTTCATTTGGAAAATAGTAGGACAGAAGACAGACCTCTTTCATGCAAAATATAGATAGTGAATTCAAGGTGAGAAAAACTTGCCAGAATTTGCAGATATAGTTCCAGAGCATAGGTTTGAAGAACCATATTTCAAAGACAGTAACTTTTCATAGACCTGAATCTTGATGGCAAATTTTGGGAGATAGCTGTGTCCCCACCCAAATCTCATTTTGAATTGTAGCTCCCATAATTGCCACCTGTTGTAGGAATGACCCAGTGGGAGGTAATTAAATCATGCTGGCTGGTCTTTCCAGTGCTTTTCTCATGATAGTGAATAATTCTCATGAGATCTGATGTTTTTAAAAGGAGAATTTCCCTACACAAGCTCTTTTGCTGCCACCATGTAAGATGTGACTTTGCTCCTTATTCGCCTTCCACCATGATTGTGAGGCCTCCTCAGCCATGTGGAACTGTGAGTCAATTAAACCTCTTTCCTTTATAAATTACCCAGTTTTAGGTGTGTCGTTATTAGAAGAGTAAGAACAGACTAATACAGATGATGTGTACAAGGGCAGCCCTGGTTAGGCAGAGGCCAGCCTGACTTGGGGCCATGAATTTCAAGATGAGCCCTATAGCCCCACCATACAAGGGGTGCTATGAAATCCTACCTGTGCAGGAAAGATGACTTCATTTATGGATGGTAACCAGATAATGTTCTGCCAGCCACTGTGAGCCAGCTAGAAATCCTTACACTTAATTTATTGTATTTTTTTTCCAAAGGAAAAAGCCATGAATTCATAAGAGTAAGATGTGTATAAAATCTATGTTTTTGGCCAGGTGCAGTGGCTCATGCCTGTAATTCCAGCACTTTGGGAGGCCAAGGTAGGCAGCTTACGAGGTCAGGCGATCGAGACCAGCCTGGCTAACACAGTGAAATCTCGTCTCTACTAAAAATACAAAAAAATTAGCCAGGCATGGTGGCAGGTGCCTGTAGTCCCAGCTACTCAGGAGGCTGAGGCAGGAGAATAGCATGAACCCGGGAGGCAGAGCTTGCAGTGAGGCAAGATCATGCCACTGCACTCCAGCCTGGGTGACAAAGCAAGATTCTGTCTCAAAAAAAAAAAAAAAATTGTGTTTTTGTTGTTTTCTCTGCATTGTTTCTCATTCATATTTCAAATAATTTAATTATTAACTGCAAAAGCTCAGTGGCACTCACATTTGAATTTTCAGAAATAAAGAAGAAAGAAAGCAGTGTCAGGCAAAGATGAGAAACATTTTAGTTAGGATGAGCAGCCTTTGTTTAGGGGTGATCAGAAAGAAAGCTCTATGTGAAGAATCTTGATAGTGTAGATCAATAAATAAAGTATCAAAGAACGAAGCCCACTGGAAAGGTTTCCTTTTATAGCCTTTATTTTATTCTTCCTCCTGGGTTACCCATAGTGTAAGTGGAAAAAGCCATGGAGGATTCTGAGTCTCAGAAGGTATAGGACCCGTGGTTTCAATTGTTACTAGAATTTCCTAAAAGCTAACCAGATATCCTCCTTTTTACTAGAACCCCTTGATCCATCTATTTAGTCAATTCTGCATTTAGGAAAAGTATGAGGGTAAGGGAAGGAGGGCATATGATTCCCAAGCCATAGGTTCTCCCTTTGGTAGCTGACACTAGTGGAATTCCATTTTACCTTTGAATGGGGAATTGGCCCAAATGCAATGCTGCTTTCTCCATTGAGAATTGCTCTCTGATAGAAAGCAAAAAATTCCGGAGAAGATATGGCAATGAACCATTCAATCCTTGGGTTTTCTTCTCTAAAAAATGTTACAGAGTTACATCTGTGTTTGTACTTTCAGCATTCTGAGTTTGTGTTTGGGCCTTGGTGGTGAAACCATTGTATAAATTGTCACTTGGCTGAAAATACAACTGTGTGACCTGTCATATTAGGGACTGAGTGTTCATGTTCCCCCATGTCAGTGCGTTGAAACCCTAACCCCCGATTTGATGGTAGGGGACTTTGGGAGGTCATTGGTCATGAGGGTAAAACTGATGGATGGGATGAGAGCTCTTATGAGCTCCTTTTTCTCCTCTCTCTCCTCTCGGCCATGTGAGGTTGCATCCAGAAGGCTCCATCTATGAATCAGAAGGGGGCCAGGCTGACAATAGACTCCGGATGTGCCAGCACCTTGACTTTGGACTTCCAGCCTCCAGAACTGAGAGAAAATAGATGTTTGTGATCTAAACCACCCAGCCTATGGTGTGCTGGTTATAGCAGCTCAGACAGACTGAGTCCTGTAATGAACACATAATCTCTCTGCAAATGTGAAGACATGAACTTGGACACCGACTGTTCTTGGGCTTGGGATCCACAGCACATAGCAGGGCAGTGTTCTGCAAGCTCAGCTGTTCAAGGGCTTTGCTTGTTCTCATTTTTGTCACCTCATAGCCCTTCTCTCCACCTGCGTCCCTGGCATCTCTCGCTTTCCCACTCCGGTTGAGTGTGGTTGTACTCAGAACTACCCTGGATCCACTTCTTCCCTCCAGCTGAGAAATCCAGCAGCACCTTTGTAGGCAACAACTTCCCACATGGAGAACTCACCAGGAGCAGCCCTTGCTAGGATGGGGGTCCCAGGCATCGGCTGAACATTTACAACAAACAAGCAAACCCAAACCGAAACCAAACGTGAAACAAAAAGAAATAGTAACCTTTGGGTTCATTATATTTATTACCCTCTTTATGAATACTATCAAATAACAAATTACCTTATCCTGCTACGTAAAGATGAGTAATTTAAAAGGTTTCAGCCCTGGCAGTGGTGGTTTTCAAGTAATCATAACAGTTATACTCCAGCCAAGGTCAGATGTTTGTGGCCTTCCTCTTTTCATTTGCAAAATGAGTTCATGTGACTTATAAAATGCTATGCCTGCCCTAAAATTCAATGATTCTCTTTTATATTGGTGGATCGTTTGTGGAGAGGTATTTTTATATTGGCTACCTCCAAATCAACTTGGGAGGAGGTGAAATACATAAAACCAATAGATACTTTCTACAAATAAGGTTTATTTCAAAGTTATTTATAAATTTACTCATTTATTTGGACTAAATAAAACCTATTAATTTTTAAATTACCTATGCAATCAGGCTGTCTTTAAACTATTTACACATCGCCATCTACCTCCTGATTTAACAATCTGATCCTCTACAATCGTTAACAGCACTCAATGCATGTGAAAAAATTGGGGATGTTCCTACAGGCTGGTGGAGTGAAAATCTGTAGATCGAACTGACATCTCAAAGAAGAGCCCCAGTCTAGATCTCACACTTCATAAGCGTCTGAAACTCTGTTCTAGAAGGACCTAGACGTGATGAATGGGGAGCCTGGCACAGGTGACAAAGAGACTAAGGCCACCATCATTGCTATGGGCCCCTGCGCGTCCTGACACGTGGCAGGCATGCAGTAGATACCCCTGGAATGATCTGAGCTGTGACCCTCCTTGAATGTTAACACTTAGAAAAAGGACTGTTTTTCACAGTATACCGAATGCCTCGTCTCTCTCTCTCATATTCTGCTGCTGTCCACATGCTCCCATCGTGTCATGAACACTGTTTTCTGTCGTTTGGGTGGAGTAATAGTGCAAGTATAATTTTTACATTACACAAAGATACTTTCATAGCTAGTAAATCACCAACTGCAAACATGATAAAATGTATCCTAAAGCCGGCCGTCGGAATGAGATTTTATAGGTGTTTCATCAGAGAATCATATTTCACCATTATGTCAGAGCTAGGAACCTGCTTTTCTAAACAGTTAAACTCAGAAGCGGTTTGCTTGTCATCACTGGAAAGCTTTTTCTCTCTTCTCCGGGGTCCACATCATCCCAGTGCAGTCTCTAGCCTGAGTGTCCTGTGTCTGGCCACCCATCTCCATGTGGGAGTAACTAGAGTGGTCGTCACTGACAAAGCAAAGGTAGGGATTTTCACTCATATAGAAGCAGTGCTTTTCTGAGTCAGTTAATTTGTTGAGGGCCTGCTTTGTGCCAACAGTGCGCTGGGTCCAATGCTTACATTTTGTTATTTAGTTGAGTTGAATATGCATAAGGTTCCTTGAGCTGGGCATCCCATATCTTTTTTTCACAGTGAGGAAACGGAGGCTCAGGCAACTGATGTGACTTACCGAAATTAGCACATCCTGCAAAAAGCTGACCCAGCACTCAAATGTGAGAACATATTCCAGACCTCTTTCTTCCCTTTGCTTCTTTCATCTCCCAGAACAAAGGTGAAAGGATGCTTTCTGTCCATATATATTAGTCGGTTTCTGGTTAGGACACAGACTGTTTTTTTTCTTGTTTTGAATCTGGAGAATTTAATATAAGCAACATATAACCAGGACGGAGAAGAAGGCAGAAGGGACAGACTGATTATCTTTAGGAAAAAGTTGCTAGCCCGGGATGAGGAGAGAAAAGGAAGCATTGCATGATTCACACTTGAGAGCTTGCAGGTGGGACTCAGGAGAGTTTGCAACCTTCTAGTCTGAGTGCCACAGATCTCAGAAGAGGGCCCAGCAGCTGACACCCGCAAAGAGCGAGCTGGCTGAGGCTGGTGACTCCGAGAGGCTTCAGGAGGACAGACCTGGCATCCTGCAAAACCTGCTGACGGCAGCTGACTGTGGATGCCGTGGGGTAACCCGACTGCAGGGGCAGATGGCGGGGAGCAAGTCCCACCCGGGCCAGCCTGCCAGCCTCCTCCAGGGAGCCACCCAGAAAAGCCTTGTGGGAATCCCATGGGCAAAGGAAACACGCGGCTTGACTAGTCTCAGCTCAGCAGAATGAAGCCGAGGTAGAGAGGTGGGATGAGTTAGAAAAGGAGAAACTTGAAAGTCAGTGCAGTGTGTGTGTGTGTGTGTGTGTGTTTATATGTGTATGTGTGTGTCCCTGTGTGTGCAGGTGTGTGTGTCTGTGTGTGTGTATACATGTACATATGTGTGTGTATGTATGTGCATGTGTGTTGTGTGTGTGCACCTGTGTGTATATATATAAAACACATGAAAGAGGAGCTTTGTGTGTGTTTTCTACCTATTAGTTTCTTAATTTCCTGGAACTTCAGTTTCCTCACCTGACAAGGTAATGACAGTGAGAAGAGATGGAAATCAACAGTGTTTGCTTTATGATTAATTGTAATCACATGTTTATTTTTCTTATTTTAATTGTAGAATAAGGAGTAAAGACACTCTTGTACTTCCTTTCATATTTCTTTTCTCCACGCTCTGGCCATTTTTTATCATATCCTCATGATATTTGAAAACAACTAGGCTGGACACAGCTCATACCTGTAATCGCAGCACTTCAGAAGGCTGAGGTAGGTGGATCACGTGAGTCCAGGAGTTCGAGACCAGTCTGTCCAACATAGAAAACGCATCTCTATTAAAAATACAAAAAATTAACTGAGTGTTGTGGCACACGTCTGTGATTCCAGCTACTTGGGAGGCTGAGGCACAAGAATCACTTGAACCCGGGCAGTGGAGGTTGCTGAGAGCCAAGATCATGCCACTGCCCTCCAGCCTGAGTGACAGAGAGAGACTCTGTGTCAGTCAATAAATAAGTGAGAACAGCTAAATGCTGCTAATTTGGGCGACTTTTATGTACCTGAGGCAGGGGAGAGACAACTTCTATATTGATTTCTTTTGAATCTATGAACATTTTCAAAGAGAAGAGCATTATGTTATCAGGATTCCATTTTAATAGTTCCAAGTTCGGGTATTTCCAACTTGAAGTTTTAATGTTTTGCTAAAGTGATTATACTAATTTTGAATGCAGCAACATACTTTTGCAAAACCGTAACTATATAATAAGACATACTTGATTCTTTAACCTCAACTGCATGGTCTAGTTCAAACAATACATTGATAATGAAAACTGGCCAATTTAATAAGTGTAACAAAAAAAAGCAGATATTTCAGTTTCCTTATATAAGTAAAATTAGGATAATAAAACCTTGTCAGAATCACTGTGACTATCATAAATAATGTATGTAAACTTTTTGGCACCAGTTAGTAGTCAATATATTGTAATTCTTACATTATTTAGGGGAAAGAGTTCTCTAAAGTGCAGAAAGAAACAAGAATTTTTGTTGAATATTTAGTAAACATACAAACACAAGGAAGAAGTAGGAAGAATAATGAGGACTAAAGGAAGGAGAAAGGTGAGATAAAAGAAAAGAGGAGAAGGCCAACTCTCGATTTCCAATTGCCTAAGTCATAGACTGTAAACAACAAAGGATGCCATTCTTTTCCTGTCTCCTTGAAGGATGCTTAAATTCAATGAGTTCTTCATTTCCCACTGTTGATATGTGTTCATGAAGGTGGATTATCAAGTAAAAGTAGAGGTAAAATGGCATTTCTGGAATTGCATACAGGATGCTGGAAAACCAAATCACAGAGGAGGAGATCTTCTGGTGGTGAAGTTGCTGTGATTTGATTCTGTACTTGCCCATAATTTTTTCTTTATGAGGAAGTTAGTGATACAATATTTAAAAGTTTATGTTGTGAAACTACACAGTAATACAGCATGGGCCTAACATGACAGTCTTCGGCTGTGGGAGGGAGTTGCAAGCCAAGGACATTGAGACAATCTAGTCTGGTGAAGGTGTAGCTATTCATAGTACTCGTCAGTTAAACATTCATTGAAAACCACTTCCCTTCAACACAAAGACAAGGTGGAGCGAGCGCGCCTAGGTCCTGGAGCACGGCTAGGGTCAGGTTTCAACACTGTCCTTGCAGAAAACCACACTTTGATAAAATAACTTAATCTCATGGATCCTCCTCTTCACCTATGAAGTTTTACTAACAGTGCCAACCTTAATGATAGTAATGGGGATTAAATGGTCTAATAATGCATGAATAAACACTAGCTACCTGCTCAAGATTCTATGTTAAGTTCAATAGCACATACACATGCAAGTAAAACAAACACATTAAAACACATTATCAGGCTGGATGCAGTGGCTCACGCCTGTAATCCCAGCACTTTGGGAGGCTGAGCTGGGTGGATCACCTGACATCAGGAGTTCGAGACTGGCCTGGCCAACATAGCAAAACCCCACCTTTACTAAAAACACAAAAATGATCCAGGCATGGTGGTGCACACTTATAATACCAGCTACTCTGGAGGCTGAGGCAGGAGGATCGCTTGAACCTTGGAGGCAGACATCGCAGTGAGCCAAGATTGCGCCAGCCTGGACGCAGCCTGGACACAGAGCAAGATTCTGTCTCTAAAAAAAGAAAACAAAATTATCCGCCCAGAGCAGGGAGGTGCAAGACATCTACCTATACATACATGTACACAGATGAAAGCTAAATAGCATTTTGAAAGTCAATAATAGGAGGGAGGAGGAAGGAAAACTAATTCTAAAAGAGGAAGTATTGTAAGGCTTGGTTTCTTGGAGGCATGGTGTAGTTTGATTGAAATGTTGATCCGTATGGTGCTGATGAGACATGTGACTAGCATAAAGTGGGATGATACTGTGAAGGACCTTGAATATCAACGGAAGCACTGGGCTTTACTGGCTGGAGACTCTAAAATGACTAGAGACTTTGAGTATAGGTAGTGGGCACCATGACTGGAACTAGACTTTAGGAAGAATAAGAATGAAATTCACAAATAATGGATTCAGCTAAAAGAGGAAATGAAGAAGGCAACCCATGTCAGAAAGGAGGCCAGCAGAATTTGTTTACATGATGAACACTTCCCAGGATTTCCTAGGGAACTTTTAATCTTGTCTCCCAAGGACAAAGGGTATTTTTTTTTTTTTTTTTTTTTTTTTTTTTTTGGAGAAAGGGTCTCATACTGTCACCTAGACTGGAGTGCAATGGCATGATCTCAGCTCACAACAACCTCCGCCTCCCAGGCTCAAGCGATTCTCCTGCCTCAGCCTCCTGAGTATCTGAGATGATAGGTGTGATTCTTTCTGAGTCAACACATATCCATTTGCTCTGAAAGATAGTACAAATATTTTTAAACAGTGCTGAATGAATTTAAACCTAAAGGAGGGATGAGAGATGAGGAAGAGGTACTTGTAGAAATCTCCAAAAGTATTTCTGAACTGAAGAAAAATTAAAACACGCAACCAGAGGTGTAAAGTCCCTGGCTATACGGACTGTAAATTTTAAGTTGTAGGAAATATTTTAATCATCTATGTCTGAGGTCTAACTTTTCTCACCACTTGAGATTTGTCTGCACATTTTCTAATTCTTCTGAATCATTTTCCCTGAAAGAATCATCACTGCCTATGAGGCTGCCATGAGGAGAATTGCCCAGTTGTGTTTTCAGAGCAGAGTCCTCATTTCTCTTGGAAATGAGCCCATTAAGAGATGACAAGATGGTCCTTTAGCCTTTCTGAGGCAAGTGCATCCCATGTAGACCCCTGTGGGTGCCTCCTCTCTTCCTTGAAACCCCACTTTCCACATAACTCTTACAATAATGAAATCAATGGCTCCAGACTGGGATCCAGGTTGCCAGGGTTGTAGTTTTTGCTCTATAGGTCCAGGATTTTTAGTTGAACATTTTTTAAGTTAAAGTCTGATGGATTCTTTAATATCTACAAAAGCAGGATTTGGATAACAGGAAAATCAGAGTTCCTGAACAACCTGAAATTCCACACAGAATGTACATGTGTGCTGTGTATTTTCCAGGGAGAAGATTCTTAGCTCTCAGCTTTCATCACCATCGTATTTGCCCATTTGAACAAAAACTTGACAACCTCCATCAATGGATGTAATGTCAACCTGGGAGAATATGATATCAAGAACAAAAATACCTTCATTTAATGTCTTTTAAAAATGTTACTTGAGTTTTCAGATGTGTGTTCTGTTCTCTTTTCTTCCGCAAGCAGAATGGTTACGTGATTTTGGTTTCTAAACACAAGACGTGATTCCGTTTCTATCATACTTAAGCTTTTGGGGCAAGCACTTCACTCAGAATGCGTTTCTCTAGACATTAATTAAGAAAGGATATGACCGTTCACATTCACACCTGTAATCCAGATGTTGCTGAGCATATCGCTGCCTCCACAGTAGTTCACACATCACTGCCACATTGAGAGTTCGTAATTCATTATGCTGTGAGTGTTTAAAAGCAGGATAAGAATAGAAAATCTTTCAGCAGCTGTCAAGACGGCAGGAACAACATGCCATTGTTAGACAGCATTGACTATGTTCAGCCTTACTGTTCTGGAGCCTGGCCAGCCGGGCTTGCACGGCCGCCTGTGCGGAGCTCCACTTCTCAGTCTTGGTACTAGACATAATGTGCTTGAAAACTCATTAGTGTAAAAACCTTAAGAAAGATAATTATAATAAGTGCCCCAGCAGCAATGATCTAACCGAAGAGACCCTTTGTACACCAACATAGTGTGGTGAATTGGAAACAGAATGTACCAATACATACAATGCTGCTGAAGGCGTGTTCCAAATGCATTTCCCCTTGAAGATGAAGTGGGCATAGATCCACATCATGGCCAGGCTCAATGTCAAGTGTGAACACAAGCATCTGAACAGTCAGACTCCGGGCTACACTCCCCAGTGGTTCTTTTTTTTCATATTTCCCTGTCCTGTGTAGATGATATCATATTTTCTGGCAGATTATTTGCCTTTTTTGGCATAATGAGAAAATAATTACTTAGGAATTAGCTGAGGTCTGTTACTTGATATTAGTTGTGTTAACTCCCCAGAAAGAGGAGGAAAATCATGAACATTAAGAGAATGAAAAAGCGGATGGTTATAGCCATCATAAAAACTAAATGGAAATTTGGGTTGCTGGATCACATACATTTAAACTTCTGATAGGATCTCACACTTCCAATGTAATTAAAGCACAAGTTTAATATATAACATTTTAAAGTCAATATGGAATATTGCAGAGATATGTCCTGTGTTGCTAGAAGACTAGAATTTAACACAAAAGAAAACATAAATTCCAATATTATACCCAAGCCAGTAACACATTACAGACGTCTCTTTTCAGAAGAGACTTAGAGACTGTATTTTGTGTGTGTTATTCAAACATGTTTGTATTCTATAACATATTTTTTAGCAAGTTTGTGAATATATGTGATGCAAAGCTTCATGTTAAGTAATAAAAAAAGAGAAGTTTTTAGAAATGAACTTGGCAAACGCCTTCAGTAAGCAACCCAGTTGAATCCACCATTGCACACAACTTCGTTTGTGGTGTTCAATTATGGACAAATGAATATGGTGGCAATTTCCTCAGTAGCTACCTCCCTGCCTGAATGGGAGGAAACCAGTGGCACAGAAAGCAGCAGAATTCCCATCTGGTGTGAAGCCGCAACAGCATTTCTCCCTGCGACTTCTGACCTCTTTCCCATGGCTTCTCCTTAACTTGTTTTTTAACTACCATTTTTTGGTTTCATCCACTCAAATGAACAATTCCTTTGGCCAATTATATGTGGTTTTCACTGTTTCTCTACAAGCACCTGTATTATTATGGACTCCTGGACTCGAGATGTCACAGCTCCCAGAAGTCCCAAGCAAATTCTGAGCACCTCCAAGCTGGGAGACCTTCCCGAGCCCATGCTTCGGGCTCCTGACTGAGTGATGGATGTTATGTGTAGCCTGTCCTCAATTGCCCCAAGGTGCCCCCACGTTTTACCTTCCATGAAGGGAAAATCCCCGTTGGGGACCTGGGGGCCTCAAACTAAATGATAATAGATCTGTTATATATTACGTGGATTGGGAACAAGGTTAGCAAATTCAATCCAGGCTATGACTTCTGGGCTCTTCACCCTTCTCTAGCAAACACCTGGTGTCCTGGTGAATTTGGAAAACCTGGGCTGGCAGGTAGATTTCCTCTCCGTTTGAGAGCTGTTTTAACAAGCATTGCTCTTCAATCCTCCCCTAACACCAGCTATCTTTCTCTGGGTTTTCTAAGGAAATACAACTTGAGATTTTGAACACTGGACTCCTGAAGCCTTGAGAGAGCATGAAAACTACAGAATAAAAAAGGTGGTGAACTGATTCGTTTTGGTTGCAGTCCCTGCCACGTACTAACTCTGTAACTTAATTGAGTCTCCTGACATCTTTGAGGCTCAGGTTTGTTACACAGAAAATAAAGAGAATTGTTCTACCTCTAAAACACTCTAATTCGCATGCATCCATATTTTAAATCATGCAGTTTGATAAAATAGTGCCTTCTAATTTTTCTTTTATTAAAATCTCATTTGGTGCAAAGATTTCAAGCACAGAAGGCTAATGATATGGTCTGAGGTGTCCTGTAAGGCCAGCTATGTTTACCACAGTGCTGGACTGTGGCAGGAGATAGTGTGCTTGGTCACTTGGTCAGCACCCACGGCACTTTTTCTGCATGGAGGGAGTGTCCACAAAAGCCTCTAGGAGAAAGAGACAAGTGTTTGTATCGGGACTCAGCCCTCAAATACTTTTGTTCCACTTTTGTCTTATCATGCCATAGGAATTTTTTCCTATTTACTATTAAGCTACCAATAATTTTAGAAAACTTAACTCCAAATATTTTAATTTTCACTCTAAATCTTGACATTTTATGCATCCTAACCACCTCACCCCAAGTAGCGTGTTATAAGGGAAGCCATATTGTTTCTTTCAGAGTAATGGACCCTAAACAAAGACAGGGTCCCTTAGAGAACGGAGGGCAGTTTCCTTTTTTTCTGTTTCTTTTTCTTTTCTTTTTTTTTTTTTTTTTCCTTTTTTTTTTTTTTTTAGTTTTAGATCTTTCATTCTTTCAGAATGTTGGATACGAGAGAAGCTGTGTGAGCCCTAAATATCAGCTGTCATGATTAAAGAAGGGGGCTGTGCTGAGATTCTCAAATGACTGAAATGAAACAAAAAGGCAGATGTTCCATTGTTATCTTCTTAAGCAGCAAGCCCAGTTCCTTTTCTTTGATAGGAAAAATGGTATTTGATAGGACAAACTTTGCCCGGGTCTGGGGAAAGGCTCACACTTCCCCGCCCACCTGCACAGCCCCTGCAATTTGGCAGGCATGCTTGGGTTCCTGGTCCCTTCTAGGCAAACCTGTGGGGATGCCCTGGTGGGGCCTTCGGTACACAGGGGGCTCTGTGAGCTCTGGCTGCTGCTACGAGGGACGGTGGCTGCCCCTGCCTGTGCACAGGCCTGGCACTGGCCCCCCTGGAGCCCTGCCAGAGCCACCAATGCCACTTGGTATTTGAATCACGTCTCCTCTTCCTAGTACCAATTTGAAAATGATAACATTCACAGCTATTTTTATTTCTCTCCAGTGGAAGAGCACGGTTTCTTCTTCTCCTGTTTCCCTTTCTTGCTCACATATATTCGAAGATTGGCCTCTGGTTGAACTCTGTTGCTCCGAAAATGTGCTTCCCTCTGTGAATTAACACAGCCTCAGAAATGCTTCCAGTTTATGAAAACTGCGAATTTGTATGGCAAATAAAAGTGTCTGCATGTCAAACTGAATATTCCCACAAAATGTGGAATTGCCAATTATTGGATAGCAAGAGAGTTATCTTCCAGTTATCCATCCTGGAGGCTCGAAAAGCTTTGAGTCAGACCATGTAACATTAAAGGAAAGAAGCCACCTACCTCTCTGAGGTGATAAAAGATGATGGTAACGTACGTGTTGGGGGTGTGTGAGTGAAGTATGGTGAAGAAACGCAGGTACACCTACCTTTTTGAGGTAGTAAAAGATGATGAAGTATGTGCTGGGCGAGTGCACACCCCAATACCCCACTGGCAAGCCAACGAGGCTTCTTTATCTAGCAGTACCAAAGTACGTGTTTGGGGCTACAGGAAAAATAAATGCATTTGCATTTGCTTTTCAGTGTGGTCACAGTTCCCCACAAATTAGTTAATGCCATTCTCACAAAATTCGTTAGATGACTGACTATCTCCCCAAAGCAGGGGCAGCAGAAGCTGGTGGGCTGGCCTCTCAGATTCCATGTCACTCACAGCCAGGCTGTTGTAAGCAAATTACAAACTACATACCTCATGCATGTTCAGACTGATCCATTTCTAAAACCCGTTTGACAATGCGTGGAGCATTTTTTTTTAACAACTATGAGGGACGCGTTGTTCCCTTGATGAGATGAGGATGTGCTCAGAAGAGATAAGACCAGAAAGTAGATGAAGCATTGATTACTGTGCCCTCTGGAAGAATCCTGAAGGAGAGACTTCACCTGGAGGAGATGCAGGGGCACAGAATAATTGTATTCAATAGGAAAATAGCTCAAAAGAAAGGCATCAATTCCATGTACTCCCTATGCCTCCTCCCTCTCATCCCAAACTGAAGCAAGAACCAAGGGGGAAATTTTGAAGGAAAAATATTTCAGTTGAAGACAAAACTGAGTCTTCCAAAGAGCTGCCCATGGATGAATTGAACCGCTTGAGAAACTCTTAGTTCAAGGAAGAGGTAGAGATGATCTCCTTGAAACACGCGGTAGGCTACTTCGTGGTAGAGAATGCCTTTTGAGGGTAAAGGAGGTGAGAATGGAACAGAGAGAGGATGGAAGGCACAGAGTCACTCAGTGACACTCAGGAGAGAGCCCAAGCGGAACAGTTCATGGGAGGCGGGAAGGTGGCAGTGCCCTGGGTACTACTCTTAACACTTTCTTTAAAAGACACTTTTTATTAAAGATTCTCTCATGCTGTATTTGGCTGGGAGTTGGGGGGCCAAGGCTCTCAGGTCCTGGCTCTTCAGAAAATTCCACTGTGTGGCCTTGGGCGCAAGTGACCCATTCTCTCTACTTCTCTCTTTCTGTCATGTAAGATGGGAATAATATCTCAGGGCTGTTCTTCAGAGTCAATCACATTTAGGTTTTGTTTCAACAAATTATCAACATAAAATATTTTGTATTGAAATATTCATTGGAGTTTAAACTAATGAGGGGTGGGTTTCTAAATGGCAACTCTAATTAATTTTTTTAGTTAAAAAAACTCACAATTAGAAAGTCACCAAACTAAATGTTATCGCCTCTCATCCTGTGTAAGTATTCACAAGGAATCAAGTGGGAAAAGGGATTTCCTAAATTGCACACACCATGCACCTTCTTTTAAATTTTTTTTGAAAGCTAAGTAGTTAACACATTTCAAAAACCTAGTTACTACATCAAAACTATTTCCACAGATATTTTTGCTTAGATTGAGGCTGAAGGTAGAAATGTGATGCCTGAAAATGAGTATGAACTGAGTTATCACGAAGTGGACAAAGTGATGCAAAGAGAAGGTGAAAATCAAGGGAGTGGTGCATGGATGACTGAAGTGGACGTGACCTCGGTATTACAAAAATATATACACTGGGAAACGAAAGGCTCCTTCATAACTAAATGGGACCATGCTTTACATTTATATGGAAGATTAATGACCCTAGGTATTTTGGGAGAATGGCAATTTCAAACTGTTTTTATTATAATAAAAACATTTTGAATGGTCCTTTTCTCATGATTTTTTAAAATGTTCATTTTTTTAGATTTAGGGGGTACAGGTGCAGTTGTGTTATATGGATATATGGCATAGAAGTCTGGGCTTTTAGTGTAAGCATCAGCTGAATAGTAAACGTTGTATCCATTGGGTAATTTCTCATTCCTCATCCCTTCTCATACTCCCATTCCTAGTCTCCAACATATACTATTCCAATCTCTATGTCCATTTGTATGCACTTAGCTCACACTTATAAATGACAACATGTAGTATTTGATCTTCTATTTCTGAGTTATTTCACCTAAGACAATGGCCTCTACTTCCATCCATGTTGCTGCAAGAGACATGATTTCATTCTTTTTTATGGCTAAGTAGGATACTACACACAGACACACACACATCGATCTATATGTGTGTGTGTGTGTGTGTGTGTGTGCAGTACCCTACTTAGATTTTAGTTTTAAGGCTGAGTATATTAAACACACACACACACACACACACATACACACTACATTTTCTTTATTCAGTCATCCCTTGATGGACACATAGGTTGATTCCATATCTTTGTTGTGAATAGTGCTTCAGTAAACACACACGTGAAGGTAGTTTTTGATATAATAATTTTTGTTCCTTTGGGTAAATACCTAGTAGTGAGATTTCTCTATTGAATGGTAGTTCTATTTTTAATTGTTTGAAAAATCATCCTATTTTTGCTATATGGTATCTTCTTTGGGTTCCAGATACATTTTATATATTTGAATCATATTTTGGTATTATTACATTGAATCTGTAGATGGATTTGGGCAGCATGATTACTGTAATAATATTAACTCTCCTAATCCATGAGCATGGAATGTTTTTCCGTTTGTTTGTGTCAACTACAATACCTTTCATCAGTGTTTTACAATTTTCCTTGTAGAGGTCTTTCTCCTCCTTGGTTAAACATATTCCTAGGTATATTATTTTTATTTTCATAGCTATTAAAAGTGGGATTGATTTCTTAATTTTATTCTCAACTTGCTCATTATTAGTGTGTAGAAATCTACTGATTTTTTAATGCTAATTTTGTATTCTGAAGTTTTACTGAATTCATTTATCAAATGTAGAAGTCTTTGAAAAGAATCTTTAGGATTATCTAGGTATAAGATTATATCATCAGCAAACAGGAATAATTTGAAATCCTCTTTTCCAAGTTAAATGACTTTTATTTATTTCTCTTGCCTGGTTACTTCAACTAGGACTTCTAGTACTATGTTAAATATGAGTGGCGAGAGTGGGCATCCCTGTCTTGTTCTAGTTCTTAGGGAGAATATTTTGAACTTTTCTCCTTTCAGTATGCTGTTAGTTGTGGGTATTTCATATATGCTTTTATTATTTTGAAGTGTGGTCCTTCTATCCCTAGTTTATTGAAGGTCTTTATCAGGAAGAGATGTTGAATTTTATCAAATAATTTTTCTGCATCTATTGAGGTGCTCATATGATTTTTATTCTTATTTCTGTTTATATGATGAATCACATTTATTGATTCACATGTATCGACCCATCCTTGCATCCCTGCAATAAAACCCACTTGATTGTAGTGTATTATCTTTTTGATATGCTGTTGTATTTGATTTGCTAGTATTTTACTGAGGACTTTGGCATCTATATTCATCAGGGATGTTGGTCTACAGTCTTCTTTTTCTGTTGTGTCCTTGGCTGGCATTGGTATTAGTGTGATACTGGCTTAGTAGAATGAATTACGGAGGATCCTCTCCTTGGTTTTTTTGGAACACTTTCAGTAGGATTGGTGTCAGTTCTTCTTTGTTCAGCTGAACATTTTGTGGTTGGTAATTTTTTTATTACTGATTCAATCTCAATTTCTGTTAGATTTTGTAGTCTATGATCACAGAGATGTTCATAGTAGTCTCTGATGATCTTTTGGATTTCTGTGGTTTCAACTGTAAAGTCTCCACTTTCATTTCTGATTGTGCTTATTTGAATCTTCTTTTTTCTTTCCTTGGTTAGTCCGGCTAGTGGTCTATAGATTTTATCTTTTCAAGGAACTAACTTTTCATTTCATTGCATTCTGCTCCTGAGTGATATTTAGGTAAATGACAAAATTAAGACAGGAATTATTTTAAATTCAACAAATGAAAATGGAAGCAAAACATGGCCAACATTTCTGCAATACCACAAAAGCAGAGCTAAGACAGAAGTTTATACTGTTAAATACCTACATCAAAAAAAATAGAACGATCACAAAATAACAACCTAATGTCACATCTCAAGGAACTACAAAAAAAGAAAAAATACCCAAACCACAGATAGCAGAAGAAAATAAATAACAAGATCAGAATAGAACTAATTGAAATTGCATCCCAATTCTTATTGTTTGATGTATTAAAAGTAAGTTTAATTCATATGTTTTTTGTTTATCTGCACTCAAACACTAATCAAATGCAGAAATAGTTCAGAATCTTATACAATTTTGGACCTTTAACTTAGAATCAGATTTTTCATCTGATTAAACATTTAATGCTTCACAATATCAACATTGAGGTTGCTTTGAGCAGAGCCAGTACATAATTTGCAAAACTTAGTGCAAAATAAAAATGTATTCAAAAGCAAAAAAAAGCCATTAAAGAAATTAAAATATAAAGCATTTTTCTTTATTCATTGGTCTGTTTTCTAACTTGTGACGTTAAAAAATTTGCTATTTAATGTGTTTCTCAGCAAAAAAAAAATTAATCATTTTTATGTGTTTTATCATTCGCAAAACTAATTTCAAATAAAAATTCTGGAGCATTTAACTTACATATGGAATCACCAAAATGGCCTGATTCACATTCCGTAGCTCACACAGGCAGACGTATGTTGTTCTTACCAAATCATTGGAAACTCAGCACAAAACTGCCTCAAGTATTTTTATTTCACTTCTTGGTATCCTTGTATTCTGCCAACAATCTCTATCTCAGGCTTGAAGAGGAAAAGGATCTGTGGGCTGCCTTCCTTTCCCTTTCCTTCTATGCTCTTCTGTTGTTAGTCATTAGTAACACAGAGAAATAGAATGAGTAAGAAAGAACATGATAGGACTCTTCGGTCATTTGTTTTTCTTAGAACTTTATTACCTTCTAAGTGTTGAGAAAAGAAGGCTCTGGTTTCATTATAAAGTGTGACCACTTGGGGCTGTCGGTTGGCCCTGTTTACCCAGGAGAGGACACACCATGGTTAGGCTGCATTACTTTGAGTCTCACTGGCCTCCTGATGTAGTTTGGACATTCATCGCCTCCAAATCCCATGTGCAAATGTGATCCCCAGTGTTGGAGGTGGGGCCTAGTGGGAAGTGTTTGTGTCCTGGATGGATCCCTGATGAATAGCTGGTTGTCCTCCCCCGAGCTATTGAGTGAGTTCTTGCTCTGTTAGTTTACAGCAAAAACTGGTTGTTTAAAAAATCCTGGCACCGTCCTCTCCTCTCTCTATGGCTCCCTTTGTCACCATGTGACATACAGGCCCCCTTTCCCCTTCTGCCATGAACGATAGCTTCCTGAGGCCTTCACTGGAAGCAGATGCTGACGCCATGCTTCCTTTAAAGCCTGCAAAACCATGAGCAAAATAAACCTTTTTTCTTTATAAATTACCCAGCCTCAGGTATTCCTTATAGCAGTGCAAATGGTCTAAGGCATCTCTCATGCATCACATGTGGGTCCTGTGGAATATTGTGCTCATGATGGCATCATGGATGCTTGCTTGCAGGGCAGCAAGACACGGAGCTGGCTCCTGCATTGTGTGCATCGCCTCTGCTCATATGTCTGCTGCCCTGTCTCATTGGACATCACTCACACAAATTCAAAGGTAAAATTATTAAGAATTTCAAGACAGAGGAGCATTAAACCAAGCATGAGGTCCTTCTGAGTGTGGAGCCTGGTGCGACTTCACAGCTTGTCCTTGCATAAGGCCAGACCTGGTGTTGAGAAGCAAGGCTAGCAAATGTTTCCATAAAGTTAAAACAGTAAAACAATTGTGAAGCTTTGATTAAAAAATCAGTTGCAGAGAAGCTAGAACCATTTTTTAAAAGCTCTACGAGGCCTGGTGCGGCAGCTCATGCCTGTAATCCCAACACTTTGGGAGGCAGAGGTAGGTGGATAACCCGAGGTCAGGAGTTCAAGACCAGCCTGACCAATATGATGAAACCCTATCTCTACTGAAAATACGGAAATTAGCCCGACGTGGTGGTGTGCGCCTGTGATCCCATCTGCTCGGGAGGCTGAGACAAGAGAATTGCTTGAATCCTAGAGGTGGAGGTTGCAGTGAGCCAAGATCACACCATTGCACTCCAGTCTGGGCAACAAAAGAAAAACTCCATCTCAAAAAAAAAAAACAAAACACAACAACAACAACAACAACAACAAAAAACTCTACTAATGGTATCCAATTATTGTACATTTCACTACTGTAGACATACTTTAAAATACTCTTTTCTAAAAAGTGTCCCGGGTTTGTGTGAACAGTCTATTGATCTGTGTTCCTTTCTCCTGCCCTTGATGCATGATGGTTACCCAAGCCCAAGATGTATATGACTGTTAATAAACAGTGATACGAAGTCCACTTAATTGTGATTAATTTATAGATAACTCATATCACAAAATTTGATCGCACATTTCCTGCCATCTAAAACGTGGCGTTGTATGGCTTTTTATCTGTTTATACCTCAGTTGAACTATATGGTTCTTGTAAGTAGTTGATTATTTCCTGCCCTTAAGCCTCAAATAAGATAAACATGATGTTTTGATTTCCTAGATATATCGTACCTCATATTTCAATGTCATAGATTACGAAGGCAAATTGAGCATTGTGAAGGTAAACAATGTCACTGAATTATACACTTAAAATCGTTAGAATGGCAATTTTATTATTTTTTTTTCCAGAGTCTCGCTCTGTCACCCATGCTGGAGTGCAGTGGTGCCATCTAGGCTCACTGCAACCTCCACCTCCCGGGTTCAAGTGATTCTCTTCTCCCGCTTCAGCCTCCCGAGTAGCTGAGATTACAGGCACCTGCCATCATGCCCAACTGATTTTTGTATTTTTGTAGAGACTGGGTTTCACCACGTTGTCCAGGCTAGTCTTGAACTCCCGACCTCAGGTGATCCACCTGCCTCGGCCTCCCAAAGTGCTGGGATTAGTGGCATGAGCCACTGTGCCCAGCCCTACAATTTTATGTTATATATATTTTCACACAATTTAAAAGAGATAAATTGATTCTAGTTTTATGATTTTCCAGAGTATTATGTAGGTATCAAAACATGTGATTCTCAGCACATTTTTTTGAATAGGAGGGCCAAGTGGTTTATTCTCACTTTTTTCTAGATAAGACAGTGGAGGCAGATGAACAAAATGTTGAACTGCTAGACTCTAGTTCAATGTCTTTTTTAGTGCTTTGTTCTGCTCCTTGAAAAGAACTATGTATTAATAGTTGTCAGTAACTATTTCTCCATAGTGAAAATAAAATAACTATTTCACAAAAGTTATTATAAATTAGATCTATCATTTCATTTGTAGTACGTAGCCCTGCACCTCACCTTTTGTACATAATGATTAAAGCTGCCTGCTTTTGCGCACTGTGCCCTTCCTTCCCTGAGTTCAGAGGTCTACCTTTATGAATGTTTTAATTCAGTTGACATTTGCTTATTAAATGCCTTTGTTTTGATTTTTTTTTTTTTTTTCAGACGAAGTCTTGCTCTGTTGCCAGGCGGCAATGCAGTGGCGTGATCTCGGCTCACTGCAACCTCTGCCTCCCAGGTTCAAGCGATTCTCCTGCCTCAGCCTCCTGAGTAGCTGGGACTACAGGCACACACTACCACGCCCAGCTAATTTTTGTATTTTTAGTAGAGATGGGGTTTCACCATGTTGGCCAGGATGGTCTCCATCTCTTGACCTCGTGATCCTCCCGCCTTGGCCTCCCAAAGTGCTAGGATTACAAGTGTAAGCCACCATGCCTGGCTGACTTTTGTTTTCTGTGGTGATAAAGACTGACTTGAAAAGCTCAATATATTAATGTATTTTTCTACACTTTTCAGACTTCCTAAATTTTTTCTTTTCTTTACTTTCTTTTTTCTTTTTTGAGACAGGGTCTTGCTCTGTCACCCAGTGGTGCAATCTTGGCTCTTTGCAACTTCTGCCTCCTGGGTTCCAGGAATCCTCCTGCCTCAGCCTCCCAAGTAGCTAAGACTGCAAGTGCACACCACTATGCCTGTCTAATTTTTGTATTTTTTGGTAGAGATGGGGTTTTAGTTTGATGGCCAGGCTGATCTAAATTCCTTCTTGTTTTAATCATCCGCTACGGCAATATTGTTTTAGTTTCTAGGAAGACTAGCAAAACTCCACCTTTTCTGTACTAGACAGTCCCTGAGACTTAAAATAAATGCCCTGCTGATGCTTATCCTCAAGTCATTACCCAAGATCAACTTGAAGAGGCAAACTTCAGTGTCTCTGAATTGCCGATTGAAGATACAGTAGCTTCAGATTGTTTGTGTTGCCTGTCTATAGGCAATTTGTAGGCAGCAAATCCCCAGGGGATTAAAAAAAAAAAACTAATATAGAATTTACACAATGACAACAAAATATCAGCATGATGATTCCAGTGGCATGTCAAAAGATCATAGAACATAACCAAGTGGGCTTGAGTCTCACTAATGAAAGGACTGTGTATTAATTAGGGCAAAGGTTAAGATGCTTGAAGAGCTCTCAAGTGCAAGACATTTAATACGGAATTTGTTTCTCAGTTAATGTTACAACTGATTCAGGTTTGGTGGGCAGTAATTCCTCTTAAGGCCACGTAGAACTCCAAATTTATTTCCTCTTCTAGCCGCTTCACTCCCAGGTTTTGTCTTCCATTTGTAGACTTGAAGATGCCACCACCAGGTATATGGTTCCAGGCTGCGGAGAGGGGAAACATTTCATCACAAGAGCAGTGGCTGCTTTATACCTAGTTTCTTGTCACATTCAATTGGCCAAAGCCTGCTCACACGGCTCCACCTACCTAGCAGGGAAGCTAGAAAAGGTTATCTCTAGCTGGGTGGCTGTGTAATCAGGAAGGAAGAAACAACTAATGACCTATAAAATAGCTGTGCAAACTTTTCTTCCTGTACCTAATACACTTACCCCGAGGCAAGAAACCTGAACTTTCATTACACTGCATCCAGATCAAAGTCCAGGATTTTGAAGAATGTAGAGTTTTCTCTGCAAGCTGTGAACATAGAGTCCCATTGTCTCGTGATCTTTAGATTAAGACGTAAATGATCTGTTCACTACTAACCAAGATATATGGCAGATCAGGAACAAGAGTATCACAATAAAAATCTCCAATGGAAAAAAGTAAAGAATGTGAGATATAAAATACCACAATTCATAGAATCAGTAAGTCCTGTTTGGGAGGAGCTCCAAACCCCAAAGCCCAGGCGTTAGTGTATATTCCTTGGTGAGACCCTAGTTCTACCCTCTGGGAAGGGCTTCCTTGTCCCAGGTGGTGTGGGTCACTGGCTTTGTCATCTGTGAGCTCGTCATTGTCTGTTACCCCACCTGGCCCTATTTGAAAAGGATCTCATACAGTGTTCCCTCTGTGAAGGACATGCTACTTTTGTAGATTACTTCCTGCTATGGTGAATCTGGGAGTATAGAGGTTGCTTCAAAGATTAAAGTGAATATTCATTAAATATTGCAAAAATTGATTGGGTTTTGTTTTATTTATTTTGGTTATACTCTGTGCCAGTTAGCAACCCTCCACATTCTTACCTGGATTTGCTTTTGAAAAATGATTTTCTTATTTATATACTCCAATGCTGGGCTCATTCTTCTTTTCTTCATTTTAATAGTAGCTACTTAGAAGTTTTTGAGACACCTATTACCACATATTTGACAAGAAAAACCTAAATGAAAGAACTTGACAAAAAACATTAACTATACTCATATTTCCTGCTGATAGAAAAGCAACTGCCTTTTCCAAATCTGAGAGTCTAATTCCAGCTAGACTCTGTTGCCATACATCTTTGTTTTCAAAATCACCGTTATTTTCTTAAGCTCATCTCTTTCTTGCAAAAACTTGCCAAAATCAGAAAGGAACAAATAACAGATACTAATATTTTAGGTCCTCCCCTTTGCTTCTTCTGCAGTTATTTTCACTACAGAAACATGAAATACCTCCCTGGTTATTACAGATTACAGTTTTAAGTAAATTTATTTTCATGGTATAACAAAGGTTCTGTATCTGTATTATTTTGTTTCCTCATTTCTCATTTTCTAATTGTTAAGAAAATCTATATAGCTTTTACTTAGAGGTTGAAAGGCCCTCATGACCAAATTGTCTCTGAGAGGTCCCACCTCTTAATACCATTGTATTAAGCATACAATATGTCTCTGAGAGGTTACTTAATATGAAAGCAAGCCACTTTCAGGTATCAATTATTGATATAATAAACATAATAATTCAAATTATTTAAATATATTTATTGACAACAAAAATGTTATTTTACATAATTACCGAATAAATAATGGTAATAATAATACAGAAACAGATTTGCACATTACCAACATGATTAAACTTACATGTTTCCCATAAAGGGAACATTTAACATGGCTCTGGCAGTGCTAGCTAAGGAAATTAAATAAGACAAAGAGAACTTACTGATTTTATAAATACATGGGCAGAAACAATATTTGTAGTAAATATGACTGTATACCTGAAAATCCTTCATTAACCTCTATTACAAAAAACAAATTGTTTTTTCTCCTAAAGCCAGCTTCTTTTTATGTTCACCAAATCCCATTGCCTTCATTTTCAGGGCCTTTATACTGTTAATGACTGTTAATCATGTCTGCTTTCCAATAACTCCAGGATGGATCACTCCTTATTCTCTCCCAGTGTCATTAAAGGTCTTTCATTTTAGAAGCCTTTCTTTGATTCCATAATACTCTGATTTTTTTTCTCTCAGATCTTCTTTCTCTTATGGTCATTGTCTTCAAAAGTGTTTTTCTCTAAATAAAATCTTCCATTTTCTTACATCTTTTTTATTCCTCAACCCCCTTGCTATGGTCTAAATGTCTGTGTTCTTCCAAAATTCGTAAGTTAAAATCGAATCCCCAATACAATAGCATTAAGAGGTGGGACCCCTTAGAGATGATTTGGTCATGAGGGCCTTTGCTAATGAATGGGATCAGAGCCCTTATAAAAGAAGCCCCAAGGACCTTGTTTGCCTCTTCTGCCATGTGAGAAGACAGCAGGAAGGTACCATCTTTGAAGCAGAGGGTGAGCCCTCGTAAGACATCACACCTGCTGTTGCCTTGATCTTGAACTTCCCAGCCTTCAGAACTGTGAGCAGTAAATCTCTGTGATTTATGAAGTGCCCAGCCTAAGGTATTTTGCTATGGCAGTCAGAATAGACTCAGATACTCCCTCAATTTGAATTCAGCTTCTACTGTTAAACCAAATCTGTTCTCACTAATATCATCATGAAAACCAATGACCACCTTTTAGCTCTCCCATGTGTGGAATTCACATTAGCAACCAAATAAACTATTCATGCCAACCTTCAAAATTATCTCTATTTTTTTCTGAATTGATCCCATGTTTTATGGTTTATTTTTAATTCAACATTTGTATTAAATAATACGCTTTTTATTCTCATATTTTACTACCCTAGTGTAAACCACCATTATTTCTGTCCAGTGTTTTGAAAAAAGATTGTTTTTTCTGTGAATGATGATAGAGTTGGAAGGAAGTTAAAGTATACATTTAGGTGTAGGGAGGTTGAACAGCTTGGATGTAAATGTCAACTAGAACCATAGCATGTACATCCTATGCCTTAAAAGTTTAAGTGTTATCCCATTAGCAGAACCTGCTTCTATATTCTGTTTACTGAAGGGGATTAATAAATATTTGAGAAATAAAAATAAACCCATAATTATTAGAGCAGGAATAAAAATAATCTCTATGCATAAAACCAGTATGGGCAAAAATAGACCAAAATGCAGGCTTTGTCTTTTGCAAAGAAGGAATATGGTTACATTTCTTCATTTTTTGTATTTTTATATTTACTAAATTAAGGATACATTTATGTATTGTAGTAAAATAAAACAGAATTTTCATTTGAAAATAAATACATTTTAATGCTCCTAGCTAAGGATGTGGCTGCAACATCTCACTGCCCTCAGGTTTTAGCAGGAGGGCCTGTGGAAATAGAACTTAGTGTGTTTTCACACATGCCCCACCAAGGATTCAACCAAGGATTACCCTTTGAATTTAGTTTTTCTCTTTATCTCCTTTCAAATATTTCACTTGCATTTTTAAAGCTTCATGTTATTGATAACTTTAAAGGATAAGTGCTTGTCATTTTGGAGAATGTCTACAATCTAGATTAGTCTGATTATTTCCCCTTTATTTATGTTAACTAGTTTAGGTAACATACTCCTCAGTCAATTTTTTTTTTTTTTTTTTTTTGTAATTCCTATCACCTTCCATCAGAGGAAATTTGATGTCAGGTTGCTCCAATATTGGTGATGCTAAATTTAACAACTTAAGGTATTGTCTGCTAGATTTGTTCACTATAAAGATACATGTTCATTTGCAATTAATAAGTAATCTGTAACAATAATATCTGATGATTTTTTTCACTTATTGATTGTTCTTCCCTGAAACAATTATTGCATTTATTTTGTAGTTATTTTATTCTTTCTATATTTCAATATTTACTAACTGACATTCTTCTGTGAAATAGAGTTTAAACCATTCCCCATATATTCATTTTTTAAAAAATCTTGATTTACATGCATTTTATTTTCAATCTATTATTATTCATTGGTATCATTAGTAACTTCATGGTGAAATTGTTCCAAACTTAACCAGGAGGAGCCCCTTAGAATTATCTTTTTGACATTCTTATTCATAGTTTTCAAACCTTCTGTTGAAGCTTTCTACACACACACATGCACACATACGCATACACACACAGGACTTACTGAAACTCTCTACAGGCTCAATTAATTTTCACAATGTGAGCCCACCTGTGTACCCTGCACTGAGGTCAGGAGGTAGAAAATCGCAGGCCCTGCAGAAGCCCTCTCCTCCTCCCCTTCAGCCACACCCCACATCCCATTGATGTTTGAATATTTTCTTGTTCTCCAGCATGAGATGTCCTGCACTCGCTTGTACCTTCCTGGTCTCCAAACTGGCCAACTGCTTCTTCCAGGAACTTCGGTTCATTCTAGTGAAGAGTGGGATTTGGAGACCAAGATATAAGTATTTAAACCTGTTTAAATGCCATTTTTAAATATAAACATATTTTATATTTTGTATAAATATAAAATTTAAAGATACATATGTTAGAAGCATAGCGAGAAATTTACAAAATATAACTGATGAAGCAAGCAAAAATAGAAGCACATAAAAGGACACATATACTTCCTTGAGGCAAAGACTAGTCCTGTAAAATGTGTAATCTTCTCAAAATGAATTAGTGAGTTAATGAAATTAGAAGCCAAATCCCCTATTTTTTGGAATATCATAGAAATATTCCTATTTATTTGAAGAGGAATAATTTCTATAGGTAAAATAAAATAGACATAATGGGGCTAGGAGACATGAAAGTACATTTTAGCTCTGAAATAAGTAAAGCAGTGTGGTATTTACCTAACAATGGACAAAGAATGGAATTATTTCAGAGAAACAAAATAGCACATTGAAGAAATTAGTACAGTACAAATCAGGGGGGCAAAGATGGACATATTAAATGATAAAGGGGAAATTGCTAGCAACTTGACAATTATAATACTAATTTTCATTATTTTAAATTTCAGACTAATCAGATTTATTTGTTAAAAAAGTAAATATAAGGAGAAAGCGTCAGTAATTGAACAGTGGAATTTAAAAACTTGCAAGCATAAACATTTCATGACATTTTTACATTGAATAGCATCATAAATAGAATTAAGAGGCATGTTATACATGAATAAAAATATTGGATTATTATGAAAAATGTGTTTACAATAAAGAACACAGCAAGGAGATAAACAGCTCACATCATAGTGTGAAGAGTCAATGTAGTTTCCAAAAAAACAAATGAGTAAAAATCCCAACAAGTAAAGACATCTTTCACATGTCACGCTGACATGTTTTTTTAAGCCTCCAGGTTTGTCAAGGGTGCAGTGAAAAAGGAACTGATACACTGCTTGGGAGAAGCTAAGTTGGTCATAGCTTTCTGAGAGCTACTTGTGAAAAGTAGCCCACGACCCTGAACATGACTCTACCAGTTTATCCTGGAATTTCATGTCTAGATTTTAAAAGTGAAAACATTACGAGATAAGCACGACCATTTTAAATAAGTGTTTTATATATTACACACTCAAATGACAGAATGCTGTGCAGCCATTTTCATGCATTTGAAAAACACTTCAAAACATTGGGATATATTCAAAAGATTAAAAAGCACACAACATTAAAAAACACATAGAATATTTCACTACACATGCACTCCAGAAGCATGTAACATTTGGAATATCTATATGCTTAGTATGTATATGGATAGACATAGCTATACAAAAATCAAACTATGTCATATGTATGACATTTTTTGTTACCCATACACCTGGTCAAAAGTATTTGAAAGCATATATCACAAATATTAACACCATTTTTTGGGGGTGTGATATGATCAATGTAATTTTAAGGGGTATTTGCATTTTAAATTTTTAGAAATGATCATATACTGCCATTAGCTAAAATATTAGAAAAAATTTAAAAATTGTCTTCCAAAGAAAATAGATTTCTTTCTTCATGGTTGCTTAAGAAGATGCAGTATATAACTTTTTAAAAAGATTTTTCACTTTATGAAAATATCAGTCTAAATTAGAGCTGTCTGATACTTTTACTCACTTGATGAATAAAAAGTAAAAACTGGTCAACAACCCCAAATGATGTTTTCTTTAATTATTTTAAATTTGTGAAGAAAGTAACATATTCACGTTTCTGTCTATAAATGCAACATGTTCACATTTCTGTCTATAAAATAAGTATGAATAAAAATATCTCCATATCACTTTGAAGTGACTTATGTTAGCCAGCTCTCACACTGGACTTTGGAAGTTGAAATTCAACTGCTTGTCTTTTTGGCGGTGAAGCTGTACCTGCAGCAACCTCAATTCCTCCTCAGAGGAAAGAATTCAAGAGAGGGGCATAAGGCAGAAGGAGAAACTGAGGCAACTTTTAGTACAGGAGGGAAAGTTTACGGAAAAGCTTTAGAGCAGGAATGAAAGGAAGGAAGGTACACTTGGAAGAGGCCCAAGCGGGAGACTTGAAGGACAAGTGCAGGGTTTGACTCTGGCTTGGGTTTTACATGTTGACATGCTTCCAGGGTCTTGCGTCCCTTCTCCCCTGATCCTTCCCTTAGGGTGGGCTGCCCACCTGCGTGGTGAGCTGCTAGGGCTTGGGAGGGGAGCATGGCCAGTGTGATTACTGGAGTTGTACACATGCTAACCTGGCACGTTCCTCTCTTTTCCCTGGAGCGCCCTGGAAGGTCAAATCTCGGACTCCACCATTTTGCCTCTTATTGCGCTTGCGTGAACCCATTAGCCCAACTCCCCACATCTGATGGGGAAGCTGCTCATCACCAGCTTCAGGTTTTTTCTATCTGCAGGGAAACTGCCTTCCCCTGGCGCTGCTTGACTGATTGTTATTTTAGGCAGGCTGTGTGACAGCTGCCTTCAACCCCTGTGGGCGGCGAGGAGCCCAGCCAGGCTGGCCCCCTGCTGTGCAGTCTCGGGGGTTCCGGGGGCCTCACCCGCCCTGGCCCGGAGGCCCCAGGCAGCGCCCGCCTCAGCGCCCGCCTCAGCGCCCACAGGCCTCACTGAGCAACCCCCAGGCCCGCCGTTGGTGTCCTGAGATGACCGCCTCTTGCTGGGCCGTCGTTTGTTCTCAGGAGAAGACCCCGTCCATCTCCATCGCTGGCAGAACCTGGGACCCGCAGTGCACACACCCTGAGCCCTGGCGGGACACACGTGCCAGTTTGGCGACCTCAGCTCCTTGCCTCGGTAGGTGCTGGTTTTACTATGTTGCTTGTAGGAATTAGAGCCACGAGGAAAAGGGATTTGCTGGGAGTTTTATGGTAGCTTTTTAGTTTTCCTTTGCATTTGTGGGCTAGTACAAATAGAGTTGGATGATCCCAAGCATGCGTACTTGATTCTTCCACATACTGACGTGGCATTTGCCAGAGAACTGCGTGTATTCATCCAAAAGGCAACTTGAAAAGAAAAACAACTCTACTCCTTTCAGGTCGTGGGTGTGGTCCTTTCTGCGCCAGCCTCTTCACTGCTGTGCACCTTTTATTCTTCCTGGAGAAATGCTCACTTCTAGCCTATCCGTCTACTAATTTCTTTTTGAGGCAAAGCTATTCCTGTTATAAGTAGGCATATTTTATTAGGGAGATGCGCCTTCTAATTCAAACAAAACGAAACAAATTTTGTTTCTATTTACACAGTTTAATTGCGTATATTGTCAATATTGTCAATCATTAACTTGTCCTGCCAGTAGATGTTCCAATGCAAGGAAACTGCAAGCGAAATGATACAGAATAATGTCATACATTATTTACAATGAATAAGCACATTCCCATTTTAAATCAAGCACATCTGCTAATTGCAAGCGTGTTCCTGTATTAACAAAACACACAATTTTCTGGGAAGTTGTAGTGTTGCTACCAGTATAATAATGCAGTTTAACTTGGCTCTGTTTGGAAACACAATGCCAGTGAACCTTGCATTTTGTTGTCATTGGCTGGAAGCCACGGCTTTCACTCAGCCCCTGGTCCTAGAACTCACATCCAGTCTGGAAGAGATCAAAATTTCTGTATATGGTTGGAATCCTCAAGGCCTTACAGTTACAGCACCATAAATCTAAGATCTTTTAAATGTTTTTTAAAGTTTACGGTTTAAATACGTGTTTTAAAGACATTATTGCATTATGACAGGTATCCAAAATGACTTTGACAGAAAAATCAAAAGTTAACACTTAAGAAAATTCCATATCAAAAAGATAAAACAAGTGTATGTATATTCTTTGACCTAAGAATGTGTATGTATTGCATCTTACAAGTCTTTTATTTTATTTTTTATGTTTTATTTACATAGGTTTTTGGGGAACTGGTGGTGTTTGGTTACATGAATAAGTTCTTTAGTGGTGATTTCTGAGATTTTGGTGCACCCATCACTGGAGCGGTATAAACTGTACCCAATTACAAGTCAATTTTAGAGTGCTGTGAATATACTCAGAGTACTTGATATTTTCTTTTTTTTTTTTAATTATTATTATACTTTAAGTTCTAGGGTACATGTGCATAACGTGCAGGTTTGTTACATATGTATACTTGTGCCATGTTGGTGTGCTGCACCCATGAACTCGTCAGCACCCATCAACTCGTCATTTACATCAAGTATAACTCCCAGTGCAATCCCTCCCCCCTCCCCATGATAGGCCCCAGTGTGTGATGTTCCCCTTCCCGAGTCCAAGTGATCTCATCATCCTTTCCCCATTTCTTGTTTTTCCCAGGTTTGTCAAAAATCAGATGGCTGTAGATGTGTGGTATTATTTCTGAGGACTCTGTTCTGTTCCATTGGTCTATATCTCTGTTTTGGTACCAGTGCCATGCTGTTTTGGTTACTGTAGCCTTGTAGTATAGTTTGAAGTCAGGTAGCGTGATGCCTCCAGCTTTGTTCTTTTGACTTAGGATTGTCTTGGAGATGTGGGCTCTTTCTTGGTTCCATATGAACTTTAAAGCAGTTTTTTCCAATTCTGTGAAGAAACTCATTGGTAGCTTGATGGGGATGGCATTGAATCTATAAATAACCTTGGAGAGTATGGCCATTTTCACGATATTGATTCTTCCTATCCATGAGCATGGTATGTTCTTCCATTTGTTTGTGTCCTCTTTGATTTCACTGAGCAGTGGTTTGTAGTTCTCCTTGAAGAGGTCCTTTACATCCCTTGTAAGTTGGATTCCTAGGTATTTTATTCTCTTTGAAGCAATTGTGAATGGAAGTTCATTCATGATTTGGCTCTCTGTTTGTTAGTATAAGAATGCTTGTACTTCAAACTATACTACAAGGCTACAGTAACCAAAACAGCATGGTACTGGTACCAAAACAGAGATATAGACCAATGGAACAGAACAGAGTCCTCAGAAATAATACCACACATCTACAGCCATCTGATCTTTGACAAACCTGAGAGAAACAAGAAATGGGGAAAGAATTCCCTATTTAATAAACGGTGCTGGGAAAATTGGCTAGCCATAAGTAGAAAGCTGAAACTGGATCCTTTCCTTACTCCTTATACGAAAATTAATTCAAGATGGATTAGAGACTTAAATGTTAGGCCTAATACCATAAAAATCCTAGAGGAAAACCTAGGTAGTACCATTCAGGACATAGGCATGGGCAAAGACTTCATGTCTAAAACACCAAAAGCAACGGCAGCAAAAGCCAAAATTGACAAATGGGATCTCATTAAACTAAAGAGCTTCTGCACAGCAAAAGAAACTACCATCAGAGTGAACAGGCAACCTACAGAATGGGAGAAAATTTTTGCAATCTACTCATCTGACAAAGGGCTAATATCCAGAACCTACAAAGAACTCAAACAAATTTACAAGAAAAAAACAAACAACCCCATCAAAAAGTGGGTAAAGGATATGAACAGACATTTCTCAAAAGAAGACATTCATACAGCCAACAGACACATGAAAAAATGCTCATCATCACTGGCCATCAGAGAAATGCAAATCAAAACCACAATGAGATACCATCTCACACCAGTTAGAATGGCGATCATTAAAAAGTCAGGAAACAACAGGTGCTGGAGAGGATGTGGAGAAATAGGAACACTTTTACACTGTTGGTGGGATTGTAAACTAGTTCAACCATTATGGAAAACAGTATGGCGATTCCTCAAGGATCTAGAACTAGATGTACCATATGACCCAGCCATCCCATTACTGGGTATATACCCAAAGGATTATAAATTATGCTGCTATAAAGACACATGCACACGTATGTTTATTGCGGCACTATTCACAATAGCAAAGACTTGGAATCAACCCAAATGTCCATCAGTGACCGATTGGATTAAGAAAATGTGGCACATATACACCATGGAATACTATGCAGCCATACAAAAGGATGAGTTTGTGTCCTTTGTAGGGACATGGATGCAGCTGGAAACCATCATTCTTAGCAAACTATCACAAGAACAGAAAAACCAAACACCGCATGTTCTCACTCATAGGTGGGAACTGAACAATGAGATCACTTGGACTCAGGAAGGGGAACATCACACACCGGGGCCTATCGTGGGGATGGGGGGGGAGGGGGGAGGGATTGCATTGGGAGTTATACCTGATGTAAATGACGAGTTGATGGGTGCAGCACACCAACATGGCACAAGTATACATATGTAACAAACCTGCACGTTATGCACATGTACCCTACAACTTAAAGTATAATAATAATAAATAATTTAAAAAAAAAAAAGAATGCTTGTGATTTTTGCACATTAATTTTGTATCCTGAGACTTTGCTGAAGTTTCTTATTAGCTTAAGGAGATTTTGGGCTGAGACAATTGGGTTTTCTAAATATACTTGACATTTTCTTGAGTACTTTATCAATTCAAAAGTATTTTCCTTTTAATTTTTCCTACCAATTATAATGTAGGAGACATGACTTGACTCCGGGGCCAGGAATCCAGAGCCAGGACTTAGTCAGTGGACCAGAATGAGGACTAGCTAAAACAGGACAAGGATAAAAGCATCTTTCAGTCAAACATGCCCACCAGTGTGCCATGTCAATTTACCATTGTCATGGCAACACTTGGGCATTACCATCCCTTTCCTTGGCAATAGCCCAGTGATTCCTACTGCTTTCCTAGAAATTTCTGGATGAACTGTCCCTTAATCTGCATGCAATTAAAAGTAGATATAAATATGACTGAAAACTGCCCTGAGCTGCTACTCTGCTTATGGGGTATCCCTGCTCTTCAGGAGCAGTCACAGAGCAGTAACACTGCTGTAACACTGCCCCTTTGAAAAAAAAAAAAAAAAAAACGTGGAAGTGGCAGTTTTCAGGGGCTCAGAAGAGCCTCTTGGAGTTCTTGGTTTGCAAGCAACAGAAAGCAACGAGGGCGAGCCTTAAACAAGCTAATGAGAAGAACAACAATTTCTTTATAAGTAGAAAAAGGAATAAAAGATAAACCTAAGGAAAGAAACGAAGCTCTCCCTGAGTCTGTTGACTTTGACTCTGAGCCCTACCATTAACTTAAACCTTCAATTTCATGTCTCTATGCTTTTTGGTACAAATTGTAAACAAAAGGAACATGGCAGAACTTGATAAATGGTGGTCAGTGTTTTGATGAAAAATTGAAGAGACTTAAGTGAAAGAATGACCAGAAAGTGGAGACCAGTTAGGCATTCCAATTAGTGCCCACTGAGCAAAGTCTACACCGCAATAGACTGGGGGATCCTGTTTGATAGGGAGGAGAATGAATAACACATATATGAATTTCCTTCTCTGAAAGGCATTGTAGTAGGACTACTTATAGATATTTTGTTTAATCTTCACAATAGCCCCATGAAATACTCATTATTCTCTATATTTAATCTGAAGAAAATGGGACTTGGAAAAGGCAAGAGCTCAGCAACAAAGCTAACGAGAGGCAGGATGTGTATTTAAACACTCAGGTCCACCTGACTTCAGACCCTTCCTGAGAGAAATGATATTTGTAGAAACCCTTCCCATTTTCATCAAGGCATTGCTGTGCTCTAAAAGTCATAGCAGGAACACAGGATCCATTGAGAGCAGCATATTAAGAAAAGCTCTATTTCCCCCTGGGTTTTCTTCAGAATAATTTGAAGATAGAAGTTGCACAGGATAATGGCTAAGTGCATTGCTGGTGGGGACAGATCCGCAGGGTATGTTCCTACCTGTGTAATCTTGGCCAAGTTAATCAGTCTCAGTTTCCTCATATATATACTAATAGTATCAACAATAGGATTGCTGTGTGGATTCCATAAATTGATCTACAGAAAATATTTATGACACTGCTTAACACCAGCATAAAGATCTATTTGTTTTGTGCATTTTTTTATCATTATTTTTGTTTATTATTGTTTTAATTTTGCTTTGTGTGTCAGATTGAAAATTTTGTCTCTGGTCTTTACTCCGTTTTCATGGGGGGCGGGTAGATGTCAGTAGCTCCTCTTAGTCCTGCTTATTTTATATCAAGGCTTTGATTAGTTCTGAGAGAGGCAGAGTTGTGTTGTGAAGTAGCCAACATTTCCGAATAAGGAAACAGAGAATTATGGAGGTAATAATAATAGGATCATCTTATATTTATACTTAAATTATTTTTATTAACTCATTATTTCTTACTTTTATTTGTTAATTCAATATTTATGATTTCAACAAAAGCTTACACTGGTGAAATTGTCATGAAACTTGGCATAAGTTGGTTCTTATGACAACGGATGTGACCGAAATAGAGAAAACATTCTGAAGCTCATTTGGTAGCCGGTTAATTAAGACTCAGAGAGATTAAGAAACAGGTACACAATGAAACCATTTTCCAATATGGAACTGGGACTGAAATCCTGTCTTCTTGGATTCTTCCCCATGTGGCACCCTCTTGCCTACATTTTATTTAGATGAGGTGTCACATTTCCTTAATCTTAGAAGTTCAGACTTGAAATTCATCAAGAAATAGTGTTTGAGCACATGGTTCCTAAATACAAAATGCCTAAACCTCAGGAAATTTCTCTCTCTCAAGCATTATCTTAACAGAAGTGGAGGGCTACTGAGCAAAGCGAATAGATGATTAAATATACAATAGGAAGAATACATATTTACATATACGCACATACTTGCAAACATGCTCAGTGAGAATTTCAGCTCATTAGCAACAAAACAGCTTTGTGACCTAGGACTGGCAATGATACCTCCCTCTCTCATGACAGCACTTGGCAGTCTAATTTTTCTTCTGGTAAAACACCTTAATAAATTCACTGTTGGACTTTACAGATCGTTACAGACCATAGTTTGATTTCCTATTGTTTTACTAATTTGTCTCATAACATTTGGTTGCTAAAAATATATCATCAAAATATTGAGCGAAAATAACATTAAAAACTATCAAAAAATCATGAAGGACATTGCATAATGAAAATAGAAAAGTTAGAAGAAATTCCCAGAGACAAACAGCAGTGTTCAATATGAAGGACAGAGTACATGTACATATATTTATTGTACAATCATACGTCAGAAATATTTTGAAAACACATGCAAAGGGAATGTAAACAAAAATCACCTCTACTCTCTCCACTTCAAAAATAACTGCAACTATTATATTTACTGCTCTGATTTTTAAACACTGCTTATATAAATGGCTCATAGTGTATAACTTGTTTTATAAGCTACTTTTATTTCACTCTATCTTCATACATAACTATATTTATTAATATAACATCATCCTAAATGACTGCTTGCTCTTTCATTTTAAGTATGCACCACCATTTACTTCACCAAATCTGTACTATTAAATATGTATTTTATTTTTTATTTCTGATACAATAAATGTGCTTGTCGGTAAGTATTCATGTAAATTTTTATTTATCTTTAGTATAAAATCGCAATAACAGAAAACCTCACCATGCACAGAAATAATGTCAGATGATCCTCCATGATGGTGTTTGCCCACGCGCATTTCTATCAGCAGCACGGCGTGTTGCGTGCCGGCTGCCTGTGCTCTCCTGCTGTTGTCAAACATCATTTCACTCTGTTCATTTACCAGGAAAAAATGCAGTCTTGTTTTATATGAGAAGTTTGGTTGAAGCCATATATGTATATGTCTGTGCGTATCTGTGTATGTGTATATATTGGACTATTGGACTCTATGTGTATACATATATGTGCATGTGTGTACATATATGTATATACGTGCCTATGTATATACATATGCCTGCACGTATACACACGTATATGTATTTGCATATATATACACACACATATGCCTGCACATATATGCATGTGTCTGAGTGAATGTGTAGATGCATGTGTGATTATATGAGTATATATGTACATATTTGCCCATTTGCACATGCATAGGCATGTGTGTGTGCTTTAGCTCTTTGAGGCCACATGCTTTAAAGAGTGCCACACTTTGCCTCATAGTGAACATTAATGTAGTGGAGATGCCTTTTCCACCTCATGTGAACATCATTTTCAGCACTGAGAAGGACAGCACAAGGCTCCCGGGTCTGTGGTCCCACTCCATCAGACCACGGCGTAGAATACAAACATTTCTACCTGCCACACAGATTTTCAAGTAGAGCTGCCAAGTTAGGTATTTCTCCTGAATTTCATGAGAATGTTTTCATTTTTCTCTGATAAAGAAATATTATTACTGTTATTATCATTTGTGAATATGCAATCCAATGTGTAGCTTCCCTTCCAGGTTTTCCTCTTACACGGGTCCCTGGAGCTACAGCAAACCCCTTGCTCGCCCAAGGAGATCCACGTTTGCTACGGCCTTAACAATCACATGGGTCTCATTCAGCAACTGGAGGGAAAAAGGGGAAGAATAATTTATATTGGAAAAATTTTTTAAATTATAAATTCATTTCAAATCTGCAGGCACCTCCTGCCCTCTCTCCTTGAATCCTGCAGCAGAGCCATGGGGCCCTCTGCCCTCTCCAGCTCCCCCTGTGCCTACCCTTCCCCAGACCAAGGACACTTCCACTCTCAGTTTCTCCCACTCCCATCCTCCTGGTCGCCACCCGGATGAGCAAAATTCACACTTACGCAGCTCATTAGAAAGCAATGATCTTGTGGGAAATAGCGAACTTCTATTGTCTTCAATGTCTATTTTTAAAAGCCTGTTGCAGTTACTACGTTGAATTATTACTTGATCTCATCTAACACCGTGCCCATAAATGTGAATTCTCATTTTTTTTCTCTTATTCTAAATGTTGCTTTGCCAGTAGGGCTAGGATGGCAGAAATTCTCCCTCACCAAGACTAGCCCTGGAGACACGCTTCTGTATGTGCACTCTGCAAACCTCCATTACAAGCTGGGCGAGGGACAAGTGCCTGGGCCCTGGCTTTTCATTAGTTACAATAACAGATATACCATTGATTTTTTTAGACAGCCTGTGTGCCTGTGTGTGTGTGTGTGCATGTGTGTGTGTGTGCATGTGTGTGTGTGTGTGTGTGCATGGGTCTGTTTCCAGTGGAACAATGGGCCTAAACCCAAGTTCTGTGCCAAAATCATATTCAGAGCAAGTACTTTTATCACAAAATAAGCATTTCTCAATTAGAGTGGGTTCACTTCCTTTTTTGCTGCCCTTACTGTAGGATTTGCTTCTGCAAAATTTATAGTCATGAGGCTAGACAGTTTAGTCCAGGCCTCCCATCTGGGGCTGGCTTCCCATGGAGTGGATTCTTATTTTATTCTGAATCTCCTCACACTTTATCAGTCACATGAAATGTGAGAATGTTTTTCTCCCATTTTAGTGAGTCTGTGTATATCCAAGTAGGCTATATGATGGACTCTTTTTGTACCATTTATAGTTTTTAAAATTTTCTAAACACAGGACTAAAGCCCTTTTAGGTATTTTTTATGAAGAAATTTGTAAGTATTTATATTCACATCTACTTTTCAATGATCTTTTTCTTCCTTTGGTAACTGTCAAAGGCTTCCTTCCCTACCTCTTTATATAATAAAAATGTCTATAGAATGTGAATGTTTTGTGAATAGCAGAACACTACTAGTTTTATATTGAATGAAGGCCTGTGTGTATCCCATTGATTCCAACTTTCATTCTCATAGCCCCCTTCTAAATGTCCAGGTCAAAGGAGAGTCAAGCCTTGTCACGAAAACTGTGTCAGTAACCAATTCTGATTCTATTGTAAGTACATTTGTATGGAAAATTCTTATCCAATTACTAAGGTACACTGATAAAGAGATTGATTTTCCTGAAGCATAAACCTGACCATAACACTTCCCATTGCAAAACCCACAAATGACATTCTAAAGCCCAGATGCCTACACGATGAGAAAGCCCAACATGATGAGAAAACACATTTCTTTATAATTTCTTTTCCCCTACTCTTCCTCATTTACCTATATATTTTTTTGTTTTTTTTTCTTTGAGACGGAGTTTTGCTGTATCACCCAGGCTGGAGTGCAGTGGCACAATCTTGGCTCACTGCAAGCTCTGACTCCTGGGTTCATGCCATTCTCCTGCCTCAGCCTCCCGAGTAGCTGGGACTACAGGCACCCACCACCATGCCCAGCTAATTTTTTGTATTTTTGTATTTTTAGTAGAGATGCCTGACCTCGTGATCCGCCCGCCTTGGCCTCCCAAAGTGCTGGGATTACAGGCGTGAGCCACCGTGCCTGGCCATTTACCTGTATCTTAACCAAAAATTGTACTTCATCATAATCATTTGCCTTATGTCTTTACTCCATTTTTTCTTTTCTTTCTGTAAGGCCTTTCTTTTTCTGGATACATGTATTTAAATTCTTCGTGTCTTTCACAGAATATGGTAAGTGGCTGTGTCCTTAAGAAAGTCTTTGTGACTCTCAGCATTAGGACTTTCCCCCTTCCCCGTCAGCCTTAGCACGTTTTGCTCCTTTAATCCACTCTCCTTTAATCCACAAATACTCTGCCTCTGTCTTCTGGACTTAAGTATTTTATAACTAAGAATATAATTGTTTGTCCAGTGGCAGAGTAATGGAACGGAGTGGTGATATCAATATCTGGGTTATATCTGACTCACAGCCCTGCTGTGTCATGTATTTGTTATATGTAGAGCCTCCCTAAATTTCATCTCTCCTGTGAAAAATGGGATAATAACCACTGTGACAGATACTGTTGGTTTGTTGATCGGTCCAACCCCATTCATGGGTGTAGAAGCTAGAAAGCCAAAAACAGCAATTTTCAGACTCAGCTGAAATTAAAATTTTAGATGTATTGTCAGTTCTACCAACCAGAATTAGTTGGAATTTTGGAGTTTGTAAATACATCCTATGGGTAAATATGGTGTATGAGAAACCCATTCTGTTTTTGTGTTTTGGGAACTGCAGCTGCGTTGGCTTTCAGAAACAGCTGAGATGTCCTGATTTTGGGAGGGCCAGTGGCTCCCCGGATGGCTCAGGTCTACATTTGATTATGACCGTCCACATTCAGATCTCAGTCTAGAGCTGCTTTTCTTTAGTCCTTCTGGCAACCAATAACTGTAATAAATCTCTTTTTGCTTAAATTAGCTAGAGGAGATTTTTATCTGTGCAATTAAAGTCAGAGCCATACAACAATCTTCCAGTGTGCCTGTTGCAATTGAATGAAATAATATGTTCAACTACCTAAAATAATCACTTACACATAGTAAATGCATTATCATCCTTTTCCAGTTAAAAATAATCCTACTTTATTAACACCACATTTCTTAGTTGTAGGATCATTTTGACATAAGCTCATTGAGAATAAGACCCGTGATTGATTAATCTTTTCTCTGTCCCAATAGCCAACAGGATGCATTTCTACATAGCCGGCAACCAATAATACATTTTGAATTAAGAGGAGTAGAGGCTAATAAGAATTGTTTCCCTTGTGATTGATATGTTTTTATACCAATTAAACTGTCAAGAACCATTATAGATTCTACAGTTTTTAAAGAAGAAACAGAGAAAACTTTGTTTTTAGTCTCAATTTTTTACCTCAATAATCAAGTAAAATGCAAAAAAAGAGTAATGAGATACACAGCTTGATTTTAGTTTACTCAATGAGTGCCTTGTCTACTGACAACACACTTCAATGACAGAGGGTAATAAATATAATCGTTGTTTGACTGTTTTTCTCAGAAAGTATGCTCAGAAGTCATGCCTAAGTTGGTTTGTGCAGAATGCCAGAGAAGATTCTTATATGGAAAATGTGAGCTTAGGAAAGTAAGACCATCAGTGATGCTGGAATATGTTTCTAAAGCAGTTCTACAAAGAATATGCCAAATTGCATTTGCTAATTTCCCCTGCTTCCTTTGAAGGGCATAGTTTACCTATTTATATATAGTTTTTGGAAACTCTGGTGGAAAATAAGCCAATTCCTATTTGTTTCTGACAGTTTAGAAAGAATTATTTATTGCTTTTATGGGAATGTGCTTCTTCTTTTCCCTCAGACTGGACCTTAGCATTGTACTCCTGGAATGATAATCATCTATTTCTTTCCTCACACTACTGAGCCTGGAGTGACCCCGTCTGACCCAATTGAAATTGATTTTGTTGTTGAACTCCTAGCTAGTGCAAATTAATCTTAGATCCATACAAGATCAGGGAAGCAAGACAGAGAGTACAAAGACCTCAAGTACTGAAGGAAAAATTAGTTCTGGAGAAGGTATTTTAAGTTTGGCAAGATAAATGGCTACAATGACTTGCTTTGATAGAACATCTGTAGGAAGGGGGAGGAGAATGACAGGGCCTCTCGGAGAAAGGCTGTAATTTAATAGCCTAATTTCCTGTCTGGTCCTGCAAAAATATCTGCCTGCTCCTGAAGCTGATGAAAATCACCGAGGGTTTGATTTGGTCCCTAGTGTGGGACAAGCTGAGACCCATCTTTCCCTCAGATGCTTGAGGCAATCAGTGGTGCTTCAGCAGACGGAGAAGGCTTCTGTCTCCTCATTATGAAATAAAAATTTGATCATCCTGAGCAACATATCCCATGCCCACAAGTGGGGCTGGCAATGGCTATTTGCCACATGACACCTAAGTTCACCCCCATCATTAGTGAGGAAAGGGATTTTGTTCTGGGATAACTTTAGTAACTCACTGTTGCCCCAATTAAACAAATATGGCTAAATCTCCTAAGAGCCGAAGTGGGATTCTCTCCCTTTAAGCGGGCTCCTCATCCAAATCACAACTCTGTTCGTTTTTTTAAATCTTATCCACAATCACTGAAATGCCTCTAGGACACATCTTCTGATTCTTATAAAAAGATAATTCTAATTAGTTCTCTAACACACTGACCTAATTTCCACCATTCAAATGGCCTCCTCCTGAACAGTGCACTCTTTGATGGTCCTTGGAGATATCGGATGCCCCAGGGTCCTGCTGCTTATATCGAATTACTAACACTCCCGAATTCCTGATTCACCATGCTGAATACAATGGACCGTCAAACAGATACTGTGTGCCAGGGCGAGCAGGCTTCACAGCACTGAAATGTCACTGCGTAATAGATTCTGAAATCTGTGGCCTATCAGAAAGGAAATAGGGGCTCCACTGCTCCCTTCATCACCCCAAATTTCATCTTCACACAGATGTCATTGTCTTATCTCTTTTCTTTCAATCTAACATTTTTTTAGGAATAAATTTCCAGAAACAGTCGAGTAATACAAATGCCAAATTATAACTTAAAGTTGATGATGCTGGTGCTTTAAATAAGTATCTTCTAATATTATTGACTTAGAATAATGGTTAGCTGCAAAATAACAGTGTTTTAACATTGATCTTAAAATTAATGATTTTATTTTAACTGAAGACAAAATGAGATAATATTTTTAAAAATTTTAATGTCATTTTACCATCCAAATATAAGACTTTTTCTTCTATGTGTTTTATTACATTTTGTGTGTATATATATTATATATATATGTTTATATTTTATACATATTTATATAGTTGAAATCATAGGAACCTATTTTCTCTTTTCTTGAGAAATATGATATAATTGCTACTTTTCTATATAGATTCTATAATAGTCACATTGATGTTTGTGCAATATTCCAAATTTTATTATTATTTATAGTGGGGGAAGAACATATCCATTGGATATATTTATATTTCTATGAAATGATTAGTTCTGAAGACATTTGTCGGACTGCAATTATGTAAAAATATAGATGATTTTTGCCATTTGTTGATTTTTTTTCAAAAGAATAACATCAATGTATACAGCCATGAACAAAGGCCAACAGGTTTATAGGTGTGTGCTTGTGTGTTTAAGTGAATGTGGGCAGGGCCAAATTGCATCCATTTCTATTTATCCCCAAAACTAACGATTTGTGATATCTTCCGGACTTATTGAGGCTGCACAGAGTACTTCAGAGAGTTATTGCTCTATTCCATCTTCCATCAGTAAAAAGATAATAATAATAATTTAAATGGAAAAGCTCATTGTAGTTGGGAGGATATAGGGTAAAATCTACACTGTGCAGCAAGGCAGCTCTGTCCCGTTTTTATTCAAATAAACAGTGCATTTCTCTATAAAAGCAAACATGATCTCAAACTCTAAAGCATTTGAATGAATTCACTGATGCCTTTAATTAAGTTGTATATTAAGTTTATTGTAAAGGTAATTTAAAATAATAAAATATGTGAACTTAAATAAAATAAAATATATGAATTTAAAAGACTTGGAACATTGAGTAAATGGTTAGAAGAGTAAGTAATGGTGAGTAAGAGGTCGTAGTAGAACTATTTGAAGAATAAAAGCATTCCATGGGCCCCTGGATTTCCCACTCATGATCTCTGGACTGTGGAAAGTTCTTCCTACCTTAAAGGAGGTCTCTGTATTAAATACTAGATTCACCTGGTTGATCTGAGCCTATTCCATTCACCTGAAGTTGAATTTATCTTAAAAAAAAAAAAAAAAAGAATGAAGGATCATGCAGAAGAGTAAATGCAAACGAAACACATGGCTGAGCATTTATGAGCTCTTGGTGGGCCTGAAAATGCAAAATTCAGCTTGGTCCACAGTGTTCAATCCTCGGGTTAGTCCATTATTTTATTGCAACAGTGGTATATCAATAATATTTCTTATTCTGTGTTCTTCTCCGGGAAACTCTGGAGTGTAATACTAAGTGTAACACTAAGTGAGTTAATAGAATTATTCTTGAAGCTCTAAGGTACTTGAGCAGAGCTGGGGCATGAATGCTAAATCTATTTCATTTGTAGGTCTTCCCTGCTTTTTTTCTTTAGCAAACAAGAAAAGCTAAAATGTTGATAGTGACCTCTGTTAATTCAATGAAACATTCCACCTGCATTGGGAAAGAAGTGTTCCACATTAGCACGAAGCCATTCTCATAAATCCAAAATATCTAAAGCCTAGGATATGTGATTGGTTATTCTCTGGTTACTAATTGGTAGTAAATGTTAGTAATCAATAATGTGCAGTGTTTGCTGATTTAACCAGGCAAAGCAAGTTATGTTCACTTAGTCAAGGACTAATCCTTCAGAGGTAATCAATATTGTAATTACAATAGCTAAAGAAACACAAGAAAAAGAAAGCCACAATAATTTATTGCAAGTGATGCTGTTGTCTCTGGAACATTTCCCAAAACAATTATACCTCATTTTTACATTGTGTTTTCCTTGCAGATTTAGCATATGAATCAGATGATTATCTAATTGGATTTTGATTCTTTCAAAAATTGTTAAGTTTCCAATTTCTTCCTTTCATGGTGTATATGGGAGTTATAATACATGAGACAAATGATTAAAAGAATAAATAGGGCTCAAGAATAGAGCATATGTTACATCTAACCTTGGGCACATAGAGGTTGAAGTGATAGTCAAGTTCTGTTTAACCTTAATATTAAGATCAAATGAGTAAAGCATCTGCTAATGAGGAAATAGAAAAAAAAGAAGAGTCATTGTAATTTTGTACAAGAATTACAGAATTAAATTCACATAGATTTAAAGATATATCTCTATGTTATTTTAAAATACTGTGAACTAAGATTGCATTTTTTAAAAGTTCTATATTGGCATTAACTAGAAAGCAAAGGATTTTACTTGACTTTTTCAATAATATGTCTTGGTGACATCCATTGCTCTCTTACTGACTTTCTGGTTTACTGTGGAAAAAAAAAAAAAAACTCTACCAGTCTCTCTCTTTATTTTTTCTTCAATTTTAGAGTGAATCACATAACATACAAAGTACTTGAGGAATTGTTTGGGGAATTAAATTATCCTACTATTTCTGCCAAGCATTCTGTTTAGAACATGCAGAGCACATAGCTGTTTTAGAACATATTCTTATGTAATTTTGATTTAGTATTACCTGGTTTGGGAATATAGACAAGCTGACATTAATGGATCTTATTCTGAGCTATGATTCCATGATTTAAGCAAGACAAGTAAGTGCAAGGTAAGAGAATCAAAGAATTAATTCCAAGAGGCATAATTTACCTTGACACAGAAGGACAAAGAGGACTGATACAAACAGAGGCCACTCATCTTCAGCTCTTATCACACAGTTCCTTCCTTTGTCTACTAAATCACACAACAGTCCTCTACAGGTTATAGTGCTTTGTCTCATTCCACTGAGATCTTTCCCGTGAAAATGCAAGCCCTGTCTCAGCTTCCTTATCCCGAGCATGTGGTGATAGCTTGCCTAACTCATAGGATGATTGCGAAAATTCAATGAGTTACATCATAAAAAGGGCCTTCCACAATATCTGGCATACAATAAGAACTAAAACAAATGTGAACTATTGTTGTTATCACCACTGGCTATCATTGACATATTGGCTGACCTAAATTAAAATTCTGTTCTTTTAAATTAACTTTATTTTAAGTTCAGGGGTACATATGAAGGTTTGCTATATAGGTGTCATGTGGGTTTGTTGTACAGATGATTTCCTCAGCCAGATACTAAGCCTAGTACCCAATAGTTATTTTTTCTGATCTTCTCCCTCCACCCACGCTCCATCCTCAAGTAGGCCCCAATGTCTGTTGTTCTCCTGTTTCTATCCATGTGTTCTCATCATTTAGCTTCCACTTATAAATGAGAACATGTGGTACCAAATTAACATTCTTCAGAGTTCTATGGAAGCTTGTAGAAAATCTCAAGCAGCAACCATGCATTCAAAATTTCCACGGAGTTTCAGTACGAGGACTCACGTACTACTAAATCCTGCCCCTTAAAAACACTCATATCACAGTCTTCTGGTAGCTTATTCCAAAGCTGTTTCCATTTTAAAAGAAATGAAGATAAACCTCTCTAATTTGGTTTTTGAGGTTCCTGCATAGCAAGTTGGTTAAACAATCTAGATGTAAGAGTAAAACGGCAGGTTAAAGTGGGAAGAGAGTGAGTGTGTGACAGAAGCACCATCTGAGAAGCCCAGCTGGGGTGGCAGGAGCAGGGACCACAGATGGCAAATGCACTTGCACCCGTGTCTGCTCATGCCCCAGCCTTCGTCCTTTCCAGGCAGCCAGACTTCTTGTCTATTGGGTTTTTCAGTTGAGGTAATCCTTTACTGACTCAGTAACTATGTTTTGAAAACCTATTATGTGCCAAATGGTGTTCTAAGTACTCATGTTGAACATATCAGAAAAGTTTCCTGGCCTGAAGGGGCTTATATTTCTGGAATTTTGCATTGATCTATGCCCCAGGTATACACATAGGAGAAGCACGTGAGGACAAAAATGGAAATGTAAGCAAAGCAGAAAGAGAAAAAAATAAGACTGGTGGAAATAAGCCAAGGCTATCTTTCTCTTTCCAAGCAGACTATTTCCAAACTGAGTGAGTAAAGGATTTCCTGAACTGAATTCAGTCCTACATCTATGAGTGATCTCTCTTTCCTCTTCCTTTCTTTCTTCCTCCCCTTCTCTTTCTCTCTCTCTCTTTCTCTCAGTGGAGACCGAGAAAGGGACAAACTATTTTCTGTTGCCAACTGCATTTCCCCGCTACTGGTGGGTGATGGATGCATGCACACTGGGTTTCCCACCTCGCAGTCGTTCTCACTACGCTGTGCAGGATGCCAGGATACCACTAGTTTTGCACACTATTCAGGTACCACCAAGTAGGTGCCCACATTTTGAACTTTGGCTTCTGCTCTTTCTACATGCTATGGTGTTCAAGAGACATCCACAATGCTTCTAGAAACAAAGGCCATTTTTCTCTAGATCACTGGATTTGTGATTTTCAGATTTATCCTTCTCCCTGGGGAAAGTTTTGTTCCAAATGAAATCATACTTGGAATCACAATATGTAAAAGAGATAGTTGTTCTCCTGAGTGCAAGGGGCAAAGTTTCCACATGAACTAATGTCAGTTTATGGACACACAGGGGGCTCGTAATTCTGGCTTGCCCGGAGCCATTCTGGTTTATGCTTACTGTCTTGCCGTTATTAGGATACTTCACAGTAGCCCCGTTCACTTTCATGGTGTCCTGGGACAGAAAATCAAGTCTATGATCCCCTAGTGATGAGAGAATTAACATTCAGAGACTTGTTCAAAGTCACACACTAGTTTGTAACACAGTCAAGGATGAAGCCCAGGTTTCTGGGACGTCTCCTCTTAATTATCAGAATTTTCTCTACTTTACCCTCTTTCCTCTCTAAGAATAAAGGAGGATCAATATCTCAGTCTAGTTTTCTGGGCCAGATTGATTCCTAGGAGTGGAGAAAATAGTGGTATGCTGTTTCCATATTAAAACCTAATACTAATAAACCATCTGGCCTTCCATTAAGAGTTGGCTAGAATGGTAAGGTATAAACTCAAAGAGTACCCTCCTTCCAAAATAGTACCTACATCTGAACAGGATTGTATCTCAAAACGATCCAATCAGTCAAGCTGTATGAGGTCCCAGCTGTTCTATCCAAAAACAAATTTATTAACTCTTTCTGTAAAATGACTCGCTGATAGTTGTAATTCTCAAGGTGAGTCCACCATGACCTGCCGCTATGTGGGAACTCGTCCAGATCAGTTTATCCAGGAAGGAGATTTTCCCAAATGAAATTTTTGTTATCAAATCCAATGCAATTTGTGAAATGCTCACAGCCATATTCCCGTCCATGACCCCCCAGACAGGGCAGGTTCTCCATGCAGCATGAGACCTGGGAGAACCGTCTGGACCCCCTCATCGGTCACAGAGGAGCTCCTTAATCCTCAAGAGAAAAGTTAAAATGAATACTGAGGCCACATTATCCACATGTAATACAATTATTAAATCCAGTAAATGAAGCTCTTGACTACTAACGTTCTGAATAAATTTCTGATATTCTAAATTTTATTCTATATTTATACTTTTGGAGATGAGGGCAAAGGAAATGCCCATGGGAACAAAGTCATATAGCATTAAGTAGAACTCACTTTCAACCCAAGTAGCGCATTTTCCCAACCACCCTTTTTCTCCTTGCCAGATAATTCTTCACCCAGACAGGTAATCTCTGTCCTGGTGAAAGAATTACGTATGATAGACCGCTTCCCTTGCCGCCCTATGCCCTCTCTCTCAACCTGACCTCTCATCACCCTTCATTGGCAGAGATAAGGTTTGACTTGGACCATATCTACCATTATTAATATATTACCATTTCTTCACCCAGGCCTTACTGATGCTTCTGAATAGTAAGACAGCAGGCTACTAGTGCTACTAGTGACTGCTCCAGATTCTACAAGTCTAAAATATCACAATCTGTAACTTAGCTTACTTTTATGTCTGAACTGTAGAGTTTATCAATTTTAAATGTATATATATGTATATATATGTTTAATATAATTAAAAAGTTTTACATACATATATTTAATATATAACATATAATATATACAGCACATTAAGACAAAGACAAGTTGTTTTACCATTTATTTTTCCATATTAAATGTAATGCCAAGTAATTTAACTTATATATAATATAATATATAATATAAATATATATTAAATGTATGTATGTAAAAATATATGTATGTATATGTATTTCTTATCAAGGTGCATCACTGTTTGTTACATGAAACTCTCAAATTATTCTTTGTCTAACTGCATCCCATTCAGTATTGTGCAGAGCCTCTGTCTTTTCATACTGAACCTCAGGCTCCAAGGTAAAAAGAAGGAAATATAGATAAGCATTCAGCCTTCTCAGTGACCCTTGCTGCAAGGAATCCTTTCTGGTTTTATGACTGCACAATGCCTGTCGGATCCGCCTTGGTTTATAGGAACAAGTGGAAGAATATAGGTACTATCAAGAATACGGAAGAGCCGCACAACCAATCCACAACTGCATTATGTCGATTTCTCACTTTAATGAGATCCTCAGGGGCAGAGGCAGTTAAAAATAAAATAAATAAATACATTTGCGAAACCTCAGACCCATCCTCAGTATAAGTTAGGTGCCTTAAGTCTATCTCTGAACAAATATGGAACAAATTGCCAGAAAACCCTCTTTTTCAAGGGAATCTAACAAAAGCTTGTTTAGTGCATCCATGGGCACTTTTATAAAACCACTATGTGTCCTATGTATGTAAGAAAGAGGACAGGGGAAGCTTGCTCCTGCTTTTCCTGTCCATTTCTACAATAAAACAAAAGCCAGGTATTGTACAGATGAATAACTCTGTTGGTAGTCGGTCTATACACTGAGAAAAAGGACAGTAATATATTGGTGAGGGACTGACAAATTGGCAATGTGTGTGTGTTTGCTTCCAATTTATTCATTTATTGCTTATAGCGTATTTTTTTGATTCCTTTTCTTTGTAGAAGTGTGTATCAAAAGGGAATTCTCAATAAAACTATTAATACTTACATCTAACCCTTCAACTCTATAGAGCACTTGACAGTCTGTAACATAAAGAAAGACTGTCATTCAAATGTTGTCTTTCTGTAGTTGAAGGAAATTTGGCCCAAGGAAGGTTACATGCTTGGCCTGAAAGAAATCAGTGAGTCTTATATTTATGGGCAATGTTATCTTTCGATTTTAAAATACTTAGTGAGAGAGGTAAATTACAGCACATTAAGACAACGACAGGTTGTTTTACCATTTCTTTTTCCATATTAAATGTAATGCCAAGTAATTAAAAAAAAAAAAAAACCCATTACCCACACAGCTTTTGAGCTTAGCCTGAAGACGGGTTCACATACTTTCCAAAAGGCCTGGGGTCTGTGGGCTCCAGGAAACTTCTATCACACAGCACCTGCCAGTCAGTCGAACGTGGGTAGCTTCACCTTAGGCCTATCCAGTGTAGGATGGGAAAGTATGGTCCTCCCCCTTTATTATTTCCATCAGAGCAATGGCTGTGGACTATGATGACACCCACTCGCAGTCTTCTTAACCTTACTTTGGACAGCAAAGGGCAAGTTTCTTCTAATTTTTATGGACACAGATCCCACAAAAATGATTTTTAGGCTAAAGGGCTTTTGCAGTAGATTGGAGATTTGTATCATGTTCTCCTCGAGATACTCCTGCACTTGTCTCTGGGGAAATTCTTACACATTTCTGTTTGAATATCTTGCCTCAAAACAATAGAATGTAGTCCTGACATTAATGGTATGTATTTCCCATAAAAGGACGTTTTTATAAACTTCTCTAGCAATTGGGATTTGGTTAAAAAGAAGGCATATGAACTTTTGCAAAGGTGTATGACTGCACCTAGGAGAGGAGAACTGGAATCAGAAGGCAAATAGAGTTCTCCGTTTTTCTTAATATATTGGGAGAAAATACAAATCACGTATTTTAAATAGGGATGATTGACTCTTTCCTGTACCTGGAGCAGTGAAAATTAAATTTTCCGTAACTTGATTTGTATGTTTTATATATGTCTCTTTAGGAAGTAAAGCAACTTCCTTACTAAAGAGACATTTTTGTCTTAATCGTATGGAAATTACGGATCAGTTGTTGATGGGGGCCATGAAACAAAGATTCTGATCTCATGGTCCACTGATCATTAAGAATGTGTTTGGGGGCCCACATAGCCCCAGAGCAATCAAAGAGGCTGTGGTGAGCTCACTGCGGAGCGGCTGGGGAGGGCTGCACTTCCGTGCCTGCTGGTGCCCTGCGGTACAGAGATCGCGTCTGCCCCGGGAAGTATCACTACTTACCAGTAAAGCAACATGTTAAAGCCAATGTGGTACTATTTTTTCTTTCCAAAAAATTATCTAACCTTTAAAACGTCGCCCTTCTAGAAAGTTAGATGTGACAGATAATTTCCACCTACCACAAGGATTTCCTTTCGAATGTGAAGAGCCAAAATGATCACAATTTCTCTAAACCTGAAGATAAGTATAATATCATTGTCTGGTTTACCTAAGAATAGAAACCAAAATACAACTAAAATTTTGGATAAATCTGTAAAAAATGCAACTCGTGAAACGTCACCAAAGCTTTTCATAATTATATGTATGGATCTAGTTCACTCTACACTGCCTCTAACCAACGATTTTGTAGAGGTTATCATTGTTTTAAAACCAGTAAGTTCTCAAGTGCTTCAAAGTACTGCAGTGTTTTTATTAACTTGAACACAGAAGTAACAAGAATTCATTTTTACTGATGTTTTTCTTTTTAGGACAAAGTGAATCAACACATTTATCTGGTCTTTTATCACATGGAAATACATTTTAAGAAGCTTTACACTAAAATCCTACTTTATGTGTTATCTCCTGGTTAGTCTTTAAAACCTAAAACACTTCTATCCATAATACCGTATAATTATAACCGAGCATTCTGTAGACCCTAAGGGTCGACAACAATACTGCTTTTTACAGAAAGTCCCCATTGTGCTCGCAGGACTATTTAGTACTAAGGGAATCTGGTTCATGCTCTGGGCTAATTCAGGCCCCTAAGAAGCTGCATCTGAAACAATGCAGTTGTCTTGGTGACACTGAAGTGTCTGAAGCTTGGGAGTGAATCGCAGCTATCATCCTCAGGACCACGTTTCACCATTGTCTGATTTCTCTTAGTGGAGTCCAGAGCTGAAGACGGGATGGGCACTGGGCCTAGTGTGCTGCGTGCATCCTCAACTCTCCCAGGTCCCAGACATTGCTCCCATGCCCATTTTAAAAGTGAGGCAAGTTTGGCTTTGGGAAGTTAAGGGATTTCTAAGTGACCACACTCAAGATCACATGGATTAGAAATAGTGGCATTAAGTCACACCTGGTGTTCAGTATGACTCCAAAGTCTGAACTGTCTTGCTATAAAAGCATATTCACATCTTGTCACTGTATCTCCAGGGTTCCCAGGGCAAGATAAGGAAGAGAAGGGTTGCCTGACACAGGGCTGCAAGCACCCACATAGAAGAGGGTTTGTGAGCAACCTTCTCATGAATATTCAGGTCTAGTCCTTTTGTGCTTACCTTTTCCACAATTTCTGTCACTAGATGCACCTCAGCAATGTATTTTTCTTCTTGCTGTTATTGATGAGGCTGGTAGTAGTAGAATCCTTGATCTACTTTTTTGTTTGTTTTATTCTGGTCATAGATAATAAAAACAAACCATCTACCAGTCTTCTTCTTTAAGCATTTCAGGCAGCTGCTAATTTTTTTTTTTTTTTTTTTTTAAGAAAATAACGCTAACTTCCCGGCTATAGTTATGTGATGTAGTAGTGAACATTTAATCTAACCTGGGTCAATATACGTTCCAATCCCCAGAAATGTGAGGAAAAAGGAATGGAAAGAAGCAAGCGTAAGGCTGAAAAACAAATAAAAGTAGCTCCTGGAGATCTTTGAATGCTACATGGAGTGCTGTCTTGAGCAGCTTGGATGTTATAAATCTCACGGTAAACTGTGAAAACCCGAAGGTCCCTCAGCGCACTCTCTGTCTATGATATTTATCTTTTAAAAGATTTGGCCTTCTGCACATGCACACATCCAGTAATTCCCAGGTTGACATTTTCTTTTCTCTGATTCTCATAGAGTTTTCTGACCTTTGAGTAACTGCTGGAAAAGAGGCTGCTTATCTGCGACTATGTGTGTCTCTTAGAATGATGGGGTGTCAGGAAGTGGGATTGTAGGAGCTTCGTGTGCGTTAAATCCTTCTAATTTTGGCGCAGAATGTGAGTGGAAATTGAACCACGGTGGCCAATTAGGAGGTGGCCAGTCGGACTCTAGGGACATTTTTTTGAGAGCCGTCTTGCAGCCACAGCAGCGAAATGTCATTTCCACGCTGGCGTGCGCTTGTGCCTCTTACAAGCGCAGGGAGAGGTGCAATGAGCGAAGATGAAGAAAAGAAGGAAATACCTTACAGGGAGAAGAGACAGAGAATATACTCAAAGTGACACTGTGCTTCCCACAGGCTGAGAGCTCGAGATGCTAGACAAAGAACTCTGCCCTGAAATACATACGGACTTTGCTGTCAAAACGATGGTGGAAGCCTCTGTCTTTATAATGGGTTATAATCTCAGGAACTCTTCTGTGCCACCTGAGAATACGACACATTCTTTGCACATACAATCAGCTACTTGATTAAACGTCCTCTCAGGCGAACCCTAAAGTGATGTAAAGAGGAGGAACAGAGTGTGCATACTCAGACTCTACGTTTTTCCAAATGAGTGAACTTCCCAGGATGTTATGAGCAATCTCCTGGCCGTGTTTCCTAAATTACAGAGCTCTCAATGGCCCCAGGACGGTTAAGCTATTCATTATCTTTTGTGCTCTAGTGCACTCAGATGTGTCTCATTGAACGCCTACCTCTCTGCTAAAAGGCAGGTTAAGCAATGCAGAAGCTTAAGATGTCCTAGTGGAAATAACACAAGGTGAGCTTATGAGGGGTAATGAGATAATAATGATTTTGGAGATGGGCAATACAATACCTTCCAGAGATCTACCCATGGGTGGGCAGAGAGCGGGGCCTGTTTGCTCCTTTCACGAAGTAAGTCCTTGGTCGGAAAGAGTGCCACTCACTTGGGTCAAGCATCTTCTGCTAGATGAGTTTTAGAATGTGAACTGTTTGTTTTTGGTGAGCCTGTTATTGGAACAAGCTCATTTTATTTTTGCCTAAAATTTTTATTTTAGGGTTTTGAAAGAGAATCCATTTTGTAGTTTATCTCAAATTGGATATGAAAGGGAGCAAATATTGTTGCATGACTTGATGGGTTCCCACTCTGGGATGTAGAGATCAATGGCAATGACTGTAGTTATTACTCAAAATATATCACAAAACAAAGATTTCTAATCATTACACACTGTAATCAAATGCTAATGATAAAGAGACTATCATAATCCCACCACCGTTTAATACAATAATTTATGTAATACAATATGTTACATTCAGGATCTTGGAGGAACATGCACACACTTAGATGTGTACACAGCACCTCAGGCAGGATTTTTACATGACAGATGTCAGTATGAATGAGTAACATTATTAATTTCAAGTTAAGATGTTTAAGATCTTTGAGTGGGAGTGACTGTTTGAAAATGAGTAGCTCTGGTTCCTGTTTATCTGGTGTTGGTCACTGTTGTGCTCCAATGGGACACAGGGTGATGCACTGTCACCAACCAAGAAGTTGATTTAGTCCCTGGAGAGAATGATAGCACCACCGTATGACCACTACCACCAGAACCAAAAATCCTATGAGTCTTACTAATCTCATCAGTGTCATTAGCATTACCAGCACCACCACCATGCTTGCCTTGACAACTACTAGGTACTCATTTTGCTAATGGTCTGCATCTATGATTTACTCCTTCATCAATCTTAGTGTTTCAACTATTATTAGTGTTCCTATTTTTAAAGTGAGAAAGCCAAAATTCAGATGGATTTACCTGTCTAAGGTCATGCAGCTATTTAATGACACTCAGCCAGAATTTGGGCCCAAAGCAAACATTTATTCTTTTCCTTTATTCTTAGTTTTCTAACGCACTTTTGGAGCACTTCCTCCATGCCAGGCATTGTCTTAGAAACTGGGGATTTGCTAATGAACAAAATGGCAAGACAAAGGCCCTGGTGGAACTGACATTTCAGTGAGTAAAAAAGGTAAGAGACAATGATACAATCATTCAACACGGTGGGGAGTTGTGAGGAGAAAGTGGGGCAGGGAGAAGGTGAGGAGTTGCAGAGAGATGAGGATGTCTCAGCACTTCTGTCACTTTAAGATCCTGTGCCCGTCGGCCTTCCATAGGCCTTCACTTCTTGTTCTTGGAATTTCACATAAGGAAGGTGAAGGTGAGCTGCTCTCACATTCAGCTCTTTTGTTGAAACACATTCCCTCTGAGAGTGACCATCTCTATTTTTAAAGGGAGAAACACTCCTCTTCTTTCAAGACCTATCACATTTCACCATCTCTGTAAAGCCTTTTTCGGAAGTATTCCTTGCTTGTCATGGAATAAGAATGGAGATGTTTGTGTCTGAGTGCGTGTGTGAGTGTAGGCATGTTTGAGTGAGTGTATGAATATGTGTGCACGTGAAATGGTTGTGTGAGTGTATGTGAGTGAACATGGGCATGTGGTTGTACGTGGGCATATGTGGGAATGGGTGTACATGGCATGTGTGGGTATGAGTGTGTGGAAACGTGTCTATCAGTGTGTGTGAGCGTGGGTGTATAAGTGTGAGTGTGGAAGGTATGGGTGTGTAAATGAGATACATCCTGTGCACAGACCCTACTTTTTTTACATGCTGCCATTAGGCCACATAGTATATCATATTCTAATGTATTTTGTTTTTATCACAATGATAGATGTTACACACCTTGCAAGAATTTTTTTCGCTTATACTTCCTTCCTCTGTTTCAAACTCCTGCACCCATGTGAGTTAAATTAGTTATCTTTAGTTTGATGTCTTGACCTGCTCTCCACTAACTTTCAGATCATCTAATATGGCCACATACATGACAAGAAGCAGGGAATATTAACAGTGGCATGGGATATAGATCAGGCTGGAGGGCCTGTGTGATCTTTGACAGGTGAGGTATCTCTTTGGGTCTCAGTTTTAATTAATAAGAGAGATATTATTTATCTTCACAGTTTAATCCCTGCTCTGCCACTTACCATCTGTGTGAACTGGGTCCTCATCTCTACTCCTTGGATATAGTATCTGGTTAACAGTAAAGTGTCACTATATGAAGCAAGAGCTCAAATTATATAATAGATGAGGAACATGCTTTAAATGGCAGTGTACTGTGTAAACATCAGTTTATTTTATTTTTGTTAAATTCTTCAAATGCTGGGGTTTTCAAAAAAGTATTCCTGAGGTGTGCTACCATATCTGGTGAATATTCCACCTTCATGTAACCCTGTCCAATGACAAATAAAATTGTTTCCAATAGATGGCAAAATGTTAATTCACAAGGCACTGTTAGAGATGACTTTGATAATTCTATTTTACGGTTGCCCCATCTTACATCTCACCTGATACTTCTCACTGTCCAACATTTGAGAAATTGGATCAAAGTTTTGCTATTTGTACCATTAATATTCTTCTGGCTATATTTTTGAACATTAAAAAAATTATGTTTTATTAATTCTCATGTAAAATGAATGTATCAAAGAATCTGAACTCAGGTGCCCTTGGAGTTCCACCAGGACGTGCACTCTTCTACCCCTACTGAAATTGGCTTCACAACATATTTCTGGTGTTTTTCTGTGAGTGTGATCATATTTATCTTGGTACTTTGGAAAATGCTATATATTTTAGGTATATTTATAAGCTTTTAATTATGTATAATACACATATATTCTAGTCCATTTGGCTTTCAATATTTTAAGGTGTGCTTTACCACATGACATTCATAATTCTGCATACATGTGAAAGTATTAGTATAAAGAAAAATGTTTGTCTTTATAGTTTCTGTTTTGGAGCTGTGTTTAGAAACTTCTTTCCCAAGACTAAATAAATCTCCGCCTACACTGAAAAACATAATTTATGGTTTCCTATGTGATACATTTAGACTTTTAATTCATCTATAAGTAGACTTGGCTCTCCACATCTGTGAGTTCTACATCCATGGATTCCCAAACCTTGAATAAAAAATATTTGAAAACAATTCTGTCACTACTGAACATATATAGACTTTTTCTTGTCATTATACTTTAAATAATACAATATAACAACTATTTACATACCATTTTTTGTATAGCTATTATAAGTAATCTAGAGATAATTTAAATTACATGGGAGGGTGTGCAGGGTTATATGCGAATGCTGCACCATTTTATAGCATAGACTTGACCATCTGCAGATTTTGGTACAGGTTGAGCATCGTTAATTTGAAAACACAAAATTTGAAACACTCCAATAGGCATTTTCTTTGAGCATCATGTTGGCACTCAAGAATTCATATTTTCCTATTGATCTGAGAGAATACCCTTGTTGTATATTAGATTTCTCTGTGTAGGTGGGGTTGCTAAGGGATAGTCTAGCTCATTTTTTTTTTTTTTTTTTTTTTTTTGAGACGGAGTCTCGCTCTGTTGCCCAGGCTGGAGTGCAGTGGCCGGATCTCAGCTCACTGCAAGCTCCGCTTCCTGGGTTCACGCCATTCTCCTGCCTCAGCCTCCCGAGTAGCTGGGACTACAGGCGCCCACCACCGCGCCCGGCTAGTTTTTTGTATTTTTTAGTAGAGACGGGGTTTCACCGTGTTAGCCAGGATGGTCTCGATCTCCTGACCTCGTGATCCGCCCGTCTTGGCCTCCCAAAGTGCTGGGCTTACAGGCGTGAGCCACCGCGCCCGGCCTCTAGCTCATTTTTTAAAATCTGTTTGCTTAATGCTGTACCAGTTTCACATGGTGACATCCATTTTATTATCCTTATATTGTATAATATCAAAACACAGAATGCTTACGACTTCCCATCCTCCAACCAATTGTTTTCTTAAATATTTTTATTGATTTATTATCAAAGGTGGACTTTAGGACTTTTACTCAAGTTTCTAAAAAATGTCCCTTAGCATTTTAAATTCGGTTGTGGTAAATAACACAGATCATTTAGGGAGAATTGCAGTATGAATTCTTCCCATTCATAAGGAGAATATATTTATGTATTGAGTATTTAGATGTCTGTTAATATAAATTTGAAGTTTTCTTCATACTGTACTTTCATATCTATGTTTAGGGTCATTCTTAGACATGTTCCATATATGTTTCGCTGCTGATAATGAGGCTTTTTACAGTTACATTTTCTAAAAGTTAATTTTGATGTACAGGAAATCCATGATTTTTGATAGTCATTTTAACTCAGCCATCTTACTGAACTCTGCTAATAATTCTAATAGAATTGTAGTTGATTTCCCTCATTATTTTGAAAGTAGAATTTATTTCATCTTCAAATTATCCATCTATTTTCACATTTATATTGAGCTACGGTTATGTATCCGTCCCTGTTTATAGCACTGGGGGGCAACTAAAGTAACAAAACAGAAAAAAGTACTTGCTCTTGTGAAGTCAACATTTCAGAGGGAGAATACTAGAACTGCAAGTAAGAAGTTAAAATAAGAAAGCAAGTATCATGTAAGATGGATATAAAAATCATTGAGGAAGACAGATTAGGAAAGTAATCAGGAGTACTAGAAATTGGGAGGAACTTTTTTTTCTTCTAATTTATAATTTTTGTTTCTCTCATTTAAGAAACACATGCCTTACCATATCGGCAGATGATGAGCAGCATTTTAAACTGGTCATATTTGTGTCCATTTATATTCTTGGTTTTGTGTTTAGAAGGGATGCTTGCAAGTGTTTTATTGAAGAAACATGATTTTGGCTACTTATTTGAAGTAGATATCATTTGTCATGTAAGGGAAGTATTCTCTAGACTATAACTTTATTATTTTAACAAATAGTGCTTGCTTTACAAGTGACATACTTCAGACTCAGAGAAACAAACACGCTGAAAGTTAAAGAATGAAAAAAGATCACTATACAGTCATAAGAGACTTGGAGTGATTATGCTTATAGTAGATGTAACAGACTTTAAAACAACAAATCTCAGAATATTTCTAGAGTTAAAGAGGGGTACTTAATAATAATAAAATGTACAGTCCATCATTAATACAAAACAGTTACAAACATATATGTACCCAACAACAAAACTCCAAGATACATAAATCATAAACTAACAGAATTAGAGATAGACACATTGATGATCATAATTGGAGACTTCATTATCCCACTTTTGATAATGGATAAAACAATTGTGGAGAATATCAACAAGCTATGGAGGACTTGATTGCTATAAAATGACTACAACTAATAGACATCCATGCAATACTTCACCCAATGGCAGCAAAATAAAAATTATTCTCAAGTATGCATGGAACATTTTCCAAGGTAAAACATTCTTCAGGCTATAAAATGAGTTCCATAAGTTTAAACATACTGACATCACACAAAGTATACTCTCCAAATATAACCAGATTAAACTAGAACACAATATAAGGCAATTTAAAAATTAACAATACACTAAAAAAGAAACCCAACTAGTCAAAGAAGAAATCACAAGAGAAATTAGATTCATGCCAAAATACATATCCAAGAAATATGACAATCTACATCTAGATATAACCTTGTACAGGATTGTTCGCAGCAGCATTTTTAAAAATTGTTGTTTATTTTTACAAAGACAGGATCTCACTTTGTTGCCCAGGCTGGAGTGCAGTGGTGCCATCTCAGCTCTTTGTAACCTTCAACTCCTTAGCTCAGGCAATTCTATGGAATTCTCCCACCTCAGCATCTTGAGTAGCTAACACTACAGGTGCACAGCACTATGCCCAATTAATTAAGAAATAATTTTAAAAAAGAAAACCATTGTTTTTTAGAAATCGGATGTCACTATGTTGCCCAGACTAATCTAGGACTCCTGGCTTCAAGCAATCCTTCCACCTCAGCCTCTCAAAGCACTGGAATTAGAAGTATGAGCCACCATGCCTGGCCTGAAGCATTATTTATAATGGTCAAAAAGCAGAGACAACCCAAATGTACATCAAGTAAGAATGGATATATACGTTTTATATCCATACTATGAAATGTCATTCAGCAGTAACAAATGAAGTACAGATACATGCTGCAAGGTGAAAGAATATTGAAAACATGCTGAATGAAAGAAGCTAGTCACAAAACTACCTATGACACCATTTATATGAACATATTCAGTATATATGAATATGTAAAACAAAATGTAGATTAATGTTTGCCTAGGACTAGGAGAGTCTGGAGGGATTGGGGAATGATTGCTAATGGTACAGGATTTCCCGTATGAGAAATAGAAATGTTCTAAAGTTTGGTGCTGGTTTTGAGCTATATGGAGGATGTAGACATAAAGTAAAATAAAATATATGAGAATGAGGATTCCAGAATTCTGTGACCATAATACATAACACTGGATTGAATACTTTAAGACAGCAGTCCCCAACCTCTTTGGTTTTTTGGAAGCCAATTTTTCTGTAGATTGGGGTAGGGAGATCATTTCAGGAAGATTCAAGCACATGAGATTTATTGTGCACTTTATTTCTATTATTATTACATTGTTATATACAATAAAATAATTATTCAACTCACCATAATGCAGAGTCAGTGGGAGCCCTAAGCTAAGCTTGTTTTCCTGTAACTAGATGGTTCTAACTGGGGGTGATGGGAGACAGTGACAGATCATCAGGCATTAGATTCTCATAAGGAGCACATACCTAGATCCCTCACATGAGCAGTTCACAATAGGGTGCGTGCTTCTCTGAGAATCTAATGCTGCTGGTGATCTGACAGGAGCTGAGGCAGTAATGAGAACCACGGGGAGCGGCTGTAAACACAGATAAAGCTTCACTTGCTTGCCTGCCGCTCACCTCCTGCTGTGTGGCTAGGTTCCTAACAGGCCATGGACAGGTCTCTGTAAGAGGTACCTTCGTGGCCTGGGGGTTGCGAACCCCTGCTTTAAGAGAATAAGTTGTAGAATTAGTGACGTATATCTTAATAAGTTCGTTTTAGGAAAAATAATGCTTGATGATTTTATGAATATGTTTTGGCACCTCTTTGACCTATTACATGAATGATAAGCAGTGCTCTTTATTGGATAAGCTTAGATTTCTGGAATAAATCTTACTTGGTTTTATTGTTTTAATCTATTCAGCACTTGCTGATTTCCTTAGGATATTGCATTCATATCGATGTTAGAGTGTTCTATTATTTGTCATATTTTTATTATGGTTTATAAAACAGTCCCAGGAGGGGTCCAATTTTCAAGGTTCTGAGTTATTTTTAGATAGAATAGGAATTCTGTCTTCTATAATGTTTTATTTGTATTCATTCATAACTGTGTATGTACACACATATCTTTGAGGTATTTCTTTGGAAACTATTAAAATGATTTCTATGCTTGTTGCCACATTTAATATTTAACAGTCTCTTGTGTCATATTCCATTAATTTAAATTTATATTAGCAGAACAATATTTAAGATTTGCTAACATTTACTTGTGCACATTACTGTCTTTAAATTTCTTATTACCTGTATATCTTAGGCTTTTTATATATATGCTTAATCAATTTCATTATGGTGTGTTTATATTTTATTCTTTTTTGCACTTATAAAGATTTATGTATTTTATTATGGATATGAAAATGGGCTTTGGATTTGTCAGTTTTATTAATTTTCTGTCTTATAACTTATTAATTTCTCCATTATTTTTTGAAAATGTATTTGAATGTATCCTTAGTCTTTATTTACATGTGTTTAGTACTTGAATTAACTGTAAATGTATTCATTTTTTGTTTTTTAATTTAACAAATCTTCTTGAGGAATACTTTATATATAACAAAATGATTTAATTCTAAATGGAGCTTGATAAATTATCAAAAGTTTACACCTGTTTAAGCAGCACCACATTTTATATAATGAAATATTTCCATCACAAACCAAAGTTGCTTTTGTTTCCCTTCCTGGTAAATCTTCTGCTATCACATTCAGAACTTCTGGCTGTCATTGTGGAGTAGATTTGTGCTTTGTAGATTTTAATATGAATTGAATTATATGTAAGTATTATTTTGTAGCAGACTATTTTCATTCCTTCCATTCTGACAGTGCACTCAGAAAATATCTCTGGAACAAAACCCAGGACAATGTTGAGATTCAATTCACGTGTTCTTGCTTTTTCTGGGATCACAGACCTGTATTGCCTATTGTCTAATATCAGAAAATAGTTGTGTCTTAAATATTTTCAGTTTTCTAGTTCTTTTCTGGACAGAAGCAATCCTGAAACATCTTAAGCTTTCCCAGTCAGAAATAAGAGTTCTTTCATTTTCATTTTTCAGTGACAAAATTTATGTATTTTCCTCTAGCAAAATTTTTATAATTAGTTGGTATCATTTATCATTATACTTGTTATTATTACAGTGAATATATGGATACAAATTTACATAGGTAATAATTATTTATAACAAAAGAAAAATGACATTCATATGATAAAATATTAACAGTTTTGATCATTGACTATTACAGGTACCATTATAGTATAATTTATATATTATATAATTTGAATCAATTCATAAGTAAAAATTAAATAGTGAAATGAGGATACAAATTCAGATGATAATTCGTGATTAATACACATCTTCCTTTTCCAGGCTATTATTTTCTATATCTCACATAATAGCTTTGGTGCCCAGGACAAGCTGTCATAGACAGAAGGAGGAACAACACAACATGTGGGCACCATTTGAGCTCACCTCTTGTAGAGTGGAAGGGTCAGACTTCAGAACAAGCTTAGCAGCCTCAATTTTGCCATTGGCTCTGCGAGATGGATAAGTCACTTATCCTTCTTGGAGCTCGTCGTATATCAATATGATGGAAATGGTGAAAACATGTGGAACAAACTTACAAATGATGCACTTATAAACTGCTGCTGTTCTTATCACTAGAAAATGTATTTGGAGTATTAATGCTTGATGCAGGTTTATATTTGAGGCTTCAATCTTCAATCCTTTCCCCAAATTGCTTTTGTGCAATGACTGAAGTGTGACGTGGAAGCAAGAAATAGAAGCTACATGAGACCGAGGTAGAAGGTGGCTTCTCCACCAGTTTCACGTTACAAATCATTCTCTTACCCTGCTCGGGCAGGCCTTAGATGGTGTAATTGGCATTTACTCTAAATTAAGGCAAATAAAACCTCATTGTTTGAATCAGAGTTTTAAAATATATTTGGCAACATAAACAGGGAAACTGGAAAAGTCAGATTCTTTTGTGGGTATTACAAATATGTTCACGTTTTAAGATCTATGTGTTAAGTTTTAAAAAGTGCATTTTAAAAATATACTTTCTAAAGTTTATACAAATATTTTCATGTCCTCCATGTTGAGTCCAAAAAGAAGTTATTCAATGTTCTCATGTAGGCTAGAGTAAAAGGCTGGAATGCACTTTAACTTGAAGATCGGCCATAAAATTTCCTCATTAGGTAATTGGTATTTGCATATGATAGAGACCATTTTATTATCTAAAACCCAAATCTCAAAGTAACTTAATAATGAGGGAAAATATGATTTCACTCATTGAATTTTCAAGGTAGAAAAGCCCAGTATAAACCTTATTTGTAAATAAGGTTTAGCGTAGACATTTGTCTTCATTTAGCAGGTGGTACACACCTGGTAATGGGATCCTGAGTAATATGGGAAGTGCATGTTTGATTTCACTCGAAACTGCCAGAATGTGTCCTAACCTCTCTCTCACATGGGAGTTCTACTTGCACTGCATCCTCAAGAGCAGTTGGCATGATCAGGGCTTTATTTTATCTTAGTCATTCTAATAGGTCTGCAGTGCTATCGTGTTGTCATTTTCATTTTGAGATCTCTAGTGGCTAATAATATTAAATATATTTTCTTCTGCTCATTTTCTATCTGAATTCTTCTTAGTGAAACATCTACCCATCCTTTTCATTTTTTTAGCAGAATGATTAATTTTGAAAGTTTTCGATAGTCTCCCTAGATTCTTCATCAGATATGTATTTCTGCAGATATATTTTCATTCAGTATGACTTTTTTTTTCATTTTCTTAATAGTGCCTTTCAAAAAGCAGTTTCTAAATTTTAATTAAGTACAGTCACTAAGCCTTTTATGTTTCATGCTTTTGTGTCTTATATAAAAAATTATATTTATGAAAAAGTTAAAATTTTTTATTTTTTTCTTGTAGTTTTATACTTTTACAGATGTTTACATTTAGACCTATGGCCTAAGTTTGAGGTAAAGCTTATGCAGGATCTGAGATGCTGATAGCGGTTCATTCTTTTGCATGTGAATGATCAGTTTTTGTGGCACCAATATATTTATCTACTGAATTACTTCAGAGCCTTTATCAAAATTCAGTTGACCATATATGTATGGGTCCATTTCTGTATTATGTGGTTATTTTCACTCCTATACACCAGTGTCTTGATTACTGTGACTTTATAATAAACCTTGAAATTAGGGAGGCTAAATTTTTAAAACTGTTTTTACTTTTAATTGCCATGCTTATTCTATGTCCTCTGAATTTCTATATAAATTTTAAAATAGGCTGTTCAATATCTATGATAGAGGTCACTGGATTTCACTTGAAAGTGTATTGAATTAATCTGTCAATATTAATTTGGGGAGAATTAACATTTTAACGACATTGGATATTCCTATTCATGAACACATTTATTGTCTCTGCCTGAAAAGAGAGAGAGATAATATCTTTTTAAAACATTCATCTTATCAATATTTTACAGGTTAGAGCTACAAGTCATGCCAATGTTATATTAGATTTATACCTTTCATTAGATTTATACCTAAGTATCTTATGATTTTGATAGTACTATATATGATGCGATTTTTAAAATTTTAGTTTTCGTCTCTTTATTGGCAGTATATAGAAATGCATTTGATGTTTGATATATTGATCTTGTAGCTTGAAAATTTGTGAAACACTTCTTAAATCTAACAGCTCTTATGTAAATTCTTTTGGATTTTCTATGCATGCAATCACATCATTTGCAAATAAATAAAGTTGATTTCCTTATTTTTAATGTGCACATCACCTGAGTCCCCAGTGTTATTGAATTGGCAAGGATCTCCAAGACAAAGTTAAGTCCATGGGAATACCTGGCACATTGTCACCGAAAGCTGAGCTGCATGTGCCAGGGAAAAGCTATGTGAAACTGTTAGATAGTGGTTGTTGGGGTTTGAGTGTAGAACAGAGTCCAGTGGTTGAAAAGAGCACACTCCCTTCTGTTAGAAGATAGTGCTGTTCCCTCACTTGAAATTGTTGCAGATACCTCTGCCCTACAAGACAATGTGGATCCCCATCAATAGCCGGTCTCTCCTGCACTACTGGCCGGCAGACCAATCACTGGGGAAAAGCAGAGCCCGCCGGGGAGGAAAGAGACCATGCACCATCAGGGCCGCAGGACCCAGCTGTGGTGCACCAGGGGGAACCCGAAGAGCGTGGACAGGACCGCACATTGAGGATGCTGAATCACAGGAGTGCAAAATGAAGGTGGATAAGACATAATTTATCCATATGGGAGAAGTCTCCTGAGATAAACACAAGATGTAGCACTCTGTCAAGGCCCTCAGAAGACTATTCTAACATTTTGCTAGGATGGCTTTTGGAAGCCAGGCTAAAGAAGAACTCGTACCACATGAAGTTTCTATTATCAGATGGTACAAGAAGGAACCAAAAGGCTTAGGGAAGCACAAGACAACCACAAGAATGAACATATCATAAAAGGTCAGAAAACTGCCTCCAGCAGACCTGCCGCACAGCTCTGTCCTCTGTGAATCAGCTGTGCTCTGCTGGCTCCCGCCTCTCGGCTGCCTTGACTTATGATCCCTAGCACCTCACTTCGTGGGTCCTCTGTACCCTTCAGCTCACTGTACCATGACCAAATACCCATCCCCAGGCAAAAACCTGGGCAACCTTGGTTTCATTGCATGAGTTTCTTTGCTCGCAGGGTTTGGAGTTCGGCTCTGTCTGCTTTCCATTGTCTGAATAGAGTTGCCTCATGTGTTTTGCCCAGTTTTGCAGGGCTGACAGTTGGAGGGCTCATGCATTAAGGTTTACTCTGTGTTATGCCAGAGCAGAGCTGTCTCACTTTCCTCTAAATGATGAATACTACACGGTGCTGTTCTGGTAACAAAGACAGCGGATATGGTTTTGCTCTGTGTCCCCACCCAAATCTCATGTTGAATTATAATCCTCATGTGTCAGAAGAGAGATCTTGTGGGAAGTAATTGGATCATGGGGGCAGATATCACCCTTGCTGTTCTCATGATAGTGAGAGAGTTCTCATGAGACATGATGGTTTAAAAGTTTGGCACCCTGCCCTTCACTGTCCTTCTCTCCTGCTGCCGGGTAAGTCATGCCTTGCTTCCCCTTTGCCTTCCACCATGATTGTAAGTTTCCCGAGGCCTCCCCAGCCATGTGGAATTGCAAGTCAATTAAACCTCTTTTCTTTATAAATTATGCAGTCTCAGGTAGTTCTTTACAGCAGTGTGAAAATCGACGAATACAGCAGTTCAGGCTTAATAGTAGATTAGTGAACATTTAAGAAATTAGTGTTTTCACTTCAGCAGTAGGTGATATATTTGAAAATGTCTTTAAAGTACATTCCAAAGTAATTGTGAATGTCAAGGGAATACTGTACTAGGAGCCAGGAGAGCTCCAAATCAGCTGGTGCTAACTTTGGTACAACAATCACATGGGCAGTTATTTGCATTTTTAATATTTTGTTCTCGGATGTGTACTGTAAAGTAGCAGAACTGAAAATTAGTGACCATGGATTGGTAAAGAGGAAAGGACATTCATTTATCATTTATTTCATGCTCCACCTTTTATTGATACAGAAAGTGGGATCCAGAGCCATTCTTAGATTCTTTACAGAATAAGAAAGAAACTGACTCCACTTTTGATGTTTCATCACTGAGCGTGGTCAAGCTCCCCACTTTGCCCTTCCTTTCTTGCCCCCTATCTGGTCAAGTCCATAAAATAGCCCATGTGCTCCCCCACTTGACATCTGTAGGTGATTTCAAACCATACAAACCCATCTCCTGCAAAAGCACCTTAACCCCACTCCGTAAGCACAACACAAATCAAAGCCCCTTGGCTGTCCTCTGCTCAAACCACTTCAGATCTGGTTGGGAGTGTGCCCTGCTCTCTCCAGAAAACCCCAGCACATAAGTTTGTTCCTACTCACTCACTGTGAGTCTTAACTTCGGAACCAGCTTTGAGTGAGGACTTGACCGCATCATCTGGGAGCAACTGCAAGACACACAGCTCCAATTCTAAGACTGTAAAATTTTATAAATGAAATATTTTTCAATGAAAAATACAGACCAAAACCCCAAAACACACTAGCAAACAGGGTTTTATGCATCTCTTAAAATTCTACTCTGACGATCTAAGCCTCACTAATTGCTCAATATTATCTTCAAACAAAATTGGCAATAATTACCATGTATGTCATTTTACTCAAGTCATTACAACATTTAGCTAGAGTAGTCTACAAAGTATCATAATTTTAATCATATTTTATAATATATGTCAGTCAATATTTATGGCAACTTCTGTATACCCGCCACTTAAACCTCCTAATATAAAAAAACTAAGCACATTCTTCAAGGTAAATCCTAATGACCATTTGGCCATTCTCCATATCAACTGCCATACATTGAGAGATAGTGATACATAAAAATGCCTTGTCATTTATCCATAATAGACCCAAAATGCTTGTTGAATATTATACAATTATACATTACCTCTAAACTACTAGTGAAAATGTTTTCTCTTTAAGGACTTGACTTTATCTTTTGCTTATAGAATAAAATATTAAAAAAAATTTTTTTCAAACTAGTACTCTTTATTAAATTGGTAGAGATTAAGAGCAATTTGTACTAATTTTTGCACAGTAGGGGAATAAACTTTCCTATACACAACCTAAGGTATAGACAGGTGTAAATTGGTGCAATCTTACTACCATGCCGCACAACTTCAGGCCTCCATTCACCAGGCACTGCTGCACAGAAGGTCATTCAGCAGCAGTCATAGTAAGGTTTTTTGAGCATCCACGTCAACAGTTCAAGACCCTGTGCCAAAGAAACAATTGGGAAATGCACAAAGTTATATGTAGAAATCTCTGTAGTATAGCAACGTTCATCATTGTAATAAGCTAAAGTCGAGTAAAATATCCTTGTGTAGGGGATGAGTTAAGTATGTAATGGTGCGTGTCTCTAATGGAATGTGAGGCTACAACTCAACCTCAGAAAATCAATCTGTCTTTAAGATGAACATTATCCCATGGTGCATACGTACCACATTTTCTTTATCCAATCCACTGTTGAGAGTACACAGCCATATAAAATAATGAAATTATGTATTTTGCAGCAATATGGGTGCAGATAGAGGCCATAATCCTAAGGGAATTAAGGCAGAAACAGAAAATCAAATATAGCGTCTTCACATTTGTAAGTGGGAGCTAAACATTGGTTACCCATGGACATAAAGATGGGAACAGTAGACACTGGGGACTCCTAGAGGAGTGAGAATGGAAGGGGGAGTGTGAGTGGAAAAGCTACTCATTGGGTACTATGCTTAGTGCCTGGGTAATAGGATCCATACCCTAAACCATAGCATCACACAATATACCAATGTAGTAAACCTGCACATGTATCCTCGGTACCTAAAATAAAAGTTGAAATTATTTTTATAAAGATGGGCGTTATTTCATCTGTGCTAGTTTAAAAAATAAAATTATAAAAAGGTACTTATTTTATTCTCCTTTAAATTGTTTGAAAAAGTTATAAGACATTTTGTATATCACCACGTCAGTAGCACCTCCTTGCTGGAATAATTATATCTCATTTGCATTATTTTGAAACTTGTCTCCTTTTAATAATATTTCATTGCATATTTTCTACCATTAAACTTCAAAAAAAATTTACTTAGATTTAGGGGAAAAAACATTACCCCAAACATGGTTTTTGGTGTGGATTGTAATATATCCTGGTACCAAAAGAATATAATTATGCTTATCTTGGGTTCTTTTTTCTTTTTATATTTCAGTGTTGTCATATGCTGTTTTAATAGAATCATTTTTTTCTTATTTACTTTTCATAGAAACAGCTTTTGCTTCATGAGAACACCTGCTAAAGATCACTTTGAACATGATGCACTGTCAGTTAATAGTACCTAAAAATACATTCACAGTTGCCATTAAAAAAAATTTTGTAATTTTTATTCATTTTAATATCCAAAATAGCTTATTTCATAATACATGCCAAAAACAAAATATTTTCCATAGTTTTGGTTTTTATATGCTTCTAAAATCACAACTAAACAATGTACGTATTGTGTGTCTGTGATTTTTGATAGTATACTGCAGAATATAACTTTTTTTTTTTTACTTTTTTTTTTTTTTTTTTTTTTTAGACGGAGTCTCACTCTGTATCCCAGGCTGGAGTGCAGTGGCAGGATCTCAGTTCACTGCAACCTCCACCTCCCAGGCTCAAGTGATTCTTATGCCTCAGCCTCCTGATGAGGTGTGATTACAGGCGCCTGCGAATACACCCGCCTAATTTTTACATTTTTAGTAGAGAAGGGGTTTTACCGTGTCAGCCCGCCTGGTCTTGAACTCCTTACCTCAAGTGATCTAGCTACTCGACCTCCCAAAGTGCTGGGATTACAGGCGTGAGCCACCATGCTTAGCCACAGCATTTAACTTTTTAACCACATCCTCAAGTCTACCATCTTCATATTAAGAATTGGAGCATGAAGGGAACATATAAAGATATAAACATATAAAGTCCATTCTGGTCATATATTTCTCATGTCTAAAGTAAAATACCAATTCTTTTATTTATATGCAAGTTCAAGCAGAATGGCTCTCTATATAGTATACTGTTTGATTTTATTTCTGAGATAAGTTTTTATAGAAGAAGAATTATACACAATAAGTTAAAAATATACTTGTTTTAAAATTTGGAAAGGAGATGGCAATTTTTCAGAATCTCTCATCCTAATATGAGTCCCTTCTTTGGTTTGTTTGCTGGTACCTTGCCATGAGGAACATTAAGTGTCTGAGTAGAAGCCATCGATTTTTAATTCAATGGGTCTCCTATAGTGTCCCCTATGAAATATTTTCCCCCTTTGGGAGCTAGAATCTATAACCCTGCAAAGACTAGAGTTGCAGGAAAGAAAAAAAAAAAAAAAACCTCTCCCAATTAGGTCACCGGCGGTGATTTTAAAACTGAGCCATTAGTACTTTCAGCCTCTGTTTCCTAGACCCAAGTAGCCCAACTCTTGTGGACACAGCCTCATATAACAGTCATGATTTTAGGTAGTGAGCCTAGAGATGGCACACTGGAAGTGCAAATTAGCGCAATCTCTACCATGCTGCAAAGATCCAAGGAACCTGGCTGTGACTGTCACAGGGCATCATCACAGACATGGAGCCTCTGTTGTCCTCAAGAGGATGGCACCGGGCTTCAGCGTGGTGGCCTGGGAAGTCACCAATGGATGCCTTGCCAGGTGCCTTGTCTTTGTTGTAAAATTGACCATATGTTCTTCTCTTCAGTCTCTGTCTTTTCCCAGTTATTTGTCTGCTCAGAAATGGATGTTGTGCAAGATTCTGATGATGACACGTTGTGTCTGTTAGACCACAGGCCTCTGCATCCTCTTCAAAAAATGGGGAGAGGGCCCTAGCCTCTAACAGGAGGTGGAGGGATCTTCTGGGGTCAGTGGTTTCAGGAGAATCTAGAATTCGAAATTTTCAAGCATATCAGTTTAGTTATTTGCCAAGTCATACATTCTTTGTGCCATTTAGTTGTGGGAACTAAAAGTCATAATCTATGAAGTAGGTGTTTGGTTTTCACATCTTGCTTTCAATTACTGGTTGAATGTTTGAATTTTTTATTACGTTTTTTCAAAATATTTTTTTTCAAGTAACATTTAATAATTCTGTTGTCATCATAATGACTATCTGCCCCATATTTCATAAATATTTTACCAATTCAATCTTTAACTCCATTTCCTTCTACTGATATTGCAACACAGCTCATCCCCAGTGACAATTCTAGCATTTGTACTTCACCTTGTACTTGAGGTTAACTGTGCCCCATCTACCACCAGTGGTGCATTCTTTATTGGCAACCACGCAGCAGGTACATCAGCTTTAGAATGCAATATTGGTGTCTGCTTTCACTGACCACCATTGTTACCAAGTGTTAAAGAATGAAGTATTCATTTTCTATGGCTGCCATAAGCAAAGTACCCCAAACTGGGTAGCTCAAAACCACAACCACATATGTTTATTGTCCTACACTTCTGGAGAACAGAAGTCCCCAAATCTAGTTGTTGCCAGGACCAGGCTTTCTCTGAGATTCTGAATAGATTTTTTCCTTGCCACTTGCTAGCTTCTGGTGGTAGCTGTCAATCCTTGGCATTGCTTGGCTTGTACTTACATCCAATTCCTGCCTCTATCATTATACAGTATACTCCCTGGGTGCCTCTCTCTCTTCATGTCACGTTTCCTCTCCTTATAAAGACACCAGCCACATTGTACTAGGGCTCTCCGTAATGATTTTATCTTAACTCTGTTACTTCTGTGAGAATTCTATTTCCAAAAAAAGGTGACATTCAGAGGTATCAGAGTCAGGACTTCCACATATTTTTTAGGGAACACATTTCAACTAATAACAGTGGATCTTCTTGGTGGTAGACTCTAATATAAGAAGTTTATTTGAAAGTGCTCTGAAAATTCAAGATTGCAGAGGGAGAATTTAGGCTGCAATAGAGTCACAACGAAGGTTTCAGCCAACCAGAAAGGGTTCTCTAAATCTGGGATGACCCCTCAGAATTGCCTTAAATTGGAAAAAGGGATTGAGAAATTATGCCACCGACGTTAACAAGTCATTGAATTCAGACCATCCCTAGAAAGTGGGATAAAGCTTCAGGGAAACAGATCTCTGCAGCTGAGGGCTGCCAGCCAGCAGCAAATCTGGGGGTGGTGGGAGGAGTTCCTTGAGTATTGAATGTCGGGTGCTGACTTCAGCCAGCATCTGCAACCTTTCCCCGGTGTCCATCTGCTTCATATCCTTCTTGCTCTGAGCTGCTGGATGCCCTCTAAGTACACAGATACTCCCATGAGAGGGAAGTTGGAAATAGGGATTACCCAGAAATGATCCAAAGTATGTGTGTATACCTCAATAGTTAAAAAAAAAATTACTTTGTACTGATTGCTGATTCATTGGTCTTTGAAAAAATGGGTAAATGAATTAATTAAAACAGTGTTGCACATAAAATATTTTGGTATATAGAATTTATAGAGCGAAAATAAAAGGGTTTCTGTGGTGGCAAGAATTCTGGAAGCCACTGCTTTGGATGTCTCCTCACCTTCTCACACTTGCACCCACGCAAGCTTTCTTCTTTCCTGTGAGCAAAGATCAATTCTTCCTTAAGAGCTGAAGATAGCATTGCTTTGTTTTCTTTGTAATACCTTCCTGCTCCCAGCTGGGCATCCTCTCATTCTCAACTGGTTCATTCTCACCAGCACAACAAGTGTATACCGTAGAGCCTCCCAAACAGCTCTCGTGGGACTTTACATCCTCATGAGTTAAGACTACTTTTCTCCCTTTCCCTGTTCCAAATTTTGATCTTCCTATTGTTATCTTCTCTTTTGCCAGATTTCTCTCCAGTCAATTCTTTCTGTTTCCTTACTTCTCTTTGACTGTTCTTTCCACTTCAGCCTGCGTTCACTGAAAGGGCTTCCGTGAAAGTCAGTAGACATTCACGTGTCGTCAACTTCACTGAATGCTCTTTTAGACCATTTCATCTCATCTGACTCATCTGTTCTCACAGGAGTTTCTGTCACAGAAAACCATCTCTTTTTCTTCATTCTCTGTCCTTGCATTTCATGATTTCACGTTCTGCTAGTTGACTTCCCACTGCATTTCTCTCCCTTGTCTCCCCAAGGACCAATTTTTCCTGGTCACTTTTGAAGCCAGTGGAATTGTGAACGCTTTTCTTCCTCAGAGCTTGGTCTTGTCCCTTTTTAATCATGTTCATTTTATATTGTCTCAGAGGACCTCAAATACCAGCTAGGTACTGACAGTTCCAAAATGTGTATTTTATACCCAGACACAATCCAACTCCAAAGTCCATGTCCAGCTGCCGTGGGACATTACCTTCAGACAATTCACTGATTTTCAAAATTAAAATGACTAAAATTGAATCTTAATTTCTACCCTCCTCAACACACTCATGCATTACCCATTTGAAAGTCCTGTTTCTTCAGGCTTCTTGTCTCTGAAACAACAATGGCACCAATCTCAAATCATTTGAAATAAATTTGATTAAAAAATTTGGAGTCATTTCCAAATAACCCCTCTCCTTCACTTCAGCAGGTCCTATTAGTCATGCTCCTCAAATCTTGAATCTTTCCAATTATCTCCCAATTCATAGCCATCACCCTAATCCAAAACATCTTTTCCTATGATATAACAAGAGCCCCCAAGTAGTCTTTCAGATTTCATTTTTGGTCCATTCAAGTCCATCATTCACGTGGCAGAGTAATCTTTTAAAGTTCAGCTTGGATCATGTCACTCTTCTGCTTAACATAATTCAATTGCCTTCCAGTGCATTTTCATATAGAATCTTCTTTCCATGCCTAAGGGTGCACAGTGTGACCTGGCTCCTAGAATCCATTGCTTCCTGTGGCATTTCTGGCCCATGTGATGCCCCAAGGTTCTGCCTCTCATTTCCTCAGATGTGGGACTCACTTTCTTGCCCCAGAGCCCACACACATGCTGTGTCTGCAGCCTGGAATGTTCTTCCTCTTTACTCTTCTAGCTGATTTCTTTTATACTTTGAGATCTCAACTTTAAAATTATTACCACAGTGATGTCTTTTAACCACTCCCAACCTGCATGCCGCGTGCCTCTTTCTCTTTCATGGAGCTCTGCTTTCACCTGATCACATGAATTTGTTGTTTTACTTTTTTTTTTTTTTTAATTTGAGACGGGTCTCACTCCATCACCCAGGCTGGAGTGCTTTGGAGCAATCTTTGCTCACTGCAACCTCCTCCTCCCAGGTTCAAATGATTCTTATATCTCAGCCTCCCAAGTAGCTGAAACCTCAGGTGTGCACCACCACTCCCGGCTAATTTTTGTATTTTTAGTAGAGACAGGGTTTTGCTGCCATGTTGGCCAGGCTGGTCTTGAACTTCTTTCCCCAAGTGATCTGCCCTCCTCAGCCTCCCAAAGTGCTAAGATTACCGTTTTGGGCCACCACACCCAACCTGTTGTTTTACTTTTTTATTGTAGGTGTCTATTGTTAACGTCTGACTCAAAAAAGTAGTAATTATATGTGTTCCACCTTCTGTTATGTATTGAACAAGGGCCTGATATGTAGCAGTTACTTGACGTATATTTTTTCAATGAATAAATAAAATGATCCCTCCACCTCTGTTTTCGGGGTAACTAGGGCTATGGCGTGTCTCACTTGGTCTCTCTGTTATTTCACTTGATGTGGGAGAAAATGGAAAACCCGGTCACAGGAACTCTGTGCTTGCTGTCCTCCGTCCGCACCACCTCTGCTAGTCCTTCCAGTGCCATGAAGGACCGGGTTTCAGAAGGCAGATGAAGAAAGGAGGATAGGTCACAAATAGAACAAAGACCTTGTTAGATGGAGTTTGGGCACCTGACTCCTTGAAGAACAGGTGGCTCTGCTTAGGGTTTTGAGGAGCCTCTGACACATGGCTATGTGCACACCTTAAGATTCTATTTGGCACAGAGCTGAGCGACTGCCCATGGTCTAAGGCTCACCAGGTAACACCCTTTAACTAAATAGCATAACCTTAAGTGGAAAGACGGCTTTGTGGAGTCCATCACAGTAGCAGTAGTAATCTTTTACACTGGAAAGTTTTCGGTTTTCTACATATATTATTGAATTTAATCAACTTCAACTTGATAGTAGGGTTGGTATTTTCTCCATTTTGAATATTAAAGGTGTACCTAAGAGTCAAGAACGTTATTTCTTAAGGAAAGGGTCCCCGAAGCCCAGGTTGTGGACCAGTACTGGTCCGTGGCCTGTTAGGAACCAGGCTGCAGAGAAGGAGTTGATTGGCAGGCAAGTGGGCATTAGGGCCTGTGCCCTGTCTTCTGTCGATCAGCAGCAGCATCAGATTCTCACAGGACCGCGAACCCTATTGTGAACTGTGCGTGGGAGGGATCTAGGCTGAGATTCTCATAGGACCGCGAACCCTATTGTGAACTGTGCGTGGGAGGGATCTAGGCTGAGATTCTCATAGGACTGCGAACCCTATTGTGAACTGTGCGTGGGTTGGATCTAGGTTGCACTCCCTGTGAAAATCTAACGCCTCCTTAACCGTCACTCCCGCATTAATCTGTGGAAAAATTATCTTCCGCTACACTGGTCCCTGGTGCCAAAAAGGTTGGGGACCGCTGGCTTAAGGTACCTCTGTGCCCTAAGGTTCTCATTTAATCTTTTTATGGATACTATGCCTCAGAAAAGGGCTGCGGTCTACACAGGCTTTTGCAAGTATTTTATTTGCATTGACCCTTTGCGGGACTTTTGCTGTTTAATATCAAGAATTGGACTGAGATTAAGGACACTTTCTTTGCTCTTAGTTCTTCTTTTAATATATTGTGAGGTCAAGGATTATGTCCATTAAAATTCCCTGTAAAAATAATGTAATTTATTGAGACTGCTCTCTGAAAAGACTGCATTGTCTCTGCTCCACAACGTCCTTAATAAACTGCTCGGGGCTGCGTGAGGCACGTGGTCTTAAAGGCATGCTGCTGTTAGCACTGGGCCAGCCACAAATTAAGTGCATGCATGCCAACTGGGTCTTCTGTTAAAAGACTCATAGAAATAAGCGGTCTTTATCACAAATCTAGAAAACAATGCATAAATAATACAATTTGTGAGCTCCTAAACTGGGGGAGGCATATAGAAAATCAGAGAAAAAGGAAGAAATGAGAAAATGTTGCAACAGTGTATCTTTGTAAGAAGAAAACATGTACTTTATTCCAATTGTCTCCAAAATTATGCAACTAAAGGAAAGGAGCTGTCAAATCCCTTTCTAATTAAATTCATACATTTGTTCCTCTTCAAAAATGGCCACACACTCCATCTGCCAGTGCAGAATGCTGGGGTTTTTTCAGCCAATATTCTCATGCTAAGCTGTTCATACTGAGGCCAGGGTCACAGAGGCCCTGAACCCTTAAAGCAGCTTTCTGAAGAGAGCTGAAAGAATTTTCTGTTTGCACTTGAGTTATTTATCTTCACTTTTTTGATAAAAAGATCGAATATTGCATGAAAGTTAAATCATCAGAGGGTTCAAGTTGCAGGCACAACACTGACAGGTTGACGAACATTTTTAGTGGCATGATAATTTGGTTGAAATGCAGTGATTCTTTTTAACAGCTCATATTAAATCAGAGGAGTCGTTAACTAGAGCCACTCAAAAAAAAAAAAAAAATCAGGCATTTCATGTGCATTTGCCGTGGCATGCATGTTTCACCCATGTGCTTGTTTTCTTTGTCCCACACGCTGCACAAAACCTGCAATGATCGTTTCTCCTACCTGAAGGGCCAGGAGGCTTTGCTTACCCCTTCCTTCCTCACTGGGACCCCACTCCAATCGCCCATGAAAATCTCATGCTTCTCTATTTCCAGTCTCAGCTCAATTAAAACCTCCTCTGTGAATCCAAGAACATCCCATTCTACTAGAATTGTGTCAGTCTCTCTTTCCTACTCACCTCTCTATCACTCACTCAGTCCACAAATATTATTCCAAGTGTTTTTGTTCCTCAAGTCGATCTTTTTGCAAGAGCTTGAATCTCTTGTTCCCTGGATTCCAAGTACTTTCCATATTAATCATTTATCTTTTATTAAATAAAGGACATTTTATCTGAATTTACTTTTTGTTGCTTTGTAAAATTTGTATTGAAGTGTACATTTAAATAAATATATGACTATGTAGTATCTCTTTAGGCAAGGTTTAATCATTATGAATATCGTTGTTATTATTTTTGTAAGTAACAAAGTCCAGTGGGTGCTTAATAATTTGATTGGAAGGTGATGCTTGTTCTTAACAGATGCCCCCCAGTGAAGCTTCAGGCAGGTTTTCCTAGAGTGAATTCGGTGTCCTATTACTCAATTCCGCATACTCACAGGGAACATAGCCTGTCCTAGATGTGCTTAAGTGGCATAAGCCACAAAAGTTAATCCCTTTGTCCTTCTTGCCCCTCTGAAAATTTAAATATTGCATATACATTTAGAAAGTAAAATTTCATTTCTTGAATAAGTTACTTGTAATTCTGAGTTTTGATAGTGTCATTTTATTTGAGAACTTTTGGAGGAGGTTAAAAAATTGTCTCTGATTTAAAGAAGTAGCAAGGTAACAGACACAATCATAACTGAACTCTTTAATCTAAAGAGCAAGATGTACCTGAAAATGAGGCTCTGGCCTCTCCCAGTGTTCATACTCTCCCTCTCAACTCCACGTCCAGATCTCAGACCCACTGTAGACACCCCCCGGCCGGATCTCCTGATCTCATGTCTCCTGATACTTTTTATTATTAGATACTTATTTGATTAGTAGTTGAGGTTGTATCTGGTTTCTTCTCTTCTGCTTCCACAGGGTTCTGTCTTCTGGCTGCTCCTCGGCATCTGCCCAGACCCTGTTTGAGACACTTCTCACACCTAGTAAACCTGGGTCAGACGTGTGCACCTAGGTTAGCTGACAGTAACGTGCAGACTGTCCATGCTCAGGTTCTGAGCTGCCTGACCTGTGGTTCTATGTCCTCTTTCTTAGAAAGAAGCCCTATAAATGCATTCTTTTTGATAAAGATGAATAAAACATCTTCAGGTCAAAGTAGGACAACTTTTTTATTTAATAGGCTTGTTGGGAAAACCATGTGTCATACATTGGTTAGTTCACATGTGTACCATTAGGCTATAGATCAGAATTATCACATTTTCCAGAGTAATACATTCTTGAAATATGTCTACCTCCTCTGGACACGAGACATTACATACATTCTGGGGGATTTCAGAGGACCTTTTGCTTTTCATTTTCTTCAACCCAGAGTGGCAAAACCCACAAAGGTAAGATGCTAGGTAGTTATGTTTCCCTAAATCAGATTGAAAGGTTTCCCTCCAGTGTGTATCTGATGTGGCCAGCAGAATAGTGAGAGCCCTGTTCCCTAGTCTGCACAGGCTGAATTAGGATGTAAGCTGTTGACCCAAACTATGCAATGAAACAATGGAGAAACCCATGAGAAGACAGGCTCATGGCATCTGAGTACATGTTTTAATTTTCAAATGATGGGAGGTGTAAAAACAGCAACACATTTTACCCTGAGGGGAAACACAGCCAAAAATTCCAAGGCCACCTGCCATATACAAATTCATAGCAAAATGAACAGCTGTGGGAGTTGCTTAGGTGGAAGTTTTCTAGAAAGATATAAACTTTTTGGTCAATGTTCTTTGCAGGTGGAAGTAAGCATTGTTTTAGGTGCCCAGATTATTGTACCTATGGTCGCAGCTACTCAGGAGACTGAAGCGAGGGGATCACTTGAAGCCAGGAGGTGGAGGTTGCAGTGAGCTATGATGGTATCACTGTACTATAGCTGGGAGACAGAGTGAGACTAACTCAAAAAAGTGGGTAGGAGGAGGGACACTAACAGTCTGACTTGAGTTCTGTGTCTTTAAGTCTCACAGTGTTGTTAGCCCTGGCTAAGCACTATTTCTTCCCAGATTTATAGAGAAATCAGTGTTAAATTAAAAAGTACATATATTTAAGGTGTACAATATGAGGTTTTGATATACAAATGATTACCACAGTCATATCTGTGATCAACTCACATAGTCATAAGACTTCAGTGGTGAGAACACTTAAGATCTGCCCTTTTAGCAAATTTCAAGTGTACGGTGCGGCATTGTTGACTGTAGCCACCATGTCGTACATGTTACTTCCTGATCTTGCATTACTGAAATGCTGTATGCTTTGGCCAGCACCTTCTGACCTTCCCACACACTCCTAGCCCCTGTAAGCACCATTCTACTCTCTACTTTGAGCTTAACTTTTTTGGATTCCGCCTTGTGATGGTAAATATTAGGTGTCAACTTGATTGGATTGAAGGATGTCTAGATGGCTGGTAGAGTATTGTTTCTTGGTACTTTGGGGAGGTTGTTGCCAGAGAAGATGGGCATTTGAGTCAATGGCCTGGGAAAGGAAGACCCAGCCTCCATATGGGCAGGGACAATCCAGTCGCCTGCCAGCGTCCCTGGAACAAAGCAGGGGGAGGAAGGTGGGATAGGCTGGATTGCTGAGTCTTCTGGCCTTCTTCTTTCTGGCGGGCTGGATGCTTCCTCCTGTCCCTCCTGCTCTTGGACATCAGACTCAGGGTTCTTTGGCTTTGAACTCTTGGACTTACACCAGTGCCTTGCCAAGGGCTTTTGTGCCTTCGGCCATGGACTGAAGGCTGCACTGTCAGCTCCCCTAATTTTGAGGACTTTGGACTCGGACTCAGCCACTACTGGCTTCCTACCTTCTCAGCTTTGCAAATGGCCTGTCATGGGACTTCACCTTGTGATCATGCGGGCCGATTCTCCTTAGTGAACTTCCTTTCATATATACATTTATCCTATGAGTTCTGTTCCTCTGAAGAACCTTGACTACCACACACATATTAATGAAGTTGTGCAGTATTTGCCTTTCTGTGCCTGGATTATTTCATCTTCTTCATCCATTCATCAGTCCATGGACATTTAGGTTGGAACCACTAATTTTTGACTAGTTGTCTTCTCCTTAAGATCACTGCAGATGAGAAATACAACAATGCAGGATTCACTCACAAAGTGTAACATCCAAACAAGGCAAAATGCCTGCGTTTTATAGGGAAGTAGTGATTCTTTTCTGCAGAACAGAATCAGGATCTGTTTGGTTTACTCGAGGGTGTGCGAAAACATTTTCATAGAGTATTAAAAAAACAAAAGCAATTCATTCGCATAGATGAAACCAGAGGCATGGTTCCTCTTTGCCTCTACGTGTATGGGGTTCTCACTGTCTCTGTGTCTCTTTCTTGCTGATTGGCTGATCTTTAAAATGTAATGGTGTGTGTCACACCAACAATATGAATGTAGGTGAACTTGGTGTATCAAGATATAAGTTGGGAATTCAGGAGGACATATATTTATATTACTTTGATAGGAGGACACATTTCCAAAAATCATTACCAACCTCAACATATGTATGCATTTTAGGCTTTCGTAAATCACTTTAGTGTCTGGATTCTCATAATTCCCTCTCCATTAAATTTCTATGTAATTAGATTGAAATTTGATTATTTTTAATAAAAAAAATTGTTGTTTTGTTTTAACCTATACAGAAAACTTGACCTCAATAACATGTAAATGGAAAAGGGAATCATATTTTAATCCCCTTTTTCAGAAAATTGTGGATGTTCTTCTGATTTAATACTGTACCAAAACTCAACAAGTGACAGTTTAACAAGGTTAGTTGAAATATGGAATCTTAAACCATATCAGAAATCGCTTAGTGCAATCCATTGGTCTATCTTGCCTTTTGAATGAATCTTTACGTTATTTTGAATTATTATGGATACGAGTTATCCAAATGTCTAATGGTTGCTGGAGAACTCAAACTTGATCATAGACAGCAAATATTCTTGGTTCCCTTCTTTGAAGTGGCACGCTTGCTTCATTCATTTTCAGGACAATCTTTGTCAAATACTCCACTCTGAATAACTACCATTTATCTCTCATTCTTTCCCATTAAAATTAAATGTCATAACAAAGTGGTAGCTTCAGTATGAAATGAAATCACACAAGTAATTTTTCTTGAGACGACTATTGTATTTCAGTACACAGTAGAAATGCTTAATGTGTAAGCCCCATTTCATCACCTAGACTATTGAAAAGATATATTCTTAGTGCTGAGTTTTAATAAAGTAATGTTTAGTGCTTCAAGGATGTTCTTCAATGAAACAGGCTTTTCTTTGTCCGGTCCATGTAGATGAAGGCTACAATGCCTAGCACTGCAGATTGGGTTCAAGTCCTTGATTCATGTTAAGGTGCCAGCAATTTCACCCACCACTACTTTTGCACCGCCAGGGCAAGTACCTACACACGAAAAAAGGCAAATTACATCTTCGTGTTATTATGAAGAGTTTTCACCTCACAGGTCCCCTGAAAGTGTCTCCGGGACCCCCCCACTGCCGGGGTTTGCAGACTCCACTTTGAAAACTGCCTATACAGCCACCACTTTTACTTTACTTATGGTCAAAGAAATTTAGATTATTCTTAGAATTACACCATCTTTCTTCCCTCAGTTAAGTTGGTAAGGTTTATTACAACAGTAAGAAACGAAGTTGGCTACTTTTGGAAACTTCATTCCCTCAATTTTTTTTTAACCTCAACTGGATCTATAGTTAAAAATAATGATAAAATCATTTAAAATTATATGAAGTTGTGGAAGAGTGATGTAAACTCATGCAGTCTGACTTTTTTCTTTTGTTCTAATGCAGATGTTTTTATAAAAAGATGAGTTTTATTAATTAGAAAAACAAGTGGATTAAATGACTAGTTTTCTAACTCCTTTGACATAGTTCAATAAAATTGATTGATAAAGTTGAACATTGACCAAACGAAAAAACTTACAACTACTGCAGGAATTTACAGATAGGAGAAAAAAAGAACTTTTATTTATTTATCTACTTATCTGTCTATCTTTTGCGAAACATTATTAGTTTTCAGATAAACAAGTTCTCCAATATGTTGATTTAAAACAACAAGATTTCCAGTCTCTTTTCTACCATGTGCAAGTTGTGTAATGATAGGCAACTAAGTCTTAAATACTGTAATGCCAAGAGCAAAAAGAAACCATACTTATTAGAAAAGAAGCTGGGAAAATTTGTTCAATAATATGTATAAAAATAGGTTTGATCATACTATATTGATTTCATTTATTACCATAATTACTGTGTACATACCTGTGACTCAATGTCTACTGATACAGTAATTGCACAGCACATGTTTTGATTGTTCTTCCAGTTCTGTTGGTAGTTCTCAGGTTCTCTTAATGCCCCTGTCTAATTTCATTGTGAGTAGTAGGTCACATTTTGAAGACCAGTAATTGGAACTATGACTGGGGAGCAAATCAAAACTGAGACCTTGTCAATTTTTGTACCAAACTGAACTAGCCAGACACAGCAAAGGAAATAACTTTCCTTCAAATTCAAAAAGCAATGACATACTCATTTTGGGATTATAGCAATGAAATATTGATGTAAATTAATGAGTATTTAAAAGAACATTTAATAGGGGGTTAAATGAACCTTTCTAGATGTGTTAGTCAAAATATTCAAGCATGTTTTAGGCAGCCATCTCTTTAAATCTCCACCATGCTATTGGGGTATCAGAGTGAACTTCAGCTGATTGATCTTGCTTAAAGAAATAGCACTAAGTTTAGAAGTTTTTAAAATGCTCTTGCTTTCTATAAACTGCTACTTGTATTTATGGGAGGCAGGCAGCACTGGCAGTATTGAATTGACCATAAACACTTGCAACGGTAGGTATTAATGGTATTACCATTGTTTCTAAGAGCAACGCTAGTAAAGGATATATACAGAGAGAACAGTTTGCAGCTGTGAAATTGACCCCTGACCCAAATTGTCTGGAAAGCAGTATGCAATGTATTTTTCCTCTAGAATATCAAAACAATCACATATTTGTTGGACGTCTGTCAGCAAAACTGGTGTAACCTTTCAAAAAATGTTTTTTTTAAGCCAGTATTTTAAATATTGTTAGAATCACCTGGGCCTTACCTGCAAAGCCTTTAATTCAGTAGGGTTGGGACAGGTTTTAGAAAGAAAGAAACATATCAGAGAATTCTGATGCCAAATATATGCATACACACACACACACACACACACACACACACAGTTTCACAGTGTTTGTATGCTTCATCGAAAGGGTCATTATTGGAAAGTTTATTGGTGATCAGAGCTAAGTTGTTTTTCTTTACATGAAGAGAGAATACATACAACCACAATTCATTATCACTGTCCAATCACAAGATCTTCATACCGTGTTCATTAAATATTTGTTGTGAAAGCAAATAAGTGTTTATCACCTCTAGTATTTTGATACATATAGGTAAGCTCTAACTTGGTAGTCAATCTCATCCATTAGGGAAAAAGAGTATTGCAGAAGTGGATAAAATCATAGGATCAAGAATCAGAGTAGCAAGTTCAAGATGGGAAAATTACTTAACTTTGTTTGCCTGTATTTTTAATGTGTAATTTTGAGATACTAACATCACCTAGGTCATGAGTCATGACAGGCATTAAATAAGATACAAACATAATGTGCCTGGCTCATGGGAAGTGGTCAATATATTTAAACCATCATTATTACAGTTTATGTTCTTAAACACTTGTGAAACTTAATACTAAAATGTATTTATTAATTTATTCAATACATTTTAATGCAAGATTTAATTAGTACCAGATACGCTCTAGTTCCTGGAGCCACAATCGCTACTATACTCTAAGGGACTTTGTGCATGTACAATGGGGAAACAGATGACCAAAAATAAGCAAATGCATATATAACATAATGTTAGATGTAATAAATGCAACAAAGAAAATGAAGGAGTTAAGACCAGGAGTTTGAGACCAGCCTGGGCAACATGGCAAGACTCCATCTCTATAACAAATAAAAAAAAAATCTAGGTGCGGTGAAACACGCCTGGAGTTCCAGCTATTCAAGAGTCTGAGGCAGGAGGATCACTTGAGCCCAGGCGTTCAATGCTGCAGTGAGCTGTGATTGCACACTGCCCTCCAGCCTTGGCAACAGAGTGAGTGAGACCCCATCTCAAAATTAAGTTAAATTAAAAAAAAATGAAGCAGAGTAAGACAGATTAAAAGTAGCCAGGAGTACTATTTAAGAAGGTTTTCAGAGAAATCTCTTCTGTGGAAGAAATACTTGAGCAGAGGATTAACTGAGGAGGTGAATTACATGGGTATCTGAGGGATGAAAATTCCTGGAAAAAGAAACAGCAAGTGCAAAGATCCTGAGGCATATGTACTATTTGGGCAATTAAGGGATGGAAAGCTGATTTAAGTAGATAATTGAAGGCCCTCAGCCATGTGATGAATAACTATTACTTTATTTTAATTCTATGTGTCATCTGAAGCCATTGGAAAGTTGCCCTGAAGGGGCAAAAAAAATCTCTCTTATTGAGAGATTTTTCAGGATTATATAGTGGATCACCAGAAAAGCAAAATTGAACCATCAGCAAATTAAATCATAGTTTATTGTTTATACTACTGAGACATGATGTCTTAAAACTTAAGCAGAAATTAGTGCTTAGAAAACACTCACCTACGAATACATTTAAACCTTGCTGAAAAGCAGACTTTATGAGTCAGTCCCAACTCTAATTACAAGCATGGATTATTAAAGAAAAATGAAAGCAGAATTGTGTCTCCAGTTGAAACTACCTACAGGTTATATATCACGAGAGTCTTTTCCAGGGATGCTGTAATGAAGTCCCACTGGAATTCTTGAACCAAGGCAGTACCATGAAAATGCCATGTGTTCACATCCTAAGGTGTGCCCAGGTCTCATTAATCAAGTCAACCCATTTAAAACAATAAGGTACCCTTGACATGTGGAGGTAAATTGTACTGAACATGTGCACATTATTTGCATTTTAATATTTGTCTCAGCAAATTAAAAATATCTTATGCAGTCAACATCATTACAATCCACATTAAATGAAAAGTATTGTTCATGTGGAAGAATTAATAAATGTGAAAATTCACATGCAGATGATTCTTGTAGAAAACAGCATATCAAAATGTACTTGGTGTTGATTCATTTAAATGCTCATAAGGCTTGTTAGCAAAAATTCAAAATGAGAGTTTTGGAAATTCATTTGGACAATAGTAAATGCAACATTTTAATTATTTTATTTATTTTACGGAGACAATATGTGCATCTCATGCTTTGCATCTTTCCAAATCTTTGGCAACAAATACCCTGCAACATCTAAAGCAGATGGCCCACTAATTTTAAAGTCCCATGTTAACCAAAAATATTGGAATATGGCAAAAGTGGAATTAATAAAATTATATGCAAACATCCAACAAAAACTAGGGCTTGTGCCAAATTCAATAAATACTCAGTTGGAGCTCTCCACTGCTAGATCCTGCACAAGCCATAATAAACATATTCTTTAAGGCTTCCACAGGCCTCAGCATGGAAGCCAGATGGAGGTTTTTATTTAATCTGGCCCTATTAAGCTGGAGTATATTTCTATCCTTGTTATCATGTGCCTGCACTCTAGGTTTAAACTTTAATTGGGACAGATCTGAAGTATTAACTCTATGTAGTAATTGTAGTAATTTGCCTAAAAATACATAATATATACAGCCAGTGTATGCTACTGATACTTTAGACTGGATCATTCTTGGTGGTGGGGCTGTCCTGTGTATTTTAGGATGTTTAACTGCATCCTGGCCTCTACCCAACAGATACTAGTATCACCCTGTCCTCTTACTTCTAGTTGAAACAATCAAAAATATCTCCAGAAATTGCCAAATGTCCCCTGGGGGAGAATTGCTTCTTGTTGAGAGCTGCTGTCATAGAGCTAGTTTGAAGGAGACTCCTAGGATACTGTGTTTGCCGTATGTCAAAAACTTTACAGGATATTTAACACCTATCAAGAAACAAAATTTAATAAAACATTTCTTTGTTCTCCACTAATTTGTATTGTAATTCAAGTCAGAATTCCTATAAATGTTTGAAAGAAAAACTGATGAATTCCAGTGTTTCTCCAGTTATCTCTGCAGGAAGATTGTAAGATATGTACATGAGATGAATAACTTAATAACTGAACCCAAAAGGATGAATTTTTGCTTTGTCCCTCTGCCTATTATTTCTTGAGTCCAGCTTCTGTTTAACATCTTATAAGTTGTATCTTAATTATGTTGATAGCCAAAGAGATGAACAAGTTCTAGCAGTATGAATTTGTTTTTCTCAAAGCAAAATGATTCCTGCTGTTGATCAAAGTCACCAAAATCCTTAATCAATGTTGCTTCATGAATCTTTTAGCAATAACAGTATTTTTCATGCATGCCTGACTAAAATACTTAATTTTGTATTAGTGGAAATACATTATTGTTGCAGGTTCTATGTTTTCATATGTGAAATGGGCTTGTGTGGTCAAAGTACTTTCTTTTTGATGATTACATTCATTAATATCAGAATAAGATTGCCTGCCATACCTGTTAACATTGAAAACACAAGACCTTATCAGTTAAGTAAATTAAATTCTTATACTAAAGATAGTTTTATCTATCTACCAAAAACTGTTGTGTTAAGAAAAAGATCTAGTATGTGCGTGTTGCTTTTCTGTACAGCCTATTAACTACACTCTGAATCTCAGCAACTCTGAAATTCCAGTCAAACTTTATAGACTTAGTCTATTGATAATTGATGATAGATCCAATCCTTATACCAGCTCATTTCTAGCGCTCTCAAACTTAGACTAGTCAGAATGACTATTATTAAGAAAATAACAGATGCTAGTGAGGTTACAGAGAAAAGGTAATGCTTATATAATGCTGGTAGAAGTGTACATTAATTCAGCCATTGTGGAAAGCAGTGTGGCCATTCCTCAAAGAACTTAAAACAGAATTATCATGCGACCCAACAATCCTATTATTGTGTATATATCCAAAGAAATCTAAATTGTTCTACCATAAAGACACATGGACACGCATGTTAATTGAAGCACTATTCACAATAGCAAAGACATGGAATCAACCTAAATGCCCCTCAACAGTAGACTCGATAAAAAATGTGGTACAGATACACCATGGAATACCACGCAGCCATAAAAAAGAACAAGCATGTTCTTTGCAGCAACAAAGATGAAGCTAGAGGCCATTATCCTCAGCAAACTAATACAGGAACAGAAAACCAAATGTCACATGTTCTCATTTATAAGTGAGAGCTCAACAATGAAAATACGTGAACACTAGGAGGGGAACAACAGGCAAGCTCATGACCCACAACTTACCTATATAACAAACTGCACATGTACCCCTGAACCTAAAATAGAAATTTAAAAAATAAAGTTAATACATTAGAGAAAATTAAATCATGTGCAATGATATGTTTGGAAGCTGGAAGCCGAGGGCAACACATCATCATGCTTTAGAATGGAAAGGTACATTTTCATGATTTAGAATGGAAGAGTATGTCTCCAGGTTTTAGAATGAAAGGGTGTGTTGCCATACTTTAGAATGGAAGAGTGCGTCGCCATGATTTACAATGGGAGGATGCGTTTCTACCCTTAACCGTTTATCTGCTATTCCTCCCTTTCACTCAAACCCTGACTTCAAATCCAGTCTCCTGAGTTTTTGAGTCATGTGATATATTTTATAAGTTATGTCATATCAAGAAGAAAATTTAAGACCCGAAAGAAGACATACTTTTATACATTGTCACAGAAAGGAGATACAGATTCTTGTTTAGAACTTACGCTATATAAAACTTACATGGAGGCAGCATTGATGAAGGTGAAATGAGTGGGATGTAGCATGAGGCAAGCTGGGCTTGAGTTCTGTCTCCGCCAGGAGCTCTGGGGATGAACTATTTGACTTTTGTGACTTGGAAATCTATTTTTGCCATAATTAGTATTACTTTATTGATAGGAATATTAATAGCCTAGTGATATATTTATTGCCACGAACAAGAGCTGATCTAGAAGACCAAAATAAAATTGAATTTAGTGATTGCAAACCTTTCACAAGCAAGTGGTTTAGGCACCAGAAGAGAAGAGTAAATATCCTAAGCTTTATGGAACTTCTTACAGATCCTTCTTGGTAAAATCAGTAACAACCTTGAATCCGTGGTCAAATGGAATTGCATCAGTTTGACAGCACATTGAGCACATGGTGAGTGCTCAAGCATGTGTATCAGAGTTAATAATACTAGTTTCCATGTGGGAAGGAAAAACCATTTTAAACAGGTAACAGGCAAACTGTGGGAAGAGGAGAGAGAATGGCCCCACTATCATGTTAGTAAATAGAGGTTAACAGGTTCCTAGCTGTTACTATTAACTCTGCTACACATGCTTGAGCACTCACCATGTGCTCAATGTGCTGTCAAACCTTCAAACCACTTAATGCACATCCCCACTCTGGAATGTGTACCATTGCCTGCATTTGGCAGATAGGAATTGCATTAGTTTGTGGTTGAAAACTGGCAGTTTTTTGTGGTATGGTTTTTAAATGGTAATTTTACTTGAATTCAACTGTGGTTGTAACAAAGAGCATACTACATCACATAAACAAATCTGCATGAACCATGCCGCAAGTTCAATTGTCTTGTGACCCTGTAAACCCTCTGTTACGATTCATAATTGGACTTCTCTCCTGTGCTCCAATCTGTGTTTGCTTTGGTTGTTAGAGCCCACAGGCCACTCTGCATGCGGGCCAGTGGATTCAGCTTCCTTCCTTCCTCCACTTTCTCTTCTCCATCTCAGGTATGGGAATTGGCAGCTAACCAAGTCTTCACCACTTCCACCTTCCATGTGCCAGTGCTTCCACAACACAGCTATCGGATGTGCCCACTTACTGTGACTCACACTGACCCTTGACCATCTCCTAGGGCTGCCCGGCGGTTTCTCCAGACCTACCTCAGCAACACCCACCATCTCTAAGACGGACCCAGGTGTTCTTTGTCAAACATAAAACTGAAAGTGCCACTCTCTCTTACAAAATTTTGTATTAGTTTCTTGTTCCCATAACAATTTTTTCCCCTTTGTATGGAATACAAGCCCTTCAGCACCTGCCCTTCCTCATGTTTCAGCTGGATGCCCCCCATCCACCATATGCAGAATGCGGCACAGCCACTGCCGTGGGAAGGCCTTTCTCTCTCCTCATCTCACAGTGTGCCTGTCACCTGTTTAAAATGTTATTTCCTTCCCACCTGTTAACCTCTACTTACTAACATGGTAACTAGTATTATTAGCTCTGATTCACATGCCTGAGCACTCACCATGTGCTCAACGTGCTGTCAAACCTTCAAACCACCTAATGCCCATTCACACTCTGGAATATGTGTACCATTGCCTGCATCTGACAGATAGGAAAAGGAGGCCCAGACAGGTGTTCCTCCTCTATGTCATGACCCATACGTAGATTTAAACAAGTTGCTGACTATAAAGTCCTGGCTATTTTCATTTCACTATGCTGCTGCTTTCAAAAATCCAGACAAATATTATCGCATCCAAGTCATTCATGATAACATTCCTCTTCTAGGTTCACAAAAGACTCAGAGCATCTCTGTTGTGTTCAGGTGACAACTTGTTTTGACCATGTCTACAGATCTCTCCTTGTCCTACTCACAGATCCATGAGAAAAGGGCTGTGGTGCATTTAAATATCAATCCTTAGTGACCAGCAAAATATTGCTAAAACCAGGAATTTGAAAATACTGAATGCTTGAATCAGTATATAAATAGAAATAATAGAATACAAAGTTGAATTAGAGAATGGGCTCTGGCTTACAGTTTGAATAACTTCAAAGACAAATTTTTGCTCTTCCTTCTCTTAAAGACACGCATATGCATGCACGCATGCATACAGCATAATCAGGACAAGTTCTTTTCGTAAGGCAATGAGCTCTTGATCTTACAAAAGGAATGTGTGCTGATTATGTAATTTAATAATATGTTAGAGACATTTGGTAGGTTAAAGATGTTGAAAAATCAGACAGGGCCTGTGTTAGTTCTCTGCTTCCTTGAGTAGCTTTAATTAAACCCTGTACATGTTGCTCTTGTTCTTAATAAGAGCACCTCTTATTCTCTCCTTTCTGTGTTTTGAGTTCTGTTCTAGACGAAGGGACTGTAATTCTAAATGAAACTTCCAGCTCCAGCAGGTGAGTCAGTGTCTTTAGAGCAGGGTTTATCTTGTGGTTTTTGTTATTCCTCTTGCCCAGGGCACACCGTTGCAATGTGAACGGGGCCTACCTGCTTACTCACAGGCGAATATTCTCCTCCACATGCCAAACTAAATTAAACAATGTATCACACTGTTTAAACACACTCACTTGTGCATATCTCTTCAGATTTTTCTTTCTGATACCCAAAAATGTCAATTCGAGAGCTTCAGGTACTTTGTCTCAGAACCAGGCTTCAGGAATCATCCCTCTAAAGTCAGAATTTGAAACCATTGCGTGTCAGATTTGCAAATATCTCTGCCACTATGAGTTAGTTTGTTACAATTAATGCTTCAAATGAAAACTGTTAGCATGCTGAACATCCTTCAAGGGGATCATTTACTCTGTAAATGCATCAGTCTAATTTAATCAAATGTCAGTGTGAGATAAAGAATGCTGTATCTGGGAGCTCTGAGTTTGCATTTAAAATTCTATTTGTATCTAACCCTTACGACACTGATTTGTATAGTGAAAAAAACAAAAACAAAAAACCAGATTCCATCACTTTGTTTTCTCTTTTGAAATAAGTAAGGTTATAAAGACCTTTAATAATATGGATTTTTTTCTACTCTGTAATGCTTTCCTATAAGTATTTCCTTGTGGCATTTCAGAATTATCTTGTGAAAGAGAAGAAACTCTCACTTTTATTGTAAGTAAAGTTCTGATAATTATCACTAGTGTAAAAAGTACTTTCTAAGCATTTGCCTGCATCCCCCTCAAGGGCAGTCTTCTGACTTCTTAATACATGAATGTTAATATTAGTGGTGATCCAAGAGCCGCTCCCACTTCCATTTCTTCGGAAAGTCTAGAGGCCCCCATCCAGGCAATCTTTCCTTTTGTCACTTAGACTCTCGCGTTTAAAGGTACCCTTTAAAAACCAGGATTGGCCCGCATCCACTAATAGACCTCGGACAGTTTGCTGGGGGTTTTTTTGTTGTTTGTTTGTTTGTTTGTTTTGTTTGCTCTGGGGATGCAAAGGAGGGAAATCCCTGCACTTCCTGTCTGTCTTTTTGGCAGCCCGGATTGAACTGGGGACTACATCTGTAGAAAAAAAGAAAAAAAAAAAAGCAGAGTTGGCAACTCCACCTCGACATGACTTTCAGCATGAAGTCCAGCAAACTCGCACACATGCAGAGATAGCTGGGGGGAGCAGAGCAGTGTCACACACATGCATGTGACGGTGACAGAGGCACAGCCTCACTCTGCAGGGAGCAAGAGTCTCTGCTCCGACATGAAGTGAATCAGGAGGGCGCCAGCAATGTCGGCCTCTGCCGATTGGCGAGTGGCTGTCTTCTCATCAGAAGCTTCTGATTCCTGCCCTACAAAATGGAAAGCCTCAACCAGAGGCCCTTTGACCTATGTTAAAGATACTGCTGGCAGACTCAGGGTGGATATATACTTTTGGTTAAACAAGCAGAAGATAATATAGTTTTGAGTGTGCAGATTTTCTAAAAGAACATTCTATGTGGAAAGCACGTATTGAATTATGAAGCATCATCCATTTTCACTTTTAAATACATAACTGCATTATCTATATAAGATTGGCCATATTTAGTCCTCAATGATGTGTTTACATATGGCATGATTCATGCGTTTTTACAAATGAATTTTACAGAGTGGAGGGCTTGCTAAAATAAATAAAATAAAAAAGAAGTTTAGCTGCAAAAAAAAGTTAGGATAAGTTTGATACACCAAATGAATACTACTAGTTTCTACACCAGTTCCAAAGATTTGGGTCACAGGTCACAGATTTAACCCTAAATTTCTCAGAAATCAAGGGAAAGAGAGGGAAATAACTGTAAAATGTATCCATGCAAATCCCTCAGTTTCTCTCTTTATAACTCACTAGATAAACATGTTCACATAAGTAATTTCAATAATCCTTACATGTATATTTTTACATTTATTCAATCCTCACCTACACCAATGCCTAATGCAGTGCGTAAAAACCAAGGACTATAAAACCAGATCATGAAAATTTACCCCGAGGAGTGTTTAGAATTGTAAAGAATTGTAATATTAAACTACTCAATTTGAACTACCCTTTTTTCAGATATGAAGATTAAAGCTCAAAGAGGAGTTGCAATTTGCCCCAGGTAGGAATCTTGAGTCATCTCAAATTTATGGGCATATTTTTACTCTCCAAAAGACTCAGGGAAGACACTGGGAATTTGTTTCAAAATAACATGAATATTACAGAAATATTCTCATATATAGATGCACCGTTCAATACAACTAGGAAGGAAAAGAAAGGATCTTAAAACACACCCGTCTCTAGATTGCCAATGTATAGGCAGGCCTCAGAGATGTTGCAGGTCCTGTTTTAAATCTCTACACAAAAATAAATAGTACAGTAAAGGCAGTCACACATTTTTTTGTTTGTTTCTCGGTGCATACAAAGTTATGTTTACACAATACTTTGTCTAAGTGTGCAGTAGCATTATGTATAATGAAAGGCACATGTTTTCCTTTTAAAAATACTTTATTGTTAAAAAATGCAACGGCCTTCTTTGTCTCTTTTGATCTTTGTTGGTTTAAAGTCTGTTTTATCAGATACTAGGATTGTAACCCCTGCTTTTTGTGGTTTTCCATTTGCTTGGTAGATCTTCCCCCATCCCTTTATTTTGAGCCTTTGTGTGTCTCTGCACATGAGATGGGTCTCCCGAATGCAGCACACTGATGGGTCTTGACTCTATCCAATTTGCCAGTCTGTGTCTTTTAATTGGAGCATTTAGCCCATTTACATTTAAGGTTAATATTGTTATGTGTAAATCTGATCCTGTCATTATGATGTTAGCTGGTCATTTTGCTCGTTAGTTGATGCAGTTTCTTCCTAGCATCGATGGTCTTTACAATTTGGCATGTTTTTGCAGCGGCTGGTACCAGTTGTTCCTTTCCATGTTTAGTGCTTCCTTCAGGAGCTCTTGTAGGGCAGGCCTGGTGGTGACAAAATCTCTCAGCATTTGCTTGTCTGTAAAGGATGTTATTTCTGCTACACTTATAAAACTTAGTTTGGCTAGATATGAAATTCTGGGTTGAAAATTCTTTTATTTACGAATGTCGAATATCGGCCCCCACTCTCTTCTGGCTTGTAGAGTTTCTGCCGAGAGATCCGCTGTTAGTCTGATGGACTTCCCTTTGTGAGTAGCCCAACCTTTCTCTCTGGCTGCCCTTAACATTTTTTCCTTCATTTCAACGGTAGTGAATCTGACAATTATGTGTCTTGGGGTTGCTCTTCTTGAGGAGTATCTTTGTGGCATTCTCTGTATTTCCTAAATTTGAATGTTGGCCTGTCTTGCTAGGTTGGGGAAGTTCTCCTGGACAATATCCTGCAGAGTGTTTTCCAACGTGGTTCCATTTTCCCCGTCACTTTCAGGTACACCAGTCAGACATAGATTTGGTCTTTTCACATAGTCCCGTATTTCTTGGAGACTTTGTTCGTTTCTTTTTTTCTCTAGACTTCTCTTCTCACTTCATTTCATTCATTTGATCTTCAATCACTGATAGCCTTTCTTCCAGTTGATCGAATTGGTTACTGAAGCTTGTGCATTTGTCACATAGTTTTCATGCCATGGTTTTCCGCTCTATCAGGTCATTTAAGGACGTCTCTACATTGGTTATTCTAGTTAGTCTTTCATCTACTCTTTTTTCAAGGTTTTTAGCTTCTTTGTGATGGGTTCAAACTTCCTCTTTTAGCTTGGAGAAGTTTGGTCATCTGAAGCCTTCTTCTCTCAACTTGTCAAAGTCATTCTCTGTCCAGCTTTGTTCCATTGCTGGTGAGGAACTGCGTTCCTTTGGAGTGGGAAAGGCACTCTGATTTTTAGAATTTTCAGCTTTTCTGCTCTGTTTCTTCCCCATCTTTGTGGTTTTATCTACCTTTGGTCTTTGATGATGGTGACATATAGATGGGGTTTTGGTGTGGATGTCCTTTCTGTTTGTTAGTTTTCCTTCTAACAGTCAGGACCCTCAGCTGCAGGTCTGCTGGAGTTTGCTCGAGGTCCACTCCAGACACTGTTTGCCTGGGTATCAGCAGCGGAGGCTGCAGAAGAGTGAATATTGCTGAACAGCAAATCTTGCTGCCTGATCGTTCCTCTGGAAGCTTTGTCTCAGAGGGGTACCCGGCCATGTGAGGTGTCAGTCTGCCCCTATTGGGGGGTGCCTCCAGGAGAACTACAAATGACTGCTCAATGAAATAAAAGAGGACACAAACAAATGGAAGAACATTCCATGCTCATGGATAGGAAGAATCAATATTGTGAAAATGGCCATACTGCCCAAGGTAATTTATAGATTCAATGCCATCCCCATTAAGCTACCAATGACTTTCTTCACAGAATTGAAGTTCATATGGAACCAAAATAGAGCCCGCATTGCCAAGACAATCCTAAGCAAAAAGAACAAAGCGGGAGGAATCATGCTACTTGACTTCAAACTATACTACAAGGCTACAGTAACCAAAACAACATGATACTGGTACCAAAACAGAGATATAGACCAATGGAACAGAACAGAGCCCTCAGAAATAATACCACACCTCTACAACCATCTGATCTTTGACAAACCTGACAAAAACAAAAAATGGGGAAAGGATTCTCTATTTAATAAATGGTGCTGGGAAAACTGGGTAGCCATATGTAGAAAGCTGAAACTGGATCCCTTCCTTACACCTTATATGAAAATTAATTCAAGATGGATTAGAGACTTAAATGTTAGACCTAGGCCGGGCGCGGTGGCTCAAGCCTGTAATGCCAGCACTTTGGGAGGCCGAGACGGGCGGATCACGAGGTCAGGAGATCGAGACCATCCTGGCTAACACGGTGAAACCCCGTCTCTACTAAAAAATACAAAAAACTAGCCGGGCGAGGTGGCGGGCGCCTGTAGTCCCAGCTACTCGGGAGGCTGAGGCTGGAGAATGGCGTGAACCCGGGAGGCGGAGGCTGCAGTGAGCTGAGATCCGGCCACTGCACTCCAGCCTGGGTGACAGAGCAAGACTCTGTCTCAAAAAAAAAAAAAAAAAAAAAAAAAATGTTAGACCTAAAACCATAAAAACCCTAGAAGAAAACCTAGGCAATACCATTCAGGACACAGGCATGTGCAAGGACTTCATGTCTAAAACACCAAAAGCAATGGCAACAAAAGCCAAAATTGACAAATGGGATCTAATTAAACTAAAGAGCTTCTGCACAGCAAAAGAAACTACCGTCAGAGTGAACAGGCAACCTACAGAATGGGAGAAAATTTTTGCAGTCTACTCATCTGGCAAAGGGCTAATATCCAGAACCTACAACAAATTTACAAGAAAAAAACAACCCCATCAAAAAGTGGGCAAAGGATATGAACAGATACTTCTCAATAGAATACATTTATGCAGCCAACAGACACACGAAAAAATGCTCATCATCACTGGCCATCAGAGAAATGCAAATCAACACCACAATGAGAAACCCTCTCACACCAGTTAAAATGGCGATCATTAAAAAGTCAGGAAACAACAGGTGCTGGAGAGGATGTGGAGAAATAGGAGCACTTTTACACTGTTGGTGGGACTGTAAACTAGTTCAGCCTTTGTGGAATACATTGTGGTGATTCCTCAAGGATCTAGAACTAGAAATACCATTTGACCCAGCCATCCCATTACTGGATATATACCCAAAGAATTATAAATCATGCTGCTATAAAGACACATGCACACGTATGTTTATTGTGGCACTATTCACAATAGCAAAGACTTGGAACCAAACTAAATGTCCATCAATGACAGACTGGATTAAGAAAATGTGCAACATATACACCATGGAATACTATGCAGCCATAAAAAAAGGATGAGTTCATGTCCTTTGTAGGGACATGGATGCAGCTGGAAACCATTCTCAGCAAACTATCGCAAGAACAGAAAACCAAACACTACTTGTTCTCACTCGTAGGTGGGAATTGAACAGTGAGAACACCTGGACACAGGAAGGGTAACATCACACACCAGTGCCTGTCGTGAGATAGGGGAAGGAGGAAGGGATAGCATTAGGAGATATACCTAATGTAAATGATGAGTTAATGGGTGCAGCACACCAACATGGCACATGTATACATACGTAACAAACCTGCATATTGTGCACATGTACCCTAGAACTTAAAGTATAATATAAAATTTTTTAAAAATGCTGACAATCATCTCAGCCTTCAGCAAGCTGTAATCTTTTTGCTGGTGCAGAGTCTTACTTTAGTGGCAGTGGTGGCAGTTGACTGACGATCACAGTGGTGGTTGCTGACAGTTGACGTAGCTGGCAATTTCTAAAAGTAAGACAACAGTGAAGTTTGCTACATTGACTGACTTCTTTTTTCAAAATATTCCTCTGTAGCATATAATGCTGTTTGATGGACACTTACCAACAGTGGAATTTCTCTCAAAATTGGAGTCAATCCTCTCAAATGCTGCTACTGATTTATCAATGCAGTTTGTGTAATATTCTAAATCATTTGCTGCTATTTCAACAATACTCTCAGCATCTTCACCAGGAATAGTTTCCTTCTGAAGAAGCTACTTTCTTTGCTCATCCATAAGAAGCAATTTCTCATCCCAAGTTTTGTTCTAAGATTGCAGAATTCATTCCTATTTTCAGGCTTCACTTCTAATTCCATTTCTCTTGCTATTTCCATCATATCTTCAGTTGCTTTCTCTACGGAAGTCTTGAACCCCTCAAAGTCATCCATGAGGGTTGAAGTCATGTTCTTCCAAACTCCTGTTAGTGTTCATATGTTGACCTCTTCCCATGAATCACAAATGTTCTTAGTGGCATCTAGTGTAGTGAATCCCTTCCAGAAAGTTTTCAATTTACTTTGCCTACATCCATCAAAGAAATCACTATCAGTGGTGGTGATGGTCTTATGAAATGTATCTCTTAAGGAATAAGACTTGAAAGCAAAAATTAATTATGATACATAGACTGCAGAATGGGTGTTGTGTTAGCAAGTATGAAAACAGCATTAATCTCCTTGTACATCTTCATCAGAGCTCTTGGGTAACCAGGTGCATTGTCAATACCCAGTAATATTTGAAAGAAATCTTTGAGCATTAGGTATCAATAGTTGGCTTAAAATCTTCAGTAAACCATGCTGTAAATAGATGTGTTGTCATCCAGGCTTTACTTCTCCATTTACAAAGCACAGGAGGAGTAGATCTAGCATAATTTTTAAGGGCCTTAGAATTTTCAGAATGGTAAATGAGTATTGGTTTCAACTTAAAGTCACCAGATGCATTACACTAACAAGAGAGGCAGCCTGTCCTTTGAAGTTAGGTATTGACTTCTCCTCTTAGCTATGAAAGTCCTAGACGGCATCTTCTTCCAATAGAAAGCTGTTTTGTCTACACTGAAAATCTGTTGTTTAGGATAGTGCCCTTCATCAAGGATCTTAGCTCGATCTTTTGGATAACTTGCTACAGCTTCTTCATTAGCACTTGCTACTTCGTCATCTATTTTTATGTTATGAAAATGGCTTTTTCCTTTAAACCTCATGAATCAGGCTCTGCAAGCTTCAAGCATTTCTTTTGCCACTTCCTCACCTCTCTAAGACTTCATAGAGTTAAGCAAAATCAGGGCCTTGCTCTGGATTAGGCTTTGGCTTAGATAATGGTGTGGCTGCTTTGGTCTTCTGTCCAGATCACTCAAACACTTTCCAAATTAGCAGCAAGACTGTTTCCTTTCCTATTGTTCATGTGTTCACTGGAGTAGCACCTTGACTTTCCAGCAAGAACTTTGTGTTTGCACTCCCAAGCTGGCTAACTGGTGTGAGAGTCCTAGCACTTGGCCTGCCTTGGCTTTCAACATGCTTTCCTAACTAAGCTTGATCATTTTCAGCTTTTGATTTAAAGTGAGAGACATGTGACTCTTTGTCTCACTTGAGCAGTTATAGGGTTATTAATTGGCCTAATTTAAATATTGCAGTGTCTCAGGGAATAGGGAGGCCCAAGAAGAGGCAGAGAAATGAGGGAATGACGAGTTGTGGAGCCGTCAGAACTGACACAGCATTTACTGATTAAGTTAACCATTTTATATAGGCATGTTTTGTGGTGTCCAAAAGCAATTAAAATAGTATCATCGAAGGTCACTGGTTCTGACCACAGATCATTATAATGACTTAATAATAATGAAAATGCTTGGAATATTTCTGGAATTTACCCAAATGTGACACACAGACACAGTGTGAGTACATGCTGTTAGAGGGTGAAGCTGATAGACTTATTTGACACAGGGTGGTGACAAAACTTTCATTTAAAAAAAAAAACCCGCAAAACACAATAAAATGAGTTGTGCCTGTACTTACCTACAAACAGCAAGCTGCCCTTTCTTCCCCCTTTATCCCATGCTGTGGTTCTCCACTGACATCAGCATCCGTGTAACTTCAGTCATCTCATACACAATGCAGGATAATCCTGGCAGGCACTGATTGGCCATCCAAGAGCCATTTGGGGGAATACTCAGGAGAAACTGTGCATCACAGTGGGATGATTTAAGCAACATTCATAGGCCTGCCTCATCTTTCTTGTTATTTTCTCTTGGACTTCCCTAGTATTTACAGTTTCTGTTAGTAGATTGGCCGCTTTGTCTATAATTTATCCACTAGGCTATGTCAAAATGGGGAGTGCTAGAGTCAATGTAGAGAGCTGTCTTGGAGTCTAGTCCATGAAATACTTCAGTGAATTTTTGAACACGGACAACCAATAAGTTATTGAAATGCAGACAGATCCTTGAAAATTAGGTAAGAGTATGTTTTGTGTTTTAGAGACCTAGAGGAAAGAACTAAACCTTCTGAGATATGGGTCTGGTCACAGGAGAATGGACTCAAGGGCAAGGATAAAAGCAAAAGGCATGGGGACAGTGGAGCGAGAAAAACAAACCTAAAAACAAAGCTGGTGTTGCCAGACATGAGGAATCCCTGAAAACAAATATCCACCTTTGATCACATCAGAGGCACAGATATTCGTGACCAGTGCATTCAATTTCAACTTGGAAGTTCTGCATAAAGGCCTACTACACGGGTGCTAACCCGTACATTCAGTTACAGATAATGGGACCACAGACACCCTGAAAAACTTGGTGGTGGGCCCCCAGGCTTGTCCCAGCTGTCCTGGCAGAGCCTAGAGAAAGCTTCTACTCCCCCACTCTCCACCACTGGACACCTTCATTATACACGGACTACACTTCTGTGGGCACGAATAGAAAGACCTAAACCAGACATGGAAATTCAGACTATTCACAGCATCCACTAACTTTTTCATTCATTTAAGAAATCGTTGTTGAGTGCATACTTTGGGCCAGGTCGTGCTTTAAGCACAGAGCATCAGATAGTAAACAAAACCGAAAAAAGAGATTCTCTGGTGCCTGACTAGCCACTACAGGCAAGGCACATGCAAGGAAAGATGTATCAATACTGTCCCGGAGAAGCATGTGGTCTAGTGGACAATAATATACATGTGCATGAATAAGCACATTGGGAAGTAACACACGCTCTAAGGCATTCGAGTGTCCCTGAAAGACGGGCAGGAGAGGGTGGGAGGAAGATATTCTGTTTGCAAGTGACAGTGGATATTCCTTGCCGGAGGGAGCATGGGAGCTGGACCTTGACTACGTGAAGAATATGCATGTGGGAAACAGAGTCACAGCTTCCCATAAGGAGCAATTTGTCTATGCCACATCGGAAGGGTAGAAAAGAAGAGAGGTGTATTGGCGAAGACAAATTCGTAGATGATCAGAGCTTAAGGAGGGGAACAAAAACAATGGCATGTTGGTTTGGGTCAGACTGTGCCCAGTCTGAAGTCTCAGCTTCAGGATCAACAGAAGCAGGTCTGAGGCAGATTTTTGTTTTTGAGAATAATGAGTTTTGCAAATAGATAACCAAACATAGTTAGTATAATTTGATAAAATTGAAAGTCAGTAGAGCTTAAAGGGATAAATATATAAAGTGACCTTTGTACTTAAATCCAGTAATATTGTCATTTTGTTGTATTATTTTATTTTGACAATTATTAAGCAACCACTAACTCACTGACCTCTCTGTTATCCTCAGATAGTAAAGATCTAAAGTTTATCTGTACTTTAATCTGAATGATCTGAAATCCCAAGATGCTAATTTTTTAAAACAGATGATATATAAAAATACACTTCTCTTTTATTTAGGAAAAATAAAGGCATAAAACAACCCGAGACATCATGTGGCAGGGAAGGGGCCTGACAGTTCCCTGACGTGTGGGTTGTGATGTCCATTTGTCAAGTCCACCTTTCATTCAATAGGAAAACAAGAATCGCGATTCTTTGATATCTGTACACCCAAACATGTGTGATTGACTTCTATGAGTGTGCAAGACCTAAATTAATTATACTACTTATATTAATCTTGCTTCTTCAAAATTGCTATTGATTAATAAACCACCTAGTTGCACTTCTAATTTTCTAACCAATCTCCCTGTAAATTAAACACAGAATACACACATACACACACACACACACACACACACATTTTTTCGAGAACCAAGAAACCACTGATTAGTAGTATGAACACTTTAATAGAGTGCTGCTTTGAAAAATTTAAATCAAACTAAAAACCATTCTAATTAAAATAAATTCTGCAAGCCACTTTAAGCTGTGGAAATTTAAGGTTGTCAATATATTGAATCCTAATTAAGCATTAGAAGTACAAGTATATTGGCAAAACATTACACATGTAAAACTAATCTCTTGGGTTTTACATTGATGACCAAGAACAAATATGGTCCTTGAAATGTGCTACTAAAACCACAGAGTGTCTGTTTTTATGAATTCAAATTGCTTCGTATCATTGTTAGGGGAAGTGACTTAGACTCATGCCCCTTTGACATTTGCAAGGCCCATGACCGGACAGAAATCAGCAAGAGCTCCTTGTTCCTCAAACCCTCACGGTTTCATCACCAACTCCTCAGATCATTTTGAAGACAGTGCTCACTGAAAACAGCCAAGAGGGGCCAGAGGGGAGAAGATGCGTGTCATTATAAAAAGAGAAGAACGGGAGAATAAGTGAATCAAATATGCTCTTGAAGATGGTAAATAATCCACTCACAGCCAGTTTCTCTGAACTTCTTCAGGTAGTATGTGGAAAATACTACAGTGTGCACTGATCAATCTCCTGTCTAGAATTTTTTTTTCAGTAACATTTGTGATGGTTTACACAGGAATCTAATTATAAAGAGACACCTCAATAGTTTAATGATAAACTGTACATTATTAAAAAAAACAAGTGTTGAAAATAAAAATCTCAAAAATCCTGCCAAAATTAAACATTTGGTTTAGCAAAATATTGACTACATGTGATCATCATATACAGATTTAGCCATCATGTCCTATGTTGCTAAATCTTCTCTCAGTTTTCAAGCTGATTAAAAAAAAAAGATTGAAATAGTAGTTTGTTGTAATAATAAATAGATTGATAAAAGTAATTGTGTTTGTGCTACACTACTGTTGTCTTCTCTTTTATTGTTAAGTTCTGGTTGTTTTTAAAATGCAGTGTACTGTCATGCAATTAGAAAACACATTCATACATGAGTAAAATATTTTTAAATTATTATTGCCATTTTAAACATCTGACACTAGTGTTAGTTTGGACTGCTATAAAAAAAAAAGTGCCATAGTCTGGGTGGCTTAAACAATGCACATATATTTCTCACAATTCTGGAGACCTGGAAGTCTAAGACTAAATCACCTGACGATTCACCATCTGGTGAGGGCCCACTTCCTGGTTCACAGGCAGCTGACTTCTCCTTGTATCCTTACATGGCAGAAAGGGGTCAAAAAAGTCCTCTGGGGTCTCTTTTATAAGGGCCCTAATACCATCTATTAGGGTTCCACCCTTATGACCTAACCATCTCCCGAACGCTCCACCTTCTAGTGCCATCACACTGTGGGTTAGGATTTCAACATATGAATAAGGCGGGTGAGCATGAACATTTATTGCAATGCCATGGACAACTTTATTATGTAAACAAAATATATGGATGTTATTTTGCTACACACAACTTAATTTGACTCAAAACACTTAGTATGTTCTATATTGTCAACTACTCTACTTGAATGGTGAAAGAGAATGACATTCTTCAAAATGGTAACACTTTAAAGTAACTCACTTCAAAGAAAAACTATTTAGTTTAAAATTTGTTCTAAAAAGTTAAGAAACACAAAAAGGTAGTCTTATGTTGATATCATTTGTAGTATGGCAGAATTTCTAACCAAAGGATTATTTAAGGCCGTGAAAATAGTCAAAGTTAGAAAACAATTTTGTTTTTTTTGTTTTTTTTGTTTTTATGGAGGGAGTTTCTTTGGTGTTTCTAAGTCAGAATATAGCTTTTCGGCTTAAATAATAGTGTTTTTGCCGGGTCCAGTGGCTCTTGCCTGTAATCTCAGCACTTTGGTAGTCCAAGGCAGTGGATTGCTTGAGTGAAGAAGTTCAAAATCAGCCTGGGAAACATTGACTAAAAAAAAAAAATAACTGGGCTTGGTAGCATGTGCCTGTGGTCCCAGCTACTTGGGAGGCTGAGGTAGGAGGATGTACTTGAGCACTGGAGGTCAAAGCTTCAGTGAGCCATGATTTTGCCCTGCACTCCAATCTGAACAACAGAGCAAGACACTGTCTCAAAAAATATGGGGGGTTTCCAAAAGTAAAGATATTAAGCATTAATTTTTTCTGATTTGGGCAACGATGGAATGGCATTGCTTTAGGAGAGGATGTCAGTGGGCAGTCGTATCCAGGCTGGCTGGTGGCAAGCAAGGGAATGGACCAGGAAAACCATGACAAGGAGGTTCACTTCTAGGCTTGCAGCAGATTTTAAGAATCAAAGCACAAAGTTTGCAAATTTGCATGGGTCATGAAGTATGTATGAAGAGCAGGCAGAAGAGAGGAATTGCAGACAAATAAAGAAGTAAAGACCCTACAGAAAGCACCACTCACAGATTTACAGCAAGAGAAGTAAATCTCTAGTACTCTCCCTACGCCAAGTCATGACAGAGACAATCTATGATTTTCTGGCCACACCTTTTGTATTCATTGTCCAGTAGTATCAACATCCCCAGGGTTTCCTGATAAATCAGGCAGTTTCAGACGTCTTTGCCATTGTACATTTTCCTTGTGTTACATGTGCATTCCTCCATCCTCCATGTAGCCAGAGCATCCATTCAACAGTCTGGATGGGAACTCTCAAAGCCTAGGGGCTATTTAAAGGCTTGTCTAAGTAACTGAGTCCTCAGTCATGCTCTCCATCCAAAATTTTACATGAAAAATTGCAAGATTATAATTGACACACACTATGTCTACAACACATATAACATGGCTTGGCTGTTTGCCCCCACCCAAATCTCACCTTGAATTGTCATAATCTAATCCTCACATGCTGTAGGAGGTAACTGGTGGAAGGTAATTGGATCGTGGGGGTGGGTCTTTCCCATGCTGTTCTCATCATGCTGAATAAGTCTCACGAGATCCCGTGGGTTTATAAAGGAGAGATCCCCTGCACATGCTCTCTTGCCTGCCGCCATGTAAGATGTGACTTACTCCTCCTTGCCTTCCACCACAATTGTGAGGTCTCCCCAGTCATGTGGAACTGTGAGTCAATCAAACCTCTTTCCTTTATAATTACCCAGTCTCAGTTATATCTTTATTAACAGCAGGAGAACAGACGAATACAATACACGTTATGTCAATTTCATTATCTAATAGGTTTATAAGTCTTAATTTCTAAATATTTCATTATATTCATAACCAATTCAGATGCTGTATCTCCTTAGTTTCATACTTGCTTAGCCAATTTTCCATAGTGATTGCTGAGAAAGCACAGCCGACAATAACTAATATCTCAAAAGCAAAATTATACAATTCCTTTCAAACTTAAAGCAAAACAAATAATTGTATATAGATATGTAGATATGGATTCACCGAGTGCATTTTATAAAATCTGTGTGTTGGGTGTGGAGAGTGGTCTACACAGAGACCCTGAGGATTTGTAAACAGCCCTGCTCCCCTTGGGAACCTGGTTAACAACTCATCGTTGGACACTGTTTAAGTGTCAACTCTTCTGAAAAGCTTTCCCTAATCCCCTCAGATGGTGACTCTTTTCACTCGATTTCTCCCATATCTGCCACATTCTGCTGTAATTATTACACTGTGCTTCCCCTCCCAGATTATGGCTTCTTGGCATTCGTATCTACATTTTATCCTTTCTTTTATTCCCAGAACCTGTCCAAGATCCTAAAAAACGTATAGAGCTTAGTAAATATTTGTTGAATTGAATTAAATTTAGACAGAACTACCAACACCAAAACAAGAATTAAAAAAACTAAAAGGAAAGACAAGACAGCATTTCAATACTTAAAAAATTTATCAACAAGACCAAAGCATAGATGGAAGGTTTGTTTCTTAGCCAGAGAACTTTTGCCATCTTTTTTTCTTAGCTAGAGGAATTTTGCCAAGTGCCTAAGTTTAAAAAAAAAAAAAAAATCAATGAGCTCTTATCACTTAACCAACTGGTATTGAGAAGTTACTCTTTATAATGGCCTATCCTCTCTAGTGAGGACAGAGGAACAAGTAAAATATCCTCAGAAAGTTTATAGCCAGTAGTGAAAATCTAATGAAAATATAAACCTTAATATTTGACAAATAGTACAGTAATGAAATATTCACAACAGTTTGGGAGAAGAGTTTCTAGGAAAAGGCTCAAGGTAACTTAAGGCAAGTAAGATTTGCATCGTGTATTGAAGAATAAACAGAACTCCACTGGCTTGGAACAGAGACAGACAAGGCAGAAAAATACATAAGCAAAGGTAGAATGAAGTGGGAATTTCCAAATAGTCTCACATGGCTGAAAGGAAGGAGAGCTAGCTACCACAGGAAACGGAAGCATATGCATGGTTGGCCCCCAGTGATAGGGTCTTGCTAAACTTGTATTTCGTTCTATAGCAAACCATCAAATGTCTCATTTTTGCATACAGATACACGTGTACTTGTAGGAGTACTTACAAAGATGTAGCTCTCAAATGGGAACATAAACAGTAACTTATCTAATAGACACATAAATATGGGTGGTTAAAGAGGGTGAATTCTGAAGCCAGTTCATTTGAATTCAAATTCCAACTCTTCCCCTTAATAAATGAATAATCTTGGACATGTTACTTAATCGTTTTATGCCTCGGTTTACTGATATGAATGAATGGGATGATAGTAATGACCTCAGTGAAATGTTGTGTTAAATCATGTAAAATCCCTGGAAGAGTACCTGGCAAAAATTTTCAATCAGTTGTATTCATTGTCTTTCCATAAAGCATGTGAGCAGCTCAGAGCAGGAATGGTTCCTTGCACTCACGTTTCCATCTCTCAAATAAACAAGCAGTTTTAGACTCCCCTGTACTCCTGGGTTGTGCATCTAAAGATTCAGCCAATCACAGATGAAAAATGTTCTGAAAAAAAAGGATGGTTGCATCAACACTGAACATGTTTAGAGTGTTTTTATCTCATTATTCCTTAAACAATACAGTGTAACAACTTTTTTTTTTTTTTTTTTTTTTTTTTTTTTTTTTTTTTTTTTTTTTTTGAGACGGGGTCTCGCTCTGTCACCCAGGCTGGAGTGCAGTGGCCGGATCTCAGCTCACTGCAAGCTCCGCCTCCCGGGTTCACGCCATTCTCCTGCCTCAGCCTCCCGAGTAGCTGGGACTACAGGCGCCCGCCACCTCGCCCGGCTAGTTTTTTGTGTTTTTTAGTAGAGACGGGGTTTCACCGGGTTAGCCAGGATGGTCTCGATCTCCTGACCTTGTGATCCACCCGTCTCGGCCTCCCAAAGTGCTGGGATTACAACTATTTACATAGCACTTATGCTGTATTTATCATAGTGTAATCTAGAGATGACTTAAAATATAGTAGAGGATATGCATAGATTGTGTAGAAATACTGTGTTATTTTATATCAGGGACTTGAACATCTGCTGATTTTAGCATCCACTGGGGTCATGCAACCAATCCTTCGCTGATAGTAAAGGAAGATTGTATAGGAATTTAGCCAATATATGTTAAGAATCTGATAGAGGAAAATACTAAAAATGTCTAGATAAACTTACTTTTTGGGGGAATTAATCTGTCCACTTCCTGCATCTTAAATCTTTTTATTAAAGCTGTGCAAAACCATTTTGCATTCCATGTGATGGCAGGTCTCCCCTGGCTCTGCATTTGGCCACTCTCTAGTTCCTCAGTTTGTAATGTTTGAGGTAATTCACTATTTCCCTGAGACCTAATCGTTTATTCTGCTAAGTTCTGCAACCCTTTTCAGTGCAGTTCCATCATCTATCAGCATTTCCTGTCCCTATTCTTACTCTGCAAATACATTAGGTTAAAGAACATGTTATGTCTGCATTCCAAAACCTAGCATAATGCTCTGCACAATCATGCGCAAAGTTAGCACAGTAACTGCTAACTGTTAGCAGAGTAACAAGCAAGTTCAAAGTTAGCAGAGTAACTAAACAGTCTCAAGAAACAGTGAATAACCTCAGACATTACAAACTGAAGAACTAGGGAGTGACCAAATGCAGAGCCAGGGGAGACACCACTGTCATATGGAATAGAGACACGGAGAACATGCTTGATATGGTTTGGCTCTGTGTCCTCATCAAAATCTCATCTTGAATTGTACTCTCATAATTTCCATATGTTATTGGATGGACCCAGTGGGAGGTAATTGAATTATGGGGGTGTGTCTTTCCTGTGCTGTTCTTGTGACAAGATCGGACGGTTTTATAAGGGGGATTTTCCCTGCACAAGCTCTCTCTTTTGCCTGCCACCATCCACATAAGGTGTGACTTGCTCCTCCTTGCCTTCCACCATGATTGTGAGGTCTCCCTAGACATGTTGAATTGTAAGTCCATTAAGCCTCTTTCTCTTGTAAATTGCCCAGTCTGGGATATGTCTTTATTAGCAGCATGAAAACAGAGTAATACAGTAAATTGGTACCAGTAGAGTGGGGCACTGCTGAAAAGATACCCGAAAATGTGGATGTGACTTTGGAACTGGGCAACAGGCAGAGGTTGAAACAGTTTGGAGGGCTCAGCAGAAGACAGAAAAAATCTGGGAAAGTTTGGAACTCCCTAGAGACTTGTTGAATGGTTTTGACCAAAACACTGATAATGATATGGTCAATGAAATCAAGGCTGCAGTGGTCTCAGATGGAGATGAGGAACTTGTTAGGAACTAGAGTGAAAGTGATTCTTGCTATGTTTCAGCAAAGAGACTGGAGGTATTTTGCCCCTTTCCTAGAGATTTGTGGAACTTTGAACTTGAGAGAGATGATTTAGGGTATCTGGTGGAAGAAATTTCTAAGCGGCAAAGCATCCAAGAGGTGACATGGGTGCTATTAAAGACATTCAGTGTTATAAGGGAGTCAGAGCATAAACATTTAGAAAATTTGCAGCCTGACAATGTGACAGAAAAGAGCATCCCATTTTCTGAGGAGAAATTCAAGTTCACTGCAGAAATTCGCATAAGTAACGAGGAGCTGAATGTTAATCCTCAAGACAATGGGGAAAATGTCTCCAGGGCATGTCAGAGCCCTTCATGGCAGTCCCTCCCATCACAGGCCTGGAGGCCTAGGAGGAAAAAATGGTTTTATGGGCCAGGCCAAGGGCCCCCTTGCTCTGTGCAGCCTAGGGACTTGGTGCCCTGTGTCCCAGCCACTTCAGCCATGGCTAAAAGGAGGCAAGGCACAGCTTGGGATGTTGCTTCAGAAGGGTACAAGCCCCAAGCCTTGACAGCTTCCACATGGTGTTGAGCCTGCAAGTACACAGAAGTCAGGAATAGAGGTTTGGGAACCTCTGCTTAGATTGCAGATGATGTATGGAAATGCCTGGATGCCCAGGCAAAGTTTGCTGCAAGAGTGGGGCTCTCATGGAGAACCTCTTCTAGGGCAGTACAGAAGGGAAATATGGGATTGGAGCCCCCTACATAGAGTCCTCACTGGGGCACTTCCTGGTGAAGTTGTGAGAAGAGGGCCACTGTCATCCAGACTCTTGAATGGTAGATCCACAGATAGCTTGCAACATGTTCCTGGAAAAGTCACAGACACTCTTTGGCAGGCCATGAAAGTAGCCAGGAGGGGAGCTATCCCCTGCAAAGCTACAGAGGCAGAGCTGCCCCAGACCATGGGAACCCACCTCTTGCATCAGTGTGACATGGATGTGAGATATGGAGTCAAAAGAGATGATTTTGGACCTTTAAGATTTCATGCCTTACTGGATTTTGGAACTGCATGGGACCTGTAGCCACTTTGTTTTGGCCAGTTTCCGCTTTGTTTGGCCATTTGGAATGGCTATATTTATTCCATGCTTGTACGTCCATTGTATTTAGGAAGTACCTAACTTGCTTTTGATTTTACAGGCTTATAGGTGGAAAGGGCTTGCCTTGTCTCAAATGAGACTTTGGACTGTGGACTTTTGAGTTAATGCTGAAATGAGTTAAGACTTTGGGAGGCTGTTGGAAAGGCATGATTGATTTTGAAGTGTGAAGACATGAGATTTAACAAGGGCCAGGAATGGAGTAATATGGTTTGGCTCTGTGTCCTCACCCAAATCTCATTTTGAATTGTATTCACATAATTCCCACATGTTGTGGGAGTGACCTGTTGGGAGGTAATTGAAGCAAAGGAGTGGGTCTTTCCTGTGCTGTTCTCATGATAGTGAATAAGTCTCATGAGATCTGATGGTTTTATAAGGGGGTGTTTCCCTGCACAAGCTCTCTCTTTTTGCCTACCACCATCCCCCTAAGATGTGATTTGCTCTTCCTTGCCTTCTACCATGGGTGAGGCCTCCCCAGCCATGTGGAATTGTAAGTCCATTAAACCTCTTTCTTTTATAAATTGCCCAGTCTAGGGCAGGCCTTTATTAGCAGCATGAAAATGGAGTAATACAATGCTTTTTAACTCTTTATAGAGAATGACCCACATGAAGATGTGACAGGTCATGTCAACTGCACTGCTGATACTCTTTACTATTTACTTTGTAGGTGGAAGATTATGGTGCTTTCTACTCAATAGCAGTTACTCCTTCCTGACTGATTTAGAGCTCTGTGTAGAGAGCAAGCTTCCCCTCTCTCTCTTGTGCTTCAGCAGCTCAAGTCTCAGATTCACCTCTGTGCTCTCTGCTTGGTGCCTCCCCCTACCTCTTCCTTTGGCTCTATCATTCTTTTATCTCTGAGACTGAGGGGACTTCCATGCCTTTTTCGTGAGAATCAATGTGCAAAATTCCTGGGAACACCCCAGAAGGAAAGTGGTCAACACAACCACAGATGTAGTTTAGTCATGTGAGAAAGACAAATGAGTCAGACCAGCCTTAGATTAGTCCCTGGCTCTGCCACTTCACAGGGCAGGTAACCAGGTAGCATGAATGTCTGGCCTTGTCAGAGAAAATGAAAAGAACAGATGAGCCTGTTGGAAAGACATGAAAGACTTAAAAACACATCAATATCTGGGGGAAATATTTTGATAAGAGGTGTTTCTGAAGCTGACTATCTGATTTAAGAAGAAAAATATCTTGAAGAACAACTCTGAGTTTACATGAATATTTTATAGAAAAATATTCTTATAAATTAAAAAAATATATATATATATAATCTTCCTGTTTTTACCATATTAGTTCATGCTGGTCTTCTTCACAGAGATTTTTAGTTCTTAGAGGAAGATCTTCTCAAGTTTAACCATTTTATTAATGACTTGGAGTGAGCTTAATTTAATGATTGCATTTTTAAACCTTTTCAAATCTATTTATTAAACTTATTATGTGATTACACTGAAAAATGAGCAAAAAATACTGTTAAATAATACCTAAGTGAAACAAACAGAAAAAGGCAAATAAAAATAATTCTGAATAACAACTTGAAAATTTCAGGAGATTATTATTTATTTCTAGTTATTTTTAAAATTTTAATCTATTCTCTACTACTTTAAATTTAGTCAAGGAATTTGAAAGAAACAATTATTAAGGATAAAATCAGCCACTCCGTACCTATAAATAAAGGTAAGGATTAATTTTGAAAACGTTTCAGATGTTTGTGGTGAACATTTTCTGTTAGGCACCATACAATAAAATGGGCATTAAACCAATGCCTACTAAGTATTAAAACTATCTAGGAAACTAGTGATACCCACGAGATTTGCATGTGACAACACGTGAGAATGAGATTGCTCTCAGAAAGGAGTCAGAGCCTCCGGAAAGCCTGTCCTTACACGGAAACATGCTGGTCAGGAGAAACTCCTACAACTTTGACCTCTGAAAATCAACAAAAGAAGAAGCCGGGATGACCTTACAGCTATAGAAACTCCTTACAACGTTGTGGATTGCAAAGAACATGGGCTTTGGGGGCAGACGTTCTTGCTTACTACCTTAGTATTATGACCCACTCAGTGGGTTTTCAGTAAATCACCTACTATGCCACTGAAAACTCACCAGCAAAATTAGGATCGTGCAGCCATGTTGTTCTTGAGTTTCGAGTACAAGATAGATTTCATTACTGGAAGTACCTATTGTTATTATTAAATTTTCATAATATATTTCAAAAATAATAATGCTTCACTTGGGCTGCTGAGATATCCTGGTTCTATTCTATTTATTTTTCCAATGACAGGACAGATGCTTGAAAGCAAAGGCCCAATCTATCTTCCCCCACAATGTTGTACATAGTGAGCTGACATATATTTAAGTAGGTGAAAGTGTTTCACAGTGTCAAGTTCTGTACAAATGATGCCTAGAAAATCTTAGAAATGATTTGGCTTCGAGAATTTGAGCCACCTACTTTGAGAGTACATCTGCTCCATACCTTCCAGATCCCATACAGTTCTGCAGTGTTTCTTCCCATTTAGGTAGCTCACTCAGTGATCACTCATTGGGAGCCACTGGTGTTTCTTCAAAGACCCTTTCATCCTCTTAACCAAACAACACTTTAAGTCCAACTGTGGGTCTTTTTGTCCCTTAAACCTAAGCTTGATCCAGAATGTACCTCACTGAAGAATTTATCTTCAGGCCCATATGCATCCAATAATCAAAGGTGACACGAACCCACCACCATGTTGCTGTCTTGAGTTCCTTGTCTCCGTGAGCTACTGGTTGTTCCTCTGACAAGCCACTTATATTTAATAACAGAAGAGGATCTAAAACATAAATGGATTAGAATTTGTGTTCCCCTTTCCAGATTTGAGTAAATATAATACTTAAGTCTCAATTATTATTTTTAATAGTTAAATAATTTTACAAGCCTGAAATCAGAGTTGCTGTCATGGTCAACTGATGACTGAGCTCTGGGATTTATTCACAAACAAGCAGTGCGAGTGTTTGCCAGGAAGCACACTGGTCCCAGGCGGGGTGGACTGTGAGCAGCAGTTCTCCTCTGGGTCACCACATAGCATCCTCCAAAAAAAAAAACTCTGAATGTGACCAAAACCCCTTAGGATTATTAATAACTGGGACCTATAGATGTACCAAATCTGAATTTTTGTTGTCTAGTAACACTATGTTTTGAAATTTTTCTTTAGAAAAAAATAATAGTAATTGAGGGTATACCTTGACTAGAGTATGGAGAATAAAATTAATATGAGATGCAGCATCCAGGATCAAGGCTTGAAACCTGGCTTTATCATGGGTTAGCTGGATAAACAAAGGCAATTTGTCTAGTTTTTCTGAGTCAGGTTTTCACTCTGAAAATTGAGCATGTAATTATTTTCCTCATTAGCTTTTCATGGAATAACAATAGCAACAATAAAACAAAGCATAAATAAAATTTAAAAATCCAGCACATTGCTTTTCTCATGGTAATTACCAAACAATTTTTTCTTCTTCTGGTAACAGAAAGGTCAGCGTTTCCTTTCCATCTCTGGACCACTTAGATTTTTAGATAGTTATATTTTACAAAGAAGTCAAAAATTTCCTAAGACTTTCCATCAACTGGTCTTGGTTTAATTCCTTCAAGTCAGAGAGCATAAGTCTAATTCTTTTTTCCACTGGATTGTTGTTGATGTGTGAAGTTAGTCATTTTTTATCCCCAGCCTCTTTTTCATCAAGCTAAGGGGTCAGAATTTTCTTAATCAGGTCTTAAAATATATGGTTTTAAATCTCGCACTATTGTAGTTATTTGAATTTGCACAGCTTTTGGTGTACTGATATCTCTCTTACAAGTGTGGACCTGGACTAGTGGAGGTATTCTAGCTGGAGGCAAAAGGCACTTTTTATGAGCCACAGCACCCACTCCCCCACTCTCCAGCCCAGGTATTTGTGGGCTGGTGAATGATGGAGACACATCAGAGAGGAGAAAAACATCTAATACACTGAAAAAAAAATCTTCGGTATAAGGAGATAGATGAGTCCAAATCACCATCAAGTGGATTTCAAGGCCTGTATTTATTCAGAACAGGGATTTCCCAGAGAAAGTCAGTTTGAAAGAGGCAAAGAGGGTGTTGTCAATGGCATTTGTAAATTCGAAATCTCAGTGAATTGTGAGTCAAGTAAAAGCCGTCCATAGAACACTGGGTATATTGAAAAGTTCTGCAACAGATAAATACCTGAATATGTCCAAGTTTTTTTTTTTTTTTTTTTTGAGATGGAGTTTCTCTCTTGTTGCCCAGGCTGGAATGCAGTGGCGCGATCTCTGCTCACTGCAACCTCTCCTCCCGGGTTCAAGTGATTCTCCTGCCTCAGCCTCCCAAGTAGCTGGGAATACAGGCGTGCGCCACCACACCTGGCTCATTTTGTTTCTGCAGTAGAGATGGGATTTTTCCATGTTGGCCAGGCTGGTCTCAAACTCCTGACCTCAGGTAATCTGCCTGCTTTGGCCTCCCAAAGTGCTGGGATTATAGGCATGAGTCACCGGGCACAGCTGTCTAAGGATTTTTTAAGTGATAAAAACACCTGTGTAAAATTGAATAGTTGTTAGATCCATGAACAGAATACAGTAAATGAGTAAATGTGTATGTGAGCAGGAATGCAGCCTCTGCTATGGGCTTCAGTGGGGATACAGAGACAGCACCCATGCATGGGCGCACCTGGCAGCCAGCCCTGGTGGAGCTGACGGGGAGGCCATCTTCCCCTCAGTGTTTCCCTAACCTAGCAGGGAGGGTTGAACAACTTTGCACTTGGAGTCATTGCAACCTGAGATTTACATTCAGCTGTTTCCAGTGACAGGTGCATCCTGGCAAGTTGTTCAAAATATATGAGCTTCATTTTCACATATGTACAATGAGATAGTAACCTTGATCTCAAAAATCATTGAAAGTGTGCACACACCCCCTCTTCCATGGGATCTCCCTTGTTCTTATAAACAAACCCAGGGGAGGCCACTCATATTTGGTCTTTAAGTGACAAGAGGACACCGTATGTGAACACGTGAACATGGCATATGAAGGCAGTTAACATCAAATATCCATCTTATTTTTGCTGTTCAAAAAACGTTATGTTTATTTATTCTTTACAAATGATTAAAAAAATTATTAATAGTTTACAATAATCCTTTCAAGCACTTCATACCCAAGGTATGGTTCTGCATGCTGAGAGCACTGAAGCAAGCAAGCCAGAGCTCCGGAGGGGAGACGGATAATAAACAGGCAGAAACATAGAAGATGAATTTTATATTGATGAACTCAGTGAAGAAACACAACCTGGAGGTGATACCTTAAGAAGTCAGAAGAAAGGAGGTGATGCTTGAGAAGAGACCTACCTGGCAGCAAGAGTACCGCCATTGCGAACACGCACGCCATGGTATGTGCTCCATGGGCTCACAGTTCATTGCAGGAAACAGCCAAGTTGAACATGATACTAACAATCCCAAGGCCCTGTAAATGTGAATGAAGTGACTCCTGTTCATAGAGAACCCAGGTGGTCCGGCCACACTGAAGGGAGCGTATGTTCACAGCTCATGAAAGTGCTGTGCATGAAATAAGAAAGTACGACTAATTGCAACTAGGACAAAGACACATCCTGTTTGTTAAGAGCCAGACACCGAGGCAGTGAAAAAGAAGGAAAGACAATTTACCCTGAGCCCATGATGGGCAGTTCATGCATTTGTTATTAGCTTGTTCTTTCTCATCTTTAGAATGTCGATACTAATACACGACACTCAATGTTATTTTGCTGTGAACATTTACTAAGAAAGTATCCATAAAATACTGTACAATTTTAAATTTGTACATCATATTCATATATACATCTGTGTGCATATATATGTATGAACCCACACATATACACACACAGATATGTGTATACATACACATATGTATATGTAAAATATCATACATATTCTCATTGATGTGGCATAATATGTAACATGAATTCACATAGCAGGCCTGGAAATATGATGAGAAGGAATTTTTTTATTAAAAGCAAAGATAGATAGCTCAGTTTCTTGAATCCAAATTGGAGCATTTTATCTTAGACATTTTGCTAGTTTACTTACTACTGTAAAGATAATCCATGCTACCTCAGGACAGGGGATAATGAAGTTTTCTTCTTGTATGACTGATCAACAATTTTATAATGATACTTTGTGATGACTATAATATTTATGATAATTCAGATCTATCATTTTACATGTTTTCTTTTTATTTTATTTAACATTAGTAAACATTTGTGATGTAAGTGGGAAAAAAATTAAGTGTCTATGAAAAATAACCATGCCTTCAAATTATGTAAAAATATTGAGAACATTTCGGATTTCCTAGGTGATTTTAGCACAGATAGATTCAACACTAAACCCACATTAAGATAAAATGGCCAGAATTATTTTCAAGACATAATTATGTTTTTTATTGCAAGCATAATTATTTTTAATTGTAATAAAATTTGTGGGAATGCATAAAAATGCAAGAGTACATGACCAGACCCTTATAATACTTAGAAGATGGCAATTTCTGTGTAACAAACCATACTTATTGTGCTCTTGCAACTGCTTCCTTGTAGATGAAAAGTAGATCCAAGAGATTTTAGTAGGTATATTCTAGGTTCAGCTCATTATTTGGGGAATATATGAGATTTTCTTGAACACTTCAGGTCATTTTAACCTGAAAATATGCCACTGTGAACTGTAGAGAATCCCACAAAAGGATTTCAGACCAAGCAGGTGGCATGATAACATGATTAAATCATTGATCTAGCTGAATGACTGCAGGCCATTAAGAAAGAAACTCCTATTGAACAAAACTAGCAAAATTATTTCATTACTGATTAAAGATATAAGCAAGTGACATGGGTTACAATTTTAGCCTTGGGCTTCTTAATTTCTTTTTCTTGTAATTGGGAGGGTTCTATTACAGATCTTTATTTTAAATGATTTTTTAGTTAAAAGCAAAAAAAAAAAAAAAAAAGTCCCCCAGCTTTTATACCACACTATGTACATGTATAAACATGCATATATATATATAAGCATGCATGTATATATATAAGCATGTATAGAGAGAGACAGAGAACATACATATAAAACATATAAATCAAAGAGAGCTTTGAATGAAATACAATAAAATAAAAACAGCAGTTTTCTTTAGAGTGAGATTATGCGTGATTTTCTTATTCTCTTTATATGTTTTATTGTCCTTTTACTTGACTTAGTGAAGATATGTTGCTTTTATTGTTTGAAAATATGTAAATCTTATCATTATGCTTTTTGCTACGAACGCATTCAGATTTTCCTTAGGTGCAGGAATTCTTCAGTGCTGACCACTCATAAAACAGCATAACTGATGTAACCCTTTCCTTGCTGTTGACATGTGTCACAGCATATTAGTGGTTAAAAATGCATCATTTCTTGGAATTCAATGTTTAGGTACATAATATTTTCTGAGAATTGATAATTCTGTATCTTGCTTAAATTTCTAGTAAATGTCCATTTTCCCCTTTCTACTTTATTACACTTAAATAAAATGTGCAGCACCTAATAGGCATGTGATAATTTACCCTGCATTATACTAAATAATGTTTTTCTCATTGTTTAATTGTATGGGCTTTGGAAACATGTTTATCAGTAATAACCTCTTTCTGAAATGTAGAGTTAGTGGTTTGTATGGGAATTATCTAAAAGCAGAGAGACCAGTTAGAATATAGTTAACACTTTTTTTTTTTGTAACTTGGTCGTGACACATCTATTTCTCTTGAGCTGGTGGGGAACCCATGTATCACTGGGTATTTTTTCTGTCTTTGACTTGTTTCCCTGGATGTACTGCCACCTCCTTGGGAGAAAGGGTGATAGTCCCTGTTCCTGGAGTTTCTGTCCCCAATACAGGGCCCACTGTTTTTCTCCTTCTCCTAAAAGAAGCTCAAGAATGCTCTCGTACGTATCTCTCAGTCTAATATAATCCATTCTGGAACCAAAACGTTTGACTAATTATTTTATTTTTGTACTTGGATTCTGAGGGGGGGGGTCCCTTGTGTGGCCAGCTGAGACTGTCCTCCATAGAAAGGAAACTGGCCCTTGTCTGGGGTCTGAGAACTTCGCCGGTGACCAGCTGCCCAAGCTCTTATAACATCTGCCCTGAATAAGAGTGGCTCACTGAGCCTGACCAGTGCACACAGCATGGTCTGTGCTGAGCTTTCTTTCTGGAGGTCTTCAGCGTGAGTACCAGCTAGACAGTGGAAGCCTATGTGACCGGCCCCCAGTGAAGATGCTGGGTGCTGAGTCTTCCTTGTGCTTCTCTGGAAGACAGCACTCCCATATGCTGCTGCTAAGTGTGTCCTGTGCAACCTCACCAGGAGAGAATGCTTGGAAACTTGCATCTAATTTTCTTCCAAATTCTTTCCTCCTCTGATTTTGTGTTTTATCCTTTAACTGTAAGAAATGTTAGCTATGAATACAACTATATGCTGAGTTCTGGGAGTCATTCTGGGAGTGTTGAATCTTGGGGAATCCCTGAAATTCCCCTGACATAGGAATGTAGGCCCAGGGTTATAAAGGATGTCTTAAGTGACTTATAACATACTTTGTCTACACAGAAGTGTCTATGAAAGAACACTTGTGGGGAATGGGTTAATGGGGAATGGGGAGTGTTTAGAAGAAACCCAGCACTGAAAATGGACCACTGATGACCCTTCCCCCAAAGTCAGTGTATTTTCCCGTCTCCTCTCCCCAAATCCATAAGTGCAGAACAGCCTTTCACATGTAGCCTGTCATTTCTATTTCTTACCCTCTAAAGCCTTGTAGCTTTGTAATGTGAAGAATATGAGGAATATGTGTAATGTACGTGGGTTAGGAAGCATAATACAATGAACGCTAGGAATCCACCGTTTCACGCAAGATGTCTACATTATCCCTCTACTGAATCTATTGGAGCACTCCTTTCTCACCCTATTGATTCTCTAGCCTCCTCCTCCACGGTAACAATTATTTGAAACTTTATGTCTGTTATTCATTTGCTTTTTTTTTTTTTTTTTTTTTTTTTTTTTGAAACAGAGTTTCCCTCTGTCTCCAGGCTAGAGTGCAGTGGTGAGATCTCAGCTCACTGCAACCTCTGCCTCCTGGGTTCAAGAGATTCTCCTGCCTTCGCCTCCTGAGTAGCTGAGATTACAGGTGCCCAGCACCACTCCCAGCTGTTTTGTATTTTTAGTAGAGATGGGATTTCACCACATTGGCCAGACTGGTCTTGAACTCCTGATCTCAGATGATATGCCTGCCTCAGCCTCCCAAAGTGCTAGGATCCCAGCCTTCATTTGCTTTCAAAAATATATTTGATAATGTATGATATATATTTATGGCTTAATTTTAATTCTTTTATTTAACATAAACAAAATGATATCTTACCATACGTAATTATATAGAACTTGTTATTTTCACCGACTAGTTTGTTTTTAATCACCGTGGATGCTATTACATGTAACTGTAGTGCACTCATTTTCATTGCTGTATAATACACCTTTTTGTATTTATATTTCCATTCTTCCATTATGAACATTTAGGTTCCAATGTTTATTACTAAGAAAAATGCTATTATGAACAACTTTGTGAATATGTCTCTAGCTGCACATTTGTGAAATTTTCCCTAGGGTACATACCTGGGAAAATACTTGCTGGGTCAGATTTCCAGTAAATGCTAGTTTACATCGAATTATGTCAAATAATTTCCTCAAATTTATTGGAGAAACTTTTGCAATGATGTCATTTAAGAGCTTATCCTCTCTACCACTTGGTATTATCAGACTTCTTAAATTATTTTCAATTTAGCCTCTATAGAATGGCAGATTATTGTGGATAAAATGTGAATTGTTTTCTGACTGAGAGTTAGGTTAGTGTGTGTGTCATCAGTGTTTCCTGTTTTGTGAAATCAGTGTTTCTGCCATTTGTCCAGTTTTCATTGGGCTATTTGTTGCTGTTCATTTAGGGATCTTTTGTTGTTAACATGTATTGTTATATCTTCTTCCAGTGTGCCATTTATGGTTTTTGTTTGTTTGTTTGTTTGTTTGTTTTTGTCTTTTGCTTTTTTGGGGGGACAGGGTCTCACTCTGTAGCCCAAACTAAAGTGCAGTGATGAAATTTCGGCTCACTACAGCTTCCACCTCCCAGTCTCAAGCTATTTTCTGATTTCAGCCTCCCAAGTAGCTGGAACTACAGGCCCACATTACCACACCTGGCTAATTTTTGTAATTTTTTTTGTAGAGACAGGGTTTCTCCATGTTGCCCAGGCTAGTCTCAAACTGCAGTGCTCAAGTGATCCACCTGCCTTGGCCTCCCAAAGTGCTGGGATTACAGCTGCAAGTCCCCATGCCAAGCCTTATGTTTGTATTTTTTATGGTGTCTTGAATAACAAGTTTATCCAGTGGATCTTTGGTTGACGTCTTGTAAGAATTGTAGTTTTTGTGATATACTGATGGTCATAACAGTGTTTCCTAATATGTTTCCCCAAATCTCTTATAACAGCTTTCTCAAGGTGTGATTTCTGTAAAAGAAACTAAGCATATTTCAAATGCACAATCTGACAAGTTTCAACTCATATGTGAATGCATGAAACCATCACCAAAATCAATAGAGCAGATTCCTCACCCCAATGCTTAGTGACTTTCTATTCTCTTCCTCCTGTTCCTCCTCCCACCTTGTTATCTGTAACCAAGGATCTGCAGTGTGTCGCTGTAGATTAGCTTGCATCCAGTAAAACTTTATATAAATGTAATAATAAAGTTAACACATTTTTGGCCATTTTCATTCTTCATAGTTATTGGAGATTCATTTATCTTGTTTCACATACCTACTGTTCATTCATTGTTACTGCTGAGTAATATTTTATTGGGTGGGTATTTAAAAACATGTTTGTTAGTTCAACTTTTGGTGGTTATGTTAGTTTCAGTTTTTACCTCTTTCAAATAAATCTGCTTTGAACATTCATGTACCACACTTGTATGATCATGCACTTTAATTTCCATTGGGTAGCTGTCTTAGCATAGAACGGCTGGATCATATGCAGGTGGATGTTGAACACTTTAGAAAACAGCAAAACTGATTTCCAAATTTGTTGAGCTATTTTACATTTTCACCAGCTAGTGTTTGAGAGTTCTAATGTGTTCATATCCTTGCCAACACTTTTTATGGTGAATCTTTTTAAATTATTTAAATTTAACATATTAACTATTGTGTTCTAATAAATTGTTATTACTTATAAGTTAACATTTTACTTTTCTGTTTTATTTCATTAATGATCCATTATGTTGAACAGCTTTTCAATTGCTAATTTGCCATTCTTAGATTTTTTTGTGTGTGAAGTATCTGTTTAAATAATATTTTGCCCATTTTTAAAAAGTTGAGTTAACTGAGTTGTCACAGTTCTTAAGACAACATAGATACTGGTTTTTTGTTTGATATATAACTTGCAATGATTTGTCTCTCCCAATATTTGGCTTGTGTTCTCATTCTTTTGAGTGTGTTTCAAAGAGCAAAATTTGTTGTTTCTCTTGTTTTACTTTCGAAAAGTGTAATAGTTTAATTCGTTCTTTATGGATTGTGTTTTTGATTTGAAATCTAAGAAATATTTGCCCAACCTAAGGTCAAAACAATTTTCTCCTATGCTTTCTTCTTACTATTTTTTGCTGTTGTTTGTAGGTTTTTAAATTTATAGGATTTTAAAATATGTTTTAAAAAAATACGTTTTATATGATATTCTAAGTTTTAAATTTAAATATATCATCTTTTTTGTTTGTATTTTTAGTAGATATGGGGTTTCACCACATTGGCCAGGCTAGTCTCAAGCTCCTGACCTCAAGTGATCTACCCACTTCTGCCTCTAAAAGGGTTGGGATTACAAGCATGAGCCACCATGCCCGGCCAATATATCGTCAATTTTAAGTTTACTTTTTATAAGGTGCAAGTTATGGTTCGAAGGCCTCCTTTTATTTTGCTTTGTTTTATTGTATACATATCCCCAGTCATAACAGGAACACTGACGAAAAAGTCTACAATTTCTCCGTTAAATTACCTTTGCACATTTTTGGCAATTTCAGTTGGCCATACATGGGTAGGTCTGTTTCTGGACTTTTCTATTCCATTGATCTACATGCCATTTACATTTAGCACCACAGTGTCTTGAAATCAGATAGTGTTTGTTTTCCATCTGTTCTTTTTTGAAAGATGTTTTGGAAGTTTTGGTCCTTTGAACTTCCATATGAATTTTCAAAACAAGTATTCAGTTTCTGAAAAAAGTCATGCTGAGATTTTAATTGCAGTGCTTTGAATAATAAGTCAATTTGGGGGAAATGTGCACATTAACAATATTGAGTCTTCTGACCTAAAACAAGGGGTGTGTGTGTGTGTGTGTGTGTGTGTGTGTGATGTATTTAACTTTTTAATTTAATTATTTCAGCAATGTTTTATAGTTTTCTGTTACCTTTTTAGTACTTTTAGACCTGCAATGATGTCACTCTCTTCATTCCTGATATTAGTAATTTATTATGTTTTTTTGTTTTTATGATTCTGAAATGTTTATCAGTTTTATTGATTTCTCAGAGAATCAAATTTTGACATTGATTTCTGCTTTTTAGTTTATTTTCTTTTACTTCTTTGCCTGGCTTAAGGCGGATACTGGGATCAGAATCATTGATTTAGGAATTTCACCTTTTCTAATACAGTTGTCAGTGCTTAAGTTCCTCGTAATTGCTAGTCTAGCTACACAGCAAAAATTGTGATGGTTTCTATTTTCCTTTTCATTCAGTTCAAAATACTTTCTAATTCTTTTTAAATTCATTCTCAAATACATGTAATAATTAAGGAATTATTTTTCAGTTTTAAAATACTTGAACAGTTTGTATGCATATCTAGTATATCTAGTTTAATTCTACTGTGGTCTAAGAACACTTTTTTTACAACGTGAATTTCTTTTTTTTTTTTTTTTTTTTTTTTGAGACGGAGTCTCGCTCTGTCGCCCAGGCTGGAGTGCAGTGGCGCGATCTGGGCTCACTGCAAGCTCTGCCTCCCGGGTTCACACCATTCTCCTGCCTCAGCCTCCACAGGCACCCGCCACCTCGCCCGGCTAGTATTTTGTATTCTTTAGTAGAGACGGGGTTTCAGTATGTTAGCCAGGATGGTCTTGATCTCCTGACCTTGTGATCTGCTCGTCTCGGCCTCCCAAAGTGCTGGGATTACAGGCTTGAGCCACCATGCCCGGCCCAATGTGGATATTTTTAAATGTATTAAGACTTGTTTTAGTAACCTGAATATATTTAATTTTAGTTAATGTTCCATATGCACTTGAAAAATGTGTTTATTATGCTGAGGGGGGGTGGGGTGTTTCATAAATATCAACTAGATCAAGTTGGTTACAATATCATTTAAATTTTTTATATCTTTACTGATTTTCTGCCTCTTTATTCTATGTGCTATAGATAAGCATTAAAATATCCGAGTACTTCTGTGTATTTCCCTAGATCTCATTGTAGTTCTACCAGTTTGTTTCTTTATATATTTTAAAGCTTCATTATTATGTACAAAAACACCTAAGATTGCTTTTCCCCTTGTGAATTGACCCTTTTGTTATAAAATTTCTATTAAGAAATTGTTTTCATTCCTAGTAATGATCTGTGTTCTAAAATCTACTTTGTCTAATTAATATGGCTACTCCAATTTTTAGTTTTATAGTGTGTATTTCACTTAACAATTTGTCTTTATACTAAAATTGGGTTTCTGTGATCAGCGTATGGTTAAGATTATTGTCTTATTTAATCTAAAACTAATCTCCTATTAATTTGATTGTTACATTTAATGCAACAATAAATGTGATATTTGGCATGTTGACGTTAATGTACCGTTTTTCTATTTGTTACTTTATGTCCCGTCTTTTCTTTTTTTCCCTTTACTCTTTGTTTCATTCACTTGGATAAATTCAGAATTTTTACAATTCTATTTTATTTTATTTGTTGCTTTATTTGGTATAACATATTGTTGAGTTATTGCATGATTTGATTCAGAATTTACAGTATGCATTTTTAACTTACTATAGTCTACCATCAAGTGAGATTATACCATTCCAGGTATAAAAACTCTTAAATATTTTACTTTTACTTCCTTTCCTTCCTTTTTTTGGTTCTATTGCTATTTTATATTTTACTTTTTACAAAACCACAATATAATTCTTATTATTTTTCTTTTAAATATTCAAATTGTTGGTAAAGAGCTTTAAGCAATCTGAAAAAATAACTTCTTTATATATACAAGTGGTTGCATTTCTGGAATTCTTCATGGAGAATTTGTTTTCTGCATGATATAATTTTCTTTTTCTTCTTGTATCATTTCTTATAGTATAGGTTTTCTTTGCATGTGTAAAAAGTCTATTTTGCCTTCATTTTTGAATTTTTTTTTTTTTTGGCTGAGTAGAGAATCCTAGTGGTGACAACTGGTTTTATCTTTCAAAAAAAATTTTTTTTTCAGTACTTTAACAATGTTATTTCACTGTGTTCTGACCTATATTATTTGAAATAAAAAATGTTCCAGGCCGGGCACAGAGGCTCACACCTGTAATCCCAGCACTTTGGGAGGCTGAGGCCAGTGGATTACCTGAGGTCAGGAGTTCAAGACCAGCCTGGCTAACATGGTGAAATCTTGTCTCTACTAAAAATGCAAAAATTAGTCAGGTGTGGTGGTGGGTGCCTGTAATCCCAGGTACTGGGAAGGCTGAGGCGGGAGAATCACTTCAACCCAGGAGGCGGAGGTTGCAGTAAGTCAAGATCACACCATTGCACCCCAGCCTGGGCGACAAAGTGAGACTCTGCTTAAAAAAAAAAAAAAAAAAAAAAAAAGAGAGAAAAGAAAAGGAAAAAAAGAAAAGAAAGAAAAAAGTTGCATCACCTTTAACTTTTTTTCTGTACATAATTTGTCATTTTCTTCTGGATACTTTTAAGGATTTTTCCATGTCACAAAACAACATTTTAAAAATGTTATTGTATCCCTATATGTAGTTTTCTTTTGGTTCTTTAGATTTGAGTTTCTTTGAATGTATTAAATATGTGAGTTTATAATTGTCATCAAATTTCATTTTTTAAATTATTTTTCACCGGATACAGTGGCTCATACCTGCAATTCTAGCACTTTGCAAAGCTGAGGCGGGCAGATCACTTGAGCCCACGAGTTTCAGACCAGCCAGGGTAACATGGCAAAACACCGTCTCTACAGAAAATTTAAAAAACCAAATTAGCCAGGTGTAGTGGCATGTGCCTGTAGTCCCAGTTACTCAGGAGACTTACGTAGGAGGATTGCTTGAGCCCGGGAAGTCAAGGCTGCAGTGAGCTGCAGTCACAGTACTGCACTGCACTCTGTGCAACACGAATGAGACCCTGTCCCAAAAAATAAATAAATAAAATTATTTTTCATGATCTCTCTCCCTCTTTTTCACTCTAATTAATATGTCTGCTAGACCACTTGAGGAGTTCCATATCTCAGTGATGGTCTGTTCATTTTTCAGCCCTTTCCCTGTCATTAAATGTGTACAGTTTTTATTATTATATTTCTAGTTGACTAATGCCTTTTTTGGCAATGATAAATCAGTTATTATTTCCATCTAGTGTATTTTCCATCTTAGACACTGGCGTTATCAACTCTAGAATCTTTATTTTTGTCTTCCTATATCTTCCTTGCCTCCACATATGTTCAGCTCAACCTCTTGCTTCTTGAACAAATGGGACACATTTACGATAAATCTTTTAGTGTCCAAATCTACCATTTTTATCATATCTCATTCCTGGTCAGTTTAGTATCAACTGAGCGTTATTCTCAAGTGTGCATTTGCCTGCTCCTTTGCATGCCTGTTGAGTTGCTATTGATGTCACTCATAACTTTCTGTATTTTACCTTGTTTTGTGCTAAATATTTTTGCTTTTTTTTTTTTTTAAATTGAGTTGGAGTCTTGCTCTGTCGCCCAGGCTGGAGTGCAGTGGTGCGATCTCGGCTCACTGCAAGCTCCGCCTCCCGGGTTCCCGCCATTCTCCTGCCTCAGCCTCCCGAGTAGCTGGGACTACAGGCGCCGCCACCACGCCCGGCTAACTTTTTGTATTTTAGTAGAGACGGGGTTTCACCGTGTTAGCCAGGATGGTCTCGATCTTCTGATTTTGTGATCCCCCCGTCTCAGCCTCCCAAAGTGCTGGGATTACAGGCGTGAGCCACCGCACCCGGCCGTATTTTTGCATTTCTGTAATTATTCTTAAGCTCTGGGATGTGTTTAGGTTGTTGGGGAACCATTTGATTCTTTTGGGCCTTTCAACTAGTCCCAGCCAACAAAGCTGGGACTAGAGAAGCATTTAGTCTGTTTTAGGCCTTGACTGGGGTAAAACCCTTCCGTGCTGCTCTGTCTGCTGTTTCGTCCATGACGCGGTTCGTTCCTCTTATTGGTGGGAACAGGCACTATGCCCAGCTTCACATGAACTACAGGCACTGACTACTTTAATGCTTTCAGGGAGATGTTTCTTCAGATATTTCCCTCATACTCATGTGCTGACCAGTGGTCTGGTGAATACTAAAGGGAGACCCTCCACAGTTCTGCAGAATTCTGCCTGTGCCGCTGGCTCCTTTCCGAGGCTCTGTCCTGTGAGCTGCCATAGCCTTGTCCATCCCGGACTGTCTCCTCAACTGTTTAGCTCTGTCTCCTCAACCTCTGCCAGGGTTCCCCTCCTCTACCACAACCGAGACATCCTTCTAGGTAGCAAGCTGTGGGGATCAGAGGACTCACTATGCATCTCTCATGTTTTTCGGGAGTCACATTGCTTCGGTGTCTCGTGTGCAGTGTCTTCAGAATCAGTTTCGCGTATATTGTCCCATTACTTTTTAGTTGTTCCAAGTGGGAGAGCAAATCCGGTCCCTGTTATTCCATTTTACCATAAGCTGAAGCTGTATCAAATTTATGTTTTCATAATATTATTATAGGTAAATGTTGACAAACTTTTTTCTTTTTTTATTCCAATTTCTATATATTTGTCAATTTGTATTGTCTAACTGTGCCAGCTAAGTCATTGATTTTTGTCTTGATTTTTCAATGCATATTTTATTTTCTTCCTTTTTCAGTCAATGGAGTTTTTAATCAATTATTGCATTTTTCCTTTACCTGATAAAATATAAAGCATCTACTTCCACTTATTTTGTCACTTTTTAAATTTTAACATACACAGTTAACCCACTCTAAAGTTTATGTCTTAAGCTCCATCCTAAATAATGAAAATATTTTAGAATCTATTATGCTGATTTGTCCTTGCACCAACCCTAAGTCTCTGCATGCTTTTATTTTCATAGCATTGTTGCTGGTATGGTGTGTTGGTAGTACATTTTATTAATTTACTTATAACAAAATGCGTATTTTATTATAAGTAAATTCACCCATAAAATCATTTTCTGAATATATAATTGAGAACTGACAATCCTTTTGATCTCATCATTCTGAGTACATATTGTCCATTGCCTTCTAACTTCCATTATTCAATTGAGAAGAGTAATGCAAACTTTTTTCCAATTATTATTATTATTATTGGAGACAGAGTCTTGCCTGTCGCCCAGGCTGGAGTGCAGAAGCGTGATCTTGGCTCACTGCAACCTCCGCCTCCCAGTTTCAAGCAATTCTCCTGCCTCAGCCTCCCAAGTAGCTGGGATTATAGGCGTGTGCCCCCACGCCTAGCTAATTTTTGTATTTTTAGTAAAGACGGGGTTTCACCATGTTGGCCAGGCTGGTCTTGAACTCCTGACCTCAGGTGATCAGCCCGCCTCAGCCTCCCAAAGTGCTGAGATTACAGGTGTGAGCCACCGCGCCCGGCCTCCAATTATTTTTAAGTAATCTCCCTTTTCTCTACTTGAAACCTCTTTTTGACTTTGCAGTTCGTTGGTTTCTTCATCCAAACATAGTTTTCTTTTTATTTATTCTGTTTGGTACATGTTATGCTTTCCCTCTAACTTTGGGTCTTACTTTGGATTTATCCATTTCACTAGTCGTGAAGACTTGCTTTTTATTATCTGGTCAAATATCCTCTTCCTCTATTCTTTGTAGTCTCTTCCTCTGGAATCCTATTAGATGCTCGGTAGAATTACTCCTAATATTCTCCTTACCTCTTGAATTCTTCATATTTTCTGGCTTGTGTCTCTGGACTGCATTCTAGGTAATTTTTGCAGATCTATTAGTGAATCCATCATTTCTCTTTAATCAGCTGTTTAATAATTAATTGAATTATTATGTCCCAAATATGTATATATGCATATATGGGTATGTATACAAATATATAGTACAGACACACACACACATATATATATATACATATAAACATTTTATATGGTTATTTTTCAAAGCTCTCTCATGATTTTGAATAGTTTCTTATGGCTTTCTCAGTTTATTAATTTTTAAAAGCCATGAATATATTTGATATGCACAATGCTAAGTATTGTTTATCTTATAATTTCAATATCAGGGAGTCTAAATGTAATGTTTGCTTTTCTATCTGACTCTCATGCATGATGACAATTTTGCATGTTTGCCAACTTTTAATTGTGGTCTCTCACATTTCATTGATTTTAATTTATGGAAAACTAGAATCCCTAATCTGAAGATTTCTTCTTCAGAGAAGACTTAGGTTTGCTTCTATTGCGAGTTGTGGGATCCTTGGTATGAAGCCACTTCAGCTGAAACTCTGGGGAATGTGGGTGCCCTTGAAATAAAAGAGATAATCAGAAAGAGTATGAGCTGCACGGGTTAGAGGGACAGGCTTTGTTTTGAGAGTGGGAAGAGACTGATAGGTAGTTCAAAAAGTACAAAAAACAGAGAAAGACTTAAAAATTGTGTCAGTAGAAAAAACAAAAGACTGAAGCCCTATGAGTATATGAGATCATGAAAGAATTAGAATATTGTGTGTAATCTTACAACCTCTCTGGAGGTAAGTATTCAAATAAGACTATTCCATGGAAAGCAATAGACAGAAGTAAACATTATAAAACTATATTTTCCTCAGTGTAAGTTCAGATACAAAATGGCAGACGGAGAGAGGTGAATTTGGCTTAAAGCTTCAGCTCTGTAACAGAATAACCATCTGTAGGAAGATGGTTGGAACTCTTCCTCAGAAATAGAATCCTACTTTTATCTGGAGTGACTATGGCAAAGCAACAGCAAAAGATTACATTTCTCTGTCTCCTTGGCAGATATACATAGTGGTCAACTATATGTGGTCAGAAATAGTCATTAGTGTAAGTTCCAGAAAATACCCTTTAAAGTAGGCTGACTCATCTAGGAAGTGAATGCTCTTTTGCTTCCTGTCTTCCCCTTTTCCTGGCCAGAAACTCAAATCAATGGCTAGACCTACAGAGGCCATCTCTCAACTTCTTAAAGATAGAAACAAATGATGTCAGCAGAAAAATGAAGACATCTGTGTTTCTGGTAACTTCCCGGGGCCACCAAACAGGGCTTGATTGTCTACTTCAGAATAACAGCTGAATGCATCTCTGCTTGGCACACTACTTTATCAAAACAGTTATGACTTCCTTAAAATGAAAATAATATCCACCTCACAGAGACGGGGTGAGATATAAGATCACATACATGAAAGAGAGTTTAGGATTCTAAAATGCTAGATTAATTGCTATGTATAAAAGTTAACAAGCCAGGAGACCCTTCTCTGTTGCTTACTTCCCAAATGCCCAGGGATTTGTTCATGTGCATAGTAACTTTCCAAAATCACCACTCAGTCCAAAATCCGTGTGGGAAATTCTAGTCCTTATTTGTTAGTGATGGTGGTGGAGTTTTGTTTCCCATTTTGGTGCCGCATGTCCACTTCTTGAAGAAAAAGAAGAAGGAAAATGAATGTAAAGGGTCCTACTATGTAAAGTCAGCAGGATGTCTGCTCCTGATCTTGATGTTTTCTTCCCTCCATTGTTTTATTGAGAAAGTTACAGTCGGTGACGCATGACATCCTTTCACTTTCTGCAATCTTCTCAGTGACAGCTCATGTGCCTTTCTGAGTCTTGGGACCTGGAACCAGAACCCTCTCCTTCCCTGCCATAGACTGAACCTCCAGGATACAACTGTTAACCAAAAATATTAAGTACAAAGCCCCTGTTTTTGACATAAATCAGTAGTTTCTGAATCCTTAGAAATGAAACAAATTAATCAATGCTGTAAGAGCTTTACCAACTCGTGTTTGCACGTCAGCAGTCACACAGCCTTATGAAAATGGCGGTGCACCAATTGGCAGGGAGCTCTCCTTGTACAATCCAAGGATCCAGCTTTCTGGGTAAAGCCACCAGCAAGTGTAGACAAATTTGTAGAGACTCTGAGAGTCAGAGTAATCACACATGTGGCATCGCTTGAAAGGAATGCACAGAATTCCCTGAAAATACTCAAGAATCGGCAGCAAAGGTTTTACTGAAGACACCCTAGGGAAATCTACTTGATCACCAGTATTAAGGCAAGCTTCAATGGTAGAGTGAGGGTTAGAGTGTAATTAGGCTTGTGTAAGAGTTTCTATCATTTCATTCAGTTATAACTTTTAAGATGGGGATGATCTTGGTTTGAAATTTTTTTACAATAATAAAGTTCTGACAAGAAATGTTTCTTAGGGCTAAATGTAGGAAAGGCTCTTGAGACTAAAAGATAGATATACAGTATTTGCATTGAATGTTCCAGCTACTAAAAAAAATAAAGACACCGGAAAATGATTTTTTCAAGAAAAAATTTTCAATTATTTTAAACAAACGTTTATTACCTCTGCATTTTCTGGAAGGTAAATTGAATTAGAAATGGTCCTTGCCCTCTAGAAGTGTTCATTCTAGAAGGGCAGGTAAAGTCCCAGTTATGGACTATAGCTAAAATAAAAGTGAGAGTGAGGAACACTCTCTTGTTGGTTTGGTGTGCAATGGTGAGGAAAGTTTTGAGCAAGCAAATGTTGTGAGCAATGCGAAGGAGATGGGACGTGAAACAGGTTGACACACAGCATGCTTGTGAGGACTTTGGCTTGCCAAGACTGTGAGCCTTGAGACCATGATGGAGTCACAGGAGAAAAAGAGGGAGGAAGACACAGGCAGGTGACTCTCCATAACTTCCATTGGACCTGAAGTCATTCTTTTAAATTTCATAAAATTGGGATCTTCTTATAGTTGTGGGTGAAAATAACAAAAATTATTAGTCATGTCAAGTATACTCTGTGGACCTCTCATGGTTCCTAAGATTCTTTCAAGGGGGCTATGGGGTCAAAACCATTTGCATAATAACACTAAGACATTATTTGCCTTTTTAAACTTTGTTGGTGCTTTTACTATAGATGCAAAAGCAACAGTGGGTGAAACTGCTGGCACCTTACCATGAATCAAGGCAGTAGCACCAGTTCATACAAGTAATCCCTGTATTCTTCATTACTTCACATGCAGAGGGAAAAAATGTAGATTCTCTTGTAAGAATATTAAATATCATTAATTGTATGAAATCTCAAGCCTTGAGTACAAGTCTTATATCCTGTGAGACAAAATGAGAAGCATTGCACTTCTGCCATATATGGGGGCACAATGGTTACCTCCAGGAACAGCTTCTGTGACTGTTTGAGCTGTGTGCTGAACTAGACAATTTTCATGCAACACCATTTTTTACTTAGAAGAGCTAATAGACAAACTATGGTTAGCCAGGCTGAGATATGCAAAATATTTGGCAGATACTGTCTCAACAATGAGTAAAGGATTACTGATGCTTCAAGGAATACAAGTGAAAATATTGGTTGCCTATGACAAAAATCAAACTTGCAAGAAAAATTTAGTATTTTAGGAAATTTGTACTTGCCACCATAACTCATAGTTTCTCAGTACTTAAAGAATTTTTAAATGAACTCAGTGGTGATAGTAATGTATGTGATTTCTACATGTTATATAATGAAATGTATCAACATTTGCAAGATCTACATAAATGAATATTTTCCAATGACCAATAGCTGATGTTACAAATGATCACTGCATGATAGTTATCTATTCAAACTGAAAATTAAGCGGAGATACTATAAGGTAGCATAGTATAAAATCTTAATTTATATGGCTTCAGATTTTACACTGCAAGTAACATTTAAAAAACTACCACTTCTTGAAGTTTGGTTTGTATTTAAGTAGAATATTCACAAACATCTGAAAGCCTGTTTAAAAATCCCTCCCTTTTCCAAGTACATAATTGTGTAAAACTGGATTTTCTATATATACTTTACACAAATCAACATGTGAAAATGGATTGAATCAACAAGCATACATGATAATCCAGCTATCATTTATGAAGCCAGATGTTAAAGAGATTTGCTAAGATGAAAAATGTCAATCTTTTCAGTAATTTTTCTTTTGAAAAATACAAGTTTTTATCCCTCCAAATGCTATGTTTGTATATAATAGAAATATTGTTACTTTGACATGAATTAATGAATAAATAATTTAAAATTTTTACTTTTAACTTCTATCTGATATGGTTTGGCTGTGTGTCCCCACCCAAATCTCATCTCGAAATATAATCCCCGTCTTGAGAAGGGAACCTGGTGGGAGGTGATTGCATCAAGGAGGCAGCTTCCCCCTTTCTGTTCTCACGATAGTGAGTTCCCACAAGATCTGATGTGAGGTATCTCCCTCCTCACTCTCTCTCTTTCCTGCCACCATGTAAGATGTGCCTTGATTCCCCTTTGCCTTTCACCACAACTGTAAGTTTCCTGAGGTCTCCTAGCCATGTGGAACTGTGAGTCAACTAAATCTTTTTTCTTCATAAATTGCCCAGTCTCAGGTGGTTCTTTATAACAGTGTGAAAATGATTTAACACAAAATATTAGTACTAAGATAAGTGGGGCATTGCTATAAAGATACCTGAAAATGTGGAATTGACTTTAGAACTGGGTAATGAGCAGAGGTTGGAACAGTTTGGGAGACTCAGAAGAAACTAGAAAGATATAGGAAAGTTTGGAACTTCCTAGAGACTTGTTGAATGATTGTGACCAAAATGCTGCTAGTGATAATGGACAATGAAGCCCAGGCTGAGCTGTTCTCAGCTGGAGATGAGGAAGTTTTGGGAAGTAGAACAAAGGTCACTCTTGCTGTGCTTTAGCAAAAACACTGGTGACATTTTGCCCCTGCCCTAGAGATTTGTACAACTTTGAACTTGAGAGAGATGATTTAGCATATCTAGCAAAAGAAATTTCTAAGCAGCAAAGCATTCAAAATGTGACCTAGCTTTTACTGAAAGCATACAGTCATGTGAATTCACCAAGAAATGATTTGAAATTGGAACTTATGTTTAAAAGAGAAGCAAAGCATAAAAATTTGGAAAATTTGCAGCCTGACAATGAGGTAGAGAAGAAAACCCCATTTTCTCAGGGAGAAATTCAAGCCAGCTACAAAATTTTTTATAAGTAAGAAGGAGCTGAAAGTTAATATCAAAGACAATGGGGAAAATGTCTCCAGGGCATTTCAGAGACCTTCACAGCAGCCCCTCCCATCACAAGTCCAGAGGCCTAGGAGGGAAAAGTGGTTCCCTGGGCCAGCTCTTCTGCTCTGTGCAGCCTTGGGACATGGTTACCTGTGTCCCAGCTGCTTCAGCTTTAGCCCCAGCCATGGCTAAAATGGGCCAAGGTACTGCTCTGGCCATTGCTTCAGAGGATACAAACCCCAAGCCTTGGCAGCTTGCCTGTGTTGTTGGGCCTGCCTCCACCTAGATTTCAGAGGATATATAGAAATACCTGGCTGTCTAGGCAGAAGTCTCTGATTGGGGCAGAGCCCTCTTGGAGAACCTCTGCTATGGCAGTGAGAAGGGGAAATGTGAGGTCAGAGCCCCCAAACAGAGTCCCCACTGGGGCACTGCCTAGGGGAGCTATGAGAAGAGGGCCACCATCCTCCAGACCCCAGAATGGTAGATCCACTGACGGCTTGCACAGTGTGCCAGGGAAAGCTGCAGACACTCAACACCAGCCATGAAGACATCCTAGAAGGAGGCTGCACACTGCAAAGCCACAGGTGCAGAGCTGCTCAAGGCTGTGGGAGCTCACCTTTTGCATAGGTGTGACCTAGATATGAGACATGGAGTCAAAGGAGATCATTTCGGAGCTTTAAGGTTTAATGAGTGCTCTATTGGATTTTGGACTTGCATGGGGCATGTAGCCCCTTGGTTTTGCCTAATTTTTCCCATTTGGAATGGGGATATTTACCCAATGCCTGTATCCCCATTGTATCTTGGAAGTAGCTAACTTGCTTCTGATTTCACAGGCTCATTGGCAGAAGAGATTTGCCTTGTCTCCAATGAGACTTTTAAATTGGACTTTTGAGTTAATGCTGGAATGAGTTTAGACTTTGGGGAACTGTTGGGAAGGCATGATTGCATTTTGAAATGTGAGAAGGACATGAGATTTCAGAGGGTCCAGGGACAGAATAATATGACTTGGTCCTGTGTCCCCACCCAAATCTCATCTCAAATTATAGTTCCCATAATCCCCAAGTGTCAAGGGAGGGACCTGGTGGGAGGTGCTTGAATCATGGGGGCATTTCCCCCATGCTGTTGTTGTGATAGTGAGTGAGTTCTTACAAGATCTGATGGTTTTAAAGCATGGCACTTCCCCCACTTGCTCTCTCTCTCTTGCCACCATATAAGACATACCTTGTTTCCCCTTACTTTCTGCCATGATTGTAAGTTTCCTGAGACTTCCCCAGCCATGTAGAACTGTGAGTCAATTAAACCTTTTTTCTTCATAAATTACTCAGTCGTAGGTAGTTCTTTATAGCAATGTGAAAATGGATTAAAACACTACCTATAAATCTAACACACATAAATAGGAGCTTTTTGGTGTCCTCAATATTTTTTTACAGTATGAATGAATCCTGAGAGAAAAAATAATAGGAAGCGTATATGGAAAAATATTCCAGCCCTGTACTATGGGAGTGTGGAACATCACTGTCAGGGGCTCACACTTTATTTTGGGACAATGACCAATATCTGAAGGTTCTGGGGCCAAAAAGAATTGCTTTTCTAATTATGCAGGACATAGAATATGGCACTGATTAAGACAAGTGGCAGAACGCAGGAAGACTAATTAGTAGGTCACCTAAAATAAGGTTCTGCCAGTAGACTCTCTTAGAATAGAACACATATGAGTGTCATTTCAGCATTTTCAAGAATTAGAATTTAGGGCTGATTAGATGTGGAAAGAGTGATTGCAAAACATTGAGATTCTTGGTGCAGCCACTTGAAGGAAAGAGGCGTTGCTCCCTGAGACTCTAAATAAACAGGATATAGGTAGAGGTGGGGTTGAGGTTTTAATTTAAGGTGTGTTGGAGTTTTGTTTCCAGAGACGTGCAAGGTAGACTGGGTGTAGTTGGGGAGAGGTTACCACATACGCAGGTGAAAAGTGGGAATTTAGCTTGAGACAGATATCAGGGCTTGTGGAATACGGTTAACCCCATCAAGATGGCAGGGTTGTTAAAGCCTTGAAAATGGAAAACACCAGTGAAAAGAATGGATGTAGAAATGAAATGTGGAAAAACAGGGGAATGAGGAGAAATATAATTAGAAGTAGGAGGCTATAAAAGGTACCATATCGAAGCCAAGACAGAAAGTTTTTGTCAAGGGCAGACTTTGTGGGAATTTTCATAGTGACACTTACATAATTGTTAAATATACTGCAAATAAGTTTCTTTTTCCTCTTCTTGTGACATGTGATCCAGTGAAAAAATCTAAACTAATTGTTTTCACTGAATTAAAATTGTTTTCACTAAAGTAAAACTTATTTCAATGGATGTATTTTGTTGTTTCTGATATTTCAAACAATTTCAGTATCCATGTAACTCAGTGTCTTAATTCCCTACTGCTGCTGGGAAACGGCAAGGAAACAGATTATCCTACAGGCACATAGATCAGAAATCTGAGACAGATCTCACTGGGCTAAAGTCAATATGTTGGGTGAGTGCACTGTCTTCCAGAGTCTCTGGAGAGAATCTCCTCCCTGCTTTTCTCAGATTCTAAAGGCTACTTCATCCCTTGGCTCAGGGCCCTCCTATCTTCAAAGCCAAAAGGAACAGCTGAGTCTTTCCTACCTCACATCCTCTGACACTGAATGTTCTGCCTCCATTTTCCACATAGTCTTTCTAGGTCAGAGAGCTGGTGATTAGCAGCCTGAGTTCCACCTGGAGCCTTCATTTCCCTTTGTTCCATAACCTGACATATTTATCTTCCAGGGAACAGGAAAAGAATATCATGGGGGCCTGTTAGCCTACCTAGTATAGCACCTTTGACAAAATATTAACAAGATAATTTAAACATACATCTTTCCACTAGAGAACTTCCTCTTTCCACCATGCCACTTTGTTATAAAAATACATAACTTAGAGTTAAAAGTTAAAGAATAATGTCAGGTCTGTTGATTACTTATTTTACTATATTGCCTAAGAGGACCCACAGTTGTGGAAATTGACTTTATTCATGGGAGACCCACAACTAAAGCTGATTTCAGAAAATTTTATATACCAAGTGATGGATGGGCTTCTGCCTGTTCAAGGGTGGCATCTGTTGTTAGAAGCAGCACAGGTACATCATAAGCAGCTGTAGTGAAGATCGAATGTACCTCCACTCTTCCCCCTCCTCATGAGAGAAAATATTCTGGCAAGAAGACAAAGGTAGGTGAGAGGAATGTAGGAATGTAGTTTTGTTCTTGTCAGGTTAAACACATCGGTTGGAACCTGGGCATGAAGAGGAACTTTCTTACCTTTGGAAACATTCTGAATAATACCAGGTTCTTTTTTACTGAATTTTTCATGAAAGTATGCTGGTATACTCAAAATCAACTTCAAAGTACATATTAATTAATTTATTTATTTATTCCTTCATGTATTTTTAACTCTGTAGAGGACTTAGGGACACAAGCAAAATGAGAGAAATATGCGCAGCATCAGGCAGAAAGCTATTGCTGAGTGAATTTGTCGATGATATCATATCATTACCCAGCTGATGGAGATCCTTCTCTTCAATATAAATCTTATCTTGTGGCCACATTTATTCTTACCGTCTCTCTCTTGCACACCTTTGTTGTTGCTGTTTGTTTGTTTGTTTAACTTGGTTTAACTTGCTTCAAGGTTCTGAAGCAGAGCCTTGGGCATGACTTAATCACTTTCAAATTAGGAGACTGGAGGAAGGTAAAGAATAACTTTTTAAGATACTTGCTTCTCAAATTCTCTTTTAAGACTGAAATTTTGCCCAATGTAAGTCTTTAATTTTAGTATCTTATGGACCCCTCAATGATTGAAACATTTTTCTCACTCAGAAACCATGGGGTTGGGTTGTCACATCTGTACTCACTGAGAAAATGCCATGAATGCACATGAAGGCACACCTTGCTCTGCCCTAAGGTTAGCAATGCAAAGGTAGGAGTGGGAGTTGAGAGTAGTAGAAAGACCTAAAATGTTTGCCCTTGACAAAAATTTATAACTTTAGCCCCAGATTTCGTAAGTTTGACATCATATCACAGTACTTCATTTTCACATCACATAAAATAGAAAAGTCATGCAGAAGGATGTAGCAAGAGTCAGGAACCTTTTTTTTTTTTTTTTGTAAAGAGCCAGAACAAGTATTTTAGGCTTTGTGGGTCTCCTTCACAGCTACTCAACCCCATTGTGGCAGCATGAAAGCAGCTGCAGGCAACACACAAATAAACAGGCCTGGTGGTGTCAGAATAAAATGTATTTCTGGTAACAATTGTTGGACCAGATTTCGTCCATAGGCTGTAATCGGATGACCCATGGGTTATATGCTGAGTACCACACACAGTTTTACTTTGCAATAAAACTAAAAGCATATTGAAAGATGCTAAATAAGCACACTAGAAGCCAGGAGACTGGAATGCAGTGGAATACTTTCCATTGGGGAAGACAATATCTCTTATTAGTTTCCCATAAGATATCTAGAATTAAAATTATTAATTCATCATCTTCCCAGATCCTGAAAACATCAGCCAAAAACATCAGATGATTTCTTGAATTTTTTCTGTTCTTCACATTTACCTTGCAGCCAGACCATCAAAGCATTTTGTTGGTTCATCCTCTAAAATGCATCATCTGTCTTTTGCCTTCAGTTTCAAAGCCAATAGCCTTTTTCAGGCCACCATGATTTCTTACATGAATCACTAATTGCTTCCTCAGAAATCTTCCTAATTTTACTCTTAATATCTTATTATCCAGTAGCTAGAGGTATCTTCTCAAAGTGATTGTCAGATGACATTACACCCCTGCTTAAAACCCTACAATGACTTCCTGTTGCACTCATCATAAAATCCAGGCAGAATTTTTTGCTTTATTTTTTCCCCAGCAAGGAGATTTAGGGAAGTGATAAATTCATAAATAAAATAAAATGGGGGGACCAACATTATATGAGGCTCAGAAATGTCCTTTCTGAAGAGACATTTAAGTTGAGCACTAAGTACCCATAAGAAGTCACATCTGAGAGCCACAAAGGGAAGAGCAAAAGGAGTAGTCTCCATAGATAGCTGCCATGATTTCTCCACTCCTAGAATTGCATGCTTCTCTTCCTACCAAAGGGCAGAGCCCTGAATGCAGGCTGTCTCTGACCAATATTTTATAGTAGATGCAATGGTGGGTAAGCTCTGACATTGCTTTTCAGCAGCATGATACCTTCCATGTTCATTCTTCAAGATCAGCCAGTATATAAGGAACCTGTCTACCTGAGTCCACCATGCTGTGAGGAAGTCCAAGATATCGACGTGGGGAAATGTGGCAGAGTCCCACGTAATAGATATGTAAGTGAAGACTATTCAAACCTTGGACCTTCCAGCCCAGTCCAACCTCTAAGTGACTAAGCATAACAAATCATGGTTATATTAAGCCACTAAGCTTTTGAGTCACTGTTAAATAAAAAAAGATAATTGAAATAGTGAATGTAATATAGCATGACAGAAATAGCAATGGCATTTTCAAGAAAAATTACTTAGACCCCTTGGCTGAAACTTAGTGCACAGTGGGGAGTTGGGAAAAGATGTAGTCAAAGGAGTATGTGAGATTCAGATTATGGGGGTTCTTATGAATAATGTACATTATTCAGGGTTATTGACTTCAAATAATATAAACCAGCACTAGACAGCCAGTAAGACAATAGATTCATAGGATGTTGGACAATGCCTAGTGTCGCTGGAAAGGCTAGATGACAAGCTTATACAACGGGCAGGAATGAAGGGATGCCATGTACCCAGAAACAAAGTGACCTCACGCTGCAATTCCAAGTGCTCAGTTGGACCAAGTGCTCAGTTGGATGCTGCATTCTACTTCTGGTCTGAATATCTGATGCACCTGGCACCTTAGTACAGAATTTCCTACGCTCCATTGCTTTGAATCAGCCTTTAACAAGTCAAAGCATCATGTCAGATTGCACAGCTGACAATGCCTAGATGAAGCTTCTTCCAAGGACTATAGCAAGGACAATCTAACCATTTCAGACTTAGTAGAAAAAGGGGATGACGTTCTCTTCTTCCAAGTACTGTAGCAGAGAAAATATGACCATTTCAGGCTAAGTAGGAGAAGGGGATGGAGCCCTGATTTCACTCAATGTGCACCTATGAGAGAAGCCCCCCATACCAAGAAGGAATGCGTGCTCAAGTTGTCTCTACAACCTAAATATTATTACATTGTTTTAGGAAAGAAAGTCATTGTAGAATTTTAAGCAGGAGTGTAATGTCATCTTACAGTCACTTTGAGAAGATACCTCTCACAACTGGATAATAAGGGACTGAGAGTAAAATCAGGAAGATTTCTTCGGAAGCAATTGGTGATCCACATGAAAAATCATGGTGGCTTGAAATAGGCTTTGACATTGAAGTCTGAAGGCAATAGACAGATACAGGATACATTTTGGAGGGTGAACCAAGAAGATATTTTGATGACTTGGATGTAGGGTAAATGTGAGGGATAGTAAAAAGTCAAGAAATAATCTGCTATTTTAGCTAATGTTTTGGTGAACTGGGAAAATGGTGAGCTGTTTACTGCAACTGGAAAGTCTTGGAGAAGAACACTTTAGGTACCTATTATAGAAATAATTGAATCAAAAATCGGTTTTGAAAATGTGCTTCTTGAGTTTCAAGTGCCTTTTTTGAAATGTCATGGTGGTATTAAAGAAGCAGTATAGTAGCAGATCTGCATGCTGTCAGAAAAAGCCAAAATAAGGACATGAAGCTGAACACAATTAGCATATTGACTATCTCAATTGTCATAGGACTGGATAAAAAATGGGTAGAAAATAGAAGCAATAGGCTGAAAGAGAGCTCTGGGGCCATCCAGCCTTTAGAGATTTACAAGAAAAAGAAAGAAAAGAAAAACAACAGTGAATGTTGACGAGAAGTGGCCCGTAAGACAAGGTGAGGACAAGAACAGCTTGATATTATGAGTTTCATAAAAAAAGCAAAGCAAATCAAACAAAGCAAGCTCTTTCAATTAAGCAGGGAAAGTCAAGTGTGTTGAGTATTCCTGCAAGGTCAATTAGGATGAAAGCAGAGGCATGCATTGTTAACTTCTCTTATGCCAATGGTAGCCTGGAAAAGATGACTTTTATTAGTGTGGTAGGGATAGAAGGTGTATTAGAAAATTGATCAAAAAGAAAAATTTGGAGAGGGGAACTACATGTATTCTAGATAATTTCTTCTGTAAAGGAGGGAAGTAAAAATAGACAATGAAGCCAGCTGTGGTGGTGCATGCACAACTGAGTCATGGTGACTCAGGAGGCTGAGGCAGGAGCATTGCTTCAGCCCAGGAGTTTGAGGTTGTTGTGCTCTGTGATTCCACCTTTGCACAACGACTTTGTTCCAGCGTAGGCAACATAGCAAGATGGTGTCTCTAAAATAATAAAATTTAAAAAAGTAAAGTGAAGAGATGATGTGGAGGCTGAAGAGAGGAAGGGTAAGGAAGAGTGAAAACACTGGAGAGTCAATGGGTTGAGGAGCATTCAGGAGACTCAATTCTCCAGGGAAATACTAGAGCAAATGGAGGGCAGGAACAAGGGATGGTGGTCAGAGAGAGCAGGACTTGCAATGGATTTTAGAGGAGATGCAGGCATTGGTAATCAGCAGGTCTATGACATGAGGATGGAAATGGAAGCTGGTGTCAGCTGGAGACAAGGATTGAGTTCAGATGAGATAGATTATTTCTTATTTGTTAATTGATTGAACATCCGTTATGCAAAAATACTGTGGGAATACTAAAAAATTATATTACAGCCTTGCATCCATTTGTTTGGTGGAGATGGAAGAATCACATCTAAAAGCTTACAAACTAAGTCTTCAATGTTTGTCATCAAAGGACAAAGAACCTGAAGTTCTTGAGCTCATTTTCTCTTCCTGGCTATACTGTGATGTAGAAATACATGACAGTTGTTTAGTCTTCTCCACATGATGGAGGGCGTTAGGCCATGTGCTCGATGTCTTGAAAGTATGAAAAATATTCAGAATACATTAGATTGGTGCAAGTATAATTACAGTTTTTGCCATTGAAAGTCATGGCAAAAACCGCAATGACTTTTGCACCGACCTAACATTTTCAGCATCCACATTCCAATGTAATCAATGATTAAAACCATTTGTAATTTCACCTTCTGCACATCTCATTTATGGAAATGTACTTTGTTATGAGTGAAAAGGATCTTAGGGCCACATAGACTGCCCCCTCTTCCATGCCCTACATTTAATAATAGGGGAAAAAAAATCCTTAGAGATATGGGGAGGACTTCCACCAAGTAAGCGGCAGAGCCAGGACTGCAGCCTGTGCGTGGGCCTCAGCCTCACATTCCTGACCAGCACTGCACCTAGGAAGATAGACAATGCCCCTGAACTCCCTTCCCCTCTGCAGGCCTGAGTAGCCGTGGCTTGGACCGGAAAGTTAAGTGTCAAAAAAGGTGGTTTTCAGATGATATCATTTGCATTATTTTGTGTAGGGACATAGTGAATATGATCATAGGCAGAAACGTCAGTGACAAAATCATTTGTGTGTGTGTGTGTGAGACGGAGTGTCACTCTTTCTCCCAGGATGGAGTGTAGTGGCGCCATCATGGCTCACTGCAAGCTCTGCCTCCCAGATTCAAGAAATTCTCCTGCCTCAACCTCCTGAATAGCTGGGACTACAGGTGTGCGGCACCATGCCTGGCTAATTTTTTGTATTTTTAGTAGAAATGGGGTTTCACCATGTTGGCCAGGCTGGTGTCGAACTCCTGACCTTGTGAGCTGCCCACCTCGGCCTCCCAAAGTGCAGGGATTACAGGCATGAGCCACTGCGCCCGGCTGACAAAATCTTTTTAAATTTATGAATAATGACGTTCATTCTAACAAAACCTCACTAACAGTATGACTTTACAAATAAGCACTAATTGCTTTCCCTAGGCATTATTTTACAAGAAATCTGAAACCCACACTGCATCACTAAACATAAGACTCCCCTCAGGATCTCTAAAATGGTTTTATTTATGTTTTCTGTTTTGAAAAAAAAATCAGTGAGCAAAAATTATGGTTAAAACGATAAATTTTAAAGTATTCGGATCTGTCAAACAAGCGTGCCTGTGTTGTAGAAAAGTACAGCATTCGAGGTAAAAGCTTCACTGTGGAGGAGCCTGTGATTACCTGCAGCAGCGCTTCAGTTTGCTAAGGCTTGAACCTCCTGCCTACGTCACAGTTAAACTATAAGCAACATTTAGTTATTTACGTGGTGATATACGTATGTACTGTGACAGAAAGCTGAGTTCAATTATTTTAGTATAAGGTCAAAGCATTCCACCTTAGATTCTGACAAAATATACTGACATCATAAACAAGCAAAGTATTTTTTATTTTTTAACAAAGCAAGCAATGTAACTGTTAATTTATCTGAATGTGTGCACTTAGAAATTCCATGCACGTGTGACATTAAATCAGTCTAGACGTTTCTCCCCAGTGCCATTTAAAACTAAAAGTAGAAGCTTACGCAAGGATCACATGAGTTCAGTTCAATGGACAGTCACTCATCCACGTCCCATGGTCACAATGTGCCCCCAAAATTCACATGTGGGGGGCTTAATCTTCAGTGCTGCGGGGTGGGACTTTTGAGGGTGATTAGGACATAAGGGCTCTGCCCTCATGAGCAAATTATGGCCTTAAAAAGACTTGAGGAAGGAAATGTGTCCATTTTTTCCCCTTTCCACATTCTGCCACGTGAGGATGCAGAAAGAAGACCCTCAGGAGATGCCAGCACCTTGACCTTAGATTTTCCAGGATCCAGAACTATGAGAAATAAACAAATTTCTCTTCTTTATAAATGACCTAATCTCGGCTGTTCTGTGATAGAGGTGCAAATGGAGAACGAATGTAAAATATACTCTGTAGAAGAGGGTTTTTTTCTTGTCACATAAACATAGATTTTTAAAAAGCAGCGTTCATAGCTACATAGGAAAGCCCTAGACATACATAAACAGACATACTCAAATACCAACAGACAAACACTTTTCTCAGACCAAAGAGACAGATATTTCTCAGAGGGCTTTAAAATATCTCAGCGACAATGTATATGTATTATCATTCCTTTCATAAAATTACTTGTTGGCTCTCTGAGATATCATGTAATTAAAGATCTGAGATATCCATTTAAAAGGGAGAGCCTAATTCTGCAGAGCTAAAAGGACCGAGGAGATAGTATTGAGAAGAAATTTGCAAGATCTTAGGATTACTTAGAAAATAACAAAAAAGGGGAATATAAAAGAGAAATAAATAAAGTTTTATAGGGCACGTTTCTTGTAAAGGAAATGGATGTTTCTCTATAAGCCTTGCTTAGAGAAGCATCTCTTGTTATTCACTGACTGCCATGCAAGCGCTCTATGCTGAGCACTGCGATGAATATTGAAAACCTACCGTCCAAAATAACTCTGTAACTTACTGCTCCTCAGTTTTACAGATGAGGGTATGAAAACCCTGAGAGGTTAAGTCACTTGCCCAAGGGAAGACATTCCACAGTGAGTACAGAGACAGGCTAGAAAACCTGGGTTTCAAGCTCAACAGATTGTACCTTTTCATCACACCTCAATGGAAGTCATATTCTTTTAGTGTCTTCACCAAAATGATAACAGTTTCTCAGCAAAAGACAACAGCTAGAATAAAGATCAACACTAAAATGCTCTGTGGTAAACAAAAACCAACTCTCAAGTAGTTGGGAGACATAAAACCTGGCACACCATGTCCTCACTCCTCTGTTACCACCTCCCCAAATACAAACAATATACTACCGTGAAACGGTGAGAGGGTAACTGCAATAAACTCCCACCTAGAAAAGGGAAAAATGGAAGGTGAGCAGCAGGACCTGGTCCATGACAAGATGAATTATGGGAGGAGCCCCCACCTGGGAAATGGGTACATCTTTGAGTGGGTGCTGACTCTTCTCTCTGAGCAGAAAAGTCTTTCCATTTTCTCGGTTGCTCCCGGCTGTCCTCAGTGGGGGCTGTTTCTTGCACATTATCCTTGTGGCCTTCTCTTAGTAGATATTGAGGAATGCCTCCCCCTTAAGAGAGAACAGATTCTATAGCTCAGTTCATGCTGATACCCGTTTGGGCATCTGAACATTGTTTTAATGCCAGTCCATCAAAGGCTCCTGATTTTGTTAGCAGCACTGTTCTTCCAAAAAACTGGTAGACATCTGACATATTTTCTTTCAGTCAGTTTCTTGTGGCAGTAAGTGCATCAAATTCTTTGTTAGACATAATTCTCAAGCCTCATTGATTTCATTGCTTGCTTATCTCAACCTAGGAGAAAAGACATTAGAGAAAATAATCTCTAAATAAGTTGCAAAGAGAAATAAGCATTATAATCTGGAATGTATGGAATGGCAAGCCACCCATGCATTCAGTGAGAGAAGGAAAAAAGGGAAATTTATTTCCAAAAAAGAAAAAGAAATTTACGTAAACCAGTTACAAAGAAATTTCATTGGTTCCAGAGGTTCCAAGCCCGTTCTTGTCAGTTCATTGGTGGAGATGCCATTACTGGACAAGTGATCATCTGAGAATGTCTTATCTGAATCACTGTAGCACTAAAGAATGGCTAGTGATAAATTTATCAAAGCAGGAGGTGCATGAAGGGTTTTTAGAAAATCATTGGAAACAGTTCTTATCTTTGACATGTAAGCATGAGTCTCCTCTGCCTCAGGCTTTCCCAGCCCTATTTTGTCTGGGTCTGACAAAAGTGCTTTCATCCTGGTATCTGCAACTTCAACACTTTTCCCCACATCTCTCACTCAGCTGAATGATGGCCAATTGAAATTATCAGGCCTAAAGCCCCCATGTGACCTTTCTATTGGGTGGAATTTTAATGGCCATTTGCGTGTTTGCTGTTCTCAACTCTTTCCTAATCAAAGTTTCTACCCTTTGAAGTCAACAAATAGAAACACAAACTTTTGAGGTACTAAATTACTCTCCCTTTTTTTTCCAGGTTTCCTTGCATGCTTTTTTTTTTTCCCTGAGCTTATTCTTTTCCCTAAGATTTTGTTAGACACAGTCAATAATTGACAAAAACTACGTAGCCTTGTCCTCCAACACCTCACCACTAAAACTATAGACTCCATTAGCACATAATTTGCCTTACAAATGGCATAAATAGTATTTTTACTAAATCTTTTGCTACTACATAGCATGGTCATCCATCTTTGCAGTTTCTGATAACAGTTCTTTGCTGATGACTTTTGGCCCATTAAGCTAAAGCTGCGTATTTTAAGTTATTGCTATGTCAGCACCTTCCATCTAGTATGCCTTCTTTATTAATGTAACACCAGATGCCCATTGAAGGAGTCTTGCACCACGCAGAAATGACCAGGCCCTTGTACCCCCTCCTTGTTCAGTCACTATGTGGCTGATGCCCCAAGAACGAGGTTCCCTCGGTGACCAACATCTTTATTATTATGTGGACAGGGGCTACTCCGAGAAAACGATGATTTGGGCTGTGAAGCTGAGGCAGACTCACCTGGGGATCTGTCAGACAGTCTTACTCCTCCCAGTTGGGTAGGGTGTCATTTCATGAAGGGGGTCTGAGCAATCCATTGCTGTGTCTGCCACAACTCCGTTCAGAGACCCATTGATGAGGAGGCTCTGCCATCTTCAACACTAGATCTCCAAGTTTCCCTCCAGCACTGACATCCAGCCTTTGAAGATGAGAGAGAAGGGGAAGGTATTTGTGGCTAATGCAGAAATGGAGTACATCAATTCTGTCAATGTCCATTTGTTCACATGGCCACAACTCACTGCAGGGAAGGCTGAAAAATAGTCTAACCATGAGCCCAGGATGAGAGCGAAAAAAGGAGCAACCAGCCAGCCAGTCTCTGCTAAATGTTTGAAAGCAGTCATTCAATTTACGATCCAGTTTCTCATAAATTGGCAGATGCCTGCATCATTCTTGAAGACTCTTTGTTAATATTTGAAGCTCTCTTTTCCTTTCTTTGAGGGGAGCCTAGATGTTCTGTTAGAATTTATTTTTCAATGTGAGTTTATTTTGTCTATTATTAGAAATTAAGTATACCAAGTTTTATTGACTAAATATCATGTCTTAAATATGCTGACAAAAATAATATATGCTTATGACTAAATACGAGAAATGAAATATTTTCAATAACAAATATTATCCCTCTGCTCCCTGATCTGACCCTCTTTTCCCAAACCGTAAATAGAGCCCATTTTTGTTCTTTTAGTTCTTTCTTTTTTTGTTGGCCTTACATTGCTAGACAATATTATTATTTTAAATGATCACATGTAAACGTGTTCTCCTTAACACGTGTCAACCTTGGTTGCTTTTCCCATATCCCCTGGCCATCTTTCCAGTGCAGTTATATTTATTTCTCTTTATCCATGCAAGTCACTGCTCAAGGTACTTTATATTTTTAATTTTTAAATTGTCACAGCCCGCCAATGTGGTGATATTACTGCCCTTTTTTTAGTGACCTGGGCTGGTTTCTCCAGAGCCTGGTTCCTTTCCTAGAGACTCTGCTTTGATTCTTTTCTTCAAGTAGGGTTTGCTCTTACCTTAGACTTCTCCCCCAACTCTTATTCTGAAAATTCTCTGGACTGCTCTCCACAGCTGGACCTAGGACTGCCCTGGTCATGGGTTGGTTTCTTGCTTATAAAGGTAAAAAAGGATATATTTTCTTCATTTTTGTGTTTCCAATAAGGTTTGTATTCTGCCATCAGATTTGGTTTATAATTGGCTGAGAGTCAAATCTAGAATATCCATGACTTTGTGTTTTATTGACCTTCAGTATCCGGTGTGAAATGGTTAAGTACAGTGTCCTTTAGCCTCTCATTTCTATGTGAGAGAACTATTTTCACTGAGAGGATTTTATTTCTTTTTTCGAGTCTTTAAGATCCTTTCTTTATCTTCAAAGTTTTGAAGAAAAAAAAAAAAGTTGTAATTTCTATTTTGATTGTATTTGGAGACGCTTTTTAATAAAATATTAGTGTCCTTTTGGTAGTTTTTCCATTTCCTATGCTTTTTTTCTTTTGCTTTTTTTTTTTTTTTTTCCCCTGGAACTCTTGTTAATCAGATGGTGAACATCTTGATTGATTCTCTCTGTATTACTTTCACATAATTTGTGGTACATGGTTATGGCAACCCCAATAAACTGGGTGGAAGAAAACAAAAAAATATATATTTCTGATTTCTACCCTCCAGGACTAGCAGAAAATAAAACTTCTTCTAGCTTCTGTTATTTACTGGTGGTCCTCAGAGTTCCTTGGCTTGCAGACTGACCATTCCAATCTATGCCTCCTTTGCCACATGACCTTTGTTCATTTGCACATCTCTGTTTCTGTGTCTCTTCTAAAAAGAATAATAGTCATATTAGTTTAAAAACCCACCCTACTCCAGTATGACCTCACTTTAACTCATTACATCTGCAACAACCCTATTTCAAAAAAAGGTCACATTCCGAGGTTCTTGGGGTTGGGGTTAGGCCCTCCAGATATCTTTTTAGAGAACACAGTGCACCCCATAACATTCTCTGTCTATATTCTATTTTTATTCTTGTCGTATTTCTGTTACTTCCTTTTTAAATTCTACCTTGTGTGATTTTTTTTCTTCACTCTGTATTCACACCTTCTCTGGTATTTTTACTTGAACAATCAGATGTTTAATTTGTAGCAGCTCTGTTTACAGTTTTAATTGCTCCCTTTCTTGGATTTTTTTCACTCAAATATTCCAAATATTCTCTTTAGAAAAATATAAAATTTTATTCCTGCTTTTTTGAGTTATTTTTGTTTTGTTTTGTTTATCTTCTATCCTTTTTTATTCTTAGAAGTTCTCCTCACATCTTGGGTGATTATTAGACCCTTCATTTTTAAGTACCAGATCTTAGAAGTTTGTCACCAGCCTATGTGTATGGGATAAACTTGTGCGAGTTATCTTTTCTGGTTGGTGTATTTACTTTTCCACTCTTTTCACCCTTGTGTTTTATTTATTTATTTATTTATTTTACTATGTTGCTATCATTAGACTGGGATCTCAGGCTGGGAAAGAGTCTAACAGAATTGTGATGGATTGGTTGTGTGGGATTCATCTGCAATAACTGTTATATACATATTTTTGAGGATTCTGAAAAGAAAAAAGATACTGAGAGAGACACGCTAGTCCAAACATACAATTAAAGTTTATCTCTAGTACTTCTTGCTTATTCCCAGTGAAAACAATAAGGCCTCACAACCTTCAAATTGTTGACTGGTTGTTTTATAAAGTACTACTATGAATCCATGTTGGCACCCTAATTTTCATATATTATCATGTGTATCATGTGTTAACCAATTCAGTGCTTGACACTCAACAAAATGGTTTGAAAAACACAACTAGAAAATTAACATTTGATTCAAAAGAGATTCTTATTAATGGAGTTCCCTCATCAGACGGGTCAAGTTTATTTTGCCCATCAAGGTAAATGATTACTTTAATAGAGGGATCCTCTTCAGACATTTAAAGAGAAATGTTACCACGTGAACATTTTAGTTATGTTTTTCTGCAGTTCTACTCAACTAATGATGTTATAAACCCTCAAGTGCTTTCTGCCTCATGATAGGAATGAAGGAAGATGAAGCTAACATAGTCCCATCTGCAGACTCTTCTGTTAACTGAAGATATGGAATTCCGTTTTACTCCCAACAAGGAAGTACTATTTTGAGGGTCAGTTATGTATGGTTTCACAAACAATATGCCAAGCTTACTTTGATTAACGATATTAATATTATCCACACAGATTACTTAAAAACATTCTCGGTTATCTTGAAATTAGAGGATAGAGAGCATCAGTGAAATTATCACAGACTTTGGGCCTGATGTGAAAACAGAGTTGAAATTAATTAATTGCTAATTGCAAAGATAAAAGATGCCAGGCACAGTGGCTCACGTCTGTAATCCAAGCACTTTGAGAGACCAAGGCGGGTGGATTGCTTGAGCTCAAGAGTTGAAGACCAGCTTGGGCAACATAGCAAGACCCCATCTCTACAAAGAAACAAAAATTAGCCAGGCATGGTGGCGTGGGCCAGTATTCTCAGTTACTTGGGAGGCTGAGGTGGGAGGATCACCTGAGCTGGGAGAATCACCTGAGCCTGGGAGGTCCAGGCTGCAGTGAGCCCTAATTGCACCACTGTATTCCAGCCTGGATGACAGAGTAAGACCTTGAAAAAAAAATTGATAAAAGGCATTTGTTTGCATATAACTTGCTGTGTTTTAGACACAGCTTCCTGCCTGTTTAGCAATATCATAATGAAATCCAACACTTCCACCAGATCTGGGATCTGATGAGATCAATCTGTAAAACAAAATGTAATCATTGAGCAATTTACAGAGGTTATAATTTCTACCAGGCAAGTCTGGACAACAGTCTTAAGAAAGTATCCCTTGTGCCAACTGAAACTCAAAGCTTCTAAACTGTTGTTGTCATGCCAGGCAGTAAGGCACACAGTGTAAACCCTAGTTTTTCGGACATGAGATATACACTCCAGTTTGTGTTTGCAAAATTATAGTTCTAATTATCATTTACTATTCTCTGCACATGGTCAGAAAAATGCTAATGGTTTGCTTTAAATTTACACCCACTCTTTACAGGAAAGTATCATTGAAGTACTCTTTCTATATCCGTTCCACAGGTGTACCTTTTCTATGAAATTAATGTATAACCAGCATGGGTGACTGTCTAAATAATTTGCAGGCCTTGTCTCAGATGAAATTGCAAGGAAAAGCTCTTTTTTTTTTTTCATTTATTTAAGTTGCCTTTATTTTCTCTTATTAAGTTTTACAGTTTTCACAAGGGTTCTGCACATTTTTTAAAGATTTATACCTAGGTACATGACTTCTTATGCTATTTTGAATGCTATGTTTTATTTCATTTTCTTTTTTTTAATTTTTATTTTATTTTATTTTTTTATTATTATACTTTTGAGTTCTAGGGTACATGTGCATAACGTGCAGGTTTGTTACATATGTATACTTGTGCCATGTTGGTGTGCTGCACCCATCAACTCGTCATTTACATCAGGTATAACTCCCAATGCAATCCCTCCCCCCTCCCCCCTCCCCATGATAGGCCCCGGTGTGTGATGTTCCCCTTCCCGAGTCCAAGTGATCTCATTGTTCAGTTCCCACCTATGAGTGAGAACATGTGGTGTTTGGTTTTCTGTTCTTGTGATAGTTTGCTAAGAATGATGGTTTCCAGCTGCATCCATGTCCCTACAAAGGACACAAACTCATCCTTTTTGATGGCTGCATAGTATTCCATGGTGTATATGTGCCACATTTTCTTAATCCAGTCTGTCACTGATGGACATTTGGGTTGATTCCAAGTCTTTGCTATTGTGAATAGTGCCACAATAAACATACGTGTGCATGTGTCTTTATAGCAGCATGATTTATAATCCTTTGGGTATATACCCAGTAATGGGATGGCTGGGTCATATGGTACTTCTAGTTCTAGATCCTTGAGGAATCGCCATACTGTTTTCCATAATGGTTGAACTAGTTTACAATCCCACCAACAGTGTAAAAGTGTTCCTATTTCTCCACATCCTCTCCAGCACCTGTTGTTTCCTGACTTTTTAAATGATCGCCATTCTAACTGGTGTGAGATGGTATCTCATTGTGGTTTTGATTTGCATTTCTCTGATGGCCAGTGATGATGAGCATTTTTTCATGTGTCTGTTGGCTGTATGAATGTCTTCTTTTGAGAAATGTCTGTTCATATCCTTTGCCCACTTTTTGATGGGGTTGTTTGTTTTTTTCTTGTAAATTTGTTTGAGTTCTTTGTAGGTTCTGGATATTAGCCCTTTGTCAGATGAGTAGACTGCAAAAATTTTCTCCCATTCTGTAGGTTGCCTGTTCACTCTGATGGTAGTTTCTTTTGCTGTGCAGAAGCTCTTTAGTTTAATGAGATTCCATTTGTCAATTTTGGCTTTTGCTGCCGTTGCTTTTGGTGTTTTAGACATGAAGTCTTTGCCCATGCCTATGTCCTGAATGGTACTACCTAGGTCTTCCTCTAGGATTTTTATGGTATTAGGTCTAACATTTAAGTCTCTAATCCATCTTGAATTAATTTTCATATAAGGAGTAAGGAAAGGATCCAGTTTCAGCTTTCTACTTATGGCTAGCCAATTTTCCCAGCACCATTTATTAAATAGGGAATCCTTTCCCCATTTCTTGTTTCTCTCAGGTTTGTCAAAGATCAGATGGCTGTAGATGTGTGGTATTATTTCTGAGGACTCTGTTCTGTTCCATTGGTCTATATCTCTGTTTTGGTACCAGTACCATGCTGTTTTGGTGACTGTAGCCTTGTAGTATAGTTTGAAGTCAGGTAGCGTGATGCCTCCAGCTTTGTTCTTTTGACTTAGGATTGTCTTGGAGATGTGGGCTCTTTTTTGGTTCCATATGAACTTTAAAGCAGTTTTTTCCAATTCTGTGAAGAAACTCATTGGTAGCTTGATGGGGATGGCATTGAATCTATAAATAACCTTGGAGAGTATGGCCATTTTCACGATATTGATTCTTCCTATCCATGAGCATGGTATGTTCTTCCATTTGTTTGTGTCCTCTTTGATTTCACTGAGCAGTGGTTTGTAGTTCTCCTTGAAGAGGTCCTTTACATCCCTTCTAAGTTGGATTCCTAGGTATTTTATTCTCTTTGAAGCAATTGTGAATGGAAGTTCATTCATGATTTGGCTCTCTGTTTGTCTGTTACTGGTGTATAAGAATGCTTGTGATTTTTGCACATTAATTTTGTATCCTGAGACTTTGCTGAAGTTGCTTATCAGCTTAAGGAGATTTTGGGCTGAGACAATGGGGTTTTCTAAATATACAATCATGTCATCTGCAAACAGGGACAAGGGAAAAGCTCTTTAATCGTGGATGCTCAGCAGTCAGTGATACCATTATTATACACACCAAACAAGCGACATATGAAGTATGCTTCAGTGGGATCAGCTCCAGCCACCGATGGCCTCTCTGAGCACTAAGTGCCTCCAAGTCGGCCCCACAGAAAGGGTGGAGGACTGACTGTGGGAGATTAGCAATCCCAGGACAGAGGACACACCACAGGTTTCAAAGGACATTTGTTAAATTCATTATTTGGGCTCAGGCTTGTGATCCTAGCATTTTGGGAGGCCGAGGCGGGCAGATCACGAGGTCAATAAACTCTTTGCTAATTGCTGGTACAGATTCTTGGAAATTAACCTTTACTGCTGTCGACATTGAGGGATACTTTGGTAACAATACTTTAAAAGCTTTGGAGGTGATTGAGAAAAGAATAATCTCATTGAATTGACAGTATAATAAAAAAAGACTGTGTTTTTAACTTTGTAGTTTCCAGGTTGATTTCAGCAGGACCGCACCACAAGTCTTCTCATCTTGCTCTTACTTCATACATTGACAGTTTCCTTGGTTACTTCCCAGTCTTCTCCACTTCTGTTCCTAGTCTCACTGAAGAAAAGTTTACACCCCAGAATCCCTGACAATTATCAGATTGTAATCAGAATCTTTAAATGCCGTTTGTTTCAGAGAATGACTCAGGGAAGGAAACGAGGGCATTTTGGAAAAATCATTCCTACCGGGAAGTAGATGGACCTCAGGTCAAGTAATTCAGAACTTGGGGGTTTTAAACAGAGGGTGGGCTCGGAAAGAGTTAGTAGTTTTTAGAAAAATTCTGAGCCATTGTAAATAGGACATCAAAGTGAAGATGCACAGGGGATTATGGCCAATTATTCTAAGAAACTGAATCCTGGAGGCTGCTGAATTAGGGTATGAGAAGCAGTTAAGGTTTTCTTACAATTCTTCATTATAAATGATCAGCCCCATCCTGAGCCCATACATAATTCTACAGACGTATTATATTATATTAATACTTCATAATTAACATATAATATATCATATGTAATATTATATTGTATATTAATCATCATATTTACATATTGATATATAAATGCTTATTATATATAAGTAGATAACACATTAATACTCAGCATATATAATACATAATGCTCAGGATGTTCCTGTGCATTTACAATGAAGAATTGTAAGAAAACCTTAACTGCCTCTCATACCCCAATTCAGCACCCTCCCAGGGCTCAGTTTCTTAGAATAATTGGCTATAATGCCCTGTGTACCTTCACTCAGATGTCCTATTTACAATGACTCAGAATTTTTCTAGAAACTTCTAACTCTTTATAAGTATATACATCGTATAATCCCCAAATTTTGAAAAACTACTGAAAAAAGTGTTGTCAAAAATGTAATTTTACTAAACTCAAAAAGATAGAAATAAACAAAATATATCTCCCAGCCATAATGACAGAAAATTAGAGATTAATAATGCAAAAAATATTAAAAACTCACAAATATTTGAATACCAAATAGCCAAGAAAGTCAAAGCTGAAATCAAAAGGAAAATCAGAAAATACACAGAAATAAATGAAAATAAAGACATGCCATACCAAAACCTATGAGTTGCAGCTAAAGCAGTGCTTAGAGGGAAATTTATAGCTGTAAAAGCTTATATTAAGAAAGAAGAAAATCCTCAAATCAATAACTTAAAATTGTACCATAAAACACTGGAAAAAGGATAAATTAATCCTAAAGAAAGTAGAAGGAAACAAATAATAACAATAGATCAGACATCAATAAAATAGAAGATAGGAAAACGAGAGACAAATCAATGAAGCCAAAAGCTGATTCTTTGAAAAGATTAACAATATTGGGAAATCTTTAGCTAGAATGATAAAGAGAAAGAGAGAGAGAGAGTGCAAGAGAGAGAGAGAGAGAAGACTCAAATTGTAGAGTCAGTAAGGAATGAGGAGAGATTACTACTGACCTTACAGGAATGAAAAAAATTAGAGGTGAATAGTATAGAAAATTGTATGTCAAAACATTTGATACCTTATATTAAACTACAAATTCCTAGCAAGGCACAAACTACCAAAATTGATACAAGAAGAAGCAAACATGTTGAATAGATCTGTCACAAATGAAGATATAAATTAATAATCAAAAAACAAAACTTCCTGAAAAGTCCAGCTCCAGATGGCTTCATTGCTAAATTGTAACAAACATTTAAAAATTTAATACTAAACCTTTTTAAACTCTTCCAAAAAATAGAAGAGAAGGGTATATACTTCCCAATGTCACACTCTTCTGAAGACAATGGAAAACCAAATCCTTCCAAAAGAGGCCTCAGGCCTCTGCAGGTCTTGCTCCCTCTCCCCTTGAGATTGTATTATTTATGAATACAATGAAATATAATTAATTAAATTTTTTTTCAATAGTTTATGGGACATTCTTAAATGCTATTCATTGTTTATCTGGATTTCAAATTTAACTGGATACTTGGCATTTTTTCTGGGAACCGTATTTTGTAAACTAGTTATGGACTATGTGGGAAAGAGAAAGATACATTGTTCTAGCCCTGGACAAGGAGACCTGAACAGAAACAGGCTGAAGACACACGGCTGCAAGGCCAGGGGCTGAGAAAGGAGAGAAGGGGACCCGTGGAGTTGACGTGCATTCTCTAGTCAAAGGAATAGCCTTTTTGTACTGCAGAAGAATTGTGAAGAGGCCATCAAATGATCCTGAAGGAAGGAGTCAATTATAACCAGAATTTGTATTCAAATGCTTTAACAACCCACAGTGCACCATGGGTCCCAACCTGTCAGAATCGAAGCTGGCTCCAGGGCCCTGGATACTCTCTGCTGTGCCAGACTTGAATGTTTACTTGCCTGATTGTGAGGACAGGAGAGCTTGTGATGTTGAGAGAGGACCAGAAGGTGTGGGGAGTGCAGTGAGACCCTGTTGGCAGTGGGAAGGGAGGAGGTTGAGGCAGTGGATAGGAAGAGTCTGGCTATATGGAACAGTTCCGTATCTTAACAACTGCTCCAGCTGCAAATAAGACCTGAGTTTAACCATTTCCTGGGCTCAGAGTGCACAAGGAATCCAAGGGAGGGAAGAACTGCCTGGGGCATCACCTCTTCCCCATACTTCTGACATGATGATGCTGAAACCTTCAGAAATCCTCCCACAAATGAAGCAATGGAAAAGTGCTAGGAGATAGAGCACTGAGCAAGGAGAAAGTGTCAAACAGAACTACCACTTCCAGGTTCCTTCTTGGAGCTGTCTAGCTGAGGGAAGAGCCAAAGTTTTGACATGCAGCAGGTTCAGGAGTTTAGTTTGAATCTTGGCCTAAATATTCTATTTTCTGAAGTGAGGAAGAGTTTTTGATTAAAGTAAGTCTAGGAACATTTTTATTCAGAGAGTGCACACAAAGGTTTTAGCCCTTCTTGTATATTCATTGGCAAGATGGTATTAAAGGTGGAATAAATGCTTTTGTATATACGAAAAAAACCTATAATAACTTTAATGCTAGTGATATAATGTTTTTACTTGCATATTATGTGCTAGGTACAATCTTATTGTTAACCAAAACATGAGTTAATTTAAGGTTCACACTGTCTATTTTTTGAGTAAGGAATGTGTGTTCAAAGATTAAGAGCGTTCCCTCAAATCACACAGCTAATAAATTAAAGGGCCAGGCTCTGTCTTCATGGGGAAAGGCAGTTCTCAGACGACCGTAATGGATCGCAATGACCATGAATAGGATGCATCAAGTGAGGATATCTGGGTAATCTCAGCTAAAAAGTGCATTCTCACAACCTGTTTTTACATAGGATTAAGAGTGACCTCTGGCCAAGCATGGAGGACTGCGAGTGTGACACTGTTTCCTGACATAGGAGATTGGTCTGATTAAAAAATGCAACATATGTCTCTTTGAGATTCAGAACCGTGCAACAATTAAGCAATTGTGCTGGGCTCTGATTACGTCCACACTTTGTTTATTGGTAAAATATGTAATACATTGACCTAAATACCATAATGCCTGGTGTCCCGATTCCTCACCTGTACCTTGCTTGGATCCTTCTGGGAGAAGCACGCTCATATATTGGTGTGTAGGGGTTTGAACCCTTGTAAGCTGAGCATTCTGAAGGCCAGCACTGGCTGATAGGAGAGAGATTAATACGAGCAATGAAGCAACCGCGTACCAGGATGTATGCAAATGCGGTGAAGAGCAAAAACATCAGAGGAAGAATGAGGGTGAAAGAAGAGATTCCATCAAGACATGAAGTTTTCTCATAGTGAGAGGGGTCTGGGAAAACCAAACCAGCAAAATCTGAGAATTGCTGGGTGAGGTCTTTCAGCTTCAGTCTAGAAACATGGATAACTGGGTATTCAAGTGTTCATAAGAATGGCTCACAACGAAGGCCAGGAAAGACAAAATTCAGAAGAAACCTAAGAGGGAGAGAAGCCACAGTGTGCAGCCGCTTACCTAACCACCCTGTTTTCAGCATATCTTAAAATACAATCTTAATGTAGTGCTACACATTAAACATTCCTTCATTAGGTCATGCTCATGAAGAATTTCTTAGGTTCTTAGATGGGAAACTAAGACCATATGCTGTAATCTCTGCTTAAAATTACTAGGTGAAAAATATCTCAGTTTCACACATACACATAAAAATTGGGGTTGTTCCTCCCTAGTCTTTGCTGTCTTTGGACTCATTTGATGAGTGCTGAAGTCGGTCTCAATTCTAGAACCACAGCACATGGGACTGGCAGTCGATTTTATGACAAAATCTATCCACGCTGGAGCTACAGCAAGAATTCTGCGGCCAACAGTCTGCATGTGAAAATAATGGTCGTAGCTGACTGTCCCCCGAGTGTGCTTCCCTTTCTGGGAGTTAAGGGACAGTCTGTTGAAAGTCAGCCCGTATGTTCAAAGGTCATGATTCTATGACTTAGGCTCACATTTATCACAGGGATAAGATAAGCCCCACGTTCTGTGAAAAGGTCAGCTGCAGAAAGAGCATCAGAATCACGGTGTCGGCTGGTCTCCGGTGACTTTATTATGTGCTGCACATTCTTTATAGCCTGCCTTTGAAACCACCTGTCTAGTGCACTTCCTGCTTGTGACAATAACAGTTCCACTGTCCCATCGACGCCACTCTAATTAGGATTAAACTTCACCCGCTGAGATTACCTGACTCTTTGGCACATTGCCATCTAGCAGGAAGCAGGCACTGCATTGCCATTTTAATAAGGAAAGGGGAAAAAAATTCCAATGACTAATTGCTAGCAGTGGAAGAAGGGTTAATGGAGCATCTGCCATATGAATAGAGTTAATTCAAATGCAAAAGGAAATATTAAGAAAATCCTGTGCTCTGATTGATAAAGTTACAGAATGGAAAGTGTCCAAATGCAATGCTGCAATGATCCGCCTTCAGAAATATTTTGGAAATAAAACAACCCCATTTATTATTATTATTATTATTTTTTTTTTTTTTTTTTTTGAGACAGAGTCTCGCTCTGTTGCCCATGCTGGAGTGCAGTGGCGCAATCTCAGCTCATTGCAAGCTCTGCCTCCCGGGTTCATGCCATTCTCCTGCCTCAGCCTCCCGAGTAGCTGGAACTACAGATGCCCGCCACCACGCCCGGCTAATTTTTTGTATTTTTATTAGAGTCAAGGCTTCACCGTGTTAGCCAGGATGGTCTCGATCTGCTGACCTCGTGATCCGCCCGCTTCGGCCTCCCGAAGTGCTGGGATTACAGGCGTGAGCCACTGCACCCGGCCCAAAACAACCCTATTTTAATCTAGTCTTAAAATAGCTTTTCCAGTGGGCTGCACTTTTGGAGTCAGGCTACTTTGTAGCATTGGACGAGAAAGTTTCAGAGAAATAGCAGAAATGATCAAATCTACAGTTTTTTAGACTACAGTCCTTTAATAGTGAAGATTCTAGCAATTGATAACAGAAATAAAGTTCATTTTTCATTTTGTTAATATACAGTGTTGGCAGACACTGATGATGACCTTTTATTTCTTTAAAAAAACTAAAACTAAAATTTCACTTGAAGTAAAAAACTGAAACAAAAATCGTTGGAATATCTTTGTAATAAAACAAAAACAATTTTTTATAAAAAATCCCTAAAACTGCTCAACTGCTAGTGTAACTATTAACCTCTCTACTGATGCTAACACAGTATCAGCCCTCATTTGGGAAACCTCAGAATTCCAAATGTGGACAAGAGACTTTAATTTTTTTTTTAATTTTACTTTAAGTTCTGGGATACATATGCTGAACGTGCAGGTTTGATACATAGGTATACATGTGCCGTGGTGGTTTACTGCACCCATCAACCCGTCATTTAGGTTTTAAGCCTCACATGCATTAGATATTTCTTCCAATGCTCTCCGTCCCCTTTCCCTCCACCCCCCAACTGCCCCTGGTGTGATGTTCTACTCCGTGTGTCCATGTGTTCTCATCGCTCAGCTCCCACTTATGAAAGAGAACATGGTGCTTGATTTTCTGTTCCTGTGTTAGTTTGCTGAGAATGATGGTTTCCAGCTTCATCCATGTCCTACTAAGCATGCTTTTAATTTAAACTAAAATAATAGTTTATTTTACACATTCTATGTTCCAAATTTTATTAATTTCCTCATAAATTCCATTTTCAGGGTTTCATTCAAGTTGAAAAAAATTGTGCAAACTATGATCAAGTAGAAGAAATTGAAGTTTTTTCAGAAAATCGCCTACTTTATTCACTCTGTAGGCATACAGCTATCATGAAATATACACACACTTAAAGACCACTCAAATTAGAGACTCAAAGGGAAGATTCCTGGGATGTTGCTTTGGGTCGTGTTGATGGTGAAGGAGCAGATAATTTTAATTCAACTTTTTTGAAAGCTTGACTAGTCATACGAAATTATATCTAGAATAATTTGATGCTTGTATGAAAAAATGTTTTTGTTAGTGAATCAATTCATGAATAACTCTCTGGAATATGTCAATTCAATTCAGTATTTGTTCTTGCTTACTTGTCAGAGTATGGCCAAATTAAATGTACTCTTACACAAAGTTACACAGAAGATGAAAATAACTCCTTAGGCCAGACATTTTTCAGTTATGTTTTTCTTAAGAGTTCTTATATCTCTATTTACCCTATGTTTGTTAATGAATATTCATATACATCCCAATCCTCCTTAATAACATCTTTCTATTTTACTACATGTCACTCATAGGTGAAAATTTTTTATTTAATTACTCTTTTATAGCTTTTGGAAGAGTCTAACCCGACAGAAACTTTTCTCTAAGACATCTATACTGAAAAGTACACACATTTAAAGTCACAACAACCAAACAATGAGCTTGTGCTATATTTTGCTTAAGTATTAGAAATTAATTATTGACTTTACCTTTTTAAAATCTGTTAACCATCTTTTCTAGTCCTCTTTTCAAAACAAAAATGTATGGTGAAAGTCTAGAACTGAGTTTGTATTTGAGAAAAAAGTTGCAGACATAACAGAAATGTACTGACACCAAAAGAGAATTTCGAACAACTAAATAGAAAATTAAAATCTAGATAAAGATCTATAGAGTTGCAAAGAATAGCCATAAATAGGCTATTTTGCCATTCTTCATATATACAGGACAATATTGAAAACTGCATTTTAAATTTGAACATGCCATTAAAGTGTTCTTTAACTGTTTAATATCATTTTATTTTAATATGCATGTTGTAATTGAGACCAAGTTGGGGATTTGACATTTTATCACTAAGCCCAAAGCAAGAGTCTTTCGCTTGCTCACACTCCATTAGGGGGCGGTCTCCCCTCATGGGACCGCCTGTTAAGTAGCCCGAGTGAGACACAAAGCTTAGAATTGTGGTCTCTGCAATATATCGTTCATGAAACAGTTCTTTTATCCTGTTCCCAGATCTCATTATGTTTCACTAGTTGAATAGAGATAAGCCTGGACAATGTTTAAGCTAGATATCAAGGTTGCCTCAGGAACTGCTTGAAGTACATACTGATACATCATTTGTCAGCAAGAGACACCTTTTCTCCTTGAAAAAAAAGGATGAGGGCAGAGGAAATATGCTACAGACCAGCTGCACTTGATTAAGTTTTTACGGTGTGTGCGTGTGTGTGTGTGTGTGTGTGTGTGTGTGTAGAGACAGAGAGAGAGAGAAGAGAAAGATGAGTTTGCATGCTTGTCAGTTTAAGTTCCTCACTATTTGTTGCCATTAACACACATACACACACGCGCACACACACACACACATCATTTCACAATGAGTTCCATTGGAGTTTTCAGCTCTGCTATTCTGGCCAAATTCCAAATTAGATAATTATATTTCCCCGGTTCTAATCCCTTTTCTCATGTTCATTTAAGCTAAAATCACAGTCTTGACTCATGTCATGCAACTACCCACCTGTTTTTCATTGGACTGTAGCACTAACATGCTAACATATTAATTCCAATTTAATATATCCATTGGTGCTTATAGGAGAGACATGTTGGAGAAACGCTATTTATATAAGTATAACCTCAAATGACATATGCTGACATTTTGATCTGTCTGGTTTCATCCTATTTAAGGAATATGAACAATACCTGATCTTCAGATACTTTGACTTGTGATTGTATAAGAGATTGCTAGAAGCACTCACCAAAATTGAATATCTGTTCTTATTCCTGAACACACAGCTAGGCTACAGTTCTGAGCCTCCCTTGAAGTTAGCTGTGCCCACGTGACTATGCAATAGATAAAGGTAAACAAAAGTGGTGTGTGGTGCTTCCAGAGCCAGCTCCTAAGAACTTGCCCTGTGTGTTTGTCCACAATTTTATTCCTAAAAAGAATAGAAACTGTCTCATGGTGAACGGGGATGTCCTATCTTGAAGATGCAGAGCTTTACTGCCCTGAGCCCTGCCAACCTGTCAGCTACTCACTGACCACTGATTGTTAAATCCCCAAATGCCTTCCCACCCTCACAGGCAGGCTGTCTCTGTCTCCCTGCTCAGGTTTGCACTCAGAGCCAGCAGTCCCCCTCCAGGGTGGGCCCCTTTGAAGTGGGCTCTGCCCAGTCTGCTTCTCTTAGCTCTCTCAAGGCCAAGGCCCATGGTGGCTGCAGTTCCCCATGTTTCACAAGAGACTGGCTTCAGAGGACAACCAGTCAACGGGGGACAGCTAGTTTCAAGGGATGAGACAGACACTGAGAATGTCTATGCTGGTTTACCAGAAAAAATTTAGGGACACCACTTGCCCCCATCAGAACTATGGAATGAGGACTTGCATACGAGCTGCAGAGGCTTCCTGTGGGGATCAGGTGTGCTCTCCGGGACTCCTCCAGCCCACAGGAGCACTGGTTTTGTGGGTTGCCGTGTGGGTTCTGGGGTAGATGTGCAGAACGTGCAGGTTTGTTACATAGGTATACACCTGCCATGGTGATTTTCTGCACCCATCAACCCATCATCTACATTAGGTATTTCTCCTAATGTTATCCTATCTCTAGCCCCCATCCTCCAACAGGCACTCGTGTGTTATATTCTCCTCCCTGTGTCCATGTGTTCTCATTGTTCAACTCCCACTTATCAGCGAGAACATTCAGTGTTTGGTTTTCTGTTCTTGTGTTAGTTTGCTGAAAATGATGGTTTCCAGCTTCATTCATGTCTCTGCAAAGGACATGAACTCATCCTTTTTTATGGCTGCATAGTATTCCATTGTGTATATGTGCCACATTTTCTTTATCCAGTCTATCATTGATGGGCATTTAAACATGTGATGCAGAATGCTGCTGAGTTGAACTGTTGGGTCGCATTTACCACTCTTTCTTAGACTCTAAAGCTCATCAGAATATGAACTTGAGAGAAGTAAGGAGCTTTAAACAAGAGGTTTCTTACCATAACCCTGAAGTTAACCTTGAAGAGGGGCCTTGCTGTGAAAAACCATGACCTCAATTTCTTCTTGGCCTCTCAGTCTTAATCATAGAGCTTAGTCATCAGGTGAGTGGCCTAGAGAAGAACCTTTAGAAATGTGTGGAAAAGGCTAATCCCTGGCTAACCCCTCTGCCAAGAAGAGAGCAGACCTCAATAGCTATCAACAGAATCTGCCTGTGTAGACTGCATGTGCCACAGAGCCCTGCAGGGTCCTAACAATCAGTAGAGCTACAAAAATAGGTTTACAATCGTAAATGAACTCTGTAAACTGCAGAGAGCCTCTGGACCCAGTGAAAAGCATTCTTGTGATAAAAATTGATTATTTGTCTCTTCCCTGTGGTATCTCTGGATGTTGATTCCCTCATGTCTCCACTTGTATCAAAAGTGTCTCACCCTGAACATATCCAAAATTGAGCTCAGTATTTCCCTACCAAACAACATATTCTTCCAAGGTTATTTTTATCAGCTGTTAAAGTGAGAAATACCAGCATTAGATGTGATTTTTTTCTTCTTCCTAACTTTCAAATCATTTACCAGGTCCTGAATTTCTCTCAAGACGATCCATTGTTTATTTATCTCCAAAACAGCATGTCTAATCTAGCCCATCATCGCCTCTTACCCAAACTATCGTAGTAGCTTCTGAGACAGTCTCAAAACATCTCCTTTGCTCCCTTTCCTTTAACCTACTTACTATACATCAGTCATAATGAGGTTTTAAAATGTCCACCCATAGAATACTATATAAAAATTGTCTCTAACATAGCAATGAAAAATATGGATTACAGCTGCATGCAGTAGCATGGATGAATCTCACAGATATAATGGTAAGCAAAAGAAGACCCCCAATAAATTCAAATCAATCTATGACAGTGGAGGTAAAAAGGTGATTACCTTTTGAGGCATATGACTTAGCAGGGGCATGAGAAAACTTTCTGTGGTTGCTGGAATAGTCTGTAAGTTCATGTGGGCAATGGTCTACATGGGTGTGCATATTTATGAAGTTAAGTGAGTTGTCCCATTAAAATCTGTGCATGTTACTTTATGCAATCTATACCTCAACATAAAAGTTATAACTCTATATACAAATGAAGCAAAATAAAATAATAATACCAACTAAATTTCACCATGCTTAACATTTTTAAGAGGCTTCTTATTGCTCTACAGTAGAGACAAAAATCTCTACTGGCTTGAAAGACCTTTGGGTTCTGCTCCCATCATTTGTTTAAAGCCTCATCTCTTGATACCTTAGAAATGCCACGTATCTTGTAGCTCCTCTCATAATATTATCATCTAAGCCTATGTAAGAACAAGGATTAGGATGAGTCTTACTCAAATCATACCCTAAGTTCCCAAGCATGGTGAGAACTATGGTTACATGGAACTTAACTGAACCTCAGCAGAGAAGGCAGATTCTGCAAATTGGCTGATATGGTTCTGATATAAAGTTAAAGTGAATGAAGAAAAAAGAAAATACAGAGTTATGCAGAAGTTGAAGATAATTATTTATACAGAAAGGCAATATGGAACATCCATAGCTGGTACTCAAAAATGACTAAAAATGGCATATTTCCATCATTGGAAAAGGATGAAAAGCTCAAAGGGAGCTAATCGGTAAGGTTATTTCAGTCAGTGAACAGTGGTTGAGTCATATTTGCATTTTCCATCAGATAATTCACTATTCTTGCCAAACTCCACAACTTACTGAAATAATGATTGCCTGGTAGCAAAACTGAAGTATGTGAATGAAGGACATTGTATTGTAAAGCAGCCACATACTGAAGTAATGTTCTATTTTCTTGATAAAGCAAAACAAAAAGCTGTATATTTTATATCACAGCATGCAACTTTCCACATAATAGAGTGGGTGTGAGGTATGAATGATACTGTGTTGATGTTCCTATCAATATTTTATAACTACTCTTACTTTACAAAATTGACAACATTATATTCACTGCACAACAAGGGAGAAAAGGAAAATAAAGTTAGGTGGATAAATATTGAAATATTGAGTATTCATACTATATGCTGAAAATGTTTGTAGTGAGTAGCAAATAATATTCAATTCACATGTCGTGACTGCACAAGTAATTTCCAAGCTTTATTGGAAAACTACCCTACACTGACTTTCAATATGGTTCAACTGATGTTCTTTGTTTTTATTAGGTACTCAACAAACCACTGATGCTGGGTTTGAAAATGTTTGCATTGAAAACTTTTCTAATATAATTTCTTTTTTATAATTTCTCTTGTATATAATTTATGCATATTATTATCTGTTATACTTGTAAAAATTGTTGTTATTATTTATAACAACCCTGTGTGCTGGGCTTCACAGGTGCAAACGTACAGGTGTGAAAGTTGAGTCTCCCAGGGTATACACAACAGGATGCAGGCAATGTCACCCACACTGTCCATGCTAAGATTGGAACATAAATTATTCTCAATACAAAGACAGTCTTACATTCTGGGTGGAACAGTGTGTCCCCTTGATGTGCTTTGGCTGTGTCCCCACCCAAATCTCATCTTGAATTGTAGCTCCCATAATTCTCGTGTGTTGCGGGAGGGACCTGATGGGAGATAATTGAATCATGGGGGTGGTTTCCCCCATACTGTTCTCATGGTAGTGAATACGTGTCACAAGATGTGATGGTTTTATAAGGGGTTTCCTCTTTCACTTGGTTCTCATTCTGTCTTGTCTGCCACCGTGTAAGATGTGGCTTTCACCTTCTACCATGATTGTGAGGCCTCCCCCGTCATGTGGAACTGTGAGTCCATTAAGCCTTTTTTCCTTGTAAATTACCCGGTCTTGGATATGTCTTTATCAGCAGTGTGAGAACAGACTAATTCTCCCTTCTTCACTGTCGATGTACCACTGCTGTCAGGTCACCACGTGGGCTGTATTGTTTTGTGATGAAGACGATCCACTGGGATCCAAACAAGAAGGACCATCGTAGACATTCACTCAAGTGGAGCATGTGCATGGGGAGTTAGCTTGAGGAACAAGAGTGACAGCCTGATGCATATGGGAAAAACCCAACAGACTAAAGCAAACTATTCCTGGAAAGCAGAGACCTGGTTCTAGTCCTAATGTCTAACCAGCTCTGCAATCTAGAACACCAGCCTTAAACTTGTGATCATATAAAACAAGACAAACAGTTCAATTTTTTTAGATTCACTTCTAGATTTCCAATTCTTCAAGTTTATAGCAATGATCTAAAGGATCAGATTTTAAGAATGATTTTAAAATTTAAGAGACCATAGCCTGAATCCTGACTCAGCTATGTATTAGCTGTGACACTTTGGACAGGTTGCATTATCCTTTTAAGCATTGATTTGCTCACCTAGGAAGTTAAAAACAATGTTGTATGGATATGGAAGGACTGGAGATAGTACAGACAGTCTGCTGAGCCAAGTAACTACTGTTAGTAGACAAACAACATTGGGGTGATTGTTATTAATTTCTTATTTAATCCAATTCTTTATCTAAAAAGCTAATTCTCCCATTCCAATGTATTCTCATCTATGCGGGGACTTAACATTTACTAAACAGCTGGATTTTTATTTACCCTTTCAGCTACTTAACAATCCTAAGCAGAACTGTCCTTTTGCATTATAAAAAAATCAGCTTTTTACTCCTAATTATACAGTATTAGCTGTATCTCTCCAAGACATCAAAGCTGTTTGGGCTTAAGAAGTCCTCCTTTGATAATGCAAGTAGCCCAGAGATTGGCCACCCTCAATTTCTTAATTTCTAGGCTGTGCATCTGATGAGAGGGAACAAAGGTTTGGAGAAGTGGAAGGAGTGAGAACGTCAGAGAAAGAGGGAAGAAGGATGGAGTTCTGTAGCTTCTCTCGTCTGTAAGAGAGTTCTCTTTCATACCGCCTCTCCTAATTCTGTGTACTCATTACCCGGAAGCAGGTGAAACACACATCAGCTTTGCAGATTTGGCTCAGGACTTCAAGGTGTGATTGTGCCAGGAATCTATTCCTTGACCTTGGCTATAACCCTTAACTTCTAGGACACAGTTTTTTTCTGGTAAGATCGATGTCATCTCTGATCTACTTATCTAAAAACCTTCAGATGGGGAGCAATTGGGAATGTTTTTCAAATAGAAATCCTTATGCAATGGGGAGTTATCATTTTTAGTATTTTTACACATATTATATACTTTTTGCTAACTTCCTGCGTTAACCAGTTTCTAAAAATAGTTATACTTCTTTTATAGGTCATAAGATTACATTTTATTGTCCATCGAGTTAGATGTACTTCTTATGTAAAATTAATAGGAGTATGTGAAAATGCAAATTTATGTAAATATCATGCAAATGGAACCGAATGCATCGTGTTGAGCTCTCTATAGGATACAAAAAAACAGGCATGGATTCTTTTACAGAGTCAAACATAAGCTTGAACATACAAATTTTATGGCATAATTAATCATATGCAATATTATAACAGTGGTAAGCCAAATTTTCAGTAAATAAAAATGAATTATGAGGCATGTACACTTTTAATTCGACGCATTGTCTTATGGTTTATGAAGCATGGGTTTACTCTAGCAGTTGCTGGGGAGCTGGGCGTGAATCTCTTGTTTCCTCTTAGGAGGTGTTGGAATTAGGACACAGAGGGGGGCATAATGTGTGGCAGAACTAGACTAAAAGGGTTCCCAAGTAAGAGTAGTACTCTTTACGGTAGGGGTTATATGTTGTTCTTATTTGTATTTATTTATATTTTGCAGAATTGTGGTCTATTACACTGTCTGGGTCAAAATAGGTCTTCCATTAGCACTTGCTGATATTTAGTATTCTGTAATAAATCACTCCGAACATATTTATTTATTTACTAGAGGTTTAATGATTATTTTATATGCACAAAATTGGATGCTAAGTACAAAGGAAAGGACTTTGCTCTCAGGAAGTACTTGGATAACAAGGAATATAAGACAAGAACAAAATTCATTAGAATTCATGGCAGAAGAATAGGTAAAAGAAGGCTTTGGGCCGGGGATAGGGTTGGATAGAGGTATTGAAAAACAAACAGAATTTATCCCTTGATACACGTTTAGAATTCTGTTAGAACCTCTTTTCTGAAAGAATTATTTTTCAGACTAATTTGATTATTGTTATTAAATTTCTACAGATTTGGCTTTCTCTTTAGAAATACATTTTATTATTATCAAACATATTCCCTTTGTCTTTTCTATGTGGCCTCGATGTACTGTATTTATTAGACAACTAGTTTTAAATAGCTATTATGTATCAGGCATTAGGTACCAGGTATTTCAAATAAAAACATTCATAAGGTAGAGTAATTGCTGGCCGTCTTGGAGTATTTCACTTAGTAGGAAAGAAAGGTATTGAGTAATTGAATAGACAATAATAGTCATTGTGACAAACACTATGAAGGGTAAGTGTAAGATCCTCTAATGGTCATATTCACTGCAGGACCAAACAATAATTAGGAGACAGTCAAATAAGGTAGAAAGTGGGATGCTCGGGTATATCAGGAAGAGGACAGTATGGCTACAGAATAGTAATCAAGGGATAGGGTGCCCAGAGCTGTGGACAGGTGCCAGCTCATAATGATGTTTTGGAGACCTGGTTACCCTGAGCACTAAAAGGGTTTTGAAAATTTTAATCAAACATAGAACATGATTAGTTTTACTTTTTTTCAAAATGGAATTCCTATGAATACTGTGATTAAAAAAAAGAACTAGGAGGAGGCAAGAGTGATTGTAAAGAGAACGTTTGGAATATTTTGCAGTATGCTGAGAAAGAAATAATGGTAATTTAAACTAAAGTGGTAGCAATAGAGGCTGATATAAGTGGACATACGTGAATAAAACTTAGGGAGAATTGCCTGGATTTGGTGACTGTCCCAATGTATCAACAGACAGGAAAATATAGAAGATAATTTGTGATATTTTGTCATAAATAGATGAATAACAGGTCCTTCATTGAGAAGAACACTAGATAGAACAGGAACATATTTTTTGGCACGTTAAATTTATATTGCAGTTTGTCCAACTAATGATAACACAGATAACAAGAGATTATCTGTCTTTATCTTTCTCTCTCAAATTTGATAGTCACGAACTTCTTAATGATGGGGAGGGCAGTGGAGAAGAAGGTTTCCCTTGGGATATAGTGCAGAGGAAGACGTGGGCACGGGACAGGGCACTGGTGAACACGGAAGGTCAGGCAGGGCAAAGGATGCCCATGAAATTAGGATTAAAAGAAATATAGGAAAAGAAGACATTAAACCCAGGAGATGCCCAGAAAATAGAAATGAAACAAAACATAAAGGGATAGGGAAATTCAAGAAGAGAGGTCCACATGTGGAATGGAACTGAAGTAGAGTAGTTGATAACTTAGCTGTCTCCTAACTCAGTCTTCTCAGTTTCTCCCTCCCTTACCCAAACTGGAAGAAAAGAAAGGGGGAAATGAACACACCGTCAAAAAAGTGAGCAGACTGAGCACTGTGATGGACTAGACGGATGACACTGGGCTGATGCCTAGTCCTCATGTCTGCCATTGTATCCTAAGGATAAAATGTACTCCCTTAGAACATTCGACTTCAGTGCACTAATGCGTACTAAGTTCATGGCACAGTGGAAGTAGGCAAAAGACAGTTGTGATCCCCAACTCTAAGATTTCCCTCTTGGCTCAACCCTTCTCCCCTCAACCCCCACAAATACATACAGCCTTGGCTTCTGTTTCCTTTTTTCCATCTCAAGAGAATGTTTAAAACATCCTAGAACACACATGGAATAAGTAGGCCTTAATGATGCTTCATTCCTCATGGACACACACAGACAAATGCATTCAGATACAAAATCATAAAAGGCTACAATTAAAAAATAAAGACATTTGACAAACTCAGGAGCAAGTGTTGTCAGCTCGTGCTATAGAATTACAAGCCAAAAACCAAAGAATGAAAAAATAAACACATATAACCACTGCATTTGTAAGTTTTATATTTATTACTGAGTTCAAAGGACTCAAAACAAGAACAGATTATTAGAAAATAACAAACACTATATAAAAATGAACTAAAAATATGTGTTAATTTGTTTTTGTGTAAACAAACATTAAAAATCAAACTAAACAGTCAGCCCACAAGTGAAGAAAAGCAAAAACTAAAACTAAAAAGTAGCTGTGCTGGTCCTTCACACTGACCACCAAGTGTCTCTCGGTCTCTTCCCAGGCATGTGACAGAGGCACTTTGTAGCCTCCAGAATCAGGTGTGGCCACATGACTTTTGCTATATAAGCGATGTGTGTCATTGCACACTTGAAGGTCTAAGGATCAGGGTGTCATCAGTCGTGCTGTCTTTATAACAGAGCTATGGAGACACCAATATTCCAGACTGTGTTTCTGGAGTAAAGACCACTCAGCGAGGGGCTGCTGCCAACCTGTCATGGATCCGAAAAAGGAGCGAGAAATAGAATGTTGATGCTTTAGGCACTGAGATTTTGCAATTGCTTGTTGCAAGACAGTTCTCCTGTTGGTCTTGGACCAACCCAGATCTCCCCCCTTTCTTACTAGTAATTCTTAAGAACCACAGTAGAATGTGCTCGGGATGCAATATCCTGAGATAGGGCCCACCTGGGCTCCATTTCTCTCTCCCCTGGAAGCAGGATGTCCTAAAAGCTTTGCCCAGGGAGTTGCAGGGCCCCTGGGGTACACCCAGGGAGGGCTGCCTTCCAGGGTCCCTCAGCTGGAATGCAAGTGGCATATGCCCAGGTGAAGCTCTGTCTACTCTGGGCAGCTTTCCTGTGCCATGGGGGATGAGCTTGCATTGAGTCCTGCGTGGGTTTGGGTTGTCCCTTGCTGCCTGTATGTAACTCCTTGCATCTGAGTGTGTTCCATCTCAACAGACTCAGACAAGTTGGTAACCAGTGCACAGGGAACCTGCTTCACATATGTTACCTCAGAACACCTGTCCCGGCAGACACACCTAGGAAATAAATTCTAATAAAGAAACACATCAAAAACAATAGTGAAAATTAACAAAGTAGAATGGCTTATGCCACATAAAAGATAAATTTAAGACACAGACAAATTTTCTATTTATTAAATAAAAATAATTGGGAAAGCACGCACATAAGAAAGTTTGACAACAAGTAACAGGAAAAAACCCACAATTCTAGAGGACACATATTTTAAAGAAAATTTTATAAGTGTTATATGCCATATGAATTTTATGTTAATATATTTGAAAATATTCTAAAAATATTTTTACTAGGAGAATGTAAATAATTATAAAGATAAAAGAGAATTCTACAAAAAAAAAGGTCTGGTCCATATATTTTAGGAGTTTTATACATTCTTCAAAGAATTTTGAGTTTCAAAGCATAGGAAAAGATCAATAATCTTAAGAAGACTATTATGGATGGGATTTTACGCCCCTCCACAAGCCCCAAATTCATAAGTTGCCTCCCTAACTCCCAGTGTGATGATATATGGAGGTAAGTTCTTTGGGAAGTATCAGGTCATGAGAGCAGAGCCTTCATGAGGGGGTTCATTCCCTAAGAGCCTTGAGAGACCCTGCTTCCTCTGCTTGTCTCTCCCTGTCATGGGGGGACATTGTGAGCAGGCCTTGTCTGCAAGCCAGGAGGGAACCCTCACCAAGAACCAAATCTGCCATCAGCCTGATCTCAGACTTCCAGTCTCCAGAACTATGAAAAATAAATGTCCTTGCCACTCAGTCTGTGGTAATTTGTTAAAACAGGCAGAGCTGACAGATACTCAAATAACCTTTATATCTATGCCTGCATAGATGCAAATACATACACACACACACACAATTTCAGGATTACAAAGATGCTCCAATACTGCAAATATGTTATTGCATATTTCCCAATTACTGTGCATAATTCATCTGAGTAACAGAAGAGGAAATCCATCTACTCTTTTTGAGTGGTATTCAATTAATTTTAAAATATAAAATATTTTCCTGATTAAAGGAGATGTCAGTAAACTTGATGTGGAGGAGAGCTATCTAACTATGAAAAATGGAATATATCTCAAACTGGTTTCAAGTATGCTAATTAATGTGAGATACAAAGGAATCCCTATTAAAATCATCCACAATCAGGCACATGATCATCACTGTAATTCAACATTGCGCCTCAAGTTCCAGCCAATCCGCCGAGCAAGAAATATTGATATGTAGTAAAACGTGGCAAGAGCACCATTGTACTCAAAAGTTGGATAAAAGTTTAATAGTATGAGAGGAAGAATTGTTCAAATTTTTAAAAATAATTAAATTCTAATTTGTAAAGAGTACATTTGCACTTTGTGGGGCAGGAATTCACATACAGTTTGCGATCATTGAATAAAAGCTACTACAAACAATGAAAAAAGAGAATATAGGCATTAATTCTATTTCATTATAAAAATAGTAAAAACATTAGTTTAAAACTATTATAACTTTGACAGTTTGTGCTGTTACAAAGGGTAAGCTCTTCAAAAGGGCTCAGTTCTAGTTCTAGAAACATGTCCATCTTAATGTATCTCCATAATTATTTTGTTCAAGACAAAGATATGTTGGAAAATTGCATTTTCTTTTATTAAAGTATTTGTATGAGTTACTCTCTCTTTCCGCACATAGCTAGTCAAAGGTGTTTTCAAACTCCACAGGAAATAAAAACAAAGTCCTTTGCTATTTTAAAACATGTCCCTACCAGCCTGCCTGACACACAGCATTTTTTCACTGCAGGCATTGAACATCAACCCCCCACCTCTACCACTGCCTCCTTCTCTTAACTTTTGCGTTGGAGAAGTAATCTTAGATGTCATAGCAAAACTGAACACTACTTGTTTCCTTTCTAGCACTGCAGCTAAGTATGAGTTTGTGCCTGGTTAGAGAATTCTAATGTAAAAAAATATTTTTCACCTCTGTGAAACACTGATCACATTCGATATTGCTAAGTTGATGGGTTAGTCGTTCAGATCACAAATGCTCCTCTCAAGTGGATCTACTGGAGAAACTCCCTATGAGACTAGCATCGAAAACAGTTGCACTTTTGAGAAACTTGTTTGCTGCAATCTTATGAAGAGTTAATTAATATAATTGTCATGTTTTATCATTATTTTGGCTACTAGGGAACTTTAACTCTATGTAGGACAAAATTATGTGCTAAGTATTTTTCTGTGCTGGATTAACACTAGCTGCAAGCTATTCTACCTTCTTATGTTCTTTCACCCTTAATTCCACCTCTATTTTAAATTCTTTTTTATTGATGTTTTCAATGTACGATACCCTAGTATTTTTACAGTGAACTAAGCAAAATATACATAAGCAATATACATGTACAAATATTGCTTACATTTCACAATTTGCATTGCATATAATATTTCCTATTCTCCCTGCTTACTTCTCTCTCATTCTCAATAATTTGTTTTATCTCTTCCTTATATGTCTATTATTCTTCAAGTCAGAATACTTTTTGATGAAAAGAATAAGCCTCAACTAAGCTGTAAACAGGCTCCACTCTGGAAATATAAGATGGTGATACTTTTCCTGTTATGGATCTGGGATTCTTCGCTTGTTATTATTTTTTTATTGATAGCGCAGTCACGTACATAATGGGAAAGAGGAGAAATTTCTTAAGGGACAGAGGCAGGCAGGTCCTTGGGGACACCCAAGTACCAGTAAGATCTTGTGAGCTGCTAATTGCTTTAAATGCCACTCTTGAAAGTGGTGCAGGGACGGCGAGTCTGCACATTGTGTCTGTGCAGGGCCTTCTTATCTGAATCAATATCAATGCTTTAAAAATTGGCAAGAACATGAAGACCTTGAAGCTTCTCTCGTCGCAAGGAAACCAAAATGGAATATTAAATATTTAAAAAGTAGGTCAGACTTAATAAATGCATTTTCAAGTAATCCAGCCTTTAAATTAAGCCACAGTATAGGATAGATGGATTTGAAATGATGTGCCAGCAGCAATGCCAGTCCTTGCTGGTGCTCCTATTATGTCAAAATTCTATTTACACAGAAATAGCTTAATGCAAATTTACTTCCAAAAAGTGACAATTAGGATCCAGAAAATAAAACGCCTAATTCTCAGTTGAAGCAAACGTTCAGGGAGGGTGGGGATTATGCCAAGACCTGGTGTCATGAAGTCTGGGAAGCACAGTTACAGAGAAATGAGGTTGTAGCAAACACACACACACGGCCACTGGAGATGTCAAAATTCGCATCTTGCTTTCACCACAAAATGGCAGGATTTCCCCACCGTGTTGAGAATGATGTTTCCCAGTTGCTGCTAACAGGCTCTGGGAATGGGGTCGTTTTTATGAAATTCTGGCTTCCGCAGTCCTTCAGTACACTGAGTAAGTGAATGCATCTCATAACCTTTTCTCCATCACAGTCACTGGGACAGTGTTGCTGGCACCGTTCCATGAAAATCATCTTCCTGGGGAAGATGGGAGGCCCAGAACTGTCAGTTTCGGTCTCCATTTGAGGCTCTATTAAAACTCTATCAATCAATGCCAGTGTTTTGCATTAGGACTGCTTTGCCATGTGGACAGCCCAGATTGATCCCCAACTACGTTCAATTGTTTTAACCTAGGTTCCTGCAAGTGCCCACAAAAAGCCCCAGATTCATCCAATGAGAAACAATTCTAGACATCAACTAACATAGGTGTTCTCAATCTGGAGTGCACATGAGAACGACCTGGGAAGCTTATTCTAACACTGCTTAGAACTAAACATGGGGAGGCCCTTACTCAGTGAATCGGACTCTCTGCGGCTGGGAGCAAGGCATCCTTAAACTAGATTGAGAACACTTTAAATCCTTGCCCTGCCTGATACATGAACTCAGAATTGGCTGCCCTTTGTAAGAGCTGGTAGCTTGTCTGCTCTCCAAGAGTTATAACACCTTGTAACTTACTACTGCAACCGTCTAATTCAATTTTGGAAACCGTCCTTTTTTCTAAAGTAATTCTTTACGTTAAAAGAATGTTTTCTAACATTCACCCTTTGAAATCCTAGAGAATATATTTTATCTTCTCTGTATTTGAAGACCATTCTCGTTACTACGGTCTCATGTTTCTTCCTGTAGCCATCTTAATTTTCTCTTTCTGGTTCTAGACATAGTCTACACATGCACAAACAAATGCTTCCTAGTCATCCGTTTAAGTAAACACATAAAACAGGAAACGTCCCCTTGAATATGAAGGTTAAATGTCATGGTTTCCTTTGAAGCTACGTCTTAGAAGGGTAGTGGATACAAGGGAAAAGTCTTAGAAAAGCCCTCAAAAGCACTGAGGTCAAACTTCCACAGACGCGCTCCTGTGGAGCATTGCTTGAACTTAAATTTTCACATTGCGTGAGCTAGCCGTTTGTATGTTGTGGCCCTGAACCAAAATAAATGTGTTTATCCTGCAAGTTAATTATCCTTGTCCCTCACAAGCTCTTGTAAACTATTGATGCATTTGGGAAACACCAAGATTTGGGATGTATTAAAAGGTCTAATGTCCACAATGTTCAGACTTCTCTGCACCCACTGATCTTCTCCTCTGTATTGTAACATTTGACTTAAAAACATTTTTTAAATAGCTTCACCTTGGGGAAATTGTAATAAAATATACCTTGAGGAAAACGATTCTTAATTTTAATTCCAATACATCTTTCTTTAACTGTGTAATGACAGAACCATTACATGCTTTGAAGACAAAAATGAATTGTGTTTAGCGTTCAATAACACACTGAGTGCTCAAATCAGCTTCTGTAATCCTAAAAGCATCTGTATAAATAGGCATTATTGCTGTTACCATTTTACAGATGTGAATATAAAGTTTTAGCAAGGATAAAAATTTAAACAATCTAATAAATTGTGGATCAGTGGTTGGCTATGATTATTTTGATTCCAAATAAACTAGTCTTCCCACATTTTCTCATAAGCTAAAAGAAAAAAAAAAAAAAGGGGGCTTGGCGCAGTAGCTCAGGCCTGTAATCCCAGCACTTTGGGAGGCCAAGGCGGGTGGATCACCTGAGGTCAGGAGTTCGAGACCAGCCTCACCAACACGGTGAAACCCTGTGTCTACAAAAATTACAAAAATTAGCTGGGCATTGTGGCGGGCACCTGTAATCCCAGCTACTTGGGAGGATGAGGCAGGAGAATCATTGCTTGGACCTGGAAAGCGGAGTTTGCAGTGAACCGAGATTGTGCCATTACAGCCTGGGTGACAAGTGTGAAACTCCATCTAAAAAGAAAAACATTTCTTTTTTTTTTTTTTTTGACACAGAGTCTCGCTCTGTCACCCAGGCTGCAGTGCAGTGGCATGATCTGGGCTCACTGCAACCTCTGCCTTCCGAGTTCAACTTATTCTCCTGCCTCAGGCTCCCGACTAGCTGGGACTGCAGGCATGCACCACCATGCCTGGCTAATTTTTGTATTTTTTAGTAGAGACGGAATTTCACCATATTGGCCAGGCTGGCCTTGAACTCCTGACCTCGAGTGATCCACCTTTCTTGGCCTCCCAAAGTGCTGAGATTACAGGCCTGAGCCACTGCACCTGGCCAAAGAAAAACGTTTCTAATGGGAAAGCTATCATTTTCTCCTCCCCAATCTCAATCCCCTCTTATGTATTCATCCTAAAAAAAATGAGAAAAATAGAGAACTAATTACTAAACCACCATGGTGGGAGTAAAAAAGAATATTTACATAAAATATGTCTTAACTTCTTAGAAACTGGACCAACAATACCCTCTTAAGAGATTTTGCTTTCTATCACTACATACCCATCTCATTTCCTACACCAGGTCACTGATATACATTGACGTATAGAAAAAGAGTAGAATTATTTTCATTAGTAAATCATGTATTTGTCCATGTTCTTTGCTACCCAGAATCTCAAATCCGATTGCAGAGAAATCGATGCTCACAAGGTCATGGGAGTGAGGGTCTTCCATGAATAGCTTCTGGGAAGAGGCAGGCTCCACTCCAGCCTTCCACACCTACCTCTCTGACCAACACTTAATTTCTCATATTTCAGATTACACCTTCCTCTGCCCTAACACCTTCAAACCATAATGAGCTTTTCAATATCTTTGATTATATACAAAATCCCAGAACACTAGAGGCCTACCCTGCTCACCTGGGCCCCCCTGTGTAGCCAGTATCCGGCCAGTATCCCGCCAGTATCCCAGCACTGTGACTTCCACGCTGTTGGGACCCTTAGCCTCCTCTTAGGTGAATAACTGAATTCAGATACAAACTGGGGCATGTTGTAGAGCAAGAAAACTAGTGCCTGGGTAAAAACTCCTTTTGATGTTCCGTTATTTGAAGTCAAGGTTCCTATCTCCGTGAGTGGATGGAGAGGGCTTCGGTGAAGGAGTCACAGACCAAGCGACAAGCATGCTTTCCGAATCTGCAAATGGTGCGGTAACTCCCAGCCAGAAATGAAACAGCCACATTCATAATGAGATAGCCACGTTCACAAGGAGAGAGTCACCTTCGTTCTTTTGTTTCCTCATCCAATGGCTGTGCAATGCTCCCATGTGTGGGCGTTCTTTCACTGGGAGTACCACAGGGAATTCGAACAAGAGGTCCACCCCGTACACGTCATATCTTAGTGTTTATGTTCCCGCCCCAAACATGCATTGGCAGATTCCTTTCCAGAATGGAAACAGAGGTCACTGTTCTTCTGATAACTCCAAACACTATCAGGTAGCAGGACTTTGGGATAACGGTGTGTGCCTACCTTAAATCTGAAAACAAACAAGTCCACAAAATATTTTGATTTTTGAGAAAAAATATATCTATTGACAAAGATAGTTTTCAAAACAGAGTAAAAGAAAATTTAAAATAAAAATAAATTTTAAAAAGGGTGACATTCAGACCTGACATAATAGCTTGTAGCACAACAAAGAATTCATGGCTTGCATGAGTCCATGCTGAGAAGCTGGGTGAGCTCCCCTGCCCTGAGGGGAGAGGGAAGAGGTCCTCAGAGGCACCCAGTTGCTACCACAATTTATTTCATCCTGGTGATACTGTCCTGACAACATGCAGTGTTGAGAGGTGAGCACCAGGGGCGCCTGTGTGTGTATAGGTATGCAGGTGGGTGGGGTGACGGCGGCTGGCGTGTTCCTGAAGTCACAGGCTGTCCTTGCCAGGACGGTGAGCAGGAGCCCAGGACAGCAGCAGCTCTGACATTGCGGGCACAGCAGGGTGAGGGGTCACGCGGAGCTCTGAGACCATGGCTGTCACTCAAGGAGTCATTAGCGCTGAAAGGAAGGCGGTGAAGCTTGTTGTGTTGTCATCACACTGCGAGAAGGTTGGCTGCCGACCAAATTAGCTTGCTTAGGGAGTGTGAATCAAAATGACATGTAATCTGAATGGTAATGAAAATTTTCTCTTGCTTCAGGCTTCAGATTTCATCCAGAAAGCCGTCATCTGGAAGACATTATCTTCTCTCTCTCTCTCTCGCTCTCTCTCTCTCTCATTTTGGCTTAAATTTTCAAGTTTACATACAATGTAAAAATAATTTTTAACCAACAGTGCTTGGACAACTGATGTTTAGTGAATTTTATGGCTGAGTCAGTGGTGGGACACTTTCCCTGGGGAAGAAAAAGATTTCATGATAGCAGTATAGTTCTTTCTTAGATTTGTCTATGAAATATGAAAGCTCTAATCCCAAGTGAAAATACTGAAACCAAAAAAGATCCAGTCACACATTGTTAGCAAGAATACACATTATAAAGCAAAGCAAATAACATCAAACGGGGTGAGCAGTTCTAGTTTTGAATGGACTACCATATGTAACCACTTATCACCCTGTTTACTTACTACAAAGACCTATTAAATTGTGCAACATCAAGTGTAGTTATGTTTTGCTATACAATGTTTTAAGATTTGTGTTACAAAAGTTGTGAAATCAGTTCACCAGAGTTATGCAGATACAGAATAAGGCATATAATGTAATGTATGCACTCTGATTTGTTAGTGTTGATGAATGGTGATTATGAGTTAATATTGCTAAAATGTTAAAAATTTAGAAGACCGCCTCCTTGATTGGTGATAATTCTGTTCCATTGGACATGGAGTTTATCAGAAAAGGGGCTTTGCAGAGCCAGATGTATTCACATCTCTTTCTCTCATTTATTAGTTTGTGAATATAGGGAAGTTAAGATTGCAGGAAACTAATTCCAAAATGTATGTAAAGGAGAAACCATATGTACCACACATCTATATCATCACCGAGATAAAATAAGTTCTGAGCTCTTTATAAAAAGCAACATGAAGATATAAAAAAGAAATAATGCCAGTTCTGTCTGCATTTATTCTACCAATATTTTGGAAACATAAATAATTATATTTTTTAATAGATCACTTGTCTGAAAGAAAGAAAACCTGTGTCCAGTTCTGGTTTCATAATTATTATCTGCTTTGGAAATTTTTAAAACATCATACCATAGCCTGTAACTTTAGTGAACATATTTGTACTGTATAATAATTTCATATTTTTGCAATTTTAAAATATTTAATGGAAAAATACGATCTGTGAGCTAACATAATAATAATAATAATAATAGCATATTATTGCTTTACAATGTGCCAACAACTGTGCTAACTACCTAATAAGCACTACTGCATTTACTTTTCACACAAATGCTGCAAAAATTGTCTTTGTTTTAAGATTTTAAAAAATCCCTGAGGCTTAGAGGAGATAAATAACTTAGCCAAAAAGCACAAGATGCTAAGAAGCATAGTTGTATTTGAATTCAGATATTCCTGACTCCAAAACATATGTTACTAATATGTCTCATGTAGTAATTTAGATGCCTATCAATATTTCCAAGGCAGTTGTTTTAAAATACATTGATTCATTTTAATTGTGGCAAATTTTTATTTGAAAATAATAAAAATAAACATGTAAATCAAATTAATATACCACCATGCTTTTAAAGTACCATTTGGTTCAAATCTTGGTCTCAGTGTAATTTATGAAACTGATTTTTCTATATGGCTTTGATGGCAATTCTAACACCACAACTGTAAAATGTTTTTAACCATGGAAGCATAGAAATCATCATTGGCCTTCTACTTTGTACCAGGAACTGCACTGTGACTTTTTAATCCTCCCAAAAGCCCTATGTAGTAATTATTGAAGTTTAAAAGTAAAGGAAACTCAGACATAGTTGGAATAAATGAGACATTGATGAAATAAGCTGCCATAGCAGCTATTTTGTGATTATTTCTTAGTAGTCTTTATTTTTAGAAGAGTTTTAGATTTATAGAAAAACTGAGAGGGTAGGACAGAGAGTTCTCATGTAGTCGAACACAGAGTGTCCCCTTTATTAACATCTTGCATTATGGTACATTTCCTACAATTAATGAAATACTATTGTTAGATTGTTGTTAACTGAAGTCCAGAGCCTATTCAGATCACTTCAGTTTTCACCTAATGTCTTTTTTCTGTTCCAGAGTTCCATTAAGCATAGTACAATACAACGAGTCAGGATATCTCCGTATGTTCCTTCTGGCTGGGATAATTTCTCATGCTTTTTCATGTTTTTGATGTCCTTCACAGTTGTGAGAAATATAGGTCAGCGACAGCACAGAATTTCTTTCCATTGGGATTTGTCTGCTATTTCACTCATGGTTAGACTGGGGTTATGAGACTTGGGTAAGAAGATTATAGAGAGTGTCATTTTTACCACATAAAAGACACATAATATCAGTATGATTCATGGTTGTTGATGCTGACTTTGAGCACGTGCCTAACGTAGTGCCTGTCAGGTTTTCTCATTGTAAAGTTACTAATTCTCCCCTCCACCATATTTTCCACACTGTACTTTGGAAGGAAGACTCTACATGTCATCTGCACTTGAAAAGTGAAGAGTTATGTTCTCCCTTGTGGAGGACAGACTGTATCCATTATTTGTAATTCTTCTCCATGGGAGACTCATCTCTTTTCCCCACTTACCTATTTTACAGATATCAGTATGGATTATGATATTTATTTTATACTTTGAGTTGTAATTCAGTACTTTGTTTTTTGCTCAAATGGTTCTAGTTTTGTCTCATGGGAGCACTTTTAGCGGGTTCCTGTGCTCCTTTGAGTGACTTACATCAAAGTGGTTCCTTTCGAACACGGCATACTTTCTGGAACTATTAGATACTTCAGGCTCATCTTGCGTATTTTTTTTATCTCAGTCTTAGAATCCGGCATTTTTTCTAAGACCTCTTTTTTTGTTGTCGTTGTTATTGGAGAATGGTATTAGAAGCCAAAATCTAGGTACTAGGTGTGCTCATTAAGTGTTGTTTTATTTAGTTTGTCAGGGTGGACAAAGAAAGAAATATATATACTAACCTGTACACACACACACACACACGTTTCCATAGATAATCATCTGTAACTATATTAATCTAAACGCAAGTTATTACTGGTATTTCCATCTTTAATCCATTATCACATGTATCTTTCTGCTCTCCTCACTTTGTGTATCTACAAATTCACATTGCAACAGTGAGAAATCTAGCTCTTACCATCTGCCATCCATTTACTGAATTGTTCAATAAGTGTATAGTAATAGACAGATACAGCAGTATGGGAATTGTTATCCAGTACCCCTGTGGAAGACCACTCAACCAACTAGAACACAGTGCTGATGTGTCATTCCTTTTGCTATTACTCTTAGAAATTCCACTCATTTCCAAAGTCATGTAGGCCAGCACCTTTCTCTGACACCTCCTTCACTGAGATTGTTCTATGTGTTTGTAATAGCATTAGATTCTCTTATCACAATCTGCATTTCTTCCTGGAATGTCTCAAACCTTTATTGTTCTTTTAATTTGTATACAATAAGGTTCACTGTTTGTACTATATAAAGTTTGACAAATGTATAATATTATGTATCTACCATTACACAATCACATAAAATAGTTTTACCTCTTGAAAAATCCCTAATGTTCCACCGATTTATTATCCCTCTTTTCTTACCTTGAACATCTGATTACCACTCATAAGTTTACTGTGTCTGTAGTCTTTTCTTTTTCAGAATGTCAGAGAATTGGTACCATAGATTATGTAACCTTTTCAAACTGACTTCTTTCATTGACAATATGAAGTTCAAGGATAAATATGTCTGTTTTTATTTTTCCTTGATAGTTTCTTTTTATCAGTGAATAATATTCCATGTATGAATTAGTAAGTTTGCCTACTCATTAACTTAATGGAGGACACTTCGACTGCTTCTTGTTTTGGGTTATCAGGAATAGAGCACTACAAGCATTTGTGTTCAGATTTTTTGTGAACGTAAGTTTCCAAATCAATTGGTAAATACCTAAAAGCACAATTTTGAATAAAACGGTAAACACCATGTTTAGCTTTGTAAGAAACTGCTCGAGAGTCTTCCAAACTGGATATACCATTTTGCATTTCTACCAGTAAACGCTCATTCAAGAAGTCATGTTGTTCTACATCCTCATCAGGACTGTTTTTTTTTATTTTAGTCACTCTGATTGTTCAGGAGTGTTATCTTGATGTAGTTTTAACTTTGATTGACTAATGATAAATATTTTGAGCATATTTTTATATGTTTAGTTGACATATATGCATTTTGGTGAGGTACATGTTTACATATTTTGTCCATTTTTAATTAGATTGTTGTTTTCTTACTGTTGAGTTTTAATAGTTATTTGAGCACAGTTGACCCTTGAACAAAACTGGGATGTGTTGCCAACTCCCTGCATTGTCAAAAATTCATGCATAAGTTTTGGCTCCCCCGAAACTTTACTACTGATAGCCTTGTCAACAAAATAAATAGTCAATTAACATATTTACATAGGTATCATACACTGTATTCTTCCAATAAGGTAAGCTAGAGAAAAGAAAATGTTGTAAAGAAAATCATAAGGAAGAGAAAATACATTTACAGTACTGTACAGTGTTTATTGACACTGTAACTTTCTGTCTCTGCATCTGCAGTCTTCAATCTATGGTACATATCAAGCAATTCAACTTTTTCTTGTAATGTCATGACTTTGCTCTCTGAAAGCACTTTCGGCATCACCAGTGGCACTTCATATGGGTCTCATGGTGTTATTTTAGGTTTAAGATGTTGCATTAAACATGATGAAAAATGTATAAGAACTGCAAGAGATCACTTTTTACTTGCACATGCAATTTAGTGGAGAGGTGGATTGCTCATGAGCAGAAGATGAGTGTTACAAGATGTTTTAAGCAGATACATGCAACATGCACTCATTGTGATACCAACAGGAATGACTGTGAATTGATGAGAGCAGTACAGTTTGTACTGTACTTTTATACAGTTAACATTTAATATTGCATCTTTACATTTGTTTACATTTCTTTCAACGGTTAATGGTGTCATGTACAATCTGTGTATGTGTACATTTTGATAAATTTTAACTCTGAATAACTGATTTATGTACATTTTATGGTAGTAAATGATAAAATAGACTAGTTTTATATATATTTTTATGTATTCATTACATGCTTAAATTTGTCTTAATTTTTTTCAATATTTCTAGGTTACATTGTTCATCTAGTAGTTTATTTCAAATTGTCATAAATCTCTAACCAATTTTCCAAAATACTTTTTGAAAATTTTTTTTGTATAAGTGAACCTGTATAGCTCAAATCTGAGTTGTTTAAGGGTCAACTGTATTTTGGATATAAATCATTTGTCACACATAGTTTTTGCAAATATACTTTCCCACTCTGTGGCTTATCTTTATTTTTTTTTTTTTCTCTTAACACTTTTTTTGACAGAGCAGAAGTATTTTCTTTTTTAAAAAGATTTTAGCGAAGTCAAATTTATCAGTATTTTCTTTTATGGATTATGTTGTGCTCTTGGTATTGTATCTTAAAGTTATCAACAAATTTAAGATTGTCTTTTTTTTTAATCCTAGAAGTTTCATAGTTTTACATTTTACATACAGGTGTATGATTGGGTTGATTTTTCTGAAAGGTGTAAGGTCTGGATCTAGTTTGGTGGGATGGCGGGATGCTCAGAGACATCCAATTATTCTAGCACCATTTGTTGTAAAGATCCATTTCATTGAAGTGATCAAAATTGTTTTCATAGAGTTATTCATAATATTATGTTATTATCCTCTTAATATCCAAGAAATCATTAGTGATTTCCCCTTTTTACTTTTCTGATATTAACAATTTGCAGTATTTTTTTTTTCTTGTTTTGCTTGGCTAGAGGTCTATCTATTTGATTGATTTTTCAAAAGAACAAGTTTTTGGTTTCGTTGATTTTTCTCCATTTCCCGTTCTTTGTTCTATTGATTTCTTCTCTAAATTTTATTATTTTTTTCCACTTGCTTTAGTCTTTAATTGGTCTTCTTCCTCCAATTTTCCAAGATGGAAGCTAAGATTATTAATTATTTGATATTTTTCTTTTCTAATATATACATTCAGTGCTGTACATTTTACTGTAATCACTACTTTCACTGCATACAACAAATTTTTGTGTTGTTATTTTATTTTTATTGTGGTTCAGTTAAAAAATTCTAGAGACTTTTTCTTTGATATATGTGTTATTTAGAAGTCACTTTGTTAACCATCTAGTATTTGGGATTTTCCAATTATCTTTCTGTTGGTGATTTCCAGGCTAATTTCAAAAAATTATTATTTAGTATAATTTCCATTCCTATAAATTTGGTAGGGTGTTTTTTCAGGCCCAGTGTCAGCGCTGCTGGTAAATGTTCCATGTGAGCTTGAGCAGAAAGTGCACTCTGCGCTTCTTGAATGAAGTGTTTTATATGTCAATTAGGTCAAGTTGGTTAAGAATGTTGTCAGTTCAACTAAATCCTTATGGATTTTCTGCCCACTGCAGGTATCAGTTACTGAAAAAGAGTGTTGAAGTCTTCAAATATAAAAATGAATTCATTCATTTCCTTTAGCAGTTATCACTTTTGTCTCACCCACTTTGATTCTCGTTTTTTAGGTGAATATAAACTAAGGATTGAAATATCGTATTGGAGAAATGACCTTTTTGTCATTAACGTTTTTCATTCCTGTAATTTTTGTTGTTACACCATCTATTTTATCTCAAGTTAGTATGGTCACTCCAGGATTCTTATGATTAGATGTGGCATAATATATGTATTTTTTTTTCCACTCTTTCCCTTTAATCTACCTGTGTCTTTATATTTAAAATTGATTTCTCACAGATAATATAGAGCTGGATCAAGTATTTATGTCTATTCTGATAATCTCTGTTTTTAATTGATATATTTAGACCATTTCTACTTAAAATGATTTTGTTGATACACAGTAGTGGGAGTAACAGCTACCATTTTGTAATTGTATTCAATTTGTTGCAACTGTTCTTTTTTCTTTTCTTTTAATCTTCCCATTTTATGCCTTCTCTCATTGTAATTGAACATTTTATATGATTTAATTATTTCTCCTCTCTCAGTATATCAATTATACTTCCTTATAAAACTATATTAGTGTTTCCCCGGATAGATGATATAGATAGATAGATAGATAGATAGATAGATAGATAGATAGATAGATAGATAAATTTCTAACTAAACAATTGTGTACATCCCATTAACACTATTACGGTTCATGTCTTATGCAGGTATCTTGCCTGTTGCTCTTGGAAGTTGTCTATTTTTTTGCATTAGCTCTTAAAATATTTATCATAGTGATTTTCACATTCCCTAGAGATTACCCAGAGTTGGCCAGACTGTTCAGTTAAGGGCATAGTCTTCCAGAAGGGCAGCACTGGCCAATACTTCTAACCCCAGCTGCAAGGAGTGAGGATCCAACTTCCAATTGAGAGGGAAGAGTCCGCAGGAGACTACTCTCACTTGGAACACCAGCTGCAATGTTAGAGATTTCCCCAAATCATCTTCCACTGCAATGGTTTATTAGAAAGACTCACAGAATTCGTTGAAAGCTATTATACTCACAGATAAAGTTTAATACAGAGCAGAGACACAAATTTAAACAAGACAAAGGAAGAAATGCATAAGGTCGAGTCTAGGAGGGTCCCTTAGTGCAAACCTTTCATCGTCTTCAGGACACACTCTCTCCCTCCCTGCCATCTTTGTGTGACACTACACATAGGCATGGAGAATTGCCAGCCGGGCTTTTCACCCACCCTCTCCCAAAGGTCAAATTCATACTACATGATCTGATGGACCCAGCATGGGTCTCAACAGTGGTATTGACTATCAGGTGTGCTCTGAGGGGCCTGCCGTGAAAAACAATGACAATTCCCTCACTCAGAATTTCCAATGATTTAGAAGTTCTAAAAAGCTCCCAGCTTTTGGAAGAAGGTCAGCTCTCTTTGGACAAGGCCAGTTTCTTCACTACACACGGACGATTCCCAAATCTCTGTTATATCTGAGTCTGATTTTGATGCTTGCGTTGTCTCTTTAGACTGCGTTTTTTCTTGCCTTTTAATATACATTCAATTTGTGTTTATTTGATCCTTTTTTGTTGAAATCCAGACATGTGATGTATCCGGTGATAGGAACTAAGGTAAATAGGCCTTTAGAGTGAACGTTTTTGGTAATCTGCTAGAAATTGGGCTGTGTTTAATGCTCATGACAGCATCAGTTTCCTCTACTTTCCTTGTTTTTGTCTCCACTCTTGCCTCAAGTTTCTCTAAGAATTGTTTTTTAAATAGTGTCCATAATACACTTGCTTTTATTGGTGCCTTGTTGACCTGGTATGATAGTATGTGTCCATGGAGGGGCAGAAGTGGGGGTGGTTGAAGCACGCTGCTATCTTACAATTAAATCTGTCTGTTAGCTGCCCATGTCCCTGCACTGTGAACTTGAGAAGTTTTTTTTAACCTCTCTACCTTCTGCTTTGCTGAGACAGAAAGGCTGGAGTTGGATAACTGCACTTCCCTAGGTTTGTAAGTATCCGGCAATGCCTTTTCCTTGGACACTGTGCCTTCATTACAGATAATGCTCTAAGAGCATTTCAGAAAGTTTGCTTTTCCCTTCTTGTCAGAAACAGGAGAGGGTTCTTCTTATGCTTTTACCAGGAGAACTTGGTGGGGTTCCTGGAAGTAAAGTCCATGAAAATGTTCATGTTCTTCTAAGACAGGAGCCTCCACTCTCAAGGTAGTCCACACTCAGCCTCCAGAAAGTTCACAATTACCATGGCGATGTTCCCATCAGTTTATGGCTTCAGCAACTCCAGCATATGATCGGCGCTCTCAGCTGGGATTCTCTGTATTCACATCTGTCCAGATTTCAGGGTTACTGTCTTACATGGTAGGGCTGTGTCCCCTCCCAAAATCTCTTCTTGAACTATAATCTCCAGAATCCCTGTAATCCTCATGTGTCAATGAGAGACCAGGTGGAAGTAATTGAATCATGTGAGTGCTTTCCCCCATGCTGTTCTTGTGATAGTGAGTTCTCACAAGGTCTGATGGTTTTATGTGTTTGGTAGTTCCTCCTGCCTTCATTCTCTCTCCTGCCGCTTTTGCTTGCCCTTCACCTTCCACCATGATTGGAAGTGTCCTGAGACCATCCAGCCATGTGAAACTGTAAATCAGTTAAACCCCTTTACTTTCTAAATTACCCAGTCTCGGGCAATTCTTTATAGTGGTGTAAAAATGGACTAATACACTGTCTGCTCTGATCTCATTTCTCTCATGAGTCCGAGAAAACCCATCAGTTTTCAGTTTGTTCAGTGTTTTTTTCTTCTTATAATAGAGTGATTATTTCCAAGCTTTTTATAGGTTGAAGCTAACTATGCCTTAATTTTTTAAAAGACTGTGTAAAAATTGAGTCAAAACAAAGTCATTTTATTAAAAATTGCTCTACATTTAAACTGGGCAATGAATATCAACCTTTATTTAGCTAAATATTTCATACATTTAATCCTTTGTTAGGTCTTCTTTGACAACTATTTTGTCTTTTATACTTATGTGGATCATGTCATTACACTTACATATTTTAATTATCAAATCTTAGCGAAGTGTATTCTTTTAGTGACACTGTATAGCTGTTGTATGTCTGAATGGCCTGCATAGTCCAATAGGCCTGGGTGAGAGTCCTAGTTCTACCAATTATGGACCATTTGATTTTAAACAGATAATCAGGTTTATCTTCAAGAAAGAGATTTTTACTTTTTTTCCTTTCAATCTGTATTCCTTTTCTTTTTCTTGCTTTATTGTTCTTGCTACACACAACCTCCAGTACAATGTTTTGAATAGAAGTCGTGATACAGAATATTCTTGGTTTGTTCCTGATCTTGGGGAAAACATTCAGCTTTAGAACATTAAATATCTGGTTAGCTATAAGATTTTAATAAATGCCATGTATCAAGTTGAAGAAGTTCCCATCTATTCTCAGTGCTGAGAGTTTATCTGGAACAGATATTGGATTTTATTACTTTATTTGTTCTGTGTCTAAAGAGATCATGTGGATTTTTTCTTCTCTTTTATTTTGTGAATGTAGTAGATTTTATTTGATGATTTAAGAATGGGAAACCAACTATGCTTTCAAGGAATAAATCCCACTTGGTAATGATGTTTTATTCTTTTATTTATTATTTTGTTATTTATAAAATTGTTATTTGTTATTTATAAACTTGATTTGCTCAAGTTTAGTTTATAATTATTGCATTATTGTCCATGAGGTATTTTGATTTCCAATTTTATTTTGTTTTTTACCTTCCTTGTACTTTTTCTTTGGCTGTTTTGACATTAGGGTAATGCTAACCTTATAGAATGTATGGAGAAGTATTCCTACTTCTTTAATTTTCTGGAAGTATTTGTGTAGATTGATATTATTTCTTCCTGAAGTACGGATAAAATTAACATTTATGTCGTGTGCATGTAGTTTTCTTCATAGGAAGGTTTAAAAGTACACATTCAAATCAGTGTATTTAATAGATATGAGTTAATCATTTTTCTATTTCTTTCTTGAGCAAATTTCAGTAGTTTTTTTAAATTGTTCATTTCATTCAAGTTATTACATTGAAAAAAGTTGTTAATATCACTTACTTATTCTTTGTTTATATAATAGGCATTGACATCATTTCTTCAGTTCCTGATATTGGTAATGTGTATTTTTCTTCCTTTATTCATATCAGTCTTGCTACAAGTTTTTAAATTACAATGATCATTTCAATGATTCAGTGTTTTTCATTGATTTTCTCTTTTGCTTTCCTGTTTTCAATCTTGTTGGTTTCTGCTGTAACCTTTATTATTATATTTTCTTTATTTCACTTGCTTCTGGTTTATGTTTTGTTTTTTTCCTAGGTTCTTCAGATGGAGCATGAGCTTTGCTATGTTTCTTATATTCTAAAGTAGCCATTTGCTGTTATAAATATCCCTCTAAATACTGGGTTAGCAGCATGCCACAAACAAACAAAAAAAAGTGATACATTATGTTTTCACTTTTATTCAATTCAGAGTACTTTCTAGTAGTCCCTTTGATTTTTGTTGTTATTGTTGTTTTTAACTCATAAGGTCATTTATCAGTGTGTTATTTATTTTCTAAACTTTGAGAAAAATGAGATAGCATTCTGTTATTTAATTCAAAGTTAATCAAATGTGCTCAGAGAATATATTTTGTGTAGATTAAATGCTTTTAAATTAATTGAGATTTTTTAATAGCTCAGGAAATCATCTAAGTTCGTATATGCCTCACATGAACATGAAAAGGATGTTTATATTTTGATATTGTTAAGTGGGATGTCTTATGACATTAGATCAAGTTAGTTGACAGAGTTATTTTAGCCGTCTATATTTTTACTGATTTTCTGACTAAATGTTCTATCAGTAGTTGAGAGAAGTTATGGAAATCTTTGATGATATATTTGAACTTATCTATATTGGTTTTTGCTTCATGGATTTTGAAAGTCTGTTACTAGGTTTATAAATGTTTAGGAATATTATTTTCTCTTAATGAACTGATATGTTTATCATTATGAAATGAGATTCTATACCTCTGAAAAATGATTTGCTCTGAAAACGATTTTGTGAAATATTTAGACAGCCATTTTGACTTTCTCTTATAAGGGCTGTTAGTGTTTTGCATCTTTTTTCATCTGGTTTGTTTAAGCTACTTGTATGTTGATGGTGTAGTGCATTTCTGGTGAGGAGCACGCGGGTGAGTCTGTCTGTATTTTCCGAATAACCATCTCTTTCAGTTGAGGTATTTATTCCCATTACATTTGGATAATATTCAATGTGGTTACATTTAAATCTACCATATTTCTATTTTTAATTATATCTTCCATCCGTTCTTTTTTTTTTTTTTCTTCCTTTTGGTAATCAGTTAGATTTTTGATTTCATTGTTTTGTTGGTTTTTTATCTATATTTGTGTTGTTTGTGTTTTTGCATGTTCTTTTGGGTTTCTTCTTGCAGTTTTCTTGCTCTGGGCCTCATGCATCACACCAGATATGAGATACTGAAGAAAATCTGAGTGACACACAGAAAACTACATTCAAACGCACCTGTCTCTTTTGCCAAAGGTCTGAGATCTAAGAACAAACACGTCCAAAGGTCTGAGATCTAAGAACAAACACGTCCAAAGGTCTGAGATCTAAGAACAAACACGTCCAAAGGTCTGAGATCTAAGAACAAACACGTGCATATTAATAGTCTATTTCCTGCAGGTTATATGACCACACATGTAAATGCAGCAGTAGCCAGATTGCTCTTCCCACAGTTTTCCAGACTTGTTCTGAAACACGCAGATTGTTTTTTTAACAAAACTTTGACTTATACTATATAGAAGAACTCCTGGTAAGCATGTGTTTAAGGTGCAGTATTTTGTCTTAGACAGTCTCCTTGTAAATTATTTTGCAGAATACATGTCCTATATGTCCTAAATGCATTCGATGACGTAAAATGCTTAGAAATAATAATAATATTTAGAATGTTCAGGCTCATGTGACCACCTAACATTCTAATTAACTATGTGATTATTTTTCTGAATAGCATAATGAACTGCAGCTCATAGGAGTTTAGATGAGCTGGAAGCAGCCTAGTTTGATCTCATGCACAGGGATAATGATTCATAAAGTAGCCATGGAAATGTATAAGGAAATGCCAAAATTATTAGAAATGTCTTCCATTGCAGTAGTTCTGTATAGTTTGCCTGCTTTATTCGCTTTACAAATAATAAACATTGTCTACCTTTGTAAAAAGCTTCAGCAACAAAACACTCACTTTAGCATTCAACTCTGTGCAGATGTGGTTTGAAAAAAATCTCTGAGGAGTATGTATGCATAAAATTTGACATGCTAATATTTCTGTGGGAAAGCATTTTCAATATTTTTTCATAAAGAAGCAATATCCACTTTCTAACAACTAGTATGTAAGGTGATAACTTTGGAATAGAAAACTAGGTAATTTTTAAAATAATTTGATCCCAAAATCCTTGCTGTGGAAGACACAGATTATCTAGATTGGCTGTCATGGAAACCGTGGATCAATTTAGACAGCAGCATCTCCACTGATGAAGGAAGTCTATGGAGTGGACCAATCATCTATGCTGTTTCAGCAACCCCAGGTCCTCCCACCAACCTCACACACAGTACACACACCCACATTCCCAATTCCCTCCCTAGTTCTCATAAATGGTCTCTATATTTAAGGAAATGGTAGGAATAGAAGCTGGCATTTAGAGATTGACTGCTTTTGCTTGCCATCAGAGACTTTGCTGGAGAATAGGTTAAAAATGTAAATAATTGATTATCAAATTTCCACTGCAGGTTGCTTAAACTGGACTTTGCTTTTAAAAATAAAAGTGGAAATGTGTCATTGTACAGGGCGGAAATTTAACAAACAAGACCCAAAGAGAGAGGAAAAGTAAACATAATCAGAACAGAGTTGGGGTAGCCACCCTGTGAGAATGCGATTCATTTTGATATAATGTTTATTTAAATATCCTGCTCGTGCTGATCCCCTGATTATAACGCAAATAACTCATCTGTGTTCACTTTAAAATAGTATTGAAAAATATGTAACACTTTATTAGGATTCTGTTAAATTATACCTGCGAGATTAAATTTCAATACTTTTGTTTATTCTAATGATTCTCTGGGGGACTAATTAGGAGATCTTTGGATTTTTTCTATGCTTTTCCAAAATTGTATACGTATTCTCAAGGAGACTACATGACTATAAGAATTGTGAGAGCTCTGTGTTTCAGCTTTTAAATAAACAAGCAGTGTGATAAAAAGTATAATGAAGGCCGGGTACAGTGGCTCACATCTGTAATCTCAGCTCTTTGAGAGGCAGTGGTGGGAGGACTGCTTAAGGCCAGGAGTTTGAGACCAGCCTTGGCAACATAGTGATACTGTAGTCACTACAAAAAATGAAAAAGTTAGGTAGGCATGCTGCCTTGGGCCTGTACTCCCAGTTGCTCAGGGAGGCAGGAGGAGCACCCAAGACCAGAAATTCAAGGTTTTATAGTGAGCCATAATTGCACTACTGCACTTCAGCCTGAGTAACAGAGTGAGAACCTGTCTCAAGAAAAAAAAGTATAATGGGTTTAGATATTAATATATACAAAATTTGAAACTAAATGAAAAATATAGATAAAAATGTAGAATTGAAATTTTCATGAGAAAAGAAATTATAAGTAAACACAATGCGATGTCTGCATTTGAATGGATCTTTTTTGGTTCATTGTACAGTTGTGTGTAAAAATTGGAAAAATGGAAATTTCCTGGCAGCTTTATTTGTATCTATATCTTACTGTGTATATTTAGTAGAACTTTTAAAAAGACTGAGGAAAAATTAAATTTACATACATTTGCATGTAACCATGTAAATTTAATTATGTCAATTTACGTTATATAAGTGGAGGGTGCAAATACTAAAATCACGGGTAATATTAGGTTATTATGTGTTTCAAGTTAGTTCTAACTTCAGCAATATATTTCCTGGAAGTCAAGAAAAAAGTGACAATATTTATGCAATTTCTATTTTCTAACTAAAGGAAGAAAGTAGATTCTGTAGACAATGGAAATATTTTCATGAAACCAAGATCTCTAAAGTATTTATCATGTATGATTTTACATAAAGAGGTAATAAGATATATAAGTATGAACAAATACTGTAGAAAATTTAAAAAGTGACAGTAAGTAAAACTAAGAATATGATTTAAACATCTCTGCTAATGGCTTTATTTGTATGAGAATTTGAACTAAGTAGACATATTTACCTTTATCATTTCTAGTGACAGGAATAAGACTTAACTTACAATGTCCTACAGTATGCCAGTGTGAGCAAAATGTTGCTGAATAATGCTTTTGACTTTGTAGCTATGTGAGAATTTTTGGAGGTTAGTTGCAGTCACTCTAACTTGCTAGATTTGTGTTTGACACAGGACATACACACTTAGCATTCACAAATTAGAAAACACTTCTCCAAAGTGATATTTAAAATTCTGGTTCTGGGAAAAAGGAGTAGGTCCACTTGACCCAGACTTTTCCACTGAATTTACATATAAACTTGGAAAGAATTCCTGAAACAATTATGTGAGGACTCTGTAATAGCAGCAGGTGGATTGAAGAATAACAGGATACAAAATACTGCCAAGCTGGGTACAGGTTTAGTGCTCTGCTTTTCTTCTTGGTTTTCCAGCCTGGAGTCAAAGCATCTTGAAGCACGGAAGTAACCATCCTTGGAGAGACACAGGAGGACACTTATGGGTATGGGGAGTAGGGAAGTTGCCTTTTGGCTAGGAACCCTGCCGTGGTGTACGTGGCCTGGGAAACTCTCCAGTGAGAGGATGTGGGGTTCAGGAGAGTGGGGTGGCCTCTGCTGTTTACCTTGCCTTTTCCCACCGTTTGGAGCTATGTGTGAGTGTGGTTGTAGGGAGTGTGGCAGAGCAGGATAACTGAAACCTCAGTTTTGGGGCTGAAAGAGCAGCAAGGGGAACCACGGGAAATCGGAGAGTACTTGGACATCACAGAGTTGGAGGAGCTTGTGATTGCAACCTTATGAAGTCGTCTATGAGCTACTGGGCTCATCCCTGAACTGCTCATGGAGGAGTCTGCATGCGTAGTTAGCGTGCCAAAGACTTTGAGAACTGAACTAAACCATAGACATACTATCATGTCTCAGATGGAACACTGGGTGATGCACCCATGGAAAAGATCTGAATTGCACAGAAAAGGCTTGGAAACTGAGCTCAGTGTTGGAATCATAACCTGCAGATATTGGGTTAAAAATTATTGCTGAAACTAAGCCATTTGGTTGCCTACCAAATAAAAAAATACCAACACTAAACAATACCCATAGTTTTAGAATGTAATATCCAAAATATACAGGATAACATTTAAAGGTGCTCAGCATAGAAAGAATCATAGAAAATGATTCTCAACTTGTATAAATATCATCAAGTGTTAATCCCCAATGAAATGGCAAAAACTTTGGAATTATCAATCAAAGACTTCAAAGCAACAATTACGAAAGTGCAATTGGAGCACGGCTGAAACAATATTAATTAGAATGCATCCACAAAAACAAAAATGCTTTTAAAAGAAGCTGTTAAGAGGAACCAATTGAAATTTTTAAGAATAGAAAAATGCAATATTATAATGAAAATGCACTGAATGGAGTTGATAGATTAATGGATATGTCAGAGAAAAAGAATTTCAAAGATAAAACCAGCTTTAAGAATCTGTGTGTATCATAAAGACAGAAAACCAAACACCACATGTTCTCACTTATAGATGGGAACCGAACAATGAGATCACGTGGACTCAAGGTGGGGAACATCACACACCGGGGTCTGTCAGGGGATGGGGGACTGGGGAGAGAAAGCATTAGGAGAAATACCTAATGTAAGTGATGAGTTAACAGGTGCAGCAAACCAAAATGGCACATGTATACCTATGTATTAAACCCGCACATTGTGCACATGTACCCTAAAACTTAAAGTGTAATAAAAAAAATCCTTGTGACAACAGCAAAAGATTTCACTTTTATGTCATTGGGGTTTCAGAGGGGGAGGGGGAAGGGAGGAATGAAATTATTTTTTAAAAAAATAATACATGAAAGTCTCCCCAAATTGGCAATATTGACAGCAGATTATTATAAGAATTTCTGAAGACTGTTCTCAGTCAGAAAAAATAATAGAAATAGAAAGTTAAGACAGCAAGAATAAGGAAAGAGTAACGAAAATAGTAACTTTGGGAAATATAATACGTTATTCTCCTATTTGATTCTCCAAAGTATGTTTGGTGATTGGAAGCAAAAATAAGAAGAAAATAGCATTGACATGATTGTCACTGTATGTAAATGTAGTATATATGAGACAGCTAAAAAGTATGTGATATATTATATAGGGAAATGGTACCTATATGGTGGCAAGATTTCTACAATGTACTTTAAATTGTAAAATGTTGATTCTAAGCAGGCTGTGCAAAGATATGTATGTGTATTGTAACCAGCAGACAAAACACTAACAAAATACAAGGATAAATAGCAAAAAAATCACAGTAGCAAAAGTGGAATGGAATTTTATTTTTATTTATTTATTTATTTTTTAAAAGTTATTCTGAAATTTATTTGCATCTTTAAAGAGTACTAAAAGAGATCGAATGTATAATTCACAGCACTTCTTTTTCTTTTTTTCTTTCTTTTTTTTTATTATTATTATACTTTAAGTTCTAGGGTACATGTGCATAACGTGCAGGTTTGTTACATATGTATACTTGTGCCATGTTGCTGTGCTGCACCCATCAACTCGTCAGCACCCATCAACTCGTCATTTACATCAGGTATAACTCCCAATGCAATCCCTCCCCCCTCCCCCCCCCTTCCCCATGATAGGCCCCGGTGGGTGATGTTCCCCTTCCCGAGTCCAAGTGATCTCATTGTTCAGTTCCCACCTATGAGTGAGAACATGTGGTGTTTGGTTTTCTGATCTTGTGATAGTTTGCTAAGAATGATGGTTTCCAGCTGCATCCATGTCCCTACAAAGGACACAAACTCATCCTTTTTTATGGCTACATAGTATTCCATGGTGTATATGTGCCACATTTTCTTAATCCAGTCTGTCACTGATGGACATTTGGGTTGATTCCAAGTCTTTGCTATTGTGAATAGTGCCGCAATAAACATACGTGTGCATGTGTCTTTATAGCAGCATGATTTATAATCCTTTGGGTATATACCCAGTAATGGGATGGCTGGGTCATATGGTACATCTAGTTCTAGATCCTTAAGGAATCGCCATACTGTTTTCCATAATGGTTGAACTAGTTTACAATCCCACCAACAGTGTAGAAGTGTTCCTATTTCTCCACATCCTCTCCAGCACCTGTTGTTTCCTGACTTTTTAATGATCGCCATTCTAACTGGTGTGAGATGGTATCTCATTGTGGTTTTGATTTGCATTTCTCTGATGGCCAGTAATGATGAGCATTTTTTCATGTGTCTGTTGGCTGTATGAATGTCTTCTTTTGAGAAATGTCTGTTCATATCCTTTGCCCACTTTTTGATGGGGCTGTTTGTTTTTTTCTTGTAAATTTGTTTGAGTTCTTTGTAGGTTCTGGATATTAGCCCTTTGTCAGATGAGTAGATTGCAAAAATTTTCTCCCATTCTGTAGGTTGCCTGTTCACTCTGATGGTAGTTTCTTTTGCTGTGCAGAAGCTCTTTAGTTTAATGAGATCCCATTTGTCAATTTTAGCGTTTGCTGCCGTTGCTTTTGGTGTTTTAGACATGAAGTCTTTGCCCATGCCTATGTCCTGAATGGTACTACCTAGGTTTTCCTCTAGGATTTTTACGGTATTAGGTCTAACATTTAAGTCTCTAATCCATCTTGAATTAATTTTCCTATAAGGAGTAAGGAAAGGATCCAGTTTCAGCTTTCTACTTATGGCTAGCCAATTTTCCCAGCACAATTTATTAAATAGGGAATCCTTTCCCCATTTCTTGTTTCTCTCAGGTTTGTCAAAGATCAGATGGCTGTAGATGTGTGGTATTATTTCTGAGGACTCTGTTCTGTTCCATTGGTCTATATCTCTGTTTTGGTACCAGTACCATGCTGTTTTGGTTACTGTAGCCTTGTAGTATAGTTTGAAGTCAGGTAGCGTGATGCCTCCAGCTTTGTTCTTTTGACTTAGGATTGTCTTGGAGATGTGGGCTCTTTTTTGGTTCCATATGAACTTTAAAGCAGTTTTTTCCAATTCTGTGAAGAAACTCATTGGTAGCTTGATGGGGATGGCATTGAATCTATAAATTACCTTGGGCAGTATGGCCATTTTCACGATATTGATTCTTCCTATCCATGAGCATGGTATGTTCTTCCATTTGTTTGTGTCCTCTTTGATTTCACTGAGCAGTGGTTTGTAGTTCTCCTTGAAGAGGTCCTTTACATCCCTTGTAAGTTGGATTCCTAGGTATTTTATTCTCTTTGAAGCAATTGTGAATGGAAGTTCATTCCTGATTTGGCTCTCTGTTTGTCTGTTACTGGTGTATAAGAATGCTTGTGATTTTTGCACATAAATTTTGTATCCTGAGACTTTGCTGAAGTTGCTTATCAGCTTAAGGAGATTTTGGGCTGAGACAATGGGGTTTTCTAAATATACAATCATGTCATCTGCAAAGAGGGACAATTTGACTTCTTTTTTTCCTAACTGAATACCCTTGATTCTTTTTCTTTCTCTTGCCTGATTGCCCTAGCCAGAACTTCCAACACTATGTTGAATAGGAGTGGTGAGAGAGGGCATCCCTGTCTTGTGCCAGTTTTCAAAGGGAATTTTTCCAGTTTTTGCCCATTCAGTATGATATTGGCTGTGGGTTTGTTATAAATAGCTCTTATGATTTTGAGGTACGTTCCATCAATACTGAATTTATTGAGCGTTTTTAGCATGAAGGGCTGTTGAATTTTGTCAAAGGCCTTTTCTGCATCTATTGAGATAATCATGTGGTTCTTGTCTTTGGTTCTGTTTATATGCTGGATTATGTTTATTGATTTGCGAATGTTGAACCAGCCTTACATCCCAGGGATGAAGCCCACTTGATCATGGTGGATGAGCTTTTTGATGTGCTGCTGAATCCGGTTTGCCAGTATTTTATTGAGGATTTTTGCATCGATGTTCATCAGGGATATTGGTCTAAAATTCTCTTTTTTTGTTGTGTCTCTGCCAGGCTTTGGTATCAGGATGATGTTGGCCTCATAAAATGAGTTAGGGAGGATTCCCTCTCTTTCTATTGATTGGAATAGTTTCAGAAGGAATGGTACCAGCTCCTCCTTGTACCTCTGGTAGAATTCAGCTGTGAATCCATCTGGCCCTGGACTTTTTTTGGTTGGTAGGCTATTAATTATTGCCTCAATTTCGGAGCCTGCTATTGGTCTATTCAGGGATTCAACTTCTTCCTGGTTTAGTCTTGGAAGAGTGTAAGTGTCCAGGAAATTATCCATTTCTTCTAGATTTTCCAGTTTATTTGCATAGAGGTGTTTATAGTATTCTCTGATGGTAGTTTGTATTTCTGTGGGGTCAGTGGTGATATCCCCTTTATCATTTTTAATTGCGTCTATTTGATTCTTCTCTCTTTTCTTTATTAGTCTTGCTAGCGGTCTGTCAATTTTGTTGATCTTTTCAAAAAACCAACTCCTGGATTCATTGATTTTTTGGAGGGTTTTTTGTGTCTCTATCTCCTTCAGTTCTGCTCTGATCTTAGTTATTTCTTGCCTTCTGCTAGCTTTTGAATGTGTTTACTCTTGCTTCTCTAGTTCTTTTAATTGTGATGTTAGAGTGTCAATTTTAGATCTTTCCTGCTTTCTCTTGTGGGCATTTAGTGCTACAAATTTCCCTCTACACACTGCTTTAAATGTGTCCCAGAGATTCTGGTATGTTGTATCTTTGTTCTCATTGGTTTCAAAAAACATCTTTATTTCTGCCTTCATTTCGTTATGTACCCAGTAGTCATTCAGGAGCAGGTTGTTCAGTTTCCATGTACTTGAGTGGTTTTGATTCAGTTTCTTAGTCCTGAGTTCTAGTTTGATTGCACTGTGGTCTGAGAGACAGTTTGTTATAATTTCTGTTCTTGTACATTTGCTGAGGAGTGCTTTACTTCCAATTATGTGGTCAATTTTGGAATAAGTGCTATGTGGTGCTGAGAAGAATGTATATTTGTTGGTTTGGGGTGGAGAGTTCTATAGATGTCTATTAGGTCTGCTTGCTGCAGAGATGAGTTCAATTCCTGGATATCCTTGTTAACTTTCTGTCTCGTTGATCTGTCTAATGTTGACAGTGGAGTGTTGAAGTCTCCCATTATTATTGTATGGGAGTCTAAGTCTCTTTGTAAGTCTCTAAGGACTTGCTTTATGAATCTGGGTGCTCCTGCATTGGGTGCATATATATATTTAGGATAGTTAGCTCTTCCTGTTGAATTGATCCTTTTACCATTATGTAATGGCCTTCTTTGTCTCTTTTGATCTTTGATGGTTTACAGTCTGTTTTATCAGAGACTAGTATTGCAACCCCTGCTTTTTTTTTTGTTCTCCATTTGCTTGGTAAATATTCCTCCATCCCTTTATTTTGAGCCTATGTATGTCTCTGCATGTGAGATGGGTCTCCTGAATACAGCAGACTGATGGGTCTTGACTCTTTATCCAGTTTGCCAATCTGTGTCTTTTAATTGGAGCATTTAGTCCATTTACATTTAAGGTTAATATTGTTATGTGTGAACTTGATCCTGCCATTATGATATTAACTGGTTATTTTGCTCGTTAGTTGATGCAGTTTCTTCCTAGCCTAAATGGTCTTTACATTTTGGCATGTTTGTGCAATGGCTGGTACTGGTTGTTCCTTTCCATGTTTAGTGCTTCCTTCAGGGTCTCTTGTAAGGCAGGCCTAGTGGTGACAAAATCTCTAAGCATTTGCTTATCTGTAAAGGATTTTATTTCTCCTTCACTTATGAAACTTAGTTTGGCTGGATATGAAATTCTGGGTTTAAAATTCTTTTCTTTAAGAATGTTGAATATTGGCCCCCACTCTCTTCTGGCTTGTAGAGTTTCTGCCGAGAGATCTGCTGTTAGTCTGATGGGCTTCCCTTTGTGGGTAACCCGACCTTTCTCTCTGGCTGCCCTTAAGATTTTTTCCTTCATTTCAACTTTGGTGAATCTGGCAATTATGTGTCTTGGAGTTGCTCTTCTCGAGGAGTATCTTTGTGGCGTTCTCTGTATTTCCTGGATTTGAATGTTGGCCTGCCCTACTAGGTTGGGGAAGTTCTCCTGGATGATATCCTGAAGAGTGTTTTCCAACTTGGTTCCATTTTCCCCCTCACTTTCAGGCACCCCAATCAGACGTAGATTTGGTCTTTTTACATAACCCCATACTTCTTGCAGGCTTTGTTCATTTCTTTTTCTTCTTTTTTCTTTTGGTTTCTCTTCTCGCTTCATTTCGTTCATTTAATCCTCAATCGCTGATACTCTTTCTTCCAGTTGATCGAGTCGGTTACTGAAGCTTGTGCATTTGTCACGTATTTCTCGTGTCATGGTTTTCATCTCTTTCATTTCGTTTATGACCTTCTCTGCATTAATTACTCTAGCCATCAATTCTTCCACTTTTTTTTCAAGATTTTTAGTTTCTTTGCGCTGGGTACGTAATTCCTCCTTTAGCTCTGAGAAGTTTGATGGACTGAAGCCTTCTTCTCTCATCTCGTCAAAGTCATTCTCCGTCCAGCTTTGATCCGTTGCAGGCGATGAGCTGCGCTCCTTTGCCGGGCGAGATGCGCTCTTATTTTTTGAATTTCCAGCTTTTCTGTCCTGCTTTTTCCCCATCTTTGTGGTTTTATCTGCTGCTGGTCTTTGATGATGATGGTGATGTACTGATGGGGTTTTGGTGTAGGTGTCCTTCCTGTTTGATAGTTTTCCTTCTAACAGTCAGGACCCTCAGCTGTAGGTCTGTTGGAGATTGCTTGAGGTCCACTCCAGACCCTGTTTGCCTGGGTGTCAGCAGCAGAGGCTGCAGAAGATAGAATATTGCTGAACAGCGAGTGTACCTGTCTGATTCTTGCTTTGGAGGCTTCCTCTCAGGGGTGTACTCCACCCTGTGAGGTGTGGGGTGTCAGACTGCCCCTAGTGGGGGATGTCTCCCAGTTAGGCTACTCAGGGGTCAGGGACCCACTTGAGCAGGCAGTCTGTCCCTTCTCAGATCTCAACCTCCGTGTTGGGTGATCCACTGCACTCTTCAAAGCTGTCAGAGTCATTTGCGTCTGCAGAGGTTTCTGCTGCTTTTGTTGTTTACTGTGCCCTGTCCCCAGAGGTGGAGTCTACAGAGACAGGCAGGTTTCCTTGAGCTGCTGTGAGCTCCACCCAGTTCGAGCTTCCCAGCGGCTTTGTTTACCTACTTAAGCCTCAGCAATGGCGGGCGCCCCTCCCCCAGCCTCACTGCTGCCTTGCCGCGATATCACAGACTGCTGTGCTAGCAATGAGGGAGACTCCGTGGGCGTGGGACCCTCCCGGCCAGGTGTGGGATATAATCTCCTGGTGTGCCTGTTTGCTTAAAGCGCAGTATTGGGGTGGGAGTTACCTGATTTTCCAGGTGTTGTGTGTCTCAGTTCCCCTGGCTAGGAAAAGGGATTCCCTTTCCCCTTGTGCTTCCCAGGTGAGGCGATGCCTCGCCCTGCTTCAGCTCTCGCTGGTCGGGCTGCAGCAGCTGACCAGCACCGATTGTCTGGTACTCCCTAGTGAGATGAACCCAGTACCTCAGTTGAAAATGCAGAAATCACCGGTCTTCTGTGTCGCTCGCGCTGGGAGTTGGAGACTGGAGCTGTTCCTATTCGGCCATCTTGCTCCGCCCCTAGAATGGAATTTTAAAACAAAAAGTTAAAACAATTCAAAAAAGAGACAGAAAAAAAAACCCAGATAAATGAAAAACAAATTTTAAAAAATGAATATAAAAATGATGGACCTAAATTGACATGTATCAGTATACATTTATTAAATGTAAGTCGTCTGGTCACAACGATTATGATGTTATAATCCAACTACTTGCTACCTATAAGAAATTACCTTCAAATAAGCTGATAAGGTAGGATAAAAGTCAAAGGATTAAAAATATAATGTGAAAAAGAAATTAAACTAAGGTCAGAGTGGCTGTATTAATATCAGACAAATTAGACATCAAAGTAAAGAAAATTACTATAGATACATAAGTAAATTACACTATCATAAACAGTTAATATCTCCAAAAGAAATACAGTTTAAGGTTTATATACACACAACCACAGTATAATAGAAACCTAAAATGCAAGAAAAGAAAAAAAATGATAGAATTGAAGGGAGAAACAAACACATGCAAAGTGACATTTGAGATTTTAACATTTCGCCTTCAGTACAAGAAACAGGAAAAAAACAACAGGAATATGGAAAAACTAAACTAAATCAGTAAACTGGATTTAATTGATGGTTATAGGACAATCTACCCAACAAAAAGATAACACAAACTTTTTTCAAGTGAACATGAAATATTCAAGAAAGGCCATATCTGCATCACAAAACAAACCAAACACATTTCAAACAATTGAAATCATACAAAGTATGTTTTATGACCACAGGATAACTCAAAACCCTCCACACGTTTCGACGTAAAACAATAGGCCCCTACAAAATCAATGAGTAAAAGAGAGAAAATCTCAAGGTAAGTAATTTCTTGTTTATTTTAATTTCTTTAATGTTTTTATTGATATACATATTTTGAGGGCTACATGTGATATTTTGATAAACTCATGTAAACATCAAATCAGGGTAATTGCAATATCCATCACCTTAGGTATTTATCTTTTCTTTATTCTAGAAACATTTGAATTATTCTCTACTTGGTAATGTACAAAAGATTTTGTTAACAATACTCACCCTCTTGATCTATTGAACACTAGGTCTTATTTCTTCTAACTGTATATTTGCAACCATTAATGAACCTCTTTTTATCCCCTCTCCTCCCCACCCTTCCTGACCCCTGGCAAACACAAGTCTATTCTATTTTCATGAGATCCACCCTTTTAGCCTCCACACGTGAGTAAGAACATGTGATATTTGTCTTTCTGTGCTTGGCTTATTTCACTTCACATAAGGACTTCCAGATCCATCCATGTTGTTGTAAATAACAGGATTTTAAAACATTTTATGGCTGAATAATATTCCATATGTATATATACCACATTTTCTTTATCCATTCATCCATTGATTACATATTACATATACATAGATTGACAATCGTGATCCATGGGCAGTTAGACTGACTCCATATTTTGGCTATTGTGAATAATGCTGTAATACACATGGGAATGCCGATATCTCCTGGATGTATTAACTTCCTTTCTTTTGGATATATACCCAGTAGTGGGATTGCTAGGTCATATGGTAGTTTAGTTTTTGTGTTTATGAGGAGCCTGCATACTGTTTTCCATAGTGCCTGTACCAATTGACATCCCGACCAACAGTGTACAAGTGTTCCTTTTCTTCACATCTTCACCAGCATCCACTATTTTCTTTTTGATAAAAGCCATTTAAACCGGGGTGATATGATTTCTAATTGAAGTTTGATTTGCATTTCTCTGATGGTTAGTGGTGTTGAACATTTTTATATACCTGTTGGGCATTTATATATCTTCTTCTGATAAATGTGTATTCAGATATTTTGCCTTGTTTAAATTATATTATTTGAATTTTTGCTGTTGAGTCTTTAAAGCTTCTTATTCTACATTCTGTGTATTTCTATGTATTATTCTGTATTCTATCTATTCTAATTCTTAAACCCTTATCAGATGGGTAGTTTGCAAATATTTTCTCTCATTATGTGGGTTGTCTCTTCACTTTGTTAATTGTTTCCTTTACTGTGCAAAAGATTTATAGCTTGATGTAATCCTATGTCTATGTTTGTTTTGGTTGCCTGAACTTTTGATGTTTTACTCAATAAATATTTGCCCAGATCAATGTCCTCACATACTTCCCCAGTGTTTTCTTATGGTAATTTCATAGTTTTAGGTCTTGGATTTAAGACTTTAACTCATTTTGATTTGATTTATTATATGGTGAGAAATAGGGGTCTGGTTTCATTCTTGTGCACACAGTTATCCAGTTTTCCTGGCACCATTTATTGAATAGACTGTTTCTTCCCTGAGGGTGTTCTTGGTGACTTGTCAAAAATGGGTTGAGATTAATATCTGGGTTACCTATTCTATTCCGTTGGTCTGTGTTTGCATTTATGCCGGTACAATGCTGATTTCATTATTAAAGCTCCGTAGTGTATTTTTTGTATTTTATGTATTTTATTTTATTTTTGAGACAGAGTCTCACTGTTGGCCAGGCTGGAGTGCAGTGGTGCGACCTCTGCTCACTGCAACCTCTGCCTTTCAGGTTCAAGGGATTCTCATACCTCAGCTTCCCGAGTAGCTGGGACTGCTGGTGCCCCCCCCCCCCCACCCCGCCCCACCACACCCGGCTAATTTTTTGTATTTTTAGTAAAGATGAGGTTTCACCATGTTAGCCAGGATGATCTTGATCTCCTGACCTCATGATCCACCTGCCTTGGCCTCCCAAAGTGCTGGGATTACAGGCATGAGCCACTGCACCTGGCTGCCGTAGTGTATTTTTAGGACAGATTGTGTGATGCTTCCTGCTTTGTTTTTTTTCTCAGGGTTGCTTTAGCTATTCAGAACTTTTTGTGATTACATATACATTTTAGAATATTTTTTCCTATTTCTGTGAAGAGTATCATTATATTTTTTATAAAAATTCCATTAAATCTGTAAATTGCTTTGGGTAATATTCAATTTAACAATATTAATTCTTCCAACCCATCAGCATGAAATATATTTTCAAGTATGGGTTCTCTTTAAATTGTTTCATCAGTGTTTTACAGTTATTTTGTATAGATCTTTCACTTCTTTGGTTAAATTAATTCCTGGGTATTTTATATTCTTTGTAGCTATTGTAAATGGCATTGCTTCCTTGATTTTTTTCAGATTGTTTCCTGTTGGTTTATATAAATGCTACTCATTGTTTAATGTTAATTTTGTATTCTGCAATTTTACTGAATTCATGTTTCAGTTTTAAAAGTTTTTCAGCAGAGTCCTTAGGGTTTTCTAAATAAAAAATTATGCTATGACTCCTTCCTTTCCAATTTAGAGGTAATTATTTCTTTTTCTTTTCTGATTGCTTTGGCTAAGACTTCCAGTATTAGTTTTTATTATGTTGAATATGAGCATCCTCATCTTGTTAAGATCTTAGAGGAACATCTTTAATTTTATTCACATTCACATTCAGTGTGGCGTTAGCTGTGAGTCTGTCATATATGAAGTTTATTATTTTCAGTCATGTTCTTCTATACCCAGTGTGTTGAGGATTTCTACAATAAGGGTATGTCAAATTTTATAGCATGCTTTCACATCATTTAGTGAAATGATCATATATATTTTGTTCATTACTGAGAGGAAGGTATTGAAGTTCTCAACTATTTTTGTATTGCAGTTTATCTCTCCCTTTAGATCTATTAATGTTTGCTCTGTATACTTGGGTACTCTGGGGTTGGGGGAATAGATATAATTGTTATATCCTCTTCCTGAATTGACATGTTTGTTATTATGTAGTGACCTTCTTTGTTACTTTTTGAAGTCTTTGACTTGTAGTCTATTTTTTCTGATATAAATATAGCTACACTGAGTCTTTATTGGTTTCCATTTTCATGATTTTTTTTTTTGTCACTTCACTTTAAAGTGTTTTTAAAGATGAAGTGGGTTTATTGTAGGCAGCATATAGTTGTCTCTTGTCTCCATTCAGCTACTCAATGTCTTTTAACTGGATCATTTAGTCCATTTACATTTAGTGTTATTATAGATAAGTGATAACATAATGCCATTTTGTTGCTGCTTTGCTGATTGTTTTGTAAATCATTTCTACTTTTCTTAGTGTTTTCCTTTGTGGTTATGTTATTTTAGTATGTTTTAATGTGTTACTTTTTATTTTCAGTGTATCTATTTTAGGTTTCTGCATTGTGGTTATCATGAGGCTTATAGAAAACATTTTATACAAATAACAAGTTATTTTTAAAAGATGACGTATTAGGGTTCCCTAGAAGGACAGAATTAATATAATAGTTATACATATATATCTATGTTTATATATATATGAGTTTATTAAGTATTAACTCACAAGTTTCCACAATAGGCCATTTGCAGACTGAGGAGCAAGGAGCAAGGAGAGCCAGCCTGGGTTTGAAAACTGAAGAACTCGGAATCTGATGTTCGAGGGCAGGAACCATCCAGCACAGGAGAAAGATGCAAGCTGGATGATTAGGCCAGTCTCTCTTTTCGCATTTTTCTGCCTGCTTATATTCTAGTCATGTTGGCAGCCAATTAGATTGTGCCCACCCAAATTAAGGGGGGTCCACCTTGGCTGCCCACTGATTCAAATGTTAATCTCCTTTGGCAACACCCTCACAGACACACTCAGGATCAATGCCTTGTATCCTTCAATTCAATGAAGTTGACACTCAGTGTTAACCATCACAGATGATAAATTATCAAAGATCAAAATAAAAACAATAAAAATAAGTAAAAAACTTAAAAATATAAACCTCTACCCTTTAACTTCATCCCCCACACTTTAAGCTTCAGCTTTCTCAATGTACTTATTTATATTGATTATCTCTTATCAGGTTGTTATAGCTATTACTTTTATAGATATGTTTTCCAGACTTTATCCTAGAGTTATGAACAGACTTCACACCACGATTACAATATTAGAGTTTTCTAGGTTTGTCTATGTATGTACATTTACCAATGAATTTTATATCCGGGTTTTTTGTTTTTGCACGTTTTGTTTGGTTGTTTTTTTTCTTGATGAAGAACTTCCTTTAGTATTTATTGTAAGAAAAGTCTGGTCATGGTGAATTATCACATTTGTTGTTGTTGTTGTTTGAAAAGACTTTATCTCTCTTTTATGTTTGAAGAATGGCTTTGCTGAACACAATATAATTTGATGGTGGTATCTTTCTTTTAGCACTTTAAATATGTCTTCCTACTGTCTCCTGGTCTGTATGGTTTTATTTTGTAAAGCTGTGGCTAAACTGTTGCTCCTTTGAGTGTTATTTGTTTCCTTTTCCTGCTGCTTTTATGTTCCTCTCTTTGTCCTTGACTTTCAAGAGTTTATTATATGCCTTGGGGGTAGTGTTCTTAGGGTTGAATCTTTTTAGTGTTCTCTGACCTCCCTGCACGTATATACTTAGGTCTTTCTCTCATTTTGGAAAGTTTACTATTATTTCTCTAAATAAGCTTTCTAACCCTTGCTTTTGCTCAAGTACCTCTTGAAGACTAATAATGTTTAGATTTGTTTTGTATGAGGTAATTTTTATATCTTGTAGGTTATCTTCATTCTTTTCCATTCTTTTGTTCTTTTTCCTCTCTGTTTCTTTTCAAATAGTTTGTCTTTTTGTTCACTAATTCTTTCCTCTGCTTGATCCATTCTGCTGTTGAGAGCCTCTAATGAAATTTTTGGTTCAGTGAATGTATTTCTCAGATCCAAGATCTCTCTTTGATTGCTAAAAATATTTCAATCTCTTTCTCAATTTTCTCAGATACGTTTCTGAACTACTTATCTGTGTTATCTTGGCGATCAGCGAGCTTCCTTAAAACTGCTATTTTGAATTCTTGCCCAGAGTGCTCACATATCATTATCTTCTTAGTGTCAGTCATCTGTTCCCTGCTTTGTCTGAGGTGGTCATGGTTCTCTGTTTGCTGTTGTTTCTTGTGAGTATACTTCTATGTATTTCATTGAAGGATTAATTATTTATCCCAGTCTTCTTTGTCCACCTGGTCTTTGATCTGGATTGGATGTATTTGTTGAGAGATTCCCTGTAATTTACCAGTTAATTTTTCCCCGATTAGGTTCTTGCCTTCTTTTCAGCACTAGGTGGTGCCTTCATCCCAGGTTTGTCTTGTTTCTAGTCAATCATCTGAGAGATGACTGTTATTGGGTCCCCAAAGGGATATCCTGGAAGGATAGGGGTCTGGAGGTTTGTGCTTAGTGGAGCTGTGGAACATTTCTCCTACAGTGTGATGCTATTAAAAAGTCACTCTAATTTGGCCTCTCCTTTTACTGATTTAGAAAACAAACTCTTCAGGAGTGCGAATGGTAGTTCTGTCTTTCCCCTTTGTCTGTTCCTGTCCTCAGAGATGTTTTTCCCTTCAGGCACTCGCGATACCTCTGGTGCATTGGGGCAGAGACAGGATTCCTGCTAGGAAATCCAAGATTCTGGGGAAGCTGGTTGTCCACCTCAATCTTACATTTCCAGTGTAAAAATCATGAGTTGGTCGGGGAGAGTTTTCTCACACTCGATACAGAGAAAATCAGGGAGGATGGCATTGCAGACAGGGAAGTCCTATACCTTTTAATCTGCTCAGAATATTTAACTTATTTGTGGTCCTGGGAACTGTCTCATCCTCACGTAACTTCTGGGATATTTCCGGTGATAGTATCAGCACTGGTTATTTATTTATTTTCTGTGTCAGGGAGTGAAGCCAGCTTGCTTCTATATTATTAAAACTGGAAATTATGTGAAAATACTTTAAAATGAACACACATTAAAATAAAACATATACTTTATACAGTGAAATTAAAACAGTGCTTAGAGCAACTTCACAATATATGCTCATGTGAGAAGAGAAGACTCAAGCCAATCATCTATGCTTCTACCTTAGAAAACTAGAGAAAGATTAACAAAATAAAACTAAGTAATTTAGATGGAAGAATATAATAGAGATCAGAGAAGAGAAAATAGAGAAAATTAAGCAAACCAAAAGCTGGTCCTTTGAAAAGAATTATAAAGTTTATAAAACTATAACAAGAGTAATGGAAAAAGAGAGAGAGAAAAAATAAGCAAACTACCAATACAAACATTATAAAAGGAAATAAGTATATTGTACCTTAAAAATACATGAAAAGAAGCTGTAAAAAAAAAGTCTATGAATGTGGATTGTACCACTTAGAAGACATTGACCGATTTCTCGAAAACATAGGTTATCAAAACTTACACAAGAAATATTAGATAACGAAAATAGTTCTGTAATTATTAGAGATATCTGATTGTATTTAAACTACCCTCCAATTATCTAAGCCAAGATTGTCTCAATGGTGAATTTTACCAAATGTTTTAAGAAGAAATTCTACACAATCTATTTGAAAGATAAGATGAAGAAAACACTCCCAGACATTTTATATTAGTATTACCCTTCTACCAAAACCATACAAAGACAGTACAAGAAAAGAAAAACAATATTGTAATGAGCAAACCTTCAATATAAAATTAGGAAATCAATTCTAATTCTAATTATATACAAAACAAATACCGTACCATGACCAAATGGACTTTATCCTGACAATTCAAAACTACTTCAGTATTTTTAAATCAATCAGTGTACTCCACCATAAAAACAACTTGAAAAAGAAAAATCACATGATTATATGAATTGATACAGAAAAAGCACTGAGGAAAGTTCAACATCAAGTCATTAAAAACGTATTCTAAGTAGGGATAGAAGAAAACTTCCTCAGCCTGATAAAAGATATTATATGAAAATCATAGACCTAACATTATACTTACTATCAAACTTGAATGCTTTTCCCCTAAGTCTAAGAACTAGGCAAGTATTTTCACTCTCACTGCTCCTATTCAGCATTTTAATGAAAATACTAGCCAATGCAACAAGGCAAGAAAAAATACATAATTGTAAAAGGAGGATATAAACTTATTCCTAATTAAAGACAACATGACTCTTTATTTGGAATTTCAACTAACATGTGACGGCAACAAAGAAGGAGGAGGAGGAGGAGGAGGAGGAGGAGAAAAGTGATTCTACCGAAATTGTAGAATACAATGGAAACACAAATATCAATTGGGTTTCTATATATAAACAATGAATGATGGAGATTTAAAAAGCAGCATTTAAAAAAATAGTTTCAAAATACAACATTCTTAGAAATTTGACATAATAATAAAACATATAAAGTATGTGCATGTTAAAAATTGGACAAACTGCTGGTTAAATATGTCAATTAAGACCTAAATAAATGAAATTACATACTCTGTGAATTAGAAGACTCAATACTGGAAAGCTGCCAATTTTATAGACCTCTGAAGTCCTTTAATTATTAAATGTTACTGTAAATAACACTGATTTCAGATTCATTTTCTATCCTGTAAGTGACAAAAACCTTGCCTACCTTAGCAGTAGAAATATTTTTAAATTCAGTAACTTCACCAGGAGAAGCTTTAATATTGATTATTATTTGTCAAAATTTTCTGAGACATGATATATTCTTTTGTTTGCAGATGTGGGTGTTATTTTACTTCAGAAATTGTTTTCTGTATTATACATCTATACAGATTTCTCTTTATAATTTGCTGTGCATCTCTTTCAGAATTGAAGTATATATATAAAGTATTGTTTATCTGTATTTTGTAACTACCATCTTATTTCAACAACTTTAACTCCCTTTTTCAATTTTATTTCCTTTGATTATTTTATGCATCTGCAGCATTTCACTCTTTTCCATTTTAATCCTAACTTTTAATTCAAAAATACATTTAATTCAGGAAAAAAAGTTTTTTTAATTCAATTGTCTGCTCACCCTTCATTTACTTTTGTTGTCCAAAAATTTATTTTATATTCCATATACCTCTTCTGGGACACTTGAAAAATATTTATATTTTTGATTATTTGTCAAGCATGTAAAGATTTTAAAATTAATTATTTTATTGTGATGTATACATTATCTAAATATTTTTGTTATATTCTTTTCTTTTTTAACTTTAAATATATGTTTCTGGTGACCTGAGTGTATTTTTTTATGTTGTTTATTTCTCTTTAGCAGGTTGTGATTGGCTACTGGAAATTCTTCTAACAGTACCTTTTCTTCATTTTCTGTTCTTCTAATTATTATTAAAAGTGTGCTATTGAAGTCTCCAATCATTATTGTTTACTTTTTCCTTTAATTTGGTCAGCTTTTGCTTCATTTATGTTGTGGCTCCATTATTAGGTGTATACATGTTTATAATTGTTGCATATATCTTTATAATTGTTATTTTTTGGATATGTTTGTGTAGTTTATATAGTTGAAATGATTAAGGGTAATAAATGTAAATTGCAATGCCTGGAATATAGCAGATGCCCTATAATTGCTAATATCTTCTCTTAATATTATCAATACTTTATAAGCACAATTCTTTTTTGGCACCAATATTTCTCAGTCATATTAGAAAATTTTAACCAATGATAACTGAATAAATGTTTAAGTAATTTTTAGTACCACTGGACCAACATAGTTTATATTACACACAGATTTATTCTGTTTGTAATAGTTATAACATTATATACTTATACAACAGTCAAACTGTTACATATGTAAGAAAAAAGGTATCAAAATTAAGCGAAGGAAATGTTAAAATTATACTCATTCAATAAAATGATTGGTTTAATTTAGAGGCATCTCAGTCAGACTTACCAAGCCTTCCTCAAAAACTATAATTTTCTTCTTCTCTTCTGTCATTTGCCCAGTTTGAAACAAGTTCTCAAAACTGGAGTTGACAGTAAATTAGACCCTGACTTCTGACTATGTAGATGTTTGCTAATTTATTCCTCCTAGTGTGTATTTAATGAGTGCATTCAGGAAAACAAGATAAAATGACTCCTTGGACTAGCTGTTAAGAAATGCTAATACTCTTCACTTGGTATTTTCCTAAAATTATCTATGGCATTTATTAGGTTGGTGCAAAAGTACTTGCAGTTTTTGCCATTGGAAGTAATTTTGCACCAACCTAATATCACAGTATGGTAGTTTCATGATGACAACTACCTTGGGATATTAAAAGATTAATCATACTATACTTACTCTCAGAAATAAGACATATATAAGCATTTTACATATATAAATATATATAAATACTTATGAATATAATTGTATATATATGGAAAGTATTGTTGGAGTTCAGAGCCAGAAAACTTGCCTTTTGCTAGCAAAAATGTAAATCCAAAATATAATTATGCTTGTTTATTAATTCTAAAGCATTGTTCTCCCAGGAACAATGCCAAATGCTTTAATGTACAGACCATAGTTCTTTACTTTCTGGTTTCTGTTAACACTGTCTAGTTCAAGCTAACCTTGCCACTTTCCACTCCTTCCACTCCTCTACCCTAAAACTTAAACTTTGCGTTAGTTCAAATTTCCTCCAATCTTCAAATTTACCATATAACGTCGCTCATGAGACTTTGGACATGATACCTCCACCTGGAATCATCACCACAGCCTAGTATTACCCTGATCGGCCACTACTCCTCAGCTCAGAAGATATTTTCTCTGTAAAGCAGACACCAAGTAAAAATGCCATAATGACTCTTCCTATATCCCCTCACAGCATACAATATTCACTCTTGTCTTGATGCTCATTGCTCCATGTTATAGCTTTCTTTCTGTCTTACTCTCCCTACTTTAGAAGAGAGGAAGTATGCCAGAAAAAAATAGTTAGCACTCTATAGTAGTTTGCTGAAAAGCACAATAAATAAATGGCTTATTCTTTTATATCTAGTGGTTCTTTTTGAACCTGGCAGAAATTTGTCATTTTTCAGACATAAAAAGCGGCTTGTGTCTGTGTCAGCATAAAATCTCGGGTTTGTATTGGTACAGGATCGGGGGTGTGGTGGGCCAAAAGACAACCTTTTGGGTACAAAAACAAAAATGCCTGTCCTCATTTAGGTCTGTAGGCATCAGCTCGAGGGTGGAGCTCTCACCAGGGACCCTGTCCTTCTCTACCCAGCACTTCCCTGCCCCTTCCCACATCAATGCTATACTTCACTTGAGAAGTTTACAAATACATACCACCCAGAATGGCTAAGATGGATCACACTGACCACAAGAAGTATCATAGTAGATAAGAAATGCTTGGTCCTTCATCTTGAGCTAGTGAGGTATAAGCAGTTGTGATCATTTTAGAAAACCACTGGAAAGTACCTGCTAAGTTTTAAGGTACCGATAGTTCATGACCCAAAACTTTTACTCTCAGGTATATGCATAAATGCAGACACACAGAGTAACATTAGTAGCAATAACCCCAACTGGAAATAATCAGTTAAGTGGTTAAATAAATTTGAATGGTTTCTATAATGGAATAAGATACAGCAATGAAAATGATATTGTACAACTAAACTATAATGAAATTGAATCTTACAAACATTGTGTTGAGTAAAATAACTCAGATGCAAAAGAAACTTACTGATTATTCATTTATGTAAAGTTATAAAAGTCCTAGGAAAATGAACATAAGTACTTTAGATGTATGTTTAGAAGGTAAAACTATAGAGAAAAACAAGAAGTCATTGCCGTATGTATTAGTCTGCTGCTGATAAAGATATACCTGAGACTGGGCAATTTACAAAAGAAAGAGATTTAATTGGACTCACAGTTTCACGTGGCCAAGGAGGCCTCACAATCATGGCAGAAGGCAAGGAGGAGCAAGTCACATCTTGCATGGATGGCAGCAGGCCAAGAGAGAGCTTGTCCAGAGAAACTCCCATTTTTAAAACCATCAGATCTCGTGAGACCCATTCACTATCATGAGAATAGCACAGGAAAGACCCGCCCCCATGCTTCAATCATCTCCCACCAGGACCCTCCCACAACACATGGGAATTATGGGAGATACAAGATGAGATTTGGGTGGGGACACAGAGCCAAACCATATTACCGTAAGAGTCAGATTCATTAGGGTGGCAACATGAGGGGCCCTGGGAGTCCCACTATGCTGTACTTCTCTGTGAGGCATTGGATACCTTGATATCCACACCATGGTCCTCACAGAGCCTCTGGGCATTCTTCTGTGCATTTCTACAGACACGTTAAGGTTCACAGTTTAAAGAATGCTATGCTTGTGTCAACCAGGTTCTGTGGGAAAAGGCAGTTTTCCCTCATAATACATAGCAGCTTCTTTAAGCAGAAATACTAATGTTTGATAGTCAAAATAATATTGACCTGCACATACAGAGAAACCCTGCACTTGGAATAGTGGACTCTCTTCAATTTGGGTTCCAAATGCAGCAGGCTATCTGTGCTTCTGCTTCACCAGCTCTCTGGCCTCACCTTCAGAGTAAGCTGCAGCCTTCAGTGAATTTGCACCAAATTCATGACAGGGATGGGCTTTCTCCTCTCACCAAAATTGATGCTCGCCATGATAACTTTCATTTCAAAATAGGTTGAAAACAGGTCAGAAATGCCGTTCCTAGTAGTGGACCCATGTTTGTTTCTCAGTTTTGGCCAGTGTACCTGGGTCATGTGAAATGCTGGCAAGAGAAGACTCCTGTGTGAGGAGGAACCAGTCTGTCTCTACTACCACCCTAACTTTTCTGCACATCTTAAATTATCACAAGACACAAAGTTTATCTTTTTAATAAAGGGATAGAAACTAGTGCCAGGCACGGTGGCTCACGCCTGTAATCCCAGCACTTTGGGAGGCTGCAGTGGGCGGATCACAAGGTTAGGCGATCAAGACCATCCTGGCTAACATGTTGAAATCCCGTCTCTACTAAAAATACAAAAAATTAGCCTGGCGTTGTGGTGGGCACCTGTAGTCCCAGCTACTCGGGAGGCTGAGGCAGGAGAATGGCATAACTTAGGAGGCAGAGATTGCAGTGAGCTGAGATCAAGCCACTGCACTCCAGCCTGGGTGACAGAGTGAGACTCTGTCAAAAAAAAAAAAAGAAAAGAAAAGAAACTAGCTATGAGGGTGCATCATATCTGGTCTCTCCTCCTCAAGAACTCTTAACAAAGAACATAATGATAGAGTATTGGGGAAATAACCATTACTCTTTAAATTTCGATAAAAGCGAGGGAACTACAAGGCTCCTGAAGACCAAAACATTCTGGCGTCTCTTCCAATGCCGTCTCTCATTCAGTCTTGTAGCGAGAGGAAGAAGCGACTGATTTGGGGCAAGATGGGAAGAAGAGCTTGTGTGTGTGTAGCTTGGGTGTGTGGATTTAGTTTCTTCCCATGCACACCTTCTCCTCCTGGGACACAGCTGGCCCTACTGAGAAGGACTCCAGGTTGCTAATTTGTACTGTGATTGAGGGAATAAGGATATTTTCAGGGGAAGGGGCAGAACTGAAATATGTGAGATTCCATTTGGCCTAGATATAAGCCACGTCCTTCAATTCAGCTTGGAAAATAAAGTTAATATTTTGATCTCCATCTGTTTCATTTCTATATTTACTATTCTTTTGATGATGAACTTGGAAGTGAGTTCTGCTTTACTAGAAAGAATTTAATCTCAGTGCAGTGATCATATAAGATTGTTAAACTACTTTACTCATCTGTGATTCCCTTGATCAATTCTAATTTACTAAGATCTGGACAGAGTTGAAAACCCAGCTGTGTATATGTTCATAGAGTCCAGATGCAAAAGAAACAGAAAAAAAAATTTCTTGATATCTTTTTTAATTAAAAACAATTAATGGTCAAAATTAAAGTTGTGTATTTTTATGGTGTTCGATATGATGTTTTAAATATGGATGCATTGTGAAATGGTTAAATCAAGCTACTTAACATATATACTACCTCAATTATTTTTGGGGGTGAGATTAAAAAGTCTACTATCTCAGCAATTATCAAGTATAAAATACATGGTTATTATTAGTCACAGTCACCATGTTGTACAATGGATCTTTTGAACTTACCCCTCTTGTGTAATAAAAAGGTTGTGTTTTCTCACAAATATCTCCCCAGTATCACCTTATCCCAACCTACTACTCTCTGCTTCTGAGTTCTGCTCTTATAGATTCCATGTATAAATGAGATCATGGAATATTAAAGACAGGCATAGGAAATCACAAGGGTATTGATTGGGGAGGTGATAAGTGTGCATGAAATCTTCACAATTTATGTTCAGAGATTGCAGTAAAGAAAGGCATAAGAAATAAAAGTATTAATTTGGGGAACTAATATATATCCATGAAATCTTCACAATTTATGTTCTTCTGCCATGGCTTCAGCTGGTCCCTCTGTTTGGGGTCCCTGACTTCCCGCAACAATAGGGTAATCGTATTTTTAGGTTTTTAAGAAACTACCATCGTGTTTCTCATAAGGGTTTTACTAATTTACATTTTCATCAACTGAATATAAGAGTTTGCTTTTCCCACATCCTCGCCAACACTTGATATCTTCTGTTTTTCTAAGCGCCATTCTAACAGGTGTGAGGTGATATCTTATTGTAGTTTCAATTTGCATTTCCCTGATGATTAGTGATAATGAGCATGCAAGCAAGGGCATGGTAGGCCTGTGCTGCATTGAAGGCAGCGGTGTTTGAATCCAGATTTTATACACTTCTATTTGCCATTTGCCTACAGAGGCTTCCATATCCAAAAACATATAACATAAAAGCCACTCCAGCTTGACCTTCACCAGCTACTTTCTCTCCTGTTTATCTCCACTCACATACTGAGGGAGAGGAAGCGGCAGCAGGAGGGTGCCGTTCTCTTCTCTGAAACGGAGGTGGGAATGAAAACTAGGGTCTGGGGTTAATGGACCCCACATCTCTTTTTTTTTTTTTTTTTTGAGACGGAGTCTCACTCTGCCGCCCAGGCTGGAGTGTGGTGGCGCGATCTCGGCTCACTGCAAGCTCCGCCTCCCAGGTTCCCGCCATTCTCCTGCCTCAGCCTCCCGAGTAGCTGGGACTACAGGCGCCCACCACCGCACCTGGCTAATTTTTTTGTATTTTTAGTAGAGATGGGGTTTCACCGTGGTCTCGATCTCCTGACCTTGTGATCCGCCCGCCTCGGCCTCCCAAAGTGCTGGGATTACAAGCGTGAGCCACCGTGCCCGGCTGGACCCCACATCTCTAAATCTAGGGAGAGATACACTGAAAACAAAGTTTATTTCTACCTTTTTCCCTGTAGCAGCAAAGCCAGTACATACCTTGAGCAGAAGCACAGACTCAGGAGAGAACTACTCAATACACACCCACTTATCTTTTAATTACAGTTAGTTTGTAGCTAATTCTTGCAGTCAAGCTTTAGGGTTTTTATTATTTTATATTTTCTGTGTTGCCTTTTATGATATTTTAGTGAGAAGGTGGGTACAGATACAGTGCAAACTGCTAGTGAAATACCATATACTGACTCCATCCTTAAATGTGAAGAAATGAGAAACCTTAGCTTGATTACAAATTAACAACTTTAGGCATTATTTTATAAAGTTACAAAATGTACTGAACTTTAGTAAAAAAAAATTTCTAATGTAGATGCACAGTGCAAGATCTTTTATTTAAATACTGTCAGGACACCTCTAGGATGCTAATAACATTTTCTGCATATCTTTTGGGCCCTTAATCTCCTAATCAATACTAGTGTGCAGCTAACATGATGAATTCAGGACTAATTGAAGGGATGCATATTATTAACATCAGACATTTATCCTAATTTTATAGTCAGTGTTCATTTTTGAGATGAGTAAATTAAAGATTAATTTCTATGGTAGCAAAAGAGCCAGCATACCGCCACATCTGTGCTTCACGGTGTGAAGAGTGCAGACCGTCAGTGGCGGGAGCTTCTGGTCAATACACTTTTCCCATCAGTTGTTTGCAACAGTCTAACCATTTCATGGATTCAGTGTGTTAAAGAAATACTGCGCATTTTGGGAAGGAAATATAATGTAGCATCCCTTCACCCTGGCAAAATATAAAGACATAAATGTAGTTCCCATTTCTTGCTTTATTCTTCCTACCTGATGCCAAGCAGGCCTGGGTGCTAGCAGTGCAGTGCTGCTCTTCGAGCGTGGGCTAAGGACACGGTGGTCTAGGCCTGCAGGCTTGTCCTCCTCTTTTAGGGATGTGACTCTGGATAAGTGACCAAATCTTCCTGTGCCTAATTCCATCGATTATGAGGTGGTGATAAGAGCACTTACCACGTGGGGTTGTTGTGAGAATCAGATGGGCCAATCTGCTTGATTATTTAGACAGGGACAGGGACATAGAGAGCAAGCTAATAATGAGTTAACTACTGCTAGTACTACCAGGACCAATACTATGGCAGTTAACCAAAGTCTGGATGGAAATGAGGAAGAGGCAAGTAGAAAACACGTAAGTGAGACGGAAGCATTTCCAACGTGGATAAGCACAGAGAGGCAAGGAGGCAAGGAGAGGTGGAAGAAAGGGACAGGAGATAGTGAGCAAACCACATGCTCTGTCTCCACAGCCTCTCCAGCCTCCTGTTGATGGAAGCTCTCCCTCACTGTGTACACAGCATCTCCAGTGACTTTCTTTCCATGTCCAGCAGACTGCAGCATCCCATTGCAGAACATGCCCTGTGCACTTTTTGTTCCTTTTAACTGAAATAGTCTTTCCCTCCCGCCCTTGCCTAGTTAATCACCATGTTCTATTTTCTGATGTCCCTCAAAGTCAGCTCATCTTGGCCACGCTTCCTGATTCCACGTGTTACCTTGGAGTCCTCCTAGACATCTTCACATACCTCTGTGCACTTCACCACACTAATCAAATTTGTAAGGGTACATTGATTTGTTGAAGTGTATGAATGCTGTCCTCCATGTGTTATCATTAATACATTTGGGCAGAGATTTCATGACATTTCACACAGTAGACATTCATAAAATATTTGTCAAGGAATGACTGATCCTAACTTCAAAGTCAAGATCAAAATTCATCTCCTTCAGAAACATCTTTCTGGTCCTCCTGTGAGGTTCTATCCCTTCTGACATTGAAAGCCAGTAGTATTGCATACGACTTCTGTTATCATTATTTGTTCCAAGGATGTTTCTGCCATCTGAGAACACTGGCAATCCCAAAACAAGTTCCATCTTTTATTGTTTTGTTTTGTTTTTCAGCCAACCCAAGCAGTAAATTATATATACCTTTATACTACAGGAGTATTTGTGTGATGGACAAAAAAGTACTTGTGAAAATCCCTGACACTCTTACAATTAAAAAAAAAATAGTTTGAAGTTACATTGCAATGGTTTTATAAAGATGTTGTTTAAGAAAATTTGTAATATAGAAACTGTTCTTCAATGTTATGGAAGGTCTCTCTCCTAAAAGGGCTTGCGTTCAGAGTTCCTTCATAATGGGCTTCATAGTGCATTAAAGAAAGATTCAAAAACTTAACTATCCAGATCCATCACTCTAGAACCTCTCAGCTACTGAGTGTTGAGGGAATACTGATTTCACTACCTTAGTTTATCCCTCCATAGAATGCTGTGTCTCTCCCAAAGCCAGCCCAGGCAGGTAGGAGTTCTTTTCAAGTTCTCTTCTCCCTTGTGGCAGAATTAGCCTGATTGTCATTTGGCAATGAGCAAGGATGCTCCTCCACCTCCTCTCCTCACCTGCCCCTGCAGGCAGGTCTACCTAACCTGCAGACCACCTTAACGTACAGAGAATAGCACAGTGAGGAGTGACTCAGAGACAGGGTCAACAACATTTTTTGGTTCTGGCTAATTCCGTATGGAGACATTGTAAGCATCATTTCACATATCTGAGTAAGGAAATCAAAACTTTTGAAAAATATAAGCAAGATCAAAGTTTTGGATAAGAGGGTGAAATGATGCTGGTGAGTTCAGGTCCTGAGTTCAGGGATCAGTCTTCCTTGTCATGGTCAAAGCCTCGAGTTTTAACTGAACAGCACTTTGCACATAATAGGCACAGGATAAATAGCTATTGAATCAATAGCTGAATAGTGAGCAACTGCCTAACACACACTTGTGCATGCGTGGGGGGCATATATGTGTGTGGGTGTGTAGCTATGTGGGCAGATATGCGGCCAGTGCTTACTTAAACTACTCGAACGAATATTTGAGTGGATGGTTAACGATATTTCCAAACTACAGAGCCAGTGAGTGGCAAGGCTAAGGCTGTCACCTACTTCTTCTCTCAGCCTGTAAATTAGTCTTGGTCACCTGTTTCTGATTCTGTAAGCTGACCCTGATATATAGCCTTATTTTTATTTTTGAGACAGAGTCTCACTCTGCTGCCCAGGCTGGAGTACAGTGGCATGATCTTGGCTCACAGTAACCTCCGTCTCCCAGGTTCAAGTGATTCTCATGCCTCAGCCTCCCACATAGATAGGACTACAGGCATGCACCACCACGCCTGGCTAATTTTTGTATTTTTAGTAGAGAAGGGTTTTGCCATGTTGGCCAGGCTGCTCTCGAACTCCTGACCCCAAGTGATCCACCCACCTGACCTCTCAAAGTGCTGGGATTACAGGCGTGAGCCACCATGCTCAGCCTAATAGAGCCTTATTACAAACAGAAAAATAAATTTCTGTCCTGAATTCCTGTCCAATATAGTGACTTAAAGTTAATGTTAACATAGCAGCCATAGAGTATATACTCTGTGCCTTCACATAGCCCCTGGCATCCATAAAATTAAATCACTAATCCTCCCCCACATATCATCAGGCAGGTACAATCCACCTTATTCCTCAAGGTGACAGAGCTCGTGAGTACACCTGGGACTTGATCTCAAACAACTTGTCCCAAGAATATGTACTATTAAAAATAAAATTATAAAAGATAATTATCACATTATAAAAATGAACACACAAAAAAGGAAAGCAAGTGTAGCTCCTGGAGCCAGTTCACTTCTGTAGCAATAAAAACCACACAAGACCAACTTGAATCCCAGGAAAAGGCTTGGATTCTGTCGAAGAGCTCATGGTAGGGTGGGCTCTGGTTGTATGGCCCAGGGAAAAGTCAGAGTGAGAATGAGCCTTGTAGAGGGCGAGTTAATTCCTCACAGACTCCCAGCCTGAACACCCTGACCATTTCCTTCCAGATGCGTTCACTGGACACCTCCCTCCTTCACTAGGGTTTGATCTTACTGTTCACTCATCCCTGCTCACTTCACAGACACGCAGGCAAAGCCAGGCAGATATGTGTAGAAAGCATAAACCAAAAAACTAGAGGCATTTTCCGAGGACACATAGTCTGGCCAGTTCTGAAGTATTGATCTCTTATTTTTCAAAAAATTTTTTTCACTGTACACTATATTTTTATCTCTTCATGTTTTTAGGCAAACATACGACCCATTTCTTAGTAGTCTTGCTACTCCATTATATGCATGCATGTGGGGAAAAGAAAGAGAGATCAGATTGTTACTTTGTCTATATAGAAAGAAGTAGACATAAGAGACTCCATTTTGTTCTGTATTTGAGATGCTGTTAATCTGTGACCCTACCCCCAACCTTGTCCTTGCAAGAGACATGTGCTGTGGTGACTCAAGGTTTAACGGATTTGGGGCTGTGCAGGATGTGCTTTGTTAAACAAGTGCCTGAAGGCAGCTTGCTGGTTAAAAGTCATCACCATTCTCTTAATCTCAAGTACCCAGGGATGCGTACACTGCCAGAAGTCGCAGGGACCTCTGCCTAGGAAAGCTAGGTATTGTCCAAGGTTTCTCCCCAGGTGATAGTCTGAAATATGGCCTCGTGGGAAGGGAAAGACCTGATCGTCCCCCAGCCTGACACCCGCGAAGGGTCTGTGCTGAGAAGAACTAGTATAAGAGGAAAGAAGGCCTTTTGGCAGTTGAGATAGAGAAAAGCATCTGTCTCCTGCCCATCCCTGGGCAATGGAACATCTTGGTGTAAAACCCAATGGTATGTTCTGTTTACTGAGAAAGGAGAAAATCGCCTTAGGGCGAAAGGTGGGACTTCCTAGCACAATGCTGCTCTTTATGCACTAAAAAGGTTTATGGAGATGTTTGCATATGCATATCAAGGCACAGCACTTTTCCTTAAACTTATTCATGTCACAGAGATCTTTATTCATATGTCTTACTGCTGACCTTCTCCCTACCATGTTCCTATTATCTTGCCACTTCCCTTTTTCTAAGATGGTAAAGATAATGATCAATAAATACTGAGGGAACTCAGAGACCTGTGCTGGCGTGGGTCCTCTGTATGCTGAGCGCCTGTCCTCTGGGCCCACCTTTTCTTTCTCTATACTTTATCTCTGTGTTTCATTTCTTTTCTCAAGTCTCTCGTTCCACCTAATGAGAAACGCCCACAGGTGTGGAGGGGCAGGCCACCCCTTCACATGCATGCATTTCACCTACACATTTGTCAGAGATGGATACCCGGTGTTGCTTCAATTTCCTGAGAGTACGTACAAGTTGCAACATGCAACCTCAACCTGTTTCTTTACAAACATGCATCAGTATTGCTGGTCATGGCTGTGCATGGTCTGTTTCAATATAAAAAGTGCCAATAGCTCTTTAGAATGCCCACTGCAGACTATGCCACCAGCAACAATGCATGAGGCCTTCTGCATCCCACAGCTCGAACCTCGCTGGTCATTGGCCCATTCTCTAACTCTTGCCAATCAAACAAATGTACAATTGTATGTAGATGTGTGAGTGTCATGTGTGTTGTTCTATTTGGTCTTTTCCTGACTCTATGCTTTTTTGCATCTCTTGATATTATTACCAACCTTTCAAGGTTTTTTGTTTTGGGAATTTCTTATTTATAATATTTGTTTTTCTACTGGTATGCTGAGTTTTCTCCCCGATTTTCAGGAAATATTTGAATAGTGTAAATATTCATGCCATGTCAATTTTAGACATGGCAATTTGTTTCTTACCTGTGGTTATTAACTCTGTCCATTGTGATACTTTCTAAAAACAAATGCTTAATTTTTACATAATCTCACACATAATTTTTCCATTTGCTATTTATGCTTTGAAAGAAACCAGGCACATTCCTCCATATATCTCCCAACTCCCTGAGCCCAGCACAAACACATTCCTCCATATATCTCCCAACTCCCTGAGCCCAGCACAAACACATTCCTCCATATGTCTCTCAACTTTAGAAAAACAACACCTGGGAAATCTCCAATAAGGGCACAGCAGGAACCAATAAAAAATGCTAAATGTATAATGTTAACCAATTGTAATGTTGTAACCAAAAGAATTCCCTTGTTCCCCTGTAACTTTACATATCCTGTTTACATCGGGCTATAAAAAGCAAGCACTCGCATTGTTCGAGGCCCTCTTGTATGCTGTGGAATGGAGGGACCAAGTTCGAACTTGCAGTAAAAGATCCTTGCCACTTGGCTTTGACTCTGGACTCTGGTGGTCTTCTTTGGGGAACAAACGGTCTGGGCATAACATCTGGGGGCTCGTCCGGGATTCCCCAAGCCCACCAGACCCCTAGTCAACGGATCTACCAGGATCGATCTGCTGTTAGGTGAGCCGGCTCATCTCTTTGTCTGTCTGTGTCTGTTCTGAACCTGTGTCTGTAACTTGCGAGGTCTGAAACTGAAGCTGACGCCGTCCTGGCGGACGCGCTATAGGACAGCCAGCGGAGACTGGTGGGAGACGTCCCCTGGCTCTCGTCTGATTTAGATTTTTATCTGAACTGATTCTGACGTGGGCTCCCAGAGCGCGCTTGCGGCTAGAAATTATTAATACGCCAGATTTCCTTTACAGGAATTCTAACCCATATTCTTTTACAGGGAGAGACTACAGATTATTACAGGATGGGTAATACCCAGAGCACTCCCCTATCTCTCCTTATAAGTAATTTCAAGGATGTTAGAGCAAGGGGCCATGATCTTAGTATGGAAATCAGGAAGGGAAAGCTAATTACTCTGTGTCGCTCCGAATGGCCTGCCTTTGATGTGGGGTGGCCACCCGAAGGGATGTTCCGACTTCCTGTCATCACTAGAGTAAAGTCCAAGATTTTCCTACCTGGGCATGCGGGCCACTTGGATCAAATTCCATATATCCTCATATGGCAGGACCTTGTTGAGAACCCACCTCCTTGGCTGTCCCCTTTCCAATTAGCCCCCTCTGAACCTTGTAAGGCGCTGGTTGCTCGGCCGCTAAAACCCAAGCAACCGACTGCCCCACCATCCTGTTCTACCTGATAGCGGGGACCCACTGTCCACAGAACCCCCTCCGTACCCCTCTGGGCCCCAGGCCCCAGCCCCCCGGGCTGAGCCGTGGGAAGGAGCAGGTGGACGGGAGGCAGCTGACGCACCCGGACCCGCTGAAAGTGAAAGTAACTTTGAAAGGCCGGCGGGGCAGACACAAGGGCGCACTTTGTGGGCTAGCCCCCCCCCAGCTGCCTGACTCCACAGTGGCTCTACCCCTTCAGGAAATAGGACCCCCAGATGACACAGGAATCCCCAGGCTCCAGTATTGGCCATTCTCCACCAGTGATCTGTATAACTGGAAGACTCAGAGTGCTCGGTTCTCAGACAACCCCAAAGATTTAATGGCTTTACTGGATAGTGTCATGTTCACCCACCAGCCCACTTGGGATGATTGCCAGCAGCTCCTCTGAATCTTGTTCACAATGGTGGAGCGAGAGAGAATACAGGTAGAAGCTAGAAAGCTGGTCCCGGGGGACGACGGTCAACCGACTGCCAACCCTGACCTCATAAATGCGACTTTTCCTCTGACCAGGCCGGCGTAGGACTACAACACGGCAGAAGGTAGGGGACGGTTACACCTTTATCGCCAGACTCTAATGGCGGGTCTCCGGGCAGCTGCTCGCAAGCCCACTAATTTGGCTAAAGTATACTCTATTCTGCAGGGAAAGACAGAAAGCCCAGCCACCTACTTAGAAAGATTAATGGAAGCTTTTAGACAGTACACCCCCATAGACCCAGAGGCTCCAGGAAGTCAGGCAGCTGTTGTAATGTCTTTTGTAAATCAGGCAGCCCCAGACATTAAAAGGAAACTCCAGAAATTAGAAGACTTAGAAGGAAAGCAGATTCAGGACCTCCTTCAGATAGCCCAGCGGGTTTACAATAACAGAGATACTCCAGAAGAAAGGCAATTTAAGGCCACTGAAAAAATGACCAAGGTCCTGGCAGCAGTAGTACAGAAAGAGCATCTACAGCCAGAGAACACCCAACCTAGGCAGTCCCCCAGACATGATAATCTGAGCAAAGACCAATGTGCATACTGTAAGGAAGCTGGCCACTAGGTAAGAGACTGCCCCAAAAAGAAACAACAAGGACAGGGACCCCCTAGGTCTACACCCGTACTAGTCACTCAAGACGAAGACTAGGGAAGACGGGGTTCGGACCCCCTCCCCAAACCTAGGGTAACTTTGCAAGTGGAAGGGTCCCCGGTCCAGTTCTTGGTGGATACAGGAGCACAGCACTCAGTCCTAGTTAAAACTAAAGAGTCCTCGTGGGTACAAGGGGCCACAGGAATTAAGAAATACCCCTGGACAACACAAAGAACAGTAAACCTCGGAGCCAGGAATGTAACCCATTCCTTCCTGGTCATCCCTGAGAGCCCCTGTCCCCTATTAGGGAGGGACCTGCTAACTAAAATGGGAGCACAGATCCATTTCCTCCCCAAGGGGCCCGTTGTGACCAACTCCCAAAATCAGCCCGTGTCCGTCCTGACTATAACCCTAGAAGATGAGTACCGGCTCCACCAGGAGCAAGCGGCCCCTGACCAGGACATAGCAACCTGGCTCCAGCAATATCCAGAAGCTTGGGCGGAAACGGGGGGCTTAGGACTAGCAAAACACTGTCCTGCCTTGTTTGTTGAACTCAAGCCTAGGATAGACCCCGTTCGGGTACGCCAATACCTGATGCCCCTAGAGGCCAAAGAAGGGATTGCACCACATATTCACCGGCTCCTCGACCAAAGAGTCCTTCGCCCATGTCACTCGCCCTGGAATACTCCATTGTTGCCGGTACGAAAACCTAGTAGCGGAGAATACAGACCTGTACAAGACTTGAGAGAAGTCAATAAGAAGGTTATGGACATACATCCAACTGTGCCTAACCCGTACACCCTCCTGAGTACCTTAAACCCTAAACATCAATGGTACACTGTTTTAGATTTGAAAGATGCTTTCTTCAGTTTGCCTTTAGCCCCTCAGAGCCAAAAGCTCTTCGCTTTCGAGTGGACTGACCCTGGGAGGGGCATAAGTGGCCAACTGACATGGACCAGACTGCCGCAGGGATTCAAAAACTCTCCTACCCTGTTCGATCAGGCCCTCCATGAAGACCTGGGTGAGTACCGACATAAACACCCTGAAATAACTTTACTACACTATGTTGATGATCTCCTGATTGCTGCTGAGACCCAGGAAGCTTGTATTCAAAGGACCAAGAGTCTCTTACAAACTCTAAGGAACCTAGGCTACCGAGCCTCAGCAAAGAAAGCTCAAATCTGTAAATCAGAAGTAACATATCTGGGGTACCTGCTAAAAGGAAGGCAGCGCTGGTTAACAGACGCCCGGAAGCAGACTGTTCTGCAGATCCCCAGGCCACAATCCACCCGACAAGTAAGGGAATTCCTAGGGTCGGCAGGATTTTGTAGACTATGGATACCTGGGTTCGCAGAACTGGCTAAACCCTTATATCAGGCAACACGGGAGCAGCAGCCATTTAATTGGACAGGGGAAGCCGAGTCACCTTTCCAACAGATTAAAACCGCCCTACTCTCTGCGCCTGCATTAGGACTACCTGATGTCACCAAGCCCTTCCACTTATACGTGGACGAGAGCAAGGGTGTCGCCAAGGCAGTAATAACTCAGAACTTAGGCCCCTGGCGGAGGCCGGTTGCCTACCTGTCAAAGAAATTAGACCCAGTGGCTGCCGGGTGGCCCCCTTGTCTCCGAATGATTGCGGCCACGGCCCTGATGGTACAAGATGCTGATAAACTTGTCATAGGTCAAGAATTACAGGTCGTTACCCCACATGCCATCGAAGGTGTACTCAAACAGCCACTTAATCGATGGATAAGTAACGCCCGGCTCACCCACTACCAAGGACTACTACTGAATCCTCTCAGGATAACTTTCCTGCCCCCAACAACCTTAAACCCTGCCTTGCTGCTGCCCAACCTGGACCTGGACGCCCCGCTCCATGATTGCACCGAGATACTAGCTCAGGTGCAGGGAGTTCGAGAGGACCTGCAGGACCGCCCACTTCCTCACGCTGACCTAGTCTGGTTCACTGATAGGAGCAGCTTCGTATACCAAGGCCAGAGGTACGCTGGAGCGGCAGTGACTTCAGAGACTGAGGTAATCTGGGCAGAACCCCTGCCCCCGGGAACATCGGCCCAGAAGGCCGAACTGATAGTGCTCACCCAAGCTCTTACCTTAGGGGCAAGGAAGAAACTGACAGTATACACAGCTGATATGCTTTTGCTACGGCGCACATACATGGGGCCATTTACAGGGAGCGAAGGTTACTAACGGCTGAAAGAAAAGAAATAAAGAACAAGCAAGAGATCCTAGCCCTGTTAACAGCCCTGTGCAGACCAGAAAAATTGGCTATTGTACATTGCCCAAGGCATCAGAAACCAACCACTCCAATTGCTCAAGGCAACTTTCTGGCAGACCAAACTGCAAGGAGTGTGGCAAAGGCTCCCAGCCAACTCTTTGCACTCCAGCTCCCTGATCCGGGCCCCCGGGACTTGCCATATCTCCCTGATTATTCAGAACAAGATCTCCAGTGGATCGACAAACTTCCCCTGAAACAGATCCAGAATGGGTGGTGGACTGATACTAATGACCAAACCATCCTACCAGAAAAATTAGGACACCGAGTGTTAGAACACATCCACCGAACCACCCACCTGGGTGCCCGGCGGATGATAGACCTAATCAGACGCTCCAAGCTCAAAATCAGACATATAGCTGAGACGGCCAGCAGCATCATGACAAGTTGCAAAGTCTGCCAGCTTAACAACGCCTACCCCCAATCCCAGGCTGCAACGGGAACAAGGCTCAAGGGAACCAGGCCCGGTATCTACTAGGAAATAGATTTTACTGAGATAAAGCTAGGAAAATACGGGTATCAGTACTTACTTGTCTTTGTAGATACTTTTTCAGGATGGACTGAAGCATTCCCAACCAAAAGGGAAACTGCTCAGGTTGTAGCAAAGAAAATCCTGGAAGATATCCTCCCCAGGTATGGCTTCCCCGTCCAGATAAGGTCAGATAATAGGCCAGCCTTCGTCGCTAAGGTAAGTCAGGATTTGGCTTCCATCCTTGGGGCAAATTGGAAACTACATTGCGCTTACAGGCCCCAGAGTTCAGGAGAGGTAGAGAGGATGAATCGGACCTTAAAGGAGACCTTAACTAAATTGACTATGGAGACTGGAACTAATTAGGTGGTCCTTCTCCCCTACGCTCTGTTCCGGGCCCGTAATACCCCTTACAGACTAGGCCTTACCCCTTATGAAATCATGTATGGCAGACCCCCACCCCGGGTCCCCAGCCTAAAAAATGATCTGCTCAAGTCTGAAACAGAAAATGTCTCTGAACTCTTATTTTCCTTACAAGCCTTGCAGAAAATTCATCAAGAAATCTGGCCCAAGCTGAAGGAACTATATGAGACCGGTCCCCCGCCGACACCCCATCCGTACCAGCCGGGAGACTAGGTCCTGGTTAAGCGACACCGACAAGAGACCCTAGAACCCAGGTGGAAGGGACCACTCCAGGTACTCCTAACCACACCCACCGCCCTGAAGGTAGAAGGCATCGCGTCGTGCATCCACTACACCCACATCAAGCCAGTGGACCCAACCTCCGACCTTCTAGGACCAATCACGGCGGCGGCTGAAGCACCGGCCACGTGGATTGTGGACAAAGCTAAGAACAACCCCTTAAAACTCACCCTGCGCCGGCAGCATAGCTCACTGCAAACATGCAGTTAGGTAGTCTAACCCTAACGTTAGTCGCCCTAGTGGCCGCTGAGGAAATCACAAAACCAGCTCTTAATCCCTTTGTCTGGAGATTCTGGCTTTATGAAAACCGAACCCATCCTGGGCAACCTCATAAGCCTGGGAAATTATTGGCCAGTGCTGATTGCCCCTCCTCAGGGTGCAATAGCCCAATTCTACTAAATTTTACTAGTTTTCAAATAGCCAAACCTATGGCACCAATAATATGCTTTGAGTTTGATCAGACTAAATACAATTGTAAACACTATTGGTGGCACCAAAATGCCGGCTGTCCTTATAACTATTGTAACATCCATAGATTCCGTTATTGGGGAGAGGAAGAACAGTTAGACCCTAAGTGGGCCTTCCATCATAGACGGGACGGAGACTTTTCATATACATGGATAGTTAAAGACCCCTGGAACTCCCGCTGGACCACGCCTCAATATGGGGCTGTATACTACTCCCCCTCCTCCACATGGCCTAGCAGTCACCTCTATCTGTGGCGAGGTCTAGTGCAGGTACTGCCTCTGGTCCATGGAAATATCCAATGACAAGAAAACAGATTAACACAAGACTTACGTCCCTTCTCCTGGTTAAAATTATGACAAGAAAGACTAGAACTTGCTAACCTTACAAGCCTTCACAGCCTGTCTGGCTGCTTTCTCTGTGCCACTCTAAGGCGTCCACCGCTAACCGCTGTCCCTCTGCCATGAGGATCCTCTACCTCTGCCCAAGCTAACAACCTCCGAAACCTCTCATATGCCCCTATCCTTAACGTGCCCCTATACCTAAACCCCGGTCAGGAGAAGTTTCCCTACTGTTTCTCAGGAACCAATTCCAGCCTTTGCAGCATCACTGCAATGCCCCCTAATATCACCCTAAGGGCTCCGCCGGGCATATTCTTCTGGTGTAATGGAACATTATCTAAGAACCTATCTAGTCCCTCTGTTACCAACATACTGTGTCTTCCTGTCACATTAGTTCCCCAGTTGACTCTACTAACTGCCGGCGAGTTCCTAGGGTACACCGGTAACTGGACTAGTACTGCTATTCACCCAGTCCCTAGACCAAGACCTGCACATGCCATATTTCTCCCCCTCATTGCGGGAATATCCCTCACCACATCCCTCGTTGTGGCCGGACTGGCGGGGGGAGCCCTAGGTCACACCCTCATAGAAAGCAACAAGTTGTACCAACAATTTGCCGTTGCTATGGAGGAGTCGGCTGAGTCCCTTGCCTCCCTTCAGCGGCAGCTCACGTCCCTAGCTCAGGTAACCTTGCAGAACCGGAAGGCCCTAGACCTACTCACTGCTGAAAAAGGTGGTACATGTATGTTTCTAAAAGAAGACTGTTGTTTCTACATAAATGAATCAGGGCTTGTAGAGGACCAGGTCCAACAGTTACGCAAGCTAAGCACAGAAGTAAAAAAACGGCAGTTTGCTTCAGCTGCAGACCAATGGTGGAATTCCTCTGTGTTTTCCCTGTTAGCTCCCTTCCTTGGACCCCTGCTAAGTCTACTATTTCTGTTTACCGTAAGACCTTGTGTTGTTAACAGAATTTTACAATTTGTCAAGGAAAGATTTGACACCGTACAGCTCATGGTCCTCAGAGCCCAATACCAACCTGTAAACGCTGAAACAGAATCAGACTTATAAGACCCAAGATTGGCTCTAGAGGTACCTAAGAAAAGGGGGGAATGAAAGAAACCAGGCACATTCCTCCATATATCTCCCAACTCCCTGAGCCCAGCACAAACACATTCCTCCATATATCTCCCAACTCCCTGAGCCCAGCACAAACACATTCCTCCATATGTCTCTCAACTTTAGAAAAACAACACCTGGGAAATCTCCAATAAGGGCACAGCGGGAACCAATAAAAAATGCTAAATGTATAATGTTAACCAATTGTAATGTTGTAACCAAAAGAATTCCCTTGTTCCCCTGTAACTTTACATATCCTGTTTACATCGGGCTATAAAAAGTAAGCACTCGCATTGTTCGAGGCCCTCTTGTATGCTGTGGAATGGAAGGACCAAGTTCGAACTTGCAGTAAAAGATCCTTGCCACTTGGCTTTGACTCTGGACTCTGGTGGTCTTCTTTGGGGAACAAACGGTCTGGGCATAACAGCTTCAAGGTTTTAAGAACTCTCTAACACCCCTATATCTAAAAACAGTCTCCTTCAATTAACTTTAAATCAACTAACAATGAATTTCCTTCAATTAACTTTGTCGTTTCTTTTTCACCTTCAATATTTAATATTTTCAGAGTTCATCTGCATTTTTGAAGTTACATGATAATCAAGTGTTGTACTTCTTTCAATCATATGCCGTTTTTCATTCCATTTACTAAACAGTCTTTTTTTTTTTTTGAAGAATCTCCCTTTGTAGCCCAAGCTGGAGTTCAGTGGCACCATCTTGGCTCACTGCAACCTCCGCCTCCCAGGTTCAAGTGATTCTCCTGCTTCAGCCTCCTGAGTAGCTGGGATCACAGGCGTGTGCCACCACGCCTGGCTAATTTTTGCATTTTTAGTAGAGACAGGATTTCACCATGTTTGCTAGGCTGGTCTCAAACTCCTGCCCTCAGATGATCCACCTACCATGGCCTCCCAAAGTGTTGGGATTACAAGTGTGAGACATCACACCTGGATAACAGTCTGTTGTTGATCACCAGTTTTTTACATAATTTTTCTTTTGAACACAAGTATATTATAAAAACACTTGAAAGGAGTATTCAAAAATAGATTTTGAGTATCTGGTTAAAGATTCAGGTATGGTTATTTTCCTACTTCAAAATGCAAAGGAGGTAAACTCACAGAAGAAAACAATGATGTTTGCAGAACATCAAGAGATTGGGAATTATGGCATATCTCCGGGTGAAAGGAAGCAGATGGGAGGATGTTTACTGACGAAGTGGTATGAGAAGTTGCAGTTAAAACACGAATTCAGCCTGGCATGGTGGCTCATGCCTGTAATCCCAGCACTTGGGGAGGCTGAGGAGGGTGAATCAGAAGTCAGGAGATCAAGACCATCCTGGCTAACACGGTGAAACCCCGTCTCCACTAAAAATACAAGAAACTAGCCGGGCGAGGTGGCGGCGCCTGTGGTCCCAGCTACTCGGGAGGCTGAGGCAGGAGAATGGTGTAAACCCGGGAGGCGGAGCTTGCAGTGAGCTGAGATCCAGCCACTGCACTCCAGCCTGGGCCACAGAGCGAGACTCCGTCTGAAACAAAACAAAAAACAAACCAAAAAAACATGACTTAGGAAGCAATCTTCCAGGTGGAGTCTCAGGAGGTAAATTTGGAGGTACGGAAGTTAGGAAAAGAAAAGTTGCAAAATGGTGAAAGATCTATTGAAAAACTGAAGAAAGAAACTTTAACCAAATGTTCCTCTCAAACAGAACGAGTAAAGAATATGGAAAACCAAAGCAATAAAAACAAACAGCAACAAAGAAGAGGTCTCTTTTTTAAAAATCTGAATGTAATCCTGGGAATAAGAAGGGTTCCCAGAAGTACCAACAGCTAAAACACTTACTTCCTAAAGCTGGAAATAAGTGACCCTGAAGCTATTGGCTCCTTTTGACTCCCAAACTAGCCTAAAAACGGAAAACACAGCTCTTATATTTATCACAGCTCCATTCACACTTCCCATGAAAAGAAACAAGATTTTTTTTTTTTTTTTTTTTTTTTTTTGCTTTATTCATATAGAAAACAAGAAACAGCCGAGGAGAAAGCAAGAATGATAATCAGTCTTCTAAATGGTAAATGGGCAATCAAGATTCACCAGTACCTATAGAATGAAAATGAAAACCCAATATAGACAGAGAAAGACTAACCTAAATGAATTTGAAGATCAAAATAAAATTTTTAAACATTATTATTACCTTCCCCAGAGTTTCAAATACAGTTTGAATAAGAAATTTGTTTAAATGTTATTATTAAAAAAATAAGCAGAGAACAAGATTGTATTATTTAAATGTTAATATTATTTAAATTCACAAAAGAAGCTAATTGAAGATCTTAAAATTACATAAGGACAGTTGAACATTCAATTACCAAATGAAAGAAAAATTAAATGTGCAAGTTGGACCGTAAAGTCAAAACAAATCTTCAAGAATATAGAGCAAATAGACAAAGAAATGAAAATACAATGGAAAACAAACAAATAAACAAACAAGAAAGAGAACTAGAGACTCAGCCACCAGGGATATTCAACATTTACACAGAATTTCCCAGAAAAGAGCATGAAAGATGAATGAGGGAAAATGTTCAAGTAAATAACATAGAAAATTCCCAGAACTTAAAAAGAATTTTTGTCACATATAAAATGTTTTTAATGAGAGATAATAGGCTTAAAGGGGGAAAAAAGCCCATCACTAGATATGTTCTTGTGAAATGTCAGGACATCAAGGATAAAGATTATTTTAAATCTTTTAAAAACATAAAAAAATCTATTATACCGCTCGTGTGATTTAAGAGGAAATAATGACCAGTCTATCGTAAATGCACTGGATACAAGAAGGCAGTAAGGTGAAACCTTTAAGGCTCTGAGCAAATATTTTGAAGTTAGACTTCCAAACCCAGCCAAACCATCTATCAAGTGTGAGACAAATTTTATATACATATATATGCATATATTATCTATATGTTTGTATTATGCTTAACATATTTTCCAAATGAAAGGGCCATTGGAAGTCTACTATAAAACTCTACAGAATCAGATGACACTTTATTCAGTTAGGACTAGGAGGACAAGGTGCCATGCAATGGTGTCTTTGGGAGACATAATGCAAGCAGTAGCTATTATGATTGAGAATTTTAATAAATGTAAGGATATAAGAAAAGCTTCATATTTCTTTGTCAAAAACAAAAACAAAAAAAAAGCAAATATAAATGACAATTATATAGAAAGCTCTACTAGTAATTCAAGGTCCAAATCTAAAGCTTAGAAATACTTTAAATATGGAAGCAATTCAACCTGAATCTTTAACCAGATATCTTGAATCAAATTCTGTGCATGCCTTTTCAAGTGCTTTTGTGTTGTAATCGTGTTAGTAAGAAAATACATGACATTATATTTAGCATTTAACAAAGTACAAACAAAACCAATTTATTTGTTCAAGATCTGCCAAAAACATCTTCCTTCCAGTGGCATGTGGTGTTAGCATCGAAACTTGAAGGGAAGTCATGTAATCCTGTACCACTTGCTCTGCAGAAAACAATATTGTTCTGGTTACAACAATGTAAATGTTGTTTATGAGATTTTCAGGTTTAGTGTTAATTTAGGAGCAAATCAGAAGATTCAACTGTGGTATAAAATGGAAATGTGATAGAATAGGAAAAAAATACAAATATGTAACTGGCAAAATTTAGGCAATTAAAAAAAAGAGCAATGGTACAAGAAAGGGAGACTTTACAAATACCGTCAATATGCACAGTGAGTAATGTAGTCTCTACTGATGCAACAAAAGGTCAATGTTTAAGTAGATTATTTGTTTACATTATGCTAATATTATTTAAATTCACAAAAGAAGCTAATTGAAGATCTCAAAATTACATAAGAACAGAAGAGAACTATGAAGAAATAAAAAGGGTATTTATGTATTTGACTTCGATAGTTGTGAGGCCGTATAGTCTAAGTATGATGAAAACACAATGAATTAAAACTGCAAGGGTAGAAAGAAAAACAAATTGAGAGAGGCAAAGAGAGAGAGAGGTTATTGAAGGGGCATTCCATCTAAAGAGTATGCTACCAGCTTGAAAGTGTTGAGTTATAAGAGGAAGAGAAAAAGAATGACTAAGAAAATCATTATATTAACTTGGTTACTACTTCATAATGTGTTTATTTTGTAATTAATATGCAGACATAAATAGGTAGACTTCACCCTCCTCCTCAAAAGACAGTCTTTCAAGCTCTTCCTTTTTCCCACGGAGCCATTAGCCATCTTACAGTAGAGTATAACATATGGCTGTTAAATGATTTTTTCTTATTTGGCATTCCCTCTTTGCATAAAAATTGCCTGATGTTGCTGACCTATAAGAACAGTTAATCCTAATAGTGGGCTACGGTGTATTCAGCCACGGAGTTTTATTATTTATGGCACAGAAATTAATTCAAAGATCAACTGGGAAAGGAAAAGAATTAAAGATGTCCAGCATATTTTACCAATGAACGAGAAAATAATCTTTTTTACTGGATAGTTGGGGATTACTGTGTTCTGTATACACATTTCTTTCAAAGACTGCAAAAGAGTATTGCCTTGGAGAAAGAACATTGCAGAGATGTAGCTAACATAATTTTTTGGCACCTAAGTTTAATTCAAAAGGATTAAGTAAGTGTATTCATAGATTTTAAACCAATCAAATCACAAAGCCAATTCCTGCATTAATTTTCCAGCAATTTAATTATGTAGCCCCAGGCTCTGACTTCTCATCAATTAATCCAGCTGTAAAAACCTGGAGCCTAATTCTACAATGTATTAATCAACACATCTGATGTAGGAAAGAGACTTTATTGCAATCTCTCAGCTGAAAATCAAACCAAGAACCACTGTCGATTTAACCATATTCAACTTAAAACACATTAATTTTTTAACTAATTAATTATTAAAAATTGTGCTAGTTGACCAGATGAGACAGCAAAGTAGATATGTGGAAACAAGAAAACGAGAGTCATCGTGACTGAGCACTAAGTAAAATTACTTTTAAAATCAAACAAAAAATGTCTATGGAGCAGTTTCAAGCAGAAGTAAGAGCTGTTTAATTGTGGTTAAAAAGGTGTAAAACCATGGTGGGCAATCAGGAGCCCTCTCCAGAAATACTGCAGAAGACAGTTTCTGTGCATTTGGTGGTGAAGTCTAGCATTAGTGGTCAAGTCTAGCAAAGTTAGACAAAGATTCATGCACTGTTCCTGTTCCAAGTTTTTAATGTTATACCATTAGGGACTTCCCCCCAAAGATAACTGAAAGTTGATATGCTAGGCTTGGATGACAACTCTTGTTCAGGAAAGGTAAAAAGATGAAAAATGGAGTTAGTAAAATCCCATAGTACCTTTTACTGTGGAGAGACAATAGTTCATGACCCCATAGATCAGACATGTTTAAGTACAAAATTGTCAGACATCTGAAGCGTGTAGTCTATAATTTTGAAGAATAGAAAGAAAACAATTTGGAAAGGAGTGTGAATTAATTACAGTTTTAAAAACAACCTGTTCACGCTTGTAATCCCAGCACTTTGGGAGGCTAAGGCAGGTAGATCACCTGAGGTCAGTAGTTCGAGACCAGCCTGGCCAACATGGTGAAACCCTGTCTCTACTAAAAATACAAAAAAATAGCCAGGCATGGTGGCAGGCACCTGTAATCCCAGCTACTCGGGAGGCTGAGGCAGGAGAATCGCTTGAACCCAGGAGATGGAGGTTGCAGTGAGCCGAGATCACCCCATTGCACTCCAGCCTGGGGGGCAAGAGTGAGATTGTCTCAAAAATAAAAACAAAACAACAACAAAAAAAACATTTAAACATTTGTACATACTGATATTTGCCAAACTCATATGGCATTCAGATCAATGTTAAATTAAAAATACAATGAAGTCTGTAGAGTTAAGATTTCCATATTACCTAGAGAGTGAGTTCCAAAGGCTCCAAGATGGCTTTGTATTTCAGCCTTATATTACCTTTTTATGACAAATAAGATAAATTTTAAAATCAAAACAAGTCAATTTTACAAGTTTTTCTCCTCCCTTTTATTTGCTCTTTACTTTTGTTAAACATTTAGTAAAGATAACGTATTTTATGTTTATTTTTCAAACTAGAAAGGAGATGAACAGCAGAGATTCTGCACTACTTTCTCCTCTAGTACAACCTCAAGCCATTTCTGTCTCCGCTGCCTCAAAGAACATTGACCATTTATCTTTGGAAAATCTGTTTCCTCTACTTCTCCTCATTTTAATAGCTCCGTTCCTTCCATGACCTGGATGTCAACTGCATAACCCTATTCAGATGCTTGTAAACTGATTTCTTAAGTTCCAAAGCGATTAGATAGTTATTACATACTTTCACAACCCCTTCATTTACTTCTTTTCAGATGTTCCTTTTCTTCCCCCCCCCAGAGTCTGCTGCTTTAACTAGTCATGGTTAAAATATGCTCTGTTTGATAGCAGTAAAATTATGTGATGCACAGGATTTCTGTGTAAATTTTACACCCACATTGCCATGCTATGAGCTTAAGAGGTAGAGCTATTCATATATGTAAAAGCCAGGAACTCTCCTAGGCACTTACATATATTTAATTATCACAACTATTCTCAAGATTGAAGCACTTTTGTACTCATACCAGATTGACAGAAACTGAGGTTCAAGATGTAGTACACAGCCTAGCTGGAATTTGAACCTAGGCATGGCTGTCTCTAAGCTTCAGACACTAACATAACGTGGTGTATGTTGCATTTCTTTCTTTTCTTTTCTTTCTTTTTTTTTTTTTTTTTTTTTTTTGAGACGGAGTCTTGCTCTGTTGCCCAGGCTGGAGGACAGTGGTGTGATCTCAGCTCACTGCAACCTATGCCTCCTGGGTTCAAGCGATTCTCCTGCCTCAGCCCCCCAAGCAGCTGGGACTACAGGCACGTGCCACCACGTCCAGCTAATTTTTGTATTTTTAGTAGAGACGGGGTTTCACCATATTGGCCAGGCTGGTCTCGAACTCCTGATCTCATGATCCACCCACCTTTGCCTCCCAAAGTGCTGGGATTCCAGGGGTAAGCCACCGTGCCTGGCCTCATTTCTTTATTAATTTTTAACCCATACTCTAAAAGCCTCCCCTTCATTTACATGTGGGCCATTTCTTTTCATTGGCATATAATATGTGATTTAGGGAAGAGAGAATTTTGTTAATATTAAAGCAAAATTTTAAAGTAAACCTTTAGACATAACTGAATTATTTTGAGGATTTAAATAATTAATGATTAAATAGAGATACCTTAAAATATTGTTGGATTTGGAAGTGTCAGTTTCTTTTACCTTTCCTGTGTAGTACACTTTTTCTATAAAAACTGTAAGCGATTTTACTGTGGATTTAATAAGCATCATTTTTTTAAAAGGCGCCTTCTGTGAGCAGAAAATTTTTTACTTTCTTGGTGGGATCAAATCAAATGAAAGCTTTAGAATACTCTTTCAAATGGAAAAATGATTAAAATTTAATGTTATATATTAATACGTGTATGTTAAATTCAAAAAGACTTGAATGACTTTTTTTTTTTTTTTTTTTTTTTTTTTTTTTGAGACGGAGTCTCGCTCTGTAGCCCAGGCTGGAGTGCAGTGGCCGGATCTCAGCTCACTGCAAGTTCCGCCTCCCGGGTTCACGCCATTCTCCGGCCTCAGCCTCCCGAGTAGCTGGGACTACAGGCACCCGCCACCTCGCCCGGCTAGTTTTTTGTATTTCTTAGTAGAGACGGGGTTTCACCGTGTTATCCAGGATGGTCTCGATCTCCTGACCTCGTGATCCACCCGTCTCGGCCTCCCAAAGTGCTGGGATTACAGGCTTGAGCCACCGTGCCCGGCCTGAATGACTTTATTATACAGAATTTAGTAAAGCAAATAGTAGAATTGATTATAAGGACCTACAGATATGATTGTACCATTTAATACCCGCGCTGTTTAGTCACTCTTAGCTCTTTTTTCCACAAAATAAAAATAAATAAATCATTGTAGAGTTGTTATGATAGCTCAATGACTTTAAAAGAGATAATATGAGTAAAGTGCCTAGCCAAGTACTTGGCATATCATAAGCACTGAGTACATAGAAGCTATTATATGATATGAAAAAGCCATTATAAAAGGTTCTTGATTTATGAATATTATGGAGTAGCTATTATGACTAAATGATCAAATGATCTTCATGCAGGTTTTATAGAAGTGAGTTATTTTTGGAGTCATATTATTTCGGGGCTGGAAAGGGCCTTGAAGATAAAATATAGTTTTTACATATAAAAGGATGTAGATGACTATGCCCTCACCCAGAGATCAGAATGCCTGGAGGATGGGCGCTTGTAATTTTCAAAGTAGCTTCAATGGACTTAGAGTTTGTATGATGCCGTCTGCTTAAGAAGAGCCCTGTATCATTTCCTGTTCTTGCGGGGATATGCAAATGACGGAATGAGAAAACAAATATGCAAATGAGGACCCAGAAAAGTTAAGTGAAGTATTTCAGGTCACAGTACATATAATAGCAATCTAAGAAGTAGCCTCAGGACCGCTGACTTCTAACGTAGGATTTTTCCTTCTATAACACACCAGCTCTTTTGAAAAAGACCATTGCATAATGGAATTTAATTGCTTCCTTTTACTATTCACTTACACTGAAGTTGTATTCTTCTCAGCCAAGGAATTATACATAGCTTTGGAAAAGATTGTTTTTAAACGAGACCTGGCCTAAACAAGCCCATGGTACACATCGTATGTTTTGCCTTGCAGGGACATCTTACTCCACAGTGACACCCACAGGCAGAGGCCCTGTTTCCACACAGGGAAGAAAAGGCCATCTTGGATCTCAGTGGGAAAAGTCCTTTTTAATCACCACGGGAAGTGATTTCGAACAGCAGGTAATTTTAGATTTATCTCAAAGCCAGAAGTGTGTGTGTGTGCCTGTGGGAAGGAGAAAAGGAGAGAGGGCAAGATACAGAGACAGAGAGACAAAGAGAGGCAGAAAGAGACAAAGAGAGACACGCAGAGAGACAGAGGTGTCCAGATATTAATGTGTGTTTGTTAACATTTATTGTGTATATGTATTCTCTCTTAGCATATGGCAAATAATCATGAAGAAAACGGCAGAGAGAAGCAAAATAGGGCTTTATTAAGATAATTGCTTCAATATATACTTGAAGGTATTAACACCAGATAATGTGAAACAACAGTCAGGAAAATATTTCACCCACTAACTCAGGCTATCTGGTGGTGCTGCCCTTTCAACATCAGATGAACTACTAGCAGACACCCTGTACTTTTCACTTAAGAAAAGCTCAAGGACTGCTCTGTTTCCAAAAAATAAATAAATAAATAAATTTAAAGAAAGAATTAGGTTCCTTACAAAAGAGAATAATAGGAACACCAAACAGGTCAAATCATAGTACTATTTATGCCAGCCTGGTTTGAAAAAATGATCTACATATCCAATGCATTATTATGGGGTAAGCAATTGCAACAAAGTCGCTCCACCTCCTCCCTAGTTGCTGCAGGCCTCTCTGTTCCCAGGTCAACAGAACCAGCATGGATGGATGCAGCAGCCTCAGTCAAGGGCAGATAAGAATCCCTCTTCACATGTGCTGCTGCCCTACTTTGGGGACGGCTCGAGTCTTCACACTGCACAGTCACTGTTTCCTCCAGACTTTTCAGAAGGTTTGCAAGTACCTCTCCCATCCCTAACATTTCATGATAATTTTGTCTACTGGCAGACGCTAACACAACCTCTAGCAAAACTAAACAACAACAAAATAAACATTTTGCTCGCTTGGCGAGACAGTGCCCAAGAGAAGAACTTGTCTTTTGGGGTTTTTTATTAATCATCTGCTGATAAAAATATACCTAAGTAGAATAAAAAACTCCTCACTCTAGTGACAAGCAGTTGGATAATTTCCAAACTTGTTGAAATGCTTTGGAACCAAATAGTTCTTCTTTCCATCCCCAATGAAGCTGTTTTCTGGTTGGTGATCTCGGGCCGTTATTGCTCTTTGATTTTAGATTTCTTCACCGGTGGAATGGGGTGAAAAACAATAATGACTTAATAGGGAGGGTTTTGCTGGAGTCGGGTCCCAGTGGCTCACTAGAGCCTGTTGTGTACACCCCGTCCAAACTCTGCACTCCATAGCATGAAACTGCTAGTGGGAAACCTGTCATCTCTGGGGTATTACATCATAGAAACTGGCAAACACGAAAAACCTTTTCTTCCCCAGACAGCTTTAAAGATTTACCAGAACACCACTGCTCATAAGGTTGTGTTAAATTTTAAATGACATAGAGGATTTAGCACAGGTAAATGTTTAGTCATTTAGAGCTACCTGCCCCCTTCTCCCATTTTTTTTTTGTTTCCCTTCTGGTGAAGTTTGCACTTGGACTCCAATATTTCTCAACACAGTATTCAGGTTTTATCCTTACAGCTACATAGCTGAGACTATGTAGAAACAAGGATTTTGGAGTCAGGCAGAGAGAGAGAGAATGCCAGCCCATAGGCACTTACTGTGTGACCGCCAAAAATTCTGTAGTGCCAATCTGTTTCCTCATGTGATAAATAAATAGGAAAATACCTTCCTGCAGTTTGTATAAAGGAAACCGAGAGAGCAAAATTAAAGGTCAATTATTAATAAAGGTCAATTTAATAATAAATTAAATGCCAAGCAAATACTCGTTGCTTGGCATTTAGGAAAAATTTAATTTTCTTGCCTTTTTAAGAGAGATTCTAGAGACTTTGAATAACTAAAGTCATTTAAAAAAAATAATAAATTTCCCGCTTTATTTGAAATGGTGCATTTCTGAGCATCCGCGAGAGTGTGTCAGACTGTGGGCAGCAGCATCACGCCTGCAAGGTGATGTTTCTCAGTGCTTTGCTTATTCATCTTAGGACTTAGGGAAAACAAGGAAGTCCTGGGTAGTCCTGGGCAGACAGAACCCTGGATAAGGCTTCCCTGAAGGAGAGGCAAATATTTAGACAAAAATTGAACAGCTTTAAACCTACCTAAATGCTACTTTACAAATTGTAGTACAGAAAAAAAAAAAAAAAATCAAATGTTCGCTCTCATGAGTATGAATTACAATAGAAAAAAATGTAAGCTAAACGGGGAGAGATAAACACTTGTAAATGATGTGGATAATGGTGTCGGTAATCTTCAGCAAATAACATTTTGTGTATCAAAGAATATGCTCTTCAAATCCTAAAGGGAAACCAAGCAGTGAATCGGAGAATGAATGTGGCTTTAGATTAAATGGTTTTCACCAGGGTCATTTTAGCATGTGATTTTCTTTTGCCCCAACTAGCACACAAATCTGCTTTTCTATTTGCAAGTGAAGTCCTAGACATGTGTATAGCAGTAATCTTAGATACAGTCACCTTGGGTGGTTTAAATTTTAGTTTAAGTCTCATGTAATCTTACCCAGTTCACCCTCTTCTTATTCATCAAGGACTATTTACAGAAAAATAAGAGGCGGTGAATCTATATCCTGTTGGAATTTTATAATAAAACAATCTAATTTACAAAGCCCTTTTCTCTTATAAAGGCATTGAGGGAGCTACATAATTAAATGGCCGTCATAAAATTAAGAGAATCTATTTCTAACCTCATTTGAAAAGTTAGCTGGAATCTTAACATAATAGCTGTATTATTTTTGTACTTTTTTTATTCCTGTTTTTCTTCATGCATGCTGTAGCCTATTTAATGACTTCCCTTTGCTGTTTCTTTTAAAGTGCACCTCATGCCGTTAAATGCAAAGTGTTTCTGTATGTCCGCAAGAAGGAACATTTGAAAATATTCATGCCATGTAGTAACCAACTGTTAACATGTCTAGGAAGGAATTAAAATACCCTAATACATAACTTGACAAACCATCAAGAGATGGTTCTTTATTTCTCTGCAACAAGTTGAAAGAAGAAAATAAATACATCGAATTAGTTTAAATTCTAAGATAAAGTTATTCGGCAATTCCTCAACGTACTTACTATTAACCAGCCCCGTTGCTGACCCTAATTCCCCAGCACCAGCAGGTGTATGATCCAAGCTATATTTCTTCTGAAGTCATTTATGTGTCTGGGAAGAAGTTTGCTTTATTTACTCAAATTATAGCGATGACTGTTTTTACATCATCATAGGAGATTATCCTTATTGTTCCTTTTACTCTCCTCTCAGTGCCTCTCCATGCTCAGGCCATCACTTTTCACCTCTCCAAGTTCTCTTTCCTTCTTCCCTCTCCCCAGGCGGCCGCAGAGCTCTGAGGGGCCATGTGATGGCATGGCCATGACTCACAGGCAGACTTGGAGAGCTGTCTGTGGGCTTCCTGTGCCTTTGCACCCTCCCAGCCACACTGAGACTATTAATTCCCTTGGAGTCAATGAAAACTAACTGAAAAATATGATTTCAAGACAAACTGGGTCACTCGGGATTCTGTACAGGAAATAGAAAATGCTGTCAGAATTTAAATAGACAAGAATATCTTAAAGGGAATTTGTTGCTTGTGTGCCACCAGGAATGAATTTCAGAGAGAAAAACATCAAGCTCACTCGAAATCTCATTCCTATGAAATCACTACCAAAACTATGAAATTCAAGAACGCATCCCAGCTGTGATCTGAGGAACTGGGCGGTCAGAAACCTGAAGCCTCCACCACAGTGGCCTCTGGTGTGGCTGCCTCCAGTCACCGGGAATGTGTGGATGTGGTCATTGCATGCAACTGCATAGACTTCTTATTTTGACAGTGCTATTACCATCTCATAATCAGCCCAAGGTACCAGGAAGACGGTTTCCATTTCACTTCTGCATTGAAAGCATTGTAAGAGAGACTAGGACTCAGCTGCAAATGAATCCAAGAAGTTCAGGCTTGGTTCCCTACCCTTTCACTCTACCCATCAGTACAGAAGGAGGGGGGATGGAAGTTTAGCAGCTAATTCATATCTGCTGTGTTAGTTCATGTATTAGTCAGGGTTCTCTAAAGGGACAGAACTAATAGGAAGTGTATATATTTAAAGGGAAGTTTATTGGGAGAATTGACAAACATGATCACAAAGTGAAGTCCCACAATAGACCATCTGCAAACTGAGGATCAAGGAAGCCAGTCCAAGTCCCAAAACCTCAAAAGTAAGGAAGCTGACAGTGCAGCCTTCAATCTGTAGCTAAAAGCTGAAGAGACCCTGACAAACCACTGGTGCAAGAGTCCAAAACCTGAAGGACTTGGGGTCTGATGTTCAAGGGCAGGAAGCATCCAGCATGGGAGAAAGACGAAGATTGGACCACTCAGGAAGTCAGGTCTTCCACCTTCTTCTGCCTGCTTTATTCTAATAACCCTGGCAGCTGATTAGATGGTGCCCACCCAGACTGAGCATGGGCCTGCCTCTCCCAGTCCCTGGACTCATATGTTAATCTCCTTTGGCAACAACTCACAGACACGCCCAGGAACTATTCACATTAAATACTAACCATTACAGTTCATTTTCTGCTGCTTATAACAGAATTCCTGAAACTGGGTAACATGGTTTAGATGTTTGTACCCTCCAAAATCTTATGTTGAAATGATAACTCTAATGTTAGAGGTAGGACCTGGTGGGAGGTTTCAAATCATGGGGATTCATCTCTCATGAATGGCCTAGCACCATCCCCCTCGTGATGAGTGAGTTCTTTCTCAGTTAGTTCATGTGATATTTTGTTGTTTAAAAGAGCCCGAGACCTCCCAGTCCTTTCGTTCTTGCTCCCTCTCTTGCCATGTGACACATCTTCTCACCATTCACCTTCCTCCATGATTGGAAGCTTCTTGAGGCCTCACCAAGAGCAGATGCCAGAACCACACTTCCTGTACAGTCTGAAAACCACAAGCCAATGAAATCTCTTTATAGATCACCCCGTCTCAGGTATTTCATTATAATAATGCCACTGGAATAATACAGAAAGTTGGTACCAGGAGCAAGGCATTGCTATAAAGATACCTGAAAATGTGGAAGCAGCTTTGGAACTGGGTAATGGGAAGAGGTTGGAAGAGTTTGGAGGTCTATAAAGAAGATAAGAACACAAGGGAAACTTTGAAACTTCTTAGAAACTTGTTAAGTGGCTATGACCAAAGTGCTGATAGAAATGTGGAGAGTGAAGGCCAGGCTGAGGAGGTTTCGGATGGAACTGTGGAACTATTGAGAACTGGAGTAAAAGGCACCCATGTTACACCCTAGCAAAAAACTTGGGTGCATTGTGTTTATGCTCTAGGGATGTGTGGAGGTTTGAACTTAAAAGTGATGACTAAGAATATCTTGTGGAAGACATTTCTAAGCTGCAAAGCATTTGAGAGTTGATCTGGCTGCTCCTAACAGCCTATGATCAGATGTGAGAACAGATAAATGACTTAAAGTTGGAACATATATTTAAAAGTTTGGATAATTTGCAGCCTAAGCATGTGGCAGAGAAAGAAAAAGTTTTTTGGGGAAAGGAATCTAAGCAGCCTGTGGAGCAAGTACTCCCTAGAAAAATTAGCATGACTAAAAGGGAGCCAAGTGCTAATATCCAAGACAACAGGAACAAGACCTGGAAGGCATTTCAGAGCCCTGCCAAACAGCCCCTTCCATCACAGGCCTGCAGGCCTCAGAGGAGAGATTGGTTTCCTGGGCCAAGCCCAGGACTGTACTTCCCTGAGCAGCCTTGGGACATTGCTTCCTAAATTCTAGCCAGTCTAGCTCCAGCCTCAGCTCAAAGGGGCACTAGTGTAACTTAGGTCACAGCTCCCGAGGGCACAAGCCATAAGCCTTGGAGGCTTTCACATGATGTAACTTTTCAGATGCCCAGAATGCAAACATGAAGGCGATTCAGCAGTTTCTGACTCTATTTCAGAGGCTGTCTGGAAAAGCCTCAGTGCCCAGGTAGAAGCTGGCTGCAGGCTAGAGCCTCTACAGAGAAACTCTACTAGGGTATTGCCGAGGGGAATTGTGAGGTTGGAGGCCCCACACAGAGTCCCACCAAAGCACCGCTTAATGAAGCTGTAGGAAGCGGACCACCGTCTTTCAGACCCCAGAACAGTGGAGCCGTGGGCAGCTGGCATCTTGAGTCTGGAAGAGCCACAGGCACTCAACTTCAACATGTGAAAGCAACCATAGGGGCTGCACCTTGCAAAGCCACAGGGGTGGAGTTGCCCAAAGCCTTGGGAGCACACCACTTGCGTCAGTGTGCCCTGGATGCAGGACATAGAACCAAAGATTATGTTGGAGCTTTAAGTTTTAATGCCTACCCTGCTGGGTTCAGATTTGTGTGGGGCTTATTACTCCTTTCTTTTATTTTGAAATGGTCATGTTTACCCCGTGCCTGTGCCATCATTGTATCTTGGGTGTGAATAACTTGTTTTAATTTTACAGTCCCGTAGATGGAAGATGAGTCTTAGATGAGACTGGACTTTGAACTTGATGCTTGAACAAGTTAAGAATTTGGAGGACTATTAAAAAGAGATTACTGTACTTTGAAATATGAGAAGGACATGAGATTTGGGGTCCAAAATGATATTGTTTGGTTATTTGTTCCCTCCAAATCTCATGTTGAAATGTGACATCCAGTGTTGGACAGGGGGCCTGGCGGGAAGTACTGGATCATGAGGACTCATCTCTCATTAATGGCTTACTGCCATCCCCTTGATGATGAGTGCGTTCTTGCTCAGTTAGTTCATGTGAGATCTGGTTGTTTAAAAGAGTATAGCAACCGCCACCCCTGCTCCTGCTCTCATCATGTGACATGCTAGCTCCCCCTTTGCGTTCCACCATTATTATAAGATTCCTGAGGCCATCACCATAAGTAAATGCCAGCATCACACTTTCTGTGTATCCCACAGAACTATGAGCCAATTAGACTTCTTTTGAAAATAAATTACCCAGTCTCATATATTCTTATATAGTAACACAAACAGTCTAATACACTGGGTAATCAATATACAAATGAATTTACTTCTTACAATTTTGGAGGCTGAGAAATCCAAAGCCAAGGGGTGGTATCTAGTGAAGTTCTTCTTGCTTGTGAGGACTCTCAGCAGAGTGCCGGGGTATCTCAGGGCATCACATGGATGGGGGCTGAGTGTACTAGCTCTAGTTTGTCTGCCTTTTCTTACAAAGCCATCAGTCCCACTCTTATAATTACTCATTAATCCCTTCCTTCATGAATTGATTCAGGAACCCATTCATGAGTGCTCTGCTCTCTTTAAGGCCCCACTACTCAATACAGGCATATTTGGGATTAAATTTCAACATCAGTTTTGAAGGCGGCAAATTTCCAAACCATATTACCTGCCATGGTTCAAATGTGTCCCCTAAAATTCGTATGTTGAAACTTTGATCCCCAGTGGAGCAGTGTTAAGAGGTGAGATCTTTAAAAGGAGATTAGGTCATGAGGATACTGCCTTCATGAATGGGGTAATGTTACTGTAGGAGGGAGTTTGTTATAAAAACAAGTTCAGCCACTTCTCGCTCTTTCTTACCCTCTCTTGCCCTTTCACTTTTCACCATGGGATGAAGAAGGATGAAGGCTCTCAGCAGATGCTAGGATGATGCTGACATCATGCTCCTGTAATTCTCAGCCTCCAGCATTGTGAGCCAATAAATTCCTTATCTTCATAAATTATTCAGTTTCAGTTATTCTGTTATAGCAGCACAAAGTGAACTAAGATAGTAGCCATACATGATTTTCCTGGTACTACACTGAGCACTTTCATATGACATCATATTTAATTCTTAAAAAAATTCTGTGAGTTAATAACTTTATCCTCATATTAAAGATAGAAAAATTGAGACTTGAGGGAAATAGGTAAGTAAATGTTGTCTACATATGCCAGACAATGCTAGATGATTTCCACTCTTTACTTCCTTCCTCCTTCCGATAGTCTTATGGCTATATAGATAATATTGAAGCTTAGAGAGACTAAATAGCTTTGCCTACATAATACAGACATGACACAATTGCATTTCAAAAAAGTGTCTGATGACAATCTCCATAATCTCATCAAAATATTATTCCAAAACACTTAAAAAATGCTATTATATTTCCTTTGATATTAGGCATATTTTACATGATCAAAGTAATGTTTTGATTTATTAATCCTAATTTCCAGAATAAGTAATCATGAGTAAAAATGTCTCACATTGCTCTCTAGGCCAGAAAGTAAATTGTCTGCATAAAAGTTAACGTTATGCAGTCTTTTGATGCAATAAAAAAGGTTTTTATTTACATTTCTTTATATGGGGGTGTGACATTTTGCTAAATGAGAGTCAGCTAACCTACAATATCCTAATTTACACACAAATACTCATACACTTAATGTGGATTCTACCATTTTACTTTATATACTGAATATAACAACTTTTAAAATATTATTATTAACTGACCAATAATTCTTAAATTATTGTGGTAACTAAATAAATTTACATCATTTAAAGCCAATAAAATCTATGATGAATTGTATGTAGTCAAATAATTTTATTTTCATAATATCTGTCTTACAGTAAGAAAGTTTCCAGTAATAATGATGAAAAACAGAATCAGAAACAGGACTTTATTATATCCAAAAAGCACATAAGTAACTTAGACTCTTAGTGCTCATCATTCTGGAAGGTATCAAAATCTTCTCATTTATGATTGAGTGTACGGGGCTCAGTGAGTGCAAAATATACTGCAACTGAGGTCATTTGTCCTCTATAAAAATTTTCAACAGACAAATAAAACAAAAGTCAACTTTTGCTACTGACTTTGAATTTTTGCTCGAAGGTCAGGATTTATGAACATGATATTCTGACAAGACGGTATTTTTATGAAGGAGTGAAGGTGAAGGACCCATACAATATGCAATCTAGATTGACAATGTACAAAGATTTGGCTAAGAAAATATTAAATGTGTCTTTTTCAGGCAAGCTGCCAAGTAGCCTTTAGAAATGAAACCTGTTTTCTGCATTTTTCATTATGGAGCAGGAGTATTACAAAATTGACAACTAGATTCCATTTTGCTAGTAACTAGCTTAGGTGTTTAAGTTGAGATGTCTAATCATGTTGTGGGAGAAGGATTGTCAAAACCTACGGCTAAATAATAAGTGGTATCAAAACACATGAAATCAGAAGAACACAAACAGCTTGAATTTTAATTCCTAGCATTCTTCTTTTAACAAAGGGAAGATGCTTTTTTTTTTTTTTTCTTGGCTAAGGATGTATTTCATTTTTATGTTTTTTCCCCCACATACACACTCATTCACCCACAAGATTGTGTTTGCCCTTATTCTGTGTTCATTTATGAATACTTCTTTTTTTGAAGTAATTAAGGCATTCTGCATTAGTCAGGGTTCTTCAGTAAACCAGAACCATTAGGATGTGTATGTGTGTATGTGTGTGTGTTGACACAGATATAAACATAAATACAGATAGAAAGGTTTGAGGCATTGGCTTATGTGATTATGGAGGCTAAGTCCAAAATCTGCACAGTGGACCGTCAGGCTGGAGACCCAGGGAAGAGTCCATGCTGCAGCTTAAGTCTAAAGACCCTCTGCTGGAAAAGTCCCTCTTGCTTGGGGGAGGTCATTTGTTTGTGTTATTCACGCTTTCAGTCCTCTAGATGAGACTTACACAATATTAGGCATGGCAATCTGCTTTACCCAAAGTCCATGGACTTAAGTGTTAACCTCCTCCAGAAACACCCTCACAAAAGCATCCGGAATAATGTTTGATGAAATAATATAAATGAAAGCAAGGGAAAGTGAACAACCTCTGACAAATTGTGACAAAGAAAGAAAACATTTCTGGCATAACTCCGCATACTTTCTAGATACCTCCTCCCCACGCCAAACCATTTTTAAAAGCTCATTTTATAGGAAAGAGTACAACCTCTTGAACATTTGCACAGTTATTCCTGAATCTGAGGATAAGCATAGAGTAGTATTAATAGATAGGCTACTGAACGTTAAGAGAGCAAAGGAGGCAGAGAAAGAGAAGCAATAGAAGAAAAGGGAGGAAAGAGAGAAGGAGTGTGAGAAGGGGAAGAAATTTAGAAAGCAAAGCAAGTCACTTTCAAAGGGTGGGTGGGGGGACAGTCCAGTCTTATTCTTGACATTCTAGGTCCTCCCCCCCAAAATTGACAAAGATTGATTAAAAATAAAATGAATCCCGAAAATAATATCCAATCATGTTTTCCTCCAATATAGAGGCAATAAAAACATTTGAACAGGAAAGAATTTGGGAATATAGCTTGCATGAGCCTTTCTTAGAAAAATTATTTGATGACAAAAGCCAGCTTTCCAAAATATGTATGTAGACATCCAGTAAAAGTGCATCTGCAACAGTACAACATACAATATATTAAAAGACAGTAGAAAAATATCCACACAAAACTCCATAAATGTTGCCCTGTGAACCCTTCTTGAAAAACCTTGTCAATGAACTGTAACTCTCAGTGAGATGAATTAGAATAAGAAATAAAAAAGTCAAAGAAGGTAAGTACTGAATGCAATTAACTCTACTCTTTAAGACTAATAGTAATAGCTATAAAATCATGAGTTAAATATCATAAAACTTGAGAAATCAAAATATTAAATTATAACAACAAATGAAAAGTTCTCTGTGAATATGACTATGTTTAGGAATTTTGTCAATAACTTGTTTCTAGCTGTTCTATTTTTCTTCTGTTAATGTGGCATTTTAAGTGTTTTTTTAATCCAGACTATACAGTATGATCACATCTTTTTAAATTTATTTTTTGCTCCATATTCTCATAACCTTTACTCTTTTTATCTACCTAGAGAAATAGCTGCAAAGATAGTAATATAATTGTGTCATTTCTGGGGAATTTTCCATGACATATTTATATCTGTTATGTTCTATGTTATTTAATTTTTAAAATAAAAACTTACAAGCTTCAGAAAAATCAAACAATAAATTATTCTTTTAAAATGCTGTTTCTATAAGAAGAGAACCCTTAACAAGTTCTTAAAAGTCTGAGAAAATGAAAAATGAAACTATCTTCAAACTAAACCTAAAGCACAGCAAAACTGCGGTTCTCTTCCGGGTTTCAAAATTGTTTCCTCTTCAGAACTTCAAAAACGTAAGAAAGCTCTTTGTTTATAACTCATCGTAATGAAAGAATAAGGGCCACACCCATGAAAAGGACCTAGGAAGGAATCCTGCCTTGCCTTTTCTTGTGTCTGTTTTTTGCCTACAATCTCTCGCATTCTTTGGTTTGTAGCGGCACGGCTCCAATTTCTTTCTCTTTCTTCACAAACTTTCTCCTGTGTGTTTTCTCTGTGTCTTCAAATCTCTCTCTCCTTATAGGGACACCAGTTATTGGGTTTAGAGAATGCCCTAATCCAGTGTGACTTCCTTTTAACTTGACTGGTTTATTTATTTATGTAATTATTTATTTATGTACTTATTTATTTTAAATTTAGCATCTGCAAATACCTTATTTTCAAATAACGTTACATTCACAGATTCCAGGGATTAGGACTTAAACTTATCTTTCATTCAATTCACAATAATTATAATAATATTTACATTGAACCATCATTTTCTTCAATCTACAAAATGCAATCAGATATTATTCTACATAACATATTTTTTTTTAAGCTTGTTTTGCTCGTATCTTATCAGTTCTCTTTAGACAGCCACACTTAGAATTTAAAATCGCCTTTTGAGTATTCCTTCCTTTAGTTTCATTTGGTTACTCTGCAAGAAGAACCCATGCCCTTATTTCTTCCATTCAGATAGGTTTCAAATTCAACCCTGAGATATTTTCTTCCTTCCTGACACTAGAGATGTGAGATTGACATTTCCTGTCTTAAGCATCTTTCCTAACTTTATTTCCTCAAACTTTTCACAGACTAAAGCTAACAGCTTTTCAAATTTCCATTTGTGATGAGAGACAGGGAAATTCTAGAATTCTGAAAATATTTTCAGTTTGAAGTGTAATATCTAGGTACATCTTCTTAACTCCAACATGCTCCTTGTAGGAAAGAGATGAGTGAATGAAACTATGTTTTATCTGAACATTCCCCTATTCAGAGTGACAGTGCATTAAAAAATATGATGAAATGATTACCTTAATCTTTGTTAACTATGTATCTGCTTCAAGGGGTTGAGGAATTGAGTCCTGAAAGTGTGCTGTCCACGTTCAAGCAGGCATGACGTGGCTGCTCATTCTGCACACATATGCCACAAAGGAGTGAGCTGAGAGTCAGGTGGGTTTGACTCATGAAGGGTAAGAGTGGCAGTGCACATCTACAGTTTACCACCACCTACCACGGAGCTTTTCTGTTAGTAACAAACCTTATTTTTCTTTAGAAATAACTTCTCTCATTGTGTTCAGTTTTGGGGAAATCTCTTACATAAGGCATCTTCTACACACTTGACAAGAAAATGTACCTCATACAAAACATGCCAGATGCCCCCTTTCAGAATTTTGAGTTATGGAAAAAAATGATGAAAAAAAGAGAAAAAAATATATAAATTATTTATTCCAATGACTGGGTTTTGATGCATAAGCAAGTAATTCCAGCTATTTAGATACCAGAGGTCCTTCTTCCTGGGCATTATTTTGTGAGTCAGACTTTTTATTATTCTTTCCAGATTCTGTGAGGCGCTATTTGTCTTTAAAAATATATAATTTCTGACTTGTGACCAGGAATCTGATTCTGTCATCTGTATCAAAGATCCGTGATACAGCAATTGATTCTGAAGTAGTCATTGAGTAAGCAGGTGCCTTTTATCATTGTATTTTATCCCTGCAATAGTTCAGTGAGGTAGCTAGTGAATCTGCTGTGTTAGAAACAAAGAAAATGTATTGCCAAGGTATTTTGTAATATTTCTCTAACGTCACATAACTAGTTGCCTCCAAGATCAGGAACAAAACAAAGTAGTTGTGATTCCCAGTGCATTTCTAATTCCATTCTACCATGTGGTCTCAAACATGGTTTTATAAAGTCTAATACATTGATGGCCTCAGTGGTTTGAAACTGATTGTTCAGAGGAGACAGTGGCTGCTACGAGAACTGAGTGACAGGCCGAGCTCCGTCTCTGACCCTTACTCCATCCGGGACAGTGTGGTTTTGTTTCTTCTATAAACAGAGGTTTCACACACATTTTATTTAGAAAAATATGTTTCAGAAGTAAAATATCCTTTAAATATAAAGGCAAGATGAAAATATTTTAGGTAATAAAAAATGATATTTTTCATGATTAGCAGATCCTTATAAAAATAAATATTTTAGGTGGACAGAAATTGATTCCAGAATGAAGCACAAGTATGAACGAATATAAGAAAAATATAAATATGGCCAGGTGCGGTGGCTCATGCCTGTAATCCCACCACTTTGGGAGGCTGAGGTGGGCGGATCACCTGAGGTCAGGAGTTTGAGACCAGCCTGGCCAACATGGTGAAACCCCATCTCTACTAAAAATACAAAAATTAGCCAGGCAAAATTAACCAGGCATGGCAGTGGGCACCTGTAATCCCAGCTACTCAGGAGGCCAAGACAGGAGAATTGCTGGAACCCGGGAGGTGGAGGTTGCAGTGAGCCAAGATCTTGCCACTGTACTCCAACCTGGGTGACAGAGCGAGACTCCTTCTTAAAAACAACAACAAAAATATAAAGATAAATATGTGGCTAACTCTAAATTGATACTGATTATAGAAAACAATAATAAAGTTTGAAACATTATAAAGTACAAGAAGAATTACTATACATTACATCAAAACACAATAGTTGGAAAGAAAAAAGTGTGATTTAAAGCCTTATAGGACCCTTGCATTGTTGGGTCAAAATTCAAATACAACTGGTCAACAAAGTTGTATTTGAATATAAATAAAAATACATTTGATATCTCTAGGATAACTTCCATGGAAGTACTTTAAGAATGTATAACTAAAAAGCTATTACAGGAAAAAAAAGGAATAAACAGAATTCAAAAGAAAGAAAAAAAAATGTAACATAGAAAAGGTAGAACAAATATATCATAGTTGAAACATGTTTTACTAATTGTATTAATCAGCACCAAGCCATATTGCTTCTCTTCGGAACTTACACTATCAGATTACCAGATAAACTGATGTGGTCCTAAAGAGAAGCTTTCCAGTGTACCAGGGAAGTCTCAGGCATGTCCATTCAATACACACCGTGAGCACCTAATGAGTGCCAAATACTGTTGCAGGCATTGGGGTCAGAGTGGTGAACAAAGTAGGAGTAACCTGTGCGCATACAGACCTTACATTTTAGTGGGGAAGAAAGGCAATAAAAGTATAATGCCGTACTAGTGGTGGTTAAGTCACATAAGGAGAAACAAACCAACAGACGGGGATAGAAAATGACAGGGTAATATCAGTGTAAATTTTCTTAGTTCATAAAATAATTCCATCCTTGGGAAAACTGCCCCTTGCATAAGAAGTGTTTCTTCTCTGAGTACCATGCAGTAAACTGCGCCATTCTCTGTGGATCTGTTTGATAACAAGCGGTGGTCATGGGGAAACTACTGACCACATAAGGATCTCTGCCTGACAGAGACCAACTAGGGGAGGCTCTGCCTCCAAGGAAGTTACTGTCTGGGTAGTCTTTCAGCCCATAAAGGGCAGAGCAAATCAATATTGGCTTCCCCTCCTTTATTTTTATGTATGTATGTATCTATGTATGTATGTATGTATGCATGTATGTATTTATTTTTGGCCAGAAGTTAAAATACTTCATAAGGTGTGGGAGAGGGAATTCCAAAATGATTCCCCAAGATTTCCCGCTCCTAACACAATGAGATATTATGCCAATGGTTATTTATATTATTAGGTCAGTGCAAAAGTAATTGTGCTTTTTGCCATTACTTTCAATGACCAAAAAAACCCCAATAATTTTTGCACCAACCTAATACACAGAAAAGAGGATTTTACAGATTAAATTATAGCTATTAATCAATTGATTTTTTGTTAATCAAAAAGGAAACTACCAAAGATACATGAATGCTGTTTTAAAATGCTGCTTGAGGTGATTTGTTACACACAGAGAGAAAACAAATACAATGTTAAAAACGTAAGTGATAGTGTACAGAATCTTGAATGCTTTTTATTTGCTATCAACTGTACTCCTGGTGTGGATAAGAAACATGTGCTGTCTGGTGCTGTTTCATAATTTGTGGAGTGATGGAGTTAAACTAGCTGCTGTCTAAAATACCTCTCAACTTCCAAATTCTGTGATTCTGTGGGTCCTTTATACTTCCCAGGAAACCTTCAATCACTGCCTAAAACAGGCATTCACGACAGTCACCGACGTTAATAAAGGTGTCCTCATCATTGAGGATAATGAGATTGTCCAGAGTCGTCACTCTAGTCTGCTTTAGTGGTTCAACTTGGGAGAATCTGATTCTTCTGATTTCTAATGTTCTTATACCTTCATTGTGTCCATCGTTCATTTGTGGATATATGTTAACTTCATTTGTGTTATTTTGAGAGATACCCATTAATTTAGAAAATCTGCCTTTCTGAAATGTTCTATAACTATGCCATTCAAGATCACCCTTGGCCACATTTATATAAGCTTATAAGCTACTAAATAGGAAATTTATTTTGGTATTTGGTCATCTGATCTACCACTTTTATGATTAAGAAGTTGTAGAAGAAATGTTTAAAATAGGCAAAGGAAAGGACAATTATCTTGTTCAGTTTCATTCTTTCTCTATACAGTTAACTTTCTCACTCTAGCCATTAACTCTAAGACTTTAGATTTCTAAATTGAAAATTAGATTGAAAACCCTAAAATATCTGCTGTGAATGAGTGAACCATGTGCTATTGAGGTGAGGGGTAAGTTTACTTAGGAAGCAACGACAGTCCTTGCGCAGTCACAGCACGGAGAGGGTGACAACAGACACTTGTGATTGGTGTCTGAAAATTGCCTTGTGTGACAGGTCATTTTTATTTGTGAATACCTTTACTTCTACAAAACCAGGATCTGCATTATATTATTATCACTCAATTGTCATTAAATATTTTTTAAATAAACAGTTGAGCCCATTAGAATATTTTTATGAAAGATAAATCAAGGAAATAGCACAAATAGCCCAAGCTGGCACCCATTTGAATATGACTAGCATTGGATAAATAAAGGAATATTGAAGATATAACCAAATATTTAAACAAAGATGTTTAACACCTCACTGGTTAAGAGAGCTACGATGTATAACTAGGCAATGATTATCGACATTATCAACATAAACTGTTTAAGTAAATTACAGAATGCTCATTTAGCAGAATAACATAGTCATTTAAAAAGAGGGTTTCTATGTGTTAATATAGAAAACTGTGTATTCAAAAGACTGTGAAAGCAAGTAAAAATTCTGCAAACAGTATGAATATTTTTATAAAATAAATGAATAGGAAATTACTTAAGGTATACACCACATTTTTCTGTGCTTGTTTTTAAACAAAAGCATTATGAGTAAATTATCTTCTCTTTGCTTAACTACATTCTGAATAACACAATTTTTAAGTTATATAAGTACTTCATTTATATGTCATTAAAAGAAAGTTTTTAAAAACAGTTCTAAGACTACACCAATTCTAGATTTGTTACTAAATGCCATGCATGAGGTAAGAGTATGCAGTGGTGTGTGTTTGTGTAGTTTATGTGTGTGTGATGTGTCTGTCTGTGTACACATGCATGTGTGCATGCATGCCTCTGTGTGTGCAGGTCCATGCAGTGCTGTTTGTGCAGTGTGTGTATATCTGTGTGTGTGTGGTGTGCATATGTGTCTTCGCAGCGGTGTGTGTATATGTGCATGAAGTGGCATGTGGGTGTGCATGGTATGTGAGAGTGTATAAGTGCACACATATGCACGCATGTGTACATGTGTTCACCATCATGTCAATGGCCTTGGCTAACACCACTGCTGAGGTGAGGAATCTGTGTGTGCTTGTGTGTGCATGCACAGTGGTGCATGTGTGTGGTATGTGTTGTGTGTGCACATATGTGTACCGTGTGCGTGCAATGGTGCGTGAGTAGTGTGTGCCTGTATTGTGTGTGTGTATGGGTGTGGGTGCACATGCAGAGATGTGTGTAGCATGTGTAGTGCCCATGCTGTGGTGTGTGTGTGCAGTGGTGTATATTTGTGTGTGTCCACACATGTCCATGTGTGTGTCCCCTTCTTTTCAATGACCTTGTTTTGCACCATTGCTGGGTGAGCAAGGTGTGAAAACCTAGGGTGCAGTAGGAGATCAGGCTGACCTTCCCGCTGACTTAGCCCTCCCTGAATCAGACACAGGAAGATGTAACCAGAGCCTTCCTGACCCCTCTGAGTAGGAAGGGCATCCTTTGCTTTCCCCAGTAAAGCTGGCTTCCTTTCAACCAACACAGCACAGAGCTGTATGAGCAAGCACTGACAACCTTGGCTGATGGGAAGAGACTAAATTGAAAGAGATGATCAGTAATGGAGTTTTTCATAGAATAAGCTGGAGAATTTCCAGTGATAAGAATGCTTATAAGGAGGTCATCCAGGGAGTTTCTCCATAGCACGGTTGCACTAAATACAGTGGTCACTTGGCCACTGTTCGTGCCATGAGGGATTGGAAGCTGTAGACTTTGGAAAAAGGAGGCAGGGCCAAGATCTACAGAGATGCAGAACCAGACAGAAAGGAGGCTGTGATCCAGAATCATGGGTACCTGGTCCACATCTTGACAGTGCCCCTACATGGGGATGTTTATCTTGGGCAAGTCACAGTCTCAGAAGCAAGGGTTATGGGTTATGATAACACCTCGAGTTTTTCTCAAAGGATCCAATGCGTCTCCGTTATCTGATGACACTTTTGCACTTTCAGAATATGTGGTGCATTTTAACACAATGAGGCAATTTAGATTTCTGCTCTCCTAAATCTTTACATCATCAATTGTGATTATTTCGCTTCTTTGCCTTTCCTTGAAAAAAAATCAAATTAACTTATTCTTGAACTTATATCCTGTCTGTTCCTTGCAACTTCAACTTGCTTTTACTTGAGAATGGTAACTAAGTGCCCATAGAACAAGTGTACATGTCCGCATATCTTTTCTTCTCTGTTGCTTCGCTAGAACAGCTAAAATTTACCTTGCTTGGGGATCTTGTGATATATATATATATCTCACTATATCTTGCTTTCCATTCATTTATTTTACAAATGTGTATTTGGTGCTCATTATATGGTACATATTATCCTAGGTATGGGACATATAGAGCTGGTCTCTACTCTCATGAATGGAGGAGACAGATACCAAATAATGCATGCCTCGCTGCTGGATATTAATTGAGATAAGCTCTCTGCAGAAAAAGTGCAGGGTGCTAGGCACGTCTGTTTGAGGCTGAATTGTGTCCTCTTCAAAAGTCATATGCCAAAGCCTTAACCCCCAGTCCCTCAGAATGTCACTATATTTGAAGATGGAGTCTTTAAAGAGGAGATTAAGGTTTAAAAAGGTCATAAGGGTCCCTAATCAGATAGAATTTGTGACCTCATAAGAAAAGAAGATCAGGATGTAGACATGATGTTAGTGTAGCCTTGTCCGATAGTTTGAAGTCAGGTAATGTGATGTCTCAAGCTTCGTTCTTGTTGCTTAGGATGGCTTTGGCTCTTTGGGTTCCTTTTTGGTTCCATGTGAATTTTAGAAAAGTCATTTCTAATTCTATGAAAAATGACACTGGTAGTTTGATGGAAACATTACTGAATCTGTAAATTGCTTTGGGTAATATGGCCATTTTAACAATATTGATTCTTACTATCCATGAGCATGGAATGTTTTTCCATTTGTTTGTGTCACCTCTGATTTCTTTCAGCAGTGTTTTGTAATTCTTCCTATAGAGATCTATAGGAGCTAACCTCCCTGGTTAGCTGGATTTCTAGGTCTCACTTGATAAACTTTACCACACGCAAGTGGGAGAAACGTGACTGAAGTGATACCCACAATCCCATGCCAGAAGGCACAGCTGCATTATCCCTTATCACACTCTTCCTAGTTGTCTATCATAAACAGATGCATTCGTAAATATTTATAGCTGTTTCTTAAATGCAATCTGTAAGCCACCTTCATAAGAATTGCCCAGATGTAGCCAGGAGTGGTGGCTCATGCCTGTAATCCCAGCACTTTGGGAGGCCGAGGCAGGTGGGTTATTTGAGGTCAGGAGTTCAAGACCAGCCTGACCAACATGGTGAAACCCCATCTCTACTAAAAATACAAAATTAGACGCATGTGGTGCTGCATACATGTAATCCCAGCTACTTGAGAGGCTGAGGCAGGAGAATCACTTGAACCCGGGAGGCGGAGGTTGCAGTGAGCCAAGATCATGCCGTTATTCTCCAGCCTGGGCAACAAGAACAAAACTCCATCTCAAAAAAAAAAAAAAAAAACCCAGTGCTTAAAAGCCAGTTTTTGTGTCTGAACAAGTCTGTTGACTTCTATGTTGAGACTGAGTCCTAGGGACCTACATTTTCAAATTGCTTTCAGCCCATGATTATCTTGATGTGTGTTAAGACTCATAGTTTGATGGTTATACTCCTTCTCTCTACCGTCTATAGCTCCCCTCTGTCTCTCTCTGTCTCTCTCTCTCTTAGGCACTGTCCTAATTGCCTTACATGTGTGAACTAATTTACAGGTGTTAACTAAGAGGACTCGGTAAATCTTACAGCATCTCTTATTGTACCACAGTCTCAGCATGTGCCAGTGACTTACAACTAAATTTATTTTATCCTCTTATGACTCCATAAAGTAAAATAGAAAAGACATATTAAGAAAACATTCAATAAGTACAAGTGAAGTTATGCAAGTTTCCGTCAGCTCTGGAACTCACATTACCCGAACTCACTGCAATGGTTTTTGTGAGAGCATCAGACTGTTACTCAATGAATGTGTACATTGAGCAGCTAATAGCAAATCATACATCATCATGTGCACACAACAGAAATTCTGCTCTCTCATTAGTCTCCATAGCGACGCATAAAAAGATCATTGCTAACCAAAGCCCTGGTTACTGAAGGGACCCTCCTGTGAGCAAATCTTATGAGGTTTACCCTGGAGATGACACAGTCTGGCTCTATGATTCTACAATACATATACTAATTTTCTTTCTTAGATTTTTATTATTTTCTCTGCACTTTTAATGGCAGGTACAGTTTTAAGCCATCTTTTCTAATATGCCTGGTTTACCTGTACTTAAAGATTTCTTCCACAAAGAACCTTGCAGCTGGCCTGTGGTATTTTATGGAAAAAAAAAAAAAAAAAGAAATAAAACATCTCTCAAAATGCATCCTGAAAAGAAATAAGAAACACAATATTAGAATCCGCAGTTAGGATCCACAGCATTACTTTCAATCAGTTCCACTCTATTGCCCACCATGAAATGTTAATAAAATAATGTGTTGCATTTCAAATGGAAGGGACTGAAAGAAGCACAGAACTGACCTCAATGAAAGAAAGCTAAACCAAGTGAAAATTAAAAGAAGGCAACTACACAAATCTAAGTGTTTGTAGGTCAAATGCCTTTCTGCAAAATTTACAAACAGGATATTACAGACTGTTGGCTGCCATGACTTGCCTAAATGTCAGTGACTTGAGGTCAGTCACCCTCAGAATAAGGACATGGAAGTGTTACAGGATCCTTCGAGTGTCGCTTTACCAGCCCAAAATCTGTGGCCAGCGACGCCTTAGCCCAAGTTTTGTTCAGGCCCACTGGGCCCACTCAGCCCAGCAGGCTGCTCTTAGCTCACGCTGCCAACCTGGATCTCATGCCTGCCAAGGGTGAGTGGAGCTGCGAGAGCGTGTGAGCAAGCATGCTTGGAGTCTGACCACTGTCCACAGCCAGACACACTGACTGCGGTGTGGTAAGCAGCTCCAAGAGCTGGCACCAGCGCTGGCTCACTGCGAGGCTGTGGCTAGACCAGGTACACTGCAAGCAGCTTCCATGGCTGGCACTGGGGAACACAGTGGCACCCAGAAGCTTAGAGATGCCAGGAACTGCAGAGACCCAAAAAGGGATAGGGAGCTCCTAGGTCTGGGATCCCTGAAGGACCGTAGCTCTTCTCTCCTTCTTGTCTCCCTCAACATGGTGAGCAAGGAGTGTGTTTCAGTCCGGTTTATGTTGCAGTTCTTTCGGCCCCACCGTTTGGCAGGTCCCAAGTTCTTATCCTGCATGCCCAGGAAGAATGAGGCATGTGGATAAGTGGAGGGAGAGCAAGGCAAAGAGAAGCTTTTTGAGCAATAGAACAGCTCAAAGGAGACCCTGGAGAGGGCGGCTTCTCTCCACAGCCACGGCATCCCAACAGGCGCTCAGCTCTCAGAAGCGGGGAGGCCCTGGAGTCGGTAGTTCATCTCCGCAGCTGGTCATCCTGTCATGTCTCTTTTTGATTCTGGCTTAGTGGGGGGAGGGGAGGAAGGGGGCTTTTATGGGCTTTAGAGGAGAGGAAGTGTGTGCTGATTTGTCCATGGATGCCCATGGGTGGGCCCAGAAAAAGCACCATAAGTTTGCACTGTGGTCCACAGGGCAGGCAGTCGAGGCCCCAGGCTTCAGGCCTTCCCTGGCTTGAAGGTGGGGCTTCACCGGAGACCTGCCCCTTTTCACACAAGGGCCTTTCTCCTTCCATCACTGTTCACCCAGGCTGGGCATCCAGGGTGTTCCTGCCCAGGGGAGCCTGCAGGCCAGCGTCAAACTACACTAAGCACCCCCTCAGCCTCATTCCTGTGCTCCTTGGCACCCAAAGTCTGGAGGGGGCCGAGGCAGCATGGGGCTGGGGTGTCAGCACTGCTGAAAGCCTGCACACACCTGTCTGGGTTGTGACGGTGCCTGGGCTTGACGTCAACTCCCCTCCAAGATCAGAACAGGCTCCAGGAATAGGGAGAGGTCAGGCAGCAGGAGCAGGCACTTTAGAGCCTGCAGGGATGGGGTGGCCCCCAAGAGGGGCCCCCGAGAGGGCAGAGATGCCCAGTTGCTGAGCCACGGCTTCTGCAGCTATAGCTGTGCCAGAGGGCTTTCCTGCCTGCTCCTGGCCCCCAAGAGCACAGGGAGGTCTGGGTCCACAGCTGTGGCTGGGCAGCTGCAGCTGCACCCAGGAAGCATGAGAATCCCACGCTGCCAACTCAGAAGGGGGTGGGGCTTCCGCCTATTTCTGACTCCCTTCAGTTCAGTGGAGCACTCAGCCCCAGCTGTGCCTCCCCGACTGCAGCTGACATCATGGCCGCATCAGCTTCAGGCGGGTTGCCACTGCTATCGGAAGGCTCGATCCATTTTTTTCTCACCAAGTGTGCCCTCAGTCAGAATTCTGTTATTACTGGCGGCTAAGACAGCCTCAGAATCCTGGATTACTTTTAAGCAATAGAATGTTTTCCATTAAAAAATAATAATAATAAAAGCCAGTAATGTACAGGGAACTCTACAAATAGATATTATATAAAATAGTAAAAAAAAAAAGTAATTTCTGCCTTTATTCAAAATTTTTATAGTTCATTTCAGCTAAACCAAGGGCTAACGAAATTTACTGCTTTGATTTTCTTCTAGTTTGTTTCTTTCTACATTCTTAGAAAGCAAACTTAGTTCTCTAAACTCTGTATAAATGGTTTCATTGATTTGAGGTAAAAAGATAACATCTTGAAATTATCTTTGCTCTAAAGGCACATGGCTATATTTAAGACATAATGTGTGAATTAGTTCTGTAATTATTTTCCATAGTTAAACGTTTAAATAAAGCACTATATACAAATTGCATATGAATGCGTTTCTAAATCAATGACACTCCGCTTGCTAATAATGAGTACTTGTTGTTGCCTTACTGTTGAGTTTTAGCTGTTTTTTGCATATTCTTGAGGGACTATATGGCTAAGTTCCTGGGTGAATAAGGACTTCCCTAAGTGGACTTTCCCTTAGGCCAAAATGAGTCATGGCGGCAAGCTAAGGGATTGAAGCAACCAATCAAAGGAGACTTTCCCCTAAGCCAAAATGAGTCATAGCCGCAAGCTAAGGGATTGAAACTTCAACAATCATAGGGAGTTTAAGCTCCGGCTGCAGCCTGATTTTTTTTTTTTTTTTTTTTTAAATTAAGTGTTCTCACTCATAGGTGGGAACTGAACAATGAGATCACTTGGACTCAGGAAGGGGAACATCACACACCGGAGACTGATGTTTTTAACCAATCAGGCCTGCCAATCCACAAGTGGACAGAAAATAAGGTAATTCTATAGGACAGAAAAAGGAAAAGGGGAGGGGTCAAAAGGGGATATAAGCATAAGACGAGCCAGAAACAGTAACCCTTCTGGGTCACCTTCCACCGAGTGGAAGCTTTACTTTTGCTTTGGTTTTACTTTGGCTTTTGCTTTAATAAATCTTGTCGCTGCACACTCTTTGGGTCCGTGCGTTTCTCTAATGAAGCTGTAACACTCACCGCTGCGGTCCATGGCTTCATTCCTTGAAGCCCCAGAGACCACAAACCCTTTGATGGAGAAAAGACCTTCGATCGGGAGGACTTCTTGTCTCATTCTGCACGCACATGATTTATCCAGTGTGTGCTCTGCAAATATTTGTTCCCAGTTTCTCAGAACTCTTTTCTCATTGTTTTTCAGAGAACAAAATATTTGAATTTTGATGAAGTACAATTTTTTATAGATCTATTTTGTAAACTTTGCCAGTCCAAGTTCATACACAGTTTCCCCTGTTCTCTTTTAAATGTTTTAAACTTTTACATTTTACACTTAGGCCTATGATTAAATGCAGTTAACTTTGTACAAGATATGAGTTGTGGGTTAAGGTTGCTGTATTTATTTATTTGTTTGTTTGCATATAGACATCTAATTGATCTAGAACCATGTGGTGAAAAGATTATTTTGATTCCATTTTCTTTTTTTGCCTTTTGCAAAACTCAGTTAATTACATTTGTATGAATCTATTTCTGATATGATGCCCAAGAAGAAAAAAGTAGTTTTAATTTATCTGCTTATGTTCCCTAATTGTCAACTCAGTGGTCTCATATTTTCCTTTGATTCATCAAGTACATGTTCTTTGAATTTGTGAATGTATTTTCATTAGAAGTGTCTGCTAAATCCTGCTTCTGAAGACAACTATATTCAGCTTCTATTGATTTATGTTTTTATTATGTGTCACATTTTCCCTTTTCTTTGCACGTCAGTAATTTTTCTTTGAAAACTGAACATGAAAAATAACACACTGTGTTAGGTTTAAATTCTATTGTGTTTTTCTGAGAGTTATTAGCTTTCTATTCTAATTTCTAACTTGCCTGAACTAAAAATGTAAATTTTGTCACTCCCAACACTGCTGAGAACTGGGCTTTGCTCTGGTAACTTCCCCTGGAGTGTTGCTGTTGATTGTTAGCTTTCCCTCAAGTGAGTCTTCCCTGTGCCTGTGAAATAGGTTCTTCACCCAAGAACTGAAATAGAGATAAAGCTCATCCTCTTTTAGGCTCTCTTGCTTCTGAAAATTTTCCCCTAATTTCCAGCTTTGATCTTTGTAGTCCAACACTTCATATTCTCTGTTACCTAAATAGTACACAGACTCTGTTAAGAAATTCATCGAATCACAGTTCTGGATCCAAGTAACTCTACCTTTCCACAGTAGATTCCTCTGTACTCTGCTTATTTGGTCCTGGACATTTCTCCGAGAACAAGCAGTTTAGCTGTCATTCAGATATTTGAAGAATTTGTGCCTTAAATTTGGGTCCCACATCTATGTTTCTTGTACTACTGGGATTTTTTTCTTTAAATGTTTCCATTTCCAGGTGATTTCCCATTCTGGAATCACGATCTCTGAAATTTTTTCCTGATAAGCTTACAGAGACCCTCACCCACCCTGCAAATAGCTCAGTGGGGTGGGCTGTGCCTTCAGGCCTGAAGCCACCGGTTCATAATTCTTACCATTCATCATGTTTTTTGAGATTATGCCATCGTCTCTCTTTGGTCAGCTTTAGGAAGTTTACAAGTTATTTTTATAATTTCTATTTCCAGATGATCTACAAGACAAATTCACTTGTCCACCATTACAAGAAGCCAATAATTTATTTTTATATTTAGACTTCACCAGTTTGATTATGACATACCTGAAGAGAGAGAGAGAGAGAGAGAGAGAGAGAGAGTGTGTGTGTGTGTGTGTGTGTGTGTGTGTGTGTGTGTGTGTGTGGTGTTAATGCTCCCTCAAATGTGCGGAGCTTCCCATGTCAGTGGCTCACTACTTTTTAAATCAGTTTGGAAAACTACAGGTAAGATTCCTCAAATATTTTTCACCCCATTTTCTCTCTCCTTCATTACTGGGACTCCAACATCAGAGTACTCGATATTAACTTGCAGGCTGCTGCTGATGCTCAGTTTTATGTTGTTTTGTATTATTGATTTATTTTCAATTTGTTCTCACTCTCCTTTATTTAGAATAACGTCTAGTGACCTTTCCTCCAAGTAACTGATCCTTTCTCCTGTGGATCGAACATGTTGTTAATCGCATCTAGTGGGTTTTTGTTGTTGTTGTTGTTTTTCAGATGTTGTGTCTTTCAGTTGTAGGATGGCAGTTTCTATTATGCAGCTTCCAAATATCTCTTGATGTCTCGGCTTGCTCCACTCATGTTTTCAATTTCTTGTAACATCTGGGTTGTTTAGGGGTCTAATTCACCAATTTATTGACTTTTCACTACGGACCACATTATCTTTTTTATATTTCTGATAATTCTTGATAGTATTTGAGATACTGTGTTTAAAAGTATGGTAGAATCGACAGTAAATAAGCATTGAAATAACTAGAACTGTCCTTATTTTCTGTCATCTTTCTTTTTCATTCAGTTGGCATTTACGTAAACCCCATGGTGTTCAATTTACATTACAACACTCTAGGAGTTGAGTTTCCATTGTCAGAAATTAGAAGTCCTCAGGGCAAGTGAGTGGGAGAGTTTTAAATGTCTTAGGAGAGACTTCAAAAGACTTCAGAGGAGATTTGATGGCAACTGCTTTTGTGCATCAAAATTCATTTTGCAATACCAGTACCACTCTAGTTTTAAAATATCCTATTTCACATACCAGGCTGTCTCTAAGCAGGAAATACCTCCAGATAAAAATGTGTGCAAGAATATGGTTCCAAAAATGCAAGAAAGGCACGTCAAGTAATAATACCTCTAGTTAGAACTCTGGGTGGCAGACAGAAAGTCTCAGAGGAAGGGTGACTGGTATCAACAATGTTCTTGTTAAAAGTCACACATGTCCCCAAAATACCCTCAGTGTGTATAAAAAGGTAAAATTGGATTTTCAATAAAGAAATAATCGAAATATTTCCAATGAATACATTTTTGTCTATAGCGTTAGGCTTGTTATGGACAGGGACCGGAAAAAGAAATCCAAAGTCTGACCAGACATTTGACTCTCTCACTTTTCCAGGTATCAAGGGATCTGTAATTTAGAGAAGAGTATTAAAGTGGGAATAAAGTACCATCTTACTACGAGTCCACAAAAATACTTCTCTAGTATATTTGGACTGGGCCATGCAAAAGCTATTCCTTATACTCCAAAATCATGTTTGATTTGCTGATACTGTTCAGCCTCAAGGGAAAAGAAAATCAAAGAGAAGAAAAATGAAAAGATGACACTTTATAGAAGTCAGTTCCATAATTTAACCAGCTGCTTCTAAAGTAATATTGCTTTCATTCATCTTATTTTTCTCTTTTATACATTTAGTCAATTTCACCTAGTATTAATATTCTAAATTTTAGAGTACATTGTCCTGTTAATCAGTCCATTTGCTAAATAATTTTACAGTCAAAACCAAACCAAGTACTTATTTAGCATCTCAGGCATGAATTGTGCTTTAATGATTTTCGTTTTTATCTATGTGTTATGAGAGAGCTCAAAATATCTTAAAATCATAATGTTCTATGAGTTTTGATGAGTACAATGCTACTAACCACTTCATGTAAATATGTGATGTGTATAGATATGAAACTGCTTTTTCCAAAATATTCTTTACTGAGACTTTCTCATGGTGTTTGGCTAATCAAATAATAATTATCAAAAAATTATTAACATATATACTAATGTGAAATCAGGTTGACATGTAAAATGTATTTTTATGCATGTTTTAATTTCAAAGAGTGTTAGACAAAACATTCATTAGTAAGAAGCTAAAGGTAGTTTTCCAGGATTTCTCATTATCTTACACAAGGAAACTGTTTTCAGTCAAACTTAAGGAATGTTAAATGGGAACAGCAATGATGCCGTACTCGTTCTCAGAAGGTACAGCAAAGATGAGTTTTACAAATGACCAAAAAAGCGTTCTATTTGAATATGTTATGTTTAAAAAATACACAGCCAGTGATGATAATGTCTGAAGAATTTTATCGACTACCCGAGTTTAAGTAAATGCTTTGCATCTTGTTATCTCAAGAAAACAGGAGTGAACCTTTCTGAAATTAACTTGCCTTTACGTGAATTGAATGGTATGTTTATTCAAGAATGAAGAAGACTGTTTTTTTCCTCCAGTATTAGTGGAGTCTCCTTGCTTGGCACCACATTCATGCCAATCAAAGACGTCTTTAGTTCAAGTTCAGGGTGAAACAGGAATTGCAGTGGGTACTTAGAAACTATCAGTGTGGTGCCAGCTCTTGAAAGAAACAGACTCAGTTTTTGGCGTATTACAGAGAGGACAATTGTTCAAAGAAAAATTTTAAGGCAAAACATTTAGGGTAATGTTATATAAATAAGAAAGAAGACTTCCTGGAACTTTGGCTGGTTTTTTTTTTTTTTTTTTTTTTCCTTCATTTTCTTAGCTCTGATTCTGCCTTGCAAGTTTCTACTTATCGGGATTCCATACGATCTCATTATTTCCTCTTGGCACTTTCTTTAGGCAAGGCAACAGCTGCATAATATTGATAAACTCTAAGGAGGCTAGAATGCACCGTAACTGCTATGGCTTCAATCTAACTGGAACATACACAGAAACAGAGTTGGCATATTTCTGTTGTGAAACCTTCATCTCTCTCCTACATTGAAAATGCCTTGTCTAAAAACTGCGCACAGTAATTTTCTCAAAGTATCTTTATTCTAACCTTATGATAATTTTCACATTCAGTACAGTGTATTACAATTGAACGTGAGAATAAAAGTTAGATCTCAAAAATGATGAATAATTAAATTGTCAAGATGGGTGTATAAAAAATATTTCTCAATAATATCACATCTTTTTAAAGCAGATCCAGCTTCTTTCCATCCAAACCCAAGCCATGTATTGATGCTTTATTAAACAAGTCAGATCAGGAAAGAGATACAATGACCAAGCATAAAATAACATGTGAGCTCACAAAAGAAAAGGAAATTATGTATAGATTCCAAAAGTAAAAGCAAAGCATTAAATAATAATAATAATAAAAACAAACACCAAATAAAAAGGAAACCAGAAATATTTTCCATTAGAATTCAGAGAGAAAAATATTTTAAAAGATAAACAGCTCTTTAAAAATGCCAATAGAAAAACAGATAAATGATACATATAGTAAATATCCAAAAATTATTACAGTGAATAAGTATAAAAAACACTTAATCCACCATTAATCAAAGCCATGAAAAACAAAATCCTATTAACAGTATTGAAGGTGCAAAAAGATAGGCGCCATCAAGCCCTGATGTGGCGACTATGAAAATGATTTTCTTAAGCATTCTGGAGGGAAAGCTGCTGATGTACATCAAGAGCTTATCACCACTTTAACTGTTCATGGTTTTCCATCCAATAATTTTACTTATAGGAAACCAGGCTAAGCAAATTTGTTCAGAGAAGTAAATGATCAGATAGAATGCTCATGGAACACTGATATATAATTGTAAAAGACTTCACACAACTTCAATGTCTGATACTAGGGGTGTCAGAAATTAATATATGTATATGCTAGAATATTATATATATCTTAACAGAAAATATGCTTTAAAAGGACCTGATTAAATGTCAACAAAAAAGGTGTAAGGAGACCAGTTTCAAATGTGTGTATTTTTCTTTGTTTAAAGACTTCTAGGTACAATTGGTAGACTGCAAAAAGAAAATATCAAGCATGACTATAATTAATAATATTGTATAATTTACTTTATATTTTCTATATTTTTCTATTCATATATATTTCTTGAAGAGAAAATTATGTATTTCTTTTATAATCACAAATAACAATAGAAGTCATGATTGTATCTCACTCTTCGTTCTGCTTTTGAGTTACAGAGCCCAACATGGTTCTGGAAAACTATAGGCAATCAATTAAGGTCTCTTGATTTGATACATTATTTGTTTAACAAACTAAAAAAAAAAAAGTATTTCAAATTTAAAAACATAAAATTTAATTTTAAGTGGACTCAGTATTAAAATACAAGACAAATATTTGCCATATTTTGGAGGACAAGGGATAACAGTGGGAACCAATTTAACATATTTATAATAAAAATACCGGGCCAAGTCTGAGGATTCAAAATAAGGCAACAAAGAAACTTATATTAGGAGAAGGACCATCTTCTCTTGCTCATTTATCACAGGGGCAAAGCTATGGATAACAATCATCGTAGAAAGTCTAAAACAATAGTAAGGTACTGATTGCAAGGAAATGTCTTATACAATTGTGGGGCTGTTTGGACAAGTGTAAAATTTGTAGGACAGTTGGTCAGGAGAGATGGGCTGGAACTCTTGGCGCCAACTGATGCTACTGCCCACAGGCAGGATTTCTTCTTCTCTAAGGAAACTCAATTCTTTTCTTCATGCCCTTCAACTGGCTGCATCGGGCCCTTCCAGATTTTCTGGAATAATTTCCATTATGTGAGTCAACTGGTAATAAACATTAATTGCATCTGCAGACGACCTTCCTAGCACCACCGAGATTAGTGGTTGATGGAAGAGCTGCGCCTAGAGCCTGGCCAAGCTGCCACATTAAACTGACCATCACAAGGAGGTGGTCGACTGCAATAATTAAGATTACTTGTAGGATTCTGGTGAAGTTATGGACACAGAAATTGAGGAAATTGTTTTAATAAAACATATATTGCCCAAGAGGCTATCAAGAAAATTGCCTGGTATAATGACACAGGAAAAGAGATGTAGAAAAGCTTTTCTCTGAGGTTTTATCTTGCATTAGTTAAATGAGAGGGTTATACAACAACAAGTTAAAGGAAGAAAAATAATTAAATTGGTGTGTTTGCAGGGCATGACGTGATGTGTGATGAGGAGTTGGAAATTTGTATCTGGAATGCAGATGAAATATAATGAAGTTCCACTTGCTACAGAGTTTGAACACATGGGGATTTATTTCTACAAGCTTTAATGGCTTCCTCAGAACTTTCAGTATTAGTGTAAATAAGTCATCAGTCACTGTTTTCGGGGACAAACAGGAAGGGACAGAGAATTTTACAACTGAAATCAGAAGGGAGAGGGATAATGCAGAATAGAAAAAGACATTCTGGGGTTAAGCCCTGAGGGAAAGGGACTGAAGGAAAGTAAATGAGGGTTTTAGAACATCATTCCTGAATCCACTGAGTGTAAATATGGGATGTGTAAACATTGCATAGTTTAGGATGCATTTCTCACTTTCAGCTCTAAAATACTTTGCTGCCTTTCATGTGTATTCCTGTTTTTTTGGCAACTTGCCTTTGGTGGACACCAGAGATTGTGGTTTTATTTCATATCTCTGCCTCTTCTCTTCACACCTCTTCGTACCTGAGACTCAACACAGCACCTCATGTAAGGATAGCGCAATTGAAAATGCTTTTCAAATGAATGAAAGCACGGAAGGATGAAGGCGTGTTGAATGTGTTCAGGCATCCTCAGCAGGTTTCCTTCAAATCCTAGGTGCTAGGTAAATTTGATTTCTATTACTTCCATAAAAAATTGCCACATACTTAGTGGCTTGTAATACTACAAATTGATTATCTTACAGTTCTGTAGATTAGAAGCCTGACACAATATAAAAACAACAACCACAAACAAAAATAGTACTAAAAAGAAGTATGGTTCTAAGCCCTCTTACTGCATTCCTTCCTATCATCTTCCTAACAAGCCTACGAGTTGGTGATATTCTCATTTTTGTTTTACTTATGAGGAAACAGACACAGATTAGGTAGAGTGAGTTGTCATCCAGGTCACAGTGGTGTGGGGCAAGGTGGATGTAAAGCAGGGGTGAAAGTCCAGGTCTTCTCATTCTCTTACTCATGAAGCTTCAATGCCTCTGAAAAAGCAGGAATTTGAGAGTGGGTCAGTAGCAGTGTACTGGAGTCCAGTGCAAAGGCCTTTCTGAGATGTGAAGGTCTCATTAGAAACAAGCTGGGACAGAAAATAATACGGCTAGAGTTATGGGAGAAGCAGTTGCAGGAAATGCCCAAGCCAATCCATTTTTACTGATGTGTGTTATAATTTTCCTTCTTAAGTGTCAGCAATTCTGTGACCTTCTTGATGTTCACAATGCCCTGGAGAGTGAAGGAATGAGGAATGGGGACATGCCACATTTGGGTAGTGGCAGCACAGAAAAAGCCAACAAACTTGCAGGAGATGGAATACAGAGAGGGAATCACAACTTCAGCAGAAGCAAGCAATGAAAGCAAGGGGCAAAGCTCCCTGAGTTCCTGGGGGGATGGAAAAGTGTTCTGTTCCTCTTACCATGTGGCTGATTCTTTCTAGAAAATAGGCCCCAGAGGATTGAAGCCCTTAGGGGACATCCCAACTCTGCACCTTTGGGTTGAGTAGGATCCAAAAAGATCCCCATGACTCATGATGATGCCTGGTGAATGAATGAGCTCTTATGTCTCCACATGGGTACTGAATCAAGTGGTGATCAATTCCTCAAAGATGTTCGAAGATTCTAACCTTGGCAGGGTTATGGAATTGGGAAACGAGAAGCAAATATACCCTCCGAGAAAAGGTCATTTCTCCAACATAAAGATGAATTTTGAAATTATTTTGTTTGTTTTATTAGAGTGTGCTTTGCTAAAAGATCAGCAGAAAAGTCAGCCCAACTCCTAGGCACTCACTATGCTAGGTCCTAAAGATACCAAGGTAGAATGACTACCACCTCGACGTTACAAATGACTTTACAAATGTAAAGTAACCATGTGGACAAATACCTATAACAAAATATGATCGGCATCAGGAGAGAGGAATTCATAGAAAATTTTGAAGCTCAGAAAAGGGACAACTGATCAAGACCCACAAGGTCAAGGAAGACTTCCTGGGGGAAATTATACACAAGTTGATGATTTTCAGATGCTTAGGAGGCAGCCAAAAGAGAAGCAAAATTGAAAAAAAGGGGCTCAAAGCAAAGGAAACCCCATGGGGAAAGGTATGAAGGCCCGTGGTGTGGGCTCCTGCTTGTAGACGGGAAGATTGGGTTTAGGGACTCTGTGTCGTCTGATACCACATAAGGTGAGCAATAATACCAGAGGCTGCAAAGTTTCACTGAAAACATCTGGAAGCCGCTCCTGGACTTGCCCTGCAGGAGAGCCCAGTGCACACCCTCAGTGCCTTGAACATCTGGGAGGTGGCTCAAGTCTAGGTCAGCAGAGCTACCAAACCAGCAGCACTTGGATGGCGTTTCATCCTGGTGGGAGAAGAGAGAAGTGTTGGGAAGGGCCACGCATTTCGAGAAGAACCACATTTATGGGAGTAGCATTGAAGTCTCCACAGCAGGACATAGAGACATTTTTTTTTTTTTAATTTGTTCATCATATGCTTAACAGCACTGTCAGGTTTCCTTTTTGATTTTTTGTTTTTAAATACATGCTTCTTATTATTTTAGTCCAAAGAATGCAGGCCTATAGTCTTCTCTGGTGGAATGGCTTTTTGGGTTTCTTATTTGTGTCTTCTTAAGTCAGAAAAATTAAAGAATGCCTCTGTAAAGAAACCCTGTATGGTCTGCTGTGGTAGTTAAGAGTGTGGACTCTGGAGCCAGATGGCCTGAACTTGAATGCCGTTTTGCCATTAAACAACTGTGTGGACTTGGGAAAGTCATCCAGCCCTCCCTGCCACGGTTTCCTCAGCTACAAAGTCACGACAATAAAAGTGCCTACTTCGAAGGTTGTAGTGGGAATTAATTGTGTCAATATATATAAATGTGAAGTGCATGGAACAGACATTGGCACGTAATACATACTTAATAAGTATCAGCCATACTGTTATTTTAATATTTTATGAGGTTTAAAGGGTGATGTTTTCCAAAGAAAAGGCTTATTTTCCTGCTCTTGTAAAAAATATTGCTTCTCTGAATTCCTTCCTTATGGTGAGAGATTTATTCACACACACACACAATTTGTATATTGTAAAATTCCATGTGCTTTTCACAACGATCAATTTCACAAATGTCTACCTTGTATTTTACTTTAATAATTGTGCCTTCGGTTCTGTATTTGTCCATTTTCTGTGTATTTTTGACTCTCTCTCCCAGTAAAATGTAAGCCCAATAAAGGCACAGGCTTTGTATGATTTGTTTGTTGCACTTAGGTCTGGGCATGGCATGTGCTAGGTACCCAGTAAGCTTATGTTGAATTAACTAATAAGTTCAGAATCTAGTCATGTTTAACAAACACAGGCATTCTTTTCTTGGACATTACAGCATTATCATTATTGGTCCAAGAGATGCCATTTTCAAGGTTCTTAAGGACAATGCCTATATATGTTTAAAAAAAAGTATCAGAAAGTGAGAAAATTATAATTTGTAAAGTTGTGCTTTATTAAAATCTAATGATTGTGTTTAATAGACACTTGGACTCTCATCAATCTAAAGTGTACTGCCTGAGAAAGAGGAAAACATTTATCTTTGTTTGTGAATATCAAATCTTCCACAGCAAAACCTCCTCAACAGAATTACAACACATGAGAAGATGCCAAACCAATTTCTGCTTGCTGGTGACACAATCTTAGAGCATTAACCTGAGACAGTCGGCTATGTTAAACCTCGCTCGTTACAGTGTACTGGATACCAAGGGTCTAGTGGGACAATTAGGTACAAAACGTGTGATATTTTTGCCATACAAATCTTATTTGCAAACTTACCGAATAAATTTCTTCAAGGCTTTACATGACTGAAGCTCTTATTTGATAAACTAAGCAAGTGGGAGATCATTCGTAATGTGAAAATTTGCTGTTTCAAGCAGCTACATGAATCTTTTTCAGTTATTTTCCAGCTTAAAAAGGTCAAGCCACCTTTTTAAAAGAGTGAGAGTCAACTAGATTTGCACATAACTATGAGTTGCCCTCTTGTGAAAATGGGGCTACTGAATTAGGGAAAAAAAAAACCAAGATGCAATTGTGGTCAAACTCCTTTGTAAACTTACATTTTCATAGGAAACCCAAGAGGGAGACTCTGTGTTGTTATATGAACCATAATCTAAAAATCTTAAGGGTGCCTGATTTTTCGATCAGAAGAAAAAGTGGAAGAAAACCTTACCACATAGCCTGGAGACCATCAACCCTAACATCAAACAGACTCAGCTTGGACACCCAGGTCCCACACGCTTAGCTCTCCAAACTGGACAAACTATTTAAACTTCACTCACCTACTGATATCAAAAAAGGCTGATCATACTTCATAAGAATTCTGGGAGTTTGGGGTGACATTTTACACCTGGTAATTTCTCCCATTTAAAAATATTTAAAACATACTTTTAAAAAAGTAATGAAATAGGCTGTGTGTGGTGGCTCATGCCTGTAATCCCAGAACTTTGGGGGACCAAGACAGATGGATCACCTGAGGTCAGGAGTTCGAGACCAGCCTGGCCAATGTGGTGAAACCTCATCTCTACTGAAAAGACAAAAATTAGCCGTAAGTGGTGGCATGTGCCTGTAGTCCCAGCTACTGAGGAGGCTGAGGCAGGAGAATCGCTTGAACCTGGAAGGTGGAGGTTGCAGTGAGCCAAGATCACCCCATTGCACTCCACCCTGAGCAACAGAGTGAGACTCCGTCTAAAAAAAAAAAAAGGAAAGAAAAGAATGATGAAATAAGCTTTGGCCTTTCTTTTTAATAAAAATAGAAACACATGTATTCTTGTGAAAACAGATGTACAACTCATTATACCCTCACAGGAAAGCATATCTCTTACCATCTGAGTTGAAGAGAACTTCTGAGGAATAGGTTTGTGCTAATGCACATTTGAGGATATTAGCCCAGCTCATAAGGAAATCAGTGCTGATCACAACTGTAATGAAAATCAAGTTCACACATAACAATATTAACCTTAAATGTAAATGGACTAAATGCTCCAATTAAAAGACACAGACTGGCAAACTGGATAAAGAGTCAAGACCCATCAGTCTGCTGTATTCAGGAGACCCATCTCACATGCAGAGACATACTTATAGGCTCAAAATAAAGGGATGGAAGAAGAACTACCAAGCAAATTGAGAACAGAAAAAAGCAGGGGTTGCAATACTAGTCTCTGATAAAACAGACTTTAAACCATCAAAGATCAAAAGAGACAAAGAAGGCCATTACATAATGGTAAAGGGATCAATTCAACAGGAAGAGCTAACTATCCTAAATATATATATGCACCCAATGCAGGAGCACTGAGATTCATAAAGCAAGCCCTTAGAGACTTACAAAGAGACTTAGACTCCCATACAATAATAATGGGAGACTTCAACTCCCCACTGTCAACATTAGACAGATCAACGAGACAGAAAGTTAACAAGGATATCCAGGAATTGAACTCATCTCTGCAGTAAGCAGACCTAATAGAAATCTACAGAACTCTCCACCCCAAATCAACAGAATATACATTCTTCTCAGCACCACATCACACTTATTCCAAAATTGACCACATAATTGGAAGTAAAGCACTCCTCAGCAAATGTACAAGAACAGAAATTACTGTCTCTCAGACCACAGTGCAATCAAACTAGAACTCAGGACTAAGAAACTCAATCAAAACCACTCAACTACATGGAAACTGAATAACCTGCTCTTGAATGACTACTGGGTACACAACGAAATGAAGGCAGAAATAAAGATGTTCTTTGAAACCAATGAGAACAAAGACACAACATACCAGAATCTCTGGGACACATTTAAAGCAGTGTGTAGAGGGAAATTTATAGCACTAAATGCCCACAAGAGAAACCTGGAAAGATCTAAAATTGAAACTCTAACATCACAATTAAAAGAACTAGAGAAGCAAGAGCAAACACATTCAAAAGCTAGCAGAAGGCAAGAAATAACTAAGATCAGAGCAGAACTGAAGGAGATATAGACACAAAAAACCCTCCAAAAATCAATGAATCCAGGAGTTGGTTTTTTGCAAAGATCAACAAAATTGATAGACCGCTAATAAGACTAATAAAGAAGAAAAGAGAGAAGAATCAAATAGACGCAATAAAAAATGTTAAAGGGGATATCACCACCAACCCCACAGAAATACAAACTACCATCAGAGAATACTATAAACACCTCTATGCAAATAAACTAGAAAATCTAGAAGAAATGGATAATTTCCTGGACACTTACACTCTTCCAAGACTAAACCAGGAAGAAGTTGAATCCCTGAATAGACCAATAGCAGGCTCTGAAATTGAGGCAATAATTAATAGCCTACCAATGAAAAAAAGTCCAGGACCAGATGGATTCACAGCTGAATTCTACCAGAGGTACAAGGAGGAGCTGGTACCATTCCTTCTGAAACTATTCCAATCAATAGAAACAGAGAGAATCCTCCCTAACTCATTTTATGAGGCCAACATCATCCTGATACCAAAGCCTGGCAGAGACACAACAAAAAAAGAGAATTTTAGACCAATATCCCTGATGAACATCGATGCAAAAATCCTCAATAAAATACTGGCAAACCGGATCCAGCAGCACATCAAAAAGCTTATCCACCATGATCAAGTGGGCTTCATCCCTGGGATGCAAGGCTGGTTCAACATACGCAAATCAATAAACATAATCCAGCATATAAACAGAACCAAAGACAAATCCACATGATTATCTCAATAGATGCAGAAAAGGCCTTTGACAAAATTCAACAGCCCTTCATGCTAAAAACTCTCAATAAATTTGGCATTGATGGAACGTATCTCAAAATCATAAGAGCTATTTATGACAAACCCACAGCCAATATCATACTGAATGGGCAAAAACTGGAAAAATTCCCTTTGAAAACTGGCACAAGACAGGGATGCCCTCTCTCACCACTCCTATTCAACATAGTGTTGGAAGTTCTGGCTAGGGCAATCAGGCAAGAGAAAGAAATCAAGGGTATTCAGTTAGGAAAAAAAGAAGTCAAATTGTCCCTATTTGCAGATGACATGATTGTATATTTAGAAAACCCCATTGTCTCAGCCCAAAATCTCCTTAAGCTGATAAGCAACTTCAGCAAAGTCTCAGGATACAAAACTAATGTGCAAAAATCACAAGCATTCTTATACACCAGTAACAGACAAACAGAGAGCCAAATCATGAATGAACTTCCATTCACAATTGCTTCAAAGAGAATAAAATACCTAGGAATCCAACTTACAAGGGATGTAAAGGACCTCTTCAAGGAGAACTACAAACCACTGCTCAGTGAAATAAAAGAGGACATAAACAAATGGAAGAACATACCATGCTCATGGATAGGAAGAATCAATATCGTGAAAATGGCCATACTGCCCAAGGTAATTTATAGATTCAATGCCATCCCCATCAAGCTACCAATGAGTTTCTTCACAGAATTGGAAAAAACTGCTTTAAAGTTCATATGAAACCAAAAAAGAGCCCGCATCTCCAAGACAATCCTAAGTCAAAAGAACAAAGCTGGAGGCATCACGCTACCTGACTTCAAACTATACTACAAGGCTACAGTAACCAAAACAGCATGGTACTGGTACCAAAACAGAGATATAGACCAATGGAACAGAACAGAGTCCTCAGAAATAATACTACACATCTACAGCCATCTGATCTTTGATAAACCTGAGAAAAACAAGAAATGGGGAAAGGATTCCCTATTTAATAAATGGTGCTGGGAAAATTGGCTAGCCATAAGTAGAAAGCTGAAACTGGATCCTTTCCTTACTCCTTATACGAAAATTAATTCAAGATGGATTAGAGACTTAAATGTTAGACCTAATACCATAAAAACCCTAGAAGAAAACCTAGGTAATACCATTCAGGACATAGGTATGGGCAAGGACTTCATGTCTAAAACACCAAAAGCAACGGCAATAAAAGCCAAAATTGACAAATGGGATCTAATTAAACTAAAGAGCTTCTGCACAGCAAAAGAAACTACCATCAGAGTGAACAGGCAACCTACAGAATGGGAGGAAATTTTTGCAATCTACTCATCAGACAAAGGGCTAATATCCAGAACCTACAAAGAACACAAACAAATTTACAAGAAAAAAAACAAACAACCCCATCAAAAAGTGGGCAAAGGATATGAACAGACATTTCTCAAAAGAGGACATTCATACAGCCAACAGACACATGAAAAAATGCTCATCATCACTGGCCATCAGAGAAATGCAAATCAAAACCACAATGAGATACCATCTCACACCAGTTAGAATGGCGATCATTAAAATGTCAGGAAACAACAGGTGCTGGAGAGGATGTGGAGAAATAGGAACACTTTTACACTGTTGGTGGGATTGTAAACTAGTTCAACCATTATGGAAAACACTATGGCGATTCCTCAAGGATCTAGAACTAGAAGGACCATATGACCCAGCCATCCCATTACTGGGTATATACCCAAAGGATTATAAATCATGCTGCTATAAAGACACATGCACACGTATGTTTATTGCGGCACTATTCACAATAGCAAAGACTTGGAATCAACCCAAATGTCCATCAGTGACAGACTGGATTAAGAAAATGTAGCACATATACACTATGGAATACTATGCAGCCATAAAAAAGGATGAGTTTGTGTCCTTTGTAGGGACATGGATGCAGCTGGAAACCATCATTCTCAGCAAACTATCGCAAGAACAGAAAACCAAACACCGCATGTTCTCATTCATAGGTGGGAACTGAACAATGAGATCACTTGGACTCGGGAAGGGGAACATCACACACCGGGGCCTATTACGGGAAGGGGGGAGGGGGGAGGGATTGCATTGGGAGTTATACCTGATGTAAATGACGAGTTGATGGGTGCTGACGAGTTGATGGGTGCAGCACACCAACATGGCACAAGTATACATATGTAACAAACCTGCACGTTATGCACATGTACCCTAGAACTTAAAGTATAATAAAAAATAAAAATAAAAAAAAAAACAAGTGAATTCCTTCATTGTATAAAATGCAAATTTGAAAAGGTTAGTCTTCAGTTAAGTCCCTTCGTTGGCTTGGCTGCCTGGATATATTCAACTGCCTAGCAAAGCGCTATGCGATTCCCAGGAATGAATACCCTAAGTTCCACCTATTTAGAACCATCTGAAGTTCTTCAAATATGCCAGATGGCTATGGGGCATTTTGTTCCTGCTCCAGAAGATGCTTTTCTTACCTCTTCTCACCAAGTTGATTATGGTTGTCTAGTCAACACCCACCTCTGCTTCTCCTACCCTAGAGATTGATACCTGCAAAGACTTCCATTGAAGAACATGTATGACTTTATTCAAATGTTGGGTTGATAGATCTCTTTCCCATCCCCTAAAAGGAGGTATTATTTTTAATTTCTGGATTATATTTCTTGTTTGTATGTATGATATGTGCTTACTTAATGATTGTCAAATAAAGGGTTGAATGAATGAATGGATAAAGAAGTGAATGGGTGAATGGATAAATAAGTGAATGGGTGAATAGACAGATGAATCAATGAAAATATATTTTTTGTAGCATGTATGAAATGTCAATCAGGTTGGGGAGTGAATGAGGAAAAAATCAACATGATCTTTTTAGATTCTGTAGTAATAAATGTTTCCAAATTTCTTTTCCTAATAAAGTCTTCATGATGCATGATTTTAGGGCCAAATGTTGTGCAATTTTCATACTTAAGGGATAAATGTATCCCAAAGGAAAGAGAAGAAAATATATACTTTACTCATCCTGACTGCAAGGTATACACTTCACACAATAATACATTTTTATCAGATAACACTACAAGATTTTATTAAAATTTGCCAGATAAAGCTTACTCTAACTATGATCAAATCAGTTAATGCAGGAAGAAAAAAAATCAGTGCACCTTTAGAATCATTGTAGCCTCCAGAAAAGAGATGGTCAATATGGCGAAATAAGAACAGTCTAATGTACGTCAAACCCAGGTTCTCATTCCAACAAAAAACTCTAGCCATGTTTTAAAACTATAATAGTGATCATGTATTTAGCACTCACCTGTACCAGACTGTGTTCTAAGTGATTGCTACAACATTCTCTGTAATCTCACCAACAGCCTTATGTTAACGGCATTGTTATATGTATGCTCAGAGGAAAAGCAGCTTGTCTCACACAGTACATCTGCTAAGCAATGAGGGAAGTATGGTTTCAAATGGGAACCTCTGGAAGCAGTGACTACGCTTTTAGTCTCGAAGCTGGGCTGCTCCATGACTCCGGTAAAGTGGCATGACACCTGGCCCCAGTTTTTCCTTATCTCGAAGGGAACTGAGAATCAGCAAATCTCTCCTAGACAGTCATTGTTTCTTGTTATTTCTCTCCTGGAATGAAGACTGACCAAATTCACTCTCATGAAAATACCATAACTAAAAATAGATATGCATTTTTGTCATATATGAAAACACTTTCAGGAGTGGTTCCATGCTCAGACAGTATGCTCATTTGTTTACACAAGGATTGACATGGCTTTCAACTTGCTGTCAGGAGGATAAAAATCTTTATCTCACCCCTGCAATTACAATTTGATTCAGCCTGTTTCCTATTTGCTCAGAACCATGGCCTGGGCCACATAAGACGTGTTAATGTGACAATCTGTTCAGGAGCAATGGCTCATCAGAACACTGCGGTCGGCACTGACCGTGGGATCACAGTTTTTGAAAACAGTAGCAATGATCTGGCTCTCATTACAAGTATATCTATCACTTTATTCAATTAAAATACAAAACTCATTAATCACCATGTCTGAATTATGGTAACAGCTGTGAAAATTATTTCTCTGTCTCTGTTTCTGTTTGAGTCTTTCTAATTCATTCACGATACTGTGGATAAAATAATATTTTAAATGAAATGTGACCATTTCATGCCTCTTTAAAATTTGTGGAGAAATCTGACTGACTTCAGATGAATCTAAACTTCTCAGCATGACCTGAGGGTCCATCAAGACCTGCTTTTTAACCTGTTCTTTTACTGTTCTTACTGTACCCTAATGTCCAAGAATCTTGGAAGAAGTTCCTCAGCTTTGACCATGCTGTTCTGTCTCCCAAGAGTGCTTGCTCCGTACTCTCTGTGTGTAGCCAACTCCTACTCGCCCTTCAGAACTCAGCTCATAGGCTGCCATTTCCAGAAAGGCTTTTGTGTTCAAATCAGTCGGAGTTTTGTAGCTATCTCAGACTTTGCTGTGATTCAATATTACAAACAAGAATTGTGAGCTGGGCAGAGATCTGTGACAGGGATATAAATATGAATAAGATAAAGAGTCTGGGATTTAGAAAATAAGTCATCCAGTAATGCTGAACATAATTTGAATATGCCATTGAGGGACATGAGAGACTGAAATAACACAGCCTAATACACCTTTCCCAAAATACTATTAAATGGCTCTAAAGGGACATCAAGAAAAAGTCAAAATACAATTTATGATTAAATAAAGAAAAAAAGTCAATTAATTCAAGGTATTGAACAGAACAGATGAAGTAAAATGCAATATGTGTGGAAGAAAGTTCAATGTGTTAATTTGTTCTTAACTTTGGTTATTAGAATTTTGTCAATGTGTTCTTAAATTTTATTATTAGAGTAGTACGGCTTTTGGATATACCATAGGAATTAGAGAAAACTATTTTAAAATCTAAACTAAAAAAAATAAATAGTTGAAAATAGCTAAAGGGGTAAGTTTCATCTGGTATTCAAAAAAGTCAGAAAAGTGCAAAATTAAATAAGACTAGCACAACCATAAGACTGGATTTATGGAGAATAAACACCAAAAACAACCCAAAAATAGGCCTTGGTATGTAATAATATAATAAAAGTAGACCATAAGATCAATATAAGTGGAAAGTGTTTCAAGTAATTTAATGTTGGTTAGCATTTTGGAAAACATATATTTACATATGTATTTCATAGTATAGATGAAATACATTTTACAAAAATTTAAGTATTAGAGAAAAAAATTCTCATGTCTACTGTCTGGTAGATTAAATGTGCAGAGAACTAAAACATTGGTTACAGGGAAAAGCACCATTAACAAAAAATGGTGGAATGTGTTAAAATGAGAAAAACTATTGGACACCAAAGAGCTAGAAGGCTAACTCCACAATCAGAATTTCTCCTGAGCATCCTACTGAGCTCTAGTGGCCCAGGGCTTCGCTTCTTCTTCTTTTTTCTTCTTCTCTTACATTCATAGACAAATGGGCAAAGAAACAACATTCGGGGACATGTTTAAGTTTTCCATTCACAGTAAAATATGATTGTCCACAATTTGTGAAAACAATTTAATGGAGATAAAATAGTCTTTTCAAAAAGCTGTGCTGAGTCATGTATATGTATATGCAAAAGTAAAGTTAAAAATGAAATTGGACCCTTTAAAATGGAGTACTCTTCAGTCTTAAAAGGAAGGAAAGTCTGAAGAATGCTTCAACATGGATGAATCTTGAAGACATGGTGCTAATGGAAATTAAGCCAGACACAAAAAGATGTACACTATATTATTCCACTTAAACGAGGTACATACAATAGTAAAACGTATAAAAAGATGAAGTAGAAGGATGGTTACCAGGGGCTGTGTGGGGAAGGAAAGGAGGAGTTGTTTTTGAACCAGTATAGAGTTTCAGTTTTGCAAATGACAAGGTTCTGGAGCTCTGTTTTCCAACAATGTGAATATACTTAACACTACTGAACTGTACAGTTAAAAGTGACTAAGATAATAAATTTTATGTTCTGTGTTTTCTACCATAATAAAAATGCATTAGGAATAACATTAGTGCTTGCCTCACATCATCTACAAAAATTGACTTAAAATAAATTGTAGAACTAAATGGAAGAGCTTACAATATAAAATTTCCAGAAGGAAATATAAGATTTTTTTTTTTTATGTTGAGTCAAAGAGTTCTCAGGCATGAAGTAAAAGTAGCAACCATACAAGCAAAACATTGATAAATTCGACATTATTAAAAGTTAAAATGTTTACATTTCAAAATATACTACTGTGAAAATAAAAAGTCAAGCCAAGAACTGAAAGCAAATACTTAAAAATAAACCTGATAAAGGGCTTTGCTCCAGAAAATATGAAGAGCCTTTCAACTGAATAATAAGAAAACAACACAGTTTTTAATGAGCCAGAAACGTAAAAGAAAGTTCGCCAAAACAAAACCAAACCAAAAACAAAAAACAAAAAAAAAACATATAAACAGTTAATAAGCCCCTAAGAAGGACCCTGGCATCATGAGCCATTAGGAAAATGCAAATGAAAACCAGAATGTGATACCATAATTTTCCCACAGAGTGGCCACAATAAAAAAGAAAATAGGGGTTGGCGGGACAAAATTGGGACTCTCATATATTGACTGTGGGGATGGAATTGGCAGAGCCACTTGGAACACAGGCAGTTTCTTTAAAAGTTAAACAGGCATTTACAATTAGACACAGCAATTTCAGTGTATTATTGCCACCCTGCCAAAAAAAGGAAAGACTCCACCACCAGCACCACCCGTACCTTGGTTCAGATGTGGAGGCTGATGATGCTACACACACAACGGAGGCTGGGAAAAGATGTGTTACTTACAAGCGAGGTTTCCAGGGGAGGGCAGGAGATGTCTCCCAAGCTTGTCCAAAAATGGTTTGAACGAACAGGGAAAGACCCTGACTTGGGGCTTTTACAGTCGTTCAGGCCTGAGGCCACTGTGTTCACTGCCTGAGGCCATGGGCTTCCCTTGCATGCGAAGTGGCTTGTGTTGCTTGAATTTTCTGCTGGCATCAAAGAAGGGAACACGCAAGTTTTCTTATCAACTTGCCCTGTTGTGGGACACAAAGCAGAGAGGGTGGTGAGACTTAGAAGCTGTCAGTCATCAAACATCAAAAATGTGGTGAGAGCTACAAAACACTGAGACGCTGTTCATCTTCGCCTAACTCCAAGGTGTTCGGAAGACAATATGGCTCCTGAAAAACATTTTGTTTAGAGATGGAAAAAACAAATCTAGGAAATGCCTCTGGATTTGAGCAATACAGCCATTTTAGGATGAAAAGCAATTATGTTAGAAAATTTGGAGAGGGCAGCCTTATTTTTCTTCAATGTGTTTGGATCAGAGATCTGCATTTAGAAAACAGAAGTTGTTTTTTTTTTTTTTTTAGTTGTTTTGTTTTTTAACTGGGGAAAGAACATCCTGTTCAAGAAATGGTTCTGGGAAAATTGGATAGGCACATGTAGAAGAATGAAACTGGATTCCTTTTACCATATATGAAAATTAACCCAAGACGGATTAAGGACTCGCATCTAAGGCCCGAAACCATAAAATTTCTAGAAGAAAACCTAGAAAAAAACTCTCCTGGACATTGGCCTAGGCAAAGAACTTACGACTAAGACCCCAAAAGCAAATGCAACAAAAAGAAAAATAAATAAATGAGACCTAATTAAACCAAAAAGCTTCTGCACAGCAAAAGAAAAAAACCAACAGAGTAAACAGCCCAGGGGTGGAGGACCCCATGCTATGCGGGACTACAGGGGCTGCATGTGGAAACAGCAGGAGCAGCAGGACCATGGGAGGCAGCTTTACAGTAATAAGAGGGCGCGGTGCCCTGGTTCCCATGGGATGTCATGACTGGATTTTTTTGAATAATTCTGCAGGCTGGCAGAGAGCTGAAGCCCACTATTCAGGGGCAAGCAGGGCGCAAACCTGACCTTCTTTGTGAGAAGAGTGGCTTGAGTAGGGAGCCGATCCGCCAAAGCAAACTGAGGCGAGGGACTTGCAGTCAGGCCACAGGGAGGCCTTCCCGGTTTCCCCAGATGGCTCTGGTTTTAGCTTTTACACCACAATCAGACCAGATATCAAATCCTCATAAAAAGTTTGCTGCGTTTCCACACATCGACTACAGCATTTAGAAAATACCACTGTTAAAATACGAAAGCATGCACAAGCAGAAGGACGCCACCGGTAGGTTCAAACCTTTTGGAAAAAAATGTGAATCTTTATTCAAAGTAATTAAGTAAGACTCGAATCAATGTAGAAATGTGTAAGATTCATGGATTGAAGGACTCCTTGTAAAAACTTCAACTCTTCCCAAACATTGTTTCAAGAATTCAGCTTTTCATGGAATTTGACAAGTACATTCTTAAATTATATAGAATTTCAAAAATTGCCAATATATTGTTGAGAAAGGAGCAAATGGAGAGAATCATTCTTCCTGACATTATTAGTTATTTTAAATCTGCAATATTTAGGATGGTATAGGCTGGTACTGACTGATATAAATAGATCAGAAAAGATGATATAAATAGATCACAAAAGAAAGAAACAGAATAAATGACCCTAAAATAATAAAAACCTGCATTTATGAAAAAACTAGTTTTATTGTACATAAGCCACTACAAAAGTCTTCAGTAAATGGTGCTAGAGCAACTTATTTATATTTATTTTGTAAAGTAAAATATATACTTATTCTATGTACCTACCCCTCCCAAAAAATTAAACCCACATGGATTACACATTTGAATGCAAAGTCAAAACTTTAAAAAATAGTAGGAAAAAGTGGCAGAATATTTAGTTTCCCAAATAAAGAAAGGAGTTCATAAACAAGTCTATGATGCCCAAACTAAAAGAAAAACAAATATTGGTAACTTGGTTTACATAAAATTAATAAATTATATTAAACAAAAGGCACCATGAAGACACTAACCACTGGGAGAAGATATTTGCAAAACACATAACCCAAAAGAATTCATAATATATAAACATGTTACATAAAAAACTGATAAAACCAATTAAAAAAGACAAATGCCCACGCACGTGCACACACACACACACTTGGAAAATGAGCAAAAAACGTAAGCCATCATTGTACAGAAGAGTAAATAGAAATGTCCATAAAAATATGAAAATAAATGGGACCTTAGTCATCATAAACATGAAAATTAAAGCCATAATGATTTAGTATTTCACATCTGGTAATATAAAATGGTAAAATAATTTTGGACAGTAATTTAGCATTTCTTAAAAATGATGACGTTCCAGGCATGTGTCCCGGAACCTCCTGTTTAGGAGCACTAGATTAACATGAAGAGATTTGCATCTCTTATGAGTTACTGCCACCCAGCTCTGAGACCTCCCTTCTTGACCCTGCTTGGTGATATGGAGATGGGTCCTGTGAACAGGTCTCAAATATCTGCTGTCTCAAAGTGAGGCTCCATCTCTAGACAGAGCTGGAGCACTGTAAAACAGTCACAGAGGAGAGGTGCTTCCTTTTTTTGGTGCTTTTGTGCTGCTTGTAGCATGGCAGCCAGCAAGTTGGTATGCAAGAGGCTTAGCAGCATTAATCTCTGTGACTCTGATGGGCCAGCTGCATCCTGAGCCCCTGCAAACTTCTTGACTTCTTGGTGCACTGGACCAATGGACCGGCTCTACCCACATCTTCCCGCAAGTCCCTTCCCCCAGCAGGTGCTGCTCCTACACAGTAAAGCCTTCTCCAAAGAGGTGGGAGTCTCAGCCTGTTCTTCCTTGTTCCTCCTCCTCTGAGGCAGTTGCTGCTTTCTGTGTTTGCTACTTTTGTACTCCTTAGCATGCTCTTTCATTCCTTACAGTAGTTAAGAGTACATCTTACTAGTTAACAATTCTTCACATGAAATGTTCACACTACTGGCAATGTTTCTCTCCTGGTTGATACGGTGTTTATAGCAACATGTTTTATAATAGAAACATATTGAAAAGAATAAAATATTCCTCAACATTAGAATATATAATTAAACTGTGCTACACATATGTAAAATGACATATATAGCCATGAAAATGTAAAAACCACAACTATATACATAAACATAAGTGAAACTAAAATGTATCATATTTGGAAAACAAAGGCATGAAAAACTGAAGAGGATTCATATACACACATTTTTTTAATGAGCAAAATTAATATATTGTCTAGAGAATTATGCATACATTTTACAAACAAAGTGAATATTAAGAGAATCCTAAGCAGAAAATTGATTATAATTGTTTAACTGTTGGAGCCAAATGATGAATGTGATTGGTCAATACTACTAATATGATTCTGTTTCCTAAGCTGTGTAGAACACATAGGACTGCTTGTTTTAATATTGTGCTTTTAAAATATGCGTGTGTGCAATATTTCATGTTTTTCTTCTAAATGTGAGTCGGGTGAGATTTTCTAAGCCTAAAGTCAAGAGATGATATCATATAATAGCACCAAAGGAGACATTTAGATTTCTAAATTAACAGTCAAATGTATTGCTGCAACTGTGACTGATAATTAGTAAATAGATCAAAATTATAAACAACATACAATGAATGTAAAGATACAAGTAAAACACAATCCTGAGAGCTGACAATGTGCTAGCAGCCCTCACTCTCAGCACCTCCTCAACCTCGGCATCCACTCTGGTGGTGCTTGAGGAGCCCTTCAGCCCACCAGGGCACTGTGGGAGCCCCTCTCTGGGCTGGCTGAGGCCAGAGCCACCTCCCTCTGCTTGCGGGGAGGTGTGGAGGGAGAGACCCAGGCAGGAACCAGGGCTGCGCTCTCCGGCCAGGGTGAGCTCTGGCAGGCATGGGCGCAGGCTCAGCAGGCCTCGCACACGGAACAGCCAGCCGGCGCCCCCGGCCCAGGGCAGTGAGGGGCTTAGCACCTGGGCCAGCAGCTGCAGAGGTTGCGCTGGGTCCCCCAGCAGTGCTGCCTGCCAGCACCGCACTCAAATTCTCGTAGGGCCTTAGCTGCTTCCCCGCGGGGCAGGGCTTGGGACCTGCAGCCTGCCATGTCTGAGCTTCCCCCGCTGCGGTGGGCTCCCTCACAGCCTGAGCCTCACCGAGGGGCGCCACCCCCTGCTCCGTGGAGCCTGGTCCCATCGACAGCCCAAAGGCTAAGGAGTGCAGGCACGGCTCGGGACTGGCAGGCAGCTCTGCCTGCAGCCCCTGTGCAGGATCCACTAGGTGAGGCCAGCTGGGCTCCTGAGCAGGATGGGAACTTGGAGAATTTTTATATCTAGCGGGAGGATTGTATGTGCACCAATCAGCACTCTGTATCTAGCTAATCTGCCGGGGACTTGGAGAACTTTTATGTCTAGCTAGAGGATCATAAATCCACCAATCAGCACTCTGTGTCTAGCTCAAGGTTTGTAAATACACCAATCGGTATTCTGTGTCTAGCTCAAGGTTTGTACACACACCAACTGGTACTCTGTATCTAGCTCTGTATCTAGCTAACTAGCACTCTGTGACTGTGTGTCTAGCTCAAGGATTGTAAATGCACCAATCAGCACTGTGTCTAGCTCAAGGTTTATAAATACACCAATCAGTGTTCTGTGTCTAACTCAAGCTTTGTAAATACACCAACTGGTACTCTGTATCTAGCTCTGTATCTAGCTAACTAGCACTCTGTGACTCTGTGTCTAGCTCAAGGATTGTAAACGCACCAATCAGCACTCTGTCAAGATGGACCAATCAGCTCTCTGTAAAATGGACCAATCAGCAGGATGTGGGTGGGGCCAGATAAGGGAATAAAAGGGTCCCCCGCCTCATTCTTAAGTCAGTGAGACCAAGAACCCACCACTTCCGGACACAATACAATGACAAAATGATATTAATAGATTACTAATAAGCAAGTTAATAGTATTTTGTAATAAGCATAAAAGATGTAGCAGTGGTAGGATTACATCACTACTAACTGATGCAAAGTGACAGGATTTCTTCTTTAGATTTAATCGAGTGAGATGGTAGTGATGGCAGCCTGCAAGTACTTTGGGCTATAGCTATTTCTACTGGATGTATATTACTACAGCTTCCTCTGACTCTCATTTGTTAATAATTAGCAGGAATTTTTTAAATCTCCAGATATTAGCTCTAGTGTGTCTACTTGTTAAAGTCATGATTCTCATGCAAGTACTTAGACATAAGAAGCTTACTAGCCCAGCGGATCACAAGGGCAGGAGATCGAGACCATCCTGGCTAACATGGTGAAACCCCGCCTCTACTAAAATTAAAAAAAAAAAAAAAAAATAGCCAGGCGTGGTGGCAGGCACCTGTAGTCCCAGCTACTCAGGAGGCTGAGGCAGGAGAATGGCGTGGACCCGGGAAGCGGACCTTGCAGTGAGCCGAGATTGCGCCACTGCACTCCAGCCTGGGCGACAGAGCGAGACTCTGTCTCAAAAAAAAAAAAAAGAAAAGAAGCAGCTTAACAGCCCAAACAGGGTGCCCCCATACGTTGTGACTTAATGTCTTGATAAAGTAACAATGGTATATCAATATAAACGAATAGTGCAATTGCTTAAAATGTTGTTTAAAAGATGCTTATGGTGTGGAAAATAAAATACAATATTAATATAGAAATGTATATAGCACTTTATGACACACATACATGCTCATATATAAAAATAAGGTATTTGCCTAAATGTTAATTGTCTTGATTCTAGGTAAAAATATTTGATGTGATACTTTTCTCTCACTTGTTTGTGTCATTATCTCTAATGGTTGTTATATTTTCTAAATCTCCTTACTTTTAGATTTCACCATTTAGACAATTGTCGGGGGATGGGGAGGAAGGAAAGTATAAATAATGCCAGCATCAACATAATTATTTTTTGTCAAAGCTTCCTTATATTAAACTACTGTAAAACTTGTATTTTGTTCATTATGAGTACATACAACTGTCTGCTTTAGTAAAGAAAGATGAACAACTGAGGGATCGGATAGATGCATCTTTCACTGGGGCATACAGAATGTTTGCCTGAATGGGAATTACTAAATTTATAATAATTGCACTGAAGAATCAAGTAATTTTTCTTTTCACATCTTACTTTTAAAACATTTAGTCTCTCAATGATGGGTTCAATTTACACATACAGCCAAATAAAGACATTCTGGAATGAAGGTTCTCTGGGCAGAAGTCAGAACCTGTTTCTGTGTTGCTCAGATTTCTGCAGTGTCTTCATGCCTGACCAGTCCTTCCTGTTTTTGAAGCATGCATGTTCAGCTTTGCAGGAAGTAGAGCAGCAGGAGCTTTGCAGTGATTGCTACATGGGTCTTTTTTCCAATTGAACTGTTTCACAGCTCCTTTACCTTAAAAATGAATGCTGATATAAGCCATGCTTCACAGGAGCCATGGAATTGGAGATCGGTGTTAACTCCTGGTTTTCTGGCAGTCCAGATGATTTGCATTACTGCGAGGAACCTCAAGGGTCGCCCCTATGCAGTGGTTCCAAATCTGACTAATGATCAGAGACCTTGAGGAGACAGGACCTCCGGCTAGAGAACTGGATGGGTGATTCCCACGCTCAGCCAACTGTGAGAACCATTGGAGGAAGTTTCCACTTCTTCTGTTAGACAAACGCGGAAGTATTCAGATATGGTGGCAGGGCTGGGGCAAGGTGGATTGCCAGTAGGTTGTGATTTTAAGTTTCTGGTGCAGAGGTGGCATAGACACTGGTGGTGGGGCTGCAGCCAGGTAGAGCCCTGGCTTTTAGCTTTCAGCCACAGCAATGAGGCCATTCCGGTGGCAGTGGAGGTTGAGGAGAGAGCACTTGGCCTTCCAAGGCTGAACCTAGAGGCAGCAATCTGTATACCTAATGCCTTTTAACAGCCTTTGGTAAATGCCTTTTCTGCCGGAGGTAGACAGAGAGGTTTTGTCACAGCAGGGAATCCTGACTAATGAAGACATTGGTGAAATCCTCTGCATTTATAGTTATGGAGTCCAAGGAGTACTACTGTTGTGGGATTGTTTTTCCTCATTCCAACAGAGCAAATTTGTAAAAATCCATCCAGAGAACAGGAATAAAGAAACCTTTTTTTCTCTCTCTTCCCTTGCCCCCACCCCTAACACACACACACACACACACACAAACACACACAAACACACACCAGCGTTACATTCAAGGTCCATTTAGGCACTGGAGACAAACTCTGGTAAACCATATCACATAGAGAAATAATGTTTGTGCAGAGAAGTCAGCTTCTACTAGCATGGTATTCTTTCTCAGGTCAAGTGGCTGGCCGCTTCCTATCCTATTTCAGTCAACATGAGAGCTCTTTAAATCTGTTTCAAGGCCAGCAAAGGGGATGAGTGAGAAAGACAGAGGCAGGACTCACAGGAGCTCTCTCTTCAGGCTTTTAAGCTTCAGCTGTGTGAGGTTCACTCACAAGGGGCACAGGAGCCCTGAACTTCTGGACCCTGGCCCAGGTACGAATTACCCAAAGAGACTGCTCCTCAGCCCAACCATAAAGCTAAAGATACATTCAGAAGATGAATGAAATTGGCCATAAAATTTCCAGTCTCTTCAGACATAAAAATCTGAGAGATGAGCAGGAGCAGCTCAGAATTTAGACTACATTTTCTACCTAACTGAATGTGGGCAAACCACTTATCCCTGTATTTTCTCTCTTGTTTCCTCATTTTTTTTTTCTTTTAATTAGGAGACAGGTAAGATGTCAAGCTCCAACATTCCACAGTTTTTTATATTTAGAATTATATATTCTAGAAGATTTATTTTGCAAATTTCTACATTTAGAATTTGATCTTGGATTAGAAATACCTTGGGTACTGATAGAAAATAAAATCCAATCCTTTCATTTTCCAGGTAGCAACTGCCTCATCTTTTCCATCTATGGAGTGCGGAATATCTGCCCTACTTCATTCAGGTGTGAAGATAAAATGAGATAATAAATATCTGATGGTTGGAAACAAGTAAGGGGTCAATAAATGTTGATTTTATTATAACCAAGAATAATTAAAATATTTTGAGCTGCTTCCTGCAGCTAGTCATTTGCCTGCGAATTTTAGTGTGCTCATTAGTTTATAAAGCAATTTCTGGATGGAAGGGAGGGATGTGGTCATTGTGTTTAAGTACATAGGAGATTTTAACTTAAGAGAAAGTTTGTAAAGGAGGCACAGAAACAGGGTACTGTAGACAGAAGATAGCCAAGCAGAGAGAGTGATGGAAAAGGACTAGGCAGGACCCTTCTTCGGGGAACATGTATATTGCTTCAGTCACTCCAGGACTAATGAGGAGCCAAAAACTCTCTAGAGGGAAGCTGAAGTAAATTAGAGATATAAATTAGAATATGTTAAATAGTCTAGCAACAGCAAATGAAAGTTACCTGTTGGCATTAGGTCACATAATACTCCCTTATTTACTGCTGGTGTTAATCCCCAGGGGCACGGTAGAAGTCAGGACTTTTGCACCTGAACCTTTTCCTTCCCCTTAAGAAATGAGTCAGTCCAGTACATAAACCAATCGACTTAAAATTTACATAGTTACTAAAAAGATCTGATAATGTTTAGACTTTTATTAGTTTTTAAGTGAAGTTGGTTTCTCATTTCTTAAAACAGTCCAGAGACTTGAGGCAATAAATGACTCTCAGCTTCTCCTATTCATTAGTCCATCTTGTCACACTTATCTCATGAGAAAAAAACTAGAAAGAGACAGAAATGAGAAAAAATGACTTCCATAGGCAATTCTAAGGCTGAAAAGTTGTTTGAGAATTATCCTCATTATCCTCCTGACCACCTCACATACCCTGTAGGTGGAAAGATTTAATTCTTAACTACTTCTTAGACTGATGAGACTGAAGTATAATGTTTGTTGTTCAGAGTCATAGTTCACTGGATGTTTTTCAAACAGGAATGTTGGACAAACCGGCTATTTAGAGAGTGAAGGAGAGGAACGTCCGAGAGCAACTGGCCCCAAGAGAAACCCAGGGACGCCTGCCCTTTGGTGGCTCTGTCCATGTGCTGCTCGCACCAGAAAGCACTCGGGGTGACCTGCACCAAAAATGAACTGCAGTAGTCTGGGCACATTGGCTCACATCTATAATCCCAGCTCTTTAGGAGGCCAAGGTAGGTGGATCATCTGAAGTCACGAGTTCAAGACCAGCCTGGCCAACATGATGAAACCCTGTCTCAACTAAAAATACCAAAATTATCCAGGCGTGGTGGCAGATGCTTGCAATTCCAGCTACTTGGGAGGCTGAAGCATGAGAATCCCTTGAACCCAAGAGATTGGTCTATGTGTTGAATAAAGATACAAAAAGAAAGGGGGAAGAAAGTGACTCCAGATGTTTAGGAGTCCACCATGGATCTGCTAAATTTCAAGTTCATGTATCTCCCCACACAGAGCTGAGCTGTGTCTACCCCAAACCTGATCCAGCATGTCATCTCTAGGACAGCAGTGGGAAGGAGGCATCTGTGAACATCAGCCTTATGCAAAGTGTGGTTTCCCATCTGGAAAGCGAGAACTGATGTTCCCCCTCTGAAGCCACGTGAGGATAAGTCTGATGGCAAAGCTTCTGAATGATTGAAGAAAAGGCAGCCAGTGAAGAAAGTGGAGTAAGACCCCTTAGCAGAGATGAGCACACGTCCGCTGAAGAGAGAGGAGACAGAAGTGTGGAGACAGCTTTCCTCTTGTCCGTGGGAGATGGCTGAGGCTGGGGGCCTCTGCAGGAGCTCATGCAGCAAGAGCATCACCCAGTGTTTCTGAGCAAAGACGGGATGACCCTCTCTCCACTCACCCCTGCAGCCTTTAGAGAGTGCTGAAGGGATTCCAGAATTTTTATTTTTTTCTCTTTCACAAGAAGAACCATGGGAATTAATAGAGGGGCAAGATATGGGGCCTTGCAAATTCAATCTCCATCTCCGAAGAGAGGATGGGATGGTGTACCAGGGGAGTGGGGCCAACAAGGAATGTACCTTCAATTCTGGAATGGTCATCGGTGATGGATGGGACCACGCTGAAGGTGACAACTTCCTGAAAGAAGCCACAGCCACATAGGCGCCACCCACAGGCTGGACAGAATTAGAGCAATAGCGAGATTTCTTTCCTTCCTAGTATTTGGTCAGCCGTGTGAAGAGGATCTCATCCCCATCTCTGTTCCACATTCCTCCTAATGACAGTGTTATAGGAAAGATGAGGAAGCATCTTAAAGTGAGACATCCCTCCCTGACTCCAAGCTGCAGGGATCAGAGCAGAAGCCTACACTGGGGGTGGGCTAAAATCAGATATGAGATTAAAGTTTTAAGTTTCAGAAACACAAATGGAGAGAAATTTATGGATTCTGCCCAATGATGTCTCAACAATTGGAAAAACACATGCAGTATTTCACAGTTGAAAGTTATCATTAGAAAAGAAATAAGTGTATAATCACAAGATTATGTGGTCTATATAAATTTATAAGATATTCAGAGTATTAGCTGCAAGCTGACATTATTTAGGTTCTAAGTGTATAAAGATGAACTCCCTGGGCCCTTGTCCTCTGCAGCTACAATCATGGCATGCAGATGGACAATGGCAATAGTTTGGTGAGTGTGCCATGGTGTACTAGGAGGATGTTTCTTTGGATGAGGAGTTGGTAGGGCGGAGATAAATGATAGAGAATTATATTTAATAATAAGTGCTTATTTTGACTTAATTAACTTCCCAGAACCACCTCGTGCTATCTGTGAGAATGTTAAACAAAGACCATAAAATGCTGGAAGAATTAAAGTATCATATTAATGACTTAATGATGACTCTTAGTGTTTCTTGTATGTGGCTGTAGTAACTTGTGTCTTAGATCTTTCTCTAGGGAAATTCCAATTAAAGAATGGGTCACCACTGGAATGAATATTTCACCAAGAAAAGGAATGTGGTGAAACAAAAACTTTTACAATGGTCTCAATATTACCTTGTTAATTTCTTTCTCACCAGGTGTGTTTCTAATTGTTTGGCATTTATTCAGTAAATATTTATGCAAAGCCAACAGTATATTTGGATACTGTGAGAAAGATAAAAAGCCAGTGTATAAGACTGTCCTTGTAATTCAAGAGCTAAAAAAAAAAATCTCCAGGAGGCACAGCCTATATAGATAGAACTGTTAAATAATATTGAGAGGTAGCATGCTATTAAATCCCTAAGTGAAAAGACAGGACAATAGATTCTTTTTTTTTTTTTTTTTTTGAGACGGAGTCTCGCTCTGTTGCCCAGGCTGGAGTGCAGTGGCCGGATCTCAGCTCACTGCAAGCTCCGCCTCCTGGGTTCACGCCATTCTCCTGCCTCAGCCTCCCGAGTAGCTGGGACCACAGGCGCCCGCCACCTCGCCCGGCTAGTTTTTTGTATTTTTTTTAGTAGAGACGGGGTTTCACCGTGTTAGCCAGGATGGTCTCGATCTCCTGACCTCGTGATCCGCCCGTCTCGGCCTCCCAAAGTGCTGGGATTACAGGCTTGAGCCACCGCGCCCGGCCAGGACAATAGATTCTAAACATAGTTGTTAAATTTTTAAGACATTACTTTTCTTCTAATAATGAAGAAAAATACTTTTCCTTGTTCATAATCATGGATCTGACTGGTCCATAAACTGGTAATTTTCTTCTGCCACAACTGGCTTTTAGCTTCTTTAAAAATATTTTATGCAAGATGTATTCTGAAGATGTAATAATGAAATACAATATATATCACCATAGAAGTTTATTGACCATAATTACTTTGCGTTTTTCTATTCTTTTACTCACATGACAAGGTGCCGTAGTGTTTGGTGATCAATCCTGACAATGATTTACTAGAATTAATTAAATCTAAGGATGTTTAGGGATGCCACCTCTGAGGGACCAGTTAACAGAACAGTGCCCACAATGCCTCTTGGCAATGCCGGAGTGAAATAAAATGTGTAGGGTTTTTATTCTCTAAGTCTGCATTTTCATCTATCCCAGACTCTGCCCTCTGATATACATGCTGCTTCATAACATTTGAAAGTACTAAAGTATAAAATAAAACCTCGCCCACAAAAGCGGTTAGTTCACCTGAACAGATACAAGCAGGAAACACCTCTGTCCAACATTATCTCAACAGGCAGATTCCACAGTGGTAACTTCTAGATACTAAAATACAGCATTTAAAAAAATATATATATATTTTATATTTACCAGGTAATATATATGTCACATATATGTTTGTTGTAAAGCAGGATATTTTAATGTAGCATTGTATTTATAAGGTTTAAATAAAAAATAATCATTGCCAAATATAGAATTCCACTCAGAGGGAGATTAAAAACCAAGACCAAAATAGGAGAAAGCCCTGAAGTGAGTTTGTATTAACATTTCTCGCCACATTTATGTTTACTCCATTAGAGCAGGAAGAGAATATTTTTGCCACAGAATTTTTACTAATTCCAATTATTATTTCTTATCATTAGTATGACTCAATTATTCTGAAAAATTTGCTTTCAAAGTTTGTAAATTCTCAATGCTCAAAACACATTAACAGATACAAATAATCTTAGCATTCTTAACGCTTCCCAAAGTAAGGTGACTTTTTTCATACCTGAGTAATACTTCAAAAAAAAAAAAAAGAATACCACAAATATGGGGTCAAATATTTGTAAAAGGTAATGTTGCATCACAAAATGCAGCCTTTCCTACTGGGAGGTAATCTTAGGACTGAAGAATGATATAACTCATTTTGTAAAAATTTACTTTGCCATCTCAGTGGCACAGCCAGTACCTCCAGTAGGGGAGCAACTTTCTACTTCAGATGATCACAGGGTTTGGATTAGGGCCTCTCCAAGAATTTGAAATAAGGGTAAAGCTGGGAGTCAGGATCTTGTTAAAATTAAATTATTAATTTAATTTTAAGCAAGAACTCAGGGTGAAATGAATTTAAGCAAGAACTCAGGGTGAAATGAAGGTATGGATGTCAAGAACACACAGAAGAACAAGGTGGGGAGGAGTTTAACTGGCCTTTCCTGAATGGCATCATCCCAGCTGCTCAAGCTCTCTGAGACACCTGTACAATAGGGATGCCAACACTCACCCCACAGGGCTGCCCTCAGGATGAAGGAGCCACCGCACATGATGTGCTTAAGTGCAGTGCCTGTGAGTGATGGCTCTCACGGTAAATGCCTGGGGAGTGTTGCCATCCCACGTTCTGGACTAGCCAAGCTGCCGTCACCTGGAAATCTGAAGCGTGAGGACCTGGGTGTGTCCGCTGGTTACGAGGCCCAAGCCTGCTAATATTTCAGAACTCTGGAAAGAGCTTGGGTTTGGGTCCTGCAGTTTAATTTTGATTCTACTTTCCTCTAATTAGGTCAAAAGTTCCTTATCTGGAAAATGGGAATAATAATAAGTTTTACCGTTTTTACTAAGATTCAAAATAATATATGCGAAACCCCAACACAGGGGCTAACCCTTGGCCCTTACGCAGGTGGCCAGTTGCTGTGATTATAATATACCTTAGCCCAGCCACTGGCCTGGCTAAGCCTAAGTGTTTTTTGTTTGTTTTGTTGTTGTTTGTTTTAAATTTTGTTTGTTTTACTTTAAGTTCTGGGAAACATGTGTAGAACATGCAGGTTTGTTACATAGGTATACGTGTGTCATGGTGGTTTGCTGCACCTATCAACAGTCACCTAGGTTTTAAGCCTTACATGCCTTAGCTATTTGTCCTGATGCTCTCACTCCCCTTTCCCCCCAACCCCCGATAGGCTCTGGTGTGTGATGTTCCCCTCCCTGTGTCCATGTTTTCTCATTGTTCAACTCCCACTTATGAGTGAGAACATGCGAAGTTTTGTTTTCTGTTCCTGTGTTAGTTTGCTGAAGATAATGGCTTCATCCATGTTCCTGCAAAGGACATGATCTAATTCCTTTTTATGACTGCACAGTATTCCATGGTATACATGTACCACATTTTCTGTATTCAGTCTATCACTGATGGGCATTTGGGTCAGTTCCATGTCTTTGCTATTGTGAATAGCTCTGCAATACATATACATGTACATGTATCTTTATAATATAATAATTTATATTCATTTGAGTATATACCCAGTAATGGGATTGCTGGGTCAAATAGTGTTTCTGGTTCTAGATCCTTGGGGAATCACCCACTGTCTTACCCAGTGGCTGAACTAATTTACATTCCTACCAACAGTGTCAAAGCGTTCGCATTTCTCCACAGCCTCTCCAGCATCCGTTGTTTCTTGACTTTTCAATAATAGTTATTGTGACTAGCATTAGATGCTATCTTATAGTGGTTTTGCTTTCATTTCTCTAATAATCAGTGATATTGAGCTTTGCTTCATATGTTTATTGGCAGGATAAGTGTCTTCTTTTGAGAAGTGTCTGTTCATATCCTTTGTCCACTTTTTGATGGGGTTGTTCGTTTTTTTCTTCTAAATTTGTTTAAGTTCCTTGTAAATTCTCAAAATTAGACCTTTGTCAGATGGGTAGATTGCAAAAGTTGTCTTCCATTCTGTAGGTTGCCTGTTTGCTCTGATGATAGTTTTTCTTTTTTTTTTTTTTTTTTTTTTTTTTTTGTGACGGAGTCTCGCTCTGTCGCCCAGGCTGGAGTGCGGTGGCGCGATCTCGGCTCACTGCAAGCTCTACCTCTTGGGTAGTTTCTTTTTAAGCCTGCTCTTTGAAAGTATCGGCACCCACATCTGAGACAATTTGACAACACGAGAACTTAAAACAAACTCAACACATTCTATTCCATATTCTCTCCAAATGGTAATAGGCAATCTGAATTATTCTTGAAAGAGATCACAATCTGATTATGGTGTGAATATTTATAAATCAAAACCCACATTTATATTCTGGAACTCAAATGCTAGCTGGCATTAAGATGATGAAATAGATAATTAGTGTGATTTTGCAAACCAAATTTGTTTGTCTTTTAAAAATATACCTTTTGTTGTTTCTAAAAACAATCGACATTGCATCTTCAATCTAATGTAGCCATCATTAGGGGTTAGAAATAGTGGAAATAATTATAGACGGGAACCTGAATTATTACTGAACTAGATGCAGAATGGCTGCTGAAGTGGGAACAACATGAAGGAGAGTGGCTGAGTGGGGTAGATTACAAATGAAAATTGGAAGAATGGTTATTAGTGGCATAAAATGGACAAAACCATCAGGATAAAAGCCAACCACTGACTGGCTGACAACGAGTGCCATGTGATATCTGGGACATCAGTGGGAGACTTTCAGAGGGTGTCAGAGTTAAATACCTATGGTGGCAAAAGGAAGGGAAACCTATATCCAGTTAGGTGCACCCACAGGAAAGGAACCAAGAGGAGATACTCTAAATGTCAGCCCTGATGCAGTCCTCCTGTAATAATGCTAATGTGTGCATTCTGGGATTAGACAGAAATGTTTGGTTCAATTTTCTATTCCCAAGAGTATTTCTCTCACCAGGTCCTTTGTGTATATGACTGGTTAATAATGCCTGTCTTATGGGTGGTTGTGGAAATTCAGTGTAATTAGCACTAAGGAACAGGTGCAGTCACTGACATGTGGCAGGCCCCTTCTATAGCACACATGATACCCTCCAAAAGTGAAGACTAGGTGCTTTTACCCTATGCCCTTCCAAAAGATCTGTGAACAAAAATAATCCAGTATTTCTGTACAAGGTATGGTTCTATCAGGGAGAACAGCCAATATCTCTCTTGACGTATTCAAAAAGAATGTGTGAAAATTAATGAAATGCAGATCTTCAAACATTTATAGAAATTTTAATTAGTATTTAAAAACTATATATTATTTGTAAACTCAAGAAATTTCCCATGTAATCTTTAAGCAAATAAATAGGCCACTGTTTACACATTAATACTAAAATTTTAATTTATAAAAATATGTACTGTTGTCAATATTACATATTCTGTAATGACACAGTCCCACTAGCTTGACATGGTCATTTTATTTATCTATTTCTTGTAATACTTAGATCACACATACACATGTTATTAAATACCAACAGTAAAGTATATGTGCTTATGTTTTGTTTTTCTTGTCTTATTTAACACTATATTATTTCTTAAAATCCACAAAGAAACAGACAATTCCAGGGAGTAACAAAATTAAGTGAAACAATATATTTTAAGGTATGGCCCAAATAAAATATACCATTATATTAATATAATGCTCACATTTATAATTATGATTGTAATTACAATGGTATTTGAGTTTCCCAGCCTTGTTTCTTTTTATTATCAAAATTTTATTAATATTTTAAGGAGTACCTAGATGAGGTCAGCACAAATCTAGGAAGTAAAATCAGACAGAGGGCCTGTATTTACTTTTTATAGCTCCAAGGCAAATAAGTCATGTTATCCTGGTCGACAGGGAGTCAGACATTACAGGCCATGACCTAGCTATAAAGAGTTTTGAATGCCAGCAATAAATCACTCCCTAATTAACGTTCCAAACAGCAAAATGCAAAAGAACTGGTTAAGTTTAGATAAAATCACCATTAAAAATACGTACAATCATAGCTAGTTTGAAAAAGTTTAGTATGTTTAGCAATATTTGCTGAAGTAGTCCCAGTGTTCAACTAAACAGAGTGACCAACAAAACATTTTGAAATATGTTTGTATGAATAATTATATTCCTATATTTACGTATGTAAATTTTACTATACCAGAAAATTCCTCATTTACTTGCTCTCAATATTTCTACCATAGTTTTACTTTGGCTAATTCATGGCCAAGGAAAAGTAAAATGTGGTAAATTCCATGAAATACAGAATTGTTCAAAGATCATTATTAATTTTTGTAATGAACTGAAGTTTATAATTCTTTTTGTTTCAATCGGAGAAGTTAGAACACTTAAAAATAGCTAAGTGAGAATAGCATCAGCGGTGCATCAATCTCAACTGCATCCAGGTGTATCAGTTGAATGGCAGAGGGACTAGAAATTACATTTCATGAAGAAAATTTATGGAACTGAAGATATTTAGGCTGCAAAAGAAAAGACTATGGTAAGCCTGTGGGCAGGTTAAGGTTTAAAACACTAAGAATTCGCCTGTAGAATAATACTTAGAAAGAGAAGACAAGAAAAATGAGGAACGGAATACAGAGAAGTAAATGTTGGCTTATTTAAAATCCTTTACAGAGAACAGTCTACAATAATGATAAAGAGTGAAATCTCTATCGCTAAACTATGGGGGTATCCGATTATAGGTTCTTAAGTGCTGAAGGACTTTTCATAAATTACTGATGCTGTGGTTTTGGTTTTCTCCAGTGTGAATAGTGTTGAATATAGTATCCATAAACTACCTGAACAGGTTGAGGAAGGGAATGTGCATAAAGTGGTTAAAAAGAGACTGACACAAACTAAGTGCTCTATAAAAATTGCCTGTAAAAAATAAGACTACCACAAATAATGCTGTCTTTTAAAATATATTTATTAAATATATATGATACTAAATAAATGTACATATACATAAATGTTTTAAAACACATATAATATGCCAAAATACATATTATTTTAAAATAAACAAATATTGATGATGTGGTTTGGCTGTGTCCCCACCCATATTGCATCAACAATTGTAATCCAAATTGTAATCCCCATGTGTCAAAGGAAGGACCTGGTGGGAGGTGATTGGATCATATGGGAGGTTCCCCCATGCTGTTCTAATTGTGCATAAGTCCTTATGCAATCTGATGGTATTATAAGGCAGTTTTCCCTGCTCTTGCTTGCTTTCTCTCTCACCTGCTGCCGTGTAAGACATGCCTGCTTCTCCTTCTGCTATGACTGTAAGTTTCCTGAGGCCTCACCAGCTACGTGGAACTGAGAGTCAATTAAACCTCTTTTCTTTATAAGCTAACCAGTCTGGCCGTTCTTTATAGCAGTGTGAAAAAGGAGAAATACAATTGATATTAGCATAATGTATTGACATTGTAGAAATTTGAAAATATAGAAACATATAGAAAAGAAAAATCACCTCTAAACTTACTATTGTTATCTAAATGTACTTTTAGTCTAATCGACTTGATCAGTTGAGATCATATGGCATATGAAGTTCTACTTTTTGATATTTTCACTTAGCATGATCTTTTGAGATCATAATTTTAATAGTTCTTTGGTATTCATTAGTACAGATATAACAGCAGCAGTCATGTTAATGGCTATTGCATTGTGGACTATTTTCTAGTTCTTTATGTTATACCATGAGCATCAGTTTCATTATTTCTATAGGAAAACTTCCTAGAAGTGAAACTGGTAAGTCAAAGATGTGAATAATTTTATGATATTTTACCTACATTGTCAATTTTACACTGTAGCCATTCTAGTATGTGCGTAGTGGTATTTCATGGGAAATTTAATTTGTGTTTCTTTAATGAGTAATAATATTAAATATCTTTTCAAGTATTTGTTTGCCACGCATATACATTCTTTGGTGACATATCCATTCATTCTTTGGCCATATGTCTTCCAAATCTTTTGATCATGTTTCTGAGAAGTTTATGACTTTGTGATTATTGAATTTATGACTTTGTGATTATTATGATTGTGATTATTATGGAGTTGTGATTGTTGTTTATATACCAGAGATACAATTTCTTCGTTTTGCAAAAGTTTCCTCAATGCCTACAGTTTGCATTTGCGGTTTTAAAGAGGTTTTAATTTTGATCAAGTCAATTTAGTAATTTTTAAGTATAATTTATTCTTTTTGTCTTGTAGTTAAGAAATCTCAGCCAAACACAGCATCACTAAGATTTTACAGTTTTTATTTTTAAAATATTCTATAGACTTCAGGATCTTGAATTCTTTCTAAGATTTATCCCTAAATATATTCTACTTCTGATACTACACTATATGTCATTTAAAAATTTCAGACTGCTTTTGACTGTCTATAGAAAGATAATTGATTTGTATTAGTTCATCTTGTGCTGTGTGAGTGTGCTACAGTTATTAGTTCTAGTAGCTTTGTGTCAAATTTTGTAACATTTTTAATGTAGATGATGATGTCATCTGCCAATAAAGGCAGAACTGTTTCTCTATTTCCACTTGGATGTCTTTTTTTTTTTTTTTTTTTACATGTCCTGCCTTGCTTCCCTGGTTAGAACATCCAGTACAATGTTGAATAGAAGTAGTGTAAGTGGACATCCTAAATTTGTTTCTGTTCTGGGGAAAACTGTTGTTTTTACCAATATGCACATATTGGTATTCTTCTAGACTCTATATATTCTGAACATTGATCTAGTCATCTATCATTTTGTTAATAACACTGTCTTTATTACTATACACTTAATTGTCTTAAGTAGTGTTTTTTTTGGTATCCAAATTTGTCTGCTTTTACAAAATTGTTTTGGTTAGTTGATAGCCTATGCATTTTAATATTTGTTATAGAATCAGCTTGTCAATTTCTATAAACAAAAGGCTGCTGTGATTTTCATTGTAATCACATTGAATCTACTGATCAATATGCAATCAACTGACACATTAACTTTAAAAAAAAAAAGACACTTCTCCATTTCTGTAGGAGCTCTTCACTCTCTGTCACCAATATTTGATATTTTTCAGTGTATGGGTCTTAAACATCTTTGGTAAAACTTCTTATAGTTTTACTAAACCTAGTATCTTTGTTGCTATTGTGAATGTTGTTTATTATTTCAATTTCTAGTCAATTGCTGCTCATCATAATACATAAATGCATACATTATTGGATATCAATCTTATATCATACAATATCATTTCTTACCTCATCTATGTGTTCTAGTAATTTTCTATGGATCTCACAGAATTTTCTACCTAGATAATCCTGTCATCTTGAATAAAGACAACTTCACATCTTCTTTTGAAATCTAGATGCCTTTCATTATTTTTGTCTCCTTATCAAGCCTCCAGTACATTGTTACTTGTTCTTTATCTTAGAGAAAAAACATTCAGTCTTTTACATTAAGTGTGATGTTAGCTGTTACCTGTAGGCTTTTTGTAAATGTTTTTATTAGGTTCAGGATGTTCCTGTTTCTCCCTTGTTTGCCGTGACTTTTTTTTCAAGGACATGGATATTGTATTTCTCAAAACTTCTTCAGCATCTGTGTGGAAAACAGTGGTTTTTTAAAGTCTATTATTGGGATGAATTACATTTGATTTTCATGTGCAAACTAACTCTGCATTCCTTGAGTAGACACTACTTCATCATAGCGTATTATTCATTTTATACGTTATTGGATGTTACTTGCAAATATTTTGTTAGAAATATTTGCATGTATGTTCATGAGAGACATGCATCTGTATGATGGGGCCAAAAAATGCCCTCCCAGTTCCAGCCTCTACTGCAGGTAAAACCACTGCCATTTTCAAGGAGAGATGGTGGTAGGTTTTGAATGTTCTTATTTTCATAAATTCAAAATTCCCTCTTCCCTGCCCCAGCAAATCTCACCCAGTGCAATTCTTTCAATATTAACACTCCTCCAACTTTGTCTGCTATTGAAATGTGTCCAATGTCTTCAAATAGTTGTCTGTGTGCACATGCACACGTGTACACTTATGGATTTTAACTCCAAAGGTTAAAATTATTTTTGTCTTGTACAATCAATTTCACTATTAACAAAGGCAGAATCACTATTTTATTTTATTTTATTTTTTGAGATGGAGTCTCCCACTGTCACCCAGGCTAGAGTGCAATGGCGCAATCTCAGTTCACTGCAACCTCCACCACCTGGGTTCAAATTATTCTCCTGCCTCAGCCTCCTGACTAGCTGAGATTACAGAAGCCCACCACCATGCCTGGTTAATTTTGTATTTTTAGTAGAGACAGGGTTTCACCATGTTGTTCAGACTGGTCTCAAACTCCTGATCTCAGGTGATGTGCCCGCCTCGACCTCTCAAAGTCCTGGGATTACAGGTGTGAGCCACTGCACCCAGTCCAGGACCACTATTTTAAAACAACAAATACTATTTCTTTTTAGTTATGGAAAGTTATTCAGTTAAATTTTCTTTTAGATTAGGGTTTCTTCATGGAAAATAAATTTTCTAAAATTAAGGCTAAAGTAAATAATTTTAGAAGAACCAATTGCCATTTATGAAACGCTTCAAGGAATATAATGACTATTCTTCTAATAATTGGATTTAGTTTGACTTAAGTATTTATTTAATATTCACTCTGTTCTCTTTTTCAGGCACTGTGCTAAGCTTGACTTACAGAGACGAATAAGATTTGGCCTCATCTTCAAGTTGCTCAGACCATCATGGACATACCAAATATATACAGAACTAACTCTACTGCTTATCACAATGAGAGCTGTTCCATGGATATTTGGAAGCTAGTGAGATTTATTTTCAACAGAATAATAAAGTCAACTTTCACAAACAGGTGACAGATGATCTGGGCCTTGCAGACAGGGTAGGACTAACAGATTGAGAAGAGTATTTTGGTTAAAAATGGATCATAAACTGGTATAAACATCTAACCAAGTTCATGAGAATGAGAAGAGTCAAGCACAATAAAATAATTCAAAGACATATCAGATAAAGTTGACTCTGAACAATTTATAATAACTTCCTTAATTATTGTTTGTCTCATTTTAACATTTTATAATAACACCTATGTCTCCACGTTGGTGTGAAGATTAAATGAGAACACATGAATGTTAGATAGTCCCTAAGTTTCTGTCCCAGGTGTAAGTCCACCCTCCTGACCATCATGTGATCACACGCAGGTGCACGTGTTCAGACATATCCATGCATGCGGTTATGGGAATAGTCAATACTGTTATGGTGGTTACTTCAGACATTGCACAAGCCTAGACCTCTGGATCAACCCATGTATGTGTGTATATGTGTAACAAATGCATCACTAATAATGCATAGGTTTCATTGTTATACCTTGAAATCAGTTTATTAAATGGATGCGTTCCTCACATGCTGACTCATCTACTGAGGCCCAAAAGCAACAACGTAAACTGCCCTGGATAAAACATTTGGAGACAAGAGATCTCTAAGCTGAGCTATAGCTTCATAAAGCAGGGAGTTACCTCATTTCATAGCTACACACACACACACACACACACACACACACAGCTCTCAGCGGGAGACCTTCAGGGAAAACAAGTACCAGTGAGACCTGGGGATCTTCATTTGATTTTCTCTTCTGGGTGAGGCTGTGTTGAAAACACTTTGACAGAGGGCTCTTCTCTTGGGGCTCATCAAATATTGCTGGTAGAGGGTTTGCTTGCTTTAAATATTCCTTTCCTCAGGTAACGAAGAATACCATGTAATTTGTAATGATAACTTGGATAATGAATGCACACTGTAGTCAGCCATTACCAGTGGTAATTGGTGCTCCTTTCATCTCCTGTCAAGCAGAGTGGTTAGGATTAGGACCAAAAGGCAGTTATCATCTCTCTCATTTCCTGATTCAGACAAAAGGCAAAAAAAGGTGCCTGCTTGTGCTGATAGGTGTCTGATCAAAGCGGCTGAAAGCTGTCAGAAGCCAGCCAGCCTCAGCACCTGACTACTCCTTAATGCAGCTTTGCCTTTGATGTACAGGCAGTCTAACTGGGGTTCTATTTATGTAAAAAAAATAATAATCAGGATTGTAATAGAACAGAAGAAACTGCCATTTTCTATTTTGATGCTAGTCTTGCAGTCTGACACCTATAGGAAATGTGGACTAATTCTGTCCAGAGTATGGTGTGTGTGTGTGTAACTCAATAAATAAAATATCTTTGAAACTTCATCAAATACATTTGGCAGTCAGCAGAAGTCAGATTGCTGGTAGAAAGAAATTATGCTTCTTGGAAAGCAAAAAAATGCTTAAGTAAAATTATTGCAGTTTTGACATGTATATTTTATATTTCAGAAATTCTACAGGTTATAGGTTTATGAATGGAGAACTGGTCTTGGATTTAAATGAATTGGCATAGTATCTCAGACTTCTAGCTTTCTACCCATGTGAATTTAGATGCATAGTAATCACATATGTGTTTTAAGTTTATCACTGGCTATATATATGGTTACTTTCGTATATGCCTGTGCATTGAATGAATGAAAATACTGGCATGTGGTTGTTGTAAGCAATAGACAGTTTTTGACCAGAGCCAGGCAGATAAGTATTAATGTCACTTAAGCCCTCTCTGTCTCAAGTTCACAATTTCTAAAATGAGTATAATAGTATATTATATGAGTGACTATAATATTTGTTTGAATTAAAGTATACAAAGTATGTATCTCAGTGTCAAGACATTGTAAGACACCAATAAATGTCCAATATTTCTGTTGTTGTTGGTATTAATTTTTTATTAAGGGATTCTTGAATTAATACGCTATCCCTAAGCAATTGTTGTCCCGTATTCCTCAGTACTGTGAGCCTCTCCACGAACAAGACCAGCTGTCTTTTACTTCTGGGATAGTTTGTTCAATGGGTATATGAATAAATAAATGTAAGCAGGAACTGGTGAAATCTTACTTGGGAAACCAGAGTGCTGCAGGGATGTTTTTGAGTAAAGCTATATTTGCGTCTTGATTACTACAATTGCTAGTGGTTTATCTGAACTGAGCCTGGGTATATACACACACAAACCCACATACATAGACACACAGTCATACACATAAACCATACATGCTTATGCACCTTCTACTCCTCCTCTTTTCCCTCCTCCTCTTGGTTTTTCTCCTCCTTCTTCCTCCTCCTCCTCCTCCTCCTTCTTTCAAAAAGTTGTGTATTCTAAATGTTAATGTGAAATCTCACTCCTCGATCTCATCAATATTTTTAAAATACGGTAAATGCAGTTCAAGAACCACATTAAAAAACCCTAAGGTGTAAGCAGGTCACAAACCACTCATTCTCTGTGACCTCTGCCTGATTCTACCAGTGGAACCAGTGGACAGTGAGAACAAGTAAATGAATGTATCGTCATCTCAAAACCTATCCTCCACACTGGGGAAGAAAAACAAGGACTTAGAAACCCATTAAACTTGTCCGGTAATTGCTCCTATTCAAGACAGTCATAAAAGGTAAACAGGGCTTCTCACCCTCATTTCTCCATCATGGAATGGAAAGGGTAGAGGGACACTTGGATACTCTCCAATTGGCCATGAGCTCTGCTGTTTTCCTTTTCCTTCTGCTAAACAAAGGTGAAGTAATCAAGTACTTAGGTTTCCTGGTGAGTTTATTTGTGTTGTTTCAGTTACACTTCAGTTACTCCAGTTTATCAAACAGTTATTTCTATTGTTCTCTACTTTATGTGGTATATAAGGTGCAGAAGGTAATAATAAAATAAATGTGACTCTCTAGACCCCCCCCAAAGGAAAGGCTCTGAATTTATAAGAGACCTAATGTGTATGTGTATGTGTGTGTCTATGGGTGTGTGTGTGTGTCAGAATAAATATGTGCTATGAAAGTGAGGATAGGTGAATAATATACACCTAAAGCAATTCCCCCTGCCATCTGGTAACACAGTCTGCATTTTCTTTGCAAAGTAAACTCCCGGTGATAGTTACATTATGTCAACTTAGCTGAGCCAAGGTATCTAGATATTTGGTTAAACATCATTCTGGAACCCAGCACGGTGGTTCATGCCTGTAATCCCAGCATTTTGGGAGGCCAAGGCGGGTGGATCACGTGAGGTCAGGAGCTTGAGACCAGCCTGTATAACATGGTGAAACCTGGTCTCTACTAAAAATACAAAAATTATCCAGGTGTGGTGGTGGGCGACTGTAATCCCAGCTACTTGGGAGGGTGAGGCGTGAGAATCACTTGAGCCCAGGAGATAGAGTTTGCAGTGAGCCGAGACTGCGTCACTACACTCCACCTGGGTGACAGAGTGCAACTCTGTAAAAAAAAAAAAAAAAAATTATTCTGCATATTTATCTGAGAGAGTTTTTGGATGAAATTTACACTTAAATTTGTGGATTCTGAGTAAAGCAAATTTCTCTCTCTAATGTGGGTGGGCCTCATTCAGTCACTTGAGGGTCTGAGTAGAACAAAAGACTAATCTCCACTGAGCAAGGAGAAATTCTGCCAGGAGCCGGTCTCCAAGCTTCAACTCCAGTATCAGCTGTTCCTGCATCTCCAACCTGCTGGCAGATCCTTCCAGTCTCCATAATCACATCAGACTATTCCTTAACATCTCTCTCTCCCTCTGTGTGCGCCAGCACACACACACACACACACACACACACCCACACACACACCCACACACACCCCCACACCCCCACACACACACCCCCACACACCCACACACACACACACACCACACACACCCACACACACACACACACACACCCACACACACCACACACACACACACACACACCCCCACACACACACACACACACACCCCACACACACACACACACACCCCCACACACACACACACCCCCACACACACACACCCACACACACACACACACACCCCCACACACACACCCACACACACACACACACCCCCCACACACACACCCCACACACACACACACACCCCCACACACACACACACACACACACACACACACACACACACACACCACACACACACACACACACCCACACACCCACACACACCCACACCCACACACACACACCCACACACACACCCCCACACACCCCCCCCCACACACACACACCCTGTTCCCTGTTGCTTCTGTTCTCTGGAGAACCCTGACCGAGGGACTCCATATTTTGAGATCTCATGAACTGTTACTGTCTCTCCTGCCCCACTCTCAGTCCACGGAGGGCCTGTGTCTTCCCTGAGGCTTGATCCTTGGTCCCTGCCATGGATAGAAGTTTCTTTTGTCCCCTGAGTTTCTGAATTTTAAGGGGATGGCGCCTGAAGAATTATTTCCTGGCTGCCAGGAGAGAGCCAAACACAGTGAGAAGAAGGAGCAAAGCCAAGCAAGGAAGCAGAGGTCAGAGATGGAAAGAGAAAGATTTATTGAGCTCAGGTTGCAAAAGGGTCTAAAGCCAGCTGTCCTCCTGTTTCCCACTTATAGGAGACAAACATTTCCTTTTGTTATTTAAGTGTATTTGGGTTTGGTTTCTGTTGCCTTAAATGTTAATAAAGAGTGTTAAGGAGGTTTTATAAAGGAAGATACCCTATGCTCAGGAAATTCAGAAAGGAAAAGGGGTATGATGGTTAAGATTAAAGGACAGGTCTGTAAACTGGCACCTCACTTAGAGGCTCTCAAACACCAGGTTGAATAACTTTTTAAATTATCTGGCCATCAGGAGGCAGAGAAAGACTGGCATCCCAAAGTGACATCACCAGACTCATGGTTCAGAAAGCTTAAATTTGAGGCAATCGAGAGATTATTTGGAGGAGAAAGTCCGAAATGACACTTTTTGACTAGATTAAGTTTCCCCTAATTGTTTCTGCAAAGATGGGACATTTACAGATGAAAGTCTAAGTCATGCAAAATTGATGTCAGAATTTTCTTGAAACTTTCTTAGAGTGTACTCCCTAGAATTCTACTGGTTTTCACCCCACCCCAAATCCCAGGGTCAAGAAACTCTGATTTGAACCCACTATTCCATTTTCCTACCTTCCCATTATTTTCTTCTAAAGGAGTCCATACCATTGTCTACCTGTCTATCTACCTATCTATCCATCCATCCTTCTATCCATCCATCCATCAATCCATCCATCTATCCATCCATCCAACCATCCATCTACATATATGCAAATTATACACACACACACACACACACACACACACAGAGGACAGAGAGAGAGAGAAAGAGAGAGAGAGAGAGAGAGAGAGAGAGAACAGTTTTGCTTACAAATAGCCCCTAGCATTCAATTAAATCATTTTCACTAGAGATACTTCAATCAATCTAATTGTTTGGGTAATTATTTCAGAATTAATTATTTTGTCTAATTTAATACTAATATCTTGAGAACTTTTTTTTAAAGAATACCTCATGAATATAAATTATTCTAGGGAAAAAACATACTAGGCTGTTATCTCAGTTACTAAATTTCTATTGGTATTTTATAACTAATAAAGCCTGATCCGCATATCCAAAAAAAGTACCTTAGTTTTGGAGCTATTTACCATGGCAACGTATTTGCTAGTAACGTAGTTCACAAAAAGAAATCCTTATATTTGATTATCACGCTGATCATGTGAGGAGGGTATCATCATAAACCCTGTATGTAGATGAAGTCACTGAAGCTCAGAGCAATGACACAGCTTGTCTGAAAACGCATAGCCAAGGAACTCTGGAGCCAGGACTTGAACCCACGTCTGATTCCCCATCTCTTTCCATTGTGCATTACTCAGTGAAATCAATGCAAAGAATTACTGATTTTCTAATAAAAAAAATCTCACTCATTTGTTTCAATATGCTGTCATGATGTCAAGGGGACGGCTACTATCATGTTAGGTGAAAATTGCATTTCCTTTCATTCTGTTTACTCTTCCAGAAACCAGAAGAAGTACATTCTTAGGCAAGGCTGAACCAAGCTCACAGTAAGGCAAATGATTGTGTTTGGAGGGACGAAACTCCTCAGATCTTTGTAGATTTCGAATGAGGCACTAAAGATACAAAGAAAGATTTAATCCTTGGACAAAAATCCTGTGATACACAGAGGCTAGATAAAATGGGATAAAGGGAAAAATGCACATTGGTTGCCAAGGTTTGGGATTTGGGCATGGCTAAGGAAGAAGAGTGTAAAGTCTGCGTAGCTGAGCACAGATTCTCAACTCAGCTAGGATGCTCAAATACCAATCTCTTCAAATGTTCCTTCCATTCCCACCTATGAAGAAATGAATAACATTCATCAATGTAAATGATGTATAAATTTACTTAATTAACACTTGTGAAAAACATCGTGACTCCCCAAAGTAGTGTACCTTAAACCTAGGACGTAAACATCAAGATTAACAGGAAAGAAAATGCGCTAGCTTGAAACGGAGGCTTCAAGATGAGCTACTTTACCTAAACAAATTTATTGTGATTGTATTTGTGTTTATAGACTTATAAGCACACATACAAATAAAGTTCATTGAAGTTTTTTCTTATATTTCATTTATTCTTCCTTTTACAGTTTTTGAAGAGCATACTCTTTTTCTCATAAGAACCTGTAGGCTGTGGTCTCCAACCAGATGAATTCTTCTAAGTAGTATATAAAATGCAAGTGAGTAAAGGTAGAATTAATAGAATTTGAAATTTGCAACCAAACAAAAGCAATGTCTTGCAGAATTTTTTTTGGCTTATTAACTCTTCTTCTGAGATTTCTTCCCTTACATTACCAGGCTTCTTTCTCTATGAAATAGGTCCTCTCCTTTGGAAATCCAAATAATCCATCCTATCTTCAGGACTTTGAAAAGTAAAGCATCTCAAGTACTGTATATGATCTTAAAGACCTCCCCACTCTGGTCCTCAGTTTTCTTATCTATAAAACAAGAATCTTGCACTAAATAATCTCTAGGGTACCTTCTAACTTGAACATTCTACACTTAAAGAACTTACCATCATCCCTCTTCTCACTTCCTTCCATCTCCTCCCCTCACAATCTCCCCAACCCCTTCCCTCTGCCAGGCTCAATCCAGGTAAATCATTACCCTAACTTCATATAAGTGGAAAACAGCTGAGGCATATTCCATTTTGGATTCATGTGGTTTACTAGTGATTCTTTCTGAAATAACAACCTGTGGGGTGCTACACATATCAACTACTAGAGACATCCAAAAACATCATCTGCCTGCAGGTTTTTTTTTTTATTTCAATGATATCTTTTAAAACCAATAGATAATTTACAGGTCCAGTTCTATTTTACCTCCTGGGCCTAGAGCACTTTGCAATAATGGGTATTAATAAGTTGACCCTATGATACCAAAAATTCTGTACTGTGTTGTCACAATCAAGAAAAGCATTTTGCTTAATTTGAAATTAGTACATATTGTTGGGTTTTTATTCTCTGGAGGTATACTAGATATAGTCAACCTGATAATATTCATCTAGCCTCACAACAGGCTTTCTGAATGATCACGGAATTGGATATACAAAAGCCATGTTAAATCTATTGGAAAGACTCCAAAACCAAGGGGATTCGAGTGGTCTGCCTACACACTGAAGAAAAACGTGGCTTCCTTTCAAAACTCCCTGGTGGAAACTTGCCTGTTTTGCTTGTCTTCCCAGTGCCCATCTCTATTTTGGGGGAAATCCCTGTGAATTTCTCTCTGAAAACTACCTCTCCTCTTTTGCAAAGGTTTCAGTGACCCTGCCTCTTAGTGTATTTTGGATGCTGTAAAAAAATGTCACAAATAAGTCACCTTATACACAACAGAAATTTGCTTCTCATAATTCTGGGGGCTGGGAAGTCCAAGGTCAAGGAGCCAGTGGATGCAGAGTCTGGTGAGGGGCCAGCTTCTGGCTAATTGAGGCAGTTTCTGCCTTTGAACTCATGTGGTAGAAGAAGTGAAGGGTCTCTCTCAGGTCTCTTTTAGAAGGGCATTGATCCATTTATGGGGTGGAGACCCTCTAATCTTGTAACCATTTAATCAGCTCCCAAAGGCTCTACTTCCTAAAAGCATCACATCAATGACTATATTTTGACCTGTGAATCTGGGGGAGAGACAGACACTTCAGGTCATAGTGGCCCAGGATTCTTTTGGTGCCACTTCAACATGTGGAAACTTCTGTGGCTGGTGGCGTCTCTCCCCGTTTCACTTGTGACCACTGAGCTGGCTCCGCCCGCTTACCTGGCAGGCTGTGCTTGGCTCATGCTATCGGCCCAGATTCCACTCTCGCCTTGGATAAGCCAGGTGCAGAGTGGCGAGGGGTGTGTAAGGAAGCGAGCGTAGGGTCTGGTCACAGCACACAGCCAGGCGCACTGGCTGCTGCAATGGGGCGGACCGCTCCAGCCACCAGCATAGGTGTGAGCCTTGTGTGAGGCTGTGGCTGGACCAAGCATGCCTCAAGCATCTTCTGCTTTGGGTACTGGCATCTGGGCAAAGGGGACATAGTGACAGCCAAAAACTTGGTATGTCAGCAACTGCAGAACCCCAAGGGGGTGTTACAGTAGGTCACAGTTCTGGCTCAGGGAAACCTGAGGTCTGGGCCTCCAGAAGGGTCAGAGCTCTTCTTTCGTAGTCTGGAGAATGGGAGTGTGTCACTGCCTACAGCTGGGCAGGCTGGCCAGGACTGTGTTTCAGCTTGTTCATGTTACGGCTCATTTGGTCCCACTACCCTGCTTAGGCCCACATCTCCTGGCCTGGTCCGGCCCTGCCTTGCCATGGCTTCCTGTCATGGGGGCTGGCTGCCCAGCACCAGTGAAGGCATGAGGGCTACAGTGTTATGGCTGCTTTCACACTTGCCATTCAGCAGGTCCTGGATCTTGTCCCACAACCAAGAAGAATGAGATTATGTGGACAACCAGAGAGTGAACAAGGTAGAGAAAAGTTTTATTGAGTTACAGAGCAGCTCTCAACATGAGAGGTGACCCAAAGTGAGGAGCCCTTATCCGAAGGTGAGTAGTCCCCAACATGTGGCTGACTCCAGGGTTTCTGCATACTCAAACTTGGGGAGTCTATGCTAATTGGTCCATGGGCAGGCCTGGAAAAAGTACCATTAGATTGGCTAAACGGTACTGAGGAAGTTCTCGCTCTGGGTCATCTGGCAGCCTGGTTTTCAGGTTTCAGGGCGTTTTTGGCTTGAAGGTTGAGTTTCACTGGGGACCTGCCCCTGTCTACCTAGGAATTTTTCTACCTCTTACAGCTATGAGTAACATTCTGGAAGTTGAGTTTCCTAATACCACTCCTGGTCATGGAGTTGTTTATGACCTGAACTACACAATCACATACTTTTACCAAGGAGATTGGAATATGTGTATAGTAAGAGCAGGCAAAGTTAATCAATCCTGCAGGAGATATTCAGTGAGTTGGTCTGTTATTTTCCACCAACCAGATCCCTAAGTCAACACGGTTTCTATTCTCAAGGACTGGTTGTTTCGCATTTCCTTACTTGTGTGACCTCTTACATACTCTTCCAATAACTGCTTGTTTCATGAGTTTTTTTAATTGTTGCTGTTAGTTGCATCTAAAACAATTTGCTACATATTTATTTAGCAAATAATTTTCTAAATAGTGCATGCAAACAGCAAATGTTCATGATTAGAATGGTCATGTGACTATAAGTTACACATATTTTTTACTACAATAGTTTCTTATATGAGAACAAGAAGGACAATCCAGATACCATGCAACAATAGATAATCTATCTTTTACTGATTCTTAAAGGCCAGATAGGTTGATATTTGAAGTTTACTGTTTGATATAGTTATATATGTTTACTCTCTGAGTCACAGGGGGATAAATGTTGCCCTTCCAATATAGGTTATCAGAAGTAGCAAACTTTTCAGACCTTCTCCCATCCCTATACAAAATATAAGAGGTAATTCCCAAGCAATAATTTATTTCTATTTCATGTTAAATATTTCATGAGAAGAACATAGTGAAAACCTGAGGGCAAGGCAGACAGACTTCAAACTTAAGCCCTCATGAGAGTGGGATAGTGACTGTCTGTAGGAAGGATTGTAAGCACTTATATTAAATACCACGAAAAGGCACATAGTTGTTTCTGTGGATATCCCCCAAAATATAATGTGGTACCAATTGCCAAAGTCTAGGTCCCTGGAAATTTGAAAAGAATGCTTTACAATAAATAGGATATTTTATCTTGAGAAATTGTATAGAAAATATTTGTTGGAAGATAAATATTCAGTGAACAGAATACAATCAAGAACACCTGGTGCTTTGAAAACCATGTCATGGCCAGGCGGGGGTGCTCACGCCTGTAATCCCAGCACTTTGGGAGGCCGAGGCAGGCGGATCATGAGGTCAGGAGATCGAGACCATCCTGGCTAACACGGTGAAACCGCATCTCTATTAAAAATACAAAAAATTAGCCAGCTATTCGGGAGGCTGAGGCAGGAGAATGGCGTGAACCCAGGAGGCGGAGCTTGCAGTGAGCCGAAATCATACCACTGCACCCCAACCTGGGCCACAGAGTGAGACTCTGTCTCAAAAAACAAAAAAAGAAAACCATGTCACAACTTTCTGCCTCAACTCTCTCGTTTTAGAAAACGAATATGTGTCTAGAGAATCTACTAGATTTATAGTTGTTTTGCTGAAGAAATGGTCTGTAGATACGTATTTATTTCTGGATGCGTCGAATGGATATTGTGGATCTCTGATGCATACAGGAAATTCAGTGTCCTTATTATACAGGTGTTACAAATTTAAAATGCACACCAGAAGCCACTTAAGGATTTCTTGGCATAACACAGTTTTAAAGATAATTAGAATTTGGGTTTGCGTTATTATTTATATATTGCTGCCTTGGAGAAAATATGTGTGTTAAAACAGGATTTTTGTTTGTTGCATTACTTAATAAATGTAGCCATTTTAATTGCACTAGAAAACCATGTTTTAGAAGAAATTATAGGCAATTATGTTGACAAATAAAAAATCTTCCATTAATTTTTAATTAATAATTTGCTTATTTGTTTGTTCATTCAACTGATATTTATTGAGCACATGCACTCTTGGCTCTGGGGTCATGGTGGTAAAACAAACAATCCAAGTCCAAGGCACGCTGATGTCCAAATTCCAATAAACAGAGACTAAAACCAGCAGCCAACTGTGCTAGGAAACTTTAAGTTTTATTTAAATGAATCATGTAATTTCTACCATCAGGAGTGTCTTCCCCATCTCTGAGATGATCCCTGTCTTTTACTCCAGAACTCCAGGCATTATGCCCATGTAATAGCCATGTGCATATTTAAACCTGTACTCACCTGTACTAGTGAACAACCTGAATCAGTTCCCTGCGCTGAACATATTTGAATGAGAAGTTGTCAGGATTGAAGACAGTGAATATGACCATGTCCAGTGCAAGCACAGGTGTGCAGTGAGCCTTGTCTTTAGTAGTCATTCTTAATTGTGACCATTAGTAGCCATCATATGGATATCTTAGAACCAAATAATAGTAGTAAACAGTGGTGTGACTGCCAGAATATTTTAAGTGACCAAGACCCTAAATAGTCTATGACACAAGAACAAAGGTGAGTTTAAGTGTAATTATTAGACTCTATTTTTAATTGACTTTTCATCTGAAGGAAGAAACACGATTCAGTGTATCTGTTCTTCTCTTATAAAAAGGTTTTGACTCAGTTTATTGCATTCATAATAATATATTACGTTTACTTAATGTCTTTGCTCCCTAGCCAAAAAGTTCAGAAATTAGATTGAGCATTTCTACAAATAAGGATATTTTTACTACTCTTAATAGATAGTTTGTGCTTGTTCTTTCTAATATAGCTCAGCCACATGACTTCTACAATTCTACCCTACAGTTTAAAGGACAACAGGGAATCTAGCATCGGGATAATCTACCCCACCTCCTACACATCGTGTGGATTCATGGACGGTGTCGAGAGATGGCAGAAGCAGCGGGTTGGAATCACTGTTTTTGGTGCTGGGAGATGGAACTAACTCTAAATACTTTTAGTAATGATAGGTCTAGGTCGCATGCGTATGTATGAAACAAATTCTATGTATATAGGATTGTGCTAGGCACCAGGAAAAGGGATTCGTGGTAAATAGAGATCATTACATGTGCTGTCAAACTGCTGAGTCATCATCTCAATCCCACTCAAAACATCATACCCTTTCTGGCCTAAAATATCGCAGTGGTTTCCTCTAGTCCTCGCTGCCATGCTCCTGAGCCAGTGACCCACTTGCCACACTCACTGCTGTTTCTCTTGGCCACTCCTCTCTCGTTTCCCTTTCTGAGAATGCTCTCCCTTCCACTTTCCCTGAAGAACTTCTGCTCATCCTTCATCAGCCACATTCAACACTCCAATTTGTATCACCTCTGACTCACAGGAAAAATCATATACTTCCTCATCTGTGAACCAGTGTGCCCCGCACACCCTTCTTATATAGATGGTAAATGATAAACAATAAAGGTTTTCTGTGCATCTCTCTCTCTCTCTCACTTCCTTTTTTTAAATCTAGCACCTAAGCAGTGCCCATTTGAACTCTGTTATAACGATAAAGAGCCTAAAGCCTAGTTTGTAAATTAATTTAATTTATGACACCAGCAGGAAATAGCATGAATTGGAAATGGCCTCCACTGGGCCCTCATAACATAAGAATGGCATCCTTGATTTCCTAGTACAGGGCTTGGCAAACGTTTTCTGTAAAGGTCAGGTGTAAATACTTCAGGCTTTGTGGCTCCTATGGCATCTGTTACAGCCGCTCAACCCTGCTGTTGTAGTGCGAAAGCACCGAAGAAACTATATTTACACAATGATAATTGTAATAAAACAGACTGCGGGCCTTAGTCCACTTAGTCTCCCTCCCTTTCTGGAGGGAGTTTAGAAGAGAACATACTTAACCTCCACAAAATAATCAAAGCATATCTATAACATCCTTGTGAAACTTCTTCAGCCTTGCTGGCACAATACCATGTCTTGCAAAGGGAAAAGAGAAGCAGGAAGAGTGAGACGGGCAAATGAACATGCCAGAACAGTACCAGGGTGCCCAGCCCTGAGGCAGACTCAGTGCAGACCTTGACCTGGGCCAGCGGATCCAGCTTGGCCATCCCTGCAGGCAGTAAAAGTCTAGAGGAATGATGTATATCTGACATATTGTTTGGATGTCATTAACTACTAGCAGTGTGGACCTTAGACAAGGCTCTTTACCTCTCTGGACCTTGTTTTCTTCATCTATGAATTGAAAACAGCCATAAGTACTTCAAATCGGACTGCGAGGATTATTGAGATGGTGAATGACATGTAGCAGCCAGTCCTCCACACTACTTCCCTTCTGCCTTTTATCCACAGACTGATACGGGGCGATGGGCTTTGTTGCAAATGAATGACTACTTGAGGTCAAACAGGAACATGACTTCCAGGCAGCCAACCTTCTCAGGCGGAGTTTAATGTGAACTTCTCACATGATATGGGGCATTTCTTTTCAGGGATGAAAACAGCTATTCTACCAATTCACTAATGTGGTGGAATTAATTTTGAGCAAGACAACGTCTATGGTCTGCATATTGTTGCCCTCCAAAATTCATACGTTAATATGGGTATGTTTAACATCCAATGACATAGTATTAAGAGGCAGGTTCTTTGGGAAGTGATTCAGTCATGAATGATATTAGTGCTCTTATCAAAAGGAGAGAGTTCCTCTCCCATGTGAACATGCAGCAAGAAGGCGCTGTCTTTGAAGCAAAGAAAGCCAGCTCTCACCAACACTGAATCTGTTGGCACCTTGATATTTTACTTTCTAGCCTCCAGGACTGTGAGCAATAAATTCGTGCTGTTTATAAGTTACCCAGTCTAAGATATTTTTTATAACAGTCTAAATGGATGAGGACAACAACATAAAGTCATCTCTGGAAATATAACATTGAACAGTGTCTCCACTTTCACCTTGGTAGGAAATATTGACACGTTAATAACTCACATTCTAAAAAAATGCTATTTTGAAGTTACAAACAACGTGGATTATAAACGAGCAAACGCAAAACAGTCAAATTAATTTTGAGTGGAGAGAATTGAGAATGAATATGCAAGGTTACACTACCGGTGTGATTTCAAAAGACTACATGTTTGAGAAGCAATTCTCATGTTTACAGCCCCTTTCTGAAGAGTCCCTTCCAAACAGCAACCACAGGTTTTCCCTGGGACTCCACCACCTTGCTATAGCTGACTGAATTACGGGCATATGTTTGATTCTCATAAAAATATCTATTGGCTCATTAGCAGAGAATGAGGGGGGTCTTGGAATTGCATCTCCCACCATTAAGAGCCCAAAAACCTAAAAAATCGTTGCCAAAAAACATCAAAAGCCAACTCTGAGAATAACTGCACTGGATAACAAAAGAGAAGCATTATCCAGTCGTTAATAATCAGAGCAAGAAGAAAGTGAGCCTGTTTGTTGTTGCGGCACCAGAATGCGCAGGAGCTGAGCGTTTCTCCTGAGGAGAAAATTACTAGGATTATCAGGGAATCAGTACAACTACCAGATAACTACACGGAGCTGCAACTGAATCCCGAACAGCTCTGAATCATGCTCCAGCACTGGACAGCCTGGCTGTGCAGTCTTTGCACTTACATCCTCTTGTGCTACCTGCAGGGTATTGAGGTATCCTGACCAGGTTTGGATGCTCTGTCATCTAACAGAGCCTAACTATGGAACCAGGAGAGAGGAAGGATACTGAAGAGTAACAGTGTGCCTGCGTAGACCACAATTACAAAAGATTCCAGATGACATATTTGCAGCCTTGTCCTTTATCCTGTACCATAATGGGAATCCAGTGTTGTTTAAACAAAGAAGAGACACACTTGAGGAAACAGACTTTGGGAAGAAGATGATGGCTTGTGGAATACAGGGAGGAAGGAGAAAGAAGAGTTTTTCTAGCATGGCCAATGACAAGAGTCGAAACTTAGGCAGAGCAGTGTCAAGGAACAAAAGCCAAATGGTAGCTACGTCTGGCAATACTGGTACAAAATATTTTCCAGATCATTGCTTTTAAGAATCTGACCAGAAGTAGTTTGCTGTTTTCTTTTCCCCAGTAAACTTTTTTTTTGAGAAAGGGTCTCACTTTGTCACCCAGGATGAAGTGCAGTGGTGCGATCTCGGCTCACTGCAGCCTGGACCTCCTGGACTCTAGTGATCCTCCCACCTCAACCTTGCAATTCGCTGGGACTACAGGTATGCACCACCACACTGGCTAATTTTTGTATTTTTAATAGAGACAGGGTTTCACCAGGTTGCCCAGGCTGGTCTCCAACTCCTGAGCTCAAGCAATCCACCCACCTCGGCCTTCCAAAGTGCTGGGATTACAGACATGAGCCACTGTGCTCGGTCCCAGTAACCATTTTTATTGAAGTAAAATATCCAAACAAAAAGTCATAAATCGTATGTATAGCTTAATAAATTTTCAGTTGCATGATTACCACCCATGTAAATAACTAAAACGTTATCAGTTAGGCAGAAGTGTTCTATGGGGTCCTCCTGGTCATTACTGTTTTCAAAATGAATGAATGATTTCTAAAAACACAGATTAACTTCATGAAATGAACTCATTTGGTATGTACACTTCTGTGTCTGACTTTCTTTGCTCAGTATGGTGGTTTAGGAGATTCATTCCCATGGTTTACTAACATAGGCCATGTTCCCTTCACTGTCACTACTGTACAAGAATGCAAGCAATGAGTACATCAGAAAATATTCATTCAAAGGCTGATCAACATGTGAGTTGTTTCCAGTGCTGGGCTATATGAACGAGATAGTAGGAGCAACATAATAACAGGAGCATTCGATAACATATATTTGGAGACATGTATATACACATTTTGTAGAAAAAGTGTATGTTCTGCTTCTGTCAATACTAGCAAATACAGTTTATACATATTTTCCCTCCCACCTCTAGTTTGTAGGGTTCCAGTGGTTTCACATTCTTATCAACACATGATATTCCCCATCATTACAGCTGTAGCCAGCCTGAGTGTCACGTTAAATTTTGCAGGGCTTTTCTTTCAGATTTTCTTTCTTTGCTTTTCTCCTTTCTTCTTACCTTATTTCCTATTTTCCCGTTTCCTTCCATGAAATTTAGCTAGTTTTCATGAAGCATTTGCCAACTTTTTTTTCAATTTTCTCTATTTGGTTGACTAATTTATGGCATTATTGATATAATCTAGATATAAGTCTTTTGTTAGATATATAAATCTAGTCTTTGGCTAGCATTTTACTCTGTTAATGATGTCCTTTGAAAAAATAAATAAATACACATTTAATTTTAATTTAATTCAAAGGATCTATCTTTCCTTAACGTTTACTGCTTTTTCAGTGTCCTGTGTAATAAATATTTGTCTGCCCTAATGTCATGAAAATCTTCTCTGATATTAACTTCTAGAAGCTGTATTGTTTTACTTGTTCACATTTGAATGTACAATCCACTATTTTAATCTTGTGTGTGGTAAGAGTGAGAAATAAAAATAAAATCTCCAACTGACAGAATGGACCCCCTCTTTGTCAAAGGGACCCTGGAGTAACCTTGAAAACTGAGTTCCCAGCCATAACAAGATGGCAAGTCAGGTGCGCCTGGTCATACCCGCTCACTCGCTCACTACACAATTACACTTGAATTGTGCCCTCACCCCTGCCCCCATCCCTAAATTCATGCAGTGAAGCCCTAACCCAAAATGTGACTGTATTTGAAGATAGGGCTTTTAGGAGGGAGTATTAAGACTAAATGGGGTTATAAGGCTGGGGCTGTAATCTGAGAGAATTGGTAGGTTTATAAGAAAAAGAAATTGACCTCTCCCTCTCTTCTGCTCTCACTCCCTTCATGTATGTCATGCGAGAACACAGAGAGAAGGCAGCCTTCTGTAAGCCAGAAAGAGGGACTGAACCTACTGGCACCTTCACCTTGGACTTCCCAGCCTCCAGAATGGCAAGCAACACTTTTTCTATGTTTTAGCCACCGAGTCTATCACATTTTATTATGGGATCTGTGATGGTTAATACTGAGTGTCAACTTGTTTGGATTGAAAAATGCAAAGTATTGATCCTGGCTGTGTCTGTGAGGGTGTTGTTAAAGGAGATTAACGTTGGAGTCAGTGGGCTGGAAAAGGCAGACCCTCCCTCAATCTGGGTGGGCACCACCTAATCAGCTGCTAGCATGGCTAGAATATAAAGCAGACCAAAAAAACGTGAAAAGACCGGACTGACCCAGCCTCCAGGCCCACATTTTTCTGTGGTGCTGGGTGCTTCCTGTCCTCAAACATCAGACTCCAAATTCCTCAGTTTGGGGACTCGGACTGGCTCTCCTTGCTCCTCAGCTTGCAGACGGCCTCTTGTGGGACCTTGTGATCATGTGAGTTAATACTTAATAAACTCATATATATATATATATGAGAACAGACAGAATAGACTCTTTGCAGCAGTAAGTTACCAACTCCAACCTGACTCTGGTATAACATCACATGAAAGATAAGGGGCCCTGAAAGGAAATCAAAGTATTTTTACCCCAAAATATATTTCTCTGGATATAATTTGAAATGGCCCTGCAAAGCCGTCTCTTATGAAAAGAGTCTGTATTCTATGGAGAATCACTTTCCCTTACTAGGCCTCTCCAGAGAGTCTGACACCTTTGATAAGAGACATTCACATCTGTTCTCTCTGAAGCCAGCACCTGAAGGCCTCATCTATATGACAAAAGCCTTGGCTTCCACAACCCTTCTCTTACCTAAACTCAAGCTGATTTCAACTCTTCAGGCAGAACTTAAACCTTTCAACCAACTGCCAGTCAGGAATCTTTAAATCCACCTATGACCAGTAAGCCCTCACTTCAACATGTCCCACTTTTTCAGGTCAAACAAATGTATACCTGACATGTATCAATTTATGTCTTTGGCTGTAATGTTTGTCTCTCTAAAATGTATAAATCCAAGCTGTAACCAACCACCTTGGGCACAAGTTCTCAGGACCTCCTGAGGCTGTGTTACAGGTCATTATCCTTAACCATGGCAAAATAAACTTTTAACTTGATTGAGACCTGTTTCAGATACTTTTTGATTTAAAATACAAAACATATCTTCTCAAAATAATAGTCCTCTGCCTACTCTGAAACACTTCATGTTTAATTTTGTCATGGAACCTAATGGCTGAACACAGTATGGTTAGTCACAAAGCTTGAGAGCACATAAGCCTAAGAGTGGGAACAAGGTGACATACATTTTCTAAGGTATAAATGGTTCCTGATAAATTTTTTCTTTCTTCTTTTTATTTTTTCTTTGGAAAGGAGATTTTACAGCGTAATGCGACAAAGAATAAAAAATGGTGTAAGTGTGAAGATTACTAATTCAAAATCTAAGCAGTTGGAATTTTAAATTATTTTGAGACTTACAGGAGTGTGATTATGGGGTCTAGGTCACGTGATAGGCAGCTGTGACCTAGGCAGCTGTGACCTTTGTTTCTCTGATTGCAGATTAGCCTTCTTCCTCATCTGCACTGTTTTATAAAATGTGATAAATGACTAAAGGTTTCTAAGGAAGACTCCTTCCCTCCCACTATTGATCTTCATTATATATTAACTTCCCTTTTACCTCTTACAAAAAGGCTTTATGTCTACCACATTTTCTAAGATGACATGATAAATATTACATTTTTAAATTGGAAAAGAAAGTTGTATGAAAAACAAACTGTAACTAATTATTATAACTCATAAATCAGAATTATATGGAAAATATTGTAATCCTGTTAAATTTCTTGGTTTTCTCCCTATATATAAGCAAGACCTTAACTTTTAACTTTGGAGCACTGACGCCATTTCTCTGGAGTTTGTGTTTCCCAGATGACCATTTCCACCTAGCGTTTTGCTTGAATAAACTTTTAAAAACTGGATTCTGATCCCTTCGATTATTTTAGGTTGATATAAACAACCCCAAAGACAGGGTATTGTCTGAAGCCATGTGTGCTAGCATACACGTGAGGAATCCAGACATACAGATAATTACTTTTTCCTCCAAGCAAATTTTTCCAGGTTCAAAGGAAACAGTCTGCTTTCTAATACCAAACCATTGACCCAATCAATTAACATATAGTTTCTTCCCAGCACAATGTAACTCACATCTGCTAGCTGAAGCCAGGGTAGAAGACATAATCAGATTAACCCTAAATTTAGGAACTATCTAATATGTGCATTCTGATAGAAGCTAAGGTTACAGAGGTGAACAAAACACATCTTACCCTTTTTGGCATTAAGTATACACTTGATCTTTGACCCCTTTCCTGACATACAGCTCTTAAGACCTCTGGATCGCCAGTGAGATGAGTTTCTTTTATAAGCTAATGAAATGACTGGTGGCTGGGGCCCCTCTCTAGCTGCAGGATAAGCGCTGGTCACTGAAAGAAACAAGGCTTGAGACTTTCAGCCCCACCTTCCAACTCCAGGGAGGGGAGGAAGGTTGAGATGAAGTTGATCACTCATGGCCAGTAATTTAAGCAGTCATGCCTACATATGGGAGCCTTCATAAAACCCAACTGGGTTCCAGAGGTGCTTAGTTTCAGAACACACGGAGGTTCCTGGATGGTGATGAGCCTGGGGAGGGCAGGGAAAATCAACACCCTTCCCCCATGCTTCACCTAGTGCATTTCTTCCATCTGGCTGTTCCTCTGTGTCATTTGTAACATCCTTTATAATAAATTGGTAAATGTAAGTTTTATCTTGAGCTCTGTGAGCTACTTAAGCAAATTTTAAAAATCTGGTTAGGGGATTGTGGGAAACCTAATTTATAACTAGTTAGTCAGAAGCATAAGCCATAACCTAGGGCTTGCAACCCCAATCTTCAGGGGGATCTTCAGTGGGGACAGTCTTGTGGGACTGAGCCCTGACCCATGGGAATCTGACACTATCTCTAGGCAGATAGTGTCGGAATTAAATTGAATTCGAATTAACTGCTAGGAATGTAGGGAGGAATCCCTATACATCTGGTGTTAGAAGTATTGTGCTGTTTTGGCTACAGCTTAGTAGCCAAGACTGATAAAATATTTACAAAAGAATGTTATAAATGTTTAAATTAAGACATAAAATATCTTCCAACATTCTTCCTCAGAAGAGGAGCACTGATTTGTAAATAAAATACTTGGGTCCAAAACTTAATCCCACTATTTATTACTTGTGACATTTTAGATTAAGTTGTCTACTGGAATTACTTAATCTAAAAATAAAGCCATTATAGTTTTGCTTACTTATATTCTTAAAACTTCCAATCATAAACAGGAAATATATGTAATTAAAATTTAGATAATAATATTTAAGATGGTTTTTATATAAAGAACAACCATTAAAAATATTACATAAAATATGAATTATAAATTATTAGATAAATGCATTCATATTATGTCAACCAAGATTTAGATTTATCACTTTTACCTACTCAAAAATATATTTTATTTTATTTGTGTTTACACAAACCAAACCAGTTGCTTTTATCACCTTATCTAAAATAAAATTATTTTGTGGAATTTTGGAAACTTACATGCTCATCTAGGTCTCTGAATCCTGATTCATGAATGCATTTAGTGAAAAGAAGCTCATTATGGCACGGGAGGGCTTACTCCATCTTCATAACCCATTGGTGCCTTCTTTTGCTTCTTTTTTCTTAAGAAAAATAAATTTTAATATAAAATATCTTGAAAAAATATGTTTTGTATTTGGAAAATTATTTTATTTCAGCATTTTTCTCATCTGAATACAGGCACCTTTTGACACTGGTAATGTTAAGATCTACTTTACGTAAACACACAACTACCCTTATCTTAGTTTGAATTGTCCAGTAAAATTGTATTTCCTATTTTGATTACTTCTCATGCATAACGTTTTTCCAAAGCCATGCCTGGAGAGCAATGTGGCCCTATTCATCTTATGATTTTAGACTAAAAAACTTTGCTGCAGATCAATTACTTTTTCTTAAGAGAGTTTATTAACACTTTTCCTCCTCGTCTTCTTCCTCCTTCTTCTCTTTTTTCTCCTCCTCTTTCTTTTTCTTTCTTCGTCTTCTTAACCAATATCAGACCCTCATCTTTTATGTTGCATGTGTTCACTCTGAGCATGGTGATACTGGGCTTGGGATACAGACACACTAGGTGTAGAGAAGAGTAATGGTGAAATTATAGAATAATTCTAGAAGAGGAAACCCTGGGAGTTGCACTATTAATGTCAGAGCTGGGCTTTAATTTTTTATATCATTTGTTCATTTAATTAAACAGACATACATTTGTTCTCTAGTCCCTAGTTTTGCCACAATAAAATATAATAAAAGGCCTATGAGTTCTCTACAAATTTTCCTTATATCAACACATGTGATTAGGAATGGTCCCAAAGACAACAGAAAAGGAGCTATACATGGGGAAAATAAACAAACAAACAAACAAACAAACAAACAGTGTTAGAGGAATGGACCCAGGGAGGTTATCACATGGTTTCAGCATGAGTACACTGTGGTAGGCCCTGCTCTATAAAGACTTTGTGAGCCTATGTCTTTGTCAGTTGAATATATGTTTTTTACATTTCTACTTCAAAACAAAATCATAGGCATTGGACTGCCAGGCAAATGTTTGATGTCTATGACATTCAAACTACAAACCTGTTCGCTAACTTTTACCCAGGTGGCATTGGTGTCTCCTCGGTTTTAACCTCTTAAACTAGCAAAAAAATGAAAAGTGTATTGTTCATTGTTTAACACTGAGAATGACGTTTAGTTGTTTATTTCTTTTCTTTTCCTTTTTGGGAGGTGGGGTCTATTGCAGATTTTCACATCTTTTTCTCACTCTCCTCACACCTCTTTTATTAAAATGAGAAAAATATATAAATGCATAAATTAGTAGGCACTGACTGCCTCCATCTTCACGACCATCAGTGACTGCTCTGGGATGATCACAGTATCAGTATTTGCATCCACTGTGAATGTGCTTTTTCTTGCCTTGTCTTGCAGAATTACCAGTATAAAATTCACTTTTTTTTTTTTGTCTTGTAACAATTTTGTGTCTGGACAGATTTCAGAAAGAAACAAGGAACTGAACTGGAACAATGGTATTGTGGCTTTGGGGAGCATTCAAGGACTCTGAATCCCATCATTTGGACATTGTCTTATTCTGAGTGTGCATGAGGCTAACCCTGTCCATGGCTGAACCCTGGTCTTAGAAATACTTACATACAAATTATAGCATTTTGGTCATTTTTGCTTTTATTTTAAATCCCAAGTTAATTTAAACCTAAAATGTTTTCAGAGTAATGGAAGATTTATTTTTTCTTAAATCATCCCTATTATGTGTCCACTACATTGAAAGTTCCATTAAGACAGCCACATACTTCTAAGTCTATTGATAAGAGCTTCTGAACGCCATCCGTGAAAAGTCCTTTTAGACACTAAATTATGACAGTTTTCAGAAAGAAAGAAAAAGCATGCTATTCTGTGAACACAGGTGTATTCACACACACCAGAAAATTGAAATCCAATTCAGAAGGCAATATTGGAAACAATTTGAGACTGAATCCAATCTGGCCAGGGCTGAAATAGCGCAAAAAAATGACTCTGAAGACGATTCTGCCACTTTTTTTCAGTTCATTCTATATGACTGGAGCCATCAATATGGAATTAACTGAAAAACTCACATTAAATCTCTCTTCATGTCATTTCATCCAGATCAGAGGCTGAAAGTTACTTCACACTATCCCATTTAAATACAATGACAAACAATGAAATTAAGGAATTGAGCAGAATGCAAAATAAAAACGTTCTTAACTTTAAAAAAATGTAATCATGAAGAAAACCTTTTCATTATTATTTTAAATAATAAATAGGAATCCCCAATTCAGACACAAATCCTTACACATTCTCTTATATTGTTAGAATCTACATGTTCACCATATATTTCATTTTATACAATAATTCATTCATAAAAAGGTGTTGTTCTTATTGTTTTGAGGAAAATTTTTCACCAAAAAATTGTTAATCATGTATTAAGTGGGAATTGAGTGGAAGAAATCCTTAGTAAAAAGAATTCTTTTGTCACATAAATAATCAGTCCTATTAATTTATTTTTAATTTGTTTTTCCATAAAACCATTAAAGGATCTCTGAAAGTGACTGTTTCCTGAAGTGGATTACCCAGAATCAGTAGGGAGCCCTAGGGCTCCAGTGTGTGTGGCTTCTATGAGCCTGGGCTTTCTCTGGAAATGGGAGACCATAGGATAGGCTCAGAAACTGCTCTTGAGTTGGAATTCTTGCTGCCTCCTGCCCAGTAATGATCTTGGTGCTAGGGTTTTAGTTTTCCTGAAAGTGGCTGGGTTGACCTCTGCTGGTCAGTCCTTTTACTCTCTGAAGTTGCCTGGCTGTGACAATAAATAATATTGTCAACCTTCTTAAAACTGATGCTTGGATCTGCCAGACCTCAGACCTATGTGCAGGGATCCTCATCAGCATTAGTGGGGTTAATTCTTCCTGCCTCCACAGATACCTGATATGGATAAATGTTCTTAGGATTACAAGAGCATATGAGGTTATTTGAGTAAGATACAACAATTCTCCTCTTTCACCATTGATAACATATGAAAAGAATGCTGTTATCAAAAGGGGATAAAAATTAGTGGCACCCAGTGGAAAGAGACATGCAAAGGGTCAGGAACATAACCTGTGGCTGTTGGGTACACAGAGCGTGCTCATGGGATTCAGAGAAGTTTAAGACTGTAAGATCCATGGGGCCCTGGTGGGAGGGCTTTGGTGGCACAAATGACTTTCATACGTGTTCTCAAAACAGACCTTCTCAATCAAGACTCACAAATCTGGGATTTTGGATCTAAGTATAGACTTTACATTTATCTCTGATAGTCTTTATCTGGTTAGATAAAATGTAACATCTTATTTCTCTCTAAAATACCTCTAGAATGTGATAATTTTGACCTCTCCTTGATCATTTGTGTGAGTGTGTGTGTGTGTGTGTAAGAGAATCTTACTCCATCCTGCAGTAGACATCTACTTTTGAGTACTTGCAGAATTTAAACCATCCTTTCTTGTCTTTTGGAGACTACACTAGCTTTTGCAGAAGGAACCAAATACAGTGAATTAACAGCATGATTATAGCCAACAGAAGTCCCTGGTTGTCATTGTTATTGTTAATACTGAAACTAAATACAACTCTTAAGGAGTAGAATATTCAGAAAGAATAGGTGAACGTTTTTTGTAGTTTTATTTTCTTAATTTTTCTATTGATTAAATCTGTGGTCAGCTATTTACATAATGTTCCTTTAATCTCTTTCATTTCCTAGTTAAATTATTTAGAGTAAGTTCATGATACTCTGGATTCTTCTCCTCAATAATTGTATATATCTCTGACAGAAAGCAAGTGTACCATAATCAGTAGATAATATATATATAATTTGGGATCTGCAGAGTCCATTGTCAGTTTCAAACTTAAGAAGCTTGGAAGTTGAATGCTTTGCATTAAGAAGATGTTTCCAGAGAGATAAAGACAAACATTTTCCCAGTTAAAGAAATTGGCAGGAGGGCTGGATTTGGGAGGAAGTTTAGAATTGGGGGAGGGTCTCAACTTTACACGTATTTTTGAAAATTAAACTTGTTGGAGGCAGGCTTTGTAGGGGACTGAGCCTGTTGCCAATACTCCTAAATGGGGAGAATGATATTTCCCTTAGAGACAGACTCCAGGGCTCATCTGTATTCAGTGACCAGAAGAGGATCTCCGTGGGGAAGGAGCAGGGACCTAGGGGAGAGTATAACTGTAACTTAAGGGTAGTGTGAGCAGTTCTGGTGCTGAAGGTTCACAAATCCATTTTGAACTCTGACCTTCGGAATTGTAAGATGTAAATTTGCGTTGCTTGAGCCATTGAGTTTTGATCATTTGTTATAGTAGCAATAGGATATGAATACATAAGCTGACATCTTCCTTGAGATTAGAGTCATAAAATCCAGCCTCAGTTTTCATAAAGAGATGCATTCTGCAATAGGTAGGTAGCATGTTTCTTCTATTTAAGAATGTTTACATATAAGCTATAAAGATAAATTATGATTTGAGGCATGTGAGAAAAAAGCAGAGTAAAATGAGAGTTTGTAAGACGGAAAAGGTAGGACCTTTTGGGAGGCACTGGCCATCACTGACACAGTATAAATAGTAGATAATAAATATGCACCTCCCCCCACACGAGATTCGTGGATTATTTAAAAGTCTCAAGCAGAGTCTTAATCCTTTGGCTTCTGGAATATGAAGACTCTGTAGAGCCCTACTAAATATTATGGAAATATAAGAAAGGGAAAACTAAGTTAGAAGTAGATGAAAACAAAGTATCTGATAACCAGGACTTGAAAGTCAAAGGGAGAGGAGAGCTCCTGGGAAGGAAACTGGAGGGAAGGAACGTATGACTGAAGGAAGAAACCGCTCCCTTGTGCAGAAGCAGTTAATGAGCATGGGCCGGAGTGCAGCGACTAAGGCTCCTATGAGAGGTGAGTTTTCTTTAGTGAAAACATACGGTGGGCAACACCACACACTGGGGCCTATTGGAGGGGATGGGGTAGGGGGAGGGAGAGCATCAGGAAGAACAGCTAAGGGATGCTGGGCTTAATACCTAGGTGATGGGATGGTCTGTGCAGCAAACCACCATGGCACACATTTGCCTGTGGAACAAACCTACACATCCTGCCCATGTACCCCTGAACTTAAAATAAAAATTGAAGAGCCAGGCGCGGTGGCTCATGCCTGTAATCCCAGCACTTTGGGAGGCTGAGGCAGGTGGATCACCTGAGGTCAGGAGTTCAAGCGCAGCCTGACGAACATGCAGAAACCCTGTCTTTACTAAAAATACAAAAATTAGCCAGGTGTGGTGGCGCGTGTCTGTAATCGCAGCTACTTGGGAGGCTGAGGCAGGGAAATCACTTGAACCCAGCAGGGAGAGGTTGCAGTGAGCTGAGATCCGCACCACTGCACTCCAACCTGGGCAACAAGAGGGAAACTCTGTCTCGAAACAAAAAAAAAGGAAAAGAAACAAGAAAAAAAGAAAGTAACAAGTTATTTCTTTAGAGTTATGTAAGTCAAAGACCAATGTGCTGAACTCTTGGTGAATGCGTGTCTTTTTGGATGATGTTTTTATTTTATAGAGATTTTAGGGAAAGGTAAGCTTCACACAGTTTTCTAGTCATAAATGGCTCTTTTAAAAGTTTTAAAAAAGAAAATGCTTATATATATAATGTATATTATAATGTATATTATAATATATAATATATAATATACATTATATATAGTATATATAATATAGTATATATAATGTGTATTATATTGCATATACTATATATAATATATAATATGTATTATATATTATATATAACATACTATATATAGTATATTATGTAGATATTATATGTATACTATATATAATGTATGTTATAATATACATTATATGTGCTATATTAATATACATTATATGTATTTATGTATACAAACACACACATACATTCACATTTTCTCTGACTGGATACTTGGACGAGAGTAGACTTGATGTAGGGAGAATTTTCCCAGTGATAATCAATTGCGGGCCACCCACCTGCGGGGCAGATAGGGACATCCTGCTTTTTCCATGTAACCAGAAATAAGTCAAAACACCTGAGCACTTTCAGCTCCTCCTTCATTGCTTCACTTGCCCACAAATTTTCAAGTACAACTCATAGTCATTCAGCAGTCTCATGTCCAAGGTTTGTTTGCCTTAATCAAGGTTAAGACTCAGATTAGTAAAGATTGTTTCTCTTGTTTGTTTTTGTATTCTATTTTTTAAAATTCTTTTCGTTTCATGTGATAGAAACTTAGGTCACACTTGCCTAAAAGTACACAGGTAAAGGATGCAGAATTTGTTAATATGAGATTCACTGAATTGAAGAAAGGACAGCTCTCAAGAACCAAAGGGCTAGAACTGGGAACCCACTGACCATTAGGACTGATTCTGACTCTGCTTGCCTTTTACTCTTTCATTATACATAGGTTTTATCTTCATGATCACCAACCCAATTTCTTGACTCAATAGACAACAGAAAATCCATCCTTCCAGCTTCCTGGGAAAGAAAAACATTTGGCTAGGTTGGGATTATAACACAGCATGTTAAGAAAGATGGAATTCTATGATTGGCTCTTGCTGATTCATCTGCCCATCTCTGGGTAAAAATGAGTAAAGCCTATTTTTGGAAAAGAGGAGTAAATGGATTCTAGACAGGTTTAAAAAAATACTGCAGACTTGTACTCATTTAGAGCATCTGGGTGTTTTTTTAGAATTATCTCATCTATCTTGAGTGGCAACTCTTTAATAGGAAATTTACTTTACAATTTTTCTCCTGAAAATTGTTTCTCTTGTCAAAGAAGACAGAAGCAGAAATAGAATTGTGTCATTTTTTTCTCAGATATTCTTGTTGAAGCTTCATGATCTTGCCTTAGTTGTCTGGTTTTTTTCTTTGAAAATCAGTCATTTCTCATTTTCTTTGAAATTTTCCAAATCCTCATTATTTAAAATTTAGATTTCTGGAAATAATTATTTTAGGCATATTCTATATCTTTATTTTCATCTCTGGTTATGAACCTTCAATGTTTTTAAATTTTACTTTAAAATTCAAGAGTATGAGTTCTTTGTGTTGTAACATTGGCCTCTTTAGATGTGCTTCCTGGCCTCCCCTTTCAAGCCATTTGAAATTACAGTGCCTGGATATGTGATATGTCCCAGTTATCTAGATGCATCCCTCATCCTATACTCCAGATTAAAAAAAAAATGAAGGTTGATGTCCATAATTTTTAAGATGAGGGGAAATCTAGCAATCTCTAACTAAGATATTTAAAACTTACAACGATGTTCTGTCTTCTTTACTTGTGTGTTTTTTTGTTTTGTTTTGTTTTGTTTAGAAATAATTTAAGAATGGCAATGTTCTTTTCATTTTCTCTAGATTCAGCAACAAGTCATTATCAAAACCACAACTCAAGAATTATCAGAGCTCTTTAGAAATTTTTGGTTGTGTTTTGTTTTGTTTTGGTTTTGTTTGTTTTTAGCTGAATAAGAGGAGTAGCAGATGGTTTAGGTCCCATCTTGTCACCACAAATGGTTACGGTGCCAGTTGACTGGCTTCAGTGGAAACATTCACTGACTTTCTCTGTCTCTTTTACTACTCCAGATTTCCCTCTTTTCCCAAGAGTTCTCCAAAGTGGCATAACCCAGGCCCATGGATTTTATGTAATAATAAGAGATTTCATTAGGCATTGCTATTTTGGCTTTTCTACCAAGCAACCACTTTATTTGAAAAAAGTGATATACCATTTGCTTACATGAATGGGTGATTGGCACGTTACGAAAGTTTGAGGCCAGATGTGGTGGCTCACACCTGTAATCCAGCACTTTGGGAGGCCAAGCAGGCCAATCACAAGGTCAGGAGATCGAGACCAGCATGGCCAACATAATGAAACTCCGTCTCTACTAGAAATACAAAAATTAGCTGGGTGTGGTGGCACATGGCTATAGTCTCAGCTACTTGGGAAGCTGAGGCAGGAGAATCACTTGAACCTGGGAGGCAGAGGTTGCAGTGAGCCGAGATTGCATCACTGCACTCCAGCCTGGGAGACAGAGCAAGACTCTATCTCAAAAAAAAAAAAAAAAGAAAAAAGAAAGTTTGGATGTATTGTCTAGCAGGGTCTTGCTGGTTGACACTGGTTTGATACGGTTTTTTTGTTCTTGACTCCGGCCCTGGGAACCTTAAATGTTCCTCTCAGTCATGAAGTTGTATAGGGAAGACTCACATTAACAAAACTCATAAAAGTTGCATGTATAAACTAGAAATATTCGTGGATGTGTTTTAGTGAAACATATAATTATCCAGCACAGCAGATTGTGTTTGTATCTCAGCACATTCTCTCTAGATAATAGCAAAGAGCTAAGAAGTATTGAAATATATTCTGAGAATGAGATATGTACAAAGATTAAACTGGAGGAAATAAATGTCACTGAGTTGCTTTCACCAAGTTAGAATATCTTCACTTTTGTTCTTATTTATGGAGTTCTAACAGTTTTGGATAAACACTTCCAATATTGAGGCTGCATTTTTCTATTTTTAAGCTGACCACCCCTTTCCTTTGTTATTCATATTTTATTATTGTTAGACAATAATCTCACACTGCTATTTTTTGCCTTAGCATTGGGAAACTACTTCTCGTTTCACCTTTTCCTTTTGGTAGGTATGTGATCTCTTCCCTGGATATCAATTTTACTCCTTCACTCTCAAGGTTCTCACAGTGCCTTGCTATTCATTCACAGAATAAATATCAATGACATCTCTGCAATTATTGTTAAATCTGTCTTCAGACTCTGCCTTTCCCCTTCAGTCTATCACCAGGCTCAAAGTGGTAGACTGAAGACTAGTCTCATTCAGTCCCCAGTCCAAGTGACATACTGAAGTCATTTCAAAGGCACTAAGACAGCTTCCCAAATGTACAAAATTCTTCAAAATAGTGATCTATTATTTACATCAAAGGTACTCTGGGTTTTAGATTCTTCATCAGAAAAAACAGCAGCTTTTCATTGTATACTGGCTACCTAGACAATATACAGGATATAACAGATGCCTGAAAAGAATGCTCTGTGAATTATTTTTAAAATTCTCAGAGGAGGGGAGATGGTATTGAATTACAATGACTTGTTAATTAACATAGTTCATTCTTAATTAAATTTTTATTTTGAGAGCAGAAAGCTAAAAGTAAAGAAAGTGCCCTTTGGATTGTTGATGGGGTAGGCAGAAGCACTATTAGAGAATAAGGACCATAAGAGGACACATTGCAAAACCAAAAACGCGCTTTTACTGCACAGTCTAGCTCAGACCCCTTCCCTCATCCACGGAATGTCATGTGCAGCAGAAATTTAAACCATGGGGATTTTCCGAGAATAAATTCCTTAAGGGAGATTGAAAGATGCTTTAATCCATATGTTGAAAATTCATGAGTTTTAATGTAATTGACAGTTGGTGATTTCACCATGGCTGTCCCGTCTCCTGCATCAGTGACTTATTGAAATGACATTTATAATAAAAATGCAAGAAATTATTCTTCCTACTTTTTCTTGCTTCAATTAATTCTATAGGTGAGCACATCAGCTACACAGGATTCCCAATACTCTAATCTGAAGAAAATCATTAGAATTCAGAGACATTTATGACTCCACTTTTAGTTTTAGGAAAAATGACTGTGATAATCCCAACATAATTGATATATTTGGGACACTGCAAAATTCAATATCAATAATGATTCAGTACCATGGTTTTGGGATTCAATCAATTTAAACAGTTATCCTTCCTGGGGGAAGGGGAGTCATTCAGTAACATGTAAGAAATTAATATCTATTTCCCCTTCCTTCCTTCCTTCCTTCCTTCCTTCCTTCCTTCCCTCCCTCCCTCCTTCCTTCTTTCCTTCCCCCCTTCTCCTTCTCCTTTTCTTTCTTTCCTTCCTTCCTTCTTTCCTTCCTTCCTTCTTCTTTTCTTTTCCTTCCTCCTTCCTTCCTTCTTCTCCTTCCCCCTTCCTTCCTTCTTCTCCTTCCCTCCCTCCCTCCCTCCTTCCCTTCTTCCCTCCCTCCCTCCTTCCTTCCTTCCTTCCTTCCTCTTTACCCAAATTCTACCCATTTCCTGAGGCTAACTGAAAGTCCCAGCTTCTCTACTAAAACATCCTTGACTCTATCCACCCTCAACCACCCTTTTTCCTCTGAAGGAAAAGTTGACTCCAAGTTATGCAGCCTACGTTTTTTCCATGCTCTTTTGATTATCTTGTCTCTAAAATGGGGCTTCGGGTTTCCTCATGCCCCGCCCACTATAGATGTCACTGTTTTCAGGTTGCTTGATACTGTTTTCAGGTTGCTTGATATTGAAAAGAGATTCATTTCCTCTAATGGGAAAAATTCCTTTTAGATATGAAACGTGTAATAGTACATTAGTAGTCTTTGTAAGATGTGTCAATATCTCAGTTTTGTCATTTCAATAAGAGTAGCTATTAGTTGTTTGTTTAGTTATTTAAAATAGTTGTAATGGTTAAGGGTAACTTATAAAAACTAAGAAAAAAATCAGGCTGGGCACAGTGTCTCATGCCTGTAATCCCAGCACTTTTGGAGGCTAAGGTGAAAGGATATCTTGAGTCCAGGAGTTCAAGACCAGCCTGGGCAACGTGGCAAGACCCGTCTCTACAAAAAAATATAAAAATTAGCCAGGTGTGGTGGTGTGTACCTGTAGTCCCAGCTACTCTGGAGGCTGTGGTGGGAGGATTGCTTAGGCTCCAGAGGTCAAGGCTGCAGTGAACTGAGATCATGCCACTGCACTCCAGTCTGGGTGACAAAGTGAGACCCTGCTACTAAAAAACAAAAAGAAAAAAATCAAAGATACACAAAAATTATCCTATGATATAGATAAAAACCCACTTACAAGTGTTTCTTTAGAATTGTAGTCAGTATTTATGTACAATTAAATCTAGAATAATAGCTCAAAAGCTAGACATCTACTGGATTAATTTTTTTTCTTGAGTATACACCTGAAGTGGACATTGCAAAGAGCAAAACTTCATATAATACCTGCCATTTTAGCACATAATATTTTGCAATTTAAATTTATCCCACCTTATACATCTTGTAAAAGCCCAAAGTTAAAGAAGTGTTAAGGATCAATTATTTTAACTAAGATTTACCAGTTGACTCCCTTTGTTAATCTTTACTGAGATTAGTACAGAAAGTTATATAATTTGGTGAAATGAAAAGCTCTATATGCAGTCTCCATAGCACATCTCTTGGATACATTGAAATGTGGAGAAAGAATAAAAAGAATCCAAATTCTCAGCTGCTTCCAGCTGCCAGACCATCTAAAGTTACACATTCTCATACTGCCTAAGTTTTGTCCACAAATGGAAAAAAATGACCAGGAAGAAATATCTTAGAAAACCCAAGTAGTAGCTCTCAGAATCATATAGCACCAACATTTCTCCCAGTCAAGTCACAATTCATAAAATGAGCAAAAATAAATAAATAAAGAAATAAAAGCACACAAAAGCAAAAACCACAGCTGTGATTTTTCCGCATAAACATGGCTGTGACACCTGCCATATGATAGTCCTCTTGCAACTAACTACTTAGGGTATCTACAGTATCTACAGGACTAATTCATGACCTAACCCCACCTCTCAAACGTGCTCTGCCATTTCTCAGACTCTTCTCTATGCCATCTTGTCTACCATTTGCTCTGGAGTAATGATTTTCATTCTCGTTCAGCCTCCAAATCATTTTGCTTCTGCCTGGATTAATTATCTGGTTTTGGAACCTATAAACCCTATAAAAAGTCTTCTTGGGCATTCTAACATAATTCTACAACTTTAATCACTTTGGAGCCATTTAGAATTTGCCTGCTATGTACTTCTGTCTTTGTTGATCATCATCAATATTTAAAAGCACACTGATATTCATAAAAATATTATTGTATGATTGTACCTGCTTATATACATGTAGTGATATTAATCAATGATTCAGATCAATCAATGTTTTCATTTGTTGTGTGAGTACATTAACATCATTACTGATTTCCACAAACTACGAATGTATCTCTTTGCTATGCTGCATCAACTGTGTCTATGATTATGAAGACAATACTCCTTTAACATCAAGCAGAAAGGAATGGAAACATTTTTGCCTACAAGACATCATCCACATTATCATATTAAAACAATAAACATTTTGGCCATTTGAGAATGTACTGACTGTACTGAAATCATGTAGGTTGTTTGCAAATTGATTATTCATTCTGAGGAGAGCCCTGGCTCACCTCCTGCCAGCCTTTTAACAACCCTTTTTCCCTAGATTAAAGGTGATTAGGGTGTAACATGTGTTCCTCAAAGTATTTACAATTGCATGTTCTTTATCACTATAAAGATAAAATGGCTCCATCTATTATATTAAAATTTAATATTCTTTCCATCAGAGAAAATTTGATTATATGCCTTGCAAATACACACACACACACATACATGTGTACACACATAAATACAAGCACATACATATGTACATACACACACATACATACTACATACATACATACACACAAAAATAGTCTTACACTTTTAGGACAAAATATTTTTCCTCCTAATATAGGATAACACTAAAAACTTCCTTATAGTAAAAAAAAAAAAAGTCTACATTGACAAGTTTAATCCCTTTTTCTCTAGGAGAACCTCAGGCATATATGTGTACATGTATTTTCTTGGAGTGGGAAGAGGGTGGATCATGAGAGCTGTGCTAACGGTGATAAAGAAGAAGTCCATGAACTTATATCAACAATATTTGTTTAATGTCTACTACATAGCAGGAACTTCCAGATGCTGTGGAATACAAAGTTAAACAAAATATATCTGAACTGGCGCTTAGCTACCATTATTATAATAATCATTACTTAGTGGTGCTTAGCCAATCCCATCCAACAGGCATAGAAATCTCTTTTATCACATACCTAATAAAGCCTCTTCAATCTGCAAATGAAAATGAGTCAGAGAGTGACAGTTGTTTGAAAGTTTTATCATTATTATTACTTGCTAAAAGCTTCATATTTTATACCATAATATCATTAGCAGTTATTTCATTTTGCAGAACAAAATGGATACATCTACTCAGTTTTCAAAGCTAAAGATCCTTACATGTGGCAAGCTTTCTTTCTAATGCAATGTTCTACTCATTGTCATTCTCCCTATTCATTACTAAGTGCATCATTTTGTTACCCATTTAATATATACATGGCCCAAACTAAACAACATGGAGAGAGACAGTTTTTGGAGTAGTCACTACGGTCTTTGATTAGATTCTCTTATTCAACCTATATGATGCCTGTAATGATTTACAGATGAATCAGCACATATTCAGAGAGCTCAGAAAGCAATCACTCCAATGTCACAAAGCTAATACATGAAGATATGAGAATTTGAGCCCAGGCTTATCTCACTCTAGATCCCATGTTCTTTTCACTGCACCCTGCCATTATGTAACCAATGCGATGGCAGATGAATCATGGCCAAGGTAGTCTGAACGCTCTGGCTGGTTGAGCTATGGAAGGAGCTGCTGTGGCCAACACAGAACTGAGGGGACAAGACGGGAACATGCTGAGAAATGGCAGAGCATGTTTGAGAGATGGGGTTAGGTCATGAATTAGTCCTGTAGATATCCTATGTAGTTAGTTGCAAGGGGGCTATCCAATGGCAGGTGTCACAGCCATGTTTATGCCTAACGTGTGATGTTTATGCCTAACATATGCCCTGCATGTGATGTGGCATCTAGTAGACTCCTGGCACTTAACATTTCATGTTCTCCTCCTGGCATAAGGTTCCTCAGAATATATTTCAAAAGTAAAGAGAGTTAAAAAAACTAAAATGTGTTTTTAAGTAGTTCGTTTTCCTTAATCTTGACATCTAATTTGGTAATACTTCACTTAACTAAAAAACATGCCAGTATTGTATTAATTATTCAGTCCTTCCCAGGCTTCTGCAAGCTTTAATTAGTGAAAGACATTTTCAGGACAAGTTATAATTTGCATGCCAACAAATTTGTTTATAAATTACACAGTAAAGGTAAAACCTGGTAGTATGTCAACTTCCTTAACTGGGATCTACGACACAGCTCGGTTTGCTACAGCTTGTACCTGAATATGCAGCCCTAAAACTTGGTAAACGTTCTGTTCCTTTTAATTTCCTTACCCTAGACCTGTGATTACAATTTAATTTAATTTTTGTTGTTCTGTAAGTCCCTATTTGTTATAATAGCACCTCAATTCCACAGTCAAAGTCAATCTGTCCATAAATTAAACGAAACTGCATTTGTGATCTTAGATGTTTCCACAAAAATAAAGGGTTTTGACTTGGCCTAAAAGAGTACTGCCCATCCAGTAAGTAAAAAATATAACATCAGATTCATTAATAGATTTTGAAAGTCAGACTTATTTCAGGAAGCAGCAGCAAGAAGACTTGACTTCAGTAAGGCCACTTTGCCACGATGCCACTTGGTCACTTGTTCAAGGGACCAGGATTATACAGTGTCAGGATTATTATTATTATTTCCTTATTTTAACATAAATGCATTTTCTATATTGTACTCTGACTTTCTTATACTAAATAAAAATCAATTTATATCAATTTGTTACAGCATTATATTTGGCTTACAAATCCTTCTTGGTCTCAAGCATTAGCAAGTGTTCATTTTTTAGATTTCAAATTTTGCTTTAAAATCATTTCCTCAAAAAATTATATCAGAAGGTGATCTTATAAATGTCAACCAATCCCAAAGCTAGACCTATTAGACAGTATGCTCCTATCATCTCAGTGATTTCTCCCATCCAGAAAATCTGTGTCTGGATGAACAACTGATATGTGGAGAAATGATGGCAAAGACCACACTAATAAATATATAAAAGTCCTGATTTCCTTCAGAGTTTATTAATGTTTTTGAGGTTGGAGAAAAACTTCAAAGAGTCAGAGGCCATGAGATTAGAGCCAAATCAGCACAGGTGTTGCAAGGACATGGAGGAGACCACCAGCATCTGGGTGGAACAGCCCTGGGGTGGAAATATACTGCTTTCTATGCTCAGCATCACAAGTGATTCATCAAAAAGGCAGCTCCTCCGTGTTTTAATTTGAGCTGTTTCTCTCCACAGACACGTGACATGGGACTTTCGGTTCAGAGAAGAAGACAATCATAGAGATAAATTTCAGACATGAAGATCTGATTCAATTTGCTTCCTCCTTTGGATAACTATGTTGCTGTCAGTGTTTCAAATACACATGCCTGATTCTTCATCTCCTTTTCTTTAAAGACTTATGCAAGTGTATCTCTGGTGAGTAGACCCCCAACCAGTCATTTTGATCTGAAACAAACTGGTAAACAAAGACCATTTCTGCCTTTTCACTTGCATTTGCATCATTGCACAAACTGTTCCTCCTGACTGACATGATGTATTTACTTGTCTGTTTGTTTAACCTTTTATTTATGAAAAATTTCTACTTTTTGTAGATCAAAGATTAAACACACAGGCATACATCAGAGATATTGTTGGTTTGGTTCCAGACAACAGCAATAAAGTGAACATCGCAACAGAGCAACTCATGAATTTGTTGGTTTCCCAGTGCATCTAAAAGGCATGGTTACACTATGCTGAAATTTATTAAATATGCAATAGCTTTATATCTCAAAAGTTTATATATCTTAATTTTAAAATACTCATTGCTAAAAAAATGTTTCAGCAACTCATAACCATTCAACTGGTGGAGGGTCTTGTGCTGATGTTGCTGGCTGCTGACCGATCAGGGTGGTGGTTGCTGAAGGTTGGTGTGGCTGCAGCAATTTCTGAAAATAAGGCAACAATACAGTTTCCCACACTGATTGACTCTTCCTTTCACAAATGATTTCTCTATAGCATCTAATGCTATTTGATAGCATTTTACTCAAAATAGAACTTTTTAAATCGGAGTCAATTCTTTCAAACTCTGATACTGCTTTATCCACTAAGTTTATGTAATATTCTAAATTCTTTGCTATCATTTCAAAAATGTTCATAGCATCTTCACCAGGAGTGGATTCCATCTCAATAAAACATTTTCTTTGCTCATCTGTAAGAAGCAAGTCCTCATCTGTTCAATCTTTATCATGATATTACAACAACTCAGTCCCAACTTCAGGCTCCATTTCTAATTCTACTTCTTGCCACTTCTACCACATTTGCAGTTATTGAAGGCTTGAAACACTCAAGTCATCCATGACGGGTGGAGTCAACTTCTTCCAAACTCCTGTTAATGCTGATATTTTGACTTCCTCCCATGAATCCTGAATGTTCCTGATGGAATCTAGAAAGATAAACTCTTTCCAGAAGGTTTTTCAGTACTTTGCCCAGATTTATCTGAGGAATCACTATCCACAGCAGTTGTGGGCTATAAAATGTATTTCTTATATAATAAGGACTGAAAATCAAAATTACTTCTTGATTCCTGGACTTCAGAATAAATGTTGTATCAGCAATGATGAAAACATTAATCTCCTCATACATCTCCATCACAGCTCTTGGGTGACCAGGCACATTGTCAATAAGCTGTAATATTTTGAAAAGCACCTTTTTTTCTGAGCTGTAGGTCTCAATAGTGAGCTTAAAATATTCAGTAAAACATGCTGTAAACAGTTGCTGTCATCCAGGCTTTGTGGTTTACACATGTCGAGTAGATCTGGCATTAGTGTCTTAGGATTTTCAGAATTGTAAATGAACAATGAGTTCAACTTAAAGTCATCAGTTGCATTAACCACTAACAAGAGAATCAGCTAGTCCTTTGAAGATTTGAAGCCAGACACTGACTTTTCTCTAGTTAGAAAAGTCCCAGTTGGCATCTACTTCCAAGAAAAAGCTCTTTTGTCTGCACTGAAAATCTGTTGAGTGTAGCCACCTTCATCAATGATCTCAGCTAGATCTTCTGGATAATTGCTGCAGCTTCTACATCAACAAAAGTGCTTCATCTTGCACTTTTATAAGGACAACTTCTTTCTTTAAACTTCATGAGCCAACCTCTGCTAGCTTCAAACTTATTTTCCATCTTTCTCACCTCTCTCAATCTTCACAGAAGAGAGTTATGGCCTTACTCTGGATCAGGCTATAGCTTAAGAAAATGGTGTGGCTGGTTCAATCATCTACACAGACCACCAAAATTTTCTTCATATAAGCAATAGGTCTTTTTCAGTTTCTTATTATTTGTGTTTTTACTGGGGTAGTACTTTTAATTTTCTTACAGAACCTCTCATTGGCTTTCACAAGTTAACTATTTGATGCAAGAGGCCTATCTCAGCTTTTGGCACGCCTTCCTTACAATACTTAATTATTTCTAGCTTTTGGTTTAAAGTGAGGAATGAGACACAAAACTCTTCATTTCACTTGAACACTTAGAGGTCATTGTAGTGTTATTAATTAGCTTAATTTCAATATTGTTTTATCTAAGGTTATAGGAAGTCCCAAGGAGAGTAAGAAAAATGGAACAGGAGCAAGGTGGTGGAGCACTCATAACACACACATTTATTGATTAAATTTTCCATTGTATTTGGAAATGTTGCCCCAAGACCATTACAGTAGTATCATCAAAGATCAATTATCATAGATCACCATAACAGACGTAGTAACAGTCTGTTTTGTAATAGTAATGAAAAAGTTTGAAATATTGTGAAGATATCAAAGTGTGACACAGAGACAGAAAGTGAGCACATACTATTGAAAAATAGCATTGGTAGACTTATTCAACACAGAGTTGCCCCAAACCTTCAGTGAGAAGCACATTGAAACTAAGTGTAGTCAAATGAAGTATGTCTGTAGCTTCCTGGGAAATTCCTTCTCGACCTCCTAAAGTGAGGTTGGTTCAATTCATCCTTACTGACATAGGACCATGCATACTCACTATCAAAGAACGTAGTATGCCACATTGGGAATGCCAGTGTCCAGTTTACAGTAGGGAGAACTGCTCCCTTTAAAATGTAAAAAGCAAAACCAAAAACTTTTATGAGGTGAGACTTCCAGTGTGGCAAAATAAGTAATAAAACTGGACATTATTGCCAACAATCACCCCATCAGGACTCTGGAAATTGACCAAAGCAAACGTTGAGCTAAGAAGTGGTCGTTTATTGTAAAGAAACAACTGAATTTTGAGTAAGAAGAGCGAGAGCCTGTGGCATCCTTGCTTGGGGCTTCGCCCATCCCCCACCACAGCTGAGTCACCGTGATAGTTCTACCAGAGGAGAAAAAAACTGAAAGTCTTTGCCAGAGGAGCCCGACCTGATATGAAGTAGAACAACGCAAGACGCCATGCTCAAGCAGCATTATCAGTAACAAGAGCAACACTGATGAGGAATCTACAGAAGAAAAGTGGCTCAGCAAGGATGAAGATGTGATATGGATTCAAGCAAACAGAATGGCAGAACCCCCAGGCAACTATCAGGGACATCCAAGAAATGAGAAAGATATGGGGTCCTTGATGAGCTTCCATATGTCTATGAGACTTCAGAGAAGTCAAGATCTTCACACCTTCCTCACTTTGGCCTGTGATTATCTGTAGAAGACATATGAGCATGCACAACAAAATTAAAGAAGGACCAAAGCTGCCGAAACATTGAAAGTGTCCCCTGACCCACACAGATCCACTGTCACACAAGGGAAGACTTACTGTTTTGAGGTGTTAGACCACAACCCCTGATTAATGACTGGCTCGCCAATATGCTATTCAGACACAAAGATGACCCTAGGAAGCCAGGCGAAAAATAACAGTAATAATTATACATACACACAGAGTCATGTGCCACTTAATGCTTTGGTCAACACAGACAGCATATATAATAGTGGTCCCATAAGATTACAGTATCATGTTTTCGCTATATTTTGTTCTATGTTCAGATATATTCAGATATGTAAATACTTACCACTGTGTTACAACTGCCAAGAGTTCTCAGTACAGTCCCATGCTATACAAGTTTGTAGCCCAGGAACAATAGGCTACATCATATAGCTTAGGTGTGTAGATGCTATACATCTAGGTGTGTGTAAGCGCACTCTATAATGTTCACATAATGTGGAAATTTCTTAATAATGCATTTCTCAGAATCCATTCCCATTGTTAAGTGATATGAGACTACACACACACACACACACACACACACACACACACACTTTCAACTGAGCAGAAACATCAGCAGCTACATGCCATGGGGAACAGAATCTATAGATTTAGTACACACAAGTCATTATAGAAACAAAACATGAATCTTTGAGGGGCAAAAGATCTGAATCCACAATGTAGAACTATTTTATGAAAAGGTTCAGGTTCCAGTGAAAAATTATGACACAAGGAAAGAAACAGTAAGGTTTTTCCTACTATTCAAAAAATAAAAATAAAAAGCAAATCAAAACCATGTAACAAAAACTGTCACTGAGATGGCATAAATATTGGGCTTAGGAAACAAAAAAATCTAAGCAAGCTACTTTAAATATATTGGGGGAAAAAACTAAACAAAACCATTTTTAGGAATTAAAGAAAACATGATGAAAATAGCTCAATAACTAGAACATTAGTTATTATGATAATTATTTTTTAAATGACCTGGCAAAAATTTCAGAGTTGAAAATTACAATAGCTAAAACTTTAAGAAAAAATTACTATAGTGAATTAATACCCAATTCTACATGGCAAACACACACACACACACACACACGCACACACACACAAATCTGAAAAAACTATACCAATATTTTACAAACTCTCTCAGAAAATAGGAAATAGTGTCCACTATTCAAATTATTCTGCAAGGCCAGCATTAACTTGAATCTAAACCCAGACAGAGACGTTGCACACATGCACACATAATAATTAAACTATAATTTAATACCTCTCATTAATATAGATACAAAATTCTAATAAACACTAGCAAACCTAGTCCACCAGAATATAAAAGGTATTAAATAACAAGACAAAGTAAATTTATTCTCCAAAAGCAAAGCAAATTTATTCTCAAAATATAGGCCAGGCGTGGTGGCTCACGCTTGTAATCCCAGTACTTTGGGAGGCCAAGGCGGGCAGATCATGAGGTCAGGAGATCCAGACCATCCTGGCTAACATGGTGAAACCCCCTCTACTAAAAATACAAAAATTAGCCCAGCGTGGTGGCAGGCGCCTGTAGTTCCAGCTACACAGGAGGCTGAGGCAGGAGAATGGCATGAACCTGGGAGGCAGAGCTTGCAGTGAGCCGAGATCATGCCACTGCACTCCAGCCTGGGCGACAGAGCAAGACTCCGTCTCAAAAAAAAAAAAAAAACCCAAAATACATAACATTATATTAATATAATAGAAAAAAATAGATACAGGAAAAGCATTTGCCAAACTTTAACCCATATTTGTAATAAACATTTTCAAGAAACTAAGAAAAGAAAGGAATTACCTCAATTTCATATAAAGCATCTGTGAAAATACTGTGGTTCACATTATATTTAATCGGAAAAGACTGAATATCCTCTACCTCACACAATTAGGAACCAGGCAGTGATGTCTACTCTCATTATCTCTGTTCAACATTTTATGGAAGATTTTACTCAGTGGAAAAAGAAAAGGAAAGAGAGAGAGAGAAAGAGGGAGAGAAGGAAGAAAGGAAGGGAAGGAGGAAGGGAAGGGAAGGGAAGGGAAGGGAAGGGGAGGGGAGGGGAGGGGAGGGGAGGGGAGGGGAGGGGAGGGGGAAGGAAGGAAGGAAGAAAGGAAAGGAAGAAGGAAGGAAGGAAGGAAGGAAGGAAGGAAGGAAGGAAGGAAGGAAGGAAGGAAGGAAGGAAGGAAGGAAGGAGGGAGGGAGGGAGGGAGGGAGGGAGGGAGGGAGGGAGGGAGGGAGGGAGGGAGGGAGGGAAAGAGGGAGGGAAGGAGGGAGGGAAGGAGGGAGGGAAGGAGGGAGGGAAGGGAGGGAGGGAGGAAGGGAGAGAGGAGGAAAGGAGAAAGGAAGGAGGAAGGATAAAGAGAAAGAGAAAGGGGTTAAAGACATCCAGATTGGAGAAAATCAAGTATATAACATTTTTTATTTACAGATGACATGATCTTTTAGATAGAAAAATTTAAGTAATCCATTTTTTAAAATGCTAGCACTAATGAGTTAAACATGGATACAAGATACATTACTTTACAAAAATTAATTAATTTTTCAATATATAAACAACTACTAATTCAAACAAAATTTTAAAAATTTCATTCACAGAATTACCAAAATAATATGCTTGGATATAAATTTAATATTCAAAATTACAGGACTTGTTTACTGAAAATTACAAAACATTGCTGAGAAAAACTGAAGAAAATCTGAATAAATGGGTGGATAGTCTAAGCTAAGGATTAGAATATTCAATGAGGTTAAGATAGCAATTTTCCTCAAGTTTATCTGTAGACTTTACATAATTCCTATCAAACCCCAGCAGGTTGTTTTATAGAAATTGACAAGCTTATTCTAAAATATAGAGTGAACGTTAAAAAACACAGAATCAGCAAAACAATTTAGAAAAGGAGGTTGTAGGAGATACAATAAACAATTTCAAAAGTTACTGTAAAATACATGAAGTAATTAAGATAATATGGTACTTGCATGGGGATAAACATATGAATTAACAAAACATAACTGAGAATTCAGAAATAAACTTGCATTATGGCTGACCAATTTTCAGTAAAAGGCTCAATACATTTTAATTGACAAAGGATAGTCTCTTCAATACATACTTCTGAAGCAATTTAATATCCAAGTACAAAGGACAGATTTTGATTCCCACCTCATGTCACACACAAAACATTCCTTCAAGATAGATTCTAGACCTAAATATAAGAGCTTAAGCTATAACATTTCTGGAAGAAAATGAAGGAGAAAGTTTTCATTTATCTTGAGTTATGTAGAGAGCTATCAGAGATTATATGAATAACACAATCCAAAAAAGAGAAAATTGGTACATTAAACTCCATCAAAATTAAAAACATCTGACTGTAAAAAAACACCATTAAGGAAGTAAAAGGTCAAGCCACATAAAACATTTTAAACTGGTATATCTGATGGTAGCAAATACTTTCTAATTATATATCTGAGCACTGAATAACTTGTCTCCACGATATATAAAGAAGACTTTCCACTCAATATAAAGAAGAGAAATAACCCAATTTAACTGTAGGCAAAATGTTTGCATAGGCGTTTTGCAAAGTAAGATATATGGACAGCCAATATGCATATGAGTTGTTCAGCATTATTGGTCCTTAAGGAAATGCTGGAAGGATAAAAGGAAGGAAGGAAGTGAGGAAGGGAGTAAGGAAGGAAAGGAAGGAAGGGAAGGAGGGAGGGAGAGAGGGGAGGGAGAAAGGAGGAGGAGGAGGAGGGGAGGAGGGGAGAAGAAGACACAAAATAAAAAGAAAACGCCTTGACAAAACTGAAGAATTTGGAACCCTCACATCGCTTGTAGGAATGTAAAATGATGCAGCCATTTTGGAAATCAAGCTGTCCCTCAGGCAGAGGGATTGGTTTTAGGACCTCCATGGCTACCAACATTTGCTTATGCTTAAGCCCCTGATTAAAAAAAAAAAAAAGCATGATCTTTGCATAGAACCCTACAAATATTAGGTTGGTACAAAAGTAATCGCACTTTTTGCCATTAAAAGTTGCAAAATATACACTTTATATCATCTCTAGATATACTTTATCTATATCCTATACTTTCAATCATCTCTAGATTACTTTTAATACCTAATACACCATAAAGGCTATGCAAATAGTTCTTATACTGTATTTTTCAAAGTGTATTACTTTTGTATTGTTATTTTCCATAGACAAGGGTTTGGTTTTTTTTTCCCCCAAATATTTTTGATCCCAGATTGGTTCAATCTGCGGATACGAAACCTGCAGACCCAAAAGTCAACTACAGTTTGTCAGTTCCATTAAAAACCTTAAAAGTTACACATAAGCTCACCAATGACCCATGAATTCTACTCCTGATTATCCAGTCAAGATAAATAAAAACATATGTCTACACAATTCTGAGCACATGTATGTTCAAAGTAGCATTATCATAATAGCCACAATCTAGAAACACTCCCAATGTCCATCAATTGGTGAAAGAATAAATAAGACTTGGTATTGCTCTTCAGTGGAAGAGCGATTCTTTGTTCAAGATGCCAAGAACCTGGACACCCTCTACCAGTAACACAAGCAGACATGAATGGCCAGATTTATTTGGCTATTTTTCCAAAACAGTGGAGGGGGAAGGACAGCAATGGCATGGCTTGGTGGTGGGAGCACCTGGCATTTCCCTCACATTTGAGAAGAGCAACACCTGTGCATTGGCTGCATGGTAGGGGAGCGGGGTGGCGGGGGAGTCAAGTGGTGGGGAAGCAGGGAGGTGGGGGAGTGGAGTAGTGGTGGACGGGGAGGAGGGAGTAGGGTGGTGGTGGGGTAAGGAGATAGGGGAACAACGGGGAGGTGGAGGAGTGGGAGTGGGGAGCCATGGAGCGGGGTGGTGGAGGAGCAGGGAGGTGGAGGAAGGCCCTGATGTGGCTTGAACTGACAGGAAGTGTTTTGAGCTGCACTTTGGGACACATTATTAGGGTCCTGAAAATGAACATGCGCTGTACATGAGTGAATGAGGTCGTACTGAAGTTCTGGACCGTAAAATACAAAGCTAAAGAAAAGAAAATGTATTTTGTTCTATTGTGTCTGAAATTGGTGGGCTCTTGCTCTCACTGACTTAAAGAATGAAGCCGCGGACCCTCATGGTGAGTGTCACAGTGTTTAAAGATGGTGTGTCCGGAGTTTGTTCCTTCTGATGTTCAGATGTGTCCAGAGTTTCTTCCTTCTGGTGGGTTCATGGTCTTGCTGACTTCAGGAGTGAAGCCACAGACCTTCCAAGTGAGTGTTAACAGCTCTTAAAGGTGGCGCGTCTGGAGTTGTTCATTCCTCCTGGTGGGTTCCTGGTCTCACTGATTTCAGGAGCGAAGCCGCAGACCTTCACAGTGAGTGTTACAGCTCATAAAGGTCGTGAGGACCCAAAGAGTGAGCAGCAGCAAGATTTATTGTGAAGAGTGAAAGAACAAAGCTTCCACAGCGTGGAAGGAGACCCAAGCGGATTGCACCTGATGGATTTTCTGTCCATTACCCACACGGGCCTCTAGGAAGCCTGGTTAAAGACGAAGCATCCTCAGACTGGCCAGCCCATGTGGGGCCTTGTCTTGTATTTCTGAGGTGACACTGGGACTTTGCTATTAAAGAGAGAAGCATTGTTTCTTTTCATCATCACAACTTAGAGGGTAGACAGTGAAGCAGTTAATCTGTAAACTTTCTCCATTGCTCGTCTTTCAGCCCACATCACATCTGCCTTCACTGGGAACCCGAGTGCCCTTTCTCTCTGACCACCTTCCGTTTCTGCTGCTGTGTTTCCTCTGGACCTTTCTATCCCTTTGTTCTCCTCTGGAAAACGCACAGCTCCATCCTTATTCAGGCAGTGCTGGTTCCTTCAGGCAATGAGGACGTTCCTCCTGGCTTTGTCCTGGAGACCATTCCTACGGACATTGTTGGACTCTCCTGGGAAGGTTTAGATTTATGTTCAGAGTAGAAAGTCTAAACTGCAATCGAGCTTTTAAAATGTGTATATTCATTACTCTTAGCTTTAAATTATGTATGTGCTATCATGTTAATATTTCTTCTCCCCTTCTCCACTCTTATCATAAAACTTCTCCCCTTCGGCACATAAAATGATGAAGATACAAAGACATTTCTGCCCAGGTACTCATTTCGTAAATATTTACTGAGCCCTTGCTGTGCCAAATACTTTGCTAGGGGTTCACAGGTGTTCAGAGTAGAATCTTTTCCCTCAAAACCTTACATTTGTTTGGCCTAGGTGGGGCAGGGGTGAGAGCTGTCAAGAAAACAAATATAATGTAATGTGATTTGAGCTATGATAGAACCACACAGTGCATTGTGAGAACGTCCAATGCAGACTGATTTGTTTGGCTTGTTTTGGAAAACAAGAAAGGGCTTGCTGGTCAGCTTCAGATTTATTCCTTCATTTAAGAAACATCTACTGAGTGCCTACATTGTGATTAACACAACCTGATCCTGGAAATACAAATATGAATAAATATAGGCTCTGTCTTAGAAAATTTCAGAATCTAATTGGGGAAGTAGAAAAATGAAAAAAAATTTACATATGCCAATGTCTTATGTGCAACTTACTATAATTCTATGTTTCCAGGAAAATATAGAAGCCATGGAGAAGCTTTAGTGCTAAAGGATCCAATAACTAAATTTTCATTGAGATGGCTCTTTGGAAAATGACTTTTGCAGGGTTGAAGAAACTAAACCTTAAAAATTTCATCTATAAACACTACATATCTCAAGTTCATTGAGAGGCTAGAATAGGCTGATGTATGTAAAACAGTAATGGGCTTGTTATTAATATGAAACATAGTGTTATTAATATTATTATTTAGATATAGCATTTTATTCAAGTAATCCGGTCATTAATTCAACACAATTTAGAACACATAATTTGGACAGAATTCAATTTTCGTATATAATACACTAAGGAAGTAATCAATTCTTTTTTAAGTTCAGAATCAAATAAAGTATGAACTTTCCCTCATAAATTTATTCAGATAATAAAACCATCAAATGCCACAATCACTATTAGTCAGACTGACCTCAGATTATTAAAAGTTTGTATTAAAAGTTTATGAGGGAAAGTCCATATTGTATTTGATTCTGAACTTAAAAAAGAATCAATTACTTCCTTAGTGTATTTTATACGAAAGTTGAATTCTATCCACAGTATGTGTTCTAAATTGTGTTGAATTAATGACCGGATTACTTGAATAAAATGCTATATTATTAAAAGTTTGTAAAATACCCTAGATCAAAGTTGATAGAAGAACTACTTTATTTCTTGATGAATATTAGTCTGATGAAAAGTGAACTGCTCTGCCCTGAAGAGACTGTGGTTTCATTTTAATGGTAATTAATAATTAGAGCTTTAGAAAATTATGAAACCTTTATTATTTCAGAATCATCATGATTGTTGTTTTTTGTCTCAAACTTTTAAAGCATTCTAAGGGGCAGATACAGTCCTGATATCGTGGTGGTTGTTTTTAAAGATGGTCATAATGATTAGTCTTTGAAGACTAGGTAGAACTGAATTCAATTCCCCACTCTGAAGCCATAGCCATTTTTTCTTAACACATTACTGATGTGACATAAATGCTCTAACAGCCCTTGGGTTGTTTGTTGAGCTATCCAAATGCCTGAAGTTTCAATTTAAAAAATAATTATGGATACTTATAGACCTCATATATCAAAATGGTGTTAGAAAAAATATAATTTTAAGTAATCAATACATTCTGTTCCTCAGTCTGTTTATGTGGATGTTACTTCTAGGAACTTCATTTTTGCTTATATTTATATCACCATTTCTTTACCAGAATTGGTAAAAACTGATGACTCTTTTAAAACTTTGTTTGTTGGGTTTTTGTACAGCCCTGGAAGGAACTGAGGAAACTCAGTTATTGAATTAATCTAAAAAGCTTATCTAAGGCTATCTTATCTCACTTACTTATGTCTGCAAGTAAAATAACATACTCATAATTTCTGTTTTTCTTTAATTTCCAGACTTAAACTTGTGTAACTTCTCCCTAGAGATGAAAAATGTGTTGTAACATACTATCACTAATAAAGCTTATGATAGTAAAGAAATAGAATACTTTCAAATTAAAAAGATAGAGCAGGAAGAACTCCATAGCCTCACTTTTTCTAAAGTAGAAAATGTTCTTATTTTATGAACTCATATAACTCCATATATTGATAGATATTTGTCCACTATCAATCATCATGAATACACAAAGTGCACATTACTTTCTCATATTTTATTTTTATCACTGTTTTCTCTTTAGTAATATTTTTGTTAGTTTAAATTCACTGAGCTTTTAGAAGTTCAACTCTAATATCAATATATGTTTCTCTCAGAAATTATGACTGTTAACAAAATTATAATATTTACTAGAAGGCATAATTTGATACAATATGTTTCAGCAGTATAACAGAATTATATTAGAATTTGGCAAGTTTCCCCGAACTGAATATATTTAAACAGGAGTTGGTTTAATTGAGTGAAGGAAGTGAAAGATTTTTACAATAAAAACTACAAATATTGATAAAAATAACTTTTAAAAGACATAAGTAAATGAAAGGAAATACTATGTTCATGGATTGGAAAATTTAATATTGTTATGATGGCAATACTCTTCAAAGTGATCTACAGATTTGGTATACTCCATATCAAAATCCCAATGGTATTTTTTTGAAGAAATGGAAAAACTTATCTTAAAATTCCTATGGAATTGCAAGGGGCCCTGAATAGCCAAAGCATGATGAAAAATAATAATAGTTAGATGACACACAACTTGCTGTTGTTTCAAAAGTTTTACAAATATACAATAATCAAAATGGTATGATACTGCTGTAAAGATACACATACAGAAGAATGGAATAAAATTGAAAGTACAGAAATAAACTCAGACACCTATGGTCAATTGATTTTCAGCAAGAATGCTGAGGCCATCCAATGGGGAGAGAACAAATGGATATCTTATCTCAAATCACATATAAAAACTAACTCAAAAAGGATCAGCAACCTAAATATAAAAGCCCAAAGTATAAAACTCTGAGAATAAATCAAAGGCAAATTATTGTGACCTTGTCTTTGGCAATAGTTCCTTAAATATGACATCAAGAACCGAAGTAACAGGAACAAAAGTTGGTAAGCTGCACGCCACCAATCTTTTTAAAAACCTGTCTGTTAAAGAACACTATCACGAGATTGAAAAGAAAACTCGCAAAATGAGATAAAATATTTGCAAATCTTGTAACTGATAAGGTCTAGTATTTAGAATTTAAAAATAAATATTACAATTCAATAACAAAAAGACTTTTAATTATCAATTAAAAATGGGAAAAAGACTTGAACAGAGATTTGTCGAAGGAAGACATACAAATAGCCAACAATCACATAGAAAGATGCTCAATATCATTAGTCTCTAGGGAAATGGAAATCAAAACCACAATGAGCAACTTCATGGCACCTACTACGATGGCCAACATAAAAAATAATTTAAAAAATCAGGCATTGGCAAGTGTGATGGTTTGAGTGTGTTCCCCAGAATTAAGTGTTGGACTTTCTGCCCAGTGTGGTAGTGTTGGAGAAGTGGTGCCTTTAAGAGGTGATTAGGTCATTTAAAGGAATTAATGCTGCTCTTGTGGAACTGGGTTATTTCTTGCAGAAGTGATTGACTTCTCATTATGTTGGGACTGGATTAGTTACTGCAAGACTGAGTTGTTATAAAGTGAGGCCACTTCTTCCTTATTGCCTTTTTTGCACATGCCTGCTTTCCCCTAAGTTTTTCTGCCATAATACTACCCTCATCAGATGCAGCCACCTGATCTTGGACTCTCCAGCTCTAGAACGATGAGGTAAATAATTATCTTTCCTTTGTGAATTACTCAGTCGAGATTTCTGTTATAGCAACAGAAAAGGGACTAAGACAACAAGGATGAAGATAAACTGGAAGGCTTATGGATTGCTTTTTGGACTGTAACGTGATGCAGCACTGTGTAGCACAGTTTGTTGGCTTGTCAATGAGCTAAGCAGAGTTACTATATGACCAAGCAATTCCACTCCTTGTCATATGCCCTCCAAAACTGAAACCCCTGTATTCAAATAAAAATGTGTACATGAATGTTCAGAACAGGTCTATTCATAATACCCTGAAGAAATAGCCTGAATGTTCATCAACAGATGAACAAGCAAACATAATCTGGTATATTCATACAATAGAATAGTTTTCAGCTATAAACAGGATTGAAAAACTAATATATGCTACAACATGGATGAGCTTTGAAAATATTTTGCCAAGTAAAATAGATACAAAAGGACCAAAATTAGATGACTCCACTTATTTAGGATCAACAAATTTATAAAGATAAAAAGTGGATTAGTGGTTGCCTCAGAAATGGGAGGAAGAAGGAATTAGGACTGACTATTTAATTTGCAGGCATTCCATTTGGGGTGATAAAAACGTTTTGAAACTAGATAGCTATATGGTTTCACAATTTAGTAAATGTATAAAATTCCAATAAATGGTATTCTTTAGTACAGTTACAACGGCAAGTTTTATGTTGTGTGCATTTTGCCACAATAAATATACTTTGAGTAAAAAAAAAAAGAGAGAACCAAAAACATTTATTGAGCAATCTGCAATCATATAGGAGGATCCTGTTAACCTGATGAGATAGAATTGTGTAAAATTCAGTCCTTGTACTTTCAAGTATATATGCCGTATGTACTGTGTAAACAAAGCACCTAAACAACTGTTACACAATATTTTACAGGTGACTATAGGTGATGATTAAAATGCCATGGAAACACTGAGAAAAGAATATTTGATCCTCCCTGCATGGAGGGAGGGATTGACTTGGGAAAACAACAAAGAGTGTAACTTTGTTATAATAATGAATAATGCATGCTACTCCTTCTCTCAGAAAGTAGGGGAAGGATAGTCTAGGGAAGGGGAACAAAGAAGAAAACAACAACAAACATGTACACAGGTCCATACATGAAGCAAAAATGTATATTCAGTCGATTTAATAAAGTTGATTTTGTGATAAAAGCTAATAATTTTTAAATGTTAAATTATTTCATGTTCTTCACAGCTCAAATAAAGAAGCACAATTATCATTGCTTTTACTTTCTAAAAGTTGAAACTATGGATGAAAAGAGATTAGTATTTTTCTCCAAACCAGAAAGCTGGTAAGTGATGAAGCTGCAACTAACCAAGTCCAAAAAAATGTCAGAGTCTGTTCTTTTGCCAGTATTCTCATTGTGTTTCGAAGCAGTTAGAATTAAGAATTGCGACACAAGCAAGGACTGGATGAAGAAGGTATTTCATAATATGCTGTTATTTGGATTTTATTTTCTAGGAAATGAAAGCAATTGCACAGTTTTATGCATGGGAGTAATTGCATGTGAAGTTAGAAGTATTATTCTGGCAACGATGTGGAGAAGATGAACTAATATATACTCAGAGGTTTTACAATGATCACCTTCCTGGGATGCCTTGGAGTTGTGAGAAGTAACAAAAGAGAAATGCAAATGAGGGAAAGGGAATTAACATCTGAACAGATATGTTGTCCTTGCACTTTATATTCAGCATGTTATTAATTCCAGTAATGATGCAGAGGGTTTAAGATTACATTTTCCATTTTATCACAAAGAACCAAAGGCTTAGAGATTTTAAATGACCTGTGTATGTCACATAGCTGGAACGTCATGAATTTGGGACCAAATCTATGTCCTTTCACAACCAAAGTTTATTTCACTATGGTCTCATAGTGAATGCCTGGGCTGCTTTAACAAAAAGAATGTATTACTCACAGTTTCAGAATCTGACAAGTCCCAGATCAAGGCACTAGTGTCTGATGAGAGCCTGTTCCTTACAGATTGTCCCTTCTATGTGTCCCCACAAAGCACAAAGAAGAAAACAGACTCCTTGCCTTTTTCTTAAAGATACTAATTCCATTCACGAGGATAGAGACCTTACGAGCTACACACCTCCTAAAAAGCCCACCTTTTAATATCACCACAGTGGGAATTAGTTTCAACACGAATTTCGGAACATTGAAACCATTGCAACTATGTCATGACATCTAAACAATTCTCTAATCTTAAGAAAGGTGCTAAACCTTGCAAAACTAGTGAGAAGGATGCAAAAACGCTGCATGTGTGTGTTTCACAAACTTTAACGCGTATTCCATTACAGAAATATCCTCCAGGTTGACAGCAATAAGAACTTTCTTCTAGTGCTCTCTTTTGACTTGATTTAGTCCAGTCGGCTTTATCGTTTTAATGTCACTGCTGCTGTAACTGTGAAGTGGCCGCTCTGTTTCCACACTTACCCATGCAAGCTTTCCCTGGTCTTTTTAGCTCAAGTGAAAACTCGTTCATTTCTTTTTCTACTAAACCACCAACCAAAATGTATTCTATTTATTAAAAAATTTTATCATCATAAGATAAAATGAATTTGAGTCATCAATGAACGTATACTTATTATTTCCATCCTTTAACCAGATGGAAAAAGGAAAATCAATGTTTACCATTCTCAAGTTAGTGACTAATACAGGTTGAAGACAGGCATACAATCAAAAACACCATATTCCAAAAGGGAAGTTAGCAAATGGAATATCTCATATATATATATATATATATATATACACACACACACACACACACACACACGTATTTAAATAACTATTCATTTACCATTTTAAGGGTAAGAATATTAAGTAGGAAATAATACATTTTGACTAGAAAAAGAAAAACATGATGAATACTTAAAACTCACAATGAAGCATCTCTACAGATTCCTGGGTTAACCTCCAGGTATCCTGACTTAGTAGGTTTAGGATCATACCTGGAGTTCTGCATCTTTAGTAAGCTCCTAAGTGTTTCTTGTTCACCAAATATGTTGAAAACCACTGACCTCCTTAGTATAATCACTTGAGAAACAGAACATTTGGAGTGATTCTTAATGAGATCTGTCTCTTCTTAGATTACTGCCATTCAGATCTCTAGTTCTGATTGTTTGAAAATGGTGCTAATATGCACTTAGGTATAAATATAATGTTCATGAAAATGAACCAGTACTTGAGGGTATTTGAAAAATATAATCTTGGGGCTTATAGAAAGATGGAAAGGTAAATAGGTTGCAGTATCACAAGTGAAATCAGCTGTAGATAATAGCTTTCTCCATCTGTGGATAATAGCACAAAATAGACTTAAAAAGAATCAAAGAAAATAGAGATGGAATACATATTCATTTCAAAATGTAGCTGGATGCTTTATTCAACATTAGCATTGGTTTTTTAATCTTTCAAAAGGTAAAAAAGAACCTGAGTGAAAAAATATTTTAGGCCGATTTAATATAAAATGCATTGAACTAGGATTTGGAAGATACAGGTTAGAATCTCAAATAAACAATACATTTGTCCTATTACTTGTAGTCCACAGATCCTCTTCATTGATCATGCATCTGCTGGGTTTATACGTAACATATTCTTCACCACCTCAAGCTTTCTAATATCCATGGATGGGTTTACATCCTCATGAGTCCTTTCCCTTCTTGGGTACTTTTGTAGAAGATACAATTTGAGGCTACTAAGGAATCATACTCTTGCAAAGGCCTCACTAATGGCTGCACAGAATAATTCATCTTAGCAGTAGGTTGTCATTAAAGAAGCTAATTCTGACACGGGAAAGAGATCTGAGGAGCTACTCAAGAGATAAAAGCAAAACTGGTAGAATTATAGCAACATTTTTCTGGGAAGTGTTTTGATATTGTTATATCCTGAATATCTTTTAGCTCAAGAACATTTTTCATAAATTATGTACTGTCTAAAAAGAAAACTATGATCGCTTAGGTTAAGGTAACATATGTACATTGATATCGCTTGTGAAATTGATTACACTATAAATATATTGGGTGAACTTAATTCTCTGTGAGGCCTACAAGTCATAATAGGTTGAGAAAAACACTGGAACCAATATATGCTTTTTTTAAAAAAATGTATTATACCTTAAGTTCTGGGATACATGGGCAGAACATGCAGGTTTGTTACACAGGTATACACGTGACATCGGAGTTTGCTGCAGTCATCAACCCATCATCTAGGTTTTAAACCCCACATGCGTTAGGTATTTGTCCCCACATTAAGTATTTGACCCCTACCCCCAACAGGCCCCTGTGTGTGATGTTCCCCTCCCTGTGTCCATGTGTTCTCATTGTTCAACTCCCACTTATGAGTGAGAACGTGAAGTGTTTGGTTTTCTGTTTCTGTGTTAGTTTGCTGAGAATGATGGTTTCCAGCTTCATCTGTATCCCTGCAAAAGACATGAACTCATTCTTTTTTATGGCTGCATAGTATTCCATGGTGTATATGTACCACATTTTCTTTATGCAGTCTATCATTGATGGGCATTTGGGTTGCTTCCAAGTATTTGCGATTGTGAATAGTGCTGCAGTAAATATACATGTGCATGTGTCTTTGTAGTAGAATGATTTATAATCATTTGGGCATATAGCCAGTAATGGGATTGCTGGGTCAAATGATATTTCTAGTTCTAGATCCTTGAGGAATCACCATACTGTCTTCCACAATGGTTGAACTAATTTTCACTCCCACCAACAGTGTAAAAGCATTCCTGTTTCTCCACATCCTCTCCAGCATCTGTTGTTTCTTGACTTTTTAATGATTGCCATTCTAACTGGTGTGAGATGTTATCTCATTGTGGTTGTGATTAGCATTTCTCTAATGACCAGTGATGATGAGCCTTTTTTCATATGTTTGTTGGCCACATAAATGTCTTCTTTTGAGAAGTATCTATTCATATCCTTTGCCAACTTTTTGATGGGGTTGTTTTTGTTTTTGTAAATTGTTTAACTTCCTTGTCAATTCTGGATACTAGACCTTTTTTATATGGATAGATTGCAAAAATTTTCTCCCATTCTGTAGGTTGCCTGTTCACTCTGATGATAGTTTCTTTTGCTGTTCAAACGTTCTTTAGTTTAATTAGGTCCCATTTGTCAATTCTGGCTTTTCTTGCAATTGCTTTTCATGTTTTAGTCATGAAGCCTTTACCCATCCTATGTCCTGAATGGTATTGCCTAAGTTTTCTTCTAGAGTTTTTATGGTTTTAGTATTAAAGTCTTTAATCTACCTTGAGTTAATTTTTGTATAAGGTGTGAGGAAGGGGTCCAGTTTCAGTTTTCTGCATATGGCTAGTCAGCTTTCCAGCACCATTTATTAAATAAGGAATCCTTTCCCCATTGCTTGGTTTTGTCAGGTTTGTTGAAGATCAGATGGCTGTAGATGTGTTGTGTTATTTCTGAGGCCTCTGTTCCGTTTCATTGGTCTGCATATCTATTTTGGTACCAATGCCATGTTGTTTTGGTGACTGTGGCCTTGTAGTATAGTTTGAAGTCAGGTAGCGTGATGCCTCCAGTTTTGTTCTTTTTGCTTAGGACTGTCTTGGCTATTGGGGCTCTTTCTGGTTTCATATGACATTTCAAATAGCTTTTTCTAGCTCTGTGAAGAAAGTCAATGGTAGTTTGATGGGGATAGCATTGAATCTATAAATTACTTTGGGCAGTATGGCCCTTTTCACAATATTGATTCTTCCTATCCATGAGCATGGAATGTTTTTCCATTTGTGTCCTCTCTTATTTCCTTGAGCAGTGGTTTGTAGTTCTCCTTGAAGAGGTCCTTCGTGTCACTTGTAAGTTGGATTCCTAGGTATTTTATTGTCTTTGTAGCAATTTTGAATGGGAGCTCACTCATGATTTGGCTCTCTGTTTGTCTATTATTGGTGTATAGAAATGCTTGTGATTTTTGCACATTTTTGCACATTGATTTTTGTAATCAATGTGTAAATCCTAAGATTTTGCTGAAGTTGCTTATTAGCTTAAGGAGTTTGGGGGCTGAGATGATGCGGTTTTCTAAACATACAATCAAGTCATCTGCAAAGACAGATAATTTGCCTTCCTCTCTTTCTCTTTGAATATGCTTTATCTCTTCCTCTTCACTGATTGCCCTGGCCAGAACTTCCGATACTATGCTGAATAGAAGTGGTGAGAGAGGGTACCCTTGTCTTGTGCCGGTTTTCAAAGGGAATGCTTCCAGCTTTTGCCCATTCACTATGATATTGGCTATGGGTTTGTCACAAATAGCTCTTATTATTTTGAGATATGTTCCATCAGTACCTAGTTTATTGAATGTTTTTAGCATGAAAGGGTGTTGAATTTATTAAAGGCCTTTTCTGCATCTATTGAGATAAACATGTGGCTTTTGTTATTGGTAACCAATATTTTCTAAGGATCCTCCAGACCTAACGTTTGAGAATCTGTGATTCTAGAATTTGGTGATAAGATAAATGCTTGAAGTGTTGCTTTTTATTTTATTGCCACAATTGTCCTGATATTTATTTTGGCACAGAGAGCTCTCAAAAAGTTTTCACAGGTGGAGTGTAGGTAAACTGTTTTGTAAAATTACACAATTAAATTTGAAATACCAAAATTTATTGTCAGACTGTTTTAGCTCAAGATGTAGAAAAGTGGAAAGAGTAGCACCCCCTATTCTTCCAACAACAAAAACCTAGAAAAAGTGCATATGAATGACTTTTATGGAATTCATTAGAGAAGTAAGGTCACAGGGAAAGCAATTGACCCAAAATGTGGGAAGAGACAATTGGTGCAAGTTTCCAATTGTCTTAGAAACAAGTCTTAGGGCAGACACTGTCAGATAACACATAATCCAGTAAGAAGACTCAGCTAAAATTTTTAATAAATTGTTCGAGGCAACAGTGTAGGCTACTAAAGGAGGATGGAGCTCATGAGGACCACAGTCTTCAGGATGTTTTCTCCCATTTGCAGGCTTCTCTTGCATAAATCCTTGAAGGCATGCATGCAGAAGACTAGGGTATATTTAAGAAAGCTTCCATGTTACTGGCTGGGGAAAGGTAATAGTAAGCAAGGACAAAATTCCTTTCAGACACTACACTGTCACCTCTCTGAAACAACAAAAGCATTAATCTTCAGGGAAAAAGTAGTAAATACTGACATCTTAGAGACCTTGAAAACCCATCGAAGTTGTGAGAAGGAAATAGGAGGGAAGAGCTGCACCTCAGGGGGTAGAGCATAAATACATGCCTGCCCTAGCCCTGGTGCTGATGAACAGGCCGGAATATTTATGAACGTCACAATTTGTGAGCCAGGTTCACAAGATCTGCCTAACATTTGGACATACTAAGAGTATTGCAGGAAAGCACCTCCCTCAGTCCCACCATTGTAACAACGCTTTGAGTAGAAATTGCCATGGAAGCCAGCTAGCAAAGTGCTGAGAAAGCAGATGCTTCCTGGACCACTGTAGAGGGAAGACACAAGCCCAGGCAGAGATATAGTATATCCAGAAGTCTGAGGGAAACTAGCCCACACTCTAGTATGGACATCAGTGAAACTGAAATGGGAAAACAATAGAAAAAAAATGAATAAATTCAGAAGCTGCTTCCTAGAAAAATCAATAATGTTGATGAACTTCTACTCAGACTGACCAAAGAAAAACAGATCCACTAGAAATTGTTACTATCAGCAATTAAAGAAAGGACATTATTAGTGAGCACATGGACATGAAATGGACAATAAGGAAATGCTACAATTATACAGTGAAAAATTTGACAGCTATTGCTATTGAAATTAATTTGACCAATTCTTTCAATGACATAAACTATTGGCACTTAAGAGAAAATATATAGCACGAATTCTATATCAATTAACAAAATTTAATTTTTTTGCATATACCATTGAAAAGAAAACTATAGACCTTAATTGGTTTTCTTAGTAAATTCTAGTAAATATTTAATTTTTAAAATGCCAGTTTTATACAATCACATCAAGGAAATAGTTCAAGAAGGAACACATCAAACATTTTTATGATGCCAGGATTACCATAATTTGAAAACCAGATAAAGATAATGCAAGAAAATGCAATTGTAGACTAATAATCCTTATTAAGATTCTTTCAACTATCCTCAACAAAATATTAGCAAATTCATTTAGTAATATATACAAATAGTAGTACATTAAGACCAAGTGGGGTTTTACTTGGAAAGAAATTCAAGGCTACCTCAACATTTGAAAGTCAATCAATATAATTCATCATGCAAACAGACTAAATAAAAACAGAATTGTATCAATAGGTACAAATAAAACATATGATAATATTCATATTCATTCATGTTAAAAATTCTCAACAAGAGGATTCTGAAAGATGATGGAGTGGGAAGCACCAAAAATCTGTAAGAAAAATTAATCAGCTATCAAAAAACTTCCTGAAAAATAGAAGTCCTGAACCTAATGATGTCACTGGGGAATTATGTCAGATATTTAAAGGAGAACTACACCAACTCTTCTCAAAATTTTCCAAAAAATTGAAGACGAGGGAACACTTTCTAAATAATTCTAAGGCCAGCATTATACTGATTCTAAAACCAGAATGTGACACTACAAGAAAAGAAAACTACAGATCAATATCTTTATGAAAATAAATGCAAAAATCCACAACAAAATACTAACAAACTGAATTTAGCACTATATTAAAATAATTAAACACCATTACTAAGTGAGATTTATTTGCGAAATGCAAGGATGGTGCAACATATGAAAATTGGACAATGTAATGCACCACATTAAGAGAATAAAGGGGAAACAAGCACATGATTATCTCAATTGATATAGAAAAAGTATCTGTGAAAATTCAACCTTCTTTCATAATGAAAACACTCAATAAACAAGAAAAGAAGGCAACTAGCTTAACATAATAAAAGTCACATGTAAAAAATCCACAGTAAACATCATGCTCAATGGCAAAAACTGAAGTTTTGTCTCTAAGATCAGAAACAAGGCAAAGATGCCCATTTTCAGCACTTCTATTCTACACAGCATTGGAAGTTCTAGCCAGGTAAATTAGGCACTAAAATTAAATAAAAGGGAAAAAGTAAAATTATCCTTTTTGCAGATGATATGGTATTATAGATAGAAAACCCTAAATATTTCACAAAAAAGTATTAGAACTAATAAATTAATTCAGTAAAGTGTTATGATACAAAGTCAACACACAAAAATCATTTGCGTTTTTATGCACTAGCAATGAATAAAGTGAAAAGAAAATTACAAACATGATTCCATTACAGTAGCATCAAAAAGAATAAAATAACTAGGAATTAAGGATATGAATGTCTTATACAATGAAAATTGTAAAACATTGCTGAAAAAAATTAAACACATGAAGAAATGAAAAAATACATCCTATGTTCATGAATTAGAAAACTTAGTATTGCTAAGATGTCAGTAATACCCACAGCATCTACAATGCAACCTTTATCAAAATCTCAATGATTTTTCCCCATGCAAATAGAAAAATTTATCCTAAAATTCATATGTAATCTTAAAACATCCAGAATCACCAAAACAATATTGAGAACAAAGAACAAAACTGGAAGTTTCACAATTTCTGATTTCAAAATATGTTACAATGCTATAATACTTAAAACAATATGATTCTAGAATTTGAAAGGAGAGAGGCAGAGCAAGATGGTCTAACGGAAGCTTCTAGCAATTGTTCTCCTCACAGGAGCACCAAATTGAGCAACTATTCACATAAAACACATCTTCAAAGAAACCAAAACCACATGAGCAATCACAGTACCCGGTTTTAACCTTATATCAAGGAAACAGTCACTGAAGAGGGTAGCAAAGGCAGTTTCAATTTGCCTACACCACCTCTGTCCCATAATCTGGTAGCAGCAGTGTGACACAGAGACAGAATCTGAGAACTAGGGGAGAGAAAACACAGTGATTGTGGGACTTGCATTGGAACTCAGTGCTGTTCGGTCACAATGGAAAGCAACATGGGGCAAAATTAAGCTGACATCCATAGGGGGGACATTTAGACCAGCCCTAGCCAGAGGTGAATTGTATATCCTAGTGATAGGAACCTGAGTTCCAGCAATGCCCACCACCACAGCCTACCACCACTAAAGTGATGTGAAGTACTGAATAAACTTGTCTAGGCCACAAGGACTGAAATTCCTTGACAAGTATTAGTGCTGTGCTAGGCTTGGAACCAGTGGACTTGGAGTGCGTGTGACCTAGTCAGACACGAGCTGGAACAGCCAAGGAAGTGCTTGCTTTACCACTCTCTTAACCCCAGGCAGCAAAGCTCACGGCTTCAAAAGAGATCCTTTCTTTTTCTTGAGGAAAGGAAAGAGGAGAGTAAAGAAGACTTGGTCTTGTAATTCAGATACAAGCTCAGCCACAGCAGAACAGGGCAACAGACAGAGTCCTCGGGCCCCTATTTCAGGCCCTAGATCCAGGATGAAATTTCCACACACCATGGGCCAGAAGGAGACCTGCTGACTTGAAGGGAAAGACCCAGTCCTGGAAAGATTCATCATCTGCTGACTAAAGAGCCCTTGGGCCCTGAATATTCAGCAGTAGTAGTCAGGCAGTACTCACTACACGCTTTGAGCAAGACTCAGAGCTGTGACAGCTTCGGGTGTGACCCAGCACATTCCCTACAGGGAAAGACTCCTTATACTTGGGCAAAGGAGAGGGAAGCATAAAGGGTACTTTGTCTTGCAGATTGGATACCAGCTTGACCACAGTGAGGTAGAGCACCAAGTAGGCTCCGGGGTCCCTAATTCTTGACCTTGGCTGATAGATGGCATTTCTGAACTAGCCCTGGGCCACAGGGGAGCCCACTGGCCTAAAGGGAAAGACCCAGACCTGGCATCATTCACCACAAGCTGACTGAAGAGCCTTCAGATCTTAAGTGAATTTTGGAAATAGCCAATAGCCAGACAGTACTCACCATGAGCCTGGAGTGGTGTTGGCCACAGGGAGAGATTCCTCTGCTTGCATAAAGACTGAAAGAAAGGGAAGGGAGAGTGGAAAGGACTTCATCTTGTGGCTTGGTTGCCAGCTCAGCCACAGTAGAATAAAACCCAGGTAGATTCCTAAGGTTCCAAACTCCAGACTTGGCTTCTGGATGGCATCTCTGGACCTGCCTGGGACTGAGGGATATATGTTTCCCTGAAGAGAAGAATACAAGGCTGGCTGGATTTGCCACCTCTGATTGTAGAGTTATTGAACCTTGAGTGAACATGAACTGTAGCTAGGCAGTGGTCACTGTGGGCCTTGGGCAAGATTCAGTCTATGTGGGCTTCAGGTATGACCCAGCATAGTCCCAGTGGTGGTGGCCATAGGATGCTACTGTTATCCCTCCCCCAGTTCCAAGAAGCTCAGCATAGAGAAAGATAATCCGTTTGTTTGGGGTAAACTAAGGGAAAAGAACTAGTTTCTACCTGGTAATTCAGGGAATTATCCCAGATATTACCCAAGACCTACCAAGGTGGCACCTCTATGATTCTGCAAGAGTCACAGAATTATTGGGCTTAGAATGCCTCCTGAGGCAGATATGGCTGAAGTGACCAAAGATTTAGATCACAACACCCAAGTTTCTTTGAAGGCTTAAAAAGCCTTCCCAAGAAAGATGAAAACAAATAAGCCCAAAATATGAAGACTACAATAAATACCTAACCATTCAATGCCTAGACAAGAAACATCTACAAGCATCAAGACCATCAGGGAAACAAACTCACCAAATGAACTAAATAAGTCACCAGTGACCAATCATGGAAAGACAAAGATATGTGATCTTTCAGATAATTCAAATAGCAGTTTTAAGGAAACGCAACAAACTTCAAGATAACACAGAGAATAAATTCAGATCCTATCAAACAACATTAACAAAGACATTGAAATTATTAAAATGAATCAAGCAAAATTTCTGGAGCTGAAAAATGTACTTGAAATACTGAAGAATGTATCAGAGTCTATTAATAGCAGAACTGATCAAGCAGTAGAAAGAATTAGTGAGCTTGAAGACAGCATATTTGAAAATATACAGTAAGAGTCAACAAAAAGTAAAGAATGAAAAAGAATGAAGCATTCTATAAGATCTGGAAAATTGCCTCATAGTAGCAAATCTATGTGTTATTGGCATTACAATGAAGTAGAGACAGAGATCTGGGTAGAAATTTTTTTCAAAGGGATAATAACAAAGAACATCTCAAACCTAGAGAAAGATATCAATATTCAACTACAAGAAGGTTATAGAATATCAAGCAGATTTAACCCAAAGACTCTCAAGACATATTAATAATCAAACTTCCAAAGGTCTAGGGTACAAAAGGATATGAAAAGCAGCAGAAGAAAAGAAACAAATAACATACAAAGGAAGTCCAATACATCTGACAATAGACTTCTTAATGGAAACTTTACAGACCAGGAGAGAGTGACATGACATATTAAAAGTACTGAAGGAAGAAAACTTTTATCCTAGAGTAGTACATCCAGTGAAAATATCCTTCAAACCTGAAGGAAAAATAAAGACTTTCCCAAATTAAAAAAAAGCTGTGGAATTTCATCAACACCAGACCTGTCCTAAAAGAAATGCTAAAGGGAGTTCATTATTCTGAAAGAAAAGAACACTAATGAGTAAACTAATTAGAACACTAATAAATCATCTGAAGGTACAAAACTCACTGGTAGCAGTAAGTACACAGACAAATGTAGAATATTATAATACTGTAATTGTGGTATCGAAACTATTTATATTTTAAATAGAAAGACTAAAAGATGATCTTATCAAAAATAATAACTACAACTTTTCAATATGTAGAGAGCACAATAAGATATAAATAGAAAAAACAAAAAGGTTAAAAAGTTTTGGGATTAAGGTAAATTATAGAATCCTTTTTTTTTCTTTTTTCTTGTTGGTTAGTTTGTTTCTGCAAACTGTATTAAGTTGTTATTAGTTAATAATTAGTGTGTTATAAAGTATTATTTGCAAGCTTCACAGTAACCTCAAATCAAAAAAAAAAAAAAAAAAAAAAAGACACACAAAAAATATAAAGTAAGAAACTAAAACACAGAACCGGAGAAAAACACCTTTACTAAACATAAAACTGGAGGGAGGGAGGGAGGCAGGGAGCGAAGGAAGGCAGGGAGGGAAGGAAGGAAGGGAGGGAGGGAGGGAGAGAGGGAGGGAGGGATTAAACACTCCCATACAAGACATATAGTGGTTGAATGGAGAAAAAACAAGACCCAAATGATCTGTTGCCTACAAGAAATGCACTTCATGTATAAAGATACATATAGACCAAAAATAAATGGATGAACAAAGTTATTCTGCATAAATGGAAACCAAAAATAAACAGGAGTAACTATACTTATCTCAATAAAAGTAAATTCAAGACAAAACAAATAAGTTCATTATAGTATGACAAAGGAATCAATTCAGCAAGAGGATATAACAATCATAGATATATATGCACCCAACACTGGAGCATCCAGGTATTTAAAGCAAATATTATTAGAGCTAAAGAGAAAGACAGAACCCAATACGATAATAACTGGATAATTCAACACCCTTTTCAGCATTGGACAGATCTTCCAGATGGGAAATCAACAAAGAAATATTGGACTTAATCTACACTATAGACCAAATGGACCTAATGGATATTTACAGAACAGTTCATCCAACAGCTGAAGAATACACATTATTTTCCTCAGCACATCGATCATTCTTAGGGATAGACCATATGCAATAAGTCTTAAAAATTCAAAAAAAATTGAAAAAAAATCAAGCATCTTCTCTGACCACAATGGAATAAAACTAGAAATCAGTAACAGAGAAAACAATACGCATACATGGAAATCAAACAATATGCTTTGGAATGACCCAGTAGGTTAATGAAGAAATTAAGAAGAAAATTGAAAAATTCCTTGAAAAAAAATATAAATGGAAACACAACATATCAAAACCTAAGAGATACAATGAAAGCAGTACTAAGAGGAAAGGTTATAGCAATAAGCACCTACATCAAAAAAGTAGAAAAACTTCACATAAACAACCTAGCAATATATCCTAAAGAACTTAAAAAAACACAAGAGCAAACCAAATCAAAAGTTAGTAGAAGAAAAGAAATAATAAAAAGCAGAGTGGAAATAAATAAAATTAAACAAATAACACAAAATATCAATGAAACAAATAGTTTGCTTTTTAAAAAGATAAACAAAATTGGAAAACCTCAATCCAGACTAAGAAAAAAGGGAGGATACCAAAATAAATAAAGTCAGAGATGAAAAGGGAGACATTGCAACCAATACCAATGTCTGGGAAGGATATGGAAAACGGGAACCCTTATACACTTTTCATGGGAATATAAACTAATACAACCATTATGGAGAACAGTTTAAATGTTCCTCAAAAAACTACAAGTAGAGCTGCCATATGATCCAGAAATCCCACTGCTAGTTATATACCCAAAAGAAAGGAAATCAGTATATCAAAGAGATGTATGCACGTCACATGTTTATTGCAGCACTGTTTACAATAGCCACAATTTGGAAGCAACCTAAAGCGTCCGTCAACAGATGAACGGATGAAGTAAATGTAGTAATGTATACAATGGAGTAATATTCAGCCATAAAAAAGAATGAGATCCTGTCATTTGCAACAACATGGATGGAACTGAAGGATGTTAAGTAGAATAAGCCAGGCACAAAAAGACAAACTTCAAATGTTCTCATTTATTTGTGGGAAGGCACTAAAAATTAAAACAATTGAACTCATGAAGATAGAAAATAGAATGACAGTTACCATAGGCTGGGAAGGGCAGAGGAAGGGGGTCGGAGGAGGGCTGAGAGTGATTAATGGACACAAAAATACAGTTAGAATGAATGAGATCTAGTATTTAATAGCACAACAGAGTTATTACAATCAATAGTAATTTATTGTATATTTTAAAATAATTAAAAGATTATAAATGGATTGTTTGCAGCACAAAGAAAGGATCAATGCCTGAGGTGATGGATACTCCAGTTACCCTGATGTGATCGTTATGCATTGTATGCCTGTATCAAAATATCTCATGTACCCAAAATACAGAAACCTAATATGTAGCCACAGAAAATAAAATTACAACTAAAAACACATAGAAAAATAAAATAAATCGTTGAATGTATTTGAAAAAATAATATGGTACTGGCATAAAGACAGACCTATAGACTGATAGAACAGAGTGAAATACGCAAATACACCTTAGCACACACCTTACATTTATACATAAATTAAATAAAACGTACAATATAGAATAGTAAAACGTTATAAGGAAACATAGGAAAAAATCTATGTAACCTTAGATTTGTTGGTTAGTTATTAGAGAAAGCACTATAATCTTGAATAATAAAAATTTTTAAAGATTAATAAATTATACTAACTCAAAATGTAAAATTTGCTCTTTGAATTGCATTATAAAGGAAAGAAAAAGACAAGCCACAGACTGTCAGAAAATGCTTTATAATCACGTAGCTGGTAAAGGACTTCTATTCATAATATTTAGTAAATCCTAAAACTCAACAATTAGAAACAATTAGAAAACATATAACTCTATAATAAAGTATAGGGAAAGATTGTTTAGATCATTCCCTATGCTTTTATCTTTCACCAAAAAAGAGATATAAAGGGTAAATATATAAAAACATATTCCACGTATTTTGTCATTAGGAAAATGCAAATTAAACAATGAGATATTGATATACATGTATTAGAATCTAAAATTCAAAAAAAAAACTGACAATACTATTTACTAATTAAGTTGCAGAGCAACGGAAACTCTCATTCATTGCAGAAGGTAATGCAAAATTATACAGCCACTTTGGAAAATAGTATGGCAGCTTCTTATTAAATTAAACATAAATTTGGTAGTCAAAATTGCAATTCTAATCTTAGATATTTACACAGGGAATGTAAAGCTTATGTTTACATAAAACCTACATGGTAGATAGATAGAGATACAGCAGCTGCTTTCTTCACAATTGTCAAAAACTGGATGAAATCAAGATGGCCAGCAACAATTTAAGGAAAAAACAAACTATGATATATGCATGCAATGGAATATTCAGAGATAATAAGGAAAAAGCTATTAATTTATGCAAGAACACAGATGAACGTTAAATGTATTTTGCTAAGTGCAAGAATACAGACATTTATGTATTGTACTAGGAGAGACAAAACTATAGGGAAGGAAGACAGTGATTGCACTAGTTCAGAAGACAGAAGAATAGTTGACAACAAAGAGAAGACACAGAGAAAATTTTACAGTGATGAAACATTCTGTATGATACTAGAGTGAGGGATCTGTGGGTTTGTGCATTTGTCCAAACACAAAGAACTGTATGACATTAAAACTAAATTTTACTGTATGCAAATACAAACAAATCAGGATTTAGGAGGGAACTAAGAATAAAATTCAGCCTGGTATAAATTAATAATCTATATTGTAACATTAAATTGTATTGCAAATATATGATATAACTGTCCTGAAGTCATTGGGTAAAAATAATTGGCCACAGTAACTTGGAAAGTTTGTTTTGATACTATAAGTCTAAGTAATTTTTTTTAAAAGGCATACAAACACTGACAAACACTGTACTATTGTTGGTAAATGCATCTTTCATAGGGTAGATTAGCAATTTTGAAGTTACTTCATATTTATATTTGGGTTAAAATTGAATAAATATAGATAATGAGAGTTGGGCCACTCACTGACAGAAAATTTAAAAACAAACAAGGAGAAAATATTAAAATGAACCATGTGGTGCAAGATTAGAATTAGATATGTCAATATGGGCTCATGTTTATTTTCCTATATATACAAATAGAAAGATAAGCAAGTAAATATAGTATGAATGTATACATGAGTTAGTGTAAATACATGTATTTTCTAACTCTTGTCTTCTGTGAGAGCCCAGAAGGAGTGATACTCTATTTGCAATGAGCACACCTAATGCTCAGATGTTGGTTTCTCAATACCATGCTCCAATAAAAGGTAACCAAGGGTTCCTTGTGGAAAAGACATTGTAGATCTGGGACATGGAAAATACAAGATAAGCTGGACCACCTTTTCAGTTCAGAAAGTAAGAAAGGGCCAAAAAGAGGGAATGTCAAAAGGACATAAAAGACAGTCTGATAGACTCAATCACAAAGCTGGAACAATTTGTACAGAATTAGTAAGAATATCATATTTGGTTATAACTCTGAAAATAAAATAACTAGGAATTCAAACTGAATAAAATGCATGTTTGAGGCCAGGTACAGTGGCTCATGCCTATAATCTCAACACTTTGGTAGGCCAAAGTGGGAGGATCACTCGAGGCCAGTAATTTGAGACCAACCGAGATGACATAGTGAGACCCCATTTCAATTAAAAACAAAATTATTAGCTGGGAGTGGTTGCACTCAACTGTAGTCACAGCTTCCCTGGAGGCTGAGCCAAGAAGCTCTCTTGAACTCAGGAATTGGAGGCTACAGTGAACTCTGAGCTATGACCACACCACTGCACTCCAGTCTGGACAACAGAGTAAGACCCTGTCTTAAAAAAAAATGCATGCTGGAATAATTAAATGAATGAACAAGAAAGGACAATTATTTTTATAGAATTCTAGTTAATAAATGTAGATGAAACGAGGAAAAAAGAAAATCATCCTTAAAACAGCATGGTTAATAATTTTAAAAAAATTTTTTATTTCCACTGGTTTTTGAGAAATAGGTAGTATTTGGTTACATAAGTAAGTTCCTTAGTGGTGATTTGTGAGATTTTGGTATACCCATCACCAAGCAGTATAGACTGAACAATGTTTGTAGTCTTTTATCCCTCACCCCCACTCCCACTCTTTCCCCTGAGTCTCCAAAGTCCACTGTGTCATTCTCATGCCTTTGCATCCTCATAACTTAGCTCCCACTTACCAGTGAGAACATACAATGCTTGGTTTTCCATTCCCGAGTTACTTCACTTAGAATAATAGTCTCCAGTTCCATCCAGGTTGCTGCAAATGCCATTTTTTTTGTTCCTTTTTATGGCTAAGTAGTATTCCATCTCATATATAGACAAATATAAAATACATATATCACAATTTCATTATCCATTCACTGATTGATGGGCATTTTGACTAGTTCCATATTTTTGTAATTGCAAATTGTTCTGCTATGAACATGCATGTGCAAGTATCTTTTTCACATAATGAATTCTTTTCCTCTGGGTGGATACCCAGTAGTGGGATTGCTGGATCAAATGGTAGTTCTACTTTTAGTTCTTTAAGGAATCTCCACACTGTTTTCCATAATGATTGTACTAGTTTACATTTCCACCAGTAGTATAGTGTTCCTTTTCCCTGCATTCACACCAACATCTATTAATTTTTTATTTTTTAATTAGGGCCATTCTTGCAGGAGTAAGATGGTATAGCATTGAGGTTTTGATTTGCATTTCCCTGATCATTAGTGATGTTGAAAAGTTTTTCAGGTTTATCAGCCATTTGTATATCTTCTTTTGAGAATTGTCTATTCATTTCCTTAGCCCACTTTTCGATGGGAATTTTTTTCTTGCTAATTTGTTTGAGTTCCTCCTAAATTCTGGATATTAGTTTTTTGTTGGATGTATAGACTGTGAAGATTTTATCTCACTCTGTGGGTTGTCTGTTTACTCTGCTGACCATTCCATTTCTGTGCAGAAGCTCTTTAGTTTAATTAAGCCCCACTTATTTATCTTTGTTTTCGTTGCATTTGTGTTTGAGTTCTTGGTCATAAAGTCTTTGCCTAAGCCAATGCCTAGAAAGGTTTTTCCAATGTAACCATGGTTATTATCAGTGGCAAAATTATTTAATGAATGCTAACACTAATGGACAAAACTTTAAGGAGAAACAATATTTTCACAGTCACAGAATATCTCCTCCTAAATATTATTTATGCTAATTGCTGCTGTGGTTTTAGCACATCTTCAAATGTTTTGATAATTATTTTTCTGTAGGGTAGAATTCAGTTTACCCTTTCTTGGGTATGGACTACACTTGTAGTGACACACTTTTAGCACATACAGTGTGAAAAGGAAAAAAAAGTAAATTTACAGTGCAAAAACTAGGCAGATACCACTTCAGCCAAGTAATGAAGGTCACCAGAAATAAATCACATTGACATCAAATGCCATTCTTATGATTTGATGAGTAACATGTATCACCTATGTGTTCATGTGATCTGTGGCAATCTCCTTCCAAACCCATTACTTCAGTCTAATTATGAGAAAACATTAGACCCACCCAATTTAAGTGACAGTCTACAAACACCTAAGTAGTATTCTACAAAATTGTAAAGATCAAAGAAGACAAGGAAAAATGACAAACTTGTACAGATTGGATGGATTTAAGGACACATGATAAGTACTCACAATCTAAGCTCCTGAATTGAATCTTGAAACTGAAAAGAATATTAGTGTAAAAAGAATGAGAAAATTTGATTAAACCTAAGATTAGTTAATATTATTGTGCCAGTGTTTATTTCTTAATTACATTCAACGTTAGCATGAGAGCAGTTTGAGTGAAGGGCATGTAGAAACTCTACTATCCTTGCAACTTTTCTGTAAATGTAAAATATCCCAAAAATAAAAATACTGATATTAAAACAAATTTCATGAATGTGTAACTATTCATTTATTCACTGATTCATTATTTTTATTATTTACAAGTGTTTAAAAATGTTTATTATATACTAGGTACTTACTCATTTACTGAGTTCCTCTGTGCCCAGCAGTAGAATGTGCAAAGAAAAAATAACCATACCATCAAGAGAATTAGCATGGAAACAAATGTTTTGGAAGAATAGAAAGAGCTGTTTCTTTGAGATCTCTGAAGTCACATGATTGTTGATGGATTAGATGTTTGTGTGGAAGGAAGAGCAGCAGAAGGATTAGCTAAAGATTACTTCCATATTTGTAGCACCTCTTTAGGTAATTACCCATTTGATACGTTAGATGTTATTTCCAATGAACTAATTTTTCTATCATATTTTTGTTTATCTTTTTCTTTCCCAGTCAACATTATAAACCCTACTTTGGATATAGACCTTGGACAAATTTGGAAATGCGAACTTAGGATGTAAGTTAGCAGTCATTTCCCTCTTTGGAGACATAATTCCTCCATTTCTACTACTTAAAGAAATGCTACAAGAGGTGTAGTCACAGTCTCATTCTTATTAACTTCTTTTCCCTGCAGCCAGTTGCCCCTGGGGACCCTGCTTTCATTTCAGTGGCTACATCAGTGCTCTCTGCTCTCCCTCACCCAGCACATCTGCCATGCATTAAAACACTTAAGATTCCATATTTCTTAAAAATAAGCGTGCTTTCAACAATATGACATAGACCTGCACTATGATAGCATCCTGTTAGTTTTGATTTAAAAATAGTATACATATATATGATATGTGTATGTATGAAATGTAATAAATATATAAAACATGAAAATTACCCCTTCACACACATGCAATGAAGTTCAAGCTCCAGTGAACATTGTTGGTTGAGATTAAATGTTTTTCAAAGGCTAAATTCAGTTGCTTTGAAGCCTTTCTGGAGTAGGTGTGCTTTGAAATAGACATATCTGCCTTGAATGAAAATAACTTGAAGATCAACCATATTGTACCAGCGGAAACAATTTGAACTTGCTCTAAAAACAATTTCTTGCTGGACAGCTTATTCTCCTTCAAGGCAATCTACGACTTTCTTAGGCATCTTGCTCACACTTCAATTCTTCAACAATATATTGCTGGACTTGCCTCAGAGCTCTAGCTTTGAAATACATCAAGCCGAAAATGGCCGAGCACATGTGCATCACCAGACTGCAGGGTTTTAAAAAGGTGTCAGCAACCATGAATTTCAAATCCAACAAAGTGGCAAAATGATTCCCCCAGATATTGTGGGTTTTTGCATTTGTGAGGAGTATCTCCGAAGGTCGAATTATCTAAGGCTGTCCAGGTTTTTACCTGAAAATTAAGGACAGAGTGTATCAAATTGAAAAAAATACTGTGAACATTATTTATGCCTCGGGGATGTAAGAAATTAACCTGGGTGAGAAGAAAAGCACGTGGAAAGAAGAAGAATTGTAAATAGTTATCTCTACCACATTCCTCTCTAGCCTTAGCATCTCTTTCTGGTTTGACCTAGTGTTTCTAAAGCACACACCCGGAACGTCTGTTAATCCTTGGGCTGATTAAAATATTTAAAGTCCTTCATTTTTAATGAATAAAGTTGCAGTTTATTTCGTTTATTATCCTAAGGCAATTTAGAAAAGTCATCTTCTGCTTTACGTCTGTACTTTCTCACATTTAGTCCTAAATGTAAAGATATAAAGACCTGTACATGAATGATACAGCTGAAGGCGAAATGAGGTGACAGAACAAGAATGGGACATATGGGCATATACATATACTTCTAGGCATGAACCGAAGTGCACTCTCTATTTACCATATGTTAAGCCCAATACTCAGCCTCTCATAACTTCAGCTATTATATCTGGAAATTGAATCCAATTATGTATAGTAATCTTGATGGTGGTTGAGTTGGTTGATATAATGCAAATCACCTGTTACATAAAGAGGATGTTTAATAGGATGGTTCAGAGTGTAGTATCTTTAGTGAGATGCCTGAGTTTAATGCCCATTAACCATTTACGAGGTGTGGGTCTTAGACTTACTCTCCCTTAGTTTCTAGATCTCCAGGACGGGGACAGTTGTAAATACAGAGAGTTCATATCATAGTACTGATAAGGGGCTTAAGTGAGGATGTGTGTGTGTGCATGTGTGTGTGTGTGTGTGTGTGTGTGTGTGAAATACATCTTAGGATAGGGCCTGGCACATAGTCGGCATTAAACAGAAATGTGATATTACATTTATTAATAACTGATTTTGTTTTTCAGACGGAGTCTTGCTCTGTTGCTCAGGCTGGAGTGCAGTGGCATGATCTCGGTTCACTGCAATCTCCACCTCCCGGGTTCAAGCAATTCTCCTGCCTCAGCCTCCCGAGTGACTGGGATTATAGGCACATGCCACAACACTCACTATTGTTTTGTACTTTTAGTAGACACAGGGTTCTGCCATGCTGGCCAGGCTGGTCTCAAACTCCTGACCTCAGGTGATCTGTCCGCCTCGGCCTTCCAAGTGCTGGGAGCCACCACACCGAGCCAATAACTAAATTTTTATTACTCGATTTGTTCTGCAAACTTCATTAACACATTGTTTTCTATTTTTCATATGGCTGAATTTATGGCTCTTAATATTAACAGTATTTAAAATATTTACTTCAATATAATTCAACTCTTGAAATATGCATTTGACATTTTCTAAATTAACCAGCCTCAAGTAACTGGCACTCACATCACAGTAAGAGTCTTTGAAATTAGAGTGTCACACACTGCCAATTTTGAAAGGTTTTGCTAGCCACAAGAAAAATGTTACTGAAATCAACCCTACCTGAAAGGAACTGTGCTTTGTACAGATAAATAGTATTTGTAAGTGATAAGAGAGACATTTTTTTGAACCACAGCTGGTCTAATGCTTTGCTTTCAAAAGTAAAAGTTTATATATACTGCTCTCTATTGAAATCGAGACTCTTAAATCTGTGAATCACAATTGTTTTATTCTACTTTAGCCCAACAAATTGTTGTTGTTGTTGTTGTTGTTGCTGTTGTTGTGTTTTGGGACGGAGTCTTGCTCAGTAGCCCAGGTTGGAGTGCAACGGCGTAATCTCGGCTTTCTGCAACCTCCGCCTCCCGGGTTCAAGCGATTTACCCATCTCAGCCTCCCGAGTAGCTGGGATTACAAGTGTCCGCTGTCATGCCCAGCTAATTTTTGCATTTTAATAGAGACAGGGTTCCACCACCTTGGCCAGGCTAGTACCAAACTACTGACCTCAGGTGATCCGCCCGCCTCGGCTTCCCAAAGTGCTGGGATTACAAGAGTGAGCCACAGCACCCGCACCCAACAGTTTAAAAAAGTGTTAAATATTATATTAAGCTATGGCAAAAGTTTGCCAATTAGAAGATGAAGCATTGATTAATATTAAGGGTAATATGAATAACTAATCTGTGTAAAAATTATTAAAGCCGAGGAAAATTTTGAACCTTTGTATAGCAAATTCCAAATTGTAATGGCACAATTATTTAATATTTTTAATTAACCAAATATTTTGTGTAGTATATTTGTAAAAGGAGCTTAAGGCAATATCACGAATTAAGTAAAAATTATAAAACTACTCAACTGCCTTAGCCCAAGCATGCATTCAATCAACACTTTTATGTTTTCCGTCAGATTGTAGCTCTGGGTCATAATTTTAGGTATCAATGACAAAAAAAAAATATGCTATTTGATGAAAAAATTCTGTCTAGTCAAATTCCAGTTATTTTATATATATTCTAACTCTTAAGAAATGAAATTCATTAAGTGTTTTTGAATTTTTTTTCAAAACAAGGTTAAAACAGAAAAGAGTAACTTTGACTAACAAGAAATTCTAAGCTGTCAGATATAATTGTTCTCACAAATTAGGGATAATTAAATTTTACTATTTGTAAAAAACTATATATCTCTTGATTCATTTATCAACTAATAATTGGACATCTATTTAACATTTAGTTGTACAAGATAGTGAACTTTGAGAATAAAAGAATATAACAAATTATCATACTGTATAGACTATAATGGACATGTTGGTATTGGGGTAATTTAAATCACAGGTCGTTATCAAAGGAATAAAGTAGGAGAAAGAAAAAGATAATTTTAAAAATGTGATTGATGCCAGCTGGAATTACCTGAGTGTTTTTAGATTCAAACAATTTTAGCTTGAAGCTCCATCCCAATTGCACTGTGCTCTCGCCCTCCCTTAAAACTTCACTCTCCTGAGTGAGCAATGCCATGGCCAGACTCTCTTGCCCCATAATGATAGCTGCCTAATTCTATTCCACTGTCAAATGTCATCTACACAAAGTCAGTGTGTCCAGTATAATGTGCATTGAATATCCAGAAAAACAGAAGAGGTTTGCATTAGGACAGCAGTAGTGCGTGCATGAGTTTACAATACTATGTTTTGTAGAATTGTGCAAACAAGAAGAAAAACATCTTGCTAGAAGCTGTTCCTGCCTTGAAAAAACCATCTTAAAATTGAGTATTAGAAATGTCTACTAAAATTCTATTGATGCCGCGCTAGCAGAAATTTCTCTGAATCAATGTTCTTCATGGGCTTTGGTTCACTGTCATCTTGCTGCCTTTATTCACCTGCTCTTCAGTTTTCTCCCCTTTCCTTTGTCACTGCTTGCCCCAGCTTCCAGATCCTGTCTATTCCAGAGCAGTTTGGCAAACATGAACAATTCTCTTCCTACAAGGAATTGTATTGCTTATTTGAAAGCAATATATTTTTTTTCATGTAACTTTATGACAAAGTCGAACGCCTACTACATGCTATATTTTTGCATACATTGGATTCTTATAACTCCTGGAAGCAGGTACTATCATCTCACTCATATGCGGAGAAACTGAGGTCAGATTCGTTAATATATGAAAATGGGGAAATTTTAACATGTCTGAATTCACAAGTGGAAAACGCACAGCCACGATTTGAACTCAAGTCTACCTAGCTCCAAAGTTCAAGGATATTTTACTATTAAATGATATTTCACAGATTAGACAATAAATGCAGAATTTTATGCAGCAGAATAACATCATTTAAACTTAGACAAATGAAAATTCCATTTATTTTCCCTAGAACATAGCTAAATAAAGAAAAGTTAGATTTAGATTTGGTACATTTGCTGTACCTTAATGATCCCTATCCTTGCTGCTCAAGATGTGACCCTCAGAAGAACAGCAGCTAAACATGAGTCTTGTGAAAAATATAGGAAGTCAAGTCCCACTCTGGAACCACTGACTCAGAATCTACATGTTAGTGAGATTCTGAGGTCATCCCTCAGCCCTTTGAGAAAGACTCATCTATTATATCATGTTATTTCCCAAAGCTGTGAATCAAAAAATTATCATTTTCAACTTAAATGGAAGTTGTCTGGCATGTGATGCTATGGTATGCAAATAGTCATGCTTCCATAGAAACATATGATGGCATATTCATGCATATGCACCCCCGATTCCTGGGTAAACAAATGCATATCTTAAAGTAGAGATTACTAACGTGATTCTGTGGCTATGGTGATAGGATTGGCAGAATCGCCCACGCTCATTGACAAAATCTAAAAAGGAAAGAACAGGAGAGAGGCTCGTCTGCCTCCACTTCCCTCTCCCATCTCTGCCCACTGAGTCATGGTTGTTCTTGGACTTCAGCCCCCTATGACACAGACAGGCTGTGCTGGAATTAGGCAAGGTGCAGGAGCGGCCACTCCACCCCCCGACACACCCCTGCATATTTACCCCAGCCCAGTCCTGACACCCTTTCTATTTCAGGGCGGGTGACTCAATTTACACCATGGGCAACGCTCAGCCCTGTCACAGTGCCCTGCTTCCCAGAGGTCTGGAATCAAACTTCCAGCATATCTACATACTGTTCATTGTTCCCCTCTGGCAACAATTTAAAAAAAGGTAATGTTTTAATGCTGTTGAGGTGACTGTTCAATGCAGTCATTTCCACAATGTACCGTTTATGCAAAACTTCCAGAGATCTTGCTAAAAGGCAGATTCTGATTCTGGGGCTGGATGTGAGATTCTACATTTTAAAAAGAAAAAAAAAATCCCAGGCGAGGAAGTTTCTCTGACCACACTGTAAACTGTTATTTAAATTCATAATGAATTGAAAATCTAGCAAAAACTGTGCTTGGAAAAAGTAATAGGAGGTAAGTATCAAAAGTCTTTAATATATTTTGACACTGTGGCTTTTTTTTTTTTTTTTTTTTTTTTTTTGAGACGGAGTCTTGCTCTGTAGCCCGGGCTGGAGTGCTGACACTGTGGCTTTCTAATGAATTTATGCTGTATAAATATGCAGAAATATAGACAAAAATGTACAGAAAAGAGTATTCTTTACTATGATAGTAAAAATAAAGTGAAAATCATGCTCACAAAATAGAAATTTGACAAAATAAACAAAACAAAATAAACATGGTTCCTCCATGTAATTTAAAGTCATTTAAATGTAGGTTATTGAGAAAAACGTATAGGCATGCAAAATATTCCAAATAAAATTTAAAGAGGGAAATCGGCTATGAAATGATACGTTGAAGTTAACCCCCTATGTTATTAGTTTATATGGACATTTAGAAATATCTGAATATTTAGAAGCACTAAAAGGCTATGCAGCCAAGTGCCCCATAGGTTACATCTGGACAGTTATATTGAGGGTAATTTCCTTTTCTTCTTCATATATTTCTTTTCAAAAAATGTATGAAAAATTCACAAAATTAAAATTAATTTTTAAAAAGCATTTAAAATTCTCATCTATGAGATACATGCCAGTTTAAAATTTCCTATACTTTATATATAGATATTATTCAATGTTGCTATCATTAATTATAACAATAACTTATCTTCATAGATTAAAAAGTAAAAATCTATTTTACATACATCCAGGCTCACTGTATCCCAATGGCAATCCCTATCAGAGGCTGCCTCTGGTCCCAGACGTCCCCTTCTGTACCCTCTGCTCAAGTTTGTTCCATTCCTGCATGGTCAACCTCCTGGCCTCTTCCCATTTGCCATTCACTGGGATCATTGATCTGAGGTTTTACTCCACACTTTCAGGAAATGATGCCTCAGGAAATGTCTAATTGAGGCCCCGCACAGGAGCTTCTGGGAGAGGCATTCGGGTCCCTACCTGGACCCAGAGTCTTGGGCCCCCTAGGAGAAAGAATGAGAACAACTCTTATTTCAGTACATCTGCACCACAAATATGTGACTTGGATGTGAAGGCAGAGAATTCTAATGTTTGTTGTGGGCTAGGTGCTGGGCAAGTGCTAAGCTGTTCCACACCATTCTAACCCTGCAAAAACCACGCAGCCCTGGTGTATCTGGGCCGTGGGATCTCCGTTTTACTGATGGTCAGGCTGAGAATTGGAGTGTGAAACAACTTTGCTCAACTCTTAGGGGCAGGAAGTGCCTGAGCTGGCATGAAAACCCAAGTCTTTAGGTTCCTGATTGTTTTTCTCTACACATTAAATTTGGGATGTATACAGTTACAATATGTGATATCGCAGGCTCATGTCTGTAATCCCAGCATTTTGGGAGGCTGAGGCGGGTGGACCACACGAGGTCAGGGGTTCTAAACCAGCCTGGCCAACATGGTAAAACCCCGTCTCTACTAAAAATACAAAAATTAGCCAGGCATGGTGGCAGGTGCCTGTAGTCCCAGCTACTCGGGAGGCTGGGGCAGGAGAATGGCGAGAACCCAGGAGGCGGAGCTTGCAGTGAGCTGAGATCGGGCCACTGCACTCCAGCCTGGGCCACAGAGTGAGACTCCATCTCAAAAATAAAATAAAATAAAATAAAATAAAATAAAATATGGGATATTTTGGTAAATCTGTACTTCAGATCATCAGCAGGTAATATTATTTTGGTATAACTATGTCCTGTACAGGATGTCTATGAAAGCCTGCAAGAGCGCCCTCACCAGGAACCCAATCAGCAGGTACCTGGATCTTGAACCTCCAGCCCCCAGAGCTGTAAGAAATAAATATCTGTTGTTGAAACCACCCAGTCTGTGGTATCTTGTCATGGCAGCCTGAAAAGACTAATTCATTTATATTAAAAACTGAAAAAGTCTCTTTGGGAGGCCGAGGCAGGTGGATCACGAGGTCAGGAAATAGAGACCATCCTGGCTAACAAGGTGAAACCCCGTCTCTACTAAAAGTACACAAAATTAGCCAGGTGTGGTGGCAGGCGCCTGTAGTCCCAGCTACTCGGGAGGCTGAGGCAGGAGAATGTCGTGAACCCGGGAGGTGGAGCTTGCAGTGAGCCGAGATCGTGCCACTGCACTCCAGCCTGGGAGACAGAACAAGATTCTGTCTCAAAAAAAAAAAACAAAAAACAAGAAACAACAAAACAAAACAAGATACAAACAAAACAAAAAACAAAAAGCAAACAAAAAAACTAAAAAAGTATTCATCATTTATTTGATATTAAAATGTAGTGGGAAGTCATCTATTGTGATTGATTTACTAAATTAGGCATCTATCTTATTGCCCACACCTCTAGTATGTATCAAAAATAGATAACCTTTCAATATTATTTCTTGTTTCCCAAATACCAGGAACGTCTCAGAAGTATTTATCAGGAGTCCCATTGTTGTTAGAAAGATCTGAATTTTCATGATAAATAGTAAATTGATGGGAAACTCTCTTCAGATGGGATTCTTATGGTAGGGAACTCTGTTTCCTTCCCTCCACCTAAAACCTTGTGTGGGAGCATTTTGGGCCAGGGCTTTGAGTAGAGGGCAGAGAGTTAGAAACACACAAAAAATAAATTTATAATGGGGGATTGCCTGTATGTGAAACTAAGATAGCCTCATTTGCTGTATTCTAAAAGCAGTGCTCAGATTATTATTTTACATGTTCTGGCCCCTTTTAACTTTCACGTTTTAGTATAAATGGTTAAAAACTGAACTCAGCTTCAGAGTAGCAGTGTATTTGGTCCCATGCACAAATTCCAGAAGCTAATTTACCAAAGGAAGAGAGAGAACCCTGAAGGAAAGGTGATCCATTGCTTTCGAGAGAGAACAGTTCTAACACACACCCTGGGTTTTATTGGGATGCCACACTCAGTGCCAATGCAGTAGACCCCAAGCTTTGTATACATGAAACCCGCTTGGGAAAGTGGTGAAGCACACAGGCCTCCCATGTGGACATCGCCTCGGGCGGCTGCCTGCTTGCAGTGCTCCAGGGATGATTCTGGTGCAGCTCTTCCAGAGATCTCACTTCGGCAGGACAGTGCTAGAGAACGCCCGGCAAGCACAGCCAAATGATGAGACGCTTCCGTGCATACATAATGCAGCTGGCCTAAGTAAGAATTGACTCGGAAAGCTGATACAACACGTGCCAAAATAAATACCAGGTTTAGAGAAAACAGCATGCCCAAGTGTCTCATTTACTATTTTCATGCAGGGAAGAAAAGAACAAGGGCATTTCTTATTTAAGCAGTTTTAAGCAGTATTTTGCCTAAAATAATCTTTCAATTTGGCATTACATTTAAACGGTATGAAGTGCTGAAAGGCCTTATGCCTTAGGTAGGACAGGTAGGAGAGTTGCAGAAAATGAGACCGGAAACGTTGAGAAGGTCACTGAGCTTCTCACGTATGCGGCAGGTATTGGAGTCAGGACTGGACCTCAGACTCCAGATTCAGTGCTTTTTAACATCTTTCCATGTTCTCCGCCAGGTGGACACTTCGGGAGTATCTCGGTGCTTTGAGAAAAGACATGGCTTTGAAACCAAAAAATGCTACATTTAAATGAGGTTCCACCATTTATTAACTGACCAATTCCAAATAACTTAATAAACTTCCCTGAGTCTGTCAATTTGGCTTTGAGCCACTCATTCCACATAGACCAAGCTTCTACAATTATGAGCTAAACAAGTTCAGCCTTCTGTTTCATGGAATGGTCCTTTGGTCTCACAAAACGGTTTTGAATATTAAAAATTAACCTCTTAAAACAGTGAATGGGCTTTGTAAGTGATACATATGCATTCTGCCATCTATGTCAACTCTTTAAGCAGAGATATAATATTGGGTGGCGGGGATAATGAATATTTATTTCTAGGAAGATCCTTTGGAAAACCAACGCTGCAATGTGTTCCTGTTCACATTTTATGTGATGGGAGGTTCCTTTGTGATGCGGCACATAACAGAAGAGCGACAAGAGCAAAAGAAAACCAAAACGAAAATCTTCGAAATCATTAGTTCATATGAAAATAAGCCACTTATTTGTTGCTGCTACTTTCATCTATTGTTTCTCTTTCGGCTTTTCGGGTAACTCAGTGGGCAGCAGAAACACCTCTGAGTCATCCCTTTTATGATGAGATAGGCAACACAAAATCATTGTTTTCTTTCACCTTGTCTCAACATTATAGCTGACGGGAACACGTATCTACAGCTGCCTGGAGGAACGAAATCTGTCAGGCTGTCCTCATTGTACCGTTATTAAAGAGCTTAAGATCTTTAAGATAAAAAAAATATATTCTGGGCAGTGGCTTATGTTGGGGAGTATGTTCAAACACAGAAAAAAAGCACTGGGGAAATCAACATTTTTTACTCTATCAGCAGTGTATTTATATTCCAGAAGATTAAAAGTTGCAGTCTCTGCAGTCGTCATTTTCTACCATCAAAGTTAAAACATAACAGTAGTTCAGAAGAAAGTATCAAAATATTCCTCCCTCAGCCTGCTGGCATCGAGCCTGCCCTTGGTGTGGGATTGCGGGCACCACACAAGCAGGGGTAGCCATTCACTGGGCAATGGTCCTAGCCAGGCACCAGGCTGTGACACTTCAGAGAAAAGTACATTCGAACTGGGCACTCTTTTGCCATAAAGGGAAAGCTACTCTCTGAATGTCATCCTTTCCTGAGACGCAGAATGTCTTCAAGCCTGAAAATGTATAAGACCTGACTTTAAAAAAAACACAGAGTTCTCTATCTTTCCATGCCATTGGTGGTTTGCTAGAGCCAGCTCATACCACTATAGGAGCCATTTTTTTTTCAGTTTTTAAGAATTTTGTAAGTCAGTTGCTAAACACCATAATTATTAAAAATGAAGCTATCTAAACTTCAGTTAAATAAACTATATTAAAAGGAAACGTAATGACTATTCAAGTACATCAATTCCTAATTATTATAGTAAATTTTTACTATTACCTATGCTTTCTAGGTTATTTGCATGTTTCATAAGTATAAAGTAGAAATACTATATAATGGGGCACTCGTGAATATCTCTTCTCAGTTTCTCATTTGGTAATTTTCTTTTGGTAGCTGCAAACTGGCTATGGGAAGAATATTTACACCATGGAAATTGACAACTGATACAAATGTAACTATTTTTCTCAAGGGCTGGTTATTAAATGTTTACCAGTACAGTTCTGATGCCATCACTTTAGTTAAAATACTATCACTTTTGCATTATACATGCTAATAGAAAAAAATTAAGCGCTAACTACTTTTAATAGGCAAGTTCTAAAATAATTTTGGTTGGCTTCAGATAGTAGGTGAAGAAGACAGAATACTTCCTCTGCCTCTGTGATAGGCAGACACACATGTACAGCACATAAACAAATGTTTTATGTCTTTTCTTATCTTGTTTTTTGAATCCCCTTAGGGATACCGTTACCTTTTCCCCCTAGTGAATTTTTATTCTTGATGTAAGAGCTAGCTCAATTGTCCCTTTCCATGAAAACATTTTCCACACTTACAGGCAAACTCTGAAAGTTCATACTTTTGTGTTAAATTCTCAGCGAGTTCTACCCTAGCATTTCCATTTAAAATTGTAACTGGCCACAATCGCCTCTTCTGGGCACACTGTTTTCCTCTTAATCTCCTTTGTTGTTTATTTTATATGGCACTTGTCATCTTCCTACCCATACACAATTTACTTTTTTAATCATGTCTATTTCAGGTTCTATGAAGGCAAGGAATTCTACTTTTCTTATATATCTCATATGCCTAAAACAGTGCTTAGCGTATAGTAGATACTCAATAAATTGTTGAAAACTGAATGAATTACATTTGCAAGATGGTGTGTGAAGTTGGGTTCCAGGGTGGAACAGGTCATCACTAACTCTGTGGCTTGGGCAAGTTATGTAAACTCTCTGGGTTTCATTTCACTGAGTAGTTATAAAACTGAGATTTTATACACACATACACACACATACACTATGAGATAATATTAATATATGTGATGTATATAGTCCTAAGCTCATTGACTAACATCTTGTACATACTCCAAAAGTGTTACTATTATTTCTTCTGAGTCTTTCTTTCCTCGTGTACTTAATTAGTTATGTATCAAAGGACTACACACAGTGTTAACTCTGTGACAGTCTATTTGCCAAAGTGGTGAGTTGCTTCGTCCTCTGCTACAAGCAGACAGAATCAGACCTGACAACGCAGGGAATTTGGGGAGGAGTTATAACTGGATTGCCATGGACAACCTGCTAAGAGGATAATGTGTTTTCAGCCAAGATGATGAAGCTCATTGTAGCAAACTGTGATTTGGCCCACTGCTGTAGCCTCTGCCATTCTCCCAAGGATCTCATACGGAAAAGCAGCTCACACGGTGATTAACCTTGAGATTTCAATTATGAATGAACTAAAGAAATGCCTGCCGACCTGTTTTAGATTATTAAACATGAAACACCCAAACATTTTTAAAATGTCTTAAATTATTCAAATGCCAGCCTTTGGGAGTGCAAGGGTTTGGAGTCTTTTCTCATGTTGGGTAGTGCAGTGAGGCATGACGCGTGATGCACTGAGCCGTGTACATCCGTGGTGGGAGGTGTGCTGGAAGCATATTGGGGAAAGCGTCACATGCTGCTTCCAGGAGGTACAGTAAGACAGGGGATTCTGTCAAAGGCTCATCTCCACCTGATAGCCAAATTCATTTGAACTGCCTCTATGGAGTTCTTACTTTCTGCTACATCCATTTAAGAAAAAAAATTTAAAGACACATTATTTCTCATTTTATTTACTGATAAGCATGGTTTCATTCACTTAAATAATGGTGCGGTGGCTCACGCCTGTAATCCCAGCACTTTGAGAGGTGAGTGGATCACGAGGTCAGGAGATCAAGACCATCCTGGTTAACCTGGTGAAACCCCGTCTCTACTAAAAATACAAAAGAATTAGGCGGGCGTGGTGGCAGGTGCCTGTACTCCCAGCTACTCGGGAGGCTGAGGCAGGAGAATGGCATGAACCCGGGAGGCGGAGGTTGCCGTGAGCCGAGATCACACCACTGAACTCCAGCCTGGGCGACGAGCAAGATTCCGTCTCAAAAATAAATAAATAAATAACTAATGGCATTCTTCCAGGCCTAATAAGAATGATACTTCATATAATATACCAACCACATAATAATTTTTGAAAATAAATTCCCTGGAAATACTCCTCCTGATAGAGAAGAAAGACTGGACCAGAAAAGTAATGTAAAGGTTTCATTGTGGGTCCTTTTCCTCTGTTATCTGTAGAGTAAGTTTACGAATAAGAAATACTTCTAAAATATTGCAGAATTCAGAAATATCTGAGAACAGTCTGTGAAGCATAACTGAGCTGATAAGTGACAGATAATATGATGGGATCTTGAGCTTCCCATGTGCTCCTTGTGGTCTGAAATGTCTCTACTTTGTCCAAAGTAAGGCACAGGACATTCAATCCTATTTCTTCTTAGTTTTCATAGTACAGAGTATCTCTGAAACATTGGGAAGTATGTTTAAAAATTATTTTATTACCTTCGCCCATCCAAATGTGGCAACAGTAACTATTTAGCTTAAGATAACACACAACATCCAAGGCCTAAAGGAACAACAATTCTGGTAGAAAACTTGATCGCTAACATGAATGTCATCTGCATGTTGGCAAGGAGAGATCAACAAGGTCTCTGACACTTAATGAGTGCTTCTCACCTGACGAGTGCCTCAGTGTTCTCTCTCAGCTGGTCTCCCAACAACACTCCGAGGTATCTGTAATCATCCACATTTTACAGCTGATACAGTCTAGAAAGCTAAGAAAGCAGAGCTCAAGAAAAAGCTTACATGTCAATAATTTGGGGGGAGCAATCCTAGGGCAATGATTTAGACAGCAAAAAGGAACCGAAGTAGGGGATAAGGGCAAACAAATTCCAGGAAGTGCATCCCTTCGTTCCTACAAGTTTGGCAGAAACCGTAGCAAGCTGCTCAATCACAAACGGCATCTCCAAAGCAGGAAAATCACCCATTGTGCATATTTGATGAATTCATATGTAGTGATGAAAGTTACATGGATAATTAATACATGACAGATAAAGAGCTACATGAATAGAGTAACTAACATGCATCTAAATGATAGCTTGTGAATCTGAGTTTTATTTAAGTATAATTCTGTAAAAACAGATATGTCAAGAGGTTTTCATCATAAATTTGTGGTAAGAAGCTTAGGGGACAGTCTGTGTATGGCAGAACCAAGGACAAAATATAATTGGAAAATTAAAACAGCAAAACTATTTTCAGTTTTTAAAATTCTATTATATAGAGTAGACAGGGCAAACTTACTTTCTGAGTGCTAAGGAGCATAAACATATTTCCCATTTTCCACTTCATAGAGTAAGAACATAAAATAAAAATAAATCACAGAAGTTTAGTATTTCTTAACTAGGGACAGATTGCCAGATATGAATGTATCACGAGAACTCTATTAGCTCTGGGCTGAGGGAAAGAAAGCTGATTGAAATATGCTCTTCAGAGATCCTAGAAATTCTGAATATTCTCAGGCCACGAACGATGTGGATTAGGTATAAAAATTCATCTAAAAAGGAAGTGAATGAAAAGAGCGTTTAACAGATGCATTTTAACAGAGATTGAAACTGTGGCCAATGTGATGGACAATAGACGTTCCTGGTAGCTTTCTTGTGGTGACTTTTCTCATAGAATCTCAGAGCAATTGTTTTTAAACTTTTGATTTTGTAAGAACTTTAGACTTACATAAAAGTTACAAGAATCATGGAGATAATTTCGATACAGCCTTTCCTTATCTTCCCCTAGCATTATCATCATATCTGACCAAAGTATAATAATCAAGGCAAGGAAATAAACATTGATACAATAGTAGAAGCTAAACTACAAATCTTATTCAAATTTCCAACCAAATTCAGGTTCCCAGGTTCCCAGCTGACATTTACCTATTAGGTGTCCTTCATATCTTACATTATAGGACAGGCCTTATGTCTGTTTTAGTTATCTTTGGTGACCTGAACACTATTAAAGAGGATTAGCCAGTTATTTTTTGAAACATTCCTCAATTGCAATTTGCCTGATGCTTTCTCATGAGTACTGAGGCTATGAATTTTTGGCAGGGAATCTAGAGAATTGTCAATGCATCCTCCTCAGTATATCATATCAAGAGTTAAATTATATCAATATGTTTCATTGTTTGTGATGTTAACTTCAATTACTGGTTAGGGTGGTATCTACCAGAATTTTCCATTGTAAAATTACCATTTTACATGCTATAATTAATAAGTACCTTATGGAAAGCTCCTTAGATCTATACACATATTTGATTTTCATCATACTTCTTACCTACTAATGTTAGCATCTCTCTTGGTGATTTTATTTATTTATTTATTTATTTAGTCACTCTGTCACTAGGCTGGAGTGCAGTGGTGTGATCTCAGCTCACTGCAACCTTGGCCTCCCAGGTTCAAGCAATTGTTTTGCCTCAGCCTCTCAAGTAGCTGGGATTTCAGGTGCCCACTACTGCGTTTAGCTAATTTTTGTATTTTTAGTAGAGATGGGGTTTCACCATTTTGTCCAGGCTGGTCTCGAACTTCTGACATTTCAGGTGATCCGCCTACCTCCGCCTCCCAAAGTACTGGAATTACAGGGTGAACCACCATGCTTGGCCTCTTGGTGATTCTTGGTTGAACGTTAGTACTATAGTGTTTGAAAAATAATGATTTTCTCTTTTTATAATTTCTGCTACATTTAATTGAATTCCACTGTAAGGAAAAGCTGTCCTTTCCCCTACATTTGTTCCTACAATTATTGTTTGCATAAGTATAAACTCATGAATATTAATTTTATTCTATGGATTATAATCTATATAATCATGTCTATTTAGTGACTCCAATTATATTTAGTTTGCCCATATGGATCTCTTTCAGGTTGGCTATTACTACCCTATCTTTTCTTTCCTTTTTTTTCTTTTTCAGCATTTTTTTAGTTTCTGACGCCATAAATATTTCAGCTTCATTTTATATTTTCTCTGCTCCAGACCTAGAATCAATTATTTCTCCAAGGATCCCTGACTTCTGTTACTGAAATCCAAAATATTGTTGCTAGCTGTGGTTATTGTCACTGGGATGTCAGTGATTCTAGACCTTCTTTGTAGACAGAAGTAGGAAATATAAGAATGCATACTCACACTTGCAGATAGATGATAGATATCAATACAGATAGCTATGGAGATAAATAATGGGTCATAGATAATATATAGATAATTAATAGATAAATGACATATAGTTAGCATGAGTTCATCCTGATATTGTTTTACTGTTGATTCAAATCACAGGATTCATTTGACCTTTTATCCCTTTCTTATGCATAACTATATTGTTTGACAAAGTGAAACCTGACTCTCACCATTAACAATGTATTTACCTGTTTGCTTAATCCTAGTTAATGTATAAAGTAGTTTCAGAATCACTAACCAATACTTCTGTGAAAAACAAATTTACTATCTGTTGTATGATATTTGTGTACAATTTCTTTTGTTTTTAGCCTCACATTATCTAGCCAAGATACTCTTCCAAAATTACTGAGATTCGTACTTTTCTTAACCACCCCCTTTAATAGGGTTTTGTTATCCATTTATAACAGAGTTGATTTCAAATCTATTGTGCTTATTCCATTTGATGCTCTCTCAGCATCCTTGTATATTTTATGTATGTATGTATGTATCTATCTATCTAGAATGTATATAAAATATTGCGGTAGTCCTAAGAGTCAAAGCTATACAAAAGGGAATACTCTCAACAGTAGCACTCCTTCCTAATACCACATCACCATTCTCCAATCTTTCCATAGTCTTTCCAGCAACCCTTGGATGCAACAAATCTCATTCATTTCAGGTTCTTCCCTTAGGTGTTTATTTTGCATAAATGAGCTAATGTGAATACATTTTTTCACAGCTCTTTCTTTCTTATATGAAATGTAACATACTATAGAAACAATGTTGGGTTTTGCACTTTTAATTTTTGTAAAAATAAAAACATGTCCTTTAAAACACTACCAGTCAGTTCATAGAGCTGTTCTTTCTGTGTATTTATAGTCGCATGATACACCACTGGTTACATTTACTGCAGTTAATTTAATAATTCTCCTATATTTGGGCATTTAGGTTGATTCCCATATTGTGACAGCAAACAATGCTACAATGCTTATGAAGTTTTGTATTTTTACAGATTTTTTTGAGAGTAGGTTCATATAACCTATTTCTATGTTTGGTCAAGAGGTAAGTGATGCATAATTTTAAGTATTGTCAAATTCCCATCAGAAGGTGGTACCAGTTTGCATTCTGACCAACTATGTATGAGAACACCAATATCCTAGAGCCTCACCAACAGAATGTGATATCACATAGCTTTTTTATTTTAATGGCTTTATGGTATACTTTAGTGTCTGGTAGGGCTAGGGCCCCAGCCTACATTGTCTTATCTTCAGTGTTGCATTACCACTTTTGCATAATTTTTTAACCCACGTGAACTTCAACATGAACGTGTCTAGCTTTATATAAATCAACTCTATCCCATAATTGGAGTTGCAATAAATGTATACATTATTATAGGAAAAACTGGCAACTTTATAATGTTGGGGTTTGCTGTCCAAGAAAAGGTTTAATATTCTATTTGCTTAATTCTACTTTTGTGTGTTTCATTTGTGCTTTAAGATTTTTCTTATGTAGGATTTCAACATTTATTTATAAGCTTATTCCTAAGTAATTACTCTTAGTTGCTATTGTAAATGGAAAATTCTTTACTGTTATGATCGAATGTCTAAGTCCTCCTCAAAGTTTATACATCAAAATCAAATCCTCAGTGCAATGGTATTAAAAGGTGGTGGCTTTGGGGGGGATTAAATCATGATGTTGGAGTCCTCACATGTGGGATTAGTGGCCTGAAAAAGAGGCCCCAGGGAGATTCTTGCCTCTTCTGCCACGTGAGGACACAGAGAGAAGGCCCTGTATATGAGCCAGAAAGCAGGTCCTCGCCAGACAGTGACTCTGCCTTGATGTTGGGCTTCCCAGTTTCAGAGTTATGAGAAATAAACAGTTGTTGTTTATAAGCTGAGAAGTTTATGGTAGTTTGCTATAGAAGCCTGGACAGACCAAAATGGTGGGGTAGTAATTCCTCCTGTGGTCACTTAAAGCCCAGACCTCTTCCCACTTCTTGTTCCTATCTTCCATCTGTAGACCTGAAAATGCCACCATCACATCTGGTTTCAGACACTGGTGAGGAAAACATTTTTTAACAGGAGCAGTGATAAGTTTCATATACAATTTCTATTCATATTCCACTGTGGGGATATCTATTCATAATAATTCATGCACTTCTACTGATTGAGCAAGTGCTGTGCTGGAAACATTGCTGGGGACTGAGGGAATATAATGAGGAAGGGCCAGATGTGGTTTCTGACCACACTGAACATGTGTACTGTCACCAACTGATACTGTGGGGACTATTTCAGATGACTTAAAGGTGAAATCTCACTCAGCAGTAGGCATGCATCTATGATGGAGAGAGCACAAGCCAAAAGTGTGGCTAAAGAGAGGCCTTTGGAAAATTCTGATGCTACAGACCAAATGTGTGTACCTCCATTCATGTTAAAATCTAATTCCACAATCTGAGGGTATTTGGAGGTGTGGCCTTTTGGAGGTGATTAGGTCATGAGGATGGAGCCTTCATGAGTGTATTAGTATTCTTATAAAAGAGGCCTGGAGAGACTCCTCATCACCTTTTTTCACATGAGGTTACAGGGAGAAGATGGCCACCTACAAGAAAATGGGTTACAATCAGATACCCAAATCTGCCAGCACCTTGATCTTGGACTTCCCAGGCTCCATAACTGTAAGAAATAAATTTATGTTGTTTATAAGCCATCCAGTCTGTAGTATTTTGTTATAGCTGCCCGAATGGACTGAGACAGGAAATTATTACCAGAAGTGGGGTGCTACTGTAATGAATACCTAAAATGTAGAAGTGCCCTTGGCACTGGGCAATAGACAGAGGCTACATAAGTTTAGAAGTGCATGCTAGTAAAACCATACCTTACCAAGAATGATAATATGGTTTCAATCTGTCACCACCAGTTCTCATATAGAATTGCAAATCCCCAGCGTTGGACATGACTACTGAGGCCAGGTGGGAGGTGATGGGATCATGGAGGTGGTTTTTACAAATAGTTTAGCACTATCCCCCTTGGCACTGTTTGATTTTAATTGTGAGTGAGTTCTTGTGAGATCTGGTCATTTAAAAGTGTGTAGCACCTCTCCTCTTTGCTTTTTGCTCCTGCTCCTGCTCCTACTATGTAAGACATGCCTGCTTCCCCTTTACCTTCTGTAATAGTCCATTTTCATACTGCTATGAAGAAATACCTGAGATTGGGTAATATATAAAGGAAAAGAAGTTTAAGAGACTCACAGTTCCACATGGTTGGGGAGGCCTCACAATCACGCCCTCACAATCATGGCGGAAGATGAAGGAGGAGCAAAAACACATCTTACATGGCAGCAGGCAAGAGAGCATGTGCAGGGGTTCTGCCCTTTATAAAACCATCAGATCTCATGAGACTTATTTACTACCACAAGAACAGCACAGAAAAATCCCACCCCCATCATTCAATTACCTCCCACCACATCCCTCCCATGACACATGGAGATTATGGGAGCTACAATTCAAGATGAGATTTGGGCAGGGACATAGCCGAACCATATCACTTTCTCCCATGATTGTGTGTTTGTTTCCTGAGGCCTCTCCAGAAGCTGAAAATATGCCAGCATCATGCTTTATGTAGCAAAACCCCTTTTCTTTATAAATTATCTAGTCTCAGGTATTTCTTTATAGCAATATGAGAACAGACTAATACAAATTGACTGTTACAGGTAATTCTGAAGAAGGTTCAGAAGGAGAGGAGGAGAGCTGCAGAGAAATCTGAATACATGGATAATCCTGAACAGAATTTGGGTAGAAAAAGACAGTAAAGGACATTCTAATGAGCTCTCTTATGAAAATGAGAAATGTGCTATTAGACAATGGAGAAAAAGCTATCCTTGTTATAAAATGACAAAGGATGTGGCTGAATTGTGTTCATGTTCTAGTATTTTGTGGAATGTAAACCTTGTGAGTGATAAAATTGGGTATTTTCCTGAGGTAATATATAAAAACAAAGTGTTGAAGTAGCAGCCTGGTCCCTCTTGACAATAAATAGTAAAATGTGAGAAGAAGAAAATGATTAATAGAATTGTTATCAAAATGGAAGCAGAACTTAAAGTTTTGTAACTTATTAACGTATTCAAATTGAAAAGAATTACAGTCTGTCTGGCATAGAACAACAAGTGTGTAGACCATCTAATAAGGACATTCCTCAACCACCTAAAGAAAAGCAAGGAACTATTTTTCAAGACACTAAATTAATGACCTCAAAGTCAATTCCACGATTATCAGGGCTGCCCCTCCACTCAGTGGCTCAGAGTGTAAAATCCCCTAAAAGCATAGAGCCATTGCACAGAGCCCCATTAGAACAATGTCCAATGGAGTCACGGGGTGGGGCTTCAATGTGAGGGTTTTGGGAAGCAGGGCCTTTGGGAGATGATTAGGTGATGAGGGTGGAGCCCTCATGATTGGCATTAATGCTTGTATAAAAGGGGCCCCAGAGAGATCCCCTGACCCTTCTGTCATGGGGGAACACAGTGAGAAGATTACCACCTACAAGGAATGGGCCCTCGCAGACACCATTATCTGCTGGCTCCTTGATCTTAGACTTCCCAGTCTCCAGAAAAGGAGAAATAAATTTTTTGCCATTTATAAACTACTTAGTTTATGGTGTTTTGTTATGGAAGCCCTAATGGATGAAATATGAAGCTTTTACTGTCTATGTAGTAATTTTATATCGTGTTACCATAGTAATTTTTATTGAGTTATTTTTATTATGGATTATTTAGAATTTTCCAGGTAAAACTCTTACATCAACGGCCTATAAAGATACCTTTATTTCTTCTTTACCAATTCTTATGTATCTTATTTATTTTTCTTATCTCTTCCATTGACCTTAAGGGTTGAATAGTAGTAGAGGTAGAAATTATTCTTTCCTTTTCCTGTTCCTGAACTTAGGGAATTGTCTCTCCACTTAGTAGAACTGTAGAAGCCTCTCTCTCTCACATTTATATTTCTACATATATAAACTTCTACATATTAGATATATATGTGCATATAATTATATATACTTTAAGTGTCTCTTACATAAAGAAATACATATATAAATATGTATAAGGAGAAAGAGAGAGAATTAGGTTAAAGAAAGTATATTTTAGCTCTCATTTTCTTGAGTGTTTTTATTTAGGCATCAAATTTTGTTGAAGACTTTCTCAGCAACTGTTGAGAAAACTATAAGATTTTTTGTGATCTATTAATATGCTTTAATATGTGAATGGATTTCTTAATATTAAAACAACTTTTTATATTGCTATAATAAATGTCATGATGTACTATTTTTATGTGTTACAAGTACTGTATGTTAATATTTTATTTAGTATCATTGCATTAATTTTCATGAATGATGGTCTGTAGATTCTTCTTTCATGTATTTATTTATTTCAACTATCTGCATCTGGTTTAGCTTTCATTTTTTGTGATATTTTGCATTGAGAATTTAATTCATTATTTTAATGTTTTTCTTTTTATTGGTTAAAAAAGTGATAGGTAGTGATCTAGACATCAGACAAATTAGATTTCAACTTTTCAAACACGTATGAAATAAGGTGATCGTACATACTAGTAAGTCCACTTTTCATTCTAAATTAGAATCGCAAAACTTCACTGAAACCATAATTTTAGTTTGTGCACTCTGAAAAAAATATATTTGCTTTTCAAAGCAGAAAAATAATATTTAAAATTGATTTCTGCCTAAACATACAATATGCCCTTTCTATTTATTTTTTGAAACTATAAATATGTTTTTACAAGTCACTTTTCAGGAAGGTAGAAATTAAAAATGATTCAACTGGAAATGATCAGTAATAAAACGGGTATTTTTCTTTCTTTATTTTTAACCATTTGCTAAAATCACAATACTCCTCTCATTTTTTATTATAGTTTTCTTTAAATAAAGTCAAATCTCATATTTTTGGGTACCAATTATGAAATATTGTTGGAGGAGATAACACAAAGCTGCCCTCAAAGAATTATCTTAATTGAAGATAAAGAGTTTAAGCAGATGAAAAAGTCAATTGACAAATAACTATACAAGCAACTGTTTTTAAAAATCCATGGAAGAGATTTTGTGGGCAAAGGCATCATTAATTGAAAATAAAATATTCAGAACACTGATGGCCAATAAGTTAGAGGTTAGAAAGCATTGTCTCTTCGGGTCATGTTAACCAATCCTCACTAGACTATATTAAAGGATACTCATTCTTATTTCAATCAGATATTCCCTTAACACATCACACACTTTCCGGATGAGGCTGTTCGGAACATCAGAATCCTCAGCTCCGCACCCGCCTCTACCATCACCAGTTGATAGGAGTTGGCAAGTAGATTAAAATCTATTTGCGCTCCCATTACAGGCACTCGTTGCTATAAAGATTACTTCTAGTTTGTATTTTAAGAGAATGGTTTAAATAGGAGCTGCAATGAACGGTTTTTTAAATGGTAACTTTTTTTTGGATAGGCCAAGAGAAAAAGAAATCGTGGGGTTCCACAAAGCATTAGAAAGGTTAGAAAGGGCGAAGTCTGCTGTGTGATAAAGGATACACTTACTTGGTGGATTAAGGATACACTTACTTGGCAGAGACAAGTTTTTGTAGTAAACAGAGTTAGGGCTATAAGGAGTAAGATGAGGATTTGGGTCACTACTCTGTTGTGAAAGGATAAATTTATTGTAATAAAAGTATCTTTTAAGAAGTTTTGATTCCCAGGATGAATTATAGGAAAGAGAGGCAGAACTCAGGAGACTATTTGGTAAGACTGCAATGAAGAGAAGGGCTTTTAAAACTGAATAGCCTTTAACAGAGAATCAAGACCTTGAATACTGATGCAGAAAAAATGTAGCAGAGACATGAGAGATAGGATGAGGTTCAGGACACGCCACCCCAAAATATGACACCTTGGTATTTGAGGAACAGGAGAAACAGCCTGCCAACGTCCTTGACCGAGTCCGGCCATTCTGGGCTGGTGGCTGCCAAGGTTGCGATTTGGCTTTCTGGAGTGCTGGCTGCAGAGGCTGTGGATCTGAGTTCTATGGTCAGAGATGGCCTGGCATGGGTCTAATGGGGCTCTGAGCCATGGATCCGTGCTTTTGGGTAATTTTACCCTCCAGCCCACTGAGTGGAGGTGCAGCCCTGATGATCTCGGAATAGACTTTGAAGTAATTATTTCATTGTCTTGCACAATAGTTCCTGACTTCTCTTTAGATGGTTGGTTCCTCATCAGACGGGCCACGCCCTCTTTGTTCTGTGCCAAACAGACTGTAATATATGCATTCAGCCTCTCCAGCCATATACGCAATGTGGCAGGTGAAGTGTTCAATTAAATAGTAGGAGCTTTTAGTAACAATTGTATTTAATGAGCTTCTTGTCAAGAATATCTACTTTTTAAAATTTACTTTCAATTGACTTGAGAGATTACCGATTATTCAAATGCAAACGATTTCACGTAGTAAGTGAAAAGAACATGCTAAAACAAACTCCGTTGCTTAAACGCTTAATACACAAGGGCATTGCCTTGGAATCTGATTAATCCACTCTTTCCTTTTTTTAATGCTCTTTCCCATTTTGTTGCTTTGTCTTAAGAAAAGGTGATCCAGTTCATAAGAAAATAATGTTTTGGCTGAATAATAAAGGGTATCTGTCTGAAAATGTTTGTCTGTCATGGTTTGGGGGGTGTGAATCATTTTTCCCCCATGACAATGAAAATTAAAATTATCCACGAAATCCATTAGGATTAATTTAATAACAAGAAATTAACTTGTTGGCACAAATAGCCATTTAGGTAATGTGACAAGTTAACACAATTTTGAAAATCACGTGTAATCTTTCAAAGTCACTTTCAGCTTCCATAGTCTACTAGGAGTTTTGCCCATTCCAGAGAATAGCTTGTTTAAAAATGGATGAACTTTATTATTTGTAAGGAACTTTATAATAAAAGCCTGCTCATTTTCAATTTTAGTATTTCTCATCAGATTTGTCACAATAATTTTGATGTGTGACCCCTCTACTAAAAAATTGAAACACAAAAATAATTAATAATTAAAATCCTTTTCAGTTTCTGGGGATTAATATAAACACTCAAAGAAAACTTTTTAAAGTATTTGACTTAAAAAACATCTAATCTGATACTATGCTAACACCTTTCTAAAACTAAAAAGTATTTCTTTTTCGAAAGCATATCTATAACAGTTTCCAGAAAGATACAAGATTTCCTTGGTAAAATCTGGTATTATGCACCACAATAAATTATATACCTTAGATTTAAAGACTGTTAACCTACTTTAAAATAGTTTTTATTGCTTGAGACATTCTGATAGTCTAACCTAAAACTGAAAAATGAATTTTACCATTAATTTAGACACTCTATTACTGGAAACAAAATTTTCACCTTAATCGCTTCTCAGATGATGTATTAAAGTCTAATACCATTGTCCTCTGCCCACCAAAACACACCAACATCCTGAGTTTAAACTGTTTCCTCAAATGGTGGCAAGATTTCCTGCTTACAGTGCTACTTGAGTCTTTCCATCTCCTTTCCTTTCTGTCTCTCTGAGCTGCCCTTCGTTAGTATTTTAAAGAGACTGGCTCTCTGCTATATTTGAGTAGAGTCTGTCTTAATGAGTTTTCAAAAGCGATCATATTCCTCGTCCCCAGGATACATACACTATCTTTTAGGATATACTTCAAATATTGAAACAGCATTTATTATTATGTTACATTTGTAAAAATAGCCCAATAGCATTATATGTTCACATACCCATCTCTCTAAACAGCACCCATTAATATTGCTACCCAAATTTCATTTATATGTGTATTAGTTTAATCTTCTTCACTTTTGTTCCACAGCTTATAATGATTTTTGGAAAACATCTTTGCTTATTCTAGGAAATAAAACTTCTGGTTTCAACGATATTAAATCATATCTATTGGCACTCTAGTGACAAGACGAACATTTTTTCTATAAGTGCATTTTAATGTTCATAGAAGGAGGCTGATCAACATTACTCCTCAAATTCCAATTATTATATTGACTTTAAATAAAAAAGTAATTAATATAATCATCCTAAATTAATCTCAGGATTTCTTTCTCCATTCTTACTCATTGCACTGCAATTAATTTTTGCTCTGAAATATAAATTTCACCAAATATTTTGGAACAAATGGATTTTATAGGCATAAAAAGAGAACCAGCTTAGACTGCAGCCTGCAGTTTTTCAAATCATTTTTATTAGGATTTTTAACATTTAACTTAATTGCAACATTAATGTCCTTTATCATTAATGTGCTTGATTTTCATTAGTGGAGTTAGAGGAAAGGAAAAATAAGATAATTCTCTAAAAGGATAAAGAAAACAGACACAGGAATAGCTGATTCCCTAAATCAAATGTTACTAGAGTTTGATACTTCTCACAGAATTGTTTATTTTGTAAACTGTATAGTGAGAAGAGGTGGAAAGACTTTTATCTAGGTTAAATAAATGACTATTCATCAACAATATGTTTAACATTTAACAATCATAAATTGGTAACTCAGTGACTTAACTCTAGCTGATTATACAGATTGTCTTCAACTCTTTAACGAAATGGGACATAATTTTCAAAATTAAAGTGCATTTCAATTAGCAAAAAGTACATGTCAATGGTACAGAATTTTTACAAAGAACATGAATTTCTTTGAAGGATTTTGAATATGTAAATAAGCAACACTTTTTTTGAAAAGGGAACCCTATTCTTGTAGTATTCTGAATCAAAAAAGAATGCTATCATCAAGAGTGGACATTAGACAACACAATATTTACTGTCAGAGTTTATTGTCACGTGTGCAGCATCCTGTTAGTAGCTCTAGGGCAAGGACGTTAACCCTTTCTCTTTTGTGCAGTGCTCTCCTACTGAGTGTGGGTTTTGGATTCAGAAGAGGCTGCATTTTAAAGGCTCTTGTCTACTTTAAGCCAAAGACTTTCTGTTTTAGATAGTCTCTGATTATTAATTTCTTTGGCCAGCGGGAAGATGAGAGCATCTATTGGTTTCTGAAGGCTTCCATAACAAAGCATCACAAACTGTGTGGCTTAAAGCCATAGAAATGTATTCTCTCACAGCTCTGAGGGATGGAAATCTGAGAGCCAGGTGTCTGCAGGGCTGGTTTCTTCCCAGGGCAGAGAGGAAGAATCTATCTCAGGCTCTCCTCCAGCCTCTGGGTGTTTGCTGGCCATCTTTGGTGATCCTTTGGAGACCAGCAGAAGCCTGGTCTCTGTGTTCATTTTGCATGTGTTCTTCCTGTGTGTGCCTGTGTGTCAATTTCTACTTTTTATAAGGACACCAGTCATATTGGACTGAGACTCACCCTAATCCAGAATGACTCATTTTAACTAACAATTGCATCTGTAATGACCCTATTTCCAAATAAAGTCACATTCTTGGGTACTGGAGGTTAAGACTTCAACATAAGAATTTGGTTGGGACATAATTCAACTTACAACAACATCTGAATTCTATAGGATTGCTATAATTGATTATGTATAAAAATTGACTGAAGACTTCAGAAATTCTTGCCAGAGGCAGATGTGGTCACTATATGAGTAAAAATTCCCTGTAAACACAGGGCCTGAGTGAGAGGCCCGGATCTTTCCTTATCTGCATGACTTTACCAAGCCTTAGCACTTCTCTTCGTAAAATGGAGATATTTAAAGCAATAAAATATGTAAAGTGTTTACCATGGTACTGAGCCATAGTCAGCGCTCAGTAAAGGCTAAGGAATTTTATCAGTATGTCTGCACACATACCAATATGATATTGCATTTCAGAATTTTTCCTCCTTTTCTAATTAAATACGCCATTTGTTTCTCTGATTATATTTCTAAAGGCCAGGTAGAGACTAAATGCTTAAAACTTTTGGCCAGCTTGTTAATTGGTTTTACTTAGTTGATATTCTGTGGGTGTCAAATTACTTGTCTTAGAAATTTCGGTTATTTTAACCATCATAAAATATATTTATTAATTCTTTTTTCTTATGAAAATCATTTAAACTTAAGTTTCTACAAGAATAAAAATGCCTAGATCAAATTAATATACATTTTAAAGTGTGGTTTAATTTTTTGCTAGAAAAATAATCAAGTTTCCAGAACAATTTTTTATGAAGGTTGTTTAAAAACAATGGTTCTAATATTTGAGTACACTGAAATAAACTGTTTTGAACAAAGACAAAACTAAACTTTATATATTCCAACAAAAAAACAGATGCTTTCGTTCATTAGGTATTATGCAAGTCTAAGATGCTCACTTTGGAGTATTAATGTCTACTTTCTTTGTCTACCTGTACCTGGATGAAGGGTGGTTGCAGGCACTAAACAGAAATAAGTGTCTTTAAACAGACCTTTATAAGGTGCATTGCTTAGCTAGTTGGGCTATGCCTAGTGTTATTCAGCCAGTTTAAACATTTATCTGTAAATATCTATAGGATCTTTTAAAGATGATGTGGAGGTTTGCTTAAAATGAGAAAACCTCCCCTCTGAATGGAGAATGACAAGGTTTCCCATGCGAGTGATGCCACATCCTATGGTGTTCTGGGGTTACCCTTCCTATCTTCTCCAAATAAAACAGTTTGAGGTTTTGTTTTGTCTTTGTACGTCAGCCAGAGCCCTCAGCCATTATTTTGACTCTTGCTCGGCAGAAGAGGGTAGGCTTGTGTTTGCCTGAATTGTTTCTCCTTAGTGGCGTAGCTTCTAACAATTATAGGTTTTAACTTTTCTCTCCACTATTTAACTCCATACATTCCTCAGATCACACTAGCAAAACAGTGAGGTTACAATAGACCTTTGATAATGGAGGTTTTCAAAGAATAGGTATGAATTGCAGAATACACTAAGAAAGACTAATTTATTGGCTTAAGAGGGTTGGCCTTGAAGCCAAATTGCCTCTACTGAACTTCATTTGCTGTATAACTTTTGGGGTAATAGCTATCTACTATTCTTGACTTGCCCCTGAATCTAGTAATATTTCTTCTATTGGCAGCACCTTGTTTCTTCTTTGAGGAACCACCCTTTCCTACATCCAGTCTATAGCTTCAGCTGGGACTGACTTTATACCTCATGCTCCAGAAACTGATATGGGTTTAGTCCCCAAAATTGACAGCCACAGTGATTTCTAACAAAATAGATATAGGCTCAAGACATTAAAGTGTGAGAAATAACCCAGAACTTTTGCTGGAACCTATTAGGAAAGATGCATGCTCTTTCTAGCAGTGTTGCTAAGGCATGTGAAATGCAAGGCTGCTACCACGGGGGAGCATGTGTGCAGGACTCTGAAGAGTTTTCGAAGCAAACGAAAGCAGAGCTGAGAAACGGAGACAGAGCCCTGGTGACATTCCTTCAGCAAGGACACGCAGTGCTGCCAGATGCATGGTCTACCTTAGTGAGTCACAGTTTCTTATCAGAGGGGTAAAAGTATGGCTTTGGAGCCAGATGGCTTCAGTTCCAAACACAGGTTGACTCTTCCCAGCTGTGTGATCATGAACAAATCATGCACCCTCTCTGTGCCTCCTCATCTGTACCTACTTCAAAGGGTTGGGAAGCTAATCTATGCAAGAACTTAGAACAGTGCCTGGAATATACTATGAGCTTTGTAAGTCCATGTTATCACCATGCATTATTGCTAGTAGTTTTTCTTTAAACCAATTACAACTTAGTTTCTGTCACTCATAATCAAAAAGACCTTCTCCAAATAGCTTGTAGTGGTGCTGTTGGATTACATAAACAGTCTCAAAAGCCCTGACACATACAGGCTATTTGGGTATTATTTGTTATTGTTATTATTGTTAGCAGCGACATAATTATTCTCATCTTTTCCTTCTTCAAAGCATCATTCTTACTAAATGAAACTATTATTCCTCAGCTCTGAGAATTTCTCCATAGCCATATTCTATCCTTCAGAATGTGCACCTGACATTTTGGGCATTCTTTTCTCCTTCTGTCTTTTCTGATGCAAGCCTGAAACAAGCAAATAGCTTTTTTTATATATAGAGTTCATGTCTGCATGACAACCATGCCATTTCTTAAATATCCAACAGCCATTAAAGGACAGTGTTCAATATAATTTTTCCTGCTCCAGACCTTCATCTTAGACACACCAATTACTGGTAGATGCTTTATAATTGCAAATTTCTCTTTAATCTATTTTGGATTTAATTTTTTTTTTTTTTTTTTTTTTTTTTTTTGAGACGGAGTCTCGCTCTGCCACCCAGGCTGGAGTGCAGTGGCTGGATCTCAGCTCACTGCAAGCTCCGCCTCCCGGGTTCACGCCATTCTCCTGCCTCAGCCTCCCGAGTAGCTGGGACTACAGGTGCCCGCCACTTCTCCCGGCTAGTTTTTTTTTTTTTTTTTTTTTTGTATTTTTTAGTAGAGACGGGGTTTCACAGTGTCAGCCAGGATGGTCTCGATCTCCTGACCTCGTGATCCGCCCGTCTCGGCCTCCCAAAGTGCTGGGATTACAGGCTTGAGCCACCGCGCCCGGCCTATTTTGGATTTAATTGTTGGTCAATAATATATACTCTGAAGAAAAACACAAACATTCTGGGGACACCAGACCAAGGGGTGTGAGAATATCCTGAGACACCAAGAATAGAATCCACATGAAACCAGTGTGGAATCAATTCCTTGAATCCCATCAGTTATGGGCTCTCATGATTGTTTAGCGGCCAGGTGAAGAGACAGATGTCAAAACTCACTGCTTACCATTTACAACTGGTGGATACAACAGTAAGAAACCTTTTGTCCTTCAATCCTTGCTGCTTGTGACAGTGGCTGGGCATGGGACTATTCATAAGAATTAAATAATTCTATTTATTAGAATTAAAATATTCTATATGAATTCATAAGAATTAAATAATTCTATTTATTAGAATTAAAATATTCTATATGAATTCATAAGAATTAAATAATTCTATTTATTAGAATTAAAATATTCTATATGAATTCATAAGAATTAAATAATTCTATTTATTAGAATTAAAATATTCTATATGAATTCATAAGAATTAAATAATTCTATTTATTAGAATTAAAATATTCTATATGAATTCATAAGAATTAAATAATTCTATTTATTAGAATTAAAATATTCTATATGAATTCATAAGAATTAAATAATTCTATTTATTAGAATTAAAATATTCTATATGAATAGTCCCATGCCCAGCCACTGTCACAAGCAGCAAGGATTGAAGGACAAAAGGTTTCTTACTGTTGTATCCACCAGTTGTAAACGGTAAGCAGTGAGTTTTGACATCTGTCTCTTCACCTGGCCGCTAAACAATCATGAGAGCCCATAACTGATGGGATTCAAGGAATTGATTCCACACTGGTTTCATGTGGATTCTATTCTTGGTGTCTCAGGATATTCTCACACCCCTTGGTCTGGTGTCCCCAGAATGTTTGTGTTTTTCTTCAGAGTATATATTATTGACCAAAGAGCAATCATTTCTTAAACACATATTTAGCTTACAGTGTACAAATACTTAGTCATTAATGTGTACTTTCTATAATGGCTGATTAAACCATAGTAGCCTTCTGTCTCTAACCTAAGCACAGCTTCTAGTTGTGTTTCTGTTTTCTCTATGGGATCACTGGAGGTTGCACGCCCTCAGTGCTTTAGTGACTGGCTGGGATGGGAGTTAAAGTCACGCTGGAGGGAAGTGGTTTTCCAGCAGAGGATCTCAACTATAAAAGTTGACTCCCTATTGTATAGCACTGTGATATTTCCTGTGAACACCTTTAAATGCCCTAATGATAAGAGCCTGCATTATAGTTTAATGGTTTTATGCTCAGTATCATGTACACTATCCAGAGGATACTCCCTTCACTTAGAATTCAGTTCTTAATCTCCCCAGCAGTTCATCCCGTCATACACACACACACACACACACACACACACACAGAGTAACTTCTTCCTACCTTCCAGAATATTGCTAATTCTTGTTTCAAGTTACCTACTGTATTCTCTGGGAAACCTTCCCTAACTCCACCAGTTGGATTAAGCACTCTTCTCTTCTGGGGCTTCCTTAGTGAGGAAGGAATTCATTCACCACATTCACCACAGTAAGACAAGCTAACTATTTCAGTGACCCCTCCCTCATTTAACCATAAGCTCCCAGAGCATGGCGTTAACATGACCATGAATATTTGCTGTGCTGACTGCTCTTGATGGCCTTATTCGTGGGCTCCTCTCCAGTGTGGTGGGCTCAGGGTGTGTAAGACCGGTGGATACTGCAGTCTCGCTTGCTCGTGGAAGTGAGCTAAATCTCATATGCATAGCAGTTGGGGTTCTTGGTTGCAAACCTCAGGAACCAACTCAGACATTGCAGTTAATGCTTTGAACCTAATTCAGTGGTAAAACCATGTGTTTACACAAACACTGATATAGCAAGAAATTCCTTAAGTACTCAGAGGTCACGGATATTATGGGATGACCAAGTTAATCAAAAGTATATTTAAACATTTGGAATCTTTTAACAAAGCCAGTACATAGGCAGTTATACTGTAGAGATTTGTATGGCAGGAGAGTACTCCGGCCACTGAGCACGTGTTCTGAGGTGTCACCAGCTGCACTCAGGAGCAGCTGCTCTGCTCAGTCTCTCCAAGCCACCTCCATCCCAAGCCTTTGCTTAAGCTCTTAGCTCAGGCATAAGAGGCAAAAATGTTTCCCTCTGAATTGACCTCATTAAGTGGCGATTTGCGCTTTGTGTAAGCAGAATTATTGTTGGAAAAATGCAGTAAAAAGGAATAGTGATCTGCAATTTCATTTGCAATTATATTTTATTAAAACAGTAAATGACTGAAATTCAGATTTCATACAACATAAAGTCACCCTAATAGCAATAACATTTTGCATATTAAATATAAATGAAAAGTGCAAAACCAAGATATTTTAGTGGTCTGTGGAATCTAAATTTGTGTAAGCGTTGATAGAAAAAGTAAATTTCTTGATTACATAACAGTTGGTACAGATTTAAAACACTGCTTAGTCTCCTGATGACTAACAGTGTTTCTAATAAGAAACATGAAAATACCAACATAAAAATAACTTCAGAGGTAAAGCAAGAAATACAGAAAAAATATAAAAATGATTTAAAAAAAATAACCATAGGTAGGGGCAGAAGGGATGAATACTTTTTTTAGTTGAGATATTAAAAATAGTAATTATAAGAATAAAAAAGTAATGTAGAATGCACCATAGATTACGATATAGGTCAGACGCTATTACTTCACAAGTGCTTCATGAAGTGTGTTTTCTTACAATAGATAACAGAATGTGAAGCCTATGGTTGATTACCTATCAGGCATGTTTACTAAATCAAAAAACATACGATCATGACAAGTTTTTAAATAAATCTCTTTTACAAAAATCATCATAAGAATATGAAGGACATGAAATATCTTCATCTTAAATCATCCACCTGCCTACAGCAGTTATATTAAGTCCAACTGCTGAATAATTTGTGAAAAACTGGAAACTGTTTGCTCATCTGAGTTCAACATATATTTTCCCCTTCTAGTTCTAAAATTAATTTGTGTGAAGAACTTGTCCAAATAAAAATCACTCATGTTATGAAGATGCCTCCTACGAATTAAGAAGACAAATACAGACATGAATTAATGATGATAAATACAAAATTTTGACACTTTGTAATGCAGTTCCATTATATAAATAATTTTATTTTAACCTTTTTATTCATTTTAATTGACAAATAAAAATTGTATGTATTTATCACGTGAGGTGTGACATATATTTACACAATGGAGTAGTATTTAGCCTTAACAAAAAGTTCGGTCATTTGTGACCACATGGATGAACAGGGACGTTCTGCTAAATGGAAGAAGCAGGGAGGGAAAGACAAAAACCACGTGATTATCAAACTTACACAGGGGACCTACAGCAGTTGAACTCACAGAGAAAGTAAAATACTGGTTGCCAGGGGGCTGGGGGCTGGGGTGCTATGTTGGACAAAGGGTATACATTTCAGTTAGACAGAAGGAATAAGTTCAACAGCTCTAATGAACAGCAGGCCACCAGAGTTAATAATGGTGCATTACATTCTTGAAGATTGCTGACAGTAGATACTAAAACATGATGTTTTTGTGATTAAAAAGAATTACAAAAAACAATACACATGTGAGGTAATGCAAACGTTAATGAACTCAAGGCGGGGGCGGAGCAAGATGGCCGAATAGGAACAGCTTCAGTCTCCAACTCCCAGCGTGAGCGACACAGAAGACCGGTGATTTCTGCATTTTCAACTGAGCCTCTGCTGCTGATACCCAGGCAAACAGGGTCTGGAGTGGACCTCAAGCAATCTCCAACAGACCTACAGCTGAGGGTCCTGACTGTTAGAAGGAAAACTATCAAACAGGAAGGACACCTACACCAAAACCCCATCTGTACGTCACCATCATCAAAGACCAGAGGCAGATAAAACCACAAAGATGGGGGAAAAGCAGGGCAGAAAAGCTGGAAATTCAAAAAATAAGAGCACATCTCCCCCGGCAAAGGAGCGCAGCTCATCGCCAGCAATGGATCAAAGCTGGACGGAGAATGACTTTGACGAGATGAGAGAAGAAGGCTTCAGTCCATCAAACTTCTCAGAGCTAAAGGAGGAATTAGGTACCCAGCGCAAAGAAACTAAAAATCTTGAAAAAAAAGTGGAAGAATTGATGGCTAGAGTAATTAATGCAGAGAAGGTCATAAACGAAATGAAAGAGATGAAAACCATGACACGAGAAATACGTGACAAATGCACAAGCTTCAGTAACTGACTCGATCAACTGGAAGAAAGAGTATCAGCGATTGAGGATCAAATGAATGAAATGAAGCGAGAAGAGAAACCAAAAGAAAAAAGAAGAAAAAGAAATGAACAAGGCCTGCAAGAAGTATGGGGTTATGTAAAAAGACCAAATCTACGTCTGATTGGGGTGCCTGAAAGTGAGGGGGAAAATGGAACCAAGTTGGAAAACACTCTTCAGGATATCATCCAGGAGAACTTCCCCAACCTAGTAGGGCAGGCCAACATTCAAATCCAGGAAATACAGAGAACACCACAAAGATACTCCTCGAGAAGAGCAACTCCAAGACACATAATTGCCAGATTCACCAAAATTGAAATGAAGGAAAAAATCTTAAGGGCAGCCAGAGAGAAAGGTTGGGTTACCCACAAAGGGAAGCCCATCAGACTAACAGCAGATCTCTCGGCAGAAACTCTACAAGCCAGAAGAGAGTGGGGGCCAATATTCAACATTCTTAAAGAAAAGAATTTTCAACCCAGAATTTCATATCCAGCAAAACTAAGTTTCATAAGTGAAGGATAAATAAAATCCTTTACAGATAAGCAAATGCTTAGAGATTTTGTCACCACTAGGCCTGCCTTACAAGAGACCCTGAAGGAAGCACTAAACATGGAAAGGAACAACCAGTACCGGCCATTGCAAAAACATGCCAAAATGTAAAGACCATCGAGGCTAGGAAGAAACTGCATCAACTAACAAGCAAAATAACCAGTTAATATCATAATGGCAGGATCAAGTTCACACATAACAATATTAACCTTAAATGTAAATGGACTAAATGCTCCAATTAAAAGACACAGACTGGCAAACTGGATAAAGAGTCAAGACCCATCAGTCTGCTGTATTCAGGAGACCCATCTCACATGCAGAGACATACATAGGCTCAAAATAAAGGGATGGAGGAAGATTTACCAAGCAAATGGAGAACAAAAAAAAGCAGGGGTTGCAATACTAGTTTCTGATAAAACAGACATTAAACCATCAAAGATCAAAAGAGACAAAGAAGTCCATTACATAATGGTAAAGGGATCAATTCAACAGGAAGAGCTAACTATCCTAAATATATATGCACCCAATGCAGGAGCACCCAGATTCATAAAGCAAGTCCTTAGAAACTTACAAAGAGACTTAGACTCCCATACAATAATAATGGGAGACTTCAAAACTCCACTGTCAACATTAGACAGATCAACGAGACAGAAAGTTAACAAGGATATCCAGGAATTGAACTCATCTCTGCAGCAAGCAGACCTAATAGACATCTATAGAACTCTCAACCCCAAATCAACAGAATATACATTCTTCTCAGCACCACATCGCACTTACTCCAAAATTGACCACATAATTGGAAGTAAAGCACTCCTCAGCAAATGTACAAGAGCAGAAATTATAACAAACTGTCTCTCAGACCACAGTGCAATCAAACTAGAACTCAGGACTAAGAAACTCAATCAAAACCGCTCAACTACATGGAAACTGAACAACCTGCTCCTGAATGACTACTGGGTACATAACGAAATGAAGGCAGAAATAAAGATGTTCTTTGAAACCAATGAGAACAAAGATACAACATACCAGAATCTCTGGGACACATTTAAAGCAGTGTGTAGAGGGAAATTTGTAGCACTAAATGCCCACAAGAGAAACCTGGAAAGATCTAAAATTGACACTCTAACATCACAATTAAAAGAATTAGAGAAGCAAGAGCAAACACATTCGAAAGCTAGCAGAAGGCAAGAAATAACTAAGATCAGAGCAGAACTGAAGGAGATAGAGACACAAAAAACCCTCCAAAAAATCAATGAATCCAGGAGTTGGTTTTTTGAAAAGATCAACAAAATTGACAGACCGCTAGCAAGACTAATAAAGAAGAAAAGAGAGAAGAATCAAATTGACGCAATAAAAAATGATAAAGGGGATATCACCACCGACCCCACAGAAATACAAACTACCATCAGAGAACACTATAAACACCTCTCTGCAAATAAACTGGAAAATCTAAAAGAAATGGATAATTTCCTGGACACTTACACTCTTCCAAGACTAAACCAGGAAGAAGTTGAATCCCTGAATAGACCAATAGCAGACTCTGAAATTGAGGCAATAATTAATAGCCTACCAACCAAAAAAAGTCCAGGACCAGATGGATTCACAGCTGAATTCTACCAGAGGTACAAGGAGGAGCTGGTACCATTCCTTCTGAAACTATTCCAATCAATAGAAAAAGAGGGAATCCTCCCTAATTCATTTTATGAGGCCAACATCATTCTGATACCAAAGCCTGGCAGAGACACAACAAAAAAAGAGAATTTTAGACCAATATCCCTGATGAACATCGATGCAAAAATCCTCAATAAAATACTGGCAAACCAGATTCAGCAACACATCAAAAAGCTTATCCACCATGATCAAGTGGGCTTCATCCCTGGGATGCAAGGCTGGTTCAACATTTGCAAATCAATAAACATAATCCAGCATATAAACAGAACCAAAGACAAGAACCACATGATTATCTCAAAAGATGCAGAAAAGGCTTTTGACAAAATTCAACAGCCCTTCATGCTAAAAACGCTCTATAAATTCGGCATTGATGGAACGTACCTCAAAATAATAAGAGCTATTTATGACAAACCCACAGCCAATATCATACTGAATGGGCAAAAACTGGAACAATTTCCCTTTGAAAACTGGCACAAGACAGGGATGCCCTCTCTCACCACTCCTATTCAACATAGTGTTGGAAGTTCTGGCTAGGGCAATCAGGCAAGAGAAAGAAATCAAGGGTATTCAGTTAGGAAAAGAAGAAGTCAAATTGTCCCTCTTTGCAGATGACATGATTGTATATTTAGAAAACCCCATTGTCTCAGCCCAAAATCTCCTTAAGCTGATAAGCAACTTCAGCAAAGTCTCAGGATACAAAATTAATGTGCAAAAATCACAAGCATTCTTATACACCAGTAACAGACAAACAGAGAGCCAAATCAGGAATGAACTTCCATTCACAATTGCTTCAGAGAGAATAAAATACCTAGGAATCCAACTTACAAGGGATGTAAAGGACCTCTTCAAGGAGAACTACAAACCACTGCTCAGTGAAATCAAAGAGGACACAAACAAATGGAAGAACATACCATGCTCATGGATAGGAAGAATCAATATTGTGAAAATGGTCATACTGCCCAAGGTTATTTATAGATTCAACGCCATCCCCATCAAGCTACCAATGACTTTCTTCACAGAATTGCAAAAAACTGCTTTAAAGTTCATATGGAACCAAAAAAGAGCCCGCATCTCCAAGACAATCCTAAGTCAAAAGAACAAAGCTGGAGGCATCACGCTACCTGACTTCAAACTATACTACAAGGCTACAGTCACCAAAACAGCATGGTACTGGTACCAAAACAGAGATATAGACCAATGGAACAGAACAGAGTCCTCAGAAATAATACCACACATCTACAGCCATCTGATCTTTGACAAACCTGAGAGAAACAAGAAATGGGGAAAGGATTCCCTATTTAATAAATGGTGCTGGGAAAATTGGCTAGCCATAAGTAGAAAGCTGAAACTGGATCCTTTCCTTACACCTCATACGAAAATTAATTCAAGATGGATTAGAGACTTAAATGTTAGACCTAATACCATAAAAATCCTAGAGGAAAACCTAGGTAGTACCATTCAGGACATAGGCATGGGCAAAGACTTCATGTCTAAAACACCAAAAGCAATGGCAACAAAAGCCAAAATTGACAAATGGGATCTCATTAAACTAAAGAGCTTCTGCACAGCAAAAGAAACTACCATCAGAGTGAACAGGCAACCTACAGAATGGGAGAAAATTTTTGCAATCTACTCATCTGACAAAGGGCTAATATCCAGAACCTACAAAGAACTCAAACAAATTTACAAGAAAAAAACAAACAGCCCCATCAAAAAGTGGGCAAAGGATATGAACAGACATTTCTCAGAAGAAGACATTCATACAGCCAACAGACACATGAAAAAATGCTCATCATCACTGGCCATCAGAGATATGCAAATCAAAACCACAATGAGATACCATCTCACACCAGTTAGAATGGCGATCATTAAAAAGTCAGGAAACAACAGGTGCTGGAGAGGATGTGGAGAAATAGGAACACTTTTACACTGTTGGTGGGATTGTAAACTAGTTCAACCATTATGGAAAACACTATGGCGATTCCTCAAGGATCTAGAACTAGAAGTACCATATGACCCAGCCATCCCATTACTGGGTATATACCCAAAGGATTATAAATCATGCTGCTATAAAGACACATGCACACGTATGTTTATTGCGGCACTATTCACGATAGCAAAGACTTGGAATCAACCCAAATGTCCATCAGTGACAGACTGGATTAAGAAAATGTGGCACATATACACCATGGAATACTATGCAGCCATAAAAAAGGATGAGTTTGTGTCCTTTGTAGGGACATGGATGCAGCTGGAAACCATCATTCTTAGCAAACTATCACAAGAACAGAAAACCAAACACCACACGTTCTCACTCATAGGTGGGAACTGAACAATGAGATCACTCGGACTCGGGAAGGGGAACATCACACACCGGGTCCTATTGTGGGGAGGGGGGAGGGGGGAGGGATTGCATAGGGAGTTATACCTGATGTAAATGACGAGTTGATGGGTGCTGACGAGTTGATGGGTGCAGCACACCAACATGGCGCAAGTATACATATGTAACAAACCTGCACGTTATGCACATGTACCCTAGAACTCAAAGTATAATAATAATAATAATAATAATAACAATAAAAAAATGAACTCAAGGCCTCCCTCCACTTCCCCCACCCCTGCATTCTGGGGCCAGCCTCCGCTGTCTCTTCCAGGATAGAGGCCCAAGTCCTAACAATGGCCTATGAGGCCCACCCTGGCCATCCCCACTGCCTGTGTTACATCCACTCCACACTTTACCACCTCGCTTCCCCTCTGGCCCCTTGCTCTCTGGAACCTCACCCAGGTGCACGCCCTCCCCCAGCCTTGCACAGGATGCCCTGTCCTCTGGAGCACCTTCCCAAGACCTGTGCTGCCATCCTCAGCAGCATCACTGTTCAGAGAGCCAGGCCCAGGCAGCACAGCCACAAAGCCCCTTGGAAGGGGGCACATAGACCTGATCTGTGGAAATCCCCCATTTTAACAGAGCTGTAGGTCATAGAGACCTGCCTTGCCTTGCAAAACAAACCCTATGTGCGTGAAGCATTGAGATCCTCTAACAGTTTGGCTGCAAAGATATTTTATGATGTGCATCATGAAGAAAAACAAAATATAGAGAGAAGTCACATCAAAGTTGTTTCCCCTAATGTATATTTAAGTATGAACATGTCTCCAAAAACATATCTTTAGATGCCAGCATCTTTTAAGTCTAAATGGCAGAAGACAACTTGAACTAGAGCATGTCAAGCAAGGACAGAAACCTGCAGGCTCAAAGAACAGACGATGGCTCATCTCTCAGAAATGACGAAAGGCTGTGAAACTCAACTTCTGAATGTTGGAGTTGCTGGGTTGTCTGGGAATTCCTGGAAGCATTGGCAAAAATGAAAATAGTTGAATCTCTTGGCTAATAAAGAAAATGTGGAGTTTTGTAGTAGCTACTAGGCTGTCTTTGTTGATTTCACCTCTTAAAAAGAAGAGAATTTGCCTCAGATAATTGTAGAACTTTGGACCATTCACACAGCTTTTTCATCGTTTGTAAATTATATAACCTGCATTCCAGATATTTACATGTCTAGAAGGCTCTCAGTACAAGTCAAACTTTATTACTTTTTACTCAGACTTCATACTTTTATTTTTAATTTCCTGAATGCTATTATAAAAAATTAGACGTAGAAATTCAAATCAGACACTGAAACCCATTTCCAGATGGCAGAAGTGATGACTTGAAGGTCACAGATACGAAGAAGTAGTCTGGCGTGACGAGGAAACTTCCTGTGGTGTAATGTACGGAAAATCTCCATGTCCCAATGGTGGCATTACCTTTGCACAGAGTAGGCGGGCCAGGCAGCTCTGGGCATGGGATGATATAACCTCCTCAGGAAACTTTCTTGGTTGCCAGATCAAAAAGCTTCCCATATGTTCAATCTGTCCCAAAAGTCCAAATACTAACTACAGATACGGACTTTAAGTGATGGCTGCTCAAACCCCACACCTCCACCCACGTCACCCACCCTGGGTATGTAGTGTGCCCCCCGCCCCAGCCCTTAGTCCTGTGAATCATGTGAGCTGGGGCAGTCTTCACCCCTGTGGGCTTGGAGAGATTTTACTTTCTGAGGTTTTAAGAGGCTTCCTCTGATAATTTCTTCTCTAGCACTCCATTCACTTCTCTTTGCTCCTTTCTCTTTAAATAAAATATATCCTTTTATTTCTCTGAACTAAGATCTCTTAAAAGCATTGTCAAGACAACCACAATATCCAATATGTTTTTCTTCATGCAGAGCACCATTTGTCTTCATAGGCTTCCTCCAGACACTTCTCCACAGCCCTTTCTTTGTAAACTAAAAAGCCTTATAAATAAACATTCCTAATCAAAGAGTTTCTTCACTAAAAATAGTATTAGTACAGATTGTAAAAGAACTAAGTTATATCTAACCCCCTTGCATTAAGTTGTAGTGACATCTTCTCACTACATGGACTTGGAAACCAACTCATTGTGTGGACGGGTGGTTGCTGCCACCAAAATGTGTGCATTTTAGCTACCCCAGCCTTCAGCCCAGGCAGCAGGAGAGGTGTTCCTCCTCAGTCTGACCAGCAGGGGCTTAATGTCTTGGAAATGTCTCTCTCTCTGTCTCTCTCTCTCTCTTGCCTCTTCCTGCCTTCCTGCCTTCCTGCCTGCCTTCCTTCCTGCCTGCCTTCCTTCCTGCCTGCCTTCCTGCCTTCCTTCCTGCCTGCCTTCCTTCCTGCCTGCCTTCCTGCCTTCCTTCCTGCCTGCCTTCCTTCCTGCCTGCCTTCCTGCCTTCCTTCCTGCCTGCCTTCCTTCCTGCCTGCCTTCCTGCCTTCCTTCCTGCCTGCCTTCCTGCCTTCCTTCCTGCCTGCCTTCTTTCCTTACTCCCTCCCTCCCTTTCTCTCTTTTTCTTTTTTCTTTCTTCTCTCCTCCTTTTTTCTCTCATTAATCATCTATGTACCTCCTACCCATTTTCCAAACTGATGTAACACAAGATAAATATAAATAAGGAAGCTGCAAAAAATATAAATATAGGAAAGCAAGAAAACTGTCAAAGAAAAAGATTAGAAGAAAAAAATGGGATAATGCAGAGATGAAGTATTATAAAAAGTAAGTCTTCCGAAATGCTGTGCACTTACAAATGTGCTGCTAACCTTCTTGGAAGCTGAGACAGAAGACAAATCACTCATGAGAAAACATGACTATTTTTTTCATGAAGACCTGAAATAATTCTTCTGGAGATATTATTAGAGAGGATGCAGATGATGAGTATGACTAGCATCATCAACAGCATCATTGAGTCAAATGTGTTAACTTATCAGGCTGTCCCTTGGTTTAAAATGCTCACGTTTCCTATTGCGTAAATGCAGTTCAGTTAAAAAAGCTTGTTGAAGAGGTCAGTGAGAGTTTCTAGAGGACAGTTAATGTGTGTCTTGAGCATCCTATGTACCCAATGTGTTCTATGGGTCTCAGTAACATTAGCAGTGTCAGTGATCTCAGCCTCCGTGTGCAAAATTTTAACAGATAAGCAAGTAAAGTTTACTGTATGTGCCCAGTTTCTGACTTCATGTCCTAACAATGGAGGGGTAGAATAAACTTTACACATATATATTAAATCCAAATTTTACAATAGAAATTGATAAAGAATATAGTTTGAGAAGGAATATAAAATATAAGAAATGTGTATTAGCATAATGCTAAATAAGCATCTATTTAAAAGGAAAATGTAACTTTAGTATAAAAAAGAGTAGTTAAAGTAAATCTAAAATAGAATTTTTCGCAAAGCTATACATTCAATTAATACAAATGAATGAATGGACAGATATCATTTAAAGAGTGGATCCTTATTTCTAATACATATGTCAAGCATATTTTACTTCTATGAGAAAACATACACTTTTGATAAAATTTGAACATGAATGTTGCTGATGTATGCACTTAATTATATCTAATGTTATTATAAAACCTCCAGGCCAGGCACAGTGGCTCATGCTTGTAATCCCAGCACTTTGGGAGGCTGAGGCATGCAGATCACCTGAGGTCAAGAGTTGGAGACCAGCCCGACCAACATGGTGAAACCCCATCTCTACTAAAAATACAAAATTAGCTGAGTGTGGTGGCGCATGCCTGTAATCCCAGCTACTCAGGAGACTGAGGCAGGAGAATCGCTTGAACCCGGGAGACGGAGGTTGCAGTGAGTTGAGATCGCACTCCAGCCTGAGCAACAAGAGTGAAACTCCATCTCAAAAACAAAAACAAAAACAAACAAAAACAAAAACAAAAAAAAACAAAGAAACTCTCCAATTATTTTCTTCACTGTCAGAACACATACACACAGATACACACTTTAATGTTTTCATAAATGCATACACTCACGCAACCACCACCATGATCAAAGTATAGAACATACTGATCCATTCACCAAAGATGCCCCTCTTTATGGTTGAGCTCTTCCCACTCACCTAGACCATGACAAGCACTGAATTGTTTATTGCCCTTAGAGTTTAGCCTTTCCTAGGATGGCATATTATGAAACTGTAGCTTATGTACTCTTTTATTTCTGGCTTCACTTTGCTTGAAAGTTTTGAAATTCATTTATTTATTTATATATATCTCTCTCTCAATAGTTCATTTTCTTTATTGTTGACTAGTAGTCAATTTTATGAATATACAACAATTCGTTTATCCATTCTTCAGATGATGTGCATTTGAGTTGTGTGCAGTTTTTAACTTCTATGAACAAAACTTTTTAAAACATACATGTATAGGTCTCTTTGCTCTCAGTTATTTTTATTTTTCATGGATAAATACTTCAGGCTAACATTGCTGGATCATAAGATAAATAGATTTTGGCTTGATAAAAGTTTTCCTAAGAGATTTCACAATCTTTCTCTCCCACCACTGATGTATGAGACTTCCAGTAGCTTCGCATCCTCACCAACACTTCGTATTACAAGAAATTTCACTTTGCCATTCTGATGAGTGTACAAGTGGTCTTAATGCGTATTTCCCTAATTGCTAATATTGAACACATTTTTGCTTCTAATTGGCCATTTTTGCATCTCTTTGGAAAGTACCTGTTTGCCTACTTTGTAATTATATTGTCCTCTTATTGAATTGAAAGGATTTATTTATGCTGAATACATTATAAATATGATATGGAGTGTAGATAATAAATTTTTACCAGTACTTTCTCCCAATTTGTGACTTCTGTTTCATTTCTCTCTGCAATGACTTGTAATATTCAGTGCACAGATATTGTGCATATTTTGTGAAATTTACCCCAAAATATTTCACAATTTTTATGTGATTGTAAGTGATTCTGGTTTTTAGGTTCAAACTCCCATTGGCTATAATATATAGAAATAAAATAGCCTCTCATTTGTGGACTTTATTATCCTGTGACCATCGTAAACACTAAACTGCTACCAATTTTATAAGTCCTTAGACTTTTCTAACTAGATGATCGTGCCATTTCTGAATAAAGGTAATTTTGTTTCTTTCTTCCTGATCAGTTTGCCTTTAATTTTTTTATCTTGCTTTATTTTCAATATAATTTTGAATAAAAGTGGTATGGTTGGACGTACTTTCCTTGTCACTTTTCCTTTGTTTCCTTGTTTCTTAGGGCAAAAGCATTCATCTAAGTTTTCAAATTTATTGCAATAAGTTGTTCACAATATTCTATTATGATCATTTTAATATCTGTTGTATCTGTTCTGATGACCTATCTTTCACTGGCAATTTGCGCCTCCTCTGTTTCTCTTAATGAAACTGACTAGAATTTATAGATTTTATTCTTCTTTGCTTTTGCTTTTATTAACTTCCATTTTCATTGATTTCTATTTTCATATGTATTATTACCTTCTGTTAGATAGATTTGAATTAAATTTGCTCTTCTTTTTTGTAATTTCCTAAGTGTAAGTGTAGATGATTGATTTGAGATTTGTTTCTAAACATTTAATGCTATAAATATTCCTCTATGCAATGTTTTAGCTCCATATGACATATTTTGATATGATGTGTTTTCATATAATCCAGTTCAAAATATTTCCTTATTTCCCTTGTAACTTTTTATCTGACCAGTGAATTATTTATAAATGTCATTTTTAATTTAAAAATATTTTGGATGCTGGGCATAGTAACTCATTCCTGTAATTCCAGAAATTCGGGAGGCTGAAGTGGGAGGAAAGCTTCACCCAGGAGTTCCAGGATGCAGTGAGCTGTTGTCGCATCACCACATGCCAGGAGTTCCAGGATGCAGTGAGCTGCTGTCTCATCACCACATGCCAGGAGTTCCAGGATGCAGTGAGCTGCTGTCGTATCACCACATGCCAGGAGTTCCAGGATGCAGTGAGCTGCTGTCTCATCACCACATGCCAGGAGTTCCAGGATGCAGTGAGCTGCTGTCGCATCACCACATGCCAGGAGTTCCAGGATGCAGTGAGCTGCTGTCTCATCACCACATGCCAGGAGTTCCAGGATGCAGTGAGCTGCTGTCGCATCACTACATGCCAGGAGGTCCAGGATGCAGTGAGCTGCTGTCGCATCACTACATGCCAGGAGTTCCAGGATGCAGTGAGCTGCTGTGGCATCACCACATGCCAGGAGTTCCAGGATGCAGTGAGCTGCTGTCGCATCACCACATGCCAGGAGTTCCAGGATGCAGTGAGCTGCTGTCGCATCACCACATGCCAGGAGTTCCAGGATGCAGTGAGCTGCTGTCTCATCACCACATGCCAGGAGTTCCAGGATGCAGTGAGCTGCTGTCGCATCACTACATGCCAGGAGTTCCAGGATGCAGTGAGCTGCTGTCTCATCACCACATGCCAGGAGTTCCAGGATGCAGTGAGCTGCTGTCGTATCACTACATGCCAGTCCCAGTCCGGGCAACAGAGCAAGACCCTGCATCCAAAAATAAAACAAGTTTAATAGTGTTGTCCAAATTTTCTAGAGATTTATTAATTTTCTGTGCATTTATCCCATCAACAACGGAGACAGAAAGAAGTGTTTAAATTTCCAACAATATTTATGAAATTTGAAAAAAAATTCTGTTTTGTTGGGTTTTGCTTGATATTACTGGAAGCTCTGTTATATATTTAAAAGTTTTTTTTTCATTCTTGATGAATTGACCCTTAATTATTATGCAATGTTTCTCATTATTCCTGGTAATACCACTTATGTTAAAATCTACTTGATCCAATGTTTATATAGCTAATCCAGCTTCTTTTGGAATCGTGTTTCCACGACCTGCTGTTCCCTCTACTTTTTTTAACGTGTGCTGCATGTAGACACCACATAGTTGGTTCTTGCTTTTCATCCAATATAAGCATCTTGAGCTTTAATTTTATCTTTCAAGAGACTAATATCTTACATAATTATTAATATATTTTTATTACACTTTGACATCTAATTTGTCATCTCCTATTGGTGCCATCTTTTTTTTTTCTGTATTTGTCCCATTTTCTTAGTTTGAAATAATTATGTTTTTGTGTTTCCATTTTGTCTCTACTTTTGGCTGACTGGCCTCATCCTTTTTATTATTTACTTTTTTCTCTGATTTCTCTAAGGTTTGCAACATTCACATTATTCTTAATACAGATGACCTTTAAATAATATTAAACCACAGCACATGTAATATACAATCCTAGCAACTTCTCTCTCCTCCTATCCTTTGTACTATCGTCATACATTTTGTTCTTACATATGTCATCAAACCCACAACTCTTTGCATTATTTTTATTTAAATGACTTAATTATTTTGATATGATTAAAATGGGAAATGTGTCTCATATAGGTAGCTTATATTTATAAATCACGGCTCTTGCATTCCTTTGTGCATATTTTAATTTCCACTTGATACCATTTTTCTTTTGCCTCCTGAATTCCCTCAGCTTTTTTTGCATGAGAAAGGCTTTATTCACCCTTATTCATGAAAGATATGTATGCTGGGTGTAGAAATCAGTCTCTGTAAAAACAGAATATTTACTTATGGACCTGACTGGTTTTTTTTCTGCCAGGCTCTTAACTACGGTGTGTTGAGTTCATGTAGTCTGCACTTGAGTTCTATCTGTTTTGTTGTTTCCGAAGTTACCCTGGGTGTACTGCAGCCTTCAAAACCCTTCAGTAGTAGTCTGCCACTGGCCCGAACTTAGTCTGGGACCTGGAGTGCCAGAGAACACGTTCAGTCATCCGGCTTTACTGTCAGTGTGCTGCCCTCTCGGACCACATGCCCTTCTTAGCGGCCAGTTTCCTGCTACCCAGTGGAAGGGGCTGCTGCTGTTACTGAGAGCCAAGTGTGTATTTTCTCGACTCCAGACTCAGGCTTAGGCAGGCTCCGTGTGTCTGAGCTTCAGGAAAACAACGTTCTTAGCATCCTTTCCTCCCCACCAGGGAAATCACCCTGCATAGTCTGGAAGGCAGGCCTGTGTCCTGCACACACACCCGCCCTGACCACAGGTGACACTCTGCTTCGTAGCTGGGTGTGTGGTGTCTCCACCCCTGCCCCCATGGCCAGCTCCAGGGTTCATTGTATCAGTGCAGACTCCTGGGGAGGAGTGAGATTTCGGCCTCGTGTCGTGCAGGGAGGGGGTGTTTTTTACCTTTCCTCGGTGGTAGATAACCGCTTCCTGTTATCTGGACAGGTGTGTTTCCACCCTTCCTTCAGAGGCAGATGGCATTTGCCCCATGTTAAGAAGGGCCCAGGGTGCGGGCAAGTTTTATGTCTGTGCCTAAATGCACATAAGTTTCCCATGGACTCCTGTGTTACCCTCAAAACTAGGCAGTCCCTGCACAACCGTGTCACTGAAGTGGAGAGGGGCCTTTGGGGCCTACAGTGCTGCCTGCAACCCTGCCTGTGAGCACCTGAGCTGCCCGTAGGGAATAGCAAGCTGTAGGGGTTACGGGGGCAGATGCCTGGTGCCTAGGGCTCCCAGGGATTCCAACCTGCCAGTAATGTTGGCCCTGGGCTTTCAGGGGGCCTCTTTTTCTGGAGTGCTCCCAGATGGAACCGTTTGTGTGCCCCACACTCCTCAGAGGAAACTCAGGTCACATGGTAGGGGGACTTGCAGCTTCATAGTTTCAGTACTCTGATGGTTGCAATAGTGCTGATAGTTGCATTGTTGCAATAGTCTGATAGTTGCAATAGTGCAGATAGTCTCAAAAAATTATGATTTTTTAGATTATCCATTTTTTCATTGGTAGACTAAAACAACTTTCTCTTTTCTGCTATTGAGCATATTTCCCTCTTTAGTGGTTATTATCCTCTAAAAATATGGAAACCTGTGTTCAGAGGAGTTCGTTTGGGGTGGAACATAATGGGCGAGTATTGGGCGCAGATCCGGTGCGGAGTAGTTATTATGGACTAACCTGAACCTGATCACAGGCAGGGCTGCCTGATTTGAAAGGTAAGCAAGCATCACTTTCTGATATTTATATCTTGAAAGGATATTGGAATATCTTCAAGTGGAAAAGGGCACATCGGTGTGATTTTGATTTTTTCAATGTAAACTTATTTTTTAGAATAGTTCTGGGCTTGTAGAAAAATTGAAGAGTATGCACATTGTTCTTGCATCCCCTTCCCAACACACACAGTTTCCCCTATTTGCATCTTGCATTGGCGCACTGCGTTTTATAGTTGATGAGCCAATATTGGCATATTCTTGTTAACGAAAGTCCATAGTTGACGCCAGTGTTCACTCTCGGTGTGGCACAGTTCTATGGGTTTTGACAAATGCATAATCGAATCTATCCACTATTACAATATCATACAGAATAGTTTCACTGCCATAAGAATTCTCTATGTGCCATCTATTCATCCCTGCCCATCCCCACCCCGGCAACTGCTGATGTTTTTACTGATGCATAATTTTGCCCTTTCCAGAATGTCACATAGTTGGAATCATATATAGTTTTGTTCAAATTGACTGATTTCACTTTATAATAACGCATTTAAGAATCCTATTTTTTATAAGTGTTTTCTACAAAGCAATAGATTTTTTGTGGAAATAATGCTCTGAAATTTTAAAAGATATCATTCACCTTCCTCAACTTCAGTTTCTTTATTCATAAAATAGGGATCATATATTAATTTCTATCCCAAGATTTTTGAACATTGAAAAGATAATTTACATGTAAAAAAGTCAAATGTTAGACAAATATCATTTTTCCTAAAATATTGTAATGAATGCAAAGATATGAGGGATTTGGGGAGGGGAATTAAAATTAAAATGCAAGCCAATTCCTGACATGAATGAGAAAGGAAAGTATATGAGTTCTATCTGTTTTTGCTTTTGACATTGTTTGATAGTAATTTCTTTAAATTACTTATGTTTCCAAGATACTATCATGATATTTCAATGAGAACACTTTAACTCAGAGAAAGATACATAATCATCTTTGTTTTAGTTTATTTGTTTTATAATAAGCAACTAATATTTTAACTTTTGCTTAGAGCTCCTAAAACATATCGGGCTGAAATTATTTTAAGTAAAAGGATAAAATTGTGCGTGTGAACTGAATGTTTCATTTACACATACCATATCATCTTATCTAAGGGAGAAAATATTTCTCCACAAAACTTTATTTTCTCCCAATGGCTTTCATTTTGAACAAAAGGATTTTACTTTTGATATTTGCAGACTTGTCCAGGGCTGATGATATTTTGTTGATTGTTATATTAGCAGAGGCTGTGTTGTCAGCTCGGTATTATTCAAGAAGTATGAGTGCATATTCAGGTGTCAGAGAAAATCTAAAATCATGGGGAAAAATATATTTATGTCTCATGAAACGACTGCTATTCTTGGATCATTTTGGGGATTTCTAAAATACTTTTTGATAAATGAAAGATTTAAAAGTCTCTTCTCTGAATCATCTTTCTCAACTTTTCTTTGAACTTTATTGTGAGAAAAAATGTAGTATTTTTATTATCTTTTTCTTACTTAAAAATAGAGCTTAGGCTGCCTAAAATTTTAACAACTTTTATATAAATGTATCTTTGTTCTTACGTATCAGAGGGCTAGAGGAAACAAAAGAACTATATAATGTGTACATTTTAGTCTTACCAGACCAGAACAAAGACTATTTTATGTAGTGATGTTTATTTTGAAAATCCATCTGGACAAAACCCTGAACATTAAGGGCATAGTTCAGATATGTGCTGAAATTGCTATGTATGTTGACAGAATTTACCATTAAATGAAAAAATGAGAAATTTTTATTTTAAAACCTTCCCTCTATCATGCCATCAGCACTACAACCCCACAAATAACATGAAATCAGTTGCATTGTGCGAACGTTTGAATTGCCTTGGACTGTAACCCTCCTGTTGTTCCTAGTTTGAGATATTGCATCAAATCCCAAGATTGAATAATCTGATCTGGAAACTCACTGTCCAAGACTTTACGGTTTCTAATTCTGGTGTCTAACAATTCACAAGACATCTATTATTCCAGCATAATTTTTTGCCAAATGAGGAATATAGTCTACGAAGTTTTATTTCTAATTGTCTTTTAGGTATTTATTACTTTAAAAATTTGATAAATATCTGCTTTATAACCAAGCATAAACTTGTTTGCCTAAGCCAAACAATTCAGCTTTCTTCTGTAAAGGTGCCAGGAATTTGCAACCTGCTCTTCCTCCTGCTGTGTGGTAGTCGTGGGCACTCCGATTGTGATCTGCTTCTGTGAAAAGTGTCTTTTAAGGGAGACAGCTCCATTAGCAGTTTCATCAGTCAGCCTAAGAATATCTTATATTCATATTGATACTTTGGTGGTTTTTTTTATTTTCTTATTAGTTCATTCTAGAAATTTAAAAAACAAAAAAAAAACACCATACGAAAAAGAAATTATTCTGTAGTCAATGCTTTGCCGGTCCAGGAGGAAAAGCAGAGAATTCTGGCTGAGAACATCCTGAGGGAGCTGCTGCTGGTTCAGCTCGTTACCATCTGAGCGTGTGTGGGAACTGCCCTTGCTATCTGTTATTGAAGCAGATTGACTAGGTCAATCTCCAGGTTCCTTTCCAAGGAACTTTTTCTGCCTTCTTTTGCCTCCAGTTCCAACTGAGAGACCTGAGAAGCTGACGGTGCCGCACGGTTCAGATCTTTTCCACGTGAAGGCATTCTGGTTCCAGTCGTAGAGAACTCCATAGCAATGCTTAGAGCGCACTCGCTGTGGCCTGGATGACGCTGTAAATGTAGAGTGACTTTCAAGGTAGTTTGTACCCTGGATTTACATCAACTGCTGATATGTGTAGTCCTGGGGCTCTCCAGCCTCCCAGGGAACAGTTCTGTTATTGGTGGCGAATCTATATCCCTATGGTTCTGTAGCAACCTGAATTCCTGCCTCCTCAGAAGACAGAATTTGACTGAGGGCATGAGGCAGAAGGAGAAACCAAAGCAGGCTTTAGAGAAGGAGTGAAAGTTGATGAAAAAGCTTTAGAACCGGAACAAAAGGCAGGAAAGTACACTTGGAAGAGGGCCACGCGGGCGACCTGAAAGCCAAGTGCATGGTTTGACCTTTTGACTTGGGGTTTTACACGTTGGCTGGCTTCCGGGGTCTAGAGCTGCTTCTCCCGACTTGCCCAACTCCTTGGGAAGCTGCTGATCACCAGTTTCAGGTGTTTTCTATCTGTTAGGAGACTGGCTTTCTCTGATGCCGGCTTTGACCAATTATGACTTTAGACAGACAGCTAACAACCACCTGCCCATCACCTGATGGTCACTGGTGTATGTCCGGCAGGAGGAGGCCTCTCCTACCCTGCTCATACCTGAATAGCTACGCACTGTAACAGTTTCAGTGGAACCACTCGAGTTATTGAAATGTGTTCCTGAGCCTAAAACTTAACTCCAGCAATTTTCTTGGCATTCTATGCTACCCCTAAAGGATTTCGTCTTTACCCGCCCCGAGATTATAGTCTCCGGTTGTCCCTTGAGAATGAGTGGGGTTAATTTCTTCAATGAGAAACACATTTTGCAAAACACACAGCTCTTGACAGTTAATGTCCTTCTCTGCTGAAACTTGCTCATCTACTTCCTCAACACAGAATCTGCATTTCTCATCGGCTCCTCTAATTCAGAAAGAAAGTTTATTACTCTGATACTTAATTTTTAAGATCATCTGGTATACTCATCACCCCTCCTTCCTTGTGTACCTTGATTCTAGTCCTCTGCTTATCTCTCCACCTGTATTTATTTATCTTTACATCCTATCCTTCAAATTTAAACTTTAGTTAATCCATATAAAAAAATCTCAAAATACAAATATAGCACATTTACTTGGTTTTAACCAAGTAAAGGCTTAGGCGTCAACCCCAAGGTTATAGGCTACTGGGTTTATTAGATTTTCATATCCCATTAATGTGTACAAAAAGTCCATGAAAATATTTCTGCTAATCCACATAACTGAATCATTTTACCTACTAGAGCTAATTTCTAGCATCAAACAAGCCACTATTTTCATTGATGAAAATCTAATATGTATTATACTAATTAGTAAAGCCTCTGGATTTGATGAGAGATACACGTAGTTGAAAGAACTTATAATAGCCTTCTCTAAAAATCAGACATTCAGAGTAAATGACAGCTGATCACCAGCACTGGGCTATGAATACCTAGAATATAGACTAAGCTAACCTAATGCAAAAGCATGCATTCAAACACCCTGACATGAACACACACTGAATTGTTTTTAATTACAGTCTCATAATACTTCCCTCCAGAATGTGAGATTTTGGGTAGTGAGGACTTGTGTGTTCATCAGTACATCATTACTTCCTATGACTATGTCTAGTACATAGTAGGCACTCACCAAATCTTTCTTGAACATCTTTTTTCAAATACAGTTAATACACCATCAGATCATTGAGGAGGTGCATGAATAGAGATTAAAATCTGGCAAGAGAGGCCCTAAAGGAAGAAGCCCGTGTCCCATCAGCTTCTGAGGACAAGACAGAACACAGAGAAGGACTTTGTCTCAATTAGAGTGACTGCCTTAGAAACCCTGGTGACATGTCCTCACCAGCTTCACCCCTTAATGGTCTTATCTCCAAACTTTATTACAGAAGACTCTGACTAATATCTCAGTTTTCATTCCCATTTTTTGTGGTCAACAACATTCTTCTCTTTAGCGTGATGAACTGCTTCAGAACAGGGATTATGTCTCATCTTCCTAGTTTTAAAAATTCTTAAGCTCAGTAAAAAAGTTTGTACTCAGTATTTATTGTATGAATGTAAATTTTAAAAAAAAGTTTCTAAACATGATTGATCATTTTCCGGTGCATAATTATAATCTAAATTAGTAGATTGAAACTGTATTGATATCAGCATGTCCTCTGAATGTCCCTTTTTGTTGTTATTTGAAAGGATTTTAAAAACATTTTAGGCCGTGCCCGGTGGCTCAAGCCTGTAATCCCAGCACTTTGGGAGGCCGAGACGGGCGGATCACTAGGTCAGGAGATCGAGACCATCCTGGCTAACACGGTGAAACCCCGTCTCTACTAAAAAATACAAAAAACTAGCCGGGCTAGGTGGCGGGTGCCTGTAGTCCCAGCTACTCAGGAGGCTGAGACAGGAGAATGGCCCGAACCCGGGAGGCGGAGCTTGCAGTGAGCTGAGATCGGGCCACTGCACTCCAGCCTGGGCGACAGAGCGAGACTCCGTCTCAAAAAAAAAAAAAAAAAAAAAAAAAAAAAAAAAACATTTTAAACAAAATCTTGAATGAGAGGATTTTTCTAAGTGATTTTTTAATGCAGAATGCAAGACAAAATAAGAAGTTCTGGTTCATTGATAGTTCTGTTAGACTGGTCTCCAACAGAAAAAATAGATACTTATCAGAATTGTTTCTCTGTACTATATGAGAGGAGACATTAATAAAGTGTGTTGCATAAAAGCTGAACAAAAATAAATGGTCTGGTGTCTTCCTTTTCGGAGGCAGAGCTGAGGCATAAAGGACATTATCCACAGTTTGAAAATATCCATAGTTTGAATATAATATGTGCTTTTTTCTTAGTGTGGGCAATATCTGTGCATTTCAGGGAGGAACAAGCTCACGGAGGTGCCGTCAGCACCTATCTCTGCGCACACCCGCCACTCAAGGAGCACATTTAGCCTGCAGCTAACGTCTGCTGTGATGAATTCCCGGCAAGCCTCTCAAAATGGATGTCACTCCAGCCTCTTAAAGGATATTTTTTTTGGAATTGTTTAACCTCCTAAGAAGCAATAGAAGTTCTTAAAAATAACTTTTATGCCAGAAGTTGAATAACTTTGTACAGCTTGTTTTTGTTTTTACCAGAATATGTAGAGAGAACTTAATGAGGTGCCATATGTCAAGTCTGGAGTCAGATTAAAAACAAATAATTAAAATATATCCCTTTTCCATCAAAACAGATTGTGATATGTTGGTGGAAGGAAGCTGAATCTGACATGTCATGTTTTGACAGTTATTTTTTTCAAGAAAAAAAATCAGTCATATTGTTAGAAGTATTGTAGTTGAAAGTTGTATTTTTCTTCCTGTGGCATAAAAAACTGGAATTTAAAACTGTGGAAAGTTTTAAGTCATAATTAATTGAACCTGCCATATCTATTAACCTGCCATCATGAAATAAGGAAGGCACATATTTTGGGACATATGGAAGCAACTGAGGAACATTCGTTTGGCATACAGACATCAAAGAGTAAGAGAACTGTTGCGAGGTTTTATGTGTGTTGAGGGTGTGATGTGTGTATGTGTGTGTTGTGTGTTTGGGCAATTTCATATTTCTCCCTAAATTCAAATTGACTTTAACTATACAACAGATTATTCTTCAATGAGAACATTTTCCAGTATTTTTTTTTTCATGAATGAGAGGCTGATAAGTTCTTGTTGACTTTTTTTTAACATTAAAATACTTTAGGCCAAGTCTTCAGTATGTAAAAGTAAGAATATAACTTGTATAAATAATGAGATTTCTATTCTTACTTCTCAGAATGGCATAGAAATAAAGAATTCATATTGCCACTTTGGTCAGTCCCACATGGGAATATTTGATGGCATCCTCATCACAGGGGACTTAAAACACATAACCTGGCCGTAGAGCAGGAACTTTTCAGACCCCACCTGGATCTAACTAAGCAGTGGGCTGCTCAGCGGAGGAGGTAAAACCCTGGGATCTCTTGTTAAGCCAGTTTCACACAGGGAACTTAAACGAGCTTGGAAGCTCCATGAGGTCACGGGATTAATCAAGATGGTCAAAACTAACAACACTTTCTGGAGATGAAGGTCAGGGATGCTCAGAGTACACTGACCAGCATAGGTGAGATTATCCAAAAGCTGCTTTCTCAACCTGAGAGCCCAGTTCTTTGAGAGTATACTTTCTTTCCGTTGGGTGAAGCTAGGAATGTCACTCAGAAGGCTTTTTGAGCTATTCGTGCTAATTATATCTGTGACAAAGTTGCACCATTCAGGGCTTTGTGCCAGATCTCTGGTTGGGAAACTGTGCGACACTATGGGAGCTTACCCTGCTCTCTAACACAGAAGGACCCCTGGTGGGATTCTGTCCTGAGCGGCCATTCTCTTGAGCAGTGGTCATTTATCTCTGTTCGCCTTCTCTCCCACCTAAGTGCGTGCCACCACCTCATGGAAGATTCGACAGACATGGACACAAGCACCCTGTGGCCCCAGAACTATCTTTTCAGTTGTGAACTAAAGGCCAACAAAGATGATCACTTTAAGGTATATAATGATGAAAATGGACACAAGTTATCTTTTAAAACAGTCAGTTTAGGGGCTGTTGCAAAGGATGAGTTGCACGTTGTTGAAACAGAGGCAATGATTACAAAGGCAGTCCAATTAAAGTAACACTGGCAACTTTGAAGACGTCTGTATGGCCAACGGTTTCCCTTGGGGGTTTTGAAATACCACCACCAGTTGTCTTATGGTTGAAGTGTGGCTCAGGACCAGTGCAGATCCGTGGGCAGCACTTAGTAGCTGTGGAGGAAGAGGCAGAGTCGGGAGATGAAGAGGAGGCAGATGTGAAACTCTTAAGTATATCTGGAAAGCAATCTGCCCCGGGAGGTGGTAGCAGGGTTCCACAGAAAAAGTGAAACTTGCTGCTGATGAAGATGATGATGATGAAGATGATTTTGATGATGAGGAAACTGAAAAGTGCCAGTGAAGAAATCTATACGAGATACTCCAGCCAAAAGTGCACAAAAGTCAAATCAGAATGGAAAAGACTCAAAACCATCAACATCAAATCAAAAGGACAAGAATCCTTCAAAAAACAGGAAAAAAAACTCCTAAAACACCACAAGGACCTACTTCTGTAGAAGACATAAAAGCAAAAATACAAGCAAGTATAGAAAAAGGTGACTCTCTTCCCAAAGTGGAATCCAAGTTCATCAATTATGTGAATAATGGCTTCTGGATGACTGACCAGGAGGCTATTCAAGATCTCTGGTAGTGGAGGAAGTCTCTTTAAGAAAATAGTTTAAACAATTTGTTAAAAATTTTCTGTCTGTCTTCATTTCTGTAAGAGTTGATGTCTGGCTGTCCTTTATATAAGGCAGAGTGACAGCTTTCCCTGCCGTGTTTGATAAACGTTGTCCAGGTTCCATTGCCAAGAATGTGTTGTCCAAAATGCCTGTTTAGTTTTTAAAGACGGAACTCCACCCTTTGCTTGGTTTTAAGTATGTATGGAATGTTATGATAGGACATAGTAGTAGTGGTGGTCAGACATGGAAATGGTGGGGAGACAAAAATATACATGTGAAATAAAACTCAGTATTTTAATAAAGTAAAAAAAATAGAAGGACCATCCCATCTTTTATTTGCTAGAAGTGAGCATCTAAGCATTATCCCGGAGATTCCTTTGTAGGGATTTCCAGAAATCATCTCCTAGCTCAGTGTTGTGAGATCTCTTATCTTAAAGATGCATCCATTGCTGTTCCCTCTGGGGTTTTGTTGTTGAACTGAGGAAGGTCACAGAGACCATGCACTTTTCTCTAGAAGCCCATGTCATAAACCACCAACTGAGGAGTAGCATACAATTTGTAAAGTATTTTGATCTGAAAGTCAGGAAGCTTGGATTTTAATTCCAGCTCTGCCATGGACCAATGTCGTGACCTTTGACACTTAAATAACTTTTACCTCAATTTTTCCCCCTAAAATTGAAGTCGTTGTCATGTTTACCTCATAGGGTTATGGAAATGATAAACTAATGATACCATCGTTACCTTATGCTCACAGCATGACAGCACTGGTGACCCTCAGCAGAGGGGATTGCAGGAGAAACCTAAAGAATTAACTAAAGAATTCTGCTTAAAGGTCAGTACAAGTGTGGAACTATTAGTGTTCAAGCCCCAGCTCTTGCATTTACAATGAGACCTTGACTAAGTTAGTTAACCTCCCTGTGCCTCAGTTTCTTCACCTGTTAAATAAAGTGCTAATTTCATAAGGTTTTCAAATATAAACCATGGTAAGTTCTGAACTTAAGGTTGTGTGCAGATTAAGTGGTCTTATATGTATATTACTGTATCCCCTAATGCTACGGAATGAGGCTTGCAATTGAATGTTTCGAACCCATTTTTCCTCACTATCCATATACATCTTCCCCTGGGGTAGTAGGACATGTCCATGCCATAATTGACTTCTGGCTCTGCAGGTTTGTATCATGTGTTGATGCTATGGGTGGTAGGAGTATTCCTGGAGGCATTCCACACCTGAACATCTACCAACAGCATCACCATGCAAACTACGTAAATATTACCAACTTGAGCCAAACTAACTGTGTCTCCACAGTTGACAATCGACAAATACAATACATAATACAATCATACAGTATTATATTGGAGCTTATGATATATGTAAAGAAGGAAAAGGTACAACAGGCAGGGGAAATCAGGAATCACAGCTGGAATGAAGTGAAGGAGGTGGAGCTGAAAACTGACGCAATATTAAATGCAGGGCTTAGGAGAGGCCTCATTAAGAAAGCCAGATTTGGCCAAGCACAGTGGCTTATGCCTGTAATCCCCACATTTTGGGAAGCTGAGGCAGGCCAATCAGTTGAGCCCAGGAGTTTGAGACCAACTTGGGAAACAGCGAAACCCCATCTCTCCAAAAAATACAAAAATTAGCCAGTCGTGGTGGCACACCTGTCATCCCAGCAACTTGGCTGAAGTGGGAGCATCACCTGAGCCCTGGAGGTAAAGGCTGCAGTGAGCAGAGATAGCACCACTCCCTGCATTCCAGCCTGGGAGACAGAGTGAGACCCTGTCTCAAAAGGAAAAAAAAAAAAAAAGGCAAGATTTGTGTGAAGACTTACTGGTAGTGAGAAAATTAACAAAGCGGATTACCTTAGAAAAGTCACTTCCAAGAAGAGAGGCAAAGAACCCACCAAAACTAATGGCAGACACCCAAAGGGAAGCGTGTCTGCTGTTCACGAACCAGGAATAAGGGTCAATGGGCTTGGAGTGCAGTGAGGGAGCTGGACAGTGACAGGAAGGAGTGTGTAGAAAAGGGGGCCAGGGGAAGGAGAGGTAGAAAAATTATGTAGTGTCTTCTGACCTTACTGATTCTTTTCTCAGATTAAGATGGAACCCATCATATGGTTTTGAGCAGAGTAAAGACACACTTTCATTTAATGTTTAAAGAGGGTTACAGTAGTAGCTGGAGTAAATATACTGGACTATTACAGCCATCTAGGTAAAGAAGATGATGGCCTCAAGCACTATGGACAGATAAGGAGACATGTGAAAAGTAATACGAAGTGGCCAGAGAAGCATTTTGAAGTAGATGCAACAGGATGAGCTGATAGAGGAGACACACAGAGTGAACAAAACAGAAGAGTCAAGGACAAACTTATTAAGATGCTTGGCCAGAGAAATGAAAAGGATCAAGCTGATATCAGCTGAGATGGGGAGGTCTGGGGATGGAGCAGGTTAGCAGGAAAAGATCAGTCTAGTTTAGGACTTGAGTTTCAGCGAGCTGTTAAATAACTAAGCAAAGATGTGAACGGGCATTTGAAAATTAGAGTATGGAATCTGGGAGAGAGGTCTGAGGCTGTGACTTAAATTTGGGAGTGGTTATCATATAAATGTTTAAAATCAAGTAACTATATGAGGTCATCAAGGAAATGAGTACTACATAAATAAAGACCAAACATACACCTTTCCATTACAAGGCTTCTAAACAGAACTAAATCTGTGAGAGATGTTAAATATCAGTCTTCAATTTATCATCCAAAAGTCAGCCCATATCTTTGTCAACCTATAATTGCCAAACGCCATGCAAGTGATAGGAAAGCTTTTTAACTGAATTTATTCTACAGAATTACTTTCATAGACCATGATTCAAAAGTACGCATTGACTGTCTCCAGGAGTGATATAAGCAGTAGTGTTATGGGGAAAACCTCTGTATGATTTTGCAAACTTGCTTCTGGGAATTGTGTCTATTTTTCACTCATCTCCACAAGAGACCGTGGTTTAGTACTTTCTTTCTGGATCCCCAGAAAGACAGGTAAGTCTTGTCTTTCCAAAGACCTGATAGTTTTGGTTTTGATGCAATAATGAGAAATACATATTTTTTGAGTTTCCTTTCTGTGGCTACTGTTGAATGAATGTGGGAGAGTGGTTAAATGTCAACAATTTGGAGGTCGGCCATCTGGTTTCTTGTCTCCGTCTATCAGTAACTCACTATGGCACATCAGGAGATTACTCAACTTGCCTTTTCTTTAGTTTTCTCATTTGTAAAATGAGGACAATAGCATTAGCTACTAGGTCTGGGAAAGGATAACGTTAACTGATTTATCCAAGGCATTTATGATACTTATTTAACATATATTAGGTCTAGGCCCTACATAAATTTTAGCTATAATTATTGGTAGTACTACTATTAATAGGTAATATTTACGGAGATTTGACTATGTTCCAGGCATTATTTTAAGCAGTTTACAGAGATGATCTCATTTAGCCTCTACTTTATAAACTGCACATTCTTATTGTTGCTACTCTATGAATGGTGTACACAGAGAAGGGGAAATCATCACTTTCTAGAAGTAGCCTGAACTTCCCATTACACATTCTCTCTTTCCCTATTTATTTGACATTTGTTGTTTATTATTCATCAGTTGTTCAGTCTTATTAATAAAAACAATGTCAACCTGCCTTCAAAGGTGAGGGTAAAAAAATATAAACTGTTTTAAAGCTCCAAAAGTTTTCCAAATTATGTATCACTGCTCTTTAGAACATTACATGTTTTGTACTACATCACTGAAAGACAATGTACTAGAACATGAGAAGCAACACATTGAGCATCAGGACATGTGTGCTCCACTGGCAATTTTGGCACTAATTCCTAGGTAATTTACTTCTAGACATTTAAACCCTCTAGATTGCTGCTACTCCAACTGCCAGTCTGTCAGACATAAGGATCGAGTGCAGTGTACTCAAGGAAATCAACACACTGCTTCCTCCACCAAAGCGTTGTTCTCCGGAAAAACTGTGAGCTGAAAGAAACACGCACTTAGGAATGTGATAGACTTACACGTGGCTGGCTGACTGATCTCTCGGCAGAGGGACGATCGTGGTTGCGGGATGCCATAGCAGCAGTCTGTCTTGTGGACTACGGTTCTAGGAACACCGCTCTAGACCTTACAGTCGTCATCTGTAGAAGGAAAGGGAGGGCTCTTTTGCTGGTGGACTTAATGATTTATATTTGTCACAATCTGTGTAAAACCTTGATTGGCATTGTAATACCAAGAGAAAAGCCAAGCCAACTGGAAGTCACAGACTTTGCCTTGACTACCTCAGTATGAGAAAACTGATACCTGCATTATCAATTGTCCTCCAGCATCAAAGCCACTGTTTGCACCCACTGCTCAGTTCTTACCCTAAGAGAAAGATCCTTTCATGGGGGAGATGAACAGCTGTACAGTTACTCAGACTTTATGGTCACCAGCTGAGTATTGCTAAAGGACGGTCTCTCTTACTCTGCGTAGTCCTGCACGTGCCATTGGTACTTAGTCTTACTTACAAGACATTTGTTTTACTTTTCTCCTCCTTTAAAAAGAAACTCGTTCAAGTGGTCACTTATATACAGCAGCTGGAAGTGTTTAGGAAGGAGTACGGGGGTTCACAGGGAAGGAGGAGGCACACCTGTCTTTCTGAAGCTGTTTGGACTGAATCACACCAGCTCCTCTGGTCGGCAAATGCTGTACCAAGCCTGCCCTACAAGCTTTTAGAGCCAACATTTTAAAATCAAGACCCACTGTATGGTAAAGGCCAACCAATACACTGGAAAACAGATAATCCAGCAGTTCTGATCTCCAGCTGCCACCTCAGGCTGTGCACAACATGGAGAGCCTCCAGGGCCCCAGGCTCTCCACCAGCCCAGGAGGAGCTGCAGCTGCAGTGGTTTGGGTCAGATTCTGTTGTACGGCTTGAGAGAAACGGAAGAAAATTAGAAGGAGAACTAACATAAATTGCAACAGAGGTGGTAAACTCATTTGATATATATTCATTTAAACCAAAGGTGCAGCACATTCGCATAGTTAGAGAATAAATGTGGATATTTATTACAAAAGTGGGCATCTAAATTCCATGCACAAGGCAAGCAGGCAGGACCTGTATTGCTAGCATCTTGTCATTGTGGACTTTTTCTCAGAACAATTAATTTTCCTTGCCGCTCTGTTTTATCTGACTAATGTGCTTGCTCAGGCTCTGTCCCCATGAGTATGTGCTGTCCCACTACAGTCCCTATAAGATAAACTCCCCTCACGCCTGTAATCCCAGCACTTTGGGAGGCCGAGGCAGGAAGATCACTAGGTCAGGAGATCAAGACCATCCTGGCTAAATCCTGTCTCTACTAAAGATACAAAAATTAGTTGGGCGTGGTGGTGGGTGCCTGTAATCCCAGCTACTTGGGAGGCTGAGGCAGGAGAATCACTTGAACCCAGGAGGTGGAGGTTGCAGTGAGTCGAGATTGCACCACTGCACTGCATCTGGGCAACAGAGCGAAACTCCATTTCAAACAATGGAAAAAAAAAGATAAACTCCCACTTAGGTGTGTCTTTATAACTTAGGGGAGAAGAATCAACATTTATTGGGCACTTGCTTTCTGCCTGGTTTTGTACGGGATCCTTTTGAAACGTGAATTCCTCTAAAGCTGGCAGCAACCTTCGAGAGAGCTCAAATTATTTTCATTTCATATCTGCTCTACTTTATTTAGAAGATAACTACCAATATACAGTTTTAGAAGTGTAACCAACTCTTGATATTTTCTACCGGATGTTGGCCATTGCGCCAGTTGATTTCTATTTCAGGAATACATATTCACCCATACGTAAGCCTTCATCGTCACAATGAATCCAATTGGTGTGTCTCATTTCTTATTGTTGCCTAAAACACAACCAATAGCCATGGCTTATGACAAGCTATGTTGCCTTGAATATTAACTTCCCCTGCATAATTTTTTTACTTAAGGGTCATTAGCAGCAGCTGCTGGGAAATAATACCTGCCAATGTCTACTTAGCACAGAAACCGAAACATTAGGTCTGTGATTTATCCAAAGTTAACACACATACCATGGATGGTTGTACCGACGGACGACATCCTGACACAGGGCCTGAGGAAACTGATGTTTATAGCCAAGGCTGTGTCCCAGGGAGACCCGCATAATTGGTTTCTAAAATATCCATACTGCAGGATGAGAGTTACCAGGGAAATCTAATCCTTTTTCCACCTCCCCTGCAACCTGGGAAGATTAACAAGGAAGTGGAGCTGAGGAGAAATCCTGGGGCACCTGTTGCCTCTGAGTGGCACAGGAAAGGGCCAGCTAATTGAGTTTGAGGTCTAATTACGCTCAGGCTCTAGGGCTTTCAGCTGTTGTTAGTTTGGATGCCAATTAAGATCTTATTTCCTCCTTCATAGGAGAAGTCTTTTGAGGAAAGGGCGGTTTTATTTCTTTTCAAGGTGGCATGTCTCCCTTATTGACCCTTTGTTTTATTGTGAGCCACTTAATACAGTGTTGGCTGAAAGGGAATTAGGCTCAATCCTACACGTAAGTAAAATAAAACAATATTCCTTCTGTAGAGCTGCAATCTACCTGTGAGACCTAAAACCAGACGACACAAATGTGAAGTGAAATGAGAATAAAACCAGCCAGCTCACATTCACATCATATTTTATTGTTTCCAGAGAAAATGTAGGATGACTACTAACCCTAGAGAACATAAAATAAGAGAAGACTCTGTGGAGGTTTGCGGTTTTGTTCTGTTTTGCTTTATTGCTTGTTTGTCCAATAATGTGTTTGAGAGGAGTTAGGGATAGTGGCTGCAATGGTTAGTTAGGCTCTATCTAAACATCAATTTTTGACAATATGGGGGAAAGAAAACATTTTCTGAAAGTAGGAACAGCTCACTGTCACTAATGAGAGCAGTATATAATACTTCAATAAAGCCACTACATTTTTTATGAAGGTAATAGTCTACCTTTGAATTCTTTTATGTTAAAGATATTTTTACTGAACTTCGTTTTTTAAATGCATTTGGCTAATGTTATATTTTCTGGTCCAATCTGGATGGTTCTTGTTTTCTTTCATTATAATGAGAGTTTCAGTCTTCTTACTGTGTGCACATATTCTGATCCTGGGTTCACACTCTCAGCAGAAAAATTTCAGGCCCCATTGCTGCCTTACCCAGAAAAGAGAAACTCTTGTTCCCTCAGGATTACTAGGGAGAAAACGTAAGACATTCTCAACACTGTAACTCAGCTTCCCGGAAACTGAAGCAACTTACTTGATAGGCAGGACTAGACCCTGGGTGGGTCTAGTCATGTTATTTAAACCAACGTGAGACACACTTTTGCCCCCTCCACGGGATCTATTTGCCCGCAAAGCTATTTTCTTGTCTCTGCCTCCACTTTCCTCCATTCTTTCTGCCAACCTGGAGGGGCCCCACTCCCTTGTGGAGCCACCTTCTCTGTGGCTGGGATGTCTAGATTCCAATCAGAAAAATAAAAGACACCCTAATTTAACAGGGACTTTAATAAAAAGAATGCATTACACAAATGTCAGAAGACAAAGATGCCAAATAGAACTGATAATGCAACAGTCAGAAAACATTATTAATATAATGTTCCCGTCCCGGCTGAAAGGATAAAAGAAGTATGCTGGAACCTGAGGGCAGCTACAACTGTGATAAGCCTGTCTGGCTTGGCAGACAAGACACAGCCCCTACCAGAGATGTCTCTGAGACAAAGACAGAGTAAAACACCCTCAGGTCTTTCCTTCTACGCGCTAATCTTTGAGCCTTCCTGACCAAAGCAGTCAGCATCAGATGAAAGGGAATACAGAAGGGCCTGGAAAATCAGAAGTATTCCTTGAGATTTAGAAGAAATCAGAAATATTCAGAAGAAATTCAGTTATGCAAAGTTAAATGTTTAAATACCCTCCATCGACTCTGCTAAAATGGTATTTCCTGCCAGTGGTCACTGATAAATGTTTTATTGTTTGTTACATGTTGTCTGACAATGTTTTTTAAAACTATTTCCATAATTCTACATTTTTTGTCTCTCTTCGAACTTTCAGTTATCTCTATGTATTTTCACTAGGCTATACAAAGATTTTAGCAGAAATATTAATTTCTAGATTGGGTCTTAGAAGAAAAAAAAACTAGACTCTTCAATTGGAGAGAAATAAGCAAATTTCCTATTCAGTAAGGATAAAAATTAAATTGTTAACCAGTATTGGTAAGACTACTGCTTATTCTTATCCCATTCCTGCACTCATTTTCTAAGATATAAACTCTGAGATTAAGTAGCTTGCCTATCCTACATTTTAGAACTAAATCGGACTAAAAGCACACAAATATCCCACAGCAACTTAAGTAAGCAAAGGCTCCATATATTTCATGCAATAAGGAAAGGCTATGACATACCCCAAGGACCTGCACAATGGCTCCGCAAGCTCACCAAAGACCCATTTCCCTCCTATGTTTTTGACTTTTCTATATTGTTGCTGCAAAATGGCTGCTGTACCTGTATACATTGTATCCATATTGTAAGCAGAAAGAAGGTGGAAGGGCATAGGAAAAAAGAAAATTGCATCTATTCCTTTTCAAAGGCTCTTCGGAAGGATTCATTTACATATATCCTTGGGAAGACCAGACTAGAGTGCATGACTGTGACAAGGAAAATTAACAGTTTTGACTGAGCACTTTTCTACCTTGCTCAAAGCAATTTCCACTAGCTGGTAATAAAGGGGATTGAGATCATTTGGACAAGTGTCGGTATCCAATACAGTCCACTCCTTGGTCTATCCAACATCCATACCTGCACTCTTCCCATCCTCACACATCATCAAAATACACTTCCTAACTCCCCTAGGGAAATGACCACAAAGTCTCACCCACCCCAAAGTTTAGCGTTTCTGCAAATTATACGGTCCTCTGCCTAAGGTGAGATGTGTCTCTTAACCATCTGATAATGAATTGGCACAAGATACCCATCATACAAAAATGGAGAAGAAACAAGATAATCTCCTGGACTGGATGGGTAGAAAGGGCAACACAGCAGTCCCTGGAACATAGCACAAGTCAAGACCATCTGAAAAGGAATGGTAAGCGCCTTGCCCTAACAGAGGTGCGTCTCTTGATCTTATCTATGGGACATTTTTCTCCTTTGTTGCTCTTCACGTCCCAACAGCACTGCCTTCTGGGTTGCCCACATTAATTTCTCCATGAACAGAGTGGGGTGGGCCCTAGGGAAAATATCCTCCCTGGAAGATGTACCATTTTGCAGCCCACTTCTATGGTACAAATTTAGGGCATTATGGGATTTCTTAGCTGATGACGAAAAAAGGTTGTTGATACTCTGTTTGGAGTTCGCAATGCACTTTTCTCAAACAACACAGAATTCTTGTCTATCTACCTCCTACATGGGGTAACTGTAGCCAAAGTTGTCGTCTAGGCATATTCATCAGACCATTATACTTTTTAATCTCAGCAGCAGTTCTCTGTGGTCTATCCTTGTCCCTCCCTTAAATTATGGGCTGTGATCTGAGGCAATTCAAAACAATAGTCTCTAGAGAAATAACAACATCCTTGATCACGACCTGGTGGAAAATTTTCTCTCTTTGTCTTGCAGATTCTAATTGAGAAGTGTTTGAAAAAGGCCTAAGACCCCAAAATTATCTTGCTTTTCAGCTGCAGCATATGCAAATTTCAGTTTAGGATATAAAAACTGGTTTTTTAAATCATGTAGTCTGGATTTAGAAACTCGTGCTAGGTAATAGTTTAACTAGATTTGACAGTCTGATTTAGGCTTGATAGATAAGACATATTTTAAAATGTGTGAATTTAAAAATGAGTGGGAAAAAGTGAAGCCCAAAACTGGTGCATTTTCTTCGTAATTGGATTATATAGCAGTCACAGGATGCAAACCTATTATTTATCTGTTTCTTCAATTCCTAATTTAATGTCTATAAGTATCTGAATTTAAGAAACATAAATTCTAAAGATCTAATTAATAACACAAAGGCTAAAGTTAATAGAATTGTATTAGGGATTTTTGCAAATAGGTTGTTTTCACAAAAAGTAACTGAGGTGATAGATATATTAATCTGCTTCACTACTATTACTGTTTTACTAATGTATCCCAAAATGTCATACTGCAAACCTCAAATATATGCAATAAAGTGTATTAAAATTTGTAAAACAAACGCACAGAAAATCAGTCACAGTCAACACAGATTTTGGACTACTGGTAGAGAATAACCCTTGCAGGAAACTCTCCCTGTCTCTAAAGGCTGATAGTGCTACACCAAGTTCATGCTTCTTCACTGGGAGGATTTTACCGACGGTGGCATGAAGCAGCCAACACAGCCATACCTGCTGCATTTTTCCTACCAGTTATCCTCACTCTGTAGTTACAGTTGGTGCTTGGTTGTATGTGCCCAAATACCACAAACGACACTTTCCAAAAATGGTTTTATTGACCAAAATTTATTTCAGGTTTCTAAGGTGGGATGGTTGCATCCTCAATTCGCACTGCCTTTCTCCTCCCCTCTACTAACTCCAAAATCTAAGCTTGTTATTCTCATTACCGCTTTGTGGTAAATGAAAGCATACTTAAAACAGCAAGACCTTTTTTTTATTTGTAACGTCCAAGGAGAAGATCAAAGATGAGCAGTCTGGGTCTGAAAAGGGCCCTCTGCAGTGTTCCCTAAGACTCCATCATCTTCCCGCTCCACTCCACTTCCAGAGGGACTTTCTCCACGTGAGGCGAAGCAGGACAGCATCTTGTGCTATCACAGCTTTACTCAAATGAAAGAGAGGAAGGATAACAGTGAAGAAAGGAAAGAGACAATGGACTCAAGAAACAGGCCAAATAAAATGTCTTTTGGGGCACTTAAGTCAGAGGCCACACCTGGAAGCATCTCCTTATATCCACTCAGCCAACGTGAGGTGGGGTGACTATTCCCACTCCTAAGGGGTTTACTAGCAGGAAACAATTTTGATGGGCACATTAATGACTCAAAATTGAAGTTGTTTTTATCCAATATCTGATTATTAAAGTGTTTCATCATACTGAAAAGCTGGAAAGTAATGTGCTGAAAACTCAAATACCCACCATGTGAGTTCTACAGTGGACGTGTGCTTCATTTGGGTTATCGCTTACCTTCCTTTTTATTATAAGCCATTAATCAATTCTGTTTTTGATGCATTTCCAACTATGTTGCATATTCCTGTATATGCCACCCCTAAACACTTCAGAATCTGCATCATTAACTACAATTAACTATTTTATGCTTATTTAAGTAAAATTTACATTGTGTGAAATTAACAAAACTTAAATGTACCTTCATCAAAAGTTAGCAGATGCACACACTTGTGTAACCAAAGCTCAAGTTTCAGAGCACTGCTGTCACTTGAGAAAGTAGCCATGGAACCCTCCCAGTCAATGTTCACCCCATTTGCCCACTCTTCTGACTGTTTCAAGAAAGACTCGTTTTCCCAGTCAGTGCTCACCCCATTTGCCCACTCTTCTGACTGTTTCAAGAAAGACGTGTTTTGCCTGTCTTAGCACTTTCAATGAAGGGAACCCGACAATGTATATGCTTCTGTGCCTGGTTTCTTTTGCTCAGCAGATGGATTTTGTGTACCTGTACTCAGCCTTTGTTATTTCTGAGGAGTCTTCCATTATAGACACACTCTACAGTGTGTTCAGCCACTCTCCGGTTGATTGACACCTGGGCCATTTTCCAGTTTTAGCTATTTTGAATGAAGCTGCTTTAAACATTCATGTACAAGTCATTTTGTGAATGTATGCTTCATTTCCTGTGAGGAAATGTCTGGGTGTAGAACTGCTGGGTCATAATGTAAGTGTATGTTTATTTTTCTAAGAAAATGCTAGACATTTTTCCAAAGTGGTTATACAACTTATACTCTCACCAAAAATATATGAGAGTTCTGGTGGTTTCATAGCCTTGCAGTCATTTGGTGTTGTGAATCTTTTTAATTTAAGCAATTCTGATGGCAACATAATGCTATCTCATTGTGATTTCAATTTATATTTCCCTATTGAATAATGATGTTTTATATCTTGTTATAGCTTGCTCTTTATATGTCTTCTTTGTGAACACAGAAGATGTATGTCCGTTATTTTATTTTATATAAGATAAAATAAAGACTTGTAAGTTTTGACTTGTAGGAATTATTTACATATTTTGGATATAAGTTTTTGTCATTCATGTATATAAATACTAGGTAGTTGTTATTCAAAGACAAATAAAATGGATTCTAGTCCCTAAATCAAATAAGTTTGAAGTATAAACTGAGTGAATTTGACTAACGATTCATATCCTTTTTCTTGAACACATTTTGGGAAACATTTTCTACCCTAACGCAGAGGGCTTATCATGGAGTCATGAAATTGTAAGCTGGGATAGTCTACGAGTTTCCTAGGCTGCTGTAACAAAATACCACAAGGTGAGTGGCTTAAACAACAGGAATGTGTTGTCTCACAGTTCCAGAGGCTGGAAGTCCAAGAGCAAAGTGTTGACAGGGCTGTGCTTCCTCTGGAGGTGCTAGGGAAGGATCAGTTCCATGCCACTCTCGTAGCTCCTGGTGATTTGCTAGTAACCTCTGGTGTTCCTTAACTTATAGACGTGACACCCCAATCTTTGCCTTCACATTCACATGCATTATTCGTGTGTGGGTCTCTGTGTCAAAATCTTTCCTTTTGATAAGAACTCAGTCATATTGATTAGGGCCCACACTAATGGCTATATATTAACTAATGACATCTGCAAACACCCTATGTCCAAATAAAGTCATCCTGCATAGCCTAGGTCCTCAGTGTTAAGACATCAATATCTTTTTGGGGGAGACAATGCAACCCATAACAGCGAGGCTCTTCAAGGTGGATTTTTGAAGATTTCTTGGCTCATGTTTGACCCCTCTGGGATGTCACTGCCAATATTTCTATTAGCCTCTGTTCCATTGCCCATGATGATGAAGGCACAGCTGCCCGACACCTGTTCCACCATGGGAAAGCTGACAGGAAGAAGATCCTGTGTCCCAGTGAATGAGCATTTGTCTTGATACCCTGTTGTGTTCCACGCCTCTACCTCTACTAGAGGCAGAAGACTGGGTTTTGGGGGGTCCTCCTATAGGGATGTCATTGAAGATAGGAGCGCTTCCAAACCTAAGTAAAGTAAAGCTTTCATTTTAGGTGAGAACAGCTAATACATTACTTCTTTGGCTGTCTGTGTATTTTAGATAATCAAACTGGGCTTATTTTTAATACATAACAGGAATTTTCTAACATGAGTGTTAATAAGTTACTTTTATAACTCCCTTGTCAGCAGCAGCTTCATTTATTGGCACAGACCACTTACAGTAATGCATGGGTTTAAGAAACGCTAGGAAAAGTGATGCATTGTTTTGATACTTAACAATGTTATTTGAGCCATTTGTCCTGGTGTCTATAAGTAATATGGTAAACAATCAGGATCCAGTGTTCAGCTTTAGCAACATGGCCAAACTGCCATAAGGCCGTATGTACCCATATAGCCATGAGGAGATTAATCTGAAACCACACAGGTTATTTTCTTCAACAAAACAAGAGCAAATAAAATTTGCTCTCCACAGCAGAACGGTGTCATTAAATAGTGTCGTCATGAGGCTAAGCTTAATGCACTGTCATTGGACAAGATTAAGGAATGAGCACCAACAGTCCATGATCTACTCCACATTTGAGTAAAGTCATAAAAAAGAGAATAAAATATGTAGGAGAAAGCATGGGGAATAGGTAATAGACCAGGAAACATAAGCAAATAAGGGTACTTTTGGAAAACAATTATTCTTAAGGCTTAATGTTTGTTAAAAGCTTCTATGTATCATTATTTCATCCTAAATCCAGTGTGTCATCAATGCCATTATTTATGACACAAATCAGTCTCTATATGAAGATGTATCTTCATCCAAAAGATTCTTCCAGGTGGACTTCAGCCATCAGAGATGGCTGCATTTCCAGTAGACTCTTAATAACTCCTTTTAACAAGAGACTAGAGCCTTTTCTCTGATGAAATATGTATATATTAAAACAGAGTTCTTGCATGTATATCCCTACCATTTTGCATGTCAGGTTTTAATTTTATGATACAGCCCCCCAAAAGACAAAAACCCCAAAACAAAGAAACAATAATGAAATAATATCTACAAAAAGAATGAAAAATAAAAGGCACATATGATCATTTAAAAAAACAATTTAGCCCACTATTAATTTTTCTAAATATAATTTACACTCAATCACTAACAATCTGAGCATTTGTTGGATCATCTGGTTGGCAAGTGCTGCTGGATGAACAGCTGAAAGCGGGCAAAAGGCTCTTCCAGAGCAGCTCGTCTGGGTTCTCAGGGATGTGGAGCACCTCCAGTCACTCAACAGAGTTTGCCTTGTGAATACGTAGGAGGAATGTCAGGGAGAAGGTGCAGCTAGCAATAGAAGACTGAGAGCCCTGGTACAATGTGATCAGTGTGAATGATTTGTGAAAAGGTCCCTCAATGCACCGGAAGTCGAAGTGAGCTCTCCCTAGGGGCGATCAGCCTACAGAGGGTGTTCTTTCTGTAAGGCAAGGCCACTTTTCACAACCCAGATGAATTCAGCTCCAGTGGGGCATGGATGACTCACCCTTTCTCCTGCCTCCTCCACTTTTCCAGCTCAGGAGGAAACTGCCTGAAGACTGCACAAAGCCTTGCCTGTGAAAAGGCATTGCATGTCTGCCTCTCTCCTTCTCCCCACCCTCTCTGGGACTGAGAGAAATACCATATACAAGGAATTGTTTTCACACCAGAATGAAATTCTCTTCTAAAGAACAAGTAGAAATGTAGAAATATTTTCCAGTTGAAGATATAAATTGAAAAATACCAAAGATGTCCTCCCCAGTGAAGGCAATATCATCTACTCATTTCTGGTATTTTCTAGATCTCTCACTGGGAATTTTTAAAGTCATAGAATGTGTCCTGTTTGTGGTTAAGATTTAAAGAACAATCAGTTCAGCATTTGAAAATGAATATCTAACTTTGTCTTCATATTGGATCATTTGAGATGTTACTTTAGAATATATTAATTCCTAGCATCCACTCCAGAAATTTGGATTAGTTCCCTCTGGGATGGAGGATGGTATGTTTTTTAAATCTTCCCATCTAATTCACTATGGAGTGAAATTTGCGAACCACTAATCTTTTATTTATTTATTTATTTATTTATTTACTTTCATTTTATTTTATTTACTTTCTTTTTGAGACGGAGTCTCGCTCTGTTGCCCAGGCTGGAGTGCAGTGGGGTGATCTGGACTTACTGCAAGCTCTGCCTCCTGGGTTCACGCCATTCTCCTGCCTCAGCCTCCTGAGTAGCCTCACCCACCACCATGCCCGGCTAATTTTTTGTATTTTTAGTAGAGATGGGGTTTCACCGTTTTAGCCAGGATGGTCTTGATCTCCTGACCTCGTGATCTGCCCACCTCAACCTCCCAAAGTGCTGGGATTACAGGTGTGAGCCGCCACGCCCGGCCCCAACACTAATCTATTACATCCAAATTCTAATTTTTCTAATTGTAGACAAACAATCTCATTAATTATTAACCAGAACTCTACAATCTTTTCTCTTGAGAATCACAAAGAAAACATGTCCTAACTCACTCTACAAGGCCAGCATTATGCTAATACCCAAATCAGATAAAGGCATTATAAGAAAACTGCAGACAAAATGACTTTTATGAATACTCTTGCAAAAACCCTCAATAAAATATTAACAAACCAAATTCAACAACATATAAAAGTAATTATATACCACTACCAAGCAAGATTTGGTATACAAAGGTATATAAAAATGACATTTAAAAAAAATCAATATAATTCACCATATTAATAGGCTAAAGAAGAAAAACCATGTAATCATTTCAATTGATAGTAAAAATAATTTGAGAAAATCAAACACCTATTTATAATTAAAAATTGTCAGAAAATGAATAATAAAAGGGAACTTGAAGAACTACAAAAACCTATATTTAATGTCATACTTAATGATGAGAGACTAGACAGTTTCACACTAAAATCAGAAATAAGGACAAAATATCTTGTCTCAGCACTAGTGCCTGCAAATATACAGAAGTTAATTTGCTTTCCTATATATCGGAAATGACCAATTTGAATTTGTCGAGACCATCCTGGCTAACACAGTGAAACCCCGTCTCTACTAAAAAAAATACAAAAAACTAGCCGGGCGAGGTGGCGGGCGCCTGTAGTCCCAGCTACTCCGGAGGTTGAGGCAGGAGAATGGCGTGAAACCGGGAGGCGGAGCTTGCAGTGAGCTGAGATCCCGCCACTGCACTCCAGCCTGGGCGACAGAGCGAGACTCTGTCTCAAAAAAAAAAAAAAAAAAAAAATTTGGTGCCATTTGCAGTACCACCAGAAAACGAAATACTTGAGTATAAATATAACAAAATATATGCAAGAACAGTACTCATGAAACTATAATTCATTAATGAAATAAATCAAAGAATATCCAAACAGAGGATATCCTGTGTTCATGGATTGGAATTTTCAATATGGTTAAGATGTCACTGTTTCCCAAATGGAACTATAGTGTCTATGAAATCCCAATCAAAATTCAGCAAGCTGTTTTTCAGATATCAGCAAACTGATAGGCAAGGACCTAGAATAATCCACACATACTGAAGAAGACCAATTTAGGGGATTTCACCACCCTATTTAAAGACATTATAATGCCACTGTAGCCAAGATAGTGAGGTATTGCTGAAGAAACAGACACATAGTCCAGCAAAAATCCACATAAATACATTGGTGATTTTTGACAAAAGCACAAAGACATTTCAATTGAGAAAGTCTAGGGTTTTTTTGTTTTATTTCAGTGAATGATTCTGGTACATTTCAATGTTCATATGAATAAAAAGTTGAACCTAGACACATAACTTAAACTTTAAATGCAAATTAACTCAACGTGGATCATAGAACTAACGTAAAATGTAAGACTATAAAACTAGAAGAAAACACAGGAGAAAATATATGAAAGGGTTGGGTTATGAGATTCATATATAACATCAAAATCAATACACATTAAATAAAAAAATTAATAAGCTAGTTTTTTCTTTTTCTTTCTTTTTTTTTTTTTAATTTGAGACAGGGTCTCACCCCATCCCCCAGGCTGGAGTGCAGTGGCAGGATCACGGCTCTCTGCAAACTCAACGTCCCAGGCTCAAGCAATTCTGCCTCAGCTTCCCAAGTAGCTGGGACTACAGGCTTGCATCATGACACTTGGTTAATTTCTGTGTTTTTTGTAGAGATGGGGTTTTCTCATGTTGCCAAGGCTGGTCTTGAACTTGTGGGCTTAAGCAATCCGCCTGCCTCAGCCTCCCAAAGTTCTGGGACTATAGGTGTGACCCACTATGTACCTGGTGAGCTGCAGATTATTAAAATTAAAAACTTTTATTTAGATAAAGACACTGTTTAGATAATGAAAACGCAAGAAAAAAACAAACAAATTAAAGGCTTGGAGAAAATATTTGCAAAACACATTTGACAAAGGTGATGTTTTTAAGATATATAAAAAAATTCAAAATAAAACAGTAATAACTTAATAAAAACTCAGATCAAAAACTCAATTAAAAGGATTTGAATGAGCACCTCACAAAGAAGGTATACAGACGGCAAGCATAAGAAATTATGTCTAAAATTATTTGTCATTAGGGAAATACAAATTAAAACAGTAATAAAAGACACATCTATTAGCATGGTTAAAATTAAAAAACAACACCAATTGCTGATGAAGATGCAGAACAACAGGAATTCTCCTTCATAGAGGATGAGAATACAAAAAGGTACATTTATTTTGGAAGAGAGTTCGGCAGCTTTTTACAAAGCTAAACATAGTCTTACCATACAATCCAGCAATCAATCACACGCCTAGGTATTTACCAACTTATGCTCACACAACACCATGCACATGAATGTTTATAGCAGCTTTATAATTGCTCCAAACTGGAAGCAACCAAGATATTCTTAAGCAAATGAATAAACAAACTCTGGCACACCCTCACTATAAACTACTATTTAGCAATAAACAAAAATGCTATCAAAGCACACAAAGATATGGGTGAATCTTATCTGCATTTTGCCAAATGAAAGCAGCAGTTTATGATTGTATATATAAATGATTCCATTTCCAAGGCATTCTGAAAAAGGAAAAACTATAGAGGTGGTAAAAGGATTAGCAATTGCCAAGGGTTAGTGGGAGGATTAATATGTGAAGCCCAGGGAATTTTATAGAACAGTGAAAATATTCACTGTATGAATCTGTAATGGTGGATACATGGCATTAGGCATATGTCAAAATTCATAGAACTTTATAGTGCAAAGATTCAATATTAATGTATACAACTTAGGAAAAATTAGGATGTTGGGGCCATCCAAGAGTAGAATGTATCACGTGACAAAAACAGTTTAACTGTGTTATAAATATATGAAAACTGTATTATAAATATATGAAAAAAACTCACTGAAGGGGTTTAAAAACGAGCAAAGTACTTGAATAGACATTTCCACAAACAAGACAGTCAAATGGCTAATAAGCACATGAAAAGATGCTCAGCATTCCTAATCATTAGGGAAATGCAAATCAAAACTCCTATGAGATTCTACTTCACAATCACTTACAATGTCTACCACCCACAACAACAACAAAAACCCAGGAAATAACGAGTGCTGGCAAAGACACGGAGTACCCTTATGCACTGATAGTGAGAATCTGAAATGGTGCAACCCCTGTGAAACGTGTATGGCAGTTACTAAAAATAAATAAAAATAGAATTACCATAGGATCCAGCAATTCCACTTCTGGATATACATCCCAAAGAACTGAAAGCAGGGCCTCCATGATATGTTGCACACCCACGTTCATAGCAGCAATATTCACAATAACTAAAACATGGAAACAACCCAAGTGTCCATTGAGGGATGAAGAGATAAGCAGAATGTGCTATCCACACGCAATGACATATTATTCAGCCTTAAAAAGGAAGTCAATCCTGACACATGCTACAAAACCAATGAAACGTGAGAACATAATGCTCAGTGAAATAAGCCAATCAAAATAAGCCAGTACAAAATGACAAGTACTATATAATTCCACTGGTTTGTGGTACTTAGAAAGTCAAAATCAGAGAGACAGAAAGTAGAATGGCAGTTGCCAGGAGCTGCAGGGAGCGGGTCATGTTTAATGGGTTATGGTAATGTTAGTGTTCAATGGGTCCAAAATTTCAGTTTCACATGAAGAAAGTGTTCTGGATGTGGATGATGCTAATGGTTGTAGTCTTATAAACGTATTAATAACAATGAACTCTACACTTAGAAATGGTTCATATGTAATTTTATGTCATGTATATTTTACCACCATGAAAAATATGGGGAAAAAAAGTGTTACTGAGAAACACATTTTAAGTATAAGAATGCAGAATAATTAAAAATGAAATAATATAAAGACATACTGTATAGATAATTATCAAAGACATATGAAATAAAGACAGATTTACTAATACCAGGAAAAAGATTTTAAGCAAAGAAACATGAATAAGACTAAAAAAGTGTATTTCACAGTGATAAAGAGGTTAATCCAACAGGAAGTTATCACAATCCCAAATCTGTGAAAATCTATACATAGTTTCAAAGAAATTTATGCATAGTTTCTTAAAAATCTAGAAAAAATAAAAGATAAAATCCAAGGAAGAAAATGATAATAAAACACAAAAAAGTCAATGGAATAGAATATATACATAAAGTAGAGGAAATAAAGCTAAAATGGGCTCTTTGAAAGGATTGATTCAACTAAGCCACAGGCGATATACATCAAGGAAAAAGAGAAAAGAAATTACGAAATTCCAGAATGAATAAGGATACATCATTAGAGATCCCAAATAAATAGGATTATATCTTTCCTGAATAGTAAGAATGCTTGGAATATGCAGTTCTAGGCTTAATTCACTTCTTTAGTAATTTCAGGACACCTGGCCTTTCTTTCTTGGCTGCAAGGTAGCTGCCACAGCTTCAGGCATCACTTCCTCAAGGAACTGTGATCCGAAGCATTAAACGGAATTGGGATTTTCTCTTCACCTACTCTATATTGTCAAAGAAAATTATTTCCTATAATTAAACTAATAGACATCATTCATATACCATTGGTTGGAACTAGGGTTACAGGTCTTCTGTTGCAGGGACTCTAAAACCTACACTATGGCATAAAAGTTCCCCACCTCTATTTTGAAATTTTTTGATAATCAACAAAGAAGAGGTCTGATATCTTTTGGGGAAGCTGACAAGATTCTCTGCCACATTTAGCATTTTCTCAGATGCATGAGTAAATAAATTCTCTCTTTTGCAAAAGCTAATATTGAATGACATTTGCAACTAGCATGGCGCAGGCTAATACAAACTGGACCCTACTTATCCATTAATATCTATCCTTGGGAATCAAAATAATGAATGTTCTAGTTACAAACAACTCAGTCATTAAAAATATTCGTCTTTCACTGCCAACCATTCCTATATGTGCTGCTACACATTTTTATAGATAATAAAACTATATTTATTTTACAATGTTTTATAACGCAAAGGTAAATATTTTACTCTGCAATACAGATACACAAAGTAGATGGGTATATTCTATAAGTAGAATGGTAAGTAAAATGCAATTTTATTCAAGTAGTAGTTCTAGTGGACAATCATGGATCAGATATTGGTTCATGGCTTTGCTGTGTGAGAAACATACTGGCCACCAGGTGCTCTCAGTCCATAAGATACACAAACTAATTCCAACCTACTGAGGTAGGTGCTTTGTTGGAAATAAGTTTAGGGAGATAAGAGAGAACAGACAGTGATACAAGAAAAATTAAAATATTTTCCTGGAAGAGAAGCATTTTGTAAATTCGTCCATCCTGATGGTTGATCACACATTTTTTTCTTGCTATAGACTTTGCCTAAATAGAAATAGTTGCTGATCAATGTTGTGGAGTTCGTCCATTGATTGCACTGACTGTTTATGATGAAAGTCTGATGTGAATTGTTTATTATCAACTGGGCGGTGCATAAGATGTGAATGCTCTGATTGAATCAGAAATGTATCTGGATCCCCTACATATCACAGAGTTTGTTTCCCAAACAAGTCTGGTTAAATCAAACATCAAAGATTTTTTTGAAAAACTAGAACTTAGGAAAACAAATTCAGTCCAGCTGACATTAAACTCTGCTCCTGTCAAACCAAACAGGATTTTAATGTCTCTTGCCTGTTAAGTATTAGTGAGGAATCTGTCTAAACAGTAAAAAGTACAATCCCACAGTCATTAAATCAAAGTAATTAGAACTCCAGTGATGGGTAAAAGTGGAATCATATGTTCTTCCTCGCTGGGAGCTATCCATTGGCTGGGGTATTTGGAAATCCGTGACTTCAGGTGGAGAGCTGAAGCTAAATATTATGATGTGCTTTGTGTGTGTGTTATGCAGGTCATTCTAAGCTACATGTTTTGTCTCTCTCATGTAGGAGATAAATTATATAGTGAAACTAGATGTTTAAAAACCATGTGCTACTCTTTGATAGCAACCTATAGGAGTTAACTATGTATACGTCAGTTGTCCCCGGATATTTAATATTTGCCTGGCATATCGTTGATGTAAAATTCTTGGGATTCTGGTATATTTGACTCAACAAACTCCCAAAACAAAGTGGAAGTTCTATTAAATATGCTGTGGATTAAAAATCACCTCCACCAAAGGGCAGAGTAAGATACCAGCAGAAACAGCAGTCACCAATGCTTCATGAATAAAAGCCACACTCAACCTTGAGTTAAGTGGCTGAATGGCAAGTGGCTTTCTCTGTTAAGCAGATTCTAATACTACAAAACATTTTTTTCACATCTGTTTTTAATCCTGCAATATAACATACATTGCAGAGTATACAGTAAAAACAAATTTAAAACATAATAAATTCTAAAAATACAACAAAATTAGTTATAAAATCATTCCTTGAATGATTTTGTATCAAATTAAATATTTATCCCACATTACGGTAACAGTCATCAATGTCCCTTCATTGTGTCATATATAAAAAAAAAACCTTCAATTTTGCAGTGACTACTATTTGGAATTTACATAGACATTGATATACCTTGCATTTCTAGTGTAATATTAAGAAAATAATAATGAATGTTAAACATACATCGACTCATCACTATATGTCAGGCAAGGCCTTCAAGCTTGAAGTGCAATGCATTCAATAATCCTCACGATGTACCTTTAGGCATTATTATTTCTGTTTTAGAGATGACAAAATTATGGCCTTGCCTCAGTCATGTAGGCAAAGTGCTCAGTATCATGCAACTTCTAACTTGTGGGCTGGGGATTTTGACTCCGGGGTACAGGACCAGGCAATTACATCGAAGCTAATCAATTGCGCCACTTTCCTTTACTGCCTTCTCACTAAAAGACATGGCATTCCAGGAAAGTGTGTCACATAAAACAGTTGTGAAATGATTTCATAAATAGTAATATTCAGCCTTTAATTTCAAACTATTATATAAGCTACCATTTTTTAAACTTTCCTTTTCCACCAGTAATTTACTCCACACTCATTAATGATGATCATGACATTTTACAACCAATAAGGATTTTGGAGGGATGGCACATTGGGCAGAGAAGAGACAGACCAGAGTTATTGATTGTGTTGATGTTGACAACTGCCCTGTCACGGCCAGCTCTCTCTGCAGCCCTCCCCACAGCCTCCATGTGACATGTGTAAGCAGGCGGTGTGTTGTCAGTAATGCAGTTCTTTCTCTTTTCTTCCATCATCGTAAGTTCATTATCAGGGTAGTGCTGGTGGAGATTCATGGAAATTGGGCAGGTTTACTAGGCAGCCAGCTAATGATGCTATGCCAGGCAGGGCCCACCTCCCTTCTGTTACGACTTAAAACTTCCAGCACTACTATTTATTCTGGACAGAGATTACATTGTACCTCTAACAGCTCCCTGGCTTACCTGAAAACATCATCTAGAAGGAAGAGCTTATCAACTGGTTCCTCACAATGCCCTCCATGAAGAGGCCAGTGGGACAGAAGGGCATGCCAGCAGCTGGGCTCTGCTGAGCCCACGTGCCCACATTTCACTTTCTAAGCATTCCATGTGGCATGTGAATATCTCTGTCTTACAAATTAGAAAATTAAGTTATGGTACAGCCAGTTTTATTACACAAGGCTACCGTATTAGTCCGTTTTCACACTGCTAATAAAGATACACCAGGACACTGGGAAATTTACAAAAGAAAGAAGTTCCACATGGCTGGGGAGTCCTCACAACCATGGCAGAAGGCAAAGAGAAGCAAGTCACATCTTGTGTGGATGGCAGCAGGCAAACAGAGAGCTTGTACAGGGAAACTGCCCCTTACAAAACCATCAGATATCTTGAGACTTACTCACTATCACGAGAAGAGCACAGGAAAGACCTGCCCCATGATTCAATCATCTCCCACTGGGTCCCTCCCACAACATGTGGAATACGTGGGAGCTACAATTCAAGATGAGATTTGGATGGGGACACAAAGCCAAACCACACCATTCCGCCCCTAGCCCCTCCCAAATCTTGTGTCCTCACATTTCAAAACCAACCATGCCTTCCCAACTGTGATGTTTAATGCTGAGTGTCAACTTGATTGGATTGAAGGATGCAAAGTATTGATCCTGGGTGTGTCTGTGAGGGTTTTCCCAAAAGAGCTTAACATTTGAGTTAGTGGGCTGGAAAAGGCAGAACCACCCTAAATCTGGGTAGGCAGAATCTGATCAGCTGCCAGTGTAGCTAGAATAAAAACAGGCAGAAAAATGTGAAAAGAGAGACTGGTCTAGCCTCCCAGCCTATATCTTTCACCTGTGCTGGATGCTTCCTGCCCTTGAACATCAAACTCCAAGTTATTTAGTTTGGGACTCGGACTGGCTCTCCTTGCTCCTCAGCCTGCAGACAGCCTATTGTGGGACCTTGTGATCATGTGAGTTAATACTTAATAAACTCCTTTATATATATGGAATACATATATAGAGAGAGAGAGAGAGCACGCTGATGTTGATTCCAAGGTACCCAAAACGTCATTGTAGTCTGCCACTTAAAGTAGTGGCTTATTGAGGTCAGTGAATTAATGGAGTTTTAGCTCAGGTCCAACTTCTAGTGGGTCCAGTGGGTCCCCAGACTCATCCTGTAGTTATTTCCGCAGTGCCAGAATGCAAAACTGGCATATAAATACTTAGCAGCTGGCAGAAACCCCACATTGGCTCCCTGACTGGTAGGGTTAGGAGTATTATGATGGGAAAGGCCAAATGGAAGCCATTAGAGCTGTCTCTACCTAGAAAACTAATAAATCAAAAACAATATCACATCCCGGGAGGGACTGCTGAGATTAGTGCCACCATCAAGGACTTGAAAAACATGGGGGTGTTGATTCCCACCACATCCCCATTCAACTCTCCCATTTGACCTGTGCAGAAGATAAATGGATCTTGGAGAATGACAATGGATTGTTGTAAGCTTAACCAAGTTGTGACTCCAGTTGCAGCTGCTGTACCAGATGTGTTTCATTGCTTGAGCTAATTAATACATCTCCTGGTAACTGGTATGAAGCCATTGATCTCCATTCCTGTCCATAAGGCCCACCAGAAGCCATTTGCCTTCAGCTGGCAAGGCCAGAACTATACCTTTACTGTGTTACCTCACGAGTATATAACTCTCCAGCTTTGTGTCATAATCTTATTTGGAGAGACCTTGATTGCTTTCCACTTCTACAAGATATTACATTGGTCCTTTACATGGATGACATTATGCTCATTGGATCCAGTGAGCAAAAAGTAGCAAACCAACTGGACTTGTTGGTGAGACATTTGCATGACAGAGGATGGGAAATAAATCCAACTAAAATTCAGGGACCTTCTAACTCAGTAAAATTTCTATGGGTTCAGTGAAGTGGGACCTGTTGAGATATTCCTTCTAAAGTGAAAGATAAGTTGCTGCATCAGACCCCTCTTACAACCATGAAAGAGGCACATTGCCTAGTGGGCCTATTTGGATTTTGGAGATAACACATTCCTCATTTGGGAGTGTTACTCTAGCCCATTTATTGAGCAACCTAAACAGCTGCCAGTTTTAAATGGGGTCCAGAACAGGAGAAGGCTCTGCAACAGGTCTAGGCAGCTGTGCCAGTTGCTCTGCCACTTGGGCCATATAGACCCAGCAGATCCAATGGTGCTAGAGGTGTCAGTGGCAGATAGGGATTCTGTTTGGAGTTTTTGACAGGACCCCATAGGTGAATCACAGTGGAGACCTCTAGGATTTTGGAGCAAAGCCCTGCCATCTGCAGATAACTACTCTCCTTTTGAGAGAAAGCTCTTGGCTTGTTACTGGGCTCCAGTGGAAACTGAATGTTTGACTATGAGTCATCAAGTCATCATGCTACCTGAACTGCCTATCATGAACTAAGTGCCTTCTGACTCATCTAGCCATAAGGTGGGTCATGCACAGCAGCATTCCATCATCTAAGGGAAGTGGTATATATGTGATCAGGCTCAAGCGGGTCCTGAAAGCACAAGGAAGTTACATGAGGAAGTGACTCAATGCCCATGGTCTCCACTCTGGCCACCCTGCCTTCTCTCCGACAACCTGCACTGATGGACACATGGGGAGTTTCTTATGATTAGTTGACCGAGGGAGAGAAGACTAGGACCCGACTCACAGATGGTTCTGCACAACATGCAGGCACCATTTAAAAGTGGACAGCTGCATCACTACAGCCTCTTTCTAGGACATCCCTGAAGGACAGTCGTCAAGGGAAATCATCCCAGTGGGCAGAACTTCGAGCAGTATATCTGGTTGTGCACTTTGCATGGAAGGAGAAATGGCCAGATGTGTGATTATATACTGATTCATGGGCTGTAGCCAATGGTTTGGCTGGATGGTCAAGGACTTTGAAGAAGCATGATTGGAAAATTGGTGACAAGTAAATGTGGGGGAGGGGAGAGGTATGTGGATGGACCTCTCTGAGTGGTCAAAAACTGTAAAGATATTTGTATCCCATGTGAGTGCTCACCAACAGGGTGACCTCAGTAGAGGAGGATTTTAATAATCAAGTGGAAAGGATGACCCGTTCTGTGGATATAACTCAGCCTCTTTCCCAAGCCACCCCTGTCATTGTCCAATGGGCCCATGAACAAAGTGGCCATGGTGGGAAGGATGGAGGTTGCCCATGGGCTCTGCAACATGTACTTCCACCCACCAAAGCTGACCCACTATGGCCACTGCTGAGTGCCCAGTTCTCCAGCAGCAGAGACCGACACTGAACCCTCAATATGGCACCATTCTTTGGGGTGATCAGCCAGCTACCTGGGGGCAGGTTCATTATATTGGACCTCATCCATCATGGGAAGGGCAGAAGTTTGTCCTCACTGGGATAGACACTTACTTCAGATATGAGTTTGTCTATCTTGCATGCAATGCTTCTGCCAAAACTACCATCCGTGAACTCACAGAATGCCTTATCCACTGTCATGGTATTCCACACAGCATTGCCTCTGACAAAGACACTCATTTTATGGTTAAAGAAGAGTGGCAGTGGGCTCATGCTCATGGAATTCATGGGTCTTACCATGTTCCCCGTTATCCCCAGGCAACTGGATTGATAGAATTGTGGAATGGCCTTTTGAAGTCACAATTACAATGCCAACTAGGTGACCATACTTTGCAGGGCTGGGGCAAAGTTCTCCAGAAGGCCATGTATGCTCTGAATCAGCGTCCGATATATGGTCCTGTTTCTCCCATAGCCAGTATTCACGGGTCCAGGAGTCAAGGGATGGAAGTGGAAGTGGCACCACTCACCATCACCCCTCGTGATCCACTAGCAAAATTTTTGTTTCCTGTTCCTGCGACATTACGTTCGGCTGTCCTAGAGGTCTTAGTTCCAGAGGGAGGAATGCTGCCACCAGGAGACACAACAACAATTGCATTAAACTGGAAGTTAAGATTGCCACCTAGACACTTTAGGCTCCTCCTACATTTAAGTTAACAGGCTAAGAAGAAGTTACAATGTTGGCTGGAGTGACCTGAACTATCAAGATGAAATCAGTATACCACTTCCTTACTCAAGTAAGGACGAATATGCATGGAATACAGGAGATCCATTAGGGTATCTCTTAGTATTACCATGCCCTGTGATTAAGGTCAATGAGAAGCTACAACAACCCAAACCAGGCGGGACTACAAATGATGCAGAACCTTCAGAAATGAAGGTTTGGGACACTCCATGAGGAAAAAAAAAAAAAAAAAAAAAAAAAAAAAAACCACAACCTGCTGAGGTGCTTGCTGAAGGCAAAGGCAATACAGAATGAGGAGTAGAAGAAGGTCATCATCAATACCAACTATAACCACGTGACCAGCTGCAAAAATGAGGACTGTAACTGTCATGAGTATTTCATCCTTCTTTTGTTAAAAACACGTTTGTGCATATATATACTTGTACTAAGAAAATATCTTCATTTTATTTTCTTTCTTTGTTATCATGTGACATAAGATTTATTGACTTCACATCAGCATTTAAGTATTGTTAACTTTATGTAATACTATTTGGGTTGAGGATTGGTGCATTTCTGGTTGTACAAAAGACAGTTGTATTATGTTAGGCATAATTATGACCTTATTACTGTCTTTACTTGAAGATTATGTATGATCTCCGAAGATGTGTATGGGTTGAATGGACAAGAGTGGACTTGTGATGGTTAATACTGAGCATCAATTTGATTGGCTTGAAGGATACAAAGCATTGATCCTGGGTGTGTCTATGAGGGTGTTGCAAAAGGAGATTAACATTTGAGTCAATGGGCTTGGAAAGGCAGACTCACCCTTTACCTGAGTGGGCAAAATGTAATCAGCTGCCAGCACAGCTAGAATATAAGCAGGCAGAAAAATGTGAAAAGAAAGACTGGCCTAGCCTCCCAACCTACGTCCTTCTCCCATGCTGGATGCTTCTTGCCCTAGAACATCAGATTCCAAGTTCTTCAATTTTGGAACTTGGACTGGCTCTCCTTGCATCTCAGCCTATAGATGGCCTATTGTAGGACCCTGTGATCATATGAATTAATAAACTCATATATATATTCCATTAGTTCTGGACCTCTAGAGAACCCTGACCAATACAACAACAGTCCTCGAGAGTCTTAAAATATTTCCACATTAACCCAAAAGTCAACAGTCCAGTCCAAAATCTGATTGAAGACAAGGAAAGTCCCTTCCAGCTATAAGCCTGTTGAAATCAAAAGCAAGTTAGTTACTTCCTAGACAGAATGCAGGTATAGGCATTGGGTAAATACAGCCATTCCAAGTGGGAGAAATTGGCCAAAACAAAGAGGCCACAGGCCCCATTCAAGAACAAAATCCAGCAGAACAGTAAAATCTTAAAGCTTCTAAATGTTCTCCTCCATGTCTCACATTTAGGTCACCTTTGTGCAAGAGGTGGGTTCCCACGGTCTTGGGCAGCTCTTCCCCTGTGGCTTTGCAGGATGTAGGCACTCTCCTGGCTGCTTTTATGGTCTGGTGCTGAATGTCTGCAACTTTTCCAGATGCACTGTACAACTTGTCAGTGGATCTACCATTCTAAGGTCTGGAGAATGGTGGCCCTCCTCTCACAGCTGCACTAAGCAGTACCCCACTAGGGACTCTGTCTGGGGGCTCTGACCCCAAATTTCCCTTCTGCACTGCCCTAGCAGAGGTTCTCTATGAGGGCTCTGCCCCTGCAGAAAACTTTTGCCTGGGAATCCAGGCATTTCCATACATCCTCTGAAATCTAGGCAGAGGTTTCCAAACCTCAATTCTTGACTACTGTGCACCTGCAGGCTCAACATCATGTGGAAGCTGCCAAGTCTTGGCAACAGCTTGAGATGTACCTTGACCTCTTTTAGTCATGACTGGAGTGGCTGGGATGCAGGACACCAAGTCACTAGACTGCACACAGCAGAGGGAACCTGGACCCAGCTCATGAAACCATTTTTTCCTCCTAACCCTCCAGGCCTGTGATGGGAGGGGATGCTGCCAAGGTCTCTGACAAGCCCTGGAGACATTTTCCCAATTATCTTGGTAATTAACATTCGACTATTCATTACTTATGCAAACTTATTCAGCTGGCTTGAATTTCTCCTCAGAAAATGGGATTTTCTTTTCTATTGCCCTGTCAGGCTGCAAATTTTCCAAAATTTTATGCTCTGCTTCTCTTATAATACTAAATGCCTTTAACAGCACCCAAATCACATCTTGAATGCTTTGCTGCTTAGAAATTTCTTCTGCCATGTGGGCGGATCACAAGGTCAGGAGATTGAGACCATCTTGGCCAACATGGTGAAACTCCGTCTCTACTGAAAATACAAAAATTAGCTGAATGTGGTGGCACGTGCCTGTAATGCCAGCTACTCAGGAGGCTGAAGCAGGAGAATCGCTTGAACCAGGGAGTCAGAGGTTGCAGTGAGCCAAGATTGCACCACTGCACTCCAGCCTGGCAACAGAGCGAGACTTCATCTCAAACAAACAAACAACAACAAAAAAGAAATTTATTCTTCCAGATACCCTAAACTATCTCTCTCAAGTTCAAAGGTCCACAAATCTGTAGGGGAGGACCACAATGCCACCAGTCTCTTTGCTAAAACATAACAAGAGTCAACTTTGCTCCAGCTCCCAACAAGCTCCTCATTTCCATCTGAGACCATCTTGGCCTGGACATTATTGTCCATATCACTCTCAGCATTTTGGGCAAAGTCATTCAACAAGTGTCTAGGAAGTTCCAAACTTTCCCACATTTTCCTGTCTTTTTCTGAGCTCTCCAAGCTGTTCTAGACCCTGCCCATTACCCAGTTCTAAAGTTGTTTCCACATTTTTGGGTACCTACAGCAGTGACCCGCTCTACTCGTACCCATATCTATATTGTGTAGGGTCCTCTAGAGGAACAAAACTAATAGGAAATATATATATTTCACACAATATATATACTCCCACAATCACAAGGTCTCACAATAGCCTGTCTGCAAGCTGAGGAGCAAGGAAGCCAGTCTGACTCCCAAAGGTGAAGAAGTTGGAGTCAGATATTTGAGGGCAGGAAGCATCCAGCATGGGAGAAAGATGGAGGCTGGGAGGCCAGTCTAGTCTTTTCACATTCTTCTGCCTGCTTTTCTTATTCTGGCTGTGCTGGCAGCTGATTAGATTTACCCACCCAGATTAAAAATGGGTCTACATTTCCCAGCTCACTGACTCAAATATTAATCTCTTCGGGCAACACCCTCACAGACACACCCAGGGGCAATACTTGGCATTCTTCAGTCCAATCAAGTTGACACTCAGTATTAACCACCACAGTTACAGACTTTGAACGTATCAAAATCTGGAGTCAAACCAAGGCACTTAGACTACGCTTGGAAGACAAGACAGAATTTCTATGGGAAGACAAGATCTCTGCAGACTGACCCTCATGGAGTTTGGGCATTTTGTCCAGGCTTGTGCTGGAGAGTAGCATAGTGCTAGCTCCTTCATTTCTCTCACCCTGGACCATTTCCATAATTAAAGGGTAAGTTTCTCTCTTGCAGTCCAAATTCAGAAAATTGATCCTGAACTGCAAATAATTAGCAAAATACTGTCTTAAGGAATGTGTTTTCCACCCTAAATGTGTCTGCTTCACTTTGCTTTCAGAACTTGGCTCATTAAGAAGGAACAGAGAGTTCTTTTTGCCATGTCATCTTAGCCTCCAGGACAGCAACAAAATGAATGTAATCACAGGAAATGCAGGGGTTTACTGGGAAGTCTAAAAATGTACATATAGACTTGGAGATGGAAATCCAGCACCATTTTGGAAGCATTTGAGATGAAAATTTTAAGATACAATGAATTTCTCTAAGTTTCTCTTCAAAGTTCAGCCTGTGAGCTTCCTTGTTCTTTGTTCTCAAACCCAACTTTCTTGATCTCCATGCCTCCTTGCCTAAGTTACTGTAAACAACCTTCCTGTCAGTGCTAATCAATAACTCACATCTGTTCCCTTGGTTACCGTGTACCCATTCCACCCTTCAAAACCACACGTCCACCCTTTGAGACTGCATGTCCCACCACTGTAACTCGCTTTCCTCTTCCCCCTTCCTTATTTGGGAAAAAATATTCACAAGTAGCCAATCAGGTCAGTTTAGTTTGTGCGGTCCGACTCCAGCCCATGGGGGAGTGACACAGAGATAGGGTCTATGCATTAAAGATAAAAACCCCTTCGTTCCTTTGTTTCCTGTGCTCTTGCCATTGCTCCACCTGCGAGATGCACCCTTCTATAGAAGTAAAATTGCCTTACTGAGAAAATGGATGTTACAGTGCTATTTCTTTTACAGCACCGAAAATTTGTTTCTAACAAAATTTCCATACATTTTCTGCTTTCAAATAAGGATTTTGCCTTGATATATAATATAGTTTGAATATGTCCCCTCCAAATCGATGCTGATTTGTAAACCCCAATGTTGGATGTGGGGCCTGATAGGAAGTGTTTGGGTCCTGGGGGTGGATTCCTCATGGTTTGGTGCTGTCCTTGAGAAAGTGAGTGAGTTATTGTTCTCACAAGATCTGGTTGCTTAAAAGTGTGTGGCTCCTCCCACCCTCTTGCTCCTGCTTTTACCACATGAGGTATCTGTTTCTACTTCACATTCTTCCATGAGTAAAAGTACTCTGAGATCTCCCCAGAAGCCAAGCAGATGCTGGTTTGCAGCCTGCAGAATCATGAGACAATTAAGTCTTTTTTCTTTATTGAATTATTCAGTCTCAGGAATTTCTTGAAAGCAATGAAAGACTAGTCTAATGCAATGTACTGGCTGTCAAACATTTTAGTAGGTTAGTTCATTGTTGAACTGCAGGAGGACCATGAGACAGATAATCATGATAACTAGTTTCAGGACCCAATTCATCCCTGCAATAGCAGTACTCTTAGGCAATTAAGTTCTTCAATATATCAGTCTCCTTTCTTTTAAAAAGGGGGTGAGAAAAAAACATGATGCTGACATGCTTTTGAGAGTCATAATGAGATTTTATATGTAAAAATACTAAACGAAACTCTATGGCACCGTAGCAATGCCAACTGGTATGTTTCTATTACTAGTACTATTTTCATTATAATACTATTATTACTAGAACTATTATAATAGTAATTATTAATACTAAAGTACATAGTGGCTATTTAATGTGATGTAAGACTTTACTGTAATTACTAATGAGACATGACCTCATCTATTCTGTAGCCACCTCACTGGGGGTCATTGGACAGAGGAATGTTTTTGGGGAGGGCAGTGGGCTGAGTACTGCTTGTTTTACAGAAATAGACCCCCAAGACAGCAGTGAGTCACATCCATGCTTTGTCCTGTCCACAGGAGTTCTCAGGGACTCTGGTCTGCTCTTTCCCCAGCAGGCACAGGCACTAATGGGGTTCTGTCACTCCCCACCCATGTTCCACAGGTTAGTACACCCAGAGATATTAGCCTTGCATCTGTGGCTTCTGCCTAGAACATATGCTATTTGTGTTCCTGAGAAATGATATCATTCTGCAGTGAGCTCTTCAGCACAGAAATTGATGTGTGCCTGCTGAGCATACTAATGTCCCTTGGTTTTTCTATCTGTGTTTATTTTGGAGGATGTATGGATCAAGGTCTGAAATTCACACAGAGAGACTCGCCTGCTTTCTGACAGTCTCAAAATTGTTGCTACAACAATCACACTTATATCACACTAGCAAGTGTGGACTAAGCTGATAGTAAAAAAAGAAAGATGATATTTTTCCTGGGGACCATTCCTATCTGAAGCTTGAAAAAAAGAGGGTTTGACTTGCAAACCACAAACAAAAGACCCTAAATGAGCAAAAGCAGTTGTTTTGATTTTTCAGTAAGTCTTTTAGTCTTGGGCATAACACATGAATGAAAGTAGAGAAATGCTGCTCACCTAGATGAGTGCCCAGGGAGGAGAGTGAATAGCACACACTATGTTCCTCCTGTAGATGTGAACACATGGGCCATGAGGTTGAGGCTCTCAAAACAGCTGGACTGGGTCTTCCTGCTCCCACTCCTCACAGGCCACACACAGATCCAAAGTAAATGCAATTTTGTTGGGTGCAGTTTTGTGGAGGAAACCTTTCTTTCTCTTAAGCAAGCTATGGGTCATACAGTAATGAGCATTGTTTACACCATAATGAACTTTCAATGAGCAGGTCCCTCATACCTTCAAGCATTTACAAGTGCTTAGAAACAGAAGTGAATCAACTGCTTCATTCTAATAAAGTCACATAGGACAGAAGGGCACAGAATCAAATATCAATGCCATCATGGGGTAAATACTTTAACAAGAGTGTGCACAGACTGTTACTGGGGCACTGTATTAGTCCGTTTTCATGTTGCTGATAAAGACATATCTGAGACTGGGTAATTTGTAAAGAAAAAGTGGCTTAATGGACTCACAGTCCCACATGGATGGGAAGGCCTCACAATCATGGCAAAAGGCAAGAGTCACGTCTTACATGGCGGCAGACAGGGGAGAACGAGAACCAAGTGAAAGGGGTTTCCCCTTATAGAACCATCAGATCTTGTGAGACTTACTCACTACCATTAAAAAAGTATGGGGGATAAGGCCCCCATGATTCAATTGTTTCCCAGCAGATCCCTCCCACAACACATGGGAATTACGGGAACTACAATTCAAGATGAGATTTGGGCGGAGAAACAGCCAAACCATATCAGGCACTGAGGAGGAAGTGATTGTTTCTGCCATGGGACTCTCAAAGCACTTCATAGGCAGGTGACATTTTATGCAGGTTTTGATAGATGAATGGAGTTTTCCATGTGGGGAAGGAAGCAATGGTGGCATAAATATTTTCATGTAGAAATGCATGATGCTGTGGCAAGGCTTGCCATGTTCTGGGGAGCCATAGAAGAAAAATGTGTCACCTCAGCAGATATTTGCTACGGGGAAAGGCCAAAGAGGAATTGGAGACTGGGTAAAATCTGAAGGCCTTATAATACTCTTCTAACAAATTTATGCTTTATTCTATGCACAAGAGGAGACAACGAAAATATTTACATGCAGAGTGGCATGATCAGATTTGCTTTTTAGGAAGGGACTTCTCATGGTGAGCCTGGAAACACAGCTCTGAAGCAACTTAGGAAGACTTATAATAACCTAAGGGGTAGAAACAGGGGATGGATAAAAGGAACTGGTATCTAGAATGCTGCATTAAAAATATAAAGATTACATAAATGTGAAAAGGCATGAGTAGGGTTTTGATATGAGGGTTATTGAATATCCAAAGTTGGAGGTTGATAGATGGAGGTATCATTCACCAAGATAATAAACCCAGGAAGAATAGGTGAAGATTTTAAAGCATATGATCACAAAGTTAGGCTTAGATGTGTCTTTATTGCTTTCTATTCAGGACACAGGCAGAGGTGACACCTGGAGCTAATGCATTATGGACACACATGACAGACAGAGAAATTGGAGGTTTTCTGTTGTGCTTAGCACAGACTCCACAGGAAAAGAAAATGGTGGTGACTGTCATGGGTAGCTATTAGGCATAGACTGTGAAAGGCCACTGAAGACAGAAACTCTGTCCATTCATAAATGGAGCTGGCAGAATCTTGAATAAGTATTATGGCAGCAGAAAGAGTGAATATGAGAATCATCTCATTCTTTAAAAAATGGCAAGAATGCGAACAGGAGAGATGAGTCAAGGATAACTCCAAGTTTTCATATATGGCCAAAGAATTTGGCTGACATGTATTTTGTTATATGGCATTAGTATAATTTAGTGAATGTAACCGTTAAGAAGTACAGTAATGCATGACTAATGAGTGGGTCAAACTTACAGCAATATTATATATCTGGAACGCATGCATTCTACATAAAGGAGAAGGTCTGCTGAGCCATTCGACTGCCATGAAGTCAACACGCTTCATTCAATAAGCTAGATATGGATAAAGCAAACTAAAAGACAGCACACTGACAGACAGCAACAGGGACACTGGACATCAAAGGTATGATTCAGAGACAATACCTAAAGCCCAAAGAGTCTGAGAACAGGTGGTACAAAGGGAAGTAGTCCAACATCTTTCAGTAGTCCATGCTAGTGGCCCTGCGAATTGTCCATATTTAAAATGGAGATAAAGACCTCTCACAACACTGATTAAAAGTATAGACATATGTATAACAAATGTTGGAATTACTTTCATAAAAACTGTTAATATTTTATTAAATGCCAAAATTTTAGTTACTGAAAATAGTTTTACATATGTAAATAATCTCTTTGCCAAATAATGCTGGACAAATAGGTGAAAACTGTGTTAGTAAACAGAAATACTCTATGTGGAGAAATAAAAATAGCAAATATAACCTTTTTTTTCTTTTACTAGTCTTTCAATTGAATTATCTCCACTCAAAATTTCTTCCATAGCTTTAAATTACAATGCCAGTTTTATTTTAAAAATATACAATAATTAATATAATCAATTATATCTGCTATTCATTTGGAATCTGTTTATTCAAATTCTGCACTCTACTGAATTTCACTCACTAAAAATAGAAATTACGTCACAACACACACAAGAAATAAAACAATGGTAATGGATGTAACTCTTAACTCAGGATACACATGCTAATGTGGGCAGTTAAGTTGTTTTCTAGACCTTTTATTCACATTAAAGCAATATACTTCTTTATAACCACAATAGTCTTACAATTATTGTTATTATTATTATTTTAATTTCCAAGAGTTGTTGGTCTCTTTGGTTTTTGTTATCATTCCCTACTTATTTACCGTACAGACTTTTAAGCATCAGTATTTTATTTTGGAAGACTGGTAGCAGGAAAAGTTACTGGCTCTCAAACTGTTCGGTAAAAATTCAATTACATAACGTTTTCTACAATAATATTCTTAGAATTATCTACTTTAAGAATGAACAGACTAGTCATTTTTGAAATACGGAATTAAGTGCACTGGAAAATCTTTCTGTACCTAAAATTAGGGTTCCAGGCAGGGGGTTATTCCTGATAGGAGGTATCTTAGTCAGTCTGGGCTGTTATAATAAATTATCTGTCACTGGGTGACTTAAACAACAAACATTAATTTCGTACAGCTCTGGAAGCTGGGAAGTCCAAGATCAAGGCACTGGCAGATCCAGTGTCCTGTGAGGGCTGCTTCCTGCTTCATAACCAATTGATTGCCTTCTTTCTGTGTCCTCATGTGGCAGAAAGGGGACAGGAGAGCTCTCTGGGGTCTCTTGTGATTCTACCCTCTTGCCCTAATTACCTTCCATAGGCCCCACCTCCTAATACCATTATAGTGAGAGTGAGGATTAGAAAACATGAATTTTGGAGGGACACAAACATTCAGTCCATAAAAACAGGCCAGTCAAAATCTAGAATTAGATATGGGTAGGAACTGTACTATCCACTTCCACCGTCCATAGTTAATGTTTTAAGGTGTAAACTAACACAATAAATGCTTCTTCTTTCGTCTTAGTTTTTTGGGGTTTTGCTTGTTGTTTTTTGTCCAATGGCAAATCCATCCAATCATATTAAGATATTAAGTCATTGTTATAAAGAAACTAAGTAAGTGCTGGGGTGGAAATTGAATGTTAGCTCAGATGAGACGTATTGGGGGCTTTCTAGGAAAGCATTATGGTATATTGGAAGTGTCACAGGCTGTGTGTCCAACATTATTTTAACTTTCATAAATTTCATTTTTCTCACCAGTAAAATGGAAATAATAAATACTGCAGGGCAATGTTGTGAAAATTAAATACAAGAATAAAGATAGACAATAGTTGACTCAGAGGAGGTAACAAATAACATGGATCTCTAGCCTTCTTCCCTTAAGATATATGATTGTTAATATTGAATGTCAACTTAATTGGATTGAAGGATGGATGTATATGCAAAGTATTGTTCCTGGGTGTGTCTGTGAGGGTAGTGACAAAAGAAAATTAACATTTGAGTCAGTGGACTGGGAGAGGCAGACCTACCCTCAGTCTGGGTGGGCACCATCCCATCTGCTGCCAGCATGGTGAGGATAAAACATGCAGAAGAACGTGGAAGGACTAGACTGGCTGAGTCTTCTGGCCTCCATCTTTCTCCCATGATGAATGCTTCCTGCCCTCGAACATCAGACTCCAAGTTCTTCAGCTTTTGGACACTTGAACTTACACCTGTGGTTTGCCAGTGGCCCTCAGGTCTTTGACCGCTGACTGAAGGTTGCACTGTCGGCTCCCCTACTTTTGAAGTTTGGGGACTCAGACTGGCTTCCCTGCTCCTCAGCTTGCAGATGGCCTATTGTGGGACTTCACCTTGTGATTGTGTGAGTCAATATTCCTTAATAAACTACCCTTCATATATACATCTATCCTATTGGTTCCATCCCTTTAGAGAACTCTAACTAATACAAGATAGAAGAGTAGTCCAGGTCGCAATTCTATAGTCCAAGGCCCTCAGGAACTCGCAGAATTTCTAACCTTTTGTAGCCCCTTGTTTTATGTCAGGTCTCAAACAGTTAACATACTGGAAGACTTGAGGACAGAATTTTTCAGTAGAATCATTGCTATGGGGCTGAATTCCTTGTCATCCCTGGATTTCTATCTTGCTAGTGGCAATAGAGTATCTGTTTTTCTTCCTAAAGCCTAAAACACACTAAAGTAAAGCAAAATATTCTTAGAAAGGCAACCGGAGCAGTTTCAGAGTCCCTGGTCACTCAGCATCCCAGGTGCTTCTGTGACTCAGGGGAGATACTAGCAGAAGTTAAGGACTGAGGGTCCTTACTACAACGTAAGCTGGCCATACTAAAGTCAGATGTTTCACTCCCAATGAAACAGGTGCGGTTTCCAGAAAATGGCGAGTAACATGGCCGAGTGTATCCAAACACTCCTAGCTAGCTTTCAGAGGATCAAGTTAAAGAGGAAACAAGCGCAAACTTTACTTGTTTCTCAGAGCTGGGTGAGTGGGAAGTGTTCTTTCTCACAGAGAAAGAGGGTGAGCAGAGAAGAGAGAAAATCTCGTCAGGCAAAAGGAGTTCCAGCCAACTGCTTCTTGACAAAAATCTAGATTAAAACCCAAATTTCCAAAGACAAAAGAGTTCCAGGCCCCAGTGCCTAAGTTAGAGAAGTCCACGGGCCATTGCTATGCCGTTGGTGATTGGAGCCCACCTTTACCACACCTTAGCATGAGTGAGTTTTCTGTTCCAGACTCAAGACAGAATTTGCAAAAGGAAGAAGATACAGAAACCCAGAAGAGTGGTTGAGTCAAATCTGATGGGACATAAACCCTGAAGGTACAGATCAGCCTGCCTCTGGGGTCTCTTTGATTGTGTCCTGCAGTTTCTCTGTGGCCTCCCCTCATCCAGGTCCATGAGTTTTGCTTTGCAGATGAGTTTTGTTTTTGGTTTTGGTTTTGCCCTGTTTTCTTGTTATAAGCGCTTCTAAATGAGAATAGCCATTATACTCTCAAACAAGTCACAAAGCTACAAACTTTGCAGCCTGAGATTCACTAACCTTGAAGCTTTACAGCAGAAATGTCATGTAAAACAGACAACTTTTAGTGTATGAGTATAATCCTATTTTAATGGACTGTGTGAAGATCTATTTACTTTTCCTAGGTAAAACCAAGGATTACTCTACCTTTAGGCATTTGGCTGCTTCTCAGGAAACCAAGGGATTGCTTTATTTGAAGGGCCAATTTCGGCCTGTTAAAAGCATCTTGCCTGATGCATGGATCCTTGGATGGTGAAGAGGACAACTTCTACCCTCATTTAGTGTGTGTATATATATAATTTATATATAATATATTATATATAAATATATATATTTTTTGATGTGTTCAGGTAAGTGTTGAAAATGTGAAGCATGTGTGAATTTTCTAAGTATGTTGTTTTACCTAATTTAGCATTTATTATTTTATAAAGGAAAAATGACAAAGATATTTAATGTTTGTCTATTTCTATTTTGCATTGTGAACTATTCTGGTAGACAATATCATTTTGAATGTTTTACCCTCAATGCCTAGCAGAGCTCCAGATGCATTGAAGGTATTTAATAAATCTGTGGTAAAAAGGAAAATGGGAAGAACAGAAGAAAAGAGAAACAACAGATTAACACAAGAAGGTGAGGTCAATGAAATGTATACGTCATGCTTTTTCTTCAGTTGTTTCGGTCTTCGAATATTGTAGAACCTTTTCTAAAAAAAAACAAAAAACAAAAACAAACAAAAACCTTGAGTTTGTGTAATTTATTTGAAGGACTTAGTATGTAAAAACAATGATCTTAAATTGCTATACCAGCTTATAGATTTTTTAAATGTGTTTTTTTTATTTCAACAAGTAAAACAGTGGAAGAACGAGTTTGATATTTTGTAAGCTAATTTATCTAAGGACGCAAATTCTGTGTTAGACACTTATGCTCTTTTCCCCTTGTCTTTGTTATGTAAGTAACCTTTCACTTGTTTGATGATTGCTGAGACAGTGTACTAGAATGTAGATGCCTTGCCCAGCTGTCTGAAACAAAACTAAAATCTAAAAGTTTATATGTGTGCCTCATAAAAATACAAAGAATTCCTATGATAGTTCTTGTGTGTTGTCTAGTTGTTTTCACTGTATTATATTATCTCACCCGCTATGATGTAGGCTTAAAATCAAAACTAGAAAGAGAAAGAGTTCCTTGAATAAACATAAACCATTCCAGTGGTAAGTCACACAAATCAGAGGCTCCTCTTCCTCCTCGTCTCCTCCTCATTCTCCTCCTCCTCGTTCTCCTTCTCCTCCTCATTTTCCTCCTTCCCCTCCTCCTCCATGCTTGATGGGATGGAAGTCCTCCTTTGACATGTGCAAGGATCACATGTTTAAGTGCTACCCTGAATTTAACTCAAGACAGGACTTATTCAACATCTGTGTTATCTCAATCTCAAAAGAGACAAAATAGATGTTGTTAAATTTGAACCTTTCCTTCAGGTGAGAAGCTCTCCTGGTTTCCACTATAGCATATCACACACACACACACACACACTCACTCCACAAACACACACATACATGTACAGTAATGCGTCTGTCACTCAGTCACATGGCCACATCCAAACACACACACCTTATGCTTATAAAGATTTTCCCTCAAATTATTACACTCTTCCTGATGTTTCTCTCCAGGAAGTAATGAAAGGCCACTTCCTTCCTCCCTGTGGGTGCCTGTGTAGGTTCTTCCTCCAGGCTGCAGTTCCCTTTGACCCTTCTCTGCCTACTGAAAGCTGATGTAACTTAAAAGTGACAACCCAGCTGTTGAATGGTTAAGAACACTGTCCCTCATGGCCTACTCAATGAGTCAATTGCGGGCTCCCCCATGCTCCCATATGAGATTTCTCCATCACTCTGCACTTGGGGAATGATTCAGGATTCCCTTGACCTTGTATAATGGTTAGATATTTGCATGCCCGATAGTAGTACTCTTAGGAGATAACTTCGCTTTCTCTGGTACATTTCAATGACTATCATTAAACTTAATCATAGAAAGGAGAAATGTAAGATGTAAAAATAAATGTTAGCTTCCCCCATTCAGCTACTGCCTATTGCCATTTGGGGGCCTACAGCCTCTCAAATAAGAATCTTTGTGACTCCCAGTAATCTTAAGAAAACCTAAATCACTATTTTGGGAAATGCCATTGCAGGCTTTTTGAGGCGTTTTCTTCCCTCTTCCGTCATCCCTGTCCCTTCCTTCCTCAACAGTTCAGTCTTAAAGCTTGTAGGCAATACCATGGGAGGTCATCCAGGTAGGTGGAAAGGATGGTGACTGTGTAGCTCAGAGCCACTGTCAGCGTCTGAAGAAGGGGAGGAAGGCACCAGTCAGGGCAGGTCTCAGAGACTGAGCTGGGTAAAGAGGATGTCAGGTAGGAAGGTCGATGCCTGCCCAAGCGTGGTGGACTGGATTCATGCATGGCAGGATTGGCAGAAGTGACTGGAGGTCAGTTCCATACAACAGGATTGAGCAAATAAGATTGTAAAATAACTCCATATTTCTAGCAGAATGGAAGTTGTATTTCTCACTGTTGAGAAGGGAATTGCAAACATGGAAAGGCTGGCGGGTGGAAACCAGAGTGAATCCTATAGAGTTGGACTGGAATCAGAATTATCAGTGCAGACTCCTAAGTCTTTAAGATATAAATATAGAGTTAGATCTAGAAATGCATACAACTATAAATGTATATATGTGTGTATCGATGTGTACATATTCTCTGGCTCTGCCCACTGACAAGGCCTGAACTAGAGAAGGCGCCTAAAGCCTTGGGCACAGCTAATGCCAGGCCTTAATTATAAATGTAAGTTTCTGCTAAAAGAAAAGAAATCAGGGCCAAGAAGGGAAGTGGGAGGGTAGTTTCAAGGGAATTTGGATAATAGGTGAAAAAACACCGTTTAGATCATAGAAAAGAGTCTCAGTGTTCAGTAGCACAATAGGGGAATAAAAAGAAATCAGGGATTCTCAGAGAAATAGCTGATCAGGGAAAGAACAAAATAAGCCTGGAACATCTTGTACCAGCAAGTAATGAGGTTCTTAAAAAAAGGATAGGAACAGGTAAAAAGGATGCAGAAGCCAGCATGAAGTGCTGGTGATCTTATGATGTGACATAAACATGATGGAAATCTGAACATCAAAATAAATGCTGACAGCAATGGTTTCTCATTTATTGACTAAAACAGAAAATACAAGTTCCTCCTGATAAATAAATAAGTACATAATTTACATGTTTGTTAAGAAACAGAATATTTATAATGTCAAGGCACCACCCCACAGCATGCTTATTTATTACAAAATATGAAAGGGTGAATTAAAAATGGAGAAGCCTGAGAGATACCCCATTGATCACGTGATGAACGTTAACCTCCTGAGCAGTGGGAGGGGTCCAAGCTTGTGCTAGCATTTAGGGTGTAGTGAGAGCAGAACATCACTTCTGTGATTTTCCTGCCAAAGACTCAGACCTGGACACCGTCATGAGCAAACCTCAGATGGCTCCAAACCAAGAGTAATCCTATAAAATGACAAATGCACAGTCTTAAAAAAAATGTCAAGCTTATATAAGCCTGGGGAATTGTTTTAAGTTGTAGGAGAGGAATGTGATATTACAACTAATAGCAATGTCCAACTCTGAAATAGATCCTTTTCTGTAAAAGACATTTACGATGATTGGAGAAGCTTGACTGGCGTTGAGTTAGACGGCAGGAGTATATCGACACAAGTTTCCTGATCCCATGGCTGTGTCATGGTTATGTAGGAAAACAGCCGTGTTTATACGATAAATACACTAAACACCCCAGAGTGATGAAGCATTCGGTTAACAATTTATCATCAAATAAGTTTTAAAACGATTCGTAATTTTTCTGTAAGTTTGAAAGTGATTCAAAATTAGCAGAATAATACAAGGACGTAAAAGATGGCTATGTTTGGTTTCACTGCTCAGTGATCGCTTTATTGCTCTTTTAATTTATATAATTCAGATATATAATAGGTACTTACTAAAGATTTACCAAAGTAATAAATGAATTAGTAAATAAAGGAAAAATTTACTCACATTTTATAAACTTTGTTACAAAATTGCCTTTTAAAAATTTTGTCAGCATTGGTAACTACTTACATAAGATTAAAATTAAATTTCCCCACTGTGTTTATGAAATTTTCTGGCATACTTCTATACAAACAGTATGAATTATTATAAATTCAGCTGCAGGTAACAACATTTCAAGTGTGCTGGTTAAAGATATTGACTCTTATTCTCTCTTCTAGCAAGGAAGCTAAAGGCTAAGGGGCTCTGGAGTGGGCTGGCTACTCAGCTCTGCCACATCATCCGGGTCCAGGACGCTTCCTTCTTCCACCTGACCCTCTTCCAGATGCTCGCTTTTGGCCATTGCTTTGTTCCCTGATGTTTGCTGCAGCTCCAGGCATTTCCCCATCATACAGCCATATGTATTCATAAAAAGAAAATTCCCTTCACATGACTCTTTTTAAGAGTGAAGAACATGCATCTCAGAAAAAATCCCAGGTGTTGTCTCCTCATGCACTAGAGTTTTCATAAGCTTTGCCTCAAAGAAGTATTAGCAGAGGCATCACCATAATTGGTTTAAAACAATTAAAATTGACACTGAAGTCTGCTGGTGGTGCTGGGAGTGTTTTTCCCCTGGTTACATGACCATACTGAAGGTGGATAATGTAAAAAAAAAAAAAAAAAAAATTAAGAAAAGTGAAGCCCTATTAGCAAAATATAAGAAAATGATAAAAAAGCATTTGGAGAGACAACCAAAATTTTTGTAACAACGGGTAAAACGGCACTAGTAAATAAGAGAAAAATGAATATGCATGGAAAACAATGAAACCTGAGGTGATCATCGGATAATCTCTGCCACTGCCTTTGTAGCCAAGAATCTCTTTTGCTTTATCAGGATGTGCACTTTTTCTGTTATGATTTCAACAGAAAGAATACACAAACACACACACAAACACACAGGCACCCACACACACTGTTTCATATCACCTTTGTAGAAAAATATGTGCTTTTTCCAAATAATTTATCATAACCTTTGGTAGTCTCTGCTATTTTCCTCCAAATTTCAATACATGATACCAATAAAGATTTCAGAAAGATAGGACATTGATCAGTTGTTATTTAAAAGTAGCTCACTTGAAAAGCAAGAAACAAAGTATATTTGTATTAATAATTTTTGGGGCAGAGGGGACAAAGCAAAGCAATTTGACAATGTGACTTTATCAAGTACCAACTCTGCATCAGCCCCTGAGATGGATGGAGCTGTGAGCCTGATTATATTCACACTGGGACCCGGAGTGCCCAGTATAGTGCATAAAATAAAGCTGAGCACCAATACATACTTATTACATCAATCACTTCTGCTAATATTTGTCATGACTGAAGCTCATTATCCCAGGTCCCATTTCACCAAGGAGGAAATGAGATTTAGGGAGATGGATTAATGTGACCTACGACCCACATTTGACACAGGTCAGAGCCACAAAGCTGGCTTTTTCTTACAGTTTTACAGTTTTGAAATCTGGCACTGATTTCCCTGGACTAAAATCAAGGTGTTGGCATGGTGTCTTCCCTTTTGGAGGCTGTATGGAAGATCCAATTTCTTGCCTTTTCAAGCGTTTAGAGGCCACTTTTCTCAGTTCATTGTCCCCTTCCTACACCTTCAAATTCAGAAATGCAGGGTTGATTTCTCACACTGCCATCTCTCTGTTTCTCTCTTCCTTCTTACATTGGTGCTACCCAGATAATCTAGGATAATCTCCTGTTTTAAGGTTAGCTGATTAGCAACATTAATTCTATATGAAATGTTAATTTCCCTTTGCCACGGGACCTAACCTATTCACTGGTTCTGGGAACTAGGACATAAATATCTGGCGGGGAGGGCCTGATTCTGCCTACCACACTCTCATTCTATCACTGCTATCAGGAAAGTTCCAATCTTCACAAGCATACATGATCAAAGTATCTATTGACAAGGTTTGTAATCATATAAATCCTTCTCTTTAGCTGGTCTGCATTCCATTTGATAATAAGAACAAAAAACAAGAACAGAATCTATGTTTAAATTCTCTAGGGGCTTTCCTCAGAGTTGTAACAATATTGTATTTTCAAATAAAACAGACAAATATACCAAGAAGTACCTAATTGTGCGGTATAAGCAAAGTAAAATATTAAAATTCGAAGAGAGTGCTCAGCGAAGGTTAACTTGTCCCAGGAACTGTTACTATTTTCACCAACTCTTCAAACAAGCCTTTTCACTTGTGGGCACTGCTTTTCTAGACTACTCTGACTAACACAAAGCGTCTAGGACTGTCTAGAATCAGGCATGCTACCGCGTCACCATCTACTTATAGCTGTGACCTTTTCCTTTTAGCAAGAATACCATTTTGATTGGTGTACCAAAGACTTGTCTTTACAAATCTGTCTGGTGAGATGGGAACAAATTGTAGGAAAATCTATCAAACTTACACCAACAGATTACTATGATGCTGAAAGAGCCTTTGCTATCATATGGTGACATCACAGTCTGCATCTGCAGTGTTTAGGTGACCTCTGCCCTCCCTCTGCAAGGCGCTGTGGGAGCAGGATGCGTGCACCCTGGAGAACAGCCATGGCAGGTGCCAGCGCAGCACCAGACCCCAGGATTGCAGTCAGGAAATGGGAAGTTTCGTTTTATGTCCTCTTGAGAACACATGCCATTGATAAGAAACCTAAATTCAACAGCAACTATTTTTTCTTTTATAGATATTTTAATGATCTACCAGGATAATTTTGAGGTATAAAAACAAGAAAACTTGGAAAAATGCTTTTCATTTCACAAAGTAAAGAAGCAATACATTGGAAAAGCCCAAAATTATTTACATGAAAATTCTCAAGAAGTATGAGAATATTTTTGATATTTTGGTTCATTTTCATGGACCAAGATATACATTTGTTAAAGCAATAGAAATTTCACCCTTTAATTACACTAATCACTATTCTGAGGCCAAGGGCTTTGGCGGAAGGACTGAGAAGAACATGTTGAAAGCCACTGAGAAAATGCCTGGGTAGAGAATAGGTTCATCCATCCAATCATTCCTACAAAATAACTTTTTTCATAAGTGCCAAACTGTGTATATTGAAATGATAATCAGGAAAGCAAAAACTACATAATATCTTTAAATAGAATGCCATACATACATAAAAATAAATGCAGCAACAAATTATATGTGCAGTCATGACCCTCAAAACAAGTGATCATTTCTAATGGGATAAATAATGAATGACTTTGTAAGAATAATTTTGTTTAATTAATTAGCCCAGGAAAATATATGAAAGTAAAATTTAATATATATCGAGCATTTCAACAGGCACTATGTATACTAAGAGATAAAAAATTATATTCTATGTCCATATGAACCTTACGACATAGGAAACTATCCAGTAACTTAAAAAGATGAGTTAACACTGGAAGAGCCCTGAATATTCCAGGATTATGTAACTCTGAATTGAAGAATTGAGGCAGGTTTCCAGGAAAGAATAACGTCTAGGATAGAATCTGAAGGCTAATACATTATTCCAGCAAGAAGGTAGGGAAGGGGAAATAGTTTTGGTCATAAGGAAAGAACATATTGACATATCAAGAAAATAAAGATATCCTGGACATTTAGATAACATTAAAGATTGAAATATGTGCATTTGATTTATTAATCAATAAGTTATAATGAACATGACTAGATGAATTTCTGTGGAGTGGAATTTCTGCAGAATTTCTAACACAGTGCCTTAGAAAACGGACTGTGAGAAGAGTATGAAAATATAGGGTGTATAGAAAATTCTTTCAAAAAGTCTGGTTGTAGAAAAGGTAGAAAAATAAGGCAAGAGACATAGGGTAACAGGAATAATTAGGCTGGGCTTAGGAGAGTTGGATTCACTGCGATTGGACGTGAGGAAACATTTTGTTATGATGACAACATCCATTATCTTGACTGTAATTATCTTATATGTATAGACAGATGATATTTATATAGATATAGGTATAGTCGTAGAGAAACACAAATACAATACAAATATGGACATGATAGAAACATAATCATAATAAAACCTCAGTACACAGTAAGTCCTCACTTAAAATCTTTAATAGGTTCCTGGAAACTTCTACTTTAAGTGAAACAACGTATAACAAAACCATTTTCTTTCCTCATCAATGTTATCATGAAATGAACGTGAAGAAAATGATGTTATTCCAAGACGTGCTGTATGTCTTTTGCTTAAAGTCACAGTTTCCAAGAACCTATCAAGAACATTAAGTGAGGACTTACTGTACTTTAAATATATGTATAATTGCAATATAATAAATATAATGTAATATATAAATATATAGAGAGACATATGTATACATTAAAACTCATCAAACTATACACCTACATTTGGTGCTTTTTATTGAATGCTTCATATGGCCAGACACAAGATAATCACATTATTACCTCCAAAGAAATATGACATTGAATTAATTCATTATATGTAAATTATTTCTCAACAAAACTGATTGAAATAACAAACTCAGGACTGGACACCATGGCTCATGCACAGGCCATGAACTTTGGGAGGCCAAGATGGGCATACCACTTGAGCCCAGGAATTCAAGACCTGCCTGGGCAACATGGTGAGACCCCCATCTCTACAAAAAAAATTTTTTTTAATTAGCTGGGTGTGGTGGTTGTTCATGCCTGTGGTCCGGGTATTTGGGAGGCTAAGATGGGAGGACGGCTTGAACCCCAGAGGTTGAGGCTACAGCATGCTACAGCCTAGATGACAGAGTGAGACTCTGTCTCAAAAAAACATAAAACAAAAAAGCAAAACAAAACCTCGAGTATGGTTGATTCGATTTTTACATGGCAAATATTTACTCTTCCTCTTCTCCATGTGCATGTTCATAGGCTACTAATGTTGGGCTGGGCCCATGGCTATCTCTGGCAACCTTGCAAGTGCGTTGTACTTCCCACCCTACGGGGTTTGGACCCACCCACGCAACTCACTTTGCCAACAAACTATTAGTAATGTGACGCAAGCACAGCCTTAAAAAGCTGGGACTTTCTTGATCTCCCTGTCTTCCACTTTGACCATCCCTATTAGAAGAGCTTTCCCTGGCTGGCTGCAGCTCCAGAATGAATAGGCATGGAACAAATATGAGCCAAAGTTGTAGTGAGGATTCAAGGCCAGCCGGAAGCACTCTTGAAAAAGAGTCTTTTTCAAGCCCAACCTAGACCAGGTCAATTATATCTGACTCACAGCTTGTGTGATGAACAAAAAATCAATTATTATTTTAAGCCACTACATTTGGGTCTGCTTTGTTATATACCATTACTGTGGCGATAAATAACATATGCCAAGAAATACATAAAATATAAATGGACTAAAATAATTTTCAATACTGTGTATCTTTTATCAGGTAAGTTACAAGTATAAAATAGTGTACCTATATTTTATGCCATATATCTTAAGGAGCTATCCTAAGCATTTTTTATGTTGACATCACAGAAGAATAATTGACAAATATAAACAATTTTTTAGGCCGGGTGCAGTGGCTCACACCTGTAATCCCGCACTTTGGGAGGCCGAGGCGGGCGGATCACGAGGTCAGGAGATCGAGACCATCCTGGCTAATGCAGTGAAACCCCGTCTCTATTAAAAAGACAAAAAAATTAGTCGGGCATGGTGGTGGGTGCCTGTAGTCCCAGCTACTTGGGAGGCTGAGGCAGGAGAATGGCGTGAACCTGGGAGGGGGAACTTGCAGTGAACTGAGACTGCACCACTGCACTCCAGCCTGGGCGACAGAGCGAGACTCCGTCTCAAAAAATAAAAAATAAAATAAAATAAAAAATAAACAATTTTTAAGATAAAAATCTTATTCCACTCCTATGTATAAATGATTCTATATCTGTCTTGCATTACCAACTGGAATTTGTGTAACATTTATCTGTACTAACCACAGTCAGGGCATGATTTAATCTATTATGTAGTGAGCACTCCCAGAAAACTATCCAAAATACTTCAAGTATGAAGTTTTTCATTATTTCTTTATGGATTTTAGAAGTAGAGCACTATTTAATTAAATTGCATGGTATTTAATCTGTTTGTATTATCCCATAATACTTAAACTGCCTCTGTTTTTAAATGAAATATATCAAACTATATATTCCTATGTAAATAGGATATGAGGATATACCCAATAGAAAATCTAAATGTTATATGTATAACTTTTGGTTACTTACAAAATGCTTTCAGAAAATAATTTCTCTTCTCAGCTTCAAAACAGTCCCATTAATCAGTTATTATTTGCCTCAATTTAAAATATTAAACTCAAAAATTTATGATTTGGTTGAAGATTATCAGTTATTAATGGTAAAATGAAGATTCAAAATTCAGGTCATTATTAAGTCTGCTCTAACTTTAAAATGTATAATTAAATTACATTGTAATATATATAATTACTGTATAATGATACCTATTATATAATATTTATAAAATGTCTTTTAAGATTATAATACAACAAAAATCAATATAATATAGTCCCTGTGTGTTTATATTGGTATATTATTTATATAGCACTAACTCCTTCCACATAAACTGTTTTAATTGCAATGCAATCATTTTTTTAATGATACGCTGTCCTGTATTGTAAAAAAAATGAACTATTATCATAAATAAATGCATTAAGTCAATAGTGAGGCTAAGCCCATTTCAGCCTCGGAGTACACAGCTTTGTAGAGAAACGTAAGTTAAAGTCAAATTAATTAATTATTTTCTTGGCTTCATGGTGCACCAAACATTTAGGCTCGCTAAACAAATATGTCTGAAGAAACATCAAAGATATCTTCCCTATGAAAGAATTGGAGTACATAAATTAGATCCAACTGACTTGAAGTATAGACCCGAAAAGAGAACAAAATTTTGATGTTTCTTTTCGGCTCCACATGAGTGAGGAATTTCTCTGATCAGTAAAACTAAAATCCCACAGCTATTATATCAACGTAATTAGAATCTCAGCAAGGGATGAAAGTGGAATCAGATGTCTTTTCTGAAAGCTATTAAGAACCTAAAGTGTGTTTTTGTAAATGTGATGCATTGGCTTGTAAAGGCATGAAAAGAAATGTTTATTCTTATAACGAAGACTGTCAAGATAAATTTATTAGGACTTGACACAAGACCACCATATTACTTTAAAAGGAATAGGACATGAAACTTAAAGAGATGAGGCCAGTGTACATTATTAATCATAATGAAAATCATGGGAATTTGTAAGAGACCAACTCCCAGAATAACTCACAGACTTTGGGATCTTTCACTAATGCTATAAACATCACATGAATCAGCCTTAACTTTATGTGCATAATTTAACTTGACTGGTAACGTTACTGTGAAATATATGTTTTACTAATAGATACACAATTGGAATTAGCTGGACTTATCACTTAATACTTGGAAGAAGGGGTTTTTCTAAAAACATTTTCAATTTTTTTCTTATGGACCAAGTACAAAGAGTTGTGAGGAATGTGATACATTTCACTTCAAATTACATTTTTTTCCCAATGATTTCTCTTATACTATAGAAGCATGTACCCAGGTTGGAGACTGTCATATTCCATATGTTGTATGAATTACAATCACATTCATTACAAAGACCATTCTGCAGAGCATTGTTTGTAGAAGGGTATTTTAAAAATGTTCTTCCACCCTCAAAAATCTGTGTTATATTCTATGGGAATATAACATTATAGTGGGAAGGATCATTAAGAGATAAAATCTGCATATATTAAAAACTAGCTCAACTCATTTAAGTATATACAGAGTTAACTTCTGTTTCATTGAAAGTGACCACTCTGCTTTCTTGGTAATTTTTCAGAGATTCCACGGTTTAATCATATGTAGGCTGACCATTCATTGGCTACATTATTTCTTATTTTACAAGTATTCAGCTGAGTTCACCAGCTGAAAGAACTACAGGGATATTTGTATGAACTGAACCTGTCACTTCATTAGTACCAAGTATCTCTCGGTTGAGAGTCAAGGGTCATTACCTCTTAAAAATCAAAACCAGTGTTACAAATCCCCTCATCAATCCTTGTTAGGATCTAGGTAAATTTTATTCAAGAAGCATTAAGCAAATTTCAGATAAGCATCCAGTGGTGCTAATGAATCTACAGGGGATCTTTGAAGGTCACTCAATTTTTGCAGCTTCTTTGAAATTTTGCACAGCCTAAGGCAAATAGGAAAAAAAGCTTAACTGATTAAACGTTTTACAGCAAAACTGCTTTAAGTATTCTCACAGATCAACCATATAAATATAAACTTTTGTGTATAAATTTATATATGAAATGGAGATATAACCTTTAATAAACTTGGACAAATTTTAAATATTTCAAATAATACCTGAGACATCGAACTTTTGATTGTCTAACAGCTTTCTGTGATGCTTCATCATATCACTTTCTCTATTCTAAAATAGCATTTTCTCCCTGAAACTTTGAGAAGCAACTAAAATGTGATCATCTGTATTAAAAAAAAAAAAGTCTCAACAAATGTTAGAATATGGAATTGTGCATGATGTTCCTTAACAAAGAGTTTTCAAATTAATTTCTGTAGAAAAAAATCTAATTTGCAAATGAAGAATAAAAATATGTACATGAATCATTGATATTTTGTTGCATAATCTGTTAACAAAGCTTCTGTCTGTTCCAAAAAGAAATACTGTTTGGTAGTTTAGTGGCTGATGGAATACACACTTCTGCCTCTTCCCTACCATTGTACATCGTTTCAAAGACCTCCCCCTTCCCTTAACAGCAAATGACTACTTTATAATACAAGCATTTCAAAGTATATGAGGCATTTTACCCTCAAAAGTTTTCTTTCCCCTCATATAATTGTTTAGCTGTGTATCTAAACAGCAGTAGCAACAGATACCAAAGATACGAAGTATTGAAACAGACCTTCTGGGGTACTGAGAAAATCCTCCAAAAGTAATTAAATACTATAAGATATCTCTACTTAAAATGTATTATTCATAAGGCTTGCCTAATTTATTAATGTATTTTAAGTTCTTTAAATAAAATGATTGTTAGCCATCAAATCTTCATCATTGCCCATTTTGGTTAATATTCATTGAGCTTCTACATGTCAGACAATAGACTGTTCTCTTCATCAGCACATAACTGCCCTTCCATGTAACCATTATTTTTTCCCACGCAGAACATAGGCTCCGCATTGGCATCACAGAGAAATAAAGGCATTGCCCTAAGGAAATACAATGTATCTATGTAATTGTGATTTATCTTTTAATGTCTTTTTCAGGCCAACAATCTGTATTCATTGCATTCTACTACTAGGCCTTCCAATTTTCACCTTGGCCTTCAATAACAATATGATTCCTTATTTTGACAATAAGAAAATCTACTTTGGAAAATATGTAACTGTTCCACCAAGGGTGTTCCTATATACCTTGGAAACTCCAAAACACTGTGTTCTGAAGTATCTATTAAATAATAATGTTACAATACTCCATTGAGCAATAAGTATGTATGTTTATGTGCATGATATGGAAGCAGGGAAAGAGAAGGAAAGAGAGAGGGGAGCATTTTGGTGGACACAGTCACCCGTTGGACACTGTGTGAGAAATAAGAAGACACAGCCTAAAATAATGGCTTTGTTTCTTGTCATGTGCTTATGTGCATGGTCATCATCCGCTGTCTCAAGTCCATAGGAACTCAGGGTGTGGAAGGAGAGTGAGTATGTATACCATCACAGCAAGAGGGACACAGGGATTCATTCAGTAACATCTTTCCTATCCATAAGCATCAGGTAATGGGTTTTCTGGTTTTACGGATAATAAACAATTAGATTCTATGGATAGATTATGGTTATTCTCTGCTTAAACAACAGGTTCCACACACTCTGCCAGAGTGATGTCTTTAAATGCAAATCTGATCATGTAAAATCATTCATCATGTACAGTTAATGTCCAAACTATTTTATTATTTTATTTTTTCAGCATCTACATTAGGGACACATGTCCAAACTATTTGACTTGGCATATTAGATTGCTCATGTACCCATTTGTGTAGACTCAGCTCTTGTTACCTTCCACTTTACTGGATCACGTGTGACTCACAGTACTCTTTCCTACAGGGATACGTGTGCACATCCTCTGCCCTCAGCCTGGAATGCACCCTACTCTCCAGTCTGCCTCACCCTGATGATCCGACTGACTAACCCAACTCATCCCTCAGGAGTTGGCACTGATGTGAACTGAGCCTGCTTTTTTGCTCTAAATTGTGTTTCATGGAGGTGCTCAGTACTTGTGCTTCAAAGTCACTCAGAAAATATTTGGAAATAAACTACTGAAGCATTTTCATTTGGGATTAACTTTTTCTATTATGTAATGTTCAATTCTAGTTTTCTTTTACAATAAATATAATTGCTATTCCAATATCTGTAACACAGAGGGAGTAACATGAACCCAAATGGTTTTAACCAAGCTATCCACAAGATAATTGAAAATTTCTTAAGACCTTGCTTTCAGATGGTCTCCCACCTACATTCTACGTCTTTGCACTATTTCAGTCACTGCCGCGCAAAGGCTTCCCAAAACCATCTCCCCACAAGAAAGAGACTTTCCCGAAACTTCCATAAGGAGATAACCTACTACTCAAATTCCTTAGCAATCAAAAAAAGGCTTTTTTTTTCTCTCTCTAGTCCTCTTTCCCTCAAAAAATATCAACTTTACTGCTTCCTTTCTCTTTCTCTCTGCATATTCTCCTCTCTGGAATTTCAAATCATTTTCTTCTCTACGAGACAAAGAAATTCAACCCCTTTTGGCTTTTATTACCAAACTTACACAAGGCAGCATCTCAGAATATTCAGAACAATAGTGTCCTTTTAAACATATCTGTAGAAGGTAAGCATGATTACAAGCAATTTTGTTTTCTAATGCATAATTCATTTTTTAGTTAGTCTTATTTTCTAGTTTACCTCTATCTTTTCTTCCTTCCACCTATAAACCTATACAACTTTAAAACCAGTAACACCTGCTTCTAGCAGCAAATCTTCTACTCATAATTTTTTGTTACCAGTATGCTTAACTGCCAACCGGCTCACGTTATCTACAAAATAAAAAAGACACAATGAGAGCCTAAGGAATTCTCTCATAAGTATACTGTACATGTTTCAACTCACATATGGGCTATGCTAACAACACACACACACACACACACACACACACACACACACCTCTCTTAAGGTCCTTGTTGCAAATGATCAGCCATGTTCTTGCTAGATGTGCCACTTTATTAAAGGTATCTAGCCTTGCAGTCAATAAATCATGTTAGTTATTAAGTAAAAAAGTATATATAGTAAACTTACAAAGCAACAATTTTAGCTCACGTAATTTTAGACTTAAAATTAGTATATTTGCAAATATCATGATGACTATTTGAAGAAAGGTAGAGTCCAGGCCATGCATCCTTCTTCAGTGCTAGCTCTTCTCTCTGTCCTCTGTCTGACAGATTACTTCATCTATTCTGTTGTCTAGGAAAATCTTTGGCTTCTCATACTAATCTAAAAATTGACTCTGTTGTAATGCTAATAAGAAAATGACAAACCATAAAGCAATTAAATTCACCCCAGAACATAATGCATTTAGGCAGACTAACCACTCAAACAATTTATCAGATAAGAAAAGTCTTTAATAACATTTTTCTCAAACCTTATAGTATATGAAAATCACTTGGGAAGCTTAGTAAAACACACATTCTTTCAACACTACGGGCTACATATTCTAATTCAAGCAGCCTGGACTGGGGACCAGTTACCCACATTTTGCAAGCAACTCAGGACAGTGGGAAGTAGGTCATTGTTAAGAGTACACTGGGAGATGGCCCCTCGGTGGGGGTGTTTGGCTAATAGGAGCCTTCAGAGAGTGCCTGTTAGCACGAGGGAGAGGAGCAGCAGTATGCCCTGAAATGGCAACAACCAGCCTCTGGAAAACAGTACTACCACCACCATCTGAGTTGTAGTGGTTGCCAGTTTCCATAATGCCAACAACCCCCACCATGAGCAATATCATGCAATCAAAATGACATCACTGAATGTGGAGTTGGGGAGAGACACACAGTTGGTTCTTAGGAGTCAGCATGAGTCAGCGCACCGTCAGCGGGGCACACTCAAAACATCTGCCCTAAAGAGATTTGACTGGGAAAAGGATGGAACTCAGAAACCTCTGATGAAAGACACATGCGGCAGAAGTCCCCAATCTCTGGGCAGAGCATGATTGTGCCCTTTACAAACAAAATGTTGAAAAGTGTTTCTTACAATGGAAGCAAAACACGACTTTATTTTGTCTTCTGTTGTCGGCTTCTTTATTCTTTTCAGTGAGGATCTTCATTCCTAGAGCCTGGGTAGCAAATGCAGGCTCATTCCTGGGCTTATCTTCTCCTTCATAGCCAGCAAACTTCCTGTGTCACTGGCCTCAAGTACGCTTTAATTCAGTGTCAACAAAAATTATCATAAACTAATCAGTAGAGGAAAGAGATCATAATATTTCAATGTAGTGATCGACCTGAATGTGTTGTGTTGGCTATGGCACGATTCTGAAAGTAGAGAACATAATGTGTACGATTTTATCCAATGGGGAGACAAATGATTTCTGTTTGATAGAATGAATAACCCCAAAACTTTAGGTTTATTACCCTGTAAGACACTAACCAGTTTTGTCTCTATCCAAGCATAATGTTTTAACATTTCTTTATTTTTATTTTTATTTTATTTTATTTTTTCACTTAAAGGGAATAGTACTGATTTTATTAGCAAGCAATGATTTTAGCATAAAAAGTGTATCATTTCATGAAAATAACAAGAGCAGGGATACATTCACGGCAGTGATTACAGGAGGTTTTTTTGCTATGATTCCTTTTTATCTCCTTTCCTGTTAGCAAAATACAGTCTGTATAACTTGCTGTATTTTATCCAACTTTTCCAGTTTTATAACTAAAGTTCGGGGCTGCATTGCACCATGTGGCAACATCTTCCTCCGATCACTGCCCTTGTTCGGAAAAATTTCTAAAACAAAGACTTTTCTTCTGCTGTGGCTGAATTACTGTTGATACCAACTTATTTTCTTGAAAGCTCTTCCAGTTTCCCTCAGATTTAGGCATTCAACTAGGTAATTCCAAGATGGCTGACTGTTCTTTATGCAGCCAATAAACATATGAAAAAAGCTCAACATCGCTGATTATTAGAGACATGCAAACCAAAACCACAATGAGATACCATCTCATGCCAGTCAGAATGGCGATTATTAAAAAGTCAAGAAACAGTAGATGCTGACAAGGCTGTGGAGAAATAGGAACTCTTTTACACTATTGGTGGGAATGCAAATTAGTTTGACCACTGTAGAAAATACTATGATTCCTCAAGGATCTAGAACTAGAAATACCATTTGACCCAGCAACCCCATTACTGGGTATATACCCAAAGGAATGTAAATCATTCTACTACAAAGACACATGCACGTGTATGTTTATTGCAGCACTATTTCCAATGGCAAAGACATGGAACCAACCCAAATGCCCATCAATGATAGACTGGATAAAGAAAATGTGGCACATATACACTATGGAATACTATGCAGCCATAAAAAGGAATGAGATCATGTCCTTTGCAGGGACACAGATGAAGCTGGAAGCCATTATCCTCAGCAAACTAACACAGGAACAGAAAACCAAACACCTCATATTCTCACTCATAAGCAGGAGTTGAACAATGAGCACCTCTGCTCCCTGCTGCTAACAGGCTTTTCAGGAAAGTGATTTTATATTTACTCTTTATTGATTTAAAGATATCCTGGTTACATGGCTGAATTAAGGAAGACACATTTGGAAGAAAATACAGGTATAAACATTATTTTTTATGAAAACCTCAGCTGGAGAATGAGCAGAACAGATGTCAAGGAACAACAAAATCTTGTGGTCATCTACCAGTCTGGCTCCCCTACAAGGAGCACAACCCAAGTACAAGCACAACTGGTATAAAATGTTTGTGAAAACAATCAGAAAAGATGCTCCTGAACAATGAGAGCACATGGACACAGGGAGGGGAATGACACACACCAGGGCCTGTCGGAGCATGGGAGTTGAGAGGAGGGAGAGCATCTGGACAAATAGCTAATGTCGGGCTTAAAACCTAGATGACAGGTTGATAGGGGCAGCTAACCAGTTAAAACACATGTTATCACCTGCACAGGGGCAGCTAACCAGTTAAAACACATGTTATTACGTGCACAGATGTTATCCCGTAACACTACAGCTATAATTTTTAACAAAATATTCTTTAAAGTTTCTAAACATTTCTATGAGTTACTTGTTTACAGAAAGTTGAGAAATTATATATAAGTACTTTTACAGAGTCTGGTAGAAGGGATTTAGAATCACAATTCAAAGAATAACATTAATGGGACCAGAATGAGAAATGAGAAATGACAAACTGAGAGACAGAGAGTGAGAGAAGAAAGAAAAAAGAAGGAGAAGGAGAAGGAGGAGAAGGAGGAGAAGGAAAAGAAGAAGGAGGAGGAGGAAGAGGAGGAAGAAGAAGATGATGAGGAGGAGGAGGAGAAGAAAAAGGAGGAGGAGGAAGAGATGGAGGAGGAGGAGAAGGAGGAAGAAGAAGAATGAGAGGAAGAAGAAGAACAACAACGACAAGAAGAATAATAAGAAGGAGGAGGAGGAAGAGGAGGAGAAGTAATAAGAAGGAGAAGAGGAGGAAGAAGGAGGAGGGAGAAGGAGAAGGAGAAGGAAGAAGAAGGAGAAGGAGAAGGAAGAAGAAAGGCAAAGCAGAGGAAGAGAAGGAGGAGGAAGAGGAAGGAGAAGAGGAGGAAGAAGAAGGAGAAGAAGAAGAAGGAGGAGAATAAGAGGAAGAAGAAGAAAAAGAGTTAGGAAAGAAGGAAGGAGAAGGAGGAGGAGGAGAAGAAGAAGGTGGAGGAGAATAAGAGGAAGAGGAAGAAGAAAAAGAGGAAGGAAGGAAGGAAGGAAGGAGGGAGGAAGGAAGGAAGGAAAGAAGGAAGGAAGGAAGGAAGGAAGGAAGGAAGGAAGGAAGGAAGGAAGGAAGGAAGGAAGGAAGGAAGGAGAAGGAGGAGGAGGAGGAGGAGAAGGAGGAGGAGAAGGAGGAGAAGGAGAAGGAGAAGAAGGAGAAGGAGAAGGAGAAGGAGAAGAAGGAGAAGGAGAAGAAGGAGAAGGAGAAGAAGAAAATTTTCAAAGATACTACTTTCTAAATAATTTGGAGAACACACTTTTCATTGCTCTGTGGTGTTTTTCTGACAAAGACCCTGTTCTAAGGTTGAAGCTTTACTAATACTACTTTTTTAAATTAAAAAATAAATTTCTTTCATTTCCTGACATCGTGTAATTTGGCCATATCTCTGAGGATTTTAAAAGCAATTTCTCAAACACATATATTTAGAAATTTTGGAAGATAGTATATCTATCAAAACTGTAACAACTAGTATAATAAAAATGGGAAAATCAGACAAAAAGAGAGTTCTTAGAGCTTGAGAAGTGATCTTGAATAAAGCTATGAAAATTTCCCAGAATACAGACAAAAATGAGAACCAAAGACAAACATAGAGATATGAGAGAAAGATGATAACTTTGAGAACCAATAATATGCCTCAGAAAGAGAGAATAGGAAAAAGGAGAGGTAAAACATTCAAATAATAGAAAATGTTTCTTCTCAGAGAAAAGCATATGTCTCAGCTTTCAGACTGAAAAAGCCACCCTTGCTAAGGAAGAAAAAAATAACTACCCCTGCAGAGGAAAACAAAAACAATCTGTGCCTAGACATACTGCTATCACATTTCATAATACCAACAGACAGTAAAGAGAAATTCTAAATTTTTTCTGAGATTTAAATCATGTACAAATGAAGAAATATGAGTATAAAATTAGTCTCATAAATATCCATGCTCAACTACTGAAGAGGTGAGGTCTACTATTTTCTAACAGATTTGGATTAAATAAATTCACAAATTCCTCGAGCTTCAGTTTTCTCATCTGCAAAACAGAGGAAATAACACCTATTTTATCTTGGGTTTTTACACACTTATTAGAATACCTAGTGTCTTAGTCCACATGTTCTGGTACAGAATAATACCACAGGCTGGGCAACTCATGAACAAAATTATTGGCTTACAGTTCAGGAGGTTGGGAAGTCCAATATTAAGCACTGATGTGGTTGGTGATTCTGATTCCAAGATGGCACCTTGAATGCTATGTCCTCCAGAGAGGAAGAATGCCATGTCCTCACATGATGGAAGGCCGAAAGGCAAAGAGGCAAAAGGGGACTGAACTTGTCCTTTAAAAATGGCATTAATCTGCCCATGAGGACCCATCCCTTATGGCCTAATCACCTCATAAATGTCCCACCTATTAATACTGTTACAATGGCAATTAAATTTCAACATAAATTTTGGAGGAGGCAAACATTCAAATAATAATGTCTAGCATATATTAATACTCAATAAATATTTATCCTTAGGATTCCTATCCTATAGTTACTATCAATATTAGATGAAAAAATCAGTAGAAATGTTAATGTGTTTAAAACTATTATTGCTCCACCCCAAGTTTAAAAAGAATTGAGAGTGACATTTACAATTTTGCATTCAAATTTACAAGTTTAACAAGTGCTTTAGATAACCATCTATGTCCAATTTATTTCTTTAAAACCCAACATCCTGGAGTTAACCCAAGAAATAATGTAATTAATTAGTATTTTACATTTTAAAATAATATATTTCTAAGACAGAAAGGATGTTCTAAAATCTTTAATTGTTCATCTTAGAGCCTAGCCTATCCATTGGTAAAGTAATGTTACAACGGATGTTTAGGCCAGTGAGTGGCTGTTCTTATTGATTTCAAAAGAAAGTCATTTCTCAAGATCCCTAAGTGGGAAAATAATGTGTTGTTTATACATCTGGATTTTGTGGTGCTAAAAGTTGTAAAAGTAAGAAAAGAGAGGCATGGATTTAAAAGAATTGATTCTTTTTGAAACTAAAGAATAATTCAAATACTCATTGCCAGGCATGCTGCTAAAAGCTTACATTTAATATTTTACTTTCCTCATAATCAGCCATTTAATTCAACAGTGTTAGGAAGTAAGTGATATCATTGCCCTCACTTTTACCACTAAGGCAGAGCCTCCTGAGCCTTATTCCTGTGCTCTTTCCACAACATTGGTGACATTAACACTACGGCTTTACTTATTGATCACCATGTTATTCAGGTGATCCTTTGGGCAGGGTAGAGCACACCCAAGGGAGCTTTGGGAGGTCTTTGTTAGGTCTCAGTAGAAGGGCTCCCTGAGCTCATGTTGATCCCGAAGACTTCATTTCTTCATGGTCAATATAGATTTTAATTCTATGTCCTTCAACACATAGGAGCTCTTTGACAAGCCATGGGAAAATCTAAATTTGGTTCTTTTTCTTTATGCCACCCACAAATGACTTGAGATTTCCATATATATGAGATAGACATATATATATACATATATATATATTATATTAATAATATATATATATATATTTTTTTTTTTTAAAGTGAGGAAGTCAAAGTCATACCAGAGATCTTTCAGGGGGACATTGACAGGATTTTAGGTTTCTCAAGCTCCTCAGTGCCCCTGGAATATTTCAATGTTGTGTGACTCATACTTAAAATTTGCCATTCTTAAAAATAAGTATATTTGTGAAAACAGTGTTAGTTTTCAGGCTTCATTGTTGTTAAAAAGTGAAAAACAGAAAGTATACAAAACTTAACGAGTAAACTTTCAATTAGTATATAATACATTGGGAATTCTACTATGATCTAATCATCTCTACAAATCTTCCAACCCTAGTTAATGCAAATGTTTGAAATCAATCTCTATGTGCCCCTGGGCCTTCCTATGAGGCTTCTTTTCAACATTCATACACAACTTGAGTATAGAAGAAAATTCCCTCATTATGGAGAAAACAAATAAAATATGGACACAAGTTGTCAAAGGCTTTGGATACACTCTTCCCCAAAGGCATGGACGGGGCCTCCTGAAACCTGGCGGAGTCACTGCAGAGCTGGATACACCTTGTTTCTCCCACCTCTTGCCTTTCCGTTCCCCTCTCCCAATTTCCCTAAGCCTTAAAACAGCTATTAACTTAAAGAAAAAAAAAAAACACACAATTTATAAATTAGGAAAAGGAGACATTATTTCTTGTAAAGGGTTATAATCTGCAAAGTGGCATCCCGCAGGCTGGGAAGCACAGCCTCCCACAGAGACCAGAGACAGGCACCTTGGAGGAGAGAGGGTTGGGGCAGGAGCTTTATGCTGAACAGGCTGGAGGATCATACATATTCAACAGGTTACAGGAGGAGCTCTGAATATTCATAAAGGCGGTCCTGATGCATGCATATTGAACAAACATGCCTGTAACATACAACTCAAGTTCATTTTTGGGTGGAGATTTAACATCTAAATGTATTACAGTCTAGACCCTATGCATCAAAAGGTCTTTTCAGGACAAGAAGGCCACCTCTGCAGACCGGCCAGAACCAGTCGATGGTGGGCGGTCCTCGTGTGAGAAGAAAGTTACTGAAATTAGTTCCTGGTCCAGTGAAAGCTATAGTTACAGCTTGTGGAATGGGGGTTAGTCAGTGTCTGTGAGCTGGATGGCTTGTAATGGTTTTAGTCTTGCTAATTTGGGGGCCGTTGTTTAGCTGCTAGAGAAAAACGAAAAACCTGTGGCAGTAAGAATGTCATTTATGCTTTAAGTTTAGGGTGTGAGACTTCACCCTGGCCTTGGGTCCTGTATCTTGTATCTTGTTGCCACAAAGTCTGTTCTGTCAATCTTACCATCTCTATTTCAACATGAGTCCTGTGTGTATAGTGTGTTTGTGTTCTGTTGTGTGTGCATCTGTGTGGACAAGTGTCTGTGCATGTGTGTGAGCTGTGTGAAGCAGAGGGAGGGGGAAGGGGAGGGGGAAGGGGAGGGGGAAGGGGAGGGGGAAGGGGGAGGGGGGAAGGGGAGGGGGAAGGGGAGGGGGAAGGGGAGGGGGGGGGAAGGGGGGAGGGGGAAGGGGAGGGGGAAGGGGAGGGGGAAGGGGAGGGGGAAGGGGAGGGGGAAGGGGAGGGGGAAGGGGAGGGGGAAGGGGAGGGGCAAGGGGAGGGGCAAGGGGAGGGGCAAGGGGAGGGGCAAGGGGAGGGGCAAGGGGAGGGGAGAAGGAGGTGTTTTGCAGAGAGAACAGTGAGGCACAGACACCTTTGGAGCTGCAGTTCCATAAGGTGTGTTACAGAAATCTCTCACCAATGGCAAAGCTCTTATCCCCAGGCAACCAAGAATTGCTGTTAATCCTTTAGTAGAAACAAACGCCCATTCCAGAAACACATTTCTGGATGTTTCTGAAAAAAAAAAAATTCTAAAATAATTTATTTTTCCTGGTTTTAATAAAAAGCATTATTTCCTACTATAGGTCATGTAATATTTAAGATCTGTTGTTTGCAAATGCTCTAATTCTCTCAAGAATTATGAAGTGAGGTACTTCATTCTGCATGGGCGAAAAAAAAGCAGGCTCACTCAGTGGACCATAAAAACTGTGTCCAAGGTCCTGTTTGCACCTTTCCTTGCTGTCTTTTCAGATAGCACCTTCCCAGTGAGTTCAGCCTGGCAGCAGCCATGACTCCATGCACCACCCACTCCTCTGAGGCAGCCGCCACGTGCCCTTCCTCCTCATCCCCGCTGGGTACAAACAGCTTCGTCTGATGGACTGAACTGAGTCGGCTGTGCATTTATGGCTGAGCCCACAATGCGTACCCTCTTGTCTCTGAACAGCTGTTAAAATTCTTTATTCTCATTGTGTTCAAAATGGAAATAATGAACCTTAGTGATATTCAGATATACAATTTTAGATTGGCTTCTTGATTTAATCACTAAAAACACTGGTAATTTTTCTTAGAGAAATGACTTTCAAATAGCTGTCTACAAAAGGAAACTGGAAAAAGAGGAGCTTCTGATGTTTTAGGAACTTTGAGATAAAACATGTTCAGGCAGTAAGATCTACAGTTGTCTTCCTTTATAGTTATAATGAATACAGGAAGCTCTGAGAGTCTTAACTGTCATGCAAATATTTATATAGAAGTACCATTATTAGAAGACAAAGAGCAATAGTAGACAAAAGACGTGTAAATATGCTGTGGCCATCTGATGTGTGGCGGGCTCTTCATCAACATCATGTCATTTGCTGCTTACACAGCCCTGCTAGATAATATTATTGTCCCCACCTCACAGGTTAGGAAGATGAAGTTCCTACGGGCTAAACTGCTCACTCAGACAAAGTAAATAAATCACTTAAAACAAGTAATTACAGCAGCAGGAGTTTGAAAGAGATCTGTTGTTTCCCAAGCCCATGGTAACACTCTTATTTTAAACAAACAACCCCATCAAAAAGTGGGCAAAGGATATGAATAGACATTTCTCAAAAGAGGACATTCATACAGCCAATAGACACGTGAAAAAATGCTCATCATCACTGGCCATCAGAGAAATGCAAATCAAAACCACAATGATATACCATCTCACACCAGTTAGAATGGCAATCATTAAAAAGTCAGGAAACAACAGGTGCTGGAGAGGATGTGGAGAAATAGGAACACTTTTACACTGTTGGTGGGATTGTAAACTAGTTCAACCATTATGGAAAACACTATGGCGATTCCTCAAGGATCTAGAACTAGATGTACCATGTGACCCAGCCATCCTATTACTGGGGATATACCCAGAGGATTATAAATTATGCTGCTATAAAGACACATGCACATGTATGTTTATTGCGGCACTATTCACAATAGCAAAGACTTGGAATCAACCCAAATGTCCATCAGTGACAGACTGGATTAAGAAAATGTGGCACATATACACCATGGAATACTATGCAGCCATAAAAAAGGATGAGTTTGTGTCCTTTGTAGGGGCATGGATGCAGCTGGAAACCATCATTCTCAGCAAACTATCGCAAGAACAGAAAACCAAATACCGCATGTTCTCACTCATAGGTGGGAACTGAACAATGAGATCACTTGGACACGGGAAGGGGAACATCACACACCGGGGCCTATCACGGGGAGGGGGGGGAGGGGGGAGGGATTGCAGTGGGAGTTATACCTGATGTAAATGACGAGTTGATGGGTGCCAACGAGTTGATGGGTGCAGCACACCAACATGGCACAAGTATACATATGTAACAAACCTGCACGTTATGCACATGTACCCTAGAACTTAAAGTATAATAAAAAAAAAAATAATAAAAATAAAAATAAATAAAAGTATTAAGCACTCTAGATCACAGCTTTGCAATCACCATTTGGGTTCACATAAACCCAGCAATGTGGGACACTATCCATCTACACAAGTTAGCAATTGGCTGTACTGGACAGCAAATCCATAACAACAGTGACACATGCAATATAAAGTTTATTTTTCCCTTATGCAAAAGAAGGTCAGAGTTAGGCAATCAACACATCTGTGAACACTCCATGGCCATCAAGGACCTAGGTTCCAAATGTCACTCCTGCGCCATTTTTACAACGTGATCCTCATCTTTGTGTTCTGAGGTGGCTGGAGAGGCCGGAGTCATGACAAGTTTTGTGGATATGGATGGAAATGGAAGAAGAAAGTCATTGTTTCCTCCCTTCAAAAAAACTTCCCAGATACTGCACACGTTTCTCTTCACGTCTCCGTGTTAGAACTTGATTACACGGTCATACCTAGTGATGGGGGAAGCTGGGCACATTGCCAACCCAAATGAAAGAGGGATGAGATAAGCAACATACCACCTCTATCAGCATTATGAGCTGTGATTCTCAAGCGGGACTATCGTGAAGAAAGGCATTCTAGAAGAACTTCTCAAGTAGTTTTCATATGCCTCACTACCTCCCCGACAAGTAGAGAAATTACATACTCATATAATACAAATAAGCACTTCAGACTCTTGTTTATGAAAGTATTTGTGTATTTACCCTGAGTTAATATTATTGAATCTTAATAAATGTTATGGTTTAATTTGTGAAATCAATATTGATTCAAACAACTGAAGATAGCAAGAGTTGTTTGGCAAAGGCTTTATTTTTCTTTTGAGATGGAATCTTGCTCTGTCGTCCAGGCTGGAGTGCAATGGTGCGGTCTCAGCTCACTTCAACCTCTACCTCCCAGATTCAAAAGATTCTCCTGCCTCAGCCTCCTGAGTAGCTGGGACAACAGGCACATGCCACCACACCCAGCTAATTTTTGTATTTTTAGTAGAGATTGGGTTTTACTATGTTGGCCAGGCTGGTTTCAAACTCCTGACCTCTTGATCCGCCTGCCTTGTCCTCCCAAAGTGCTGGGATTACAGGTGTGAGCCACCACACCCAGCTGGCAAAGGCTTTTTAGGTGTCTGAGTTGAACCACATATGATCTTCCCAACTTCAACCTTAAATTTGAACTTTAGTGGACCTACTGATAAAAACATCAAATAGGATGGGCGTGGTGGTTGACGCCTATAATCCCAGCACTTTTGGAAGCCAAGGCAGATGGATCACCTGAGGTCAGGAGTTCGAGACCAGCCTGGCCAACATGGTGAAACCCCATCTCTACTAAAAATACAAAAAATTAGCTGGTTGTGGTGGCATGCACCTGTAATCCCAGCTACTCGGGAGGCTGAGGCAGGAGAATCGCTTGAACCTGGGAGGTGGAGGTTGCAGTGAGCTGAGATTGCACCATTGCACTCCAGCCTAGGGAACAAGAGCAAGACTTGTCTCAAAACAAACAAACAAACAAACAAAACATTAAATATTCCTTGTGCTAGACCAACTCCTAACACCGGTTTTATCTCTACCAGGTAAAGCAACTTAAGAACATATTGGGATTCTAAAAGTAGTGAAAATGATTTTTCAGAGTTGTACTTACTGAGAAGAAAACACAGGTCCAGTTGAAAAAAAAAAGAAAACAAAAAAGCCTTTCTTTAATTCATTTGATTTGCTTTGGAATGTGGGTTGGCTGGAAATAATTTTCTTTGTAATCGAAATTTTGAAGGTAGAGTGACACAATTAAAATTTTAGAATTTTCCTTCCCATAATCAGTTATTTGGGGAAAAAAATACTGCCTACTTAAGTGAACTGAAAGGAAAACCATGATAGTCCAACATTATTGGTAAATTGGTGCTTTGTAAAATGGCACGCTCAGAGCAGTCACACCTAAAATGTTGCTTAACTACAGACAAGTCATTTGTTTTTTTCAAAATTTCTCTTTTAAAAGTTAATGCATTAAATCCTCAATGAAGTTAAGAATCAGAAAATTATAATTAGACATATTTACAGATAACTAAAATAGTATGACTAGCCATGTTACATAAAAATGTATTAGACATATCTTTATATTTCTTATCTTTCAGAACTTATCTTTCACCTGATCCATTCTAAATGTATGTTTTAGAGGCTATAAATTCTTTTTGAAAAGCTAAGACAAGCATGAAGCAAAGTGATTTACAAAAATCAGAATAATTAGAACAAAGTTGCTTCAGTACTAACTAAAAGATTTTACTTTGTACATAAGCATAGATCTTTGTCTAAAAAACAAACAAACAAAACCTCTAAATGTACTTTAAGACCTTTATGTAATTGTCCCTCTTGCCAATTTAATGTAAATTCTTAGTACCATCCTAGGTTCAGAAAGTTAGAAAGAATGATCTCTTTCCTCTGCTTAGAAAATCACCACCAGTTCTCATCTGCCTAGGAGACCTTTTAGTATCCTTCAAAATCATTTCCAAGAATCCATTCTGATCTTCTGCTCGTTAAATTAATCATTTTATTTTCTCTATACCTTCACAGTCTATACTCACTTTTTTGGTTATTCTGATCAATACTATATGGTTGGCCCTTGAACAACATGAGTTTGAACTGCATGGTCCATTTATATGTAGATTTTTTTCTACCTCTGTCATCCCTGAAATGGCAAAACCAATCCCTCTTCTTCCACCTCCATGGCCTACTCAACATGAAGACAACGAGGATGAAGACCTTTACGATGATTGACTTCCACCTAGTGAATAGTAAATACATTTTCTCTTCCCTATGACTTTCTTAATAACATTTTCTTTTCTTTAGCTTACTTGATTATAAGAATACAGGACACAATGTATATACAAAATAGGTGTTCGTCAACTGTTTATCAGTAAGGCTTCTTGTCAATGGTAGGCTATTAGAAGTTAAGTTTACAAGGGAGTGAAAAGTTATGTGAAGATTTTCGACTGCACAGAGATTAGTGCCATTAACTTTTTCATTGTTCAAGGGCCAACTGTAACATAATGCTGAATATTTATTTGCATACCAGCTTTCTTCCTGAATTAAGAGTCACACATCCTGAAGACAACTGTTCCTTAGGTGCTCCTGTATCTCCAGTGCCTAGCACTGTGACGTTTGATGTGGATAATAAATTGTGAAATTAAATGAGGCATGTTTTCTCATCAGCGACGCTGTCTATGAATCTTAAAGAATCTAAAACTTTCAATGCAGAGAAAACAAATCAGAAAGTAATTTAAATGAGTTGCACTTCATGCTAGCAAGAAAAAAATATACAAATTTTCAGTTATTTATGCATACACTTTTTATTTTAACCATGTTCTATTAGAGAAAGGCCATTGAAACAGGCTCACTGAGAAGCTAAACAAGTAAACACAGCTTTCTAAACTCATAAAAAAGTCAAGATCATCATTAGAGGGGGAAATATATATATATTTCAATTGTAGATGATAGTCTTGTGATATATAAAAAATATTTTTGGAAAATCAGAGAATCTTAAAAACATCTCCCTAAAGGAAAGAACACAGTTCAAAACATAATGTACATGTAACACAACCTGTCTAGGGAAAGTTTTGCTTTCACTAAGATGTCTTGCTACACTTTTGTGATGACAAAAATGATATACATTGCCTTCTTTTCCTGTGAAAAAACTGGGACACAAAAGCAAACCCGAGCATCTGCAGACACGTAGGGCAGGCCATTCTAGACCATTGAATTAGCATTGCTTCTCCTTTGCTCACTTTCCATTCTTCTCCATTTTTTCCTCTGGTCTTGATTCTTGGGCCCTTATTAAAATTTTATTTTAGTTTTCTTTTCCCAATTTTAGCTTCCTTAGACAATTGTGAAGTAAGTTGAGATATTAATACATTTGTATCTAAAATTGAATTATTTTATTTAAACATAATACTTCATTGCATCTTAAGCAAGAGATTCAGGTGGCCAGGAGTGGTGGCTCACACCTGTAATCCCATAACTTTGTGAGGCCAAGGCTGGTAGATCACCTGAGGTCAGGAGTTTGAGACCAGCCTGACTAACATGGTGAAAATACAAAGAGATTCAACCCTTAAAAGGTAGAGCATATTCTAATTTATTTTAAAATATTTTTTATGAAATATTTTAGCATTTCACGTTCAACATTTAAGCTGTCCAAGCATGATGCATAATTTAATCTTTATATCACCAGAGGAGAAATGGATATAGAAAAGATATTTTTAATGTTAACTACATTAAAAAATATTTTATCAAGCAATATAGCCTAAGCACTTGCCAACAAAAACATGATGTAATGTGAAAATGGTTAAAAAGAAATAAAGTTTCCTTTTCAAGAAGATGGAGGAGACATACTTTTCCTATTTTTTTCCTGCAACATATAACTTAAGACCATGAACATTATGTATACAGCAAACAGAAGAAGATGCTGCAAAGTGGAGAGATGAAGACAGATAAAGCCGGGCACCTGGGAACCCAGGGATGATACGGTTCTGAGTCCTCTGGGTTTTCCTTCTGCCCCATGTATCACAGATATGGAACTGCAGAGACTGGCAACTCATAAAAGTCAATGAGCACAGCTCCAAAAAAGACTGCTGTCTCTAACCAAAGGATCGCGATAAGAGAGAAAACTTTTAGACAACAACTACTCCATTCCAGCCAAAATTCACCAAGAAAAAGAAAAATTCATCTCCACCCATGCCAGCAAAGACCAATGTGGCACCTAGATGAACACCCTTGCCAGGCCACAGCTAGTAAGAGTGAAAGCGAGTGGGGTAGGGAAGGAAGTGGTTGTGGACATAAAAGGGCAGCATGAGGGATTTCTGTATCTGGCTGCGATATTGTATTATAGTTTGGCAAAGTGTTACTACTGGGGAAAACTGGGTAAAGGGTACACCAGATCAATCTGAAATTATTTCTTATAACTACCTGTGAATCTACCACTATCTCAAAATAAAGCATTTAATTTTTAAAAAAGAAAGGAAAGAAACCCTTGTGAAAGACTATCACTAATTTATCTTAGCTGCCATCCAGCCGATGTTAATATATGGTGCTTGCAAAGTCATTGTTTCTAGGCCACTTGAGTGTAACATGCATCGGTAGCAAAGATTAGTGATGTGATTTCTGCTTACCAAATATCTGGGCATTGCATAACCTAGTCAAGTTGACACATAAAAGTAACCTTTCCTGAAATCTATGTTAAACAAAGAAAAAGATGATAAAATGAGAAAGCCTCTAGCATCAGAACATACAGATGCTTTTCGTCATTTTGTGAAAATTCCCACATATTAGGTGATTATAAAGTTGATAACAGAGAAGCCATTTGACTATTTCAGGTTGTAGTCTACCAAAAGCCTTGAGTTCAGGCAATGGAATTAAGTTGGGGGCAGCATATACCAATTCTTTCTGACCCATCCAAATAAGCAGATCATGTAAGGAAGACAAGAAAAATCCAATGGCAAAGTGAGCACAACTTTTGTTCCCTGAAGCCCAGAAGAATTAAATGTCCTCTGCCAAAGGGGCCATGCTGAAAGCATCAGGAAATGAGAAAATAAAGCAGCTCTTGTTGTGAATAACAAAGAAGTGTCCCATGCATGGTAGTGAGAAACTAAATACAAAATTATCTTGTTCACCTTTTCTAGTGCAGGTGTTACTGTAGGAATCCACCTTTCCAGGGCAAAAGATAACATCTTCAGAGACCTACAAGCTATTCTTACTGTTTGGGGTCATCCAGGCATTTTTTTGGTCACTTATTCGAGATTTAGGAAGTAAGAAAAAAGAGAGATTTTATGAAAGAGAGTTTAGCTAACGTTGTGATCACAGAATAACGTATGTAACCATTCCACATCCTGAAAGTGTCCACATCATCCCCCCCCTTTGTCTTCTATCTTAATAAAGATTCTCCATCTCACAATGTCTTCTTTCACATCTTAACCTCCTCAGACAGAAACATTACTTAAATATTCAAAAAGAAACAGAGAAAGAGATAGAAGCAAAGATGTAACAGGATAGAGAGTGAGAGTGAGAAAGACAAAGAGAAAAAGAAAGAAAAGATAAAAATGAGAGAGAGATTGTTAAATATTTTTAGTGATAATCTCAGAAACATTCACTAAGTTGTTGGATCCACAACATAGTGTAGAATGATATAATAAGCATAGATTAAGATTAATTTAGTAATTAAAAACAATAAAAACATCTAATAAAATGAGAGAAGCTGAAAAATTAAGACACAAATGGGTTAAATCAGGAGATCTTACACCTATTTTTAAGATATGTGTAAAAAGATATAATTAAGAAAACAAAGAAACTGTAGATGACATTGTCTTTTTTATATGGAACACCCAAACTCCTTAAATGGAAAGGACCATTGAAAACTAATTTGGATGATTGAACAAAATATTTAGTATACTTAAACATAATCTTGAAAAATTTCAAAACTTTTAAAATGATACATAAATTTTGAAGGCTTCCAGGAGGAAGGAGGAGGCAAAATAATACAATGTAGTTTTCCTTCAAAGAAAACATATCTGATTAGCTTAGCATTCAGAACTCTCAATTGCTCCATCTTCAAACTATTCTATTGGAATCTGTGGAATCAAGAACTGTAATATTATTTTATTATTAACATTTATGTCCATCAAAATTTGAGGAGAAATATTCTATAAAAAGTACACATTGAGAGAAGATTATAAGAAGATAAAATACGAAGCACCATAAAAACATCTCCCTACCTAGACAATAATATCAATGATAGAATCTGTCTGATGTAACTGTTTTGGAACTCTAGAGTTTACTTAAGACATTCAATATCCCGAGGAGGGTTTTGACAATAAACTGTGATTGCTTTTAATCAATTTGTACTCGTAACCTGGCAGTTGCTACCCACACTTATGCCCCAGCCTCACAGAAGTAAGCTGCACACATGTTCTAGAGCCAAAGACAAACAGAGAATCCTGAAAGCAGTGAGAGAAATACGTAAGCTACAAAATACAAAAACACCTGTATATAGAACAACAGCACAAGAGATCAGCAATTTCCAGGAACAACAAAAAAAATCGAATAAAATATAACTTTTTATTTTTATAAAATAAAGATCAAGGGAAGCAAATACACTTAAGTGGACTAACACTTCAAAAGTCACATACCGTTCATAGCCAGGAAAAGATCCAATGGGGCAATTACTCAAGGCCCAAGAGAAAGAGAAACTGACAAAGGTAAAGAGAAAGGTAAAAAAAAAAAAGAAAAGAAAAAAAAATCTAATTTTTAATGACCACATGTCAAATAGCATGACAGAGTAGAATTTGAGGAGCTGTAGCCAGACAAAAAAAATAATGCATCCCCACTCACACTCACACATCTTCACTCAGTGGTCAGTGGCATTGTGACCATGGCTGGAGAAAAGGAAGACATTTGAAGAAAATTTAATCTGGAGCCTATGGGATTCCCTCCTGGAGTATAAACCAGGTGTCCTATGGGAGTGGGAAGCAAGAAAGAAAAGATGAGAAAAGTTGATCCAAGGCACTCAGGGCTGTCAATAGCCAGCAGGATAATGAAGGCAAATTCCTCCAAGGTATTCCAAGTGAAGAAATAGCTTTTCAAGCCGGATAATCTCTAGCAAAACTATGAAGTAAAGAAACTACTCAGAATTCAGCAAGGTGATTGAGAAGTTCTAAAGCAGAAAGAAATCTCTCATGGCCTAGAAAACTGGTTATCTCTTAGACCAACTTTATCTGGGATTTTGTCAGTGCTTACATGTCAAGCTTCACAGAAGTCTTAATCACATTCTCAAAATGAAATTAAATCCATTGATAAATTAATCAAGCTACGTCAGAAACACAGACCATACATAGCTCATATACAGGTCAAATTAATTTAGCAGCTGGCATAAAAAATAACCTACACTTTTCTTGAGGTAAATGTTATTTACTTATGTATGTGCATGTATATTCCAGTATGAAAAATTATAAAATGCAAGAAAATGCAACTATGGCTGAGAGAGCAAATAGTTAACAGAAGCAGAGTCAGAGATGATTCAGCTGTTGGAATTATCAGGCATGAACTTTAAAATTACTGTGATAAAATTGCTAAAAGGTATAGTGGGGAAACAGATAAAATAATTTTGACAGATATATGAACTTGAAATTGAGAAATGTTAGAAATAAAAAATACAATATCAGAAATAAAGAATTATTTAGATTGGCATAAGAGTGACTGGACTCAAAAGAGAAATGACCCAATGACCTTGAATAATGTAGAGTAGAAAATGTCAAAGCAAAAACACAAAGAAAAAAGAGTAGAAAAATAAACATAGCAAAATACTAAGAAATATAGGACAATATGAGCATAGGACAATATCAATATCCGAACTATAGGACGATATTCATTTAGACATATAATTGGAGCCCCAAAAGAAAGAGAAGAGATGTGTCAGAAGAAATATTAAGGAGAATATGGCTAAGAACACTTCAAAATTGATGAAAGATACCAAAACACAGATCAAATAAACTCAAACCATATACAAGATAAAACAAACAAAAACAAATCTAGGTATGCCATATGTAAATTGCCAAAACCATAAATGAAAATCAAATCTTAAGTAGTCAAAGGGAAAAAATACACATAATATGAAGAAGATAAAAACAATGGATGATTTAACATTAAAAATAATGAAGGCCAACAGACAATGGAATATCTTTAAATAGTTTGAATAAAATAATATTAATCATCATAATATTCGTTTGTCAACCTGGAACACCATACTCATCAAGAAGTTCTTCAAAATAAAAGCAACCTAATGACAATATCATGCTTACAAGTATTAAAATAATTCATCTCCAGCAGTCTTACACTATAAGAAATGCTAAAAGTATTCTTCATTCTGACAGAAAAAGACACCAAATGAAGACCCATTTTGTAAAATTTAAGAGGACCGAAAGAGAGTAAATAGCTGGATAAACATGAAGGCCTTCTTTCAAATATTTATACTTCTGTTTATCTACTTATTTCTTTAAAAACAACTGAATAACAATACAGAGTAATAACATTATATGATATAGTTTATAGCATATGTGGAGCTTAAATATAATACAAGAACGCAAAAATCCCAGAGTAATGAGAATTGCACCTTTATAAAGGTCTTATCTAGTTCATGAATCATACAGTTTTTTGAAGATAAACTTCAAAAAGAGCTAACATACAGACACATTTTATAATCTTTAAAGCAACCACCGAAATGATGATAATTGATTATCATAATGCATAATTAGCTATAGCTAAGAAATAGACATTATAAAAAGGAATTTTTAAAATATGAAATTTAAAATATGAATTTTAAAAATATGAATTTTTAAAATATGAAATTTTCTTTAATAGAAAGAAAAAATCGAATGACAAACTAGAAAGTAAATTTTAATGTATAAAACTGAAAACCAGACATATTAGTAATTACATTATTATAAATGGACTATAGGCTCCAATTAAAATGCAGAGAAGGTTGGCATACATTAAATACACACATACACACACATATACACAAATACATACCACACACACATACCAAAATTTTGATGTATGTTGTGATTATAAAAATACATTTAAAAACTCAGTGAGGCTGAATATGAAAATTACTTATACAGATATATTACATAGAAATTAAACTAGCATGGCTATTCTACTATGTGGAAATTAGACTTCAGTAAGAAGAGCATTACTAGATGATACGGTTTGGCTCTGTGTCTCCACCCAAATCGCGTCTTGAATTTTAATTCCCACATGTCAAGGGAGGAAGCTGATGGGAGCTGATTGGATCACAGGGGCAGTTTCCTGCATGCTGTTGTTGTGATTGTGAGGGAGTTCTCAAGAGATCTGATAGCTTGGAAGTGTTTGGCATTTCCTCCTTTGCTCTCTCAATCTCCTGCCAGTATGAGAAGACACACCTTGCTTCCTCTTCACCTTCTGCTGTGATTGTAAGTCTCCTGAGGCCTCCTCAGCCATATGGAACTGTGAATTAATTAAACCTTTTTTCTTTATAAATAACCCAGTCTCAGGTAGTTCTTTTAGCAGTGTGAAAATGGACTAATACAGGAAATTCGTACCTGGATAGTGGATACAAAATCAATGTGCAAAAATCACAAGCATTCTTATACACCAGTAACAGACATACAGAGAGCCAAATCATGAATGAACTCCCATTCACAACAGCTTCAAAGAGAATAAAATACCTAGGAATCCAACTTACAAGGGAAGTAAAGGACCTCTTCAAGGAGAACTACAAACCACTGCTCAGTGAAACAAAAGAGGACACAAACAAATGGAAGAACATACCATGCTCATGGATAGGAAGAATCAATATTGTGAAAATGGCCATACTGCCCAAGGTTATTTATAGATTCAATGCCATCCCCAGCAAGCTACCAATGACTTTCTTCACAGAATTGCAAAAAACTGCTTTAAAGTTCATATGGAACCAAAAAGACCCCACATTGCCAAGACAATCCTAAGCCAAAAGAACAAAGCTGGAGGCATCACGCTACCTGACTTCAAACTATACTACAAGGCTACAGTAACCAAAATAGCATGGTCCTAGTACCAAAACAGAGATATAGGTCAATGGAACAGAAGAGAGCCCTCGGAAATAATACCACACATCTACAGCCATCTGATCTTTGACAAACTTGAGAAAAACAAGAAATGGGGAAAGGATTCCCTATTTAATAAATGGTGCTGGGAAAATTGGCTAGCCATAAGTAGAAAGCTGAAACTGGATCCTTTCCTTACTCCTTATACGAAAATTAATTCAAGATGGATTAGAGACTTAAATGTTAGACCTAAAACCATAAAAACCCTAGAAGAAAACCTAGGTAATACCATTCAGGACATAGGCATGGGCAAGAACTTCATGTCTAAAACACCAGAAGCAACGTCAACAAAAGCCAAAATTGACAAATGGGATCTAATTAAACTAAAGAGCTTCTGCACAGCAAAAGAAACTACCATCAGAGTGAACAAGCAACCTACAGAATGGGAGAAAATTTTTGCAATCTACTCATCTGACAAAGGGCTAATATCCAGAACCTATAAAGAACTCAATCAAATTTATAAGAAAAAAAACAAACAATCCCATCAAAAAGTGGGCAAAGGATATGAACAGACACTTCTCAAAAGAAGACATTCATACAGCCAATAGACACATGAAAAAATGCTCATCATCACTGGCCATCAGAGAAATGCAAATCAACACCACAGTGAGATACCATCTCACACCAGTTAGAATGGCAATCATTAAAAAATCAGGAAACAACAGGTGCTGGAGAGGATGTGGTGAAGTAGGAACACTTTTACACTGTTCGTGGGACTGTAAACTAGTTCAATCATTGTGGAAAACAGTGTGGCAATTCCTCAAAGATCTAGAACCAGAAATACCATTTGACCCAGCCATCCCATTACGGGGGATATACCCAAAGGATTATAAGTCATGCTGCTATAAAGACACATGCACACATATGTTTATTGTGGCACTATTCACAATAGCAAAGACTTGGAATCAACCCAAATGTTCATCAGTGACAGACTGGATTAAGAAAATGTGGCACATATACACCATGGAATACTATGTAGCCATAAAAAAGGATGAGTTTGTGTCCTTTGTAGGGACATGGGTGCAGCTGGAAACCATCATTCTCAGCAAACTATCGCAAGAACAGAAAACCAAATACCGCATGTTCTCACTCATAGGTGGGAACTGAACAATGAGATCACTTGGACACAGGAAGGGGAACATCACACACCGGGTCCTATTGTGGGGAGGGGGGAGGGAGGAAGGATAGTATTAGGAGATATACCTAATGTAAATGACAAGTTAATGGGTGCTGCACACCAACATGGCACATGTATACATATGTAACAAACCTGCACGTTGTGCACATGTACCCTAGAACTTAAAGTATAATAAAATAAAAAAAGTTTCAGTTTTGCAATATTAATACACCCAAATCAATCTAATAATTTATTTCAATTCCAAACAAGTTCTCAAAATATTTATTTATAGGTCAAGACCAGACTATTCTAAAGTTATTCCATCTGGAAAGAGAACAGGTACACAGAGTCAAATATTTGATCATAATAGGAGATCATTGTGTATTCCAGGTTTATGATATTTCCTGAGATCACATATGTTCAAATATGCAGCAATGAAAGATAGTATTTTTACTCAGAAAAGATGTAACTGACCAAAAGACATCTAGATTTTCAAATCTGTGATAAAAGTGGGACTTCTGTAAAATACTCGCTCTTTCCCTGTGATTAATATGTAATAATCAACAAGAAAATACAATGGTACGAGAAGAAATAAGTATATGAGCATGCAATTCATCAGAAAAAATAAGACAAAACAAAATTGAAAAATAAACATATGAACTATATCTTCAGCAATAGTAAGGAGGAAAGCAAAAAAAGTTTTTTGGGGGGCTACTGTTTTCACCATCAGAGGGGTCTGCAATCCTTTTGCTAAAATTGTCAAATTGTCTGTAATAAATTGCTTTGCAACTCAGAATTTCTGAATTTTAGAAAGACAATAGAGTACTTGTACAATATTATATAACACATTCAGCAGTGTCTCGGGTACAACCTTTCATCAAACTCATTGATATTTCTCATATTCATAAGTGAGACAAATCAAAGATATAACTTACCTCACAAAAATTCAGTTTAGGTTTTGCTGACCACATGAATCATACAAATTACTGTGAGTTCAGAATTTTTTGGGTTTCTTAATTTTATGTAAGAGATTGTGGATCTGTAATCAGTGGAGACAAAGATGTGGGGAAGGAGAGTCCTTTATGATGTGTAACATGCTGGCTGCTCAACCTTCTCCAGGGGAAAAATCTTTGATATAGGAATACCTTCTGATTCAACCGGTCTTCCAGATGTGTATCCTCCAAGACAGAATAAATAGTGTATACATCCACAAAGACCCTTGTTTTAGCATTGCCTTTGTGTATTGATGGAATGCTTTAATAAAATACCATAGATTGGGAGGCTTAAACAACAAACATTTATTTCTCACAGTTCAAGAAACTGGGAAGTCCAAGATCAAGGTGGAAGCCAGGTAAGATTGATGTTGAGTCTCCCCGCTCTTGTCTTGGCAGCTACCATCCTGATGTGTGCGCATATGACCCCTTCTTTATTCAAGGGCAGAGAGAAGGAGAGAGAGAGCATGTGCTCTGTGTAGGTATGATTAATTGGATAACTACTCTATGCCTGACACTTTATATGTCCACTGTTTCACTTAAATTTCTTCTTAACCCAGTTTTACAAGCAAGACTCCTATAGGCAGAGAGGCTAACCTGGCCTGTGATTCAAACTGGGATGTGAACCTCGGTTGTGTAATTACGAAACCCACCTTTTCTGAACTATGATCAAATGAGCCACCTCTATAGCCTCTGTTTTCTTCAAAACCATCTGGTAAGGTTATGAGAGAAAATGTTTCATCCTTAGTAATCAATTATTTACATTTTAAAATATTAATATGATGCACAATATAAGATAATTTAAAATATGAATGTTCACATTTTATGTGCTATTATGATTCTGTATTTAGAAGGTAATAAATACAGTTGTAAGCAGTAAATATAGTAGTAGTAGTAGTAATGGCAGTTGCAGTTGTAATACTATTACTACTACTACTATAGTAGTAATACTATAGTATACTACTATAGTAGTATTACTATAGTAGTATACTATAGTAATACTATAATATAGTAATACTATTACTACTACTATAGTAGTAGTAATAACAGTAATAGCTGATCCTTATTGAAGGCTCTCTATGTGCCAGACACTATTTAAAACACTTTACATGTAATAATTCATTTATACTTAAAATAATCCTATAAGGCAAGTATTATAACTATCTTTATTTTACAGGCAATGAATCAGAAGCAAAAGTTTTAACTAATTTTCCCTGTCTTATATGTGGAAAATAGTAAACCCAGAAATCCGGTTGGAGGCTATAATAATGATCTCTCAAGATTCTTATTTAACAAAAGAATCTAATACACCAAGAAGGCAAAAGCTTCTAGATAAGAGATGAAGAGAAAGGATAAAAGTGAGCCTGTTTCTGGGCATAGAGCCTGCCCCTACCTATCTGGGGACTTATATCACATAAAGGATAACTCTGATCCTAATTATTTTTATTTGTAAAAGGAGAGTGAGAATGATAATGTGTAAACAACAAATTTTTAGAAAAAAGTTTGGCGAAGAAATATAAGCATCAGGAGCTTGATTTAGGGACTCATTATTGTGGTCCCAGACCAAGCACTTAACATCTCTTAGATTGTTTATTTTTCAGTTATGGAGCCACTAAGTTTTGGGATAGGTTGTTAGGTACAAAAACCCAACTAATGCAAATATCCTGCTAAAATTTCTCACAAAGCAGTTTTAGGTTTAGAATCCATAAATACGAACACATTAATTGTACTTTTACTGTGTGGGAATTATGCTATAATTGAGGGATCAGATGAAGTAAAAATATGTCCCGAGAAAGTTAATGTTTAAGTAAGGAGAAACACATGCCTAAGTAAATACAATACAGAAGAGTCAGTGGGCCCCAGTGTGTGAGTACATGCTCATAGTTTGGGTTAAGATTATGAGAGAGATAATTGGTCAGGCGCGGTGGCTCATGCCTGTAATCCCAGCACTTTGGGAGGCCAAGGTGGGCGAATCACGAGGTCAGGAGTTCGAGACCAGCCTGACCAAAGACATGGTCACAAAATCCTTTGTGGCTGAAGACATTAGGGCAAGGTGATGTTTAAGCTCACCCAAGTGAAGAGCTGATGTTAAAATACGAGGAGGGAAAGGATTACGTATTACATGTAAGAGAGAAAGCCAAAATAAGACAGAGCAAGAAAAGTTTGAGGAAAGGCAATCCATCAGTCTGGTTTGGTATAATAGCAGAGTATATGTATGCACTTGAGATGGAAAAGGCTGCGCAGAAATAGTCACTGGGGGCTTCACACGCCCTTCATTTTCTAAAAGGCTGTAGGAAGGCATGTAGTACATTCTAATAAAACTTCAAAAAGACAAAGCTTGCTTCTGGCAGGATGGACTGAGACAGTCAACACTAAAGGCAGTAGGATTCATAAAGGAAAGCAGACAAGAAAAGGATGAAAGAAGAAAGAAATCTTGCAATGGAAGAATGGAAAGAATCTGGCCCCAGATTTGACCCAAGTGTCACAGTTCATGTTTCAATCCGGTTAATTAAAATACATTCTGCCTTTAATCCCAGCTACTCCGGAGGCTGAGGCAAGAGAATTGTTTGAACTTGGGAGGCTGAGGTAACAGTAAGCTGAGATGGCGCCACTGCACTCCAGCCTGGGCAACAGAGCAGGGAGCAGGACTCTGTCAAAAAAAAAAAAAAAAAAAAAAAATTCTGGATGTGGTAGAGAGGATTTGAAGGAGAAGGATGTACAGCAAACTGTGCTTAACAGAAACTGGATTAGATTATAGAATCATTTGTTTTGTCTAAATGTTTGATAAAGGATAATGACATTAAAAATAAAATGGCCAATTATCCATCTGTCAGAAGGGCTTAAAGCTGCCCCGGAGAGAAGTCATGAGGTCGACTCCACACCCAAACTTCCGTATTTGCTATTGCTGTTAGTGTTGAATGCCTATTGCAAAGTCCGATAATGACTGAATACGTGATTTTGTAAAATTTTAATCCTAATATATTTTATCTTTTGTTGTGATATAGTGAAGAATGCAGGAAATTATTCAGCTGAAGTATTCATTTGTGTACTGTTTATTCAGCAAAACTTAGGAAAAAGAATAATTGTACTCGCAGGATACAAATTTTACTATAATCCTGCAATGAACAAGAGGAGTTTATAGCAGACAGCCAGGAATGGATATGACAACCCAGAGAGTGAGGCACAAAGTCCCTACATTCATGGTTCTAAATGGGGAGGCGGGTAGAAAATGAAAAGAGAAGGGGAATGGGTTGGAATAACCTTGGTCTTTGCAGATTCACTAAGAGATTAGATTGATTAATCTATGCATTTTAAAGCATGTGTGTGACGGGTCATATGTTCTAATAATTTTGTAAGCAGCAGGGCCTTATCTGAAAATGGTCATTCTGTTCCAAAGTCTTGTAAGGGAAGAGCTCTCAGGAAAAAGTGAGCAAGATAAACAGGACAGGGGCAGGTGCTGTGGCTGAGCAGAACATCAGAAAGTGTGGGCTCGGGGGCGTCTAACTTTGGCGTGATGGGGGGCACTCTGCAGGACAGGTGGCCCCAGGGTCAGTCCTGCCCATGAGGTGTGGGGCAGCCTCCGAGCCTCGTGCCAGGCACTGGCCCCTGGTGCAAGGAGCTCAAGATGCTACCACTGGACTGTAACCCCGTCTCCAGAACTGCAGGTGCTGAGTTCCTGAAAGCAGGAGGGATGAAGGGCAGCTCCAGGACAAAGGGCTGGGCAGGGGCCAACGGATCCCATCACAGTACCCCTGTGCGCTCCCTGTCCTCCACATGTAATTTTTCTTAAAAATCTTCACCATGCATCTTCATGGTAAATCTGGGGCAAAGCTTGAAAAGCATATAGTAAGCATTTCTAATTTATGGCTTTCCATTTCAAATTCCATTTTTATATTGTATTTCTTGACCAGCAGCACTGGTCAAAAAAGTTTCTTTTTCACACTCACTCCTTCCTTACCTCTCTCTCTCTCCCTCCTTGTCTCCCTTCCTCCCTTCCTTTCTTTCATTTTTTTTCTTAGCATTTTAGCAGTTAAATTAAAAAAAAAAAGTTAAATGCCACATTCAGAATTATATATCTTGGCAAAAATAGATGGCTGTTTAAGCACACTAGCAATGTGCAATAAACCATCCCATGTTAGTAAGTTGAAAGTGTTATTACGTGCCTGAATATTTTGTTCTTGCATAGATGCAGATATAAGAAATGAAAAGCTTCTAGGTATTCAGCTCAAAATCTAAGAAAACCAGCCCAAGAGCTTTAAAAACATCAAGAAATACACATGGGATTTTAGTCTTCCCTCATTTTATTTTATGAGTTCTTAAACATTTGAGAGTTACGTAAGTCTCTCCAGAAAAGGCTGAGCAGTGTGCAGTATGTCCCAGAAGTTTTATTTTTATTTATTTATTTATTCATTTATTTTGAGATGGAGTTTCGCTCTTGTCACCCAGGCCAGAGTGCAATGGCACAATCTCAGTTCACTGCAACCTCTGCCTCCCGAGTTGAAGCAATTCTTCTGCCTCCAGCCTCCCAAGTAGCTGGGATTACAGGTGCCTGACACCACACCTGGCTAATTTTTGTATTTTTAGTAGAGACGGGGTTTCACCATGTTGGCCAGGCTGGTCTTGAACTCCTGACCTCAGGTGATCCGCTCACTTCAGCCTCCCAAAGTGATGCGATTACACGCATGAGCCACCACACCTGGCCAGTATGTCACATAATTAAGTGGGGTACATATTGCAATGAGTGCTGCAGTCCCCCTTTATCTGAGGGAGATACATTTCAAGACCCCCCGTGGATGCCTGAAACTGCAGATAATACCAAACCCCACTGCTGCCATTAGGAATGCATTTCTGTTCATGCCTCCCACTTACAAATGTAATGCCTTTCCCACTTTCACCAAGCACTTTTCATGCACAGGGACCACAGCTTTTGCAGTTTGAGGTGCAACAGTAAAACCTAGCACAAATTTCTTCCTTCTTCACATTTTCACCCATAGATGATTCTTTTTGAACATAAAGCGTATCAACCTTTTCTTTCCTAATTGAGAACTTTCACCTTTTCACTTAAAGCAAGCACTTCAAGGCTTCTCTTTGACATATCCCAATGACCAGCACAGCCATTTTTGTGCTGTGGGCCATTATTAAGTCAAAAAAGGGTGACTTGAATACAAGCACTGTGCCCTGACAGTTGATACTCAGGTGGCTACTAGGTGACTAACAGGTGGTCAGTGTAGACAGCGCGGATCCGCTGGACAAAGGGAGGAGCCACATCCCAGGTGGGACACTGTGGGATGGCTCACGATTCCATCACGATGCTCAGAACAGCATGCAATTTAAAATGTAATCATTCTTAATTGCTGCAGCTTTCCGTTTAATATTTTCAGACGGTGTTTGGGCAGGAGTTACTGAGACCCTGGAAAGTGAAACTGTGGGTGAGGGGGCACTACTGAATTTTGAAGCGTGCTTTGTCCCTCCGGAACACTCACGATGCACCAAGCCTTCACTCTCCTTTCACCGGCGACATTGTCATCTAGTTACATATTAGAATATGCTGAAGAGACACTTTTTCTCTTAATTGCTTCCAAACAATTGCAGTAATTTGCCCAATTAAAAAGGCGGAGGGTTATGTGGAACCTCTGAATGCTCCTTCCCCAAAAGGGCTCTTCCGTCCTCTAGGGGTTCTAGTAGCCACAGAGAGCAGCCATGAATTAGGTCACTCTGCCCTGATTACTGCACTTCCTCAGAGAAGCATGAAGAGCTTTGATGTCTTGAATCATGTTTGGTGAATTTTGTTCTTTAAGTGAGGAACAGAAGCCATTTGAGCTTGAAGGGAACAGTGATCTGTCTTTTGAAAGAGGAGAAATGGTGCGTCCTCCATCCAATTACACAGCCAGCAACAAGGCAGCTCATGCCCACTGCAAAGAGAACAGACAGAGCATGTTCTGGAAGGGACAGGTGGCTCCATCCTCCTCCACTTTACCCCAACCTCTCCTGGAATACAGAGTGGGATACTGGGCACCTTCCACAGGGTGTCCTTCCCAAGTCCTCTTCCTCTCCACACCACGGGTGGTCAACAGGGAATCACTGGTGAAGGTGTAGAGCTGGGGGCTGTGAGGCTGGACGGGGATAGGACACCCCTCTGGTCAGGTCACTCACCAAGGCAGTGAAAATGTAGTTCAACAAAGCTGCAAGGAGTGCCAGGGGGTTGGAATAAATCCTCCTCTATCAACAGAGAGCTAGATGTGGTCTATTCCCTGGAGATCTCTGGAGTTTAGCTGCCTCATTTTCAAAATGGGAATAAAAATCCCCCCAGGCTACCTCACAGAGGAGTTTAAGATCAAGGGCGTGGCATAATTTTGTAATGAGTACCAAGTTCTAGAATGTCCAAGGTATTTCCATTAAGTTGCTTTTAAAAGCGTGGACATGGGGCTCAAGGATGTGTTGTAGTTGGTGCGTGCCACTTTGCTAGATCCATGAATTAATGATTATTGGTGGGGAAAGCCAAGCCGCCTGTTGTGGCTGTGCAGAGCAGGTTCTAGCAGAACTCAGAATGCGGCCAGCCCTGGCCTCACGACACCCCCTTTCTATGTGCAAGGAGGCAGCTTGGGTTCTGTCCAGAGGAGACCGTCCTGTGATGCTGCCCACACTAGGCACACTGTCTTCCTCATCACAGGCTCTCAACCTCGAAAGCTATAAAGCACCTCTCTCACTGGCACATGCTCACGATGCTCATCTTGAAAACCTGTGGTTGGCTTCCTATTTGAATCACAATATTTTAACTACCTCCTGTAGGCTCAAGGGAACTTCCAACTGCCATTAGCACTCTTTTCCTAGGACAAAGGTCTGAGCAGGGCCCTGCCCTTGGGTGGCTCCCATCTGTGTCTCTTTACCTCCTGCACCTGCCTGCCTGCTCCAGAATTCACAGCAACATTAGGCTGCGTTCAGCTCCATTCTTGCTCCCGGGTTCCTGCGCCTTTGTGCTTGATGGTCTCCTTCATTAGATTCACGCCCTTTCTCCGCCCTGCAACATCTGCCTATCCAACCGTTGTTTTGACTTCAAAATCCAGTGCAGACACTGCCACTCTTCTGCTCAGTTCATATGATGTCTCCTCCAGAACTCACACTCTGCCAGTTGTCCACTACCCTGACACACACACACACCCCCCCCAAGTTAAACCGTTCTTTCTTCTATAAAGTGATTTCTGCATTTGCCCCATGCACTGTGCCACAATACACTCTCTTTTTATGTCTCCATCTCCCACTCTAAGTTTTCAATTTTTAAAATGTTCTTTGTTTTGTTTTTCCGAGCTTTTGCCTGTTATATTTTTGAACCCTGATCACCTGGAATGCCTGTAACAAAAACACATTCAGCAAATGCTAGGGAAACACAGTTTAATTAAAAAGGAGAAAATTAAAGCAATCAATAAATGCTTTTCTAGCTCCTATAAGATGCTAATCAGAATTTCATGAACTATGAACATATCACATATCACTTATTATTATTCCTAGCCTCTTAGAAGCCATAGCATGCAACCCATTCAGCCTACAATCTACCCTTAGCCTGCCCCATCAGCCTAGACTATGCAAGCTGGCAGACGCACAGGCACTGGGTACTTGCTGTGGGTGCCAGTGTTTCCAGTTGGTTTCGGTGCCAAGATAATACCAGCAGGTAGTTCCTGAATATGCCTTGGGGGCCAAGTGCCTACCAGCTATATATCCTAAACTCGGGTAGTGAGAGCTTTCGTCCATGTAGCTCTCTTCCTTGATTCTTTCCACTGAGATAAAAGCTGAGCCGAGGCGTTAGCCTGGATAGCTCCTGCAAGACCCCTCTGCTCAAGGTATGGGAGAAATTTTATCCATTTCCCCATTTTCTACTGGTGATCTTGTTCCAAACCAAACAGCTTGCTGTACCCCCAGCTCTGCCCCAACTTGACTCGGATCAACCTCAGACGACCCAGACAGTAACTCCCACTGGGAAGCCTCCCACACAAGAACATCATGTCTTTAAATCCCCAAGATTTTGACAATAATGCTCAGTCCAGACCACACCCTGGGACAAAAGCCTGAGTTACTTTTGGGCAGGTTCCCTGCTGCAATTCCAAATTGTCCCGATTTTCTCTCTTCTGTTTCAGACTCACTGCTAGAATGTTAACATGCCTCACAGCTAAAAACACAGATTTGCGATGGGAACAGGGAAGTAAGAGGTAGGTATTGAACTGAAAGGACATTCTGAGTTACTGCAGAAATGACTCAGAAGAATGGAACAACAGAACACATGATAAAGCAATATAAGTGGGGGTGTAGAAAAGAAAGGGATAACCAGGAGCCAAAGGTCCCAAGGGGTCATGGAAGTCTTACTGGAGGAAGCCTCATAAGGCCACAGACCAGGTATTTCAAAGGCAAATTCTTTCAAAAGGACCAAGCATGCAATGTGTCTAATGGCCTGCTTTATGGAAATGGAGAGTCTAGAAGTGTCCAGATTCTGTTCTGTACGAAAGAGCACTTTTTCAATATAGAAGGACTTCAAAGTCAATGAAACAAAGCCAAACACATACGTAAGTGCACTAAATTATTCTGAGGGCCTCCCTGGGACTTCAGGTGGCCCATTTGGAATGCCCAATCCACCAAAGGGAAAAGAAGGCACATATCGCCAGAAGAAATGGTCTGACAAGGCCAGAAAGGAAGGGTGACTATGGCACATAGATGTCTGAGCACAGTCAGGAATTGAAACATCACAGGACAAGTGGGATGTAGACTATTTTTAAGAAATCTGAATGATGGCCAAGATAATTCAGAATGCTCTCATAAGAAATATGAAGTCAAATGAGGTTCCAGGACAGGAGACCAGCAAAATAGATATGCTTCACAAATGCTCCACACATAACATTCTCCACAAATACCATGCATAATGATAGAATTATTCTATAAAAGGACAGAAAATAAATACTTTACCTTTCTAAAAGATTCTGTTCATTTTAAATGTTACGATTTTTGTAGATTCTAAGCATATTAATGATTTGAATTCTTTACTGTGAATAACTTTTGTAGTGGAATTTCTCATGTAGATGATTTCATGTAGGAAAATAGGATAATTCAAATAAAATTATAATTCAAAAATGAAAGAATCAACAATACAGTAACATAAATACGTAGTAAATATTCAATATTTGTAATACTTATGGATTTTTTTTTCTTGCTGTTTAGGGTTTCTAAAGCCTTCTTGTGGTTTAATTTCCTAAAGAAAACCTGGATAAATAGTCTAAAATAATAATATTTTAATTCATGGGAAGTGGTATCAGCAGCAAAGATTTGTCTTGGCATCCAGCCTAGTCCATTTTATTGGTGATTTCCCTTCTTCATCTACAAAGACAAAATTAATTTTTGATGTGTGCTGGGAGGTATGCTTTTGCTCCTCTTTTCTTGCTGTAATTCCGCTAAAACATGGATTAAGTGTCATTGAGTTTAATTACCCAACTCAAATCTACTGACAAGAGATTTCCTATATTAACTGTAAAATAAGTTAAAAACATGTAAAGATAAAGAACTACGGGGTCCGGAAAATTTCAGCAGGATAGGAAGGCGAAATCTTCGTGAGGTGGCAGCTTTCACTTATAAACTGAGCTCCGGTATTAAAGGGATTTATCTCCCCCAGGTGTATGTGTGTGAAATGTCATTTGGAGGCCACTAGGAAGTCAGGCTGTCATTGGCTGAGAAAGGCTTCTCTGCAGCTTTACTCCAAAGGGAAAACCATCAAGGTTGAGCTCTCACCCCTTTCTCTTCGTGAAGGGACGGGAAGGGTATGCTTTCCCTTCTTTTGGAGAGCAGAGTTACACCCTGAAAGGCCAGAAAATGGCTACTGAAGCTGCTTATTTATAAAATGCACTATTAGCTGAAAAATAAATTATAATATGAAAGTAATTGTACCACAGTAGACAGACAGACATTTAAAGAGTAACCCAAACATAAGCTCTATTGGTTTTTCAGCATTTGTTCCATAGGCTAAGACATCATCAGACTTATTAGTCATCAGTACTATCTGACAGGCGTGTTGTGCTTGAGAGAATGATCATCATTTTTCTTTTAACCTATCCTCAAACAAACACTGAAGATTATTTTTAATGGAAAATTGTGTTGTTAGGTATATGAAAACATTATAGCATCAGATAGACCTGGATTCTAATTTTGTGTGCCAGTATAAGCCACACAATCGCAGTGGAGTTGTCCTGAGCACCTGTTTGTCAGACCTTGAGTACAGGGAGTTTAGTAATAAAGACACGAAATGTCCTGCCCTCAAGAACTTACAGTAAACCAAGACAGGCAGTTAGATGTGGCGGCAACAGGCACGACTAAAAGAGAGGGATGATGCCCAGCTTGTTGGGTTTATGTGAAAGAAGTGCCTGGCTCTGTCAGTCAGGATTCAATCAAGAAAGGAGAACTATTCTAGGCATTTCAAGCAGAAAAAAAAAATTATGAGTGATTTGGGTGCTTACATAGAGATTGTGAAGTCTGAAGAAAGGAAAGCCAAACTGACCACTACCCTGACTTACAGGTTTATTGATACACTGAGGTTTAGAGAGTCTGAACTGCACCCACTACTCAGAGGTCCAGCAACAGCTGGAAGCTTCTGAGAAACCTGAAACCACAGTCTACCACTGCGGGGCATTTAGGTTGATTTTATGTCTTTCCTGTTGTGAATAGTGCTGTGAACAGTGCTGCAATGAACATACATATGCATGTGTCTTTATGAAAGAATGACTTCTATTCCTTTGGGTGTACACCCGGTAATTTCTTTCTAAAGAAACATATAATATGAAGAGCAGCATTTAGCACACAGGCAGGATCTCTCCCATGGAGGGTGAGCCACGGGGATGTGTGTACCTTGGTAAGGGCTGTTAAGAGAGTACATGTGCCTCTTCCGTGGAAACTTTCTCTGTTCCTGGGTGTTCTCATAGTGGTGACCAAATATGGGCACTACTTTTAAAATAACTGAGAGGAGGGGGCAGGGAGGGGGTAAAATAAGTGAGTAGAAAAGGGGCGGTGTCAGGAAGAAGAGCACATTCATTTGCAGAGGAAATAAAATCCATGAGTGTGTGCATGCAAGTGTGTGTCTCTGTGCGTCTGTGTATGTGTGTCTGTGTGTGTGTCTCTGTGTGTGTGTGTGTGTCTCTGTGTGTGTGTGTCTCTGTGTCTGTGTATGTGTGTCTGTGTGTGTCTCTGTGTGTACGTGTGTCTCTGTGTGTCTGTGTATGTGTGTCTGTGTATGTGTGTCTCTGTGTGTCTGTGTATGTGTGTCTGTGTATGTGTGTCTCTGTGTATGTGTGTCTGTGTATGTGTGTCTCTGTGTGTCTGTGTATGTGTGTCTGTGTCTCTGTGTGTATGTGTGTCTCTGTGCGTCTGTGTATGTGTGTCTGTGTGTGTGTCTCTGTGTGTGTGTGTGTCTCTGTGTGT